>NC_064872.1:265000-1657500 GCF_943734695.1 Anopheles maculipalpis | reverse complement strand
TTTAAATAATTATGTTCATCTTTCTTCCAGCGGGTTCAGGCTAAAGATCACCAAGATCACAGACATTTGCCTGCTCTCTAATCGATCAGCATACTTTGAGGGGGTTGCCAGAGGGTTTTGGGTCAGGCTGGGTGCTCCTTTCTGTTCTGTTCACCTTCCAGTGAGCTCTGAAGGTAGTGGTTTATTAGTGTTGATTATAAGAATTAGATTGAATCGATAAGTACATAGTACTGCATCGCCTTATTATCCATGCCTTGATTTGAAACATTGTTCAAAGCGCAAAAAAAAGCAGTGGAATCGATTTTTCGAGCATAAACGCTCGGCAATGTTTTGTAGTACAGTTGTTCTAAGTCAACTGACCTGTCGTGGCGTTAAGAATAACAGTGTAATTAGTGTCTGCATCCGTCGTGTGCGTGTTCCTTGCAGGCAAAAGTGCGCCAAACCCTCGAGTTCTTGTAACACTATGCAAGCAAGCAATCCAATTATTTTTAATAAACAGCTTTTTGCACAAATAAAAATCGTAAACACAAGCCTCCACGACGACAACGACGACGTATGTGTGCGCCGACGACAATGGGCGGGAAAACAACATTTTAAGCCAAATTGCTAATAACCCTTATCACTAATGAACGGTATAATGAATGAAGCCATGAAAAATGCCTCCACCGCTTTCATTAGCGTATTTTACAAAGCTCGGCTAGAAGCGGGGCCGCAGACAGCAGCACAGTCACATTGCGCTGCACCAAGAGCGCCAAACCAGGCGCACAACATAACCATGTGCCAACCCCTTCGGGTACACACCGGCATATCTGCCCCCGCGTCCACGTGCGCCGGTGCCAGCAAAAGTTAATGAATGAAAAATAAATATTTGAATAAAAACACACGGCGGATCCGGAGCCGGGGCCGAGTTTTCCGTTCCGCTTTCATTCACTCTTGTCCCCGCTTGCTGTCAATCATATTGGACGCTATATTCTTTCGGCTCGGCACAAGTACTGCACAAGTGCTGCTGCTGATGCTGCTGCTGCTGCTGCACACCCAATCGGTTCCATTTGCATCGGTCGCTGAAAAGGGATCAGCTCACCACTGCTTCTCGAAGGGATTTTTCATTAGCTAAAATAGTAATTAAATTTAATTAATAATTCCCTCTTGTGCGGCAGGTGCTTGATTATGGTTTTGCCATTCGCGTTTTGCTTATAATGGTTTGTGGCATATAACCGCTGCACTAAAGTGGTGGTGAGATCATGAACCCCCGTGCAAAAGCTGTTCCGATAGACGATAGAAAAATGGAGATGGAATAACGAGATTAATTAAAATCATACCAAACGCTGAAGCATTCTCGATTAGAACAAGTGTTAATTTCTAAATCTATTTTTCAACCCTGCAGGGTGCATTCTGCTCTTGTGTGAGATTGCAGCTAAGGGTGACTTAATTTTATGCAACAACAGTACAAAAATCGAACAAAAAAAAAAAAGATCGAGAACCAACCAATCCCTAACCTCAAACCTGGTTACTATCTGTGGCATCTCATTAGCGCTTGATGTCCGTGGTAACCGACACACACCCATACAAGCCCCGTGCGTGTGTTTGCTCAATTATGCAGCGAAAGAATACCACAACCAGGTGCAGATTATTATCCCCCGTTTTTGCTTTCCCCAACTCAACTCTGCATTTCCCAAAATTTCACCCCAGGCTCCCCATCCCCACTGGGCCATTTCTGCACGTTCATCACAATTAGAGACTAGTGGCTCTTAATTGATACCATGCGCTATTAATCACATACCATTCCATAATTGATTGTTATTCGGTGCAACAAATCCCTCCCCTCCCCTGTCACTAGCATCCCCGCTTCGACCCACACAAGCACAATCGGGAGAGCTGCTTTGTGAAATGTTTCCAGGAAATCCCAATCGACGCATTTCGCCATAATTTAGTCGCAAACTAGCTTCTCCCTCGCTTCCTGTGAAGCTCCCAACGCTCCTCCCAACGCTCCTCCACCGTAGAAATCAATTCAACGCCCACAATCACCACCACCACTACCACCCACAAACAGAACACGTAACCACATAGTTTGCATTTTCCATTTCCACCATAATACCATTGATGTTCTAATTTTGTTTCATTGAATAATTACAAGCTCCCAGCGGAGGAAATGCGGGGAATGGAGGGTTTGTGTGAGTGTACGCGGGGATGGATTGTTCCGGGAGTATGATGGGTTACTACTATCACCGGTAGTGGGAGCTTATTCATAGGAAAAATCATTCTTCACAGCCAGCCAGGATTAGCTTGCCGAGTGAGGCATTGAAAACTTTCACCTAATTACTGGCTTTTTATGTACGGCACATTTCCCGCTAGACGGAAAACAGAGAAAATTTGAAAGGAAAATTCATAACACACTCAATATTGTTCCTTGTTTCGAGAAAAAATGTATCTGCAGTAAAGAATATCAGTTTTTGGAATTATTTTTACCCAACAGTGAAAGCTATTCTTGGCAGTGGAATGGAATTTTTGCGCGAATCAAGGAAAATTAGTTTGTTGAAAAGCATTATTTGCTAACGATTGCTGCGTTCTTGCACTGATACTGTTCACAACTCTTCTTAGAAAAAGGAAAACATATTTTTCATAGCCACGTGCATCCGATTGACACACGCTTAACGGAATTCGTTAGCTTTTTCAAGCAATTTTCTACAATTTTGTTTTATTTCACTTTGACTTTTTCGTTATTTTTTTGACTTTTTAGTGAATGATTGCTCGTTTCCTGACCTGAAATGTTCCAAACTATTTTTAATCGTATGGTTTTATCTGCTTGCTATTCAATTAATAATTTCTTCTATTTATTTTGTTGCAATCTCATCGTTTAAATTTTTTCTTTAATTTATTGTTTCCTTATTTCTTTTTCTGGTTGCTTTTATTTTCATGTCAAATAATTGATTCTCTTTTCTTCTATTAATCTCTTTGATACACGTTTCTCGTTCAACAAGTAATTTCAGCTATAATTTCTAACCTTCTTTAGAGCATACAATTGTTCTATTTACACCAATGTAAGCGTCACCCAGCAATGGTTGCATTTTATTTATGCTCCATCCCAATTTGAAACAATCTATGTATTGCATGCAAGTTTGAAACCAACTCAAACCACCGGAAACCAATCACGCCCGTTATGCTCCAGGGACCGCGAAATGATGCGGTCTTTGTGTATGAAACGATTCGTGACACCTTAGAACCTGCACAGCAAACACACGCACACAATAGTTGACTCCTGGCATGAGGAAAAACCGCACCCATTCAGGGCGTAAGGAAGCGTGATGCAGGGTGACGAGTTTACATATAACTCCCTGTCCCATCGAGGCAAAGGGGAAAACTTCTGGCCTCAAATGATGTGTGGGTGTGAAGCGATGTAAACGGGATTGACGCATAATTAGGCTAATTAAATGATATTGCAATGCCCGAGGGTTGGGAGGGGTAAAAAGGAGACGAGTGGACGCATGCAAATCGGAAGATTAAAGTTGCCCCATGTAAAACCTACCTGGTCCTGTCAAGTGAGGGAAACGGAGTGGGAAAACGGTCCATTTCTAATTGAATTGCGACAAATTGTGCCCACAAAACACACCCCATCCCTTCCCAACCCACTTCGAGCCCGATGGTGACGGTAATGATGATGATGGCGTTGATGATGAACGAATGATGCCCCGGTGGTTTTGGGACGTTGGGTTCCAGGTCAACGGAAACCTTTCCCACGAGTTTACGGTTTACCGCAGTCGCTATATAGTCGGGCTTTTGGTGCGCTTCGATGGAGACGCATGGTACAATTTTAGACCGTGTTTCTTCGTGACACCTGGGAAATTCCATTTGGCAAACCAACCTTCCGCTACCCTGGCACGATCTGACCGAAGACGTTGATCCGTAAAATGGAAAACTTTAATTTTCGATTCGTTGCGGTGTTCTTGTTGCTTCGGTTCGGGCAAAAAGCACGTGATCTCGCGTGAAGGGCGCGGTGTCCATTGCTGGCGCAGGGAGGTAAGGAAAAGAATGAAGCAGTTGCTTTCCCCCTCATTGCCTCGTCTTATCAAACCCATCGAATGCCCTGTTTCATTATTTTAATGGGGTTTACTTTCACTCAACTGAATGACTCGTACTGCGTGTCCGGGCCGGAATCGGGCGGTAATGGACGTGTGCCGTGGGTGGGTAACTCATTCGTCCATCCATTTTCTCGTCTTGCCCACTTCTTCGCGCTATTCCGTCTGTCGCCAACGAACCCTCCCTCGGTAGGCTTTTGTGGTGATGAATTGTTTAATTTCTTTTATCTTTCATCGCACGCGAATGCCACCGCGTGAATCCGAAACACACAGGCACGGCAGTGACAGGAAAACCTGAGGAAAACTTATGTTCTAGATTACGCGGTAATAGCAGCGAGGGGGGGCACGGTGTGCTATCGCTATCGTGGTGACGGCGGTGGTGATGGTGAAGCTGTTTAACATAAATTTAATTACGTGCGAGGTGGTGGTGGCCGCTTTCGCGGAAAATGGCAGAATAAGAATCATGATGATGATGTCGCTGTAGTTTGGCGTGCTTGCATGGAGAAAGGATAGCTTCGTCTGCTGCCTGGGTGGAATCTTGATTTTAAAATGGAAAAGTTTGGCTTAAGCCTGTGTAGCAAGTTTGTGATATATTTAAGCTAGAAGTTTTGTTGACATATTTTATTTGGCGTTTGCAGGGCAGGCAGTGATTTCCGGTGGTAATGAGATGTGGCTAGTTGTTGTGATACGTCTCGTTCTCTTAGTTGTCACAGTCTATGAACCTTGGAGTTCGCAGATAGTTACGAGATGTGGAAAAAACATTTATTTTAACACCTACAATTTATGGCTCCTCAATTTTTGATTCAAGCAACTATAAATGGGATTATACTCGAGATATATTAAGTTTACGATTCACAAACCCATCAAACAGAAGATTCCCATGTAAATATAATTACATCAAAATGTGTAACACCCACCCAAAGCCCTTACATGCAGCTTAAAGTTGGGTTTATTCCTAGGGGAAGTTCAAATTAATGCAACAGATAACAGTTAAAGCTCAAACCAAAAAACCCTGTTTTCCGACACTTCGATTATTGTCTTTTTTGAGCATCGACCGTGTCTTTTTCTTAAAAAAAAAAAAACACACACACACTTTCCGCTTACCACGATAACGCTCGAGGCAAGTCTCGGTGATGAATGATGAATCATTCATACGCGGATTAAAAGCAAAATAAAAGCGCTATAATGCGCGCGATAGTAGGTGGCTTCTCACAGGCCAGCACACCGATAAAACCGTTCAGCGCCGTCAGGGCAACTATTTTGGAGAAGTTTTCTGTTTGTTTGATAAAGTAAGCCTGCACCTTCAAGGGGAGCAGATTAGCCGAGGAAGTTATCGTACGGTTGGAATCTAAACAAGCTTTGCAACATCTGCATTCTCGCTGTGCGGTGGATGAACGGCATTCAAACGGAAGCAGATTTGGTTTTTGGTGTGGAGTTTATTATCTTATCTAGATTAAGTGGATTTGTAGAGTATAGTTCTTGAAGGTTAAGTGATGAAAAGGTGATTCATTTTTATGATCCTTTTAAAGGTTTGAGAAATTTTAATAATTAATTAGGATCTTACGTTGATAGTCTGTATAGTTGTTCATATTCTCCTTTTATTTGATTTTCTGTATTTGACACAAGTTCTTGCCTTTTGAATAAGTCCCTTTAAAGGGGTTTACTTTCCCTTTGATCGTTTGATTGTTTTAGACTTCATAGATCGTGGTTCTTTTTTCACACGCTTCACACAAAGCTGTCAAGCGAAGGCGATCGCTCTAACATGACAAGAGTCCATTAACGGTGGCCCACAATCGAGTGTGAGGGAATAAATTTATCTTGAAAAACATTCCAACCGCTCTAGATCATTTATTTTAACTGTTTCTCTTTGTCGAAAATGATATACAGATAGCACAAGAAGGCAGCACATTACGGATTAGCGTATTAGCTTTAACATTGGAATGGTTTTTATTATTCATAAACGGTCGTAAAGTTTGATGTTCAAAAGCACTTTACCACGATTTAAAGTGTCAGTTTCCTCGCTTTTAGATAAGAAGCAAGCACCGTTTTTAGTTTAAGCGTGTGTGTGTTTGTTTGTTGAAATAGGTTAACAAGATGGGGGTTATTTTTAGAAAATTAATAATGCATTAGAAAATAAAAAGCAAATGATTGTTCCACCATAGAAATCTTGAATTGGTTGTGAAGATGGTGCTAAAAGGCATTAAGTGACAAAGAGAACTAATTTAAAAATGATCTCGTAATAGGAATTTTTATAATTTTGAAAACAATTCTTGCAATAAGAATTAGAGCCCGATTTCTGGCGAACCAATCAGCATCACCAACAGGCCTCTTCTGGATAAAAATGGAAGGTCTTAAAAGATTTTACGGGCTGACTTGTTGGAGAAGGTTTCGTCCGTTTTTTACAAAGTCCGTGTTTCAGAGGCGGTTGTGTTTTATTGGGCTTTGACATATGACTGGTCGGTGTTCAACACCCTTGGGTGTATCGCAATTCCTGACTCGTTACTAGCTTCTTCTTCGAGTCTAACGACCTTATAGGTCACGTTGGCGATTTAATGGCTCACTAGACTGCCGATACCGCGTAGTTGATTAGTCATTTCTCACCGGATGTCCGGATGGGATTTGAACTTCGGTCCTGCCGTTTGAAGAGCCTGTGATAGTTTTTTTTAGCCCCTACTCGGTACTAGCTGTTGACCCCGTATAGATGGAGTTTTGGACAACTTCAACGGTGTGATCAACTATCTGAGCTTTGAATGCTTCTGGCCCTGTTTGATGGGGACCTACTTTATAGGTCTCATGCATATTACTACATGATTAACGTTTGCAATAATCCAGAAACTTCTTATAGAAGGTAGTTCCCCGGACTTTTCTCCTCCAAGATTCTGATGGAAGTCTTTAGTATATTCTCCCCGGATCCTCAGGTCTTTAAGAGAAAAGCAGAGCGTACTGAAAGTTTTCTAATCACCTTCAAGACACAAGTGATCTGTGTCTTGATCGTTGTCCACCAATTGACCTTGTTTTCGAAAAACCACATAGCATCATATAATTTTATCTTCTCTAAGCTGTCATATGTGGCTTTCAAGTCAATCAAGAGCAGCCATTTTCTCCAGGATTTACCACATGGTTTATAAAAAAAAAAAAAACAAGTATAAAAACCACTTAATGGAGCTTGCTCGTTTTTGCCGATAAGCCGCTATCAACACGAACCATTACTCTATTTTAACAATACCCTTACCCTCAGCTTTGAAACTTTCATGTTGTTGTCAAGCCTTTCCAAATATGGTTCACTGCACACCGCCTGATTGATGATCGGGAGTTGTAATTAATCAGCAATTAAATTGATTTCCAGTGTAATCATTCATTTATCCCATGCGATGCTTGTTTTTCCTTGTGAGTGTTGAGATCGCGAGTCGTTCCCTTGCTGCTTTCCGGATAATTGATAAGATATTCATTTTACACGATCGTCCATCGTGCAATGTGTAATGCCTGCTAATAGTGCACTATCAAAACAGGTTGAAAAAAGTATTAATTAACACAAATATTTGACTGTCGTCAACGGGAACCTTGCGCTGCTGACTTTTTTTTTTGGAGCTGCACGTTTCAGCCAGTTAAAATATAATTACTCCATCTCACTGTTGCTATTTCGGCATCTGTCTCTGTTTGTGTGTGTATTTTTCCCTTCGGTTAAGTGATATGAAGGAAAGCAAAAAACTCGTTTCCGTTTTTGGTTCAGTTTTTTTTATGTTTGTTGAACGTATAATCAATTGCAGAGCGCACCCCAAAAAAAAAATGGTTGCTTATTGGGCGCATTTTTATCAATTGAAATATTACACATTTGAGGTATCAATTTAAAAGCAAAAAGTAATAAAATTGCTCCCCGGGCAGGTATGGGTGAGTGAGACGTGGAAAAACACTTTGCAAAAATTAATGACCTTTCTCTCTCACTCTCCCTCTCTCTCTCGCTCTCAGTCTCGCACCCACTGCTAGACTTCTTTGGCTTCGTTCCTCAGCCTCATTCAATTTGCACCGAACACACCGGAAACCGGTCCTAGTGGCGGTAATTAACGGTGCAATCTATAATGAACGTCAATCCCTCTCGGCAAGCCTGGGTAGGATTACCCCGGGGGGAGGTACGCCTTTCCCAACAACCCTCCAACCCCCCCAACTCTTCCCTACGATATGCCAAATTGTCGGCCAATAGATTGTGGGTGACGATGCCGTTGCGGAATTGAACGGGAAGGACTTGGAATTGATGTTTAATTACGTCATTACAGTTAAGCTCGTCGGGATTGACCGTATCAAGAGTTTTTTTTTTTTTTTCAATCGCCTGTTAGTCTGCTTCTGCTCGCTATTATAATAATCTTTTTTTTTTTCATTTCATTTCCATTTCGCTAGTGATGATGCATGGGAAAGGCTTCAGAGGTTTGGGGCTGTGACTGTATGTGCGTGGGTTTTTTTTTTATTCCCCATGAATATGTGTACTTAAGCTCGATCAATGTTACTCACCGTGTGAGGGATGATTTCTTTTGAAGTGAGATGTGTATCGGACTGATTAAACTAGAGGTTTCTGATCCCTGCCGCCCATTCCGGGCATTCGATGCGCATTCATCATTACCATTTGGGGCGGTTTTTTTTTCATATTTACGGCTGGATGCAGTTTGCGGAAGAAAAGAGAACGGAAACGATGACACGGGAGGACAGAATACATGAAATGGCAATCAATAATGCACTTCGTTTAATTGATGGATTGAGCGATAGGGTAAGACGGCTCGATGATAGCCACGGGTAAACTCTCCCGGGCGACGAAATGCCAGGGAAAACCTGAGCCCTCGAGAGCCCTCATCGGGAGCAACGGGTGTGGCGCATCCCGCTTGCTTTTCCCATCGAAACGACGAATGCACCACCGTCCTCGTGTGAATGAAAATAGAGGCAAAAAAAAGGTGAAATGTATGTGCCGTAAAGGATGAAGAAAGAGGCAAACCAAGGAACGAAGGGTAGCGAGAGCAACGAAAGCACTTTGTAATTAACTGATTGCTGATAAGCGCGGGAAATTAGACCCTGATGGGTTGTGTATTTATTTTTATGCATTTCTTTTTCCGCTCGGTTTTCTGCTTTCAGTCCTCATCTTTCGTTTTCTGTCCCTCTCACCGTGTGTGTGTGTGTGTGTTTGTATTTTGTCGTTTCCATTACAGGAATGAGTTTCATTAAGTTCAATCTGTAGTTTAATTGATGACAATGTTTGAAACATGTCCACGGATGGAAAACGATAGTAATGAAGAGGATTGGTAGCTCTTGGCAAAAAAAAGGTGGATGGAAAAATGGAAAAATGGATGACGCGTGAAGAAGGCGTGCTAAATAAAAACGCGTGCTTGTGTTAGAGTGAACGTTTTGCGGATAAGTTTTTTGTATTGGGAAGCTGCAATTAAGCGGATCGTTTTGTGAGAATTAATTTAATTTGTTAAATATTATTTTTGTCACATATTTGCTGCTGAGAGTTTTATTTCTAATCGAATCAGATATTATTCTCCTACAATCGGAGGTTTTCTAGGCCCGTTCCGGGAACGTTTAAATAGTCAAAGTGAAGAAGAAACCCTTCTAGAACGCTCAAATTCAGGAGTCATAAGCTTCTAAAAAGGATTAAAGTGTATTCGCTATAGTTTTCCTTGTTACATGAACCGTACGATTACCTACAATCCTTGTAATCATCAATCTAATTACGTATAAAAGTTCTTTCAAAAGCGTGCATAATTAGCTAAATAGCTTCAAGGCAAACAGCACGCGGATGTTTATTTACTCCAGCACTTGATCCTTGTCCTTTCCGTTCCTTCACCAAGCACCCCTCTACCCGCAGAGTCCCTAAAACTGCGGATCAATACAGCAAACTCACCTTGACGGGGGTTTCGTTCGTTTCGTTCGACTCATCAATTGCCCTGGAGCGCGACAGCGTGTCTACCACGTGTAGCATTAGATCGACAGTCGACCGGGCCCGGGTCATCTTTCCCGGCATACTAAAAACCCCTTTTTGATTGGTCTGTTCATTATGTCTAAGGTTTTCGCCCCATCGTTGCCACTATCAAACAAAACGGTTCCCTCCGATCCCTCCGATCCGAGCACAAGGTAATGCCTCTGTAATTGGCATTTTTGCGTGCGATCGGTTGTGTAATTAATGCTACGGGCGAAGTACCTAGAATACGTACTAGAGAGAAGCCGGCTAGGGCAGGAAGGATGGTCGATTGTTTTGCAAGACAGTTGAGGAGAAAGATTTATCTCGCACTAATTAGTTGTTTGAAAAATGTGTTATTCTTCCTGCTGGTTGGTGATAAAGAATTGAACCCGATTGAGTCAAATTTTAGAGCAAAAGCGCCTGTTAAAAATGTAATTGGAAAATTAAATTGCTGCACCTCATTAAAAATTGGACTTGTGTAAAAGTTTTCACGAGTGAGCTGCTTCTGCTCACTCGCCAGCAGCAACTACAACGGAAAAACTGCATAACGCACCTATTGTGTCTTGAACTGTTTCCAATTAAAGCAGCAATGTGTGTAATGTAGCCAATTACGTAGCCTTTCTCCCGGTTTTTCGCCGACTCCCGAAACACGAGCGCCGCATTGTGTTCCGCGTTCCCTAATGAAGGAAGAAAACCCGATGGTTGGGGGGAGGGGGGTGGGGGGTAAACTTGTGCCACCACAGAGAGCGAGACGGTGTCCCGAATGTGTGTATCCTGCCAGCAAGCGAGAGAGAGAGAGAGTAAAACAAGGCAGGAACACCCGAAACAACCGCCACGCGGGACTTGCACTTGGTCGATTATGGCGCGGCGCGGTGGCTACTAATGCTTGCCAAAATGTTCGTTCGTTAGCGAACGGTTCTTAATGGCAATCCTTTCGGGTGTTGAGGTGGACAAGGGTGAGTGAGTACCAACAGTAAAAAAAAACAGGGGGAATATCGAAAATAGCGAAATACCCGAATAAAAGTCTGGGAAAGAGAGCGAGCGATAGCGTTTGAACGGGAAGGCATTAGACAGAATCATAAACGAAGCTCACTTGGTCTGGCTCACAGAATGTAGGTGAGTCAGGTTCAGTGGTGAGAACATCGGCTACAACATTCTCATTGCGTTGGCTGGCTGGCTGGCTGACGGCTGCTGACACAACCCGGCATCGTCGTCGTCGCGTTTTGTTCGTGGGAGATGAACCGGCGAACAAAGTGCCTTCGGGTAGTGGGTTGTGCGGTGTTTTTGGGTGCCAGCAGCAGCAGCAGTGGCAACCAAGCTGACTGGCTGGTTGGCAAAAGTTTCCAGTTTAAAAAGGATGTATAACGAGCTCGGCAAGCAATTTATTTTAATGATCGTCCGTTTGAAATAGAAGTTTAGTTTTGTATAATTGTACCGAATCTATATATTATAATGAGCGTGAGGCGCGCGTGAGGTGGGTGTATAAATGCTCCAGCATAGGGTACGGTACAATCATCTTCCTTCCATCGCCCTCCTCCTGTCCTTCCTTGCTGGTTCTTTTTTTTTAATAGGGTCTGGATGTTCTCGTACAATTACTTTCTCACACGTGTGACGCCTTTCAAGGTGGAAATGAACGCAATCGGAAATTAAACGGCCAGTTGAGAGAGGAAAAAACCCCGTTTAAAGGAACAGTTTTATGTCATTAGAGAGATTGGGTTAAAATTGTGCATAAAAGCAGGGCTAAGAATTCGATTATAAGGCGCTCATTAAACAGGACGAAAATGCAGTGTATAATGAGGGGACCGGGGTTCAAATCCCATCCGGATCGTTCCCCCGTAGTGAGGACTGCCTATCCAACTAAGTGGCAAAAAACAAGTCTCTAGGCAAGTTAAGCCAAGAAGGAGAAGATATCTTATTTCTCATACATAAATAGAAGATAGTTGTTTAGAGCACTGTAGAAGTGATAAAATTGCTATTTTTGTGAGAAATGTAATGGACTAAAATAACAATATAAGTTTGTTATCCACAAATAAATTCTTTGCATGGAATATGAATAAATTCATAATGCTCAAAACATCGCTAAAAAACAAAGGAATGTTCAATTGTTTGACTCATGAATCGTTGTAAATGACTCGTCTTCAGTAGTGACCGTACAGCTGGACACTCGTCAAGTCCTGTTATTGCTGGAAACCCTTCCTGTACTTTCAATCAGCCGCCACAGTCAATTCAGCTTCGATCGAGAATATCTCTATCTCGTTAGAGCTTTGAAAGCCTTTAGGCTGGATGAATGGTGGCTGCTAATGAGGAAGCCATTGTGTGTCACATCTTAACGAGCGAAGATGATTTTCTCGTACGGTCAGCAGATGGACCCGGTCTTTAGTGACGAACACAGGCATCGCCATGCCTTAAAGCGATGCACAAAAAAAAAAAAAACGAGAACGAAGTCAGCTATACGAAATTTGAAAATTTAATGCAAGTACGTGTATCATTTGAAAGGATATATTTCACCATCAATGTCGTGTCGTACTGTGGTTTGCGTTTTTTTAATTTGCTGCTGCTACAGTCCGGCTGTTTTGTCGGTGCCCCGCACAGTGCCATTTGTTGTCGAGGGCACCAACCGTGTTGTACAAATACGTATCGTGACAGTCGCGAAGGACGCAAACGAGAACCCGACTCCCGAGACCCGTCCATCCGAACGCCGGGACCAAACGCCGCGCCAAACTTCCTTTGGAGCGAGTAATTATTTTGAAATTTAATTAAAAAATTAATTACAAAGAAAATAACTATATTGCAATAATGCCTCCCCTCCCGAAACACCCATGCACTGATGGTACAGGGCTTCGTTCGTTTGGTTGTCCCTATCCCTGTGGCCCTTGCTTCCCTACTCCATCGGTTTTCCTCCTCCTCCTCCTCCTGAGCTCGTCTGCGGCAGGCGAAACAGCTGTGCGCTCGCATCGGCCACGGCCCTGACGGCAACGAAGAAAACGTGCTCTCGCGCGGAAGTTAATGAAACGTACACAAAGTGCATTAAAGTTTGCACACTGTACTCGCACCCCCCCCCCCCCCCCCCCCCCCGGCCACCAATTCCCTTGCTTTGTGTTGTGCAGTTCTACCCCGACGATATATGATGCAATAGAGCGGGGAGCGACGGATTCATTCCTTTTGAGCGTGTGCTGCAAGGCGCGTTGTGTCTTGTCTTGCCGTTTTCGGAGGGATTGGACCATGAGGTGAACGATGTGAGGGTGAATCCGGCCGTTGTTTACTTACCCATCTGCACCGAACCCTTTTTTTTGTGTGTTCGCTTGCTGGGCAGAATGAAGCATATGTACCGAATCAACGTTTTTGTTCAGACGAAGCCGGTTCGAAATTAGGCGAGGGTCAAGCAGCTGATTGAGCGTTTTCGGTGACCTGAAGAGGCAAGGGTGCTAGGATGGGATAAGATAAGGCACACGGGGGCAAAACAGAGTATTCCTTTCGGAAGAGTTGGTTGATTTTCGTAAGCTTTACATGCAAACTAGAAGCTTCTATCCTTCAAAAACAGCAATTAAATATAAAATAAATATCCAATCGATGAACTACAGTGATAGAATAAATAATATAGGGAATAGAATAAAAACTTTTAATTTGGCTCATTTGTTAAATGAAAAGTTGTAAATTCAACATTAAAAACATATCAAATATCACGAAAATAAGTGCAGCTTTGATCATCGCTGGATCAATCAAGAAATCGATTCTGATTCACCTTTTGCGATGCTGAAGCATTCAAAGTTATCTTCTGCTTGGCTTAACGACCTTCTAAGGTCACGCCGGTCATCGAATGGCTTACTAGGCATACCAATACCACGTAGTTGGATTGTCAGTCCTCACTAGAAGTGGGACAGTCCACCGTCCAGGATGGGATTTAAACATCGGTCCTGCCGTTTGAAACCGGCGGCCGCTATCGCATCACCACTGGGGTCGTTTCATTTTCAAGTAAATGTTCTTAATATTATTTATATCCCTGTGCATCGTAGGCGATGTTGCATCAAGATTCAAATAAAAGCTTGTAAATCTAAATCAATGCCTACTATGCAGTAAAGTCAAACACAGCAAAAGTTGACATGTGAAGTAACACTTTTAAATTTAGTTACTTTAAATAGCTATTCATCAGACAAATTGTCTCTGGACAAAGTAGCAAAAAAAAATGCGTAACAGTCCGGGTAAACCCCAAAAAACTAGACACCGTTTTTTTGAATTTGGCTATGTTTCGTTCCACCGTATCTATGAATGTTGTGTGTTGTGTTGTGAAACCGATAGTGAAGGCATTTAGTGGCTGAATGAGGGAAAAATCATCCACCCAGTTTGTCCACTACCACCACCACCATCACCAGCAAACTGTCCAGAGTGTGTGTAGCTGATAATTTAATTAGAAAATTAATTAAATTTCAATTTTATTTATTTCATTTTAAACTGTGTTCCGGAGTGCGCAGGAAACTTTTTTTTTTTGCCGTTTTTCGTTGTAGTTGTTGTGCCTCAATGGTGTGTACCCCAGGTCTGTTTGTGCCCAATGGTGTGATGCTATGTTGGTTGGTTCCGATGGCTGCCTTGCCTGGGTCCACGTGCTGCTCTGCTGCTGTGTATCTAAAAGTTGGTAGCATCTATCGCCTTTTTTCTCTCCCTCTCTATCTCGGTCTATCGGTGTTTTGGAAGGTTGGAAGTGGAAAATGGGGCATTGAGAAGAGCTGATAGCATTTAGTTAAACAGCACAACAGCAAATGTAAGAGTATTCGCTTCGATTAAAACACTGTAGCAACAGCACGAGCCAAGTGATTGAGCAAGTATGGCATGGGTCGGGAGAATCCTTCCAACAGGATTCATTTAGGACTCAAGTAGTCGATACTTGCTGCTGACGGCGATGCTGGCGTGGCTCGTTGGACTCTTGTTTACTGTGATGTGAAATTCTGACTGACTGTTTTTAATTAAAATACTTTAAATCTCTTCAAGGAAACATTTTATGCCATTAAGTTATCAGATTTTTTGTATTCATTCATTACTTTTAAATCGGTTTTTTATTTCTTAGGCATTCTTAAATACTTTTTTATGTTCTTGAAATATTTTTGAGCTTAACGAAATCTAAATAAAACACTTTTAAATTTTTTTTCAAAATGATAAATTTCATGTCATCAAACCAAAAAAAAAACCGAACAAGAGAGAGAGAGGGTCGTTTCCTATATCAAGCGTATCCCTCATTCATTGATTGCCACCCACACCAGCTCGTGTTATTTACCTTTATTCACTTTTCCATCGGTGCAAAGCAGAGTGAAGCAGGCTGGAAGGGATGAGAACCCGGATGAATGGCACGATAGTAAGTCAAAACAACAGCCACTGGAATGAGTTCGATATAAATTAAATTAAATTAAATGTGTTTCGTTCAGTGCATCAAACTCTTCCACAACGTCGTCGACGTCTAACTAACACCTACTCAACCCAAGTTGAACGAAAGACGAAACGATCCGGCAGGAATGGTTTCATCCCTTGAAAACTACTTTTTTCCTGCTTCATCTCTCGTCTCAATCCACTCGCTCCGGAAGGATCTTAGCTCCTAAGCACACGCAAATAATAAATAACATTTGATCAGAATCCATTCCATTGTATCTGTTCAGCTCTTGCCGCCATGTGCTTCAGGTTCAGGGTGGATGCTGAGATAACCGGAAGGCTAAGAGTCGTTTAGTAAATTTCTCCCCTTGCCTCACACACACATACATACGTGTACGTGTGTAATAGCTCGATTAAGCAAAGTGCTGCACAGAGTTGCTGCACCCGAAGGATATATGAACAACGTGTTGAAAGCTTTCTCTTGGCGAATGGTGAGGAGAATCCAACGAAAAAGGAAGTGCTGCAAGTGGAGTGAATTGTTACAAAAACGAACAGGCAAAACGGTGAACGATCCTCCCGGAAGGAAGACACAGACGACACACAGAACGGAGTGAAAATTGCTTTTGGGCCACTTCAAATCGAAAGCTTTTCATCGAAGTTTTCATCTTCGGCTGGGCAGAAAGGGCGCCGTGTTGTGGGAAAGGTTGGCCGGATAGACCTGCCTCATTAAGCTACTCAAGTGGGAAATCCTTGCCTCGTAATCCTTGCTGCTTCTCATGCTCCCGTTCCTGAGGTTTGCTGTAGAAGATTGCTTTCTTCTAGTGGGTTGGAAGCTTTTTCCGAGAAATCTTGGCCAGTGTCTAGTTTAATTGATTTTATCCCCCCTTTCGCTACTTCCAGTTCGCCCTCTCACAGTGCGTCGTCGTGTCCTGTCGGCCGTAATCTCATCATATCCCTTCAGCAAATATTACCAATTGTAGCAAAGCCCAGTGCGAACTGCAACGGAACTGAGGCTGGGAACTGACTCTGTGTGGCCTGAGCTTTGGTAAACTTACTCGATTATAAGCAATCTCAGCAACTGGTGGGTTTGGGGTGGTGTGGTGTGGCCATCCGGTTTGCAACATTATATTTTCCAACGCCCAACCACCACCACCAGCAATCTTGAAGCAGTAGAATGGGCTTCCAGGGAAGCATTTGTTTTTAAGCTGATTTTGACGGCTGACGCTCTCAAGTTGATACATTCGGAGAAGTTTTGTGCGTATTTCTTTGCGAAGTTCCAATTCCTAGTGGTTAATTAAAACTGCTACATTATCGAGGGATTGAAGGATGTCTAAACTGATAACGAGTTTATGATCTTAGAATCGTTCAATTTTAATTTATTTTCCTCCTGAGAGTCCCAAGTAGTTTTCCACAAGAATTTTCCATCGAATCCACTCCAATCGAATCGACTGAAGTCCACCTTAAAGGGAATCGGTTAGCTTTAATAGTTCAATTGCCCATGCATAGAAAATGACACGCTGCCTGTCACCCTTTTCCAACATCTCTCACAACTCCTTACGCCCTTTATTGTTGTATCGTTTCGTGTTCGTTTTTTTTTTCTCTATCCAAGCATTTGATTCCGTTTATCACATCTGCAAGATCACCACCCTTACCCACCCGAGTGCTCAACAAAACCTCCAAGTTGTGCTGCATGCATGAGGACCCCCCACCTGGGCGTACTTCCAAAGGTGATGCGAGCCAGCAAATGGCAAAGACAGTACTGGAGGAATAATGTGACGTTAATTAAGTTTTGCTTGATTAAAAATGTATGTAAATATCTGTTTAATTACTTGTGCTTGTGCATTGTTTGCTTCCTTTCTGTCTGTTCGTTTCATGTCTTCTTGAGGAATGTGGTGGTCTTTTTGCTGGTGTTGAGACTGTAGATGGTTTTACCTACCTTTCAGACGTCTTTAACAGCACGTTTCTTCTGTTGATTGTGCATCTATTTTATTGCAATTATAGTTTTGTCACACAATATTTGCACTGCTGTTTATTGTTTCGGTATTTTAAGTTTCTTATAGTTTTATTACTATATTTTTCATAAAATCATGCTAAAAGCTACTTGTTACATAAACTTATATTTTATCAATTTAAAATGCACCTGTTCATTACCATTCTTTCGTTGATTAATTTCTTCTTTATCTTAGACATATCCTCTCCTGTTGACATCCAACCATCCCACGGCTCAACTCCTGATTGTCCACTGCATCTCACCTTCGGTCCCTTCGTCCGCTCTGCTGCATTCATTGGCTTTTGTTTATGCAACCGTTGATTTATGTGATTGGTTTCGTGATGACTGCTGAACTGAACGATGTTGTGCCGCCGACAGCATACGCCGGCTGGGCGACCGGTGAGGGCTGATGGTGTGCAATCGGCCGAGACCTGATTGGCTTTAATGTTTGATTATTTGCTTGCTACGCTCGAAGGTAAACAAACAAATATTGCTATCAGATCGAGTAATTAAGCGTGTGATTGAGCCAATGTGTGCCTTTGAACGGGGCCGGTCTGGTTTGGTTTGGAATGAAACGGTGTTGGTAATAGGAAGGGTACAATTTTCTTTAAGTTTTTACCCTTTTTTCCATTGAGTATTTAGCACTGTTTTGAATGCAATTATATTTTATCAATCGGTGAAAATTATTCGAATTAAAACGAATAAAAAAAAATTAAAAAAAATTATAAATACTGTTACACGTCAAAGGGGATTATTTTTGCAATGGATGTAACACTTGAAGTGTTTCTTCAACCTGATACGACTCTTGAGCATGAAGTCTCTTGAGCCTAGGCAGCAAAGTTAGCTTTTCTTCGTCACACTTTGGACAGCTTCAAGTATTGGCTATCGATAAGAAAAACTGTTGATGCTTCACGACTGAATTTACGTTTTGAAACGAAAAAATCTGTCTTACATCAATCTCGCTCGCCGCTCATTAAGAAGGTGAAAATTTCGGCATCCCGAAATCTCGCACAAAATGAGGCCAAAACCTCACTGGTCGCGATGGAACGGAAAAAAAGGGTTTTCTTGTTTTAATTCACTTATTTGTGGAACAATTTTCCCCTCCAATCGAAACAGGGAAAAAATGCTAGAACACTCTTTCGTTAGCTTAGACATTCTGGTGAGCGACGAGTGCTGGAGACGAGAAAAAGCGATCAGTTTAATGTCAGCCGAACCTGTCCCAGCGAGCGGTAGACGGTAGAGTGGGCATCAAGTGGCATCACAGAATCGGTTTCTATTCCGCCACTACTCTGGTGGCCAGTTTCACGAACGAATCATCATCGACCGGCTGTGGCGGGGGGGGGGGGGGGGGGGGGGAGGCGGACCAGTGTGACGAGAGCCCGCATTGTGAATATGAAGAAACTAATATAAATTATTCAATCTGCTCCTTCTGGTTCCCTTCCTCGGCATACTGCATGCTTCACCCGGCCCGTTTTCGGAGAGAAGAATTGGAAATATGAACACATTTCAATTTCGAAACTCCATTAAAATGTCAATCAAACAAAAAAATAAAAGATGAGCAGAGTGAGAGAGCGATAAAGAGAGGTCCGATTCGATCGCTTCACACCGTAAAACGCCGTACAGCTGAACAGCTCCGGTGGAAAGCGTGAATTGGGGTTGTTCGAGCTTGGGAGGAAGTTTTTTTTTTTTGGGAAAGGAAGTAGGAAGATGGAATAAATGTACTTATTTATCGGATGGATTCCTGCTTGTTTCAGTTTGTGTGAGTGTGTGTGTGAGTGTGTGTGTGTGTGTATCCTGTTCCCCAATTGTTTGGGGATGGTTAAAAGGTTTGTAGAAGACTATGCAAAAAAAAAACGAAGCTCGACGACGAGCAACGCTCAGTGAGATGGGTAGACTAAATGCAGAAGAAATGCACAGAACTCTTGATGGGTTTTTATTTTCGAAGGGGATTCCTGATGGATAGAACAGGTTTCTGGTTAATGTTTCTTGCTGTCCGTTCAAACACACACACGTGGTCATCATGAAATGGCAGTTTTCCATCCATCGGGATGGATGGCATGTGATAATCAGCGATGAACGACGATGCTGATGAAGGTGGAACAGGTTCAACTCACCAGCTTACATTATAAATTTAATGCAGCTCCCTGCATTTGCATACTCTTTTCTCCATCCCACCGACACAGAGTGGTGAAAGTGGACGTTCAAATATTAGAATAAATTAACCCTGTACCAGATACACACAGAGGCACCTGCCAGCTGGAAACGTTTCACACCGTCTAATTGCTGCAAATGGACGCGATTGTAAGATAAGGCAAGTGCGTAGCGCTGGATGAATAATGGACGAAACCGTCAAAATATTAGATCATCTCTAACGCCACCCGAAATGGAAATGCCACTTCTTGTGGGGGAAAATTGTTGTTAGACGTTGATACTTGACCTCATATTAGTATCTCCTTTTAAAACGTTTGTAGAAAGAATGTTAATATTCTCATCACGCTAGGCGCCAATTTCTCTGAGTTTATTTTGAGGTTGGAATTTTAAATGATGAAATACCTACCGAACCACACATCTGACGTTTTGAGCGGTCTAGAACGCATCGAGCTAATAGAGACCCCCGCCCGCAACACAGCCTGATTAAAAGCGCTAGCACACAGAGTATCGCGTACTCAGACGTGTGTTTGTTGCCGATATCAGCGTTCCTACCCCGACGAACGGACGGAATGTCAAGCATCTTAATAGAGCTCAAATCGTTCCGCGACGTGGTGCTGGGCCCAGTGCCAAAAAACGTGACACTTGGCAACGAGCACGATTGTGCCCGCGCCTTCTACCAACCAACGGCCGAGGTGGACACCGTGACACCTACCCAACGTCTATTTACCTTCATTAATTTATTTCAATTAGAGACGTCGCAAAAACCTCGGTGCCTTGGTGCCATGTCCTGTTTTTGTTTCCCTACATGCACACACACACACACACACACACACACACACACACACACACACACGAGCGACACAACCGTCCAACAGTTGATGGTTGGCTTCGTGCAGAGTTAGAGTTTTAGGAAGGTGGGAATGTCAGCGTTTGACAGAACAATGGCAAAGCCAACCGGGAAGGGCTAGCAAGATAGGTGTGTGTATGTGTTTGGAAAAAGGAAAAATTGAAGCCCCAAATGAGGTCAATCGTTGGTGGAGTGGCGTGTGTGTGTGTCAAGTTTGTTCACGCTACAACGATTTGACATTTGATCTTGCCCTGTTGCAAATAGAAGAATGGATATTTATCTTAAAATTAGACGTGTCAGTTCTGAGGTTATGAGGTCAGAAAAATGGAGGTTTTTTTTGTAAATAGAAACATATTCAGGATAAAAAAATAAGCTTCCATATGTATGCAACGGTTTTCTATCGTTACAATATTAAATACGCAACATTCTACAGATGTCCCGATGGTATATGCGACAGCTTGCTTCTTCAAACGGCAGGTCCGGGGTACAAATCCAAACCAGACCTGACTATCCAAGCATTTTCCGGCTAAGGAGTAGAAGTTTTACTTGGACAGAGCGTATACAGAATTTTGTAATATGAATTTCTTTCCCTTTTCCGTTCAACGCCATTGTAATCTGAAATCATAATTATTGTCCAATTCAGGACCCTTAATTGTCTGTAGAAAAAGCAAGAACAAGAGCTGTAATCGGAGTTCAGGAGCTCAACCGGAAACTTTCAATTCGCACCAATTAAACCCGGCAAAGGTGACCAACTATCAGTGAACAGTTTTAAGATTTCAACGATCCAGATATCAAGGTAATATAAGAAGTCTGGTTTCCGGAGGGGAAACAATCATGGACAGCAATTTAGGTCATGTACTTTATAATTTGCACGATAATTGCAACCCTTTCAATTGTTTCTACTAGATAAGGGAAATCAGTTGATGATAGTCTCAAATTTGTTATTTCCTGTTAAAGAAGCAAGCCTTTTATTAAGCTCTCCGTTGCATTCGAAATGCGAGCGGAAGGCTCAAAACAATTGGCTCAAAAGGGCACCCTTTCGGGTACTCGTTTTGAGCGGACAAGGTTTCCTTAGGCGTACACCCATTCTCGACACGGCTTCTTGCTGTCGGCTTGCTCACCAGCATCCTCCCGCTGCTCCCGTCCCTACCCGGGCTTGTCATTTCGTTAAGGTAATAATCACCTCAGGTGGATTAATCACGGGAGAATAAATAAATAAGGGGCTCAATTTATTAAGTGTCAGTAAGTGGTTCATTAGTGAATGGAATCGAAACGGCACTGTGTGGCCTGCGGGTAGAGGAGCAGCAGACAAACACTTGGGGAAAGCCACTCGAGGCGCAACCGATCTCACCTTCCGATCGAACGGGCCGGATTTGGTTTGGTGGTCGTTGTCGGGGAGCGGGCTTTTTCGCAATTGAAGTGGATACGCGCGAGGTTAAGTGGCTGACGATGGGTCGGCACAAACCAACAACTACAACAAAAAAACCCAACCCCAAAAGACACACGAGCGTGGACACCGACTCACACACAACAGCCTTTATCTGTGGTGGGTTCGATGCAAATGGATGTAGGTTCTCGCGGGTATATACACACCTCACTTGCAGCGAACGACGAACGGGGAATGGCGAAAGTAATGAAGAAATTAAAGTTTTCCTTCCCTATACTCTGGCCCCATTTTGCGCCTTCCGCAGTCATACGCGAAATATGATTTCAACGAGCGAGCGAGGGAAGGCGTTGCCGTAAATCAATTATGATGAACGGGCGCACCGTTGCCGAATTGCAGTCGGGGAGGCTCCGCTTGGTGGAACGTACCAATAATGATAAATTATGGGACGGTGTTGCTCGCTTGAAGTTTGTGTTATGCTCCCACTCGCTCGATCCGATCGTGGCCGGCTGTATCGAGTGGTGAGCATATGTCGAACCTTGATAGAGGGCGAGCAAGGTGCCAACAGTTAACGAACCTGGTGGTGATGAAGATCAAGATTACGATCACGATGAAGGTGATGATGATAATGTTGGTTTTGTTGCTATTCTTCAGAAAGTTAGTGAGGTTGGCTTTGGCTAAACAATCACAAACGATCGTGAACATGGTTGGGTTTTTCCGCTTGACGATCGTTTGATAGTTTGTGCAGTTATAACTAAATGGTAATAAAAGATGGAGGACGAAATGTTGGATATTGTTAGCGACAGGATGCGGGTGCTAATTTTCCCTAACGAACGAGTCACCCGTCACACCAGTCAAGAAGATCACCGTGATCTGTCAGATGTAAAACACAGAGAAGAACGATCGATTATGTGGGTTTGATTTTGCACACTTATGGTGTGTTTGAAACCACATAAAACAGGTTTTATTATTTATTATTATTTATTTACACAAGTAACTTTATCAATTTAATAATTGATTCATTCAACCGTTTGTATTAATTTATTTATTCTTATTTTTTGTTACTGTCTTACTCTTTTATTTGTCATTATATTAGATTTTTTGTCTCTGTTGCATTGCTTTTGATTCACCTGGGAGAGTCTTAACTAATTTCCATTTTTAATAATTCAAAATTAACTTTACTTAACAAAACAATCAAAACTTAATTAAAAACCGATGCATGTTGACGTTGAAATGTTTCTATTCTTTTATTACTTTTTTCTTAAATAAATATAAATTGCATGTCGCAGCTTATCAAAACGTTTGATGCATTTAAAGGGTTTTTTTTTTTTTTCATTGAGTTATGAAGTTTTGCTCAATCTTTATGTTTGTTTAGAATTTCTTAAAATTTTCATTTAGATGTGTTTTGTTAGTTTAATGTCAATAGATTTTATCCTATTTTCAGGCATTTTTAATTATAATTGCATTAAATGAGCGACTAACTGACACTCGTATTTCGAACCGTAACGTGCCGTAAGCTGATAACACCACGCGCAAAAAAATAATTCAACCACTGAAAAGAAAAGGATCGCAATTCACTGTACAACACCACTAATAAGGCCTTTAGCAGAGCAAATTATGAAAAATTAATCATCGGTAATGTGCACACGTTTCGTTCGTTACTAGTTTATACTTTACTCGTTCGTTCGTTTCACGCTTTGCCTTTTTTTTTTTTATTTCGCTGTTTGTCTTACGGTGTACCTTTTGTGTGCCGGCCTACAACTGATTGAAACGTGCACTTTCTTAAATCGACCATTAATTAAACTAATGAACACCCCAAGCGAGATCGCGAGTGAGGGAGAGGAGGCCCCAAAACTCGTAATGACGCTTTTTCTCTGCCTTTTTACCTGCAATTAAAAGAATTTTTCCCGCTCGGTAAAACATCGGTCCCCATTACGCGATCGGTTCCTCGGTGGTTCGGATCGATCGATTCCCGAACCTGGTGGTTGCGACCGAGAGAAAAAAAAAGATCAAAAATCAACATCTCTTGTGGAGGATGCACAAACGGAACAAAAAACACAAAGAGACAAAAAAAAAAATCTACTAAACAACATAAACAAAGAAGCAAAAGCGCATGGCTGTTCGGTCGTTCCTTGGGCGGGCATCCCGGGTGGAAGTGTCCAACGCACTTCCGTCTTCTGGTGGTTGAATTTTCCATCCCATCTCTTCGTTCTTACACACACACGCCTCCATGTGTTTGTTCGCTCCCGGTGACTAATTAAGATAATTAACGATTTAATTCCCCATTAAATGCGATCCAATTAACGATGGATTTATGGCGTTTCGATCGTTATGTGTTTTGGATCGTACCGATCATCTTCTTTCCATCGTCCAAAGGGGGGAGGGGGGAGATTTTTCGGAAGTCCCGGCGGCGGTGGATCACCTATCGGCCGTCCCCAGAGTCGTCGCACTCGTGTCGTGTGGGCTCGACGTCTCTGCTCATTACCGGCCAAAAACTAAAATGATGCAGCAATTAGTCAACGGTGGTTTAGTTGTTGACTGTTTCGAAGTTGTTTTTGTAGCTTTGTTTTGGAAAGTTTTTAGTAGTTCCTCTCCTGGGCAAGGGTGTGCATGGATGATGATGATGATGATGTTTCGTCCAATTGAACAACGCTGTGACGCTACGATTTCGTGTTTTGCTTTATTTTTGTGGAATTGACCAACTAATTAAGGATAGGTATCAACGGTGTATTAGTTTCAGCGAACCCAGAGTTTAATTGGGTGGTCCACAAACAGTCAGACAAGCCCCCGAGGTCAATGTGTCCCGAAGCTCGGTTAATTGGAAGAACGAATAATGTCGCTTGCTGTTCTTAATCGGTTCTTGATATTGAACGTTACGTGGTGTCGTGACAAGTTTCCATTTCAGTTTACAAAAAACCCTAAATTGTTGTATGTAATCGACAGGAACTGCTTCTCTCTCTCTCTCTCTCTCTCTCTCTCTCTCTCTGATAATTCTTTTCCTACTTCAACCCTTCTTGAACCTTTCGAGAATCGTATAATGGCCATGTTAATGCTGAACAATTGCTTCTCTCCGTGCAGCTTCTTAACGTCAAAGGTTGGATTGAGCATTGCTTCGGCTAACCTGCCAGGATTGCTTCCCTCAAAAAAAAAAAAAAAAAAAAAAGAAAAACTTCCTAAACGTTCACTTCGTTTCACACTCCCGGAAGAAACATTCATCGACATCCATCATTCTGATTGAGTGGATTTATTACATGCATGGCGTAGAGAGGGGCTGCCTACTCCTTTTTTCTCTCTCTCTCCATACCGCGTACACGTAAGACCTCTTATCGCGTTTCCAACCGAACAATCCTGGCAAGATCCTCACGAGTCTAGGACCGTAAATGTATGAAAATTTCATTTCCCTATCCGCCATTTTCGATTTCTGATCTCAATTCTTCGACTCGACTCATGTGCGATAAACGGCGGTGTTCAGCAGGAGTTTTCGATTTTCGCTTCCTACTTCGTGTCCAATTTCCATCGCCGAAAAACTGAATCATCGTTCGTAAATCGCTTGTCCAGAATTTGCCCTGCGGAGACGTGTGCAGTTGAAACGTTGTTAAGTGGGGAGAGAACAAGGTGTTTTTCTTGCACCCACCCGACACAATCGGGGAGAAAATTGGAAAATCAAAATTCTATTATCCGCAACTTTTGGTTTCAGTTTTGCCATTCGATTCTTTAACGATCAGCTTTACTGGAACGAAACTGGCGTTGGCGAAACTAAAGAATTGTAGAACTGAACTTGTTTCCAGAAAATATATTTCTTTGAAATAGCCAGATTTTTAAATTGGACGCTTGGAGTTCATTTGAAAAAATTCTAGTTCAAATAAATTTATGAGCAAAAAATTTCGAGATTTGGTCAAAAAATTATTTTAGTATTGTTGCTCCTCTTCCTTCTACACTTTTGTACGCGAGCCAATTATCTGGACAAACCGAAGACAGTTATGCTTTGCAAATGACCAACCTAACCTTCTTCTAAAGCCCCTCTTCTTTACCTCTCCTACACAGTAAAGTAAGAAGGACTTTCGTTTCCGTGTTTAGCAGCAGCAAGTAGCAGCGAATGTACATTTTTAATGTCCCGCTAATTAGGAACATTATTAATTAAATCATTGATATTCAGTACATGCGTTTAATGAAGAAGTTTTGCTTCGAATGGGTGCAAAACCACCTATCCACCTTCCATCATGCCCAACCTTGCACACGCACACAAAAGCGGTTGTCTTTCGCCGAAGGATTGGTAGGCACAGTACACCTCACGTCATGTGGTGTTCCCTTTGCTTGAAAAGGGAAGCGTGCTGTCCCCGGCTTGCAGGCGCGTTTAATGCACCCACTGAACGTTGCATTGCGGTGCATCCCACCCGGTGCAATGTGCGATCGACACGAACGGCGAAATGAAAAGTGATCCGATGAAGCGAAATGATGATGGAAGGCGAAGCTTGCTCGAAACAAAAGCCACAGAGATCCATCCAAGCAAATGAACGATATTGCCTGTTGAAAAAATGCATCCATCCATACACACACACACACACACATGCTCCCTGTTGTGAGACAAGGAAAGGACACGATGTCAAGGGCATTTGGCACACCATCTGTCCCTCACCCACTCGTTTCCACTTTTCCTAGGCAGCTCAAGCAAATGGTAGCTTGTTACGGAGCAAATGAAGACGCGCCCTCCCGGGGGCCAACCTGCAAAAGGCGGCCGCGAATTATTAATGAACTTATCATTCTTGTTTTCAATTAAACACGGATTCCACCATCTGCTGCACGTCCCTTATTCTCTTTCCCGCTCACTGTGTTGGGTACAGGTGAACGCGTTTTGCACAAATTGCATTGCCAGTGCATCGATGCTGATGATGATGTTGATGATGGAGCAGCAGCTTTGATGCAGCAATCGGAAAGGGATAGAAGAGTATTGAAGCATTTTTTTGCTCGCGCGCGCTTCTTTTGGTCTTGAAGCTGGTGGAGAGCTGATCGATCTGAGGTTTGGTCTGATTGGAGAAGATTGATAGGATTTTGGAAAAAGGCGTTGAATGGGTGAGGTGGACGTGTAGGCTTAATAGAAAGGTAAACAGATTTTCCCAGCTATTTAATCTATTTTTAGGTCTTTCCGGGTGACCTTACTGGTCCTCAATGATACTCACAGTAGAATGTACAGTTTGTCCAGCTAACATTCCGATTGCTTTAACCGACAGTTGACCGGATCTTGAGATTCTAATTCGCTTTGACGGTGAGGGAAATTCGTCAGTTTAGGCCAGAGCCTATGTCTTGGTGACTTATGTGAGGGATGTTCTATGTTAATGTCCCTACAAGACTGGTATTTTGAGCACCCTTGCGTGTAACTCAAGGTCTATGTCGTTGTTCGGTCAAGCTTTAAGAAATTATTAGCAGTAAGGAGGACCTCCTATGAATTAGATTAGATCAACAACCCGAGGTTGCTGCGAACTAGGTAGTGCATTTCAGACTCTGAATCAAATCATAGAAGCAGCGATGCTTCCTTCTCTGACAGTAAAATGTGCCTCTAGTGTCAAGTTAAAATAAGACAGACAGACATACCGTCCTCGGGCAGACCTCTGAGCTTATGTGAGCATGATAAACTTAACGTCAACTAAATTCTCCTATATCTAATAAGATAATAGGGCACCAAGTTGTTTTTCACAATCTTCAGCAGTATGAACTGTTCATTGTCTAGGTGAAAACATAGACGAACGAAACGTTTTTTTGCATACGATTTCGGTAGTTCGATAATGATGATTCTTTTTTCCTACTGAGCACTAAATAGAGCTTTTCCCTATTTTTACGAGAAGGCACAAAAGAAAGGTAGTAGGATGTCCACACGCCACTAATTAGCCTTCGTATCTGACGTAATTCTGATAGCTTACGCCGATGCATGGCCGGTACGGTGAAGAGTTTCTCGTTTCTCAAAGCTCCCGCTTTCCCAGCTTCGGGCCAAAATCAAACAATTGCTCTAATTATTTCCCATCATCGCCTGGGCTCTGTCGCTTTCCCGCTCGCAATCTTCCCTCCCGACGCGGCACAACTGCAGCAGTCGGGGGTTTTACGATGCATCCCGAGAAACGATTGGCCAGCCTCAGCTCAAAGAGGGGCGAAAGATCCTGTGGAAATCGTTCACTAATTGAGAGAATCCTTGCGCGGGCCGTGATTGTACTGCTGCTCCTTGCTCTTTCGCTCTTTCGTCGATGCCCAAACCTGGTGCCGCACAGCACACCGTTCAAATTTCATATCTTGCATCCGTGTCCACCCGATAAGCCGTATGAGAGCATGAGTGGGGTGAAGCAGGGGGAAAAAAAAATCCTCCAGTTGCGTGCCTGTTTTTCCCGCCATTCTCGCCCGATGAACGGCTACGTCTAAAGGGAGCGGGTTCCCCCGTGTATGTGAGCCCTTCCCATCTACAACTGCACCAGCATACATCGTCCCTGCTATCCGGTGGCGTTGACGGTGGCTCACTAATTGGCTTCATTTATTAGACTTCTTGTTCTGTGCGAGACATCGATAAGAACGCAACCGTTTGGACGGTTCGGGAGGTTCGATGGTGGTGTCGCGTTTCCATGCATGATCGCCCTCACCCATCCCTCATCAGAGCTCGTCTCCACTTCGTCTCCCTCAAACCACAAATAGGGGTGTGTGTGTGTGTGTGTGTGTGTGTGTGTGTGTGTGTGTGCGAAGCGATGAATTGTGTTTTGGATTGAGCGAAAACTTACCTCTACGCGCTCACACACTGAGCCACACATACCGGAGCCATAGTCTGGAGAATAGAGGGCGCACATGAGCAATTACATGAGCGCGTCCTCACGTCGTCCGTCCCTCTCAAGGGCTTAAGGCTTTAATTAATTAATTGATTGAATCGAAGCCGCAACGCTATTCCCGCCCTGGGCCAACCAGAAGCAGCAGCAGCAGCAGCAGCAACAGCAGCCGTTGTTTGTTGCGCTTTCCTCGTTTTGTGCACGCCCGTCATGATATGCATCCACTTCTCATCAACCCATGCACCCCATACGGAGGTGTTTGTGCCTTTTCTCCTGCTCGAATTATTCGATTGCTCGGTTTACTGCAAGGGGTTCTGCGTTACGTATGATAAACTATCATAATTCCTTATAATATTATTTTGTTAGGCATTTTTTATACTTTTTTTTGAAGAATGTTTGTTTCTTGTGCTCATGAATTTAAAAGGTAATTAGAGGATTTTCTTTTTTTTTTATTTATTTACCTGATTTCTTTTTTCATTTGTTCATCTTTGTGTTTATTTTATTGTATACTTTACATTATTTCATCCTTGCTTTTTGATCGTTTCTATTTCTTATGTAATGTCGAGCGTTTCTTTATGTTTTGTTCTTCTTATAGTTACGGTCTCTAATTTTGTTTTAAAATTCCTATATATTTCCCGTTTGTTTTTGTTTTAAGAAAGTATTGAATGTTCCATTAATGATATTAGGAAATTTAAAAGCATAAAACAGATTATCTCCAACACACCCGTAGTAATCTTCGCAACAAAGAAAACCCTTACCTGCTGATGATGAAGTCTAATTAACCTAAATCTAGCCACCACACCGCACACATCCTCATCGAGCACCCCCCCACCGATCAACCCCAAAAATGAGTCCGGAAATAATCAAATGACGCGCTGGCGCGCTGCGGGTTAAAGCAGTAACAACGGGCGCTAACGGTGATGGTGGTGGTGGTGGTGGTGGTTGCCTGCAGGGTCTCGTACTCAAATGGCAGGCTGCCAGCGGTGAGGGTGATGTCCTTTTCCTGCCTCTTGGTAGGTTTTGCATTCCCCGGCCACAAAAGGTAGTATTTAATAGCCTTTCTTCTTGTTCCTCCCTTTTCGAGGACGACGTCACCGAGCCGTCATTCGACGTAATTGAGTGTAGTGGCGTGGGTGTTGTGGGTTGAGCCTTTTGTTCGTTCGTTTACGTTCTTCTGCTGCGTTTTTTTTTTTGTTTTCTACTCTCGGTCGCTACCCAAACCAGTTCCAATTTCTCATCTTTCCGGGTCCATGTTTATCTCTTTTTCCTTTTCTGCTGCTCATCTATTTCACCTCCGTTTTTTTTTTGTCTTCTACGCTTTGTCTCTTCCAGATTATGCGATATTATCAGCGTAATTAAGGATATAATTAACTTAAAAGGATAATACACATCCACAGTCAAGGTAAGTCCTTTCTTTTGATGATTTCTCGCTCTCTTTCTTTTTCTTGTATTGCTTATCCACGTCCAAGGGTAGCTACACAGAGTACACCGGGCCTTTTTTCTGCTTGGTTTTCCATTAATTATGGTGCACTATTGGGATGAGACGCAACGCAAGTGCCAATTGAAATTTTTCTTTTTTCCATCCTGTGCCCCGCACACAAACACTCACACACACTCACAGAACAACCCATCCTTGTAAAAACGATGGTAAACGTTCTTTACTTGTCCCAAAGGGAAGGGTTCTGCGCGTTGGGTTCTAAGACATTTTTACCCAGAAGAGGAAAAAAACAACTGTAGCAAGGACAAAACAAACCCGTCGATCAAAAGTGGCTTGGGAAACTCTTGCTTTTCCCTAGCTAGCTCACCACTTTCTTCATACCTTTGCCAAGGAAATTTTGTCCAGAGTTAAAGCAAAGGATTGGCCTCGTCTCTTCCGCTCTTTCTTGTGTGCATGTACAGTTGCCTATTTTTTCCTGCCCTGAGCTCTTGTGCTGGTTCGACCTCACTCGCTTATCTGGCGCTTGTATCGTTCTTAATTTGAATAAATTAATTAGGATTATACCTTGGCGTCCTTTCTGAAGGACGACGATGCCGTTTTCGTCGAAGGTGAGCACCGACGGCAGTCTCGACCGTGCGCCTGTGTGGGGTTACGCAGACCGAAAAAAAGGGTTTTAAAAAATGCTACGCATGGTGGAAAATTACTGCAAAAATTCATTCCCCCAATTTGACCACCCGCTTTCACCAGCGCAGACATCTGTAATGTAGAAAATGTGAGACCACTGACCGCGTTTTCCGGGTCTTGCTATTTACAGTAATGTCCCAGTTTGGAACTCATCGTGTGTCTTTGACACGCAGGGTGTATTATAAGGCAGTTAAATATTTCTCTATCCCTGGAGTAATTGTAATTGTATGTTAGTGTGTGTGTGTGTCTTATTTTTGTCATCTCGAAAACAAGAACGACTCGACAGCAGGTGGAAGGGTTTAAAAGGAGTTCATTAATTTCTTGTTCGTGCCATAGAAAAATGAATTGACAAGGTATAAGACGAACGAAAATAAAAAAAAAAACACCCAAAACCCCGTCCGTAAGATTACACCAAGATAGATCCCATTTCTCTAAAAAGAAAAGCAAAAATACATTGAAATTGTGGTGGACAACTAAGAAGGCTCTCAGGACAAGGAATGTAAACGAGCGAGAGTGAGGTGCCCAGTTGATTACAATTTTAATTGGATTGTGTGCCTTTCGGTAGTGTTTTGCAGAAGTAAATGTGCGGGGAAAAAAATCAGTCCAGCCCGTGGAAAACGAACACCAGAACATTAAACGCATCCTTTTTCCTTTCCTCCAGAAAAGCTTCTCCTTTTCCTGTTTGGCGTAACATGTTGAAAGAAGCAGGACAGTAAACGACAAAAGATAGCGACGATTCTGTTCTGTTGTGCTCTGTTGTTGCTGATTCCTTGCGCCTTACGATTAACCTTTCGGGGTCAACCTCAGCAGCACGACTACTGTACTATTGGTGTTGCGAACGTTGAGCCAGCTAGGGATGTCGTTTTGGGCTTACCCTACTGAGCGTGCAACAAAAAAAAAAGCCAACCCCTTTTTTCCAAGCAATCATTCGTTTACGGTGGTCGATGCTTTATTCCTCCCAGGGAATAGTTTTTCCTCTCGAGGCGATATACCAACTTCCCCTTTTGCAAGTGTTCGTGTGTGTGTGTGTGTGTGTGTATGTAATCTTCTCATAGGGGAAATATTTTGACACAATAATCCGTTGATTTATGTTGCTTTGCGGTGGTCCATCCGTAATGCCGTTATCGGGGAAAAAGGCATTCTGATATCGAGCGTAAAATGATGCAATTATTCAAAGTAGGGTGAGAGGGTTGTGTGGCTTTGGGTGGCTGTGTGGCGTTTTTTTTTCTTCTTATTGTGATTTTCTCTTATCGGGTTTGATAAATTGCCTTCAAATTGTTTCCAACAGCGTGATTGGTGTGCTGTGATGATGGTAGATTTTTTAAGCGAATGTTCTATGTGAGTAGACAATAATGTTGGTCGAATCGGCTAGGATGATACAAAATTAGAGTAGCTTTGAAGACAAACAACGAAATGCTTAAAATCGGATTGCACGGAGGCTTTAATATTCATATTACTTGTATATTTAATAAATAGTATTCTTGAAGAACGTTGAATAGCCTTTGCTAGAAAAGGAGTTTATTAGTAAGTAGTGGGAGAAAAAACCAAAATATCAGCCCACTTTTAGCACTATAATCTCTGCACTTTAGTCTCTGATCTTTGCTCGTTCCTCGTTGATTAGCGACTCTGACTGATTCCAGGACAGGCTCGTTCTACCCTTTTCTGATTCTTCTTTTTTCTCCTTTTCTTCTTTTCGCCTTCTAATTAACAGGTCGTTGGGAACCTTACACAAGTTTCCAACATCCTTCATGTGTTGTGTAAGTGCTTTACCCAAACATTAGATATCTTTGATAATATGGCTTTTGTGTAAAGTCAGAATATTAAAGCGTTTTGAATTGATTTGAATCTATTGTAGTGAAAACAGCAGATGACCTGCTATTGAAGGTTTTCTTGTTTGAGGAGCGGGAAAATTTGTCCAAATCCAGTACAAATTATCCAGGACATCTTTGTTTTCGTACATAGCGGCACCAAATGGCATTCTTTTTGTAAAAAGTATTTTGAAATTGGCCATCGAATGACATGTTGGAAATGTTGGATAATCAGTCGCTCACTACGGGGGGACGGTCCGGATGGGATTTGAACCCCGATTCTGCCTATCGCTCATACCACTTGGACGCCCCCCGAAGTGTTGGTTATGTTCTACTCTATTCAGTTTATTACATCATTCCAAACATAAGTCATTCTATAATACTATTTCATATTTTTTCCACCATTTTTTTAGCTTAGTTTAAGCAGTTTGAACTTCCCCGATACCAATGCAATTATTCCCCTTCGATAACGAGTGTCAATTATATGGTGAAGTTTCCCATCGCCCTTGCCGTAACGAACTGCCACTGTATATGTATGCGTGCATATAAACGCATGCGTTTTGGTGTAGGTTAAATGAATCGGAGAAATTTAATTACCAACAACCCTCAGACATCTCCACCACAGCCGTCCAACAGCCAACTGATCTGTGACCGGAGATCTCTCTCTCTCTGTCGTCTGTGTAATCGAAAATAGGCGAAGAATCACTGTTTGCTGCTGCTGCCTCATCTCAGCTACTCCACACTCCACCGTTGTGCGATTCGATTTGCATCACCATCTTCACTCAGCTGCTGTTTGTCATAAATCCTGCCATTATTATTACATTTATTGGATTACACTTGTTTCAATTATTCATCCCCGCACGGTAGCAGCAGCGGCTCGCTCGCTCGCTCGTCAGGATGTCAGTAAAGGAAGGGCGCAGGATGCTGCATGGCCATGGCGGGAAATGAACCAATTTAATTAGATGCAGGGTATTTTTCATAATTAAATTCCATTGATTGATGTTACCAGAGTGCGGTGAGGAGAACCATTACATTCGCATCTCGGTTAAGGCGAGGGCGAGAAACAAAGAAGGGGTAGGAGTAGTAGTAGGAGGAGAAGAAAGGGAAATACAATAAGGAAAATAGCAGCAGCAACCCCATGAACAACAGCAACGGGCTCAATTTATCTTCAAATGATTGTTGTGGAAGGTACGAGAAGAATGTTTCCGTTCCTTTGGGTGGGTGTTTTACGCTCAATCTAGGCAATATGATTGCAAAATTGTACGGACAATAAGGCAGAGTTTCTTTTCTTTTGCAAAACAGTCGTTCCTTATTAAAGTTGTGTCTGAATGTCTTCATGTGACCAAAAATGAATTTCCGATACCTTTTGTAATACCTGAGGGACAGTGTGTGTTTTCTCTCTCTCTCTCTCTCTCTCTCTCTCTCTCTCTCTGTCTCTCTCATCCACCCAAAAGTTTAATCAACACTGTCCATGCAAGTGACTGATTGCATGCCCAAAATCAATTAAATCTCATTCATCACCAAACTATCCCCCTCTCCTTCAAAATCCAACCTTCTTATAATCGGTTCGACGAACCAGAACATCGATTGTCTCACCTTTTGCCAAACGCACACGGACGGTTTGTTATCTTCCCATTGTATGCGACAGCTGCGTACGCCCAATGTGTGCACGTGCTTGAGCAATGATTTATGCTATCTCATCGTCCTCGAGAAACGTTGATTACGACATCATCCTCATCCTTACGGCAACAATCCGCGCGCGTGTACCGGCGAGCATTAACAGCAGTGAATTCCCAACGCTAGGAAAGGCGGTCAACGCGGCTAACGATTGGTTCGAGTTCGAGTGTTGGGGAGTGATGCGACCGAAAGACACGAGAGCTTTCCAGCTTTCCTTCCTTTACGAATTGGTGGAAGGAGGCCATCGCATTGGCCGCAACAATTTGGGCCGGTCCATGCCTAATTAATGAGTCGTAATTTGTAGTTTGCGTTCTCCAAAACCCGAGCCGATGATTTATCAATGAAGATGAAATTCTTCGACCAGTGTTAGCTTTGGCGGTACGAGCCTTAGACGAGGTACTCGAGGGTTTAGTAAGCTGAGCTAGGCTAAACTGGACTAAGGATAGTTTAAACGAGCTCTAGGTACTCAGATGTCTGCATCACAAGGACACCTTCCGCTGTTTCTCAATATCTGGAACAACAAGAGTGAAAGTTATGGACAATAAAGATACTTTAGCATGCGAACAAGTACAGTAACAAGTTCCTTGAGGACTTGGTTTATTTTAGTAAATGTAGTCCAATATTTGTTTATGCAATAATTCAATGCCGATATGTCTTTTGCTACAAAAAATGTTCTTCAAGAATTTTTTGCTCTTGCTCTTCCCCAAAAACTAATCGCATCCCCCCACAGCCAATGACCGCTCGTACGGCCCGGGGGCATGGGATTTATAATTAATCGGAATATTAACGCGAGCGTCTAATGGTATGATAATCTCTTTTTGATTATTATATTACGTGCAAAGAAATAAACGTGCCACCCTTGTGGAGCCGTAGAAACGGCGAATGGAAAGGCGACAGAGGCGAAAATCTATCGCATGGCAATTCGGTCCTTTTGCTCAGCTTTAAGGCACTCGGACAGACATTCATCTTTTTCGGCGGGGGTCGAGAATTCCGTCTCTTTTTGCTACCTCTGGGTTGGGCAAAAGCCCAACCCAGGGGCTTGGGTTTAGTGTTGATTTGTTCGATCCAACCGAAGAAGAAGAAGTGGTTCATTGTTTAATGTATTTTTGTGTTAAACATAACTCTATTTCCTTTTGTGATTGCTTGTGGCTGGCTGGCTGGCTGGTTGGGCAAGCGAATTATACCAAAAGTTACCAGTCTCCGCTAGCTAGCATTATAAATCACTTAAGCATGCCTTTACGTGAGCAGAAACAATTTCTCGCCTTGCATGACCGAAAAGAAAAGAACACACAAATACAAAAAGGAAAGTTCGCCGTTCGACCGGACCCGTTGGCCGTTATTATTCAAATCGGTGCGATATGCTTATCAGCGGTATGATTATCACCACCATCATTAGTGGACGATGTGGTGCTATTGTTCTATTTTCTCGAATTAATCATATTTCTCGTCGACATCATCATCATCATCACCAAGCCTTTAGTGTGTCTTAAATGCCTTAAGTTTATTTCTCTTGCAGGCTTTTCACAATATCTTGAATAATTATTTTTCGTTACTTAGAAAGCACCTGCCATTTCGTGTTATTTTTCTCAATAGCACAATATTCTAGCCCCCCCCCCCCCCCCCCCCTTTTTCCGGTGAGAATTAAATTCACAAAACAGACGCTTCCCACAATCAGGTACATGGAAAATGCGATTCAAAACCCACCGCAAACATCATCACCGGTGAGTACCGTGGACAGGACCTGCTTAAGTACTAGTTTCTCGCTCACTATTGTCCAACAGCACCTGTCAAAGTTCTCAGCCGTCGCTAGGACATCAGTCAGTGTGTGGGGGGGGGGGGGGTCCCGGTTTTCTTCACCGCTCTAAGTTTTTCAAGGAAAAATCTTATTCCAACCTTCACCCTAAACCTTGTTCGTTTGCGGTTTGCTCAGAAGTACTGGAATAAATGTGGTCCCGAGACCACCTTTTACTACTCACGACACTCTGGTCTGGTTTGCATGAAGGTGAAAATGTGTACACAAGAAGCAGAATAAAAAATAAACACTCTAATCCCTGTATCGAGGAATGCAATTGAAAGAAGGTATTATGCAGTGAATTATTACTGCATCGTTGCGTTTTTTGGTTCGGGAAAGGGACGCGTAGTTTGTAAATGTGTCTATTTTCCCAGATTTATTCTTTGGATACAATACAGAAATTTAAAGTATTTTGGTCCTTTTTTGAAGAGAAGATTCACTATATTAATTTCAGAAAAGTAATGTAAAACTTGCGCAATTTACCTCATCCTATTTTCTAAAACTAATAACACACAACTTGCACTAATGGAACAAGATTTCAATCGGTCTAATGTATGAGCTTTATTTTTCCACAATTCCACACACACACACACATACGCCAAACTATCCGTGTAAGGTTCTCCTTTCCTAAACCCAAAAAATTCGCCCCCGAAACAATTTTTTTGTACCTTTTTTACGCCTTACCTGGCGCCTCCATTCAGGTTGACGCGATTTGGTCCCTTTTCTCCATATTCGACCCTTCATCGTCCTTTCTATTTGTTTGGGTTTCCCTCTAGTATACATGCGTGTGTACGTGTGTGTAAGGAATGAATTCAATTTAATATACGCTAACAGGTAATCAATCATCTCCAGGGGCATTTCAATGCAAGGGAATGTTACTAGTGAAATTAAATTTGGCAAACATGGTTTCGTCGCAACAACAAAAAAAAAAAAAATCCCCGTCAAGACCTTCATCGATTGGAGAGGGAAGTGGGTTTTCTTTTTATTTTCGCCTATGAAAAGTTTTTTCTAGATAAATTTCACTTTTTTTCCTAGTTTTTTGTGTTACTTTTTTATGTTCAGAGTTACTTTTCCATCCATTTATCAGTTTGTTGTTGTTTTCTTGTCTCTTATTTACGTGTTCTACAATTCTTCAATATCATTCAAACCTAGGTTTCATTCAAATCGGATGTCTTACTTCCTTTTCTCAGTGTTCAAGTACTTCTGCGCGAGGTGTTGCAAGTTGCAAGCTGCAACCTTTCGCGTTGCAATCAAACACCCGGTTGGCCACCGACAGTCCTTTCTGTTCATCGCCCATGTCCCACAACAGTTCTACAAAACGTTCGCCAATGCCGCGTGCCAGTCGAATGTTGAAGTACGCGCCGCACAGTACACCACCTTATCGTCATCGGCGATATAATTTCCGGTAATACGAACATAATTTCATTCCTCTTCCGCCAACGCGGCTGCCTCTATGTGTGTGTGTGTGTTGCTAGTCCACACCCACACACACACACAGCACTTTATCGTCCTCGAAAAGCATACTTGAGAGCGCGTGTGGCCATGATTCGTTCGGAAAATAAATGTGTATCCGTCTTGTCTGGGCCTCGTCGTGCCAGACGAGGGGGTTTTTCCAAAGCCTTCAAAACACCGCTTGATTGAACTGGTTGGCTGTAGCCCACATTTTCCTTCTCGCGTTCGCGATCTCGATTGCTCTGTCTCGCTCATTCTCCTTCTTCCATAATTTTCTTCGCCTTGCACCTGAGTGCCCGGTCAGTCGGGCGGTGCTGCTTAACCTTCCTTCACAGACAAACTTTGTCCACCGGGGCACACCGGGACTGGATGGCAGAAGTGTTCACCGTCGTCTGGCCACCATTCTGTGTCGGTGTGAAGCTGAAAGAAACAGCTAAACAAAACAGCATGAAACGGAAATTGGAATGAATTCTTCGAAGTTCGAAGGCGTCGAAAAATGGAAAACTTGAGCTTAGCGCAAACGACCGACCGTCCGTTTGGTTGGTGCCGGTGATAGGGAAAGAAAATCAAAGTGCGGCAGTGGTGCTGACGGTGGTCGCTTTATTGTGCTGAATCTTGGGAAAGGTCGTGAACGACGATTCTGGCACGGGATTAAAGAGATGACGTTCGTAAAGCGATTTCTGATGGGCTAGATCGTGCTGGAGCTAGGGGCGAATATCGATGAAATTTTCCAAATATGTTTAACCTTTTTGATTGCTTGTGCTTTTAAATGTTCACATTTCAACAACTCTTGGAAAAGCTTAATGTACAGAAAAAAAATATCTTCATTCAATCAAGCCACCAACTACTATCAACACAGTGAAAAGTAAAATCTAAATTACGAAGCACCCTCAAAACATTGCTGCAACTCGACCTCTCGACAGCTTTCTATTTGCCACTCACTCACATGAAGGACACACCATAGCATCGTCATCATTATGTCGCATTTGCCCGTGAGCACCACCGATTCGTCTGCAATGAGCTTGTCAAACATGGGACGAAACGAAACCGAGAGATTTGAGACTCCTCTCGAAAGAGACATGGTGGACAAACTGGTGGCGGAAAAAACACAGCAAAACGTGCTCATCATTGGTTCTTAAAAAATCCCAATTAGAGTCTGACAATTTACACTAATTAAAAAGTGACTCTGTCGCACTGTTTGCTTTTGCCGGTGCTATATGGTGCTGGTGGCGATGATGGTTAATTTTGCCTGTTAGCTACTTTTGTGTTCATTTGTTGCACGCTCGAGGAAGTGTTTTTATCACAGTTAAAATATTTTTTTTAAAATACTAAAGTAAATATAGACGGCTTTTATATTCCGGGGGACTCTTTTCTAGTTTACAGGCTCTCCATTTTTTCTTTCCCACTCAACACTCGCTTCCGACACCGGCACCTTCCGATTCGATTAAACGGCAAGTGCCCACGTCATGCCAAACGGCGACGGGTACCGTTCTCGATTTGACGCTCGGAAATTGGTTATCCTTCAAATAAACACGGTCAACACGCCCTGGGTTGGCCCAGATTGCCGCCTTTTCTTTCACCTGACGGTAGTTTTTTTTTTTTTTAAGTGAAACATCGGAAATCGAAAATCGACACAGTTTCACCGGTTGTTGGTGTGAAAAGCGGCTACATATCGCAAACGTTCGCGTAAAGGCAAAAATAAATCGAGCATTGGCCCCGAGGTGTTATTAATTTCTCCTTACCCTTTTCTCTATAATAGTTTTAAAGTATGGAGAATCCATTCGAAGCAAAAAATTGACGAAGACAAATAACGCTCCCGAGAGTGACTGATACAACGATGAATGCGGTGTGTTAAAAAAGTTGATCACACAAAGTGAGAAACACAAACAATTCCACACTTTTCAGCTTTCCCGCTGTCCCGTGGTGTAGGCCTAATTCGGCCTTTCCTTTTCTGCTCAGCTTTTTTCTCTCCCCTGAAAACAGTTGCAAGCAATCGTTGCCACAATCAAAGGACAAATTGCTAATTTATTCAAATGTAAATTTGATTTCCCTTTCGAAATAGAATTTAAGCACGGACAGACAGACGAGATCATCGAGGAAAAACCCCACGCTACGGTTGTGTGCGTGTGTGGATGGAAAAACTTGAAGCCTTCGTATTTTTTTTTCTTCTGCTTTTCGTCCTCTCGCTCTCTCGAAGATGATTCACAATCAGATGATTCGTCTTGCTGTCATGCCTTGCACGAGACGGATGACGAGACCGAGAAACCATCCATATCCGAACGTTTTGCGGTTCATCACTGTGTCCTGTGCCCCGGTGGCGGTTGTCGGTCTGAGGGTGGCTTTTGAGGTCTTTTTATTCGCTTTAACGCTTGATTTATCTGCATCAATTGCCCGGGAAAACACACTCCTGAAAGGGGAAACACAGTTTAGAGTACGAGGGAAAGAATGATTTACAAAATTGATTTGAATGTTTCGTGGTTTGTAACATCCAATGTAAAGAAAAAGGTTTTATTGTGTGAATTTTTTTTAGTGTATAAAACAAAGATATATTTTCCTCACGTCTTTTTCAAAACATTGAGCTTGCTTTAATACAATTGAATGCATTTCTAATCGCTCAGTTGGATAGGAAATAGCCCCAGAAAGATTATCGGCTTGAAATTTCATTTTTCCCGCACACAGACACAAATGATGTCACGACATGAATCAACCTCCTAATTGAGTGGAGCTAGAGAAGGTTACCCCGTTCCTAAAACAGAAGCTCTCTTCATGAGTTCAAAAATGAAAGCTCCAAATTGCATTTCCTTGCCACCACCACCACCGTCACCACTAGGACCTACTTCCACCAAGCCCAAAAAATTAAAGACGCACCAAGGAACTCTCCCATTCCTTCGACACTCGAACGAACAAACGGACGGATGATGATGATGATGATGATGCTGATATGTCGCTGTCAAACATCCCTAGACATCGTGTCAGTAAAGGGTCGAATCATATCAGCTCCTCGTTGGGAACGTCGGTGGCCAAGAAACGGCACCGGACACAACCGTCGGTAGTCATTAGTTTCCGTTTTCAATTTGGCTTCATATTGACTTCCCAACATCCAACGTTCGATTCAACTTCGACCGGGTCAAAGAATGCGACGCAAGAGTGATGAATTAGGATATTGGATTCTAGAAGCATTACGCTGGCTGGTTTATTGAATGTGCCCTTGACTGCTGCTGGTGCTGCGACGAACTGCTGCTGGGCCAATAGGTGCACCCGGGGGTTCTTCAAAAGAAAGCGCATCCAGGCGACGTTTTTGAATCCATATTCGAGTTGATTTTGGATTGTACGTACGGTCCCGGTTGCACTGCCGATTGGTCCCGGTGCGCTGCAGCACAAGGGGATGATCGAGAAAATGAAATCCTATTTCCGGGTGCGGATGTTGAGGTTTCCGGCTTAGGTGTCAAATGCGACCTACGGGGTTCGTGACGGTTGCATCCTTCTGGTAGGCAAGGCAGGCGGACAGGTCCGCCTGCGGCAATAGTAGCAAGCTTCCGTGTTGAGGAATCTTCAACCGAACAAGCGAGGGAGCGAAACGAGATCATCTCGAGGGTATTGTGAGTGAGCTTTAGGAAATTTCTTTCGCTAACCTTGGCTTGATTAGCAGTCGGTTGAATGATTTCAGTTGTGATGCATTGCTCTCCGTTCGTTCTAATGCTTTTACTGTTGTGGCACAACTTCGGTAGTAGCTTCATTCCCAGGTTAGCAAAGGTGTTCAACTTCTAAAATATCTGAAATAGCTCTAGAAAGAATTCTAGTACCGTTATTGTTTAATGTCTTCATCGGAGATATTACAGAGATATTTGTCGTTCGCTGTTCTTACCATCGACGCTGACTGTTCTTGACTGACTCCTTGGTGCGTTCCGGTGGCGCTTCAAACTTCAAACGGCAGGACCGGGGTTCAAATCCCATCCGGAACGTCCCCCCGTAGTGAGGACTGACTATCCAACAACGAGGTATTGGCAAGTCTAGTAAGCCATTAGATGGCCAGCGTCTATTAGAGGACTGTTTGAGTATAATTATTACCTACTAACACCTGCCATCGAATTCAAAAATAACAACTCTCCGAGTCTCAAATCATACTCTCGCTTAGCTCAATTTTTCGTCACCCAGCGAACCTTATGAACTTGCGGGCTACTCACCTTCTGCTTCAACTTTACGTTCCTCTCCTACACTTCTAATGTTACAAGAACGGTATTTTGTTTTTACGATACTAATTAGACAAAGTTTACTTCTTCTCGCGCCAGCAAGGGGGGAGGTTTCACTGCCACCCCACCCATAAGAACAAATAGGCGAACGATTGTGTATGTGTTTGTTCCCTTGCAGTGGGCGCGTAATTTCTTCACAAACTTCTCTCCAGCTTACGGGCAAGAGCATGTTTAACGGTCTCTCATTCGCCCTTGTTTTCTTTAACACCAAATCCAGTCCCGGCGAATCGTTGTCATCCGCTCCAATACAGCTACAGAATCCGACACGTAGCAGCAGTAGTAGTACAAAAGAGGAAGATAAGAAAGAAAAGGGCCTGACAAGAAGGGACAGACGCCGAAGCACGCAGCATAACCATAAAAACCGTTTACGGTGAACCGACCCCAAACCGACACCGAAGCTCTTGCGGCCGTGCGCGCGTTCGCTTGTTCTCTCCAGGCTCTCTACGCACGTAATGAGCTAATTTAGCTTAAAAATTTTCAACACTAATTGACAATTAAAAATCTAATTAAATTAACCGAGAAAACAAATTTTGGTCCACCGCTTCCGACGCCGACTCTCCTCCCGGTCGATTCCACTTTCATGCCTCTGCCTCTATCGATGGTCAGCATTTGTGGACGACCCGTCATGAATTCTCGCTCCCAATCGTTCAGAAATAGAAGAAAAATTGGATTCAATTTTTTTTTTTCGTTGACTGAGAAATTAAAACTGGAACAGAGATTCCAATTCCCCGAGATCAATTCAATGGAAACCGCGATAGCAAGCCGCAGATAATTGCATTGCGATTTAACAAACAATTTGAAAGTTGCAAAACAGTCGACTGATCTTCTTTTGTCTAGCGGAGAATCCATCTCATCAATAATTGTTGCCACAACTCCTAAACCAATCAAACATTGAAAATCTTCTGGCCTGTAAGCACTGAAAACCCTCGTAATCCGAAACCGGTCACAAATCCGATCGTTTGTTGCCGGAATCGCAAAGCCGCACCTAATTAGGAGGCAGATAAGCGGATTTTCTCCTTTTATTTGTCTACTTCCCCCCCTCCGCAAGCCTCCTTGTGGTGCGGCACTTTGTTGTCCGTCGTCGAGATCGCCGATCGGCAAGAAGATCGGCATCGAGGGCGCACGGCCCGTACCCTTCGATCGGGACCGTCAGATTAGACCGTCCGCAGGCTGGTTGTACCCCATCCGTCCAAGGTCATGAAATATTGCAGAACCCCGAACGGGTCGAATCGCCGACCGATCGGATGCGTGAACGAGAATGCGTATAGGAACCGAAAAATAATAAGTCGGATTAAGTGGAATGGATTAAGGCTTTTTTTTTTCGGCGGTTTTTTTTATACGGGGAGGTTGATCTAATTACGATAGCCATAGTTGGGACGACGGAGTTACGAAGCCTCGGAAGGATGTCGAACGTCGAACTACGAACATGGCGTAAGGAAAAGCTCAAAATTAGCATTAATCTTGTGTCGCGCCATTGCCCTTATGCCACGCGTAATTACGACGTAATTCATTTCTCGTGACGTGACCAACACTGCCTGCGTTCCAGATGATTCGGTGGTTGACGCTCTCGTCGCATCTTATCATTTACAACATTAATCTTGGCATCGGTTGAAACACAAATGGAGCGAACAGATAGAAAATTGTTTGAAATTTAATTGCATGTTCATGGCTTATCTTATCGCGAAAGTTGGATAGTGAAACAAGGTTTTCATGCCTTTCGAAGCACTATTTTTCATTGATAACAGTTTGATTATGTTTGTGTTGGTTAATGTTCAAGATTTTAGATTTAGTTCGCACGATCGCAAGCAGCGCATATGGTACCGAAATTCCAACTCACCAACCCCAGGACCGGACAGGACGAAAATGTCTTAATGAGTTCGAAATTCATTTTTTCACACATTTGCTCTCAATTTTGTCAATCAGTTTTTTACCGTCCTTTGGGGTTGGTTCTGCGCCAGACAAACAGTTCATTTATCGCTTAATTGTTATCGTCTTTGCTTTTCTCGTTCATACGTTTTTTTTCGAGGATGTTTTTTTTAATTGATTTGTTCTTCTCTTTCTTGAGCCTTAGCTTGACTTTTCAGTGTCAGATTTTGAGCAACAATTTTAATTTTTAGTTAGCTTACTTTTGCAAACATCTTTATGAAATAAGTTTAAATATTATATGCGTAAATCTTGTTTTCGAATATAATGGTCTATTTCTACCACACATCAATCGGAATGGCACCTTTTCCTTCTTTTCATAATCTCTTCCCTGTCAAGCCTGTTCGTCAGTCAGAACCCAAAGAGAACCTACCCATTACCAAGTGCACTTGGCACATAACGAGCGGCAAGCGTTGTGGGCCACGCTGTACAGAAATCTAGAACTGAAAACCAAAACCACTCACCTAATGAGCAGAACCACCAACTTCCCAATGCCAATTCCAACACGCGGCTTAGGTCGTCAGTGCGTCCCCTAAAACCGAAACGAGTCCTATCCATCCAACCGGGAACGGGGGTGGCCAAGTGGAAATGATGTCGAAGGAAGCTTGAAAGAATCGAACGAGTGTGTTTGTGTGTATGGGCGAGTGAGTGATTGTGTCGCTGAGTCGGTAATGGCGTGCCGACCGCGATTAGCGTATCGAAAACGGTCCCGTACTGTACTTTTGGGGAAAATTTGCAGAAAGACTTTTTTGTTCCTTATAGTTCAATCTAGAATTTTTCGGAAATAGTTAAGAGCAATAGACGCGTCCAGCAGCTTTATGAGGTTTAAGGAATATTGCTTCATAATTTGGTTGGAATAAAGTCCAAACAAACAGTCCTCCAGGTGGATTGGATCCGTCTCAGGGCAGCCGCGTCCGACCCATTTGGCGACTTTCAAATTTATCTTGATTCCTTTTCGATCTAATTAAATTTGAGCGACACCTGAGGAGCGGAACGTCGTCGTACGGCTACAAGCGACCCCAAAGTTCCACCGACCGTCAGAAGGCCTTCGCTAGCCGTTTCTCCTGGAATTGGACACTGGCATATGGCAGGAGCTTTGCGATGAAATCGGCGGCACAAGGAGCTCTGAGATGAAGTAGAATACGAAAAAAAAACGCCACCTTCAGTGGTCGAATGCGAGGACGCATGGCTGTGAAACGACGATGCAAACGTGAGACAATAATCGGCGTTCGGCCACCGGACTTACTTGTGCGCTTGCTTGATTGGGTCGTCGACTCACTCGGGAGCTAATGAAGTAAACTCTTGGGCCGCACGAGACCACGTGTGGCAGGAGGAGATGTGAACCACGGGGATCTGGGGGACCTACACGAAGGGATAAAAAATCAACAAACCATATAAAGCTAGCTAATGGGATTTTTGTCCCCTTTTTACCACAGTTGCCCGTGCAGTGTTCGTGTCCTCAAGCGATGCAGAAGTTGCGTGCTTCTTCCGCTTCGATTGTGTCAAAACTTGAATGGAGCGGGGCTTGGTTTTTGGGCAGCTTGGAACGTTTTTGAATATAATTTAGTCATAATGAATTCCGCCACTTGCTTACCTGTTTGTAACGCAATAAAAATCCTTCCTGTAGAAAATGAGGCATAAACTCCCAACGACAATTGCACCTTATATGGCTTTGGCGAAGCTGTTCGTGTGGACCGAAAGGGGTTGATAATTTCCGTCGTCTGCTCTCCGCCGCGGTTCGGCAAGGCACAATGCGTATCCTTTTTCTGCGCTTGTTTGTTTGGTAAGGTGCGAACCTCTGCTACTGTGTTTCGTGTGGACGATCTCGATTTCGGCATCTCATCACATTACAGGTACGAGGGGTTGAAGGAATGGGTGGTTGGAGACCATTTTTGATGAGGAATTTGTAAATTGGAACCAATTCCGGAACCGGTCGGGACGGGGACCGTCCCAAGCCGACCGCATTCGAAGCCGACAAAACCCGCTTTCATGTGTTCCGTTCCGTCCTACGATCCGCACTTCGTTGGCCGTAGACCAGGTTTATGGCCCGACTGCTCGCTACCTCATCTGGTGGCTTTTTTTAATTAATTTCTCGTGCTGCCCTACCAATGTCATTGTGGCGGCGACCAGTGGCAGAAAGTTTATTGCAAAAAACACGATCGGTAAACATTTGATTAGCGCATAAATTAGCACAACCATTGTGTAGCTAGGTTTGCTGGTATTTTTTTTCAGGTCAGGTGGAGAAAGATTAGATATTGTTCAGCTTAATTTCTTGTCTTTTAGTTCAGCTAATTTAATTACAAAAAAATAATTTTTCAACCTTTTCTTATTTAAAAGAAACAAACTTTAATAAATGTATTATAAAGTCCATTTTTTATGTCTTTCAATTCTTTTTCCAAGCATAAATGAAACTTACCATCATATCCACCTTGCCCATTCTTCCCAAGAGTTCAACAACGCTATGCTACACATGCATCCATGTCTGCCTTCGTCTAGGTGGGTAAAGCTTCCTCCTCTTAAGGAAATGGAGCGTGAGAAATTGACGATGCTTGATTAGCGAGCGGATGCTCCAATGTGCACTAATAGATGAAAGCACTAATGAATCGAGCTCCATTAGTCACCGATCCATCTACGTCCTTTCTAAGCCGAGCGGTTCAATATCGCTTGATGAACACTAGTTGTACCGACGGTGATGTATGTAACTTTTCGAGATAGTCGAGCTTGTACTACGTGAAGAATGCTTGGTTTCTATTTTTATTTTTACTAATAAAACTGTTTGCATCTCGGGCTATACAATCATAAACTCAAGCTGATTTTCGACCTAAAAACTATAGCACACTAAAGGAGACAGGATCGTTGAAAAGAGCAAAGAATTAAAATAGGAGTTACCATAAGAAGTAAGAGAGGAAGAGAGTCTAGAACGGAGAGAAGAGAGAGATAGAGATACCAAAGTCAAAATAGTAAGTAAAGGATCGTTTGAGCCAAACACAGTGCGGCTCGCAGGAATCGTTAAAGGTGGACGAGAACGAAGGGATCGTGATGGGACATAGAAAGGAGGGATGTCACGTCAGAAACTCCACCAATCCATTCGACGATAACATGTTTGCTCTTCATTTTTCCAAGATTTTGGGTAATTTTTGACCTAATTTGTAATTAATTTAGTAGCCAAAAGTCAATTAAAACAATCCCTGCTCTAAGGCAAATCAACATGTGCAGTAGTTCTAGTGTAATCCTTCAAGAGCTTTTCCATCCTTCGGAGAAACTGCTGCCAGTTGTTTCCGAATGCCGCTAATGAAAATTTTCTCCTCGCACCCTGATTCGCCACGGCAAACGAACATAGCACTTCGCAACCGTTAACCTTTGCCCTCACTTGCTGCAAGGATACGAATCGACCAGATAAGCTTTAGTGATAAGTTTTTGGTACCATCCGGTTCCGTTTTTCCAGCTTTTTATCGTTTTTTTCCGCACACTATTTGAACGTCTGGCTGAATCATTTATTCGTGCGGGTGGTGAGATGGTTTTGAAGGTTTAGTCAAGTATCTTAAGAACGTAAGTGAAATGTCAGTAATTGTCATCGATTTTACTCGTCCATGAATTCAATAATTACAATCTACCGACCTATTCTAAAAGAAATACATACCCAGGACTCTACTATTTCTACACTAATAGCCGCATCTGCATTATTAATTAATGATATCACTAATATGACACAAAACACTCAACAACTTCATGCAATGCGATGAAATTATGATTCATTAAACCTCCCATCTCGAAAGTTCATTTCGAATTGGTAAGCTTCGCATACGAAAGCCTACGCACCCCGGAGCGCCTAGTGGTGGTGGTGGTGGTGGTGGTGGTGGTGGTAGTGGCCCAAGGCCATTCCATCCATCCATCCATCCATCCATCCACCCAATCCATATCTATTTCCACCAACACGGCCACACCAGACGCTGCCAGGGTGATGGAGGAGGCATCTCTCCGGAGGCTTTCCCATTTCGACTCCCAAGACGCGGTGGCGTTGCTGGCGTACGAAGTTTAATTAAATTTAATTAAATTTGAATTTAATATATCAAAGGGAGATTGTCAAGCGATAAGAAAAGCGAGCGGCTGGAGGACGTCTCCGGTCTTCGTTGGGAGAAATATTGCCACCGTGCGCGTGTTGCCGCTGACAATGACGATGACGATGATGGTGGTGATGATGCTGATGGTGATGATGCTGACAATTAAGCTAGTGTGCTCCTGATGCTGCTTTCTCATGGCGCACTGTTTCCTTCTTCAGATGCAAATTTACCAAGTTAAGTGAGATAGTGGTGTACGCCGATCGCTCTCTCGCTCTCGTTCTCGGTCTTGCTCACCCTATTATTATGTCTCGTTCTACCATCATTAGTGGTCTCTAAAGTCGGTATCTTCCAGCATCCTCGGCTCCTCGGTCGACTGTACTCTCGTTACAAAAAGCAACTAAACGGTAATGATGATGGCAAGCTCGGCCTGCCTGCTGCGTTTGCCTCCTTTTGTTCAAGGCTCGTTCATCTCTCGTGCAACTCCCCGAATGTGTCTCCGGCAACAAAACGCGCGAGACCCGCAAAACGATGAGACACTGATCACGCGTCGGAGCTGATGATGACAATAATGCTAACGATGTGGTTCCTTGCCTCACCCACCACGTCCACTCGTCCGCCCAGTATCCGACCGGGGGAGTTAGGTTGTGCTATGTGCCATCGAAGGAAGAGGAACACTGCACCACGCTCAACTATAACTCCTTGGTATCTGGTCTGAGCCGAGGGTGATGTTGAAAACTGCTTCCGGGAAAATGTGGACACGGGGTGAAGAGTTGGACGCAGGTGGACGAAGGCTCTCGAAATCGAAGTAATTGGATGCGAAAGGAGCGAACTGTTGCGAAGTTCAATTGATAGCACGATGAAGAGAGCAAGTGAGAAAGAGATGATTGAGTGAGAGAGCACGAAAACGGAGTCCTGAGCTTGGTATGATAACGCAGCAGGACAGCTAAGGACTGACATTAGTTTTCTGAACGGCCTTTTTTTTTACTCTTGTGATGTTTAAAAAAGTTTTTGGTAGAAATAATGGATTTTATTACGCTCTTCACACCAAGAGAACCCTTTGGAGCTGATGTGGAGATTTTTGGAGCTGATATTGAAAAATGTGGTCTAATAATTGTATTTTTAATTGACAAGCATTAATTTCTAAGTAAGTGTTCCAACTAAAGTTCAGTTTTTCTAATTAAAATCATTTAAATATTCGAAACTCTTACCTTTCTCAGGTACAGAATTTATTTTGATTTATGATCGTACGCCTCCATTCAATAATGAAACCTTTCCTTTTATTTGTGATAAGCCAATAAAGCCTTCACACCGATGAACATGATTCAATTTTAATCCCCACTTCAGCGTCACAAGTGCCTTTTTGCAACTTTATTAACTCAACTTCATCAAACCCTGGTCTTCATCCGGGCATCCTGCCAGTCCTGGCCGATCCCAAAAACCCTTTTGCATTGCACTTCAAACTTCAACCCGTACGCACCGCTGCTATGAATTTATGTCACTCGCCGGGTACGGTAAAACTTGGGCCCCAAAATGCATTGCACCAATTGTGGTGCAACAACACCCGGCTGGTCGACGATATACGGGTTCCCCGTAGATAAACGCATCTCCCGCCACACGCCCCATCGCTCAGGAGGTTCATTTCTTTGTGCCCCTCCCCGGGTGCTGATGCGAATGCCCAACGAATGTGTTATGCTAGACTGCGGAGAATGTTTCGCATCCTTCTCGTCGTACGATGGTGCGATGGTATTGCGATTTTTCGGACAAAAAGCCTCCAGGACGACGGGAAGGCAAACGCGATCAACAGATAAAATTTGAGTAAAATGAATGATAGCATGCGATACACTGCTGCTGCAACATCAGCAACATGGGAAAGAAAAGCCCTCGTGACACTCTACGGCAACGGAACCGGACTATCGAATCGCTTTAATTAGTGCATCCTTCTATTGAGTTTCCAGTGACGCTGCTGTGGCCGCTCTGGACGATGATGATGACCGAACGGGCCTCAGAATCGTTATGCATTATGACTCATTATTATTATTATTGCGAAGTGTATGAGGGCATGTGACGCCTCTGACGTTGGCGGACCATGCAAGAACTTGTGGATCGTTGGATGTTTCTGTCAACCGCAATCAGTCTATCGTCCGGTCGGTGTATCATGATATTAATCCTTGTTGGAGAGCTTCAATAGGTGGCGGATAGATAGGTGGGCCAGGAAACAATTAAATGGATGCAGCACAAGGGAAACTGATACTTATCGTTTCTCTTTTCATAATTTGAATTTAATTTTGTTTGTTTTTTGGCAATAATTGTGGGAGTGTTTTAAGATTGTTTCATTCATATGTCGGAAGTCTTACTTTCTTTTACAATTTGTACGGAATGTAAGCAAATTTATGTATTATTTACACCATTTTGAAAGTTAGGTAGCCTTCTGTATCGATAGGACTACCAAGAACTGAATCGAGATATTTCTCAACTCCAATTCGATACGTCGCAAGTAGGATATATTTTTCTTTGTCTCTTGTTTCGTCTATTTAATCATTTTTGGCTTTATAAGTTGACCTGCATACCTCTAACACTTCGTAAAAAATATTATTGGCTGTGTTCCTACTTTCCAGAGATTTAAAAATAATAAAATTCAAAAAAGTGTTTCCACCGCCTGATTTTTGTTTACTTTAACTTCTTGATTACAACAGTACAAGGATAAACAAGAAAAATAAAAAATAAACGAATAAAAATAGGAAAAAATGTATGAACTTTTATTAAAAGCTCCCACCTGATGTGATGGTGTCATCGTCCTTCGGCTCGAAAACGCACGCGTTCCATATTAGAACAAACCGGATCGCCATGTGTGAGTCTGGATAGTTTCATCCATTTCTCTCCTCTGGCTTTTACATCCTTTCTCGTGTTGTTTTTATTCTTGTTGCGGTATCATACGAGTTGTTCCATTTGGGCCGCTTTTATTCTATTTTTAATCCATTTCTGTTTGTCTTTGACTGTCTTTCTCTCTGCCGTTCACTCGCTATCCGATTTGATTGTTATTTATTTTATTTATTTATTTATTTACAATTGATTATGACGGTCCAATGCCGTATTGTCAACACCGCTTGTGTTGAAAAAAAAAATTACAATCATATTGATAAGGCATTTCCTCCTTATTCTTTGCCTTATCCCGGGCATACTCGGTTGTGGATGGTTGTGGTGATGGTGATGATGATGATGATGATGATGATGATGATGATGAAATGATGATGTAGTGGTGGTTGTTGTGAGTTTTGATGGTCCGGGACTATTGCTGTGTCTATTGTAATGATGGGCATCCGGATTCCGGCTATTGTGGTGTTGTGGCTGATCTATTGTTGATCATTTTGTTATGGTCTGGACTGTAACAAACAAGTAAACATCGTTAAGACAGCACGAACATTTATTTGTCTGCGTACAGTGCTCTCCAGTGCATTCCAGCAATGGCATTCCAAGCTCAATCTAGTCAACGTCCAATCAAAGGATGATCGACAAGCTCTATCCCGCAGCAGCGAAAGCGACTTCACTACTCCCGAGACTGAGCCCGCCAAACACCCCGAACCCGACGCCAACGCTGTCAAACTCAATGTGCCAAAACTGGACTGGAGTGGAGAACACTGCACTTTCAACAACGCCTGCCTCCCTTTTACGGCAGTTTTGGCATCGCCCTCGAGTGCTGTTGCCCAGTCATCGGATCACCCGTGGCACTACATAAAATACACTTAAGACATAGACAACACAACATTTAACAAAAAAGGAATGGGGAAATACGAATATGGATTGGAAGGATACTTGGGATGTGGAATCATAGGACAAGACCGTTGTCTCTGACGAATCGGTGAATGATCCTCATGTAGGAAAGGTCCTTGGTAGCCAACACTTCTCTAATTTCTGTACCCGGTCGTCTGCCGATATTCTCGACTGCGCTCAACAAGGAGGGTCTTGCGGTTTCAAACTCCACGCAGGACCACAGAAGGTGATCCACATCGTGGAATCCGTCACCGCAGCCACATACTTTTGTCTGAGCCAGAGTTATACGCTGTAGATGAGCATTCAACGCAAAATGATTCGACATCAGTCGAGACATCATCCGTATGAACGCCCGGTCCACAGAGAGCCCATCGAACCAAGGCCGCAGGGACACTTGCGGAGAGATCGAGAAGAGAAAACGCCCGAGTTCATCCGCCTCCCACATGCTCTGCCAGCGAGACAGGAAAAGTTGCTGTGGGAAACGAAGGAACTCCTGGGCCGAGATAGGTCGGTCGTAAAAAGCGCCTTCTTGGACGCCTGTTTTGGCCAGTGAGTCTGCCTTCTCATTGCCGGGAATTCCACAATGAGAAGGGACCCAAATTAGCGAGATCCTATACGCCTTATCGAACATTGAGCCAAGCAGTTCAATGATTTTTATGGTGAGGAAATCCTGACTCTTAACAGCCTTCGGAGATCTCAGAGCTTCAATAGCACTAAGGCTATCAGTGAAGATGAAGTACTGATCCGAAGGTCTCGCTGCTATCATCGATAGTGCGTAAAATATTGCGGCTAGCTCTGCGGTGTAAACACTACATGGCTGCCTCAATTTGAAAAAAGCTTCGGTGAACTCGCTAAAAACACCGAAGCCAGTGCCCTCCTCAGAGGATGATCCATCAGTGTAGTACTGGCTTATTTGGTCTAAATGACCATACTTATCCATGAAAATACCCGGAATTACCCTCGGGCGAAGATCATTAGGTATGGTCTTAATTTCCTCGTGCAATGAGGAATCTGTTATTAAAATGGAACTGTAGTTCTCAGGAAGGGCAGCACGATTTAATGCCTGTGGAGCGCTAGCATGCACTTGTAGGGCAACAAAATCTTCGTAGATCTTGAGGATTTTGCTCTTAGAACCTGTCTCTAGAAGCGCTTCAAAATTTTCTATTATCAAGGGATTTGATACTGAACAACGGACTAGAAGGCGAAGCGACAGCATTTCAAAACGTAGTTTGAGCGGCATCACTCCGGTCATCACTTCTAGGGACATGTTGTGTGTGGATTTCATGCTCCCTAGTGCGAGTCTAAGACAGCGGTACTGTAGCCTTTCAAGCTTGAGTATCAACGTATTGGATGCCCAATGGAAGCATATGCTTCCATATTCCAATACGGATAGCACCGTTGTCTTATACAGTCTCAGGACGTCTGATGGATGTGCGCCCCACCAGAATCCTGTGACTGTCCTTAGAAAGTTGATTCTTTTACTGCATTTTTGCACCAGACGGGTGAAGTGAGTACTCCAGTTTAGCCTAGAATTGAACCATACACCAAGGTATCGAAAATTGTCGGTAATTGATATCTTTTCACCATACAGAAAGACATCAATTTTCGGGTCATATAGCCTTTTCTCCCTGTTTTTTCCCGTATCGCTAAAAGGAGAAAAGACTACCATCTCAGTTTTCGTTGCAGAGAACTTGATACCAAGGTTTTCAGACCACTCGGAAAGATTGTCCAGAGTGGTTTGTAAAGCCAGTTGTATTTCGTCGGCGTCTCTGCTTGCAACAGATATAACGCCGTCGTCTGCCAATTGTCTAAGACTGCAGTTTGGCGCTAGACAAGAGTCTATCTCACTAACATAAAAGTTATATAACAGTGGGCTCAAGCAGGACCCTTGTGCTAGTCCATGGAAACTGGTCCGTTTTAACTGCACGTGACCATTGTTGAAATTCATAGCTTTTTCCGACAAAAGGTTGAATAACAAGTTATTCAACTTTGGTCCCAGGCCCGCATTTTCTAACTTTTGACTCAGTTTGTATGGAGAAACTGAGTCAAATGCCCCCTGTATGTCAAGGAAGATAGACCCCATGTTCTGCTTGCGTGCACGGGCAAGCTCTATTTCAGTCACCAAAAGCGCTAAACAGTCATTAGTACCTCTGGCTTTACGAAAACCAAACTGAGTACTTGAGAGAAGGTTGTTGGTTTCCAACCATTCTTCTAACCGTAAAAGAATCATCCTTTCAAGGAGTTTTCTCAGACACGAAAGTAATGATATCGGCCGATATGAATCGTGTCTTGATGGCGGTTTGCCAGGCTTCAAAATAGTGACAACTTTCACTTCCCTCCATTCTTGCGGGACGCTGTTGAACTCCAACATATCGTTGAAGATTCTTAACAGACGTTTCTTGCCCATGTCGGGAAGATTTTGCAGCAGTTTGCTGTTGATCTGATCCAGGCCTGGGGAAGAATTTTTGCTTGAAAGTGTTATTTATTTTAATTAAATTAAAATTTAAAATATTTATTTCGACGCGATATCCACTTTTTATTTCCCTTTTCTGTTGTTGATTGATTTAATACTCCCCCTCGCATCTACATCGTGTGACAAAGTGCCGGCCTTGCTTATTCGCTATTGCCATTCGATTTTATTAATTGACGATAAAAATGTCTCACACTCACTTACACAACATTCCTCGGCCCGCTCGGGCTGCATGAAGCTAGAGAGAAGCACGGTGTCAATTTCTGTGCGAATCTTCGACGGAACCAGCTAGCAGCAGTAAAAAGCCCACCGTTGCGTACCTTTTTTTTTTTGGCTGAAACCCGAAAAGGGCCGTATTTAATTAGTCGGTTGGTTGGTTGAGAGCTGGAGGAAGCTGACGTGATGACGAGAACCGACCGAATGCCGCCTAAAGCGTTCGCCTAGCGAGTGAGCGAGTGAGCCTGAGTGCTGTGAGTGCTTAAGTGCTGAGCCTTGCGAGAAAATCCACTTCGCTCCCGGGGCTAAACTAAACTTCCCAATGAAAAGCTTTTCCCGCCCACTTACAGCACGGGCCCCATTCCGCCCCGAGATCCCGAGTTGTTCTCGGTGGTGAAGTGAATGAATTCTGGTGAATTTAATGAAAAATGAAATCAGAGCTCGCTGTAGATGGATTCGGTGAGCGAGAGATGTTCCTGTGCACGAGGAAGATGAGATTTCGTCGGTTAATTGTTTCCTGTGATGATTGATGATACAGCACCATCTCTGCCGTGGCTGTATCCACGTAGATAACTGCCCACCGAGATATCCTAGGGCGGGGATTGTTGCGAGGAACGGGACGTAATTAGTGAATTATTTACATTTCCAGTAATTAGCAGGATTTGCTCTACACAATAGATTGATGTTTTCCATTCGAGCGCGAAGCGATAGCAGCAATCTTTCGCGGCACGGACAACCATACCCATCTACCAACTCCTCCTCATATCTGTCCCCCTTCACTAGGATGGCAAAGAGTTTTTGGGACGAATTTCAATTAATATCTAATCAGTAACGTTGAGCTCGTCAGGCAGGGACGGGGCCTATCGTCAACACCTATCGTGGCGTGTGGAACCAGTTGACGCATTTGTTAATTTCTGGTAGGCGTTACAAAATTGGAGCTTCACACAATTAGCTCCTCAAATTGGGTGGAAGAAAAAAAAGACTCCTTAGAGTTTAATACATTGTTTAATTGTATTTTACAATAAAGACATCAAATTTGAATATTACCTATCAATACTCTATCCTTGAGAATCCTTTCATACAACGGCTCTTGTTCATCTTATGTCGAATTCTTGTACCATGTTCTAAAGGAATATCTCCCAACGAACATCTAATTAGCCCGTAACTTCACCCAAAGCCCCAAACATTCCCTCCAAAAAGCATGGATACCGATTGCTGAACGTAATATAGTAAATCATTACGTACGCCCGCTAGCCACCAAATCTATTGACAATAGTAGTGGTGCACATTACATGGCCAAGGGTATACAAAATGCGTTTCGGCGAAAGCAAAGGCTTTGATCTATTAGCCAGAGATTACAGCCAGCTCTATTTCGCATGCTCTCTCGTATTTTGTCTAATTGAAGCTTTCATCAAATCAATCAAATTTACGGCGAACTTCAAATCGCCACAGGAGCGCCCCTGATGGTGAGTGAAGATGGAGGAGGCGTTTTAATTATTAAATATTCAGCACGACGACGGGGTGTTCGACGTTTTCGAGTATGAATTCGATCGACCGTTGTGCCAAAACTAAATTGACACGAAGTTCTGTTTGTATACGAGTGTGCGTTTGTTCGTGGGGGTTGGTTATTGATTTGTTGTAAGACTTCTCGATTGGTCGTGGGCGCTTATGGTGAACCTAATTAAATTTCTTAATAATAATACTAAAATTCGAATTAGAAGAAGAGTTCTAAGATGAATATTACGTTTTGCTCTGGTGCCAACCCTGTAACATAGCCAATGGCCAACCACGTAATCGTTTCTAAATGAGCGGAAACGACGAATTAAATTGAAATTAGGAGAGGAACCATTCTGAACTGGTTTTTGGGGTGATATAATGGGGCACAGCAACGCCAATCCAAGAAGACCGGACCAGGCAATTAAAACATATTTAGCTTTTCAAATTATTTCACTCACAGGATGGAGTGTATTTGGTGTTTTCTTGTTTCGTTTTATCCGACTCATTCCCTCCCTCAGAGCGAGGTTAAGAACCGATTATTAAAAGCACATTAGATGCACCTAAATCTGACGGCGAAATATACCCAAATTGCATCCAAACATCGCCTTAATAAAGTGGCAAAACAGAAAGCGCTTTTTGGTAAGGATATCATTGTTTGAGGATCGATTCGTATACTCCAAGTACCGCAAGCACCATAAATATTGACTGGAGAAAAAGGCCTTGCCAGAGAAAGTTTTCCTTCCACAAAAAGCGCTCCAAACTCGGCTGCCCTAAACTCCGTTCTTATTGCACTGTCCTGTGAAGGACTTTTTGGGTTTGGGTTGGTGGTGAACACTTCCTCTAAAAACTGTTGGTGGTTCTACAATTTTCCACCCACTTGCCGCGTTACTTCTACCGGGAGAAAGCGCGGGCTCGAGGGGCTGAAAACATCGTGCAATACAAACGCGCGTTCCGTCGTGTGCGATGGCGTGATGGCGCGCTGCTGCTCGGCGAGACGACATTGGGAGAGATAAAATTTTAATTAAAAGCATCACGGACAAAACTGAAACATGCTCACTCCATCGCCGTCCTCGCGCCTCGTGCCTCGTACACCGCGCCTGTGTCTATGCGCCCTGTGGACCGATTGGACAGACACGCGGATATTATTACCTACCCGACGGTTGGCCGACTTTTCTAAACCTTGGACGGGAAAGGATTCGGAGCTTCAGCAATAGGCGGCAGCAGACAACACCATCGTTTACCCAAAAAAAAAAAAGCTGCTGGAAATTGCATTTGTACGAAACAATGGTGTCGGAAAATGGTACAACAGTCACCAGCTTGAAGGAAGCTTGAGCCGTAAGGAGTAGGGTTGGCTGGTCGAACTGGTATCATTGAGTCGGAATGGTATCGCTTTTTATGATTTTATTTCCCAGTTTCTTGGACCCCAAAATTGAATATTCATTGCGCAAGTAAGCAAGTTTTCCCCCGCGCCCCAAATCTAATTACATTAAGTTTAATTTTATCAATTTAGTGAACCAATTAAACTCCAATCATTTTATGGTTGTTTAAATGTCCCAACCCAAACAAGCAAGCGAGAATCCACTGATGCTCTGCGCGTGTTCATCGTGTGATCCTTTTGCGAGGTGAGGAAGGAGACTTATTTCAACTTTTCTTTTCAGCATGCGCGCGCGTAAAAGAAGGGTGTCATAATTAGCCCTGGGAGCGTATCGTTTGCGTTCACATTTCACCATTATAATGAACGAAAAACGATCAGTTTTCCCTACAATCCTACAGAGGGAGAGAAGCGAGCTTGTGTGTCACGCGAAAGCAACTCTGTCCTTTGGTAAACATGAAACTCGCTGTCGGAAAACCCTTCGAGGAGCGTAGCAGATAATTAGTTATAAAATTATAGCGAATGTACAATATCTTTTCGCGTATTGTTATTATAGTAACCGTATTTTTTTTTTTGCGTGTTCTTCTTTAATTACATGGCCACGTGCACGCATTTCACACTACTTCACTTCCGGTTTTAAGTTGGTGTCGCGTATCCTTGCGTCCCGGCGAGATGTGTGAGTGTGAGAAGTTGAAGTTTCTTCACTGCTCACCTCGATACAGCTCGTAGGGACACAACACAAAGCGCACATCCTAGTGGTGCCGCCCGTGGAAACCGTTTTTCTCCGTTCATCCAGCGTCTAAGGAGCAGAAGAGTGGATGTTCCTCCACCAACCAACCACTCCCAACCCACATCAAACCAGGGCCGGGATAAAGGACCAATGTAGTAAGCAATGAGAATAACAACGATAACAGTAACAGTAGTAGCGCATTTAATTACGTTCCGAACTGGAGCAAAATGGACAGCATGCACAACCCCTCGCACCGACCGACTCCGGCGACTCCGTTTCAGCAATCAGGGAAAGGATGCTGAAGAAAACTTCCACCCCAGTGGTGGCCGACCCCCCATTTTCCTCACCTTCTTCGAGTGGAGTTTTCTTGGCTGACGATGGAGACGACGATGGAAGAAAAACGATTCGCAAACATCTCCCTTAAAACCGCGTGGCTGTGAAGGCTGGGCGATGATGATGATGATGATGAGGTGAGTGTGTGATGAGATGCGGCATCTCACTCGCTCATGTACTCGCTTTTGCTCGTCCCGGTGCCCGTCCTCAGATCTCAGGTCTTTTTTGTTGCGGGAACGGGAACGCAACGGGAAACACCTTTCTCACTCTGACTAACGTGTGGCCTTCATGGGGTGGGGGCTTCAGAGAGGGAGGGGATCCGTATCCGAGAGGAGCAGGGAAAACGGTTTCGGTCGGAACGTGGGTTTGACAAGTTGGCGTGAAAATAATTAACGGAAAAATAATTGGATTCATTAAAGTTGCAAAGTTGTGTATTTTCAAACCCCGTGGAGGGTGCTGCGCTTGGTGGAAGTGGAGGAGGAGGGGTAGGCAGAGTCATCTTGAGCTGGGATGAAGAGAAGAAGGGACTCGGCAAAGTGACCGATACCCGAAGCCTGTCTGGCTTGGCGCGTTTGTGATTATTAGCAGGAATATGAGGCCTGCCCAACCTTGTCCCGGTTCTCGCATCGTTATCACCATTTGCCAGCTACCTGGAGTGGAGCATTTCTTTTTTTCTTTCTTCATATGGATCCATGTGGTAATCATGTATGATTCGGGAGAAACTCAGGTCCTCCTGGATGATATGGCGCGAGAGACGGGTCTTGCATTTAATTAGCTGTGCAGCAGACTGTCGGTAACATATGGTGTGGCTCACCTTCCGGATGCTTTCTTCGATAAGTGGAGTTGCTAAAGCTGATATTTTTCTGCTGTTGGTTAAATGATTATTGAAAAGTAAATTATGTTATATTGTTGCTGATTTACAGTATTCTTGTGGTTAGTTGTACCTAGCTGTCCATTATGAAAAGTCCGGAGTACCAATCCCAACTTGCTTGCATATGAAGTCTTGGAAGTTCTCCAATTTTAGATCTAGAATTGTAGAAGTTTTAATGCAAACTAAGGCAAAAATGAAGCATGTAACGGTCTTCACATTGCGAGGATCAAATCCCATCCGGCTTGCACTTCCATAATGAGGACTAACTATCCATCTACCTGGGGGCAGTAAGAGTCGGAGACTGGCGTGACTTATGAGCTCACTAAGCCAAGAGGAAGAAGTACAATATTCCTATAATTGCAAATAAAAACTGAACTCAATTAAAACACAACAACTTAGACAATAATTATACGGAAGGGATCTCCCGTATATCCGCAACTAGTGTTCATAAACAAATATTGAGATAATGAATTTTAGAACTTAATTACACTCGCCTCGTATGAGACAAGTGAAGAACGTCTGACATCGCACCGCTGAGCCATAGCGGCCACCATCATCAGCTGAGACGACACCGGGATGCTTCTCGTTCCATCACGGTAAATCGCGAGCGTGACGTGTTACACGCGGGTGGTGCAGTTGGAGGTGGCGTTTGGTGGCCGATGGTCCGGGGAGGGTTGCGAAAACGATAAACGCCAAGGCGCGATTGCCTCGCCGGTGTAAAGCAGCAGTTAATTAGGACTTGAAAAATTAATGAACATTGCTGCTGCTGCTGCTGGTGCTGCCGGCGTTGCAGGAGCTGGCTGCAGCTTGACTGCTCGAGCGAGCTTCGTCTCCACAAGTACGATTGGTGGTGTTGTCCTCCGTCGTGACGGTCCTCTTCAGCTTCTTCTGGCTCCCCATACGGCAGCATAAACTGATTTGCTTGTGTCGTTTGTTTTTTGTTTCATGCCTGCTCTCGTCTCAACACTTTCCCCCTCAATCGGGCTCTCGCATGCTCTCGCGGACTCCGGAGACGCTGCTACAGTCCCACTCGTCTAATAGTATGTGTCAGTGCCTTTTTCCACCCGTTCATTCGCTTCCGATCAACGCAGCAGCAGCAGCAGCAGCCCCCGGAGCAGATGGAGTGGGTGGTCAAAGTATTTGAATTTATTTTTAAAGGGCGCATGAAAGGGACACACAATACACACACACAGAAGAGAAGCGTGCACACACTGTTCTGACACTGCGAAATGCAATGCAAAGGAAGCGAGATGGGAAGGTTTTAATTGGAAGAGTTGGATTTTTAATTAATAAATAAATGCCATGCAATTTACATGTGCGTGGGGGCGTGTGAGATACAACAGCAGGTTGGCGCATTTGGGTGCGATGTTATTTACGGGGAGGAGGAGGAGGTATTAAAAGGGCGAAGTAATGGTGGTAGGTGTGACGGTGATGGTATGCAATGTTGCCAATGTTGTTTACCACGCAACGGTGAGAGTGAGACTGTGCAATCGGTGTTTGCTGGTGTTTTCCACTCGCACTGTTTGTCGATCGCGATCCGTTTTGCGGGGTAAGTGAGCGAGTATCGACAAATGTGCATAGGAAAAAAGGGGAAAAAGTGCTGATGAGTGTTGATGCATTGCTTTTGGTTTTCATTTCACCCTTTGACCCCCTTTGCGAGGAATAACATTCATAGGAAGATTAGTGACTGTGTCTTGCTATAAATTAACCATTTGTTTCGTCTTGTTCTATTTTCAGAAATTGCAAAAAAATTGGAACTCTTTTGAGGAAATCCTTAGAGGTAAGTAAAAGGAGAAAAAGTTGGTAAGACCTTTGAAGAAATTTTAGTAATTAAAGCTCGTCATAAATGGCGCCTATTAGTCAAGTGTATCCAATTAGACATACTCGCTTTAATTGATCTACTATAATTACTTTTAAGTTTAATCGCAAAAATATCCACCCACAGATCAAAGAACCTACAAACATCAGCCGTAAAGTACCATTTAGTAAGTGAAAAATTGGACCCCGTCTTCACGAGAGCCAATTTGCTATGCGTTGGACTCAAAAAGGGAACTAACTGGTACTGGTACATGCAAACCAAAACACCATGCCTGTTGTTGTGCCATGCATCGTCGATCGGCTTCTTGGCAACGGCTCAAACGGGACGCCCACCGCCTACCGAGCCTTTTTGGCCGTTGTAGGAAAATGAAAGCAGATTTAATTTCCCAACTTCTTCCCTGTACGCAGTACTTCGCTCATACTGCCTTCCAAAACTCAGTGCCAATTAACTCCATATGGCAAGAAGAAGGGTTGGTCCTGTGTGTGTGTTAGCACACGCACACTCTGCCCCTGCTTGAAGCAAGAAAATGGGGAAAAAGGAAAGGGAAATCTACTCAAATCTGCCGCATTTTGCCCGCGCCTCGTCCTACTCACCTCAACGACGCCAGCGTGTTTGAAGATTAGCTGCAATCTGGAAAAACTCCTCTCCTCACTCAGGTTTCCGTGAGCGCATTGCCTTAATCCCTCCAATCCTTTCTTCCTCGCTCTGTCCTGTATGCTGTGTAAGATTACGACAATAATTAAAGCGAAACAAAAGAAGACGAAAAAAAAAATCACAAACTCCCATCTCAAAAACTCATCAAGAAGCGCCAGCGTGTGTGAGTTGAGTGAAAGATTCTATATTTTAATTTAAATTAATTAAGTTTTTCCAAAAACAAAAAAAAATACTTGTCCCCGCTCGTCAGAATCTCAGGGTGTGATGCGTGTGTGTGTGTGAGATGATGGTTGGGAAGAGGAGAAGACTAGATGGAGGAAATTTTAATCGTTTTGAGCGTATGTGGCGATGTATGCTGTGGGTGTGTGTGTGTGTTGGGAAGCTGGGGAGGATCTTACTAAATTAAAGCAATTGTTGGCATCGTTGATGTTGCTGTACGTCTCGGGTAAAAGGAACGGCGGATGAGCCGGTTCCTTTTGGTGGAAAAATCAAGTGTTTTCTTTCTTTTCTACTACGGAAATTGAATGAAAAGTGTATGGAAGATAGGAAAATAATTGAAGAATAATTTGAAACTGCATGCGCTGCGTCTGTAGAGCTGTGTTAAAACAAATACATAAGCACTGCGAAGAAAAGTTTAGGAACATTTCCAAAAAATGTACTATGAAAGTAATTAATAAACATACGCATATCCCCTACCTAACAGGAACTTTTCCTTTCAAACTTTTCCTCCCAGTGAAGAAAATGAGTGCACATTTCCGCGATTAGCTGAAGCATTAAGCCGTACCTAGACGCATGCTGTTCGTAAGAAAGGGAAAAAAGAAAGACATTTGATGAAAAGTTATGAACCACCGATGGAGGAACGCAAGCGTTCGGGGATTGACATCGTCACCGGCAAACCATTTTCTTCAAGGACCCGTATAAGATCCTGGTTCCTGGTTTAATTTCCTTTCCCTCCTTGCAAGTTAGCCCTGTCTTTCAACTTCCCCTTTATTAATCTACCCCAAACGATCCATCCCTTCCACGCAACTTATCTAGTCAAAGTACACCCATACTCTCACACATACACGACTTATTCATTGAGCAGCGTTTAACACACATACCAAAAAAAAAAAAACCAAGAGCCCCCGAAAGGCTTCTTTAGCGAATTAAACGGATTAAGGAAGAAAGTTGGCCGTTTTTTTTGGGGGCATTTTTTTTTACGTGTCCCACCCAAGAATTCTCTGCAGTACACCGCAATACATACCACCGTGCCGTTAAATTGCTTACTTACCGGAGCGGCGATGCTAAAAAGGGCTGGTTTTTGTTTTTTTCTGATGGAGCTGAATGAGAAGAATTTTTGAAGAAAACTTTCCCCCGGAAGAATGGAAGAATCTTTAGGATATGGATGTGGGAACAGTGTTGCAGGGGAATCGGGCCTCGGGTGGTGGTGTGTACGAAGGAAGAGAAATTAAAAATGTCCCCTCACTTACCGTCCCACTTGAAAGACAAGTCTCACGTCTTGGGGGATACATCAACCTGTGGGTTTTCGAGCAAAGATGCTGGGGCTGTGGGAAGGCACTTAGGGAGTCTAATAATATCAATTAACTGAGCAGATGGTTTGCGATGTTGAAACAATTTTTTGCTTTGTTTTGTTGGAGGGTTTCGAAATAAGTTTAATCAAGAAATTGAGCGAGTTGGAGTTGATTAGGAAAAGAGTTGATAACGTGATAATAAATGGAGTATTTTTTCACCGCTGTTTGTTTCTGGGCAAAAAAACAATTTACGGAGGCTTAGGCTACGACTAGGATTGGTTTGTTTTGTATTGTAAAACAAGACGAAATGAATATTTTAAATTTCTTGGTTCCACTTTTCCAAAACTTCACTCAATTTCAAAGATATATTCTCCCTAAACTGTCTCATCCTTGTTGCAGTCGAATGCTAAACAGATAATTAATTTGATGCGCTATCCATGCATCGTTCCGAACTATTCTGTGTTAACTGAGATGGAAAATTTAATCGCAAAAACAGAGCACCAAGAAAAGTGTAGAGCAAACAGCAGCACCAAAAACATTGTAACGTCCTCTACTTAGCCTTGGGTCTCATTTCCCGGAAACCACTCGGACACTTTCCAATCACGTTTTTCACTCTGCGTTCGTTCAATATGATAAATGGGTTTTCTTCTTCTCTATCTCACACGTTCGCCCGCGCTCTTGTGGAAGAAATCATTAGGAAGAAATGATTTTGGCGTGGTAGTGCTGCTGAAGAAGCCACCCGGGGAGGGGTTGATTAGGTTGTTTTGGGTGGGGTTAGAATTGGGTGGAAGCAATCTTACGGTATTTATCGAATTCGTTCAACCCGAACTCATTTCAATTAAGATCAATTGTTTCTTACTAATTCAGTTTTCGTACGAATGACAATGATTCCCAACCGCCCGGTGCCGTGGAGTTAGGAGTCGAAGTCTTCGTTCGAAGAACGAACAAAAACAGAACAACAATCCCAACTCCCACTCGCCCCACTTCAAGGCTTCTGCTCGTTTTATAGTAAAATTCCATCAATCATCCACCCCACGGTTCCGGGCCTGCCTGTCTGCCTTGCTGCCCAATCAATTGCGGTTCGAAACCGGAATCAAATGACTCAAGCCTTTGTTACCAACTACTACATGCAGCAGAAAGGCAAGGGACTGATTGTCCCATCTTCGTCCCCGGCAATCAGACGCACGGACACACAGACGTACAAAGACACAGCTTCCTTCTTTTGGGGACAGGCACAGGCAGCAAACCGTTTCGCGTCTTTGTTTACTTATTTTCTAATTAACATCCGTCCCTCAATCAAATTTTCTCCTCCCTCGTCCTTCCCCTCCCGGTGCGTCCTATTTGCTGTAATCTTCCTTCTCACTTGTTCTAGTGTGTGTTGTGCGAGAATGAGATGGTCTATATACCGTACGCTCACATTCAAAACGTGCGCCCGTCGCCAGGTCGTTCGTTAGTCCTCAGAATTGCCAGCGAAAAAGGATGCGCTGCGGCTGTGGTTTGCTTGCCTCCCCAGGACGCCTACTTGGCGCATTCGGTGATGCCGCTTTTTCGTTCCTTCTTCTTTCCACTCTAGCACAATTCAATTAGTGTTTAGCAGCGGAAAAAAGGAAACGTGTGTGCGTCGCGAGGGGTTGAGGAGTGAAGAAGATCTTGCTAGAAAATTGGCCTCACAGGGGGAATGGCGGTGGTGAATGGTGGGGTTAGATTTTCCGGACCGGAGCATTTGGTCGATTTGGCACGGCACCGAGCATGACTGGCGGGCTGGCGGCAGTATCATCGGCATCGATAGCTTATTCGCGTTCTCAATTACATTATGCGCTGTTCTAATCGTGCGATTAGTACGGGCTCTTTGCTAACGACGCCGATTGAGGGTTTTTGTTATTACTCGTTTGCTCAAGTGAAGAGGGGATTGTTTTAGATTATTGGTGCATTAAAATATCATAGCTGTGCAGAGAGATAATTATCAATCTATAATAGTGATGTTTAAGAGCTTGAATTCTTGTTACAGGTTGGAAGAACCTACAGAGAAATGATTGAAAAATATATCAAAAGAGTGTCTAAACAACTTAAGCTTCAAATAAATAATAAATTTCGATCTTTTTCCCTGTAGACCCAATAAATAATTTACAGGAATGAATTGATTTTAATGAAACTAGTCCCCATTCTACGAACTTCAAAATCTTCGCAAGCTTTTGATGAATTCCCTTTTGGAGTCTGCTGGGTCCACTCTTTCTAAATTGTCCTTATGTGCCGAACCGTCCCCAAGAAAACGATTAGATTTTTCCTCCTACTCCAACGAGGAATGGCAATTGCACGCCAAGGACTGAGCAACAGCCAGGACCAGAACCGCTCAGCAGCTCCAATTTTCCTTCTTCGTACAGTTTTCTCACTCCCAAGCGCGAACTTTCGTCGAATCGTTCCAGCATCCTAAGGAACCGTTTTCCACATGTTTCTCCGCTTTCTTGCTCACACACACACCGACAAACATCGTTCGCAACATAGAAAAAAAAACACACTTTCCTTCTCACACTCACTCATCTCGCATTGTCTCACTCGCACGCGCTCGTAACGTTACCCCACACACCGCACAATAATGATAATTAAATTTTAATTAAAAATTTATGTCATTTTAACAAGAAGCTTATTAAAAATTGAAGGGTTGAATTAAAATTTTCTAATTAATGGTATGCCCGTCGCTTCTTTACCCTCTTGCTTCCTTCCCCAGTTCCTTACCCCCCCCCCCCCCCTCACAACTTTTCCGGGTGGGGGTGGGTTGCAGCCATTTTTATCCTTTTTTGGTGTTCCGAATTTCTGCCGGGCTAATGGGATGTTGTTGATTGAAATGGGATGCTGTTGGAGTGGGCATGATGGGAGGGGGGGGGGGGGGGGGGGTTGTGGGAGGGAAGATGGAAGGGGCTGATGTTCCTTCAGTTTCTCAGCGAGAAGTTGGGGTTGTATGGGGCGAAATGAGGCAAAAGTTTCCAACGCTCGTGTTACGCGCTGGTAATGAACGAGCGAACGAACGATTGGCGAAGCGCGTGTCCTTTTTTGTGTGTCTGTTTTGGATGGTGTCAAATGGTGCTTTTGTAGAAAAACAGTGTGATACAGTTTTAGCTAAATTGTTACTAATTAAAATAAATTAATTAAATAAAATTCGCTTCGCTTTGATAATGGTAAAAATTCAGCATTTAGCAATAAGTTTTGATCTGAATTGGAAGCGGATATTGTATCCAAGTTCCTTCATCTTGTTTGTAGTCCAAGGATATTCTAAAACACACACGTCTTCTAAAGCAGCTTCAAACCACTCCGCGATGCTCTTTGGTCTCGATGCAATTAAATTCTGTACAAACAAATTTTGCTTCTACTGGCAACACCCGAGTACTCCTTGGTGGATAGGACAACACCACGCCATCCTGTTCCTGTTGTGAGTGCGTTGTGCGATCTACCCGGGAGCTTAGACGTCCCTTGCATTTTGGCTGTATTTCAATCGGTGTTTCGATTTCGATCCTTTGAGCGTCAAAGGTCGCTCTACACACACACAGAGAGAGGGAGAGAGAGCCACCCGGGAACCATCGTCATCATCGGGAAACCCTCCCCATTCCTTAGTTGCACGGGTCCAGGAGGTTTTGTAAATGACTGAACTTCTGTCTGGACTCTGGCGGTGGCAGTAAGCAGCGGAAGAAAACGGAACGAGCCACGCGAGACACGCTGTCTGTGCTTCCGATTTTCCCTCTTGTTTTCTTGCCAAAGGGTGTCCGGAGACGTCCCTCGGGGTGGGGGGGAAGTTGGTGGGAGAGGGTAAGGGTGAAAGCAACTCTAATCGCTTTCCAGTCGCGTTTTCCCGACTGCACAGTTTTCCTTTTACGGTAGGCGGAAATTGGAAAGGGCTGCAGGGGAGGTGATGGAATGTTGACCGGTGTAGGGTGATTTTCCGGCACAGCCATCGTGATCCCTGGGTGGGTGGGGAATGGTAGAAGGATGGAGGAGAACGTCCTTTTCGGCTCAGGACCGTTCGAAGTTCGTTCATTACGGTGTGCCGGTGTGGAGCATTAGGATGCAAGGACGCAGACCGGCTTCTAATGGGGTGTGCTAAAGAGAGGGTGAGTTGAGTCGGGTGAGTGCGAGTGAGAGAGATACAGAGAAAGATAGAGGGAGAGAGGAAAATAGCGAAAAGGCAGAGTTAGGGTAGTGGAGGTATCAAGGGTTGGTTCGAGTCGAAGAATGTTTTATTAATTTGAAGTAAGCGCGGTCTATCGCTCTGTGTGTGTGTGTATTTGAGTGTTTTTGTATGTGTGTGCGTATGTATGTGACCATCAATGAGGAAGTTGGAAAGCAATGAGAAGCTTCTTTTGGTGCAACAAAAAAGGTAGTTGAACCATACCGGCACAGGCAGGCGTTTTTTGGTGGTAATTGGGTGTTTGTAGACATTTCGGTTACCCTACCCAGCCAGGGGTTCAAATTTCGATCGAATTTCTACCGAGAATGTCGCTTTCTAGGCGCTAACTTTTCTGCACTTGATTGTAGACTAACTAGCGTATGGGGCATTCGACAATATGATCAATCGTTTTGTGCGTGTGCGTTTACTATCATCCCTATGGCAATCACAATTCAGCATAAAGCATGTGTTCGCTTGATGTGTGGAGCAAGATCAAGCGAAGTGGGGGGAAAACAAAAAAAAGTCCACCAAGAACGATTAGCGATCGAAGAAGAATCGTCCAAGAAAGGGATGAAGAAGAGTTAACGGACCATCTTAAATTTCCACGCGGTTTTTATTTATTTTCACTGTTTCTTGTAAAATAACACAAGCAGCGCCAGAAAGAGAGACCAAAGCATGGTATGCTTGCCTGCTTTCCTTCGGCGAGAGCAGGCACGAACGATACCCGCTCCGCTTACGGATTGATTCGCGCTCTCCGGTTGTCGTTGGCAACGCGCTGCACAAACCGTGAGACGAAGAGAGAGAGAGAAAGAGAGAGAGCGAAGTGTCTCGCACGGAGCGAATTTTGCCTTGTCCGCTACGCATTTTCTTCTCACTCGGTACGCTCAGTTCACTCGCAGCAACGGTCGCAGAAGGACGTGAATGTTTCGTGCGCGCGTTAGTTTCGTTCCCGGTACAGTAGTGTAGAGTGTATTGTTTGACGTGTTCGACCCCATCGAAGTAGTCCGGTTTCGAGTGATAGGTGTGTGTGTGTGTGTGTGTGAGTGTGGCTTGTATTTAGAAGCGAAAATTAGATCCAGCTTTTTGGCGCATAAAGTAAGCATGAATGTTCCGTTCGGAATGGTTTGGAGTGTTTTTTCTTCTTCTAGTGACAACTGGTGCCTCGCCGGAATACGGCAAAAGGGTGTCTTAAGAGTGCGTTGTATCCGAAAAGCGTTTAACCGCTATAAGAAAACAAAACGTCCTTGCAGCAGCAGACTTGCTTTGGTGGTGTGTGAGCTTTAGTGTTGTGTTTGGGATGAAAGAGATAGAGGAAAAATAAAGGAATAATAGTAGAATACATGATCGAAGATGATTTAGATAGTTTAATAGTTTTGAAAGCATTTTCAAATGTGCTTTGCTCCTTTCCCTGATGCTGTGTGTGTGTGTGCGTGCTGTGGCCGTTGTTTTGTTTCGCTTTTTCCCAGTCATTTACAAAGGAGAGAATAAAAAAACGCCAACCACGCAGAGTGATTAACGGTTGTGGAGCGAACTACGATGATGATGATGATGAGTTGTGCGAACAAATCGACTGAAAACGGCTGTGCGAAATGAAGAAGAAATGTGCATGTGTGTGTCACTGTGTGCTTGTGTATGTGCTTGAGTGTGCAAAAGAGAGAGAGAGGGAGAGAGAGAGAGAAAGCATCCCATTCTCTGTCCCGTTTCAATCGGGATTCAACAAGGAGTTCGTCCTTCGTCCCTGATTCCCATGCTGACTACACAGATGTTGCTCCTGAAGTGTTGCGTATATGTGTGTGTGTGTGCGTGTATGTGGTTTGACAGTAGTGCACGAAAAAGACGCCGTCGTCTGGTCGTGAGTTTGGCGCGCTCGTTTATCTCGCGAAAAAATATCTCTTCTCGAACCAAATGGGAATGAAGAAGAAGAGCAGCAGTCAGCTTGCGAGAAATAACGCACAGGAAGAGCAGAAAACCTTTCCCAATCGCCAAGAAGAGATAAAAGCAAACAAACAAACAAAAAAATGGCAAACGTGCTGCTGCACAATTTGTTATGTGCAAAAAACGTGGGGAGACGGCGAGTTCGTTACGAGTAGGAGGGGGTGAGATGATGAAAAGCCGGGTGCAGGAACGCGCATCAGAAGAAACGGGGAAGAAGGAGTGAAAAAACCAAAATGCTTTAATTAATTTAATTAAAATCCTCACTCATTACTGCTGCTGCTGCTGCTGCTGCTGCTGCTGCTGCCTTGTGCTCTTGATGCTGCTTGTTGGTTGCCGGCTGTTTGTGATACGGATGCTGATCCTGTGTGTATGTGTGTGTGTGGATGGTCGCATTGGTGTGTCTGCTATCTGTCTGGTGCTATGTGGTGTGCTGTAGTGTTTGGGGGGTTTCTGTTTGACATCGAATTGGTTCGTTTCTTCGCCTTTCGATGGCAGCTATCTTGCTCTCGCACACTCTTTTTTCGCCCTTTTTGCTATCGCTCTCTCTCTCTTTCCCTCGTACGTGTAGAAAATGATGATGATGAATGTCTCTAGTTTCGCGGTGCGTTCGCCGTTGTCACGTCGTGGTTGCCTTAGTGCATGTGCTTCTTGATGACGGTAGATCACACAGCCGGAGCATCAGCAGAAGGAAAAGCACCGAAAAATCTATCTTAATTTTCACTCCGCAGAAAGATCGGCTTTTTTCATTGGCCACGTGTTTTAACGAGAAAAGCTAGTGTGCACTTTGGTATGGAAAATGATAATTAAAAGAATCACCCTCAACAAAACAACCGTATTGTTTTGCTTGCCGGTTCTATTGCTTACCGCCGGGTCAGTATTCCCATGGTGTGAGCCCGCGTTCGTACACTGTGTGTGTCCGGGTCCGTTGGGTGGGTAGTGCGATTAAAGTAGGCCATTTACAAAATTAATATTTTTACCATTTTTATCCCGCGTTTGGTGTGAGTTTTGTTGCCTGTGTATGCGTGTGCTTCATTAAAGAGAGTGATTCGCGTGAGTCATGTCCTTGTGGAGAAAGTGAATGATTTATTCCATTCTTTCCGACATTTTCTTCATCCCATTAATTGCTTGCCGATAACGATCTTCACAATATTACGTTTCTGTGTGTTTGTGCGTGTGTATGTGTGTGTTAATCTCCGGCCGAAGAGTTTTTCCTTCCCACGTGTGCGTGTTTCTGGTGTCTGCCTTACGATCATCCGAGACGCGATTCCCTTTAATTGGGAAGGAAAACCACGCAGAATAAAAAAAAAGAAAAACTTCGGATGGTGTTACCCTGGTGGCGCTACCACAAACACCGCAAGCAAAAACAAAACAAAAACGGCAACACACACACACACACAGAAAAAAGAAGCTTTTTTCGAAAAGCAATCTGGGTGTTGGATTGAAGTGCGCGCCCTAAGTTAGACGTGTGCTGCCCGAGCAGCGCGTGTGTGTGTTTTTCCATCGTTGAGCCTGGGTTGGATCGGGAGGAAGCATGGTAGTGGAAAATCCATTCGCTAATTGGCCATTTCTCTCCTTTAGCTAACAACATTGCTCATACTGCACACTAACGAGCGGCCGCGTGTGCGGAAGAAAACGCTGCGGACGACGACGGGTTGGTTGGTTCGGTTGCTTGGATTGTGCGATTGGTGTATTGAACATGTCGCGTGTGTGTGCGTCAAGGGAGGAAGGGAGAAAGGGAATGACAGTTGTGCGCCGGGGGGTTTGTTTGTTGGAAAGATGCATTTTTATTACAGCAAAGGGTGCGAGTAATCGATAAAAAGGGCACTCACATCGCCTCGCAGGCGCGTGAAAAATTGAAATGCAGTTTTGGAGTTGTCCTATTGTGAAAAAAAACGTTGAAATAACAATGAATGGAGCTATAGTTGAGGATGGTTGAGGGTTGGGTAGAATGTCTATAGATGGAAAAATTCAATATTCCATCCGGGAGTTACCCGATTAAGAATTTGATGAGTCCAGGAACCACCTTTCGCGAGCTTCTTCCCATGGCATGCATCCATCATAGTTCTTCTACCTTCTTTTTTGGCTTAACGATCGTAGCAGGTCACGCCGGTCATCGAATGGTTTACTAGATTTTGCTGACACCACGTAGTTTGGTAAGTCAGGTCCCGGATAGGATTTGAACTCCGAGTCCAGCCGTGTATAGACCGTCAAGTTATTAGTCAATAAGACTAATTATCAAGACACAATTATGTGTCTATGTCCGATGAAATGAGACGAAATATAGTAAATCTTTCATTAATAAATAAAATTTTTGCTATCAGAATCATGAGACTTCAATTTAATATGTCCTTTAGGCACTGTAATAAACATATTTATTCTTGGAATAGGTTTCAATTTAGAAAACAATCACACTAACAGCATGATGTGTGCAATATTTGCTCCTTCGTCCATAAATTCAACGCATAAAACAACTTACAGCACCAAAAGATCGGTATTTCGCGAGTCACTTTTCATGCAATGCATCGTTTTCCAATTATTTCTATCACCATCATCATCCACACTCGCTCCCCTAATTCGTATTTCCCGACGGCTTCGGTGTCTGTTGATTTGTTGTGCATGCGGCAGGCACTGTTCGCCCTGTAACTACGCGCACCCCATATTTTCAACGCTTGCCGAGAGAGCGGGGCAAAAAAACCTTTTTATTCGATATCACACCTGGCGTGTGCGATGGTTCCAACACAAGCATAAACCCTCACGTACACATACTAATGTGCGCTGCGAAAAAGGACAACAGAACACATTCCACCAGCAGGAGAGCATATACCGAGCAGCAACATAAATGCGCGCGCTATCGTGAATTATGTTCATCTCATCTCATTTTGCGAGTGAGAAAGCTCGTTCTCATTGAAGATGAGAAAAAGAGCATTCGTCCGTGCGCGCGCTCTCTCTCTCTCGCTCTCTCGAAAACTCAACACGAAAGAGAGCTTCAGTTGCAATGAGTTCCCAGTGCGTGAGTTGAAGTCTCACTGCGTGAGAATATCGCCTCAATAGTGAGGAACCATGTTGCTCACTAAGAGCGCTCTTTGCGAAAGCGCATATCCACAACCCCGAGCTATGTCGGTGACGTTTCGTTTCGGTTTTCCCGTTCTGGCTAACAGCGAGAATCGGATATCCACCTCCTGTCCCACCCACGCCACATCACCCTCATCACTGTGCATGCGTAAGGCCACGCGGTTTTTTGGGGGAAAACTCGTCAGCACACGACGGAACCGATGTTGACGTTTCAGTTGCCGCACGACAACGAACGCAAACGCATCCACAACTTAGGCGCTTGGTCGTCTGAAGGGCTGTCGGTTTTAGGGAAAACTACTTCTCACCACACGTAATAATCGTAAGGACTCCGAGGTACCCTTTGGAACGCAGTGTGGCACTTTTACAACGGAATTTATTTTCTTTTGGATTTTCCCAGCTTATTATTTACCTGGATTTCTTTCGATTTTTCGGGGAATTTATTTAAATCAATTATTTTATTGCTCATTTGTTGTGAGAAAGCAGAAAAGCAGTAAAACAATAAAGTGATCCCTCATCATCCCTTCTCGGGGTTGGTAGATAAGTTTTATTGTGGTTTGGCCTGGCCATCCTTCGACAAGGTATAATAAAAACAGAACCAGAAGGCACCAGACCGATAACATACTGTCAAGGTGTTGTGTTTTGGAGGTTTTGTTTGCCTCTTCAACGCTTATCAACGTGCAGCACACAGCGGCTACAAGTTAGAGTTGAATTTCGGATCCGAGAGTTTTTAATGTCCTTCTGGAAATTCGCTTTTTTTTCGTTTCGGTGCATCTTGATTCTTTCTTAGGTCTTCAACATATTCAATTCGCTTTTCTTCCATTTTCTTCGTTCCGTAATACGGTGTTTGAAAGCCTATTTCTCGCTTTACTCCTTTCGCCTTTCCACCCAACTGCGTGCGTTGTGTATTTTATTGTCTGCCTTTCTTCTTTCCCATCTCGCGTCCAGAAGCAAGAAAGCATAGTGGTGATCGGTTTTCAACTCAAAGAAGGTGGTTTTGTTGCTCTTCCCGGTTGACATCTTGCTTGGTCATCGAAAACACACAAAAGAATCCTCCAGTGCAAAAGGGGTGCAATCCCTGGTGTGTAAAGCAAGTGCAGTAAGAAACGCCAAATAGTGTTAAATGTGAAAGAAGTCAGCAAGTTGAGATGATAAAAAGTGTGTCGAGTACAAATTGTGGTTAAAAAATAAAGTGTTTAAGAAGTGCAACGATTGTGAAAGTGATTTGTGTAGTTGAATGAAAAATTTAAGAAATGCTTGCTTAGCAACAAAGCTTAGAAAAAGTGCATCAAGGCTATTAAACCAACAATTGGCTCAAACGCGACACCTAACCGATAAAAATTTCGGAAGAGTGTAAGTTAGCTGCTATGGGTTTAATTACCAAACCGATCGTTAACAACAAAACGAACTCTTAAGAACCTATTGCACATGTTCCGTGCTCCGGAGCACGCCGACGCCAAACCGAAAAGACTAGTCTTTCCCTTTGTTTCCGTGTTACCCAAAACCCATTCGCGAGAAACGCCAGAAAGTGTCGTGCGAGAGGACCAGATTGAGGAGAAATATTTATATGATTTTAATGAGAATCAAGATAAGATTGCTGCTGGTTGCTGGTCTCCCCGTCCATTCGGTAGCCGGACGGGAGGGAAAGCTAGAAGAACTAGGGACGTACAATAAAATAATAGGCAAACCCGGCAAGCGGCTGGCGGTTTAAATTGGAAAACGACGCGGAACGTTTCAACTGAATCATCCAACATACGGCAGCGACGACCCCCTTTTAAAAAGGCTTTTAAACCCCGTTGGACACTGCTCCACGGGGACACGAAACGATCCAAAACGCGAAACCGTACAAAACGAATCGAAATCAAAATAGTAAAATAAATAGTCAGGAAAACAATGCGCCAATTAGACAAAACTCTGCGGGAGGCGGTGGTGAGGGTTTCAAGTGCGCGTTGTAGGAAATAATAAATTTTATCTTATCAGCCAGAACAGTAACGCGGCAGAAGTATTTGTGTGGATGGTTGAGTCTCGAATGGAACTCCTCTTAACGGTTTGTTGCTATTTATTTGAAATTAAAATTGTATCCGTTTTGTAAGAGGCAAATGTCAACCAAAGGAAGAGCACGTACAAACATTGATAAGCAACAACGTGTCTACTCGAACCACGAAAGGTCCTTCCCCATTTTGGTTGATCAGCGAAAGAGGGTTCGTCGTCTGCTCGCAATCTTTCAACAGATGGTCGCCCAAACAACGATAAAAAAAAAAACTGCGAGTTTCTTAGTTATTTGCTTCATTTCACTATCGCACCGTCTTTTTCGCACGTTCCATTTGTCTCTCTCCCTGTTTTGCTTGCATTCCACATCATCCGTTTCTTCGATAAGAAATGGAACGGAAGTGAGCTTTAGTTTTGCGAATGCAGCGAGCGTGCAAAAAGTGCATTCGAAGCAGCTGTGTCGTGTGTGTGTTTGCTTGCTTGCTTGCAGAAAGTCGTCGAGGTTGCATTTATCTGTTGTTTGCTTTTTTTATTATCGTACCGTTGTTGTTGGTTGCGGCCGCTAGAGTAGACGATAAGTTCTCCCGATATTCTTGGGTCCCCCTCGAGAGTCTCGGCGTCAATGTGAATTGATGATGAATGGTGTTTGTGTGTGGTCGGGGATGGGCTTGAAGTTTGTACATTCCGCCAATGTTTGTTAAGCAGATTTTTTTTTTCTTCCCACGAAGGCAAGGCACATTACTGTAGATAGTAGTATTTTAAGTTATAAGTAGGAATTGTAGAAACAATCATAATTGTATGTAAAATGTTAGTTATAAAACTTTTTCTATTTTTTTTCCAGATCACGAATTCAATAAAGCAAAGTGTCTGTGTAACGACCAAATAGTGACAGAGAGAAGGTGTTGTGTTTATCTGATATCTGGAAAAATAAGATCAATGCCTACAAATGAGTCTTAGCTGTAAGCGGACTCCAATCTAGTCTCCCCAACTGTGCTGATTAATCGCAAAAAAATTGTTAAAGAGGGAACCCTGTGAACCTGTGTGTGTGTGTGTGTATGTTTTTGTCCTGTCCTCTGTGTGCGTGTGAAGTGATTCGGTGAAGTGTTTCGTTTTTTCATCCACCTCCCACGTGTGCGTGTGCGTTGTCGCGGCCGTCCAACACGCCGTTACGACAAACGCGTCAACCAAAATCCGTCAAACTGGCCGCCTCAATAGCAATGAATCCCCACTACCATCCGTACTCGGATCTATCCTCACCGCACTCGCCCAGTCCGGACAATGCCGGCAGCTACCCACAGCTAACGCCCCACCATAATGGACATGGGGGCGGTGGCGGCGGTGGTGGTGGTGGTGGCGGTGGTGGTCCAAACGCGATGGTCAGTCAGATGGACGGTCAGCAAGGATTCCACCAGATGAACAGTGGTAATGGTGGTGGACCGGTCAAACATTGCGCAGGATGTGGAGGTAAGTGCCAACTGAGGGTGGGGGGTGGTGATTGTGAGGAGTTGTCAAAATTCCAATATTTTGAACCTAAGAGATTACCACTAATGTGTTGTTCGCTTGTTCATTCCTACACAGGCAAAATCACGGAACGATTCTTCCTGCACGCACTGGACCGATACTGGCACAACTCCTGCTTGAAATGCTCCTGCTGCGGAGCGATGCTGGCCGATATCGGTTCCAGTTGCTACACCCGCAGTGGCATGATACTCTGCAAAGCCGATTACTCCAGGTTAGTACAGTACAGTCTTTCCTTTACTGGGCTCTATACAATTGTTGAGGATGTTTCCACTTTCAAATTGAACTTAAGTAATTGAATACGATTTTAGAAACATATTTATAAGTTGTCGCCAGAAGGAAGACACACACACACATTGTCAGTGAAAACTTCAACCTTCCACACGGTTGAACTTGTCGACCCGTAACGATCAAGAACGATCAAAATTTTGACTCGAGCGCCCACAAACAATCTCCGTTTCAACTACACTTAAAGACGATTCCAAAATTCGAAAATCGAAACCCTCAAAGTGCAAACACCACGGGTCTTTCCATTCTAAGATTCTTTGTGGTTTTGTACCGTCCCAAAACCACAGCCGCTTGTGGCTTTTGTAGGCTGCTTTGAACAGCATTGAGCTGTTTTGTGTAGGTGTTTTCTTTCGGTTTCTTCTGATTGTGTGGAAACTGGATACCCCAAGTGACCGAAGGTCCACAGAGACATTCAGCTACGCCTTCCAAAAACTCCGATTTGTGGTAAGATTGTATTTCGTTTCATTTTTACAAAACAAAATATTTTGTAGTCGAATACCCGGAACAGACATTGAACATTTGTTTATGCCATTCTTTATCATAAATATATAATTAATGCGAAGTGTGCTACGTGAGCAGAGGAAGTATAAAACATTTATACGGTCCCGACTCTTCTCTTCAGCTAAGTACTTTTTACGAGCCATTTCGCAAACGAGGATTTCCTCCCCTCGAAGACAATATTCTCCCGAGCGAGATCTGTCTTCCGTCATGTGCAGGTCCTTGCCAGTTCTGTTAGTTTATTACTGCATCAAGCTAATTGCAGAATTGTGCCAAAACCAGTCCAATCTTAGTTTTTGGGGGGAAATTTTATTTTGTTACCCTCCTGGCTCGTTCTCCCTCTTGCCGTGTCTGCCTGTTCTGGTCGCGTGCGGACTGAAAGATAGACAATGATTTGATTATGGCGAACGGAGCGCACTACTGCTGGTCCTGGTGCTGCTGCATCATTTCATCCATCCGACACGTGACGCTTTTAGGAATTATATTTGAGCAACTCGTGCAAGCGTCAATATTGCGCAAAGAAGGAACTATGAAATATAAAACACACACTCCCAGCCACACACACACTCACAATGATCATATGAAGTAAGAAGATTGATTTTTGTTCGTTTCAAAAAACGGGTTGCTACCGAACCGGAGAACCTTTCTTCGGCAACCAACTCTTGACTCCCCGGGTTTCTCTTGGTCTTGTCCCAAAAAAAATAAAAAAAATGAAGGTGTATGCAATGTGCAGGCACCTGGTGTACGTGTTTGCGTGCTTTTCGCACTAATCCCGATAGCCCGGGGAGGGATGTACGGCAGGGAGATTGAGACCGTGCCTTTTCGTTTTCTAATTTGCTAAAGCCAAAGCTCACCTTCATCGTTGTACACGCAAGGGCGAGCGAGGGAATGGCAATGGCAACACAACAGTAGCAGTATCGCTCCTACTATCACCCTGCGTACTGGTTTTCCCGTCGTCACTACTGGATCGCTTCTCAATCTTGCAAGCATGAGAAACAACCCACTGCCGTTGCTCTGAGTAATTGAATCATAATACTGCTAATTTAATTAAGAAAATGTCAATTAGAAACTCACTTCGGGTACTGGTGGGATGGGTTGGTCGGGTGCCTATGAAGGAGCCTCCTCCCAAACCTCCTGATGGGGGGTAATGGCAATGGTAATGGAAGCAAAGGGAAACACCTCTCACCCACACACACACATGCATCACCCACAACAACACCGGGAGAGAGCATAATACATGAAACGAGTTTTGGTGCTCTACGCTGCTGCTGCTGTTGCTGCTGCCTAGGGACGACGACGACTGCTTTAAGCCCGTCGGTGTGCCTTTCGTCCTTACCTTCAAATACGGGAAAGGAAAGTGTTGGAGCGAGTTGAAAAGTTTGCCGAAATTAACTTCCAACGTTTCTGCCGAAGGCTTTTCGAGCGCCGTAAGGGATTTTTGCAACGATATTAAATGGGTAATATTAATTATTTAGAAGCCAAAGTCCAAAGGCCCAGTGGTGCGGAAATAGTGTTATCTTTGATGGTCGAGATAATGCATTCGAACGCTTTTCGCAATTTTCGGCAATCTCGAATAATTACATTTATTGGGATTTTCTTGATTGAGTTTGAGAAGCTTTGCAATTTGCAAAATTCTTCCATAAACTTATCATTGCTTCCGAGCATTAGGCAGTTTCTTGATACGTTCTTGGATCGTCCGTTTGAACCGTAAGTCGGTGCGTGTGTCTTGTTTCACCTAACGAACAGCTCCACAACAAGGCATATGCGGCGGCATGCGAACCAAACTTGCTATAGCACGTTTTTGCGTGCGTGCAGCAATTCCCCTTTCACATACACATACACATCTTCACGGTCTTCGGTGCTCTGACATTCTCCCTTAGGGGTGAAGTGTCAATCGTCGTGTGAGGGCGCTTCCAGGGCTTCCCTGTACCGTTGCTCTCCATCCACTCCCTGGCACCATTTACGCTCGTTTGAGCCCATCGTCAGCTCGATTAGCACCCTTTCACCCACTCTGTCCGTGCCTGCCTGGTGGTGGTTGACCATTCCTCGTCGCAGTGGGCTTTTGGGTGTTGAACCTTGCGGAAACGGTTTTGGCGAAATGATTCATCAACCGCCGGCCGTGTGCAGGTGAGTGTCACGCATCCCCAACACACGGTGGCATCAACTCCACCCGAGTTTATTTTTTCGTGCTGTAACGCGACTACACGTTCAATCAAGCAGTTACATTTGGACGATCGCTGCCAAATTCATCAACGAAATCGTTTTTCTCTGCGGTGCAGGTTGGTGCGCGTTCTTATAACAAGACCCACGGACCAGGTGTTTTGTTAGGAATTCTTGTCCGTGTTTGGCATCACAATCTGATATGTTGATGTGTGCTGATTGCAGTGCATCAGCGAGAAGCAAACGCCAAAGAATTCTTCGCTTGTTTTTGCTTGGAGTTGGGATAAGATGACTGATTGACCATCCAATCGAACCTTCAGAAGAAGTCCTGGAAACAGTAATAAAAAGTTTAATACATTTTCTTTCCTTTTTTCAACATTATCGTCTATGTATTATCAATCAATTCAAGAGATTGTTTTAACTTGACATTTGCTCGTAAGGTACACTCGTAGCATAAAAAAAGGACCCAAACTCAAAATGTCTGACTTTTTCATCACGTTTTCTCTCACCCTTGAACAGTGAATGTTAATGAGCTTCACAACGATCCTGTCACTAATGATGTCAGGCAAAAAAAAAAAGGATACTCGCGTGACAAAGAAAAAACGAAACGAAAGTGTGTGCAATTCGAGAGAACACAGGAAGGAACGAATAAGGAATCATTATCAAGACTTGTGCCTAATTTGAATCCTGTCCTCCCGAGTACCACCGAGTTCTCTCTCTCAAATCAAGATGTTTATTGTGCCCACCTTCGTTCTACCCAATTCTCCTCCCTATACTACGTTCCCTGCCCCTGCACATGCTATGGTTTTGTTCTTTCGCATCCACGGTGCAACCGAATCGGTTCATTAGCGGCCGAGATATTGGGGCACACGGCGACCCTACAAACGGCGCTCATCAGGCCGCGTCAAGCAACAATGCAATCCCTAATTGCATATTGCTTTTATTGATTCGTGGTGCGCGCTCTTTCTCTCTCTTTTTCTCTAGTACGGCCCCAGAGCGCTCCCTCATGTCCACGGTGTGTAAATGTTGCATTGTGTGATGCGTTTTTTAAAGGTTGTTGTGTATGTAGCCTGTTACTGCTGCATGATTTCGACCTCTTCAACCTTCTAAACGCACCACTCTTTCCCACCGCATCAATTACACACACACACACACACACACACACACACACACACACACACACACATACAAACGACCGTTGGACATGAACAATGTTTCGTAATCAGTAGTGATTAGGTGTATATGGCATCCCATCCAACAAAGACAACAAGAGAACTCCAAGACGATTGTCGGTAGAATTGGGAGGGAAAATTGCATACCACACACTCACGACGCAATTCGAAATCAATATATTTATGCCGAACCCTTCTTGTGTTTGTGTGTCCTTTCCTTCATTAACTGAAACGTTGTTGTATGTTTGAGAATTTGTTGCATCTTCGCTTGTACGCAGTAGCGCAGATAACGAATGCGAGGCGGCACCTTCGCTAATGATGGTTTAAACTGCTCTCGGTTCGTCCTTTCGTTCGGATTGGGACTTCGCTCCTTGCTGCCTGTTGCCATCAATCAAATGCTGCTAGAAAGCAGCGTCTCTTCCATCTTCCGGCGCACTTACATACGCACGTATCTTCAGCATGATTGGCATCATATTTCACCTCCCAGCACTGCGCGATTGGATTCGAGTCCGAATGTGATCGGTGGCGCGGTGGTGGTTCGCCGATGTGATCGCGCGATCGCGAACCTCGATCCGGACCCGGAGGGAGGCGAATGCATTTTCCCTTCCGTTAATGATGCTACAATGTTGTTGGTGGTGGCCGGTCCCATCCAGTCCCAAGGGTTTTTGGAAGCGAGAAACCTTTCATTTCAATTCTTGTTGTTTTCTTCTCTCCCGTTCGGTTCGCTCTTCGATACGCGATTGGGAAGCCAGAACGAAACACGTCGTCGAAGCGTATTGCGCAAATTAAAACAGCTCTAATCAGTGCACGCTTAATGAACGGGACTGTCTTGGTTGACTCGCATCTTGACCCTTTCTGGAGGAACGGTGTATATGCGTGCATCTTGCTTGAGGGAAAGCGAGATGGATTGTGAGTTTGTGGGCGCGCGCGTTGTACAAGTTGTGAAAATGCAGACCGGGACCGGTTTCTGGAGCTATCGATGCAGTTTGTGGGACCAGTCCGTGGGATCGTGGGTTCAACGGTTGTGGAACAAACAAGCTGGAACGGGTGGTTCAAGTTGAAGTTGAACTGCGGACGGGCTCTCTCACCTGGTTAAAGTCTGGAAAAGTAAAGGGCGTTTTGTAGTTTCGAAGCCTTTATTTTGGGAGGCAGCAGAAAATAGTTGAGGAATAGTACTTGTTCGGGAGTATAATTTGAAATAATTTTATATTTTAGGTAAGTTTGTGTACTTAATCGTCTTCAAACTAGAGTTCCCGTAATTTTACTCCAATCACGAAATATCTCCTGAAACCGTTTGCCATCCAACCAATGTAGCAAGCGTGTTTTCAGGCACTGTTAATCGCTAGTAAAATCTAACTTGGTTCATTTAGCTAATTATCCCTCATTAGCCATGTTCTCGAAACCAATCGCACTATCTATCGTCTCGTACGCTACTACTGACGGCTACGTGTACATTCGGCATTGCGAACCGATGGCGATAAAATCGGTACACTCTGTTTCCCGATAAGCGATCGAACCTCTCGGATATCGAGTCTTGCTTTTTTCTTCATCGAATGATAAAGTAATGCCATGGTTTTCGCCCTCTACGTTCGTCGATGATCCTAACTGTTGGATGTGTTGCATCCCAAGAACACACACACACACATATACACCCAACTCAACTCGGTCAAAGTTGGGTTTCGCGTAATGAGCATCGAATTCTCTTTTCTGCCGCTCATCCGTCATATGTTTTCCGTCCGCTCTTTTTTTTTTTGTTGTTGTCTCGGCTCCCTTTCAGCTCCCTTTTCCGTAATGCGGAGGTTGTGAAACCGAAACGTGCTCAAATTAGCAAATATATACCCCCCAATTTGAGCCACCGGCGGCAGCAAATTGAAACATTGTAGCCCTCCACAAATTGTGGGTTGTGTGGCGTCTCAATTGAAGTCACAGAACGCATTCGATCCATCCATTCCGAACGATCGATTCGGGCGTCGTCTCTTCTCGCGTGGGATGATGATGATGGAGGCGCGCGCGCGTATGCTGGATGCACGGCACGGGTGGAAGGTTGAGTGTATAATTACGAATGTTTGTGGTTACATTAATTAAATTACTTACCTCGGTTGAGGCCTCCCAAACCCGAGAGCTTCCCAATATCGTGCCAGTGCCACGGGCGAAACGAACGTTGTAACAAATCATTTCTATTGGTTCACGACGCTTCATATCGCTGTTGATGATCACGATGGGAATGATGATGATGATGATGATGAAGGGTGCTCACGTTCGATCTTAATGCCCAGAAGGGTCCATCGGAATGATAGAAGCAAATAAATAAATACTTTTTCAACATGTTCTTTCGGTCAATCGGGCTGGGCAGAGGGAAGACCACGAGAAGAAGAGGCATTTGAAATTACACTTACATCACGGAGAATTGTTTTGGACGAGTTCTCTCTAAAGCGCATCGGAAATAATTGGCCAGACATTTGTGCCTTCTTTTTCCTCAGTTTTCTCTCAAAGAAATTAGTTCGGTACCTCTGTCTGTGTGAGAATTTGATATAAGCGCTGCAATAAAAGGGGAAAAAGTGTTTTTCATTACATTTTCTTTGTTTAACGATTGTTTGATGCACTTTACCTGATGAATTCCCCACCTCGAAGTGCATCGGGACGGGCGAGAAGAATTGTGATATTATACTATAGCTCCTTCGCTATTATGCGAATGCACTGAAACGAACCATAATTGCTTCACAACAAACGGGATTAAACGTTCCAAGATGTTGTTTATGTGTGTATATCTCGTGTGGAGCGACCCGATAAGTACTCCTGACGCCTTCAAGAGTACTTATTCCTTTAGAGCGATGCAAGAAAAAAAGAACTTGCCAAGGATAATGATTGTTCTTGTTAGTTGCATCCTTACGCCTTAGCCTCCGGCGTGATGGTCGATGAGAAAATGTTTGATACAAAAGCGAGGGCCTTCCACCATTGCAAAGCATAATCATCTGCCGGATGTGTGTGTACCGGGGGCGAGATACTCTCGGGAGGATGTTCATTTCTTATTTTTTATTTACTTTTTCGTTATTTATTACATTTGCAGTTCAGATGGGGGGCGTTATTTTTTGCATAAAATCTTCCAACGAGATCCCCTTTGGAAGAGAGTTTTCTTTAATGGTCGCAGCATTTACAACATATCTCTCGCTCTCGCTAGCCCTCCACGGACACGAATCGAAGTGCTTATACTAATGAAAGCAATCAAAAGTCGTCTGCTGTTCAACCCGGTTCAGGATAACGAGAATCCGGCCGGAAGCAGGAAGTGATTTTTAAAGGATTTTTTCACCCGTTGGGGATGTTTATATGAAAACAAATGTCTAGTGTTGGTAGAATAATAAGACAGCATGTTACGACAAAAGGGAAAAGAATGGATTAAAAGAAAACGAAAATTAAAACTATGATCGAGGTACAGAGTGAATGCAATTGCTTTTTTGAGCTGCAGAACCTCTGTAGGATGCAATTCTCTTAAGTGAAAATTTGTTTATTGATACAAATTTAAATCAAGTAGAAAAGAATCACAAACATATTTAAAAAAAAAACGCCACCAAATACTGAAGAGAGATAAAATTCCTAAACTTTAATAGAATATTCTTCCTCTCTACGGCCACCAAACTCATGATTGCGAAATAAATTAAAAGAAGCGAAATTCATTCGTTATCAGCTAGAATATTCAATTACTGCACCAACTCGTTATTTCTAACCAATATCTCGTCCTGTCGAACATGTCTTTTTTTTTTTGTTCGTGTATTTGTTATGTCGCTAAACGCAGACATAACACAACACAAACCCTCTGATTCCCTCTCGAGAAAGGCTAGAGGACCAATCTGGTTTACCCCCCAATTGTTTGGGTAGTCATAATCAATCACTGACCGGGTTTTGGTCGATCGTGTCTGTGTTTCTTTTCTCTTCTTTCTGGCACTATTTGTGTGAAAGCCATATGGTCCCTCGCACTCTACACCAAGCCTTGAACACAGCCGAACAGATTGCCTAAAATTTGTTCCAGAAATTGCCTTATGAAGCGCCGTCACCGGATGCACCGTGAGTGAGAATGAACCGAAAAACACAAATTGTTCTAGTTTTATATAGTTTTGGGTGTTCTCCAGATGCGCCTTCCGCGTGTGTGTTATCGTTGTTGCGGATTTTCGCGCGCGGTTCGTTTTTTGGTGGAACGAGAAGCGTCCCCTTTGCCCCCTCGTGTTCTGTCTCACTGTCCGTGGTGGTGCTTCATCCGGTTGTTATCCGAAAAACGATACGAAGCCTTGCCTCGTGTTTTGATGCTACCAGGAACAGCACACAGCCCAGAGTGCGCACAGTCGCGGGCGCGAAATGAAGTCAGAGAAATTCAATCAATCTTTTGTTTTAATCCCTTCATCCTTTCGGGGGTCCAACCGGAGGACCACCATTTTTTTTTCGCACATTTCCATTCGACAACCTCAACACGAAGCGAGAGCGTGTGTGTCGGTGTGTCTATTGTGCGCTCCTTGTAGTCCCAGTGAAGTCCTGCCCGTCGATTTAAAAGGGGTTTTTGTCACAGTGTTCATGCTCATTTTTTGCCCGCCTCGGTGATACGATCATTTGCACGCATACATAACCTTTCTTGCTCGTTGTTTTAGGCGTATGCGCGTATGTGTGTGTGTGCAAGTGCACGCACCCGCATGACTATTCCAATTAGTGTGTGCATCGACAAAAGGACCTCTAAACATTCTCGGGTTGTTAGGCAAAGCGCGAGGACTCACTCGCTCGTTCGCGATCCCGCCATTGTTTCTGGCCTGGGTTCTCCCGCCCGACACTTTGCTCAAAAGTCGACCTGAACGCTGAATGACTGACGAAAACGAAATGCCGAGCCCCAACACAAGCGCATTTGTGCGCCTATAAGGGCACTTGAACAGCGCGTGGTGTGTCGAAACAGCAGGACACGACACAAACACACGCATTTTTGGATGGGTGGATGGGTGGACGGTTTTTTGTTTTGTATCGATGGGGTTAGGATTTTTCTGTCCCACTCAACTCAACAAACGACGGAGCGGTGGGCCGAATGCAATTTATGAATTTTTTAATTTGATTCCTCTTCACAACGAACTTGCCTGCGCACTTCACGAAAGCGGCGCGCTGGAGAATGGTCCGTTCCGCGTGTACAGTGTGTTGATACAAAATTAGTTTAAAGGATTTCGGCTCGTTCAGATTGTTGAGCTTAGAATGCACCAAAGGTGTGATTATTGAAATATGTTCTGTTTTGTTCCTTTTTTAATTAATTCTATCAAGAAACACCGGTAGTCTTATGGTGAGTAGATGCATTTTAGAGGAGAATAATAAGTTCTGGACTGACTGGTGACACAATTCTGTCGAAAGGACTATCTAAACACCGTACTCGAAATTAATTTTGGCACTCTTGGAAAGGAAAATGGACGATATGTCCTAACATAAATATAGCTGCTAAAAACAAAACAACATCCGCCTATTCGAATATTCTGCGAGGAACTTTAAACGGCGAGCGGTTAGTTATTTGATTTAGGTTTAATTGGAAAACCACTGGACGCAGGCCTCCGTTGCATCTCGTGCTGGGGCTGATCAAAACTATGCTTTGTTAGACTATGAACAACACAATTCTACACAGTTGTGAGCGTTATTGTTTGGCAAGTACGCAGTGAAAGCAGTTATAAAATTTATTATAGCCCATTTGTTTTGAGATAGAATCGCTGTAGGGCACCAATTTAGGTTTTGCTAATATATTGTTTCGAATATTGTTTTCATAATTCGTAGAAGAAATTTTACGACTGGAAAATCATTTCCCAGAATTCGCAGTGAATGGTTTAAACCAAGCAAACACAATACAACATCGTTTTTCTAGCCCCTTTTTCATAAAAATATAACCAATCAATCGATCAATTGCTGGACGGAGGTCCTGAACGGTGGTGGTTCGCATTCGCTTCATCGCAAAGGTTCAGTTAATTGACATGCTCATGCGTTGCATTTCAATTACTGCTAGAGCAGTAGGAGAAGTAGGGAGCAAAGTCGAAAAGGAGACAGCATGAAAAAAAAACCCAACCCTGGAGACACGTCCTTGACAGGGATATCACCCTCACACACTCCTAATCAGTTTGAGGGCACTCTCGGGATCGAACAAATTTAATTATTCATTCTTCCCCCAAAGGGCAATGGAAGATGATCGCCAGTTGATGTGTTATGTGCTGTGCAATGTTGCAAAAGGGGCACAGGGAATCCGAGGACGTTAAAAAAAATGCATAAAAGTGGTGGTTAAAATTTAATTTTCTCTCCAACCAACAACAACAGCAGCAAAAAAAAAAGGCTGGCAAACTCTAGGAAACTTTGACGTTACTTTAGTCTATTCGGTTTTTGAAGCGTGCCCTCTCACTTAGTCTGATCATGATGTGCAGTTTTTTTTATTATTGTTTTTGGCAACACTGTACGTGCTGTTGCCAAACCGGGAAATCGAGTCAATTTCTTTCGACCCACCGAGCCCATTCATCCCGGGAACTACCCGTGGGATGTTGTAGGGAAGAAGATGTAACGAAACATTCGGCACATTCGATCGAGCACTCCTGACACGACGGACGGACTATGCTCTACGCGGTCACGACGACGTCATCTTGCAGATGGGAAATGGCCTGCTGCCAACGAGAACCAGGAAGTGAAGGAACAAATTTTCGATGGCGTGGTGAATTTTGACGTCTCGCCGGGTTGGGTTCTAATTGACGAGGGTTGACGGAGGTACTATCGGTAGCTGTCACTTACGTTTCGGTTCTCTCCTATTGCTCTCCTTCTCGCTTTCGCTCTTGTGCTTTTCTGCCTTTTCCCATCTTCGTTACGCTTTTAATTCGTAGACGAGGGATAATTCCTTAATTTTGTTGCCGTTCTTCACCCATTTTCTCCTGCACCGAGGCGGGTGTGTGTGCAGCATCGGAAATGTTACGTGGTGGTGGTGGTGCTACACAGACGCGGCGCGAATGCGGTGGACGAAATGTAATTGCTTTTCTCTCATCCTTTGCGCCCACATCGATGCCCATTCCCCGGGGGTGGTTTTTAACCCTCCGTGGTGTTGTAACCGGAGCTGCCCTTTTGCTCTCTTTCTCGCTCGTCTTTTTCGTCAATGCTTTCGTGCACTGGTGTGGTCCAGTTCGGTGTCCGGTGCCAATCCCACGGGGAACTCTAATTTCGATACTTCGTTCCTTACCAGCTGCTTCCTATTGGGGTGTGTATTGCCACCAACCTGGACGTGCGTGTGTGTGTGTGTGTGGACGAGAGCGTTTAAAAGAGGAATTAAAAACTTGTTCTTGATGGGTATTTCTATTTCTTCTCTGCACGAGTGGCAATAACGTCGTGGAGGTCGGGAATCGAATCAGAAACTTTCGTTGTTGTCGTTTTGTTTTGTCTGTTTGACCTCCTCTCTTCCATATGTTGCTCGAGAAAAGGTCAAAATACAACAAATGGTAAGCGAGAAAACAAGAAATTGTATCAACAAACAAAATCCTGATGTAAGTGAGTGCACCAGAGCAGAGTGTCCTCGAAATAAATCATTTTTTGTGTAACGTTTCTGGCTTCCAACTTCCACTGCTTTAATTTATTGCTATGATGTACGGATAGGCGGATAAAAGTGTTCAATTGAAGGTATGAGAAATTGTATTTCCAACTGATCTCATTTTGATCACAAGATATCAGAGCTAATTCTTAGATTTCTGGTTATTTGGATCCTGTCAAAATCTCCCTTAAAAAGCTGATAACATATCATGCCCTTAATTGCCGTTTACCAACCATCTCATAAACCTTAATACATTCAAGATGCTTCAAACCACCCAAAACCTTGGAACCCAATTAAAACATCCATTGGATGAATGTTTGTCCCATGGCGTATAAACTGCTGACCCTTCTACCAAACTAAGATAACAACAAACTGCAAATGAAAGACACCCCTTTGCGTACTGTATCGCGAATGCTGCGATGAAAGAAAATAGGCGGAAAATTAAGTAACAATTCATTTCCCCTTTTTGCGATATTATACACCCGGGTTCAATTGATCACTTTTCGCCAACGCGCGTGAAATCTGACCAACATTTGAGGGTCGGTTTTGTGGCCAAAGAAGACCGAGAGAGAGAGAGAGAGAGAGAGAGAGAGCGAAAATATATTCAGCATGATTCACTCTAATTGCACGGTTGCACATTTTTCGATTCTGCAGAATTTCTGGAGCAAACTCTTCGGAATTTGTGTCCTGACTAATTCCACGGGTGTCGTTTGCTTCTAGCTTTGCAATCCGTTTTACGGGGCTGATCTTTCGATTAAATGAATATCTTCTTTGGCGCTTGTTAGCCCAAAACATCACCACTTCAGCAGTGAGCGCATGGTATAATACACCGGGCAAGTTTTTGTGGCCCCAATAAAGCGGCAGCCTCATTATCGACAGCTAATCATTGCTTTTTCGCTGCACGCTCAACTTACCATCCTTCAATCAGAAGATGCGCGCAAATAAAACGAACCACAAGAAGGAATCAAACGAATGCACCCTTCGAAAGCGAACCGTTATTATCGGTCAAAGACAGGGCCTGCTCTCGGCTTCTCTGTTTGAAGACGCTGCACCGGGTCTATCATAAATAAAGACCATGGTTCGCGAGATCCATCGCGGACCAAGGCACGATCATGCTTTTTTTGTTTGGTGCGTTCGGTTTGGAACATTGTTGCACAATGTGTTGGACGGAGGAGCGCATTGCGTGCCCCATTTGGCCACAGGGTGACTTAAGTGTAGGCTTATCCCCTAGGTTGCGCCAGGTATGTAATAAGAAGGGTGACGGTCTTATTATTTCACAAGACGTGTTTTTTTTTTTTGTTTCGCCAATCAACAAGCACGGTCATTATTGCACCACACAACCTGCATATTTGGCAGTCGAGTAGTTGGTGGCCTCATTTTGATTTGTTTTAATTTGGACTTCAACACCGCATGCAGTTCGACAGCTGTAACGTTGTTGTTGCTGTGTTTTGCTCACTGAATATTGCCATCGAATGTAAGAGAAAGCTAAATGACACACACACACCGCCACAAGAATGCAAAACAATTCCTCAAATAATGATCGACTGCGCGCCGCACAGCCAAACAAGCCTCGTGTACCGTCGGTACTAATGGTGCGTCGGTGTATGTGTATCGCCCCTTCTTGTCTGAACTTCCCTTTTGCAGCAGTGTCCCCCTTTTTTTTTCGTTGCGAGATATCCTCGCAAGGTGGAGGACGATATTCCTGTTTCCGGGGCACGCAAATTGTGTGCTGAATGATTGGTTCGTTAGTGACTAATGAGGAAAGCAGGAAGGATTCACCCATACTTTGTGTGCCCACTTTAAAGATGGCAAAGCAACTAAGAAGCTTCTTTACTACGAGGGAGAGAAAGAGAGAAAAGGAAAGAGAGGAATGACGTTTGTTTTCCTTTTTTTGCGTCTCACAACTTTGACAAGAATACAAAATAACTTTTCGATTGGTTATAGTAGTGTTTCTGTAAGCGAAATGATGATGGAACAGCGCTGTTAAGAGTCTCTTTGAATTGATTTATGTATAAGAAGCTTAGGGCAAAACATGTCTAAAACAATCGTATTAAAATAGTAAAAAATGTGCCGTTGAACGCCTAAACGTATGCAATTTAATGTTATTTGTATTGTTATCTATTTTTCTATGCATTTTACTTACCGTAAACACTCTCTTTAGGGCACACAATCAGCTGCCGAAGTCGAGGCAAGAAAAAAAAGCTCTCCCATCCCAAATCTAATCTAGCAGAAAATGTGTTTTCAAACACACAAACGATATCCGAGCCCCGGAGTGCTTGCCCGTTGCTGTGGTGTTAAATTAATTTAACTCTGTTTACTTTGCTTGCTTGCCGTTGCCTTTGTCCTCCTCCTGTTGCTTGATCCCTACATTTTGGACGGCACAAAAGGATCAGGAAGCAAAAATCATCCCTCCACCACGTGTCTCTCTGTCGTTTGTCGGGAGATCGGGAGGCTCTTGTCCTTTTTTTTTTTTTAAAAGCTGCAACCCATCACACAACGCAAAGCACAGTCAGTCGGCGATGGAGCAGTGCTGGCCGTCTGTGTGTGTGTGTGTGTATGGATGAGTGCCCCACGGCACTCATCGCAATCCAATCAACAGGGGAGCCCAACAGGTGAATCCTGTTGCTAGAGCTGCTTCTTGCTGCTCTCTCTCTCTCACCCTCTCTCTGTCTCGCACACAATATCCTGCCTGAATGCTCTTGCCTACTCTCCATCCTTGAGCGATAATTCGATCAAAGACGAAGCAAACAGGACAGAGCGGCCGCCGGGGATACTGCTACCGACGGTACCATCGCCACCCATCAATTCAATCCCGCAAAATCCCTTCAGCAAATGAACCTAAATTCAATCAGCAAAATTAGCTCAACATGGAATCATCATCACACACACACACACACGCACACACCCTGTGCCATGAAGTAGAAGTGTAGCGGTTTTCTCATCGAGCGTGATCATCATTACAGTTAGTCATTGCCGCATCCTGTGGGTTTTGTTCTCTCGTCTGTCGTGTGCCTTGAATCTGAGCGGTTTAAAAAAAAGCAGGAATCCCTCTGTAGGAAGTGGAGGAAATCCACGCTGGAAGAAAATTGCTCCCGAGAAGCAGCACCGTTCGTATACGGAGTTTTGGGGCGGCCAGGGAAACTGACAGAAGAAAACAAAAACCAAGGATGATGGGGCAGATACGTTACCAATGTGCTGTGCCAATCTTGAATCGGTTTGGAGTGTCTTACTCACTCACTCGATCTTCCTCGCTCCGCTCTGTCGAAGACTGTTGCTTGCATCTCTGATGCTGCTTGCTACCACTGCTGGTGGTGCAATCATTTTCCATTTCTATAATCTCTAATGAATTTTCACCAGCCCGAACGCGCATCACCCCTTTGTTCGTCTAGCACTGGCTAGCTGCGTATGTCTGTGTGCAAATCTGCTACCGGCTACCGTTCCTCGTGTTACGAGTCGTATGCAGACACAAAGTAGCAGTTGCCGGGACGACCGCTTCCATACCATTTCAATTCTCTTCGATCATTCCAATATATATTGTCCGTGTGCCGTTCGCTCCGCGCGTTAAAGGATAACCTATGTAAAGTTGTGGTGGGGTAGGTTTGGGAAGGGTAGATAGAGAGGGCGGCAAAGGGACTCCCATTGATTCTTCCCTTGTCCCTTGTGCCCGATAGTTGTCTGAGTGAATTTACTAACCGAGGGGCCTATACGATGATTACTGTGTCCTGTGTGAGAGCCTCTCGCTTCGCAGTAACTATTTCAGACTGGGAGCCTTTGCTGTAAGTTTACTCATGCTGCTGACGGGAATATATCCTAGTGCGGGAGGAAGAAGAGCTCGCCTTGCTTGTCCATCGTCAGCAAGTTAACTGGCAGCAGTACCGAAACAACCGATGAAATTAATTTAAGTGATGATAAATGGGTGCAGGGATAAGGTTGGGTTGAAAAATATCATTTCCAGTGATTGTACGCAATTTCACTGTCACGATGAAACTCGTTTGAGGAGGATATGGAGCGATGAAGTACATATACATCGACAGAACGATGGAGCCAACTGGCAACTGTATGTGTATTTTGCGCTTCATCCATGTTGTTACATTCTCTCCGTTCATTCCGTTTTTTGGGTAAGGGTTTTTCCCCCCATTTTGCAGAACCATTCAATTGACGCAAAGGTAAAGGCAGTACTACTCTTCACACAGCACTAACTGGGAATCCACTGAACGATGAGAAAAAGAGAGAGAGAAAGCATGTGCATAAAGCACCATGCGCCTCCATGAAACACGTGGAATGTACGCATTGACGGGGGGGGGGGGGGGGGGGGGTCTGATAGCCTATTAGAATGATAACGAGTGCCAGCATTGGAGCCAACCATTTCATTCGGTACTAATGATCGCAGTGAAATTTCGCTCCAAACTAACAACCGAAAACCGATTCATCGTTTTCCAATCGTTCGTGCTAGTTCGCCCCTTTTTCTTCCGTCTCACTCCGGAAAAGCCCAGGAATCGATCGGTGTTAGCCACTCTTTAGTTACAGTGTTTGTGCGTGTACGCGGCTTGCGTGTGTCGTGCGACTTTGAACCGTTCAACCGTCTCGGTTTATTTGCGTAGAAGGAATGTTTTTGATGCTTACCACCACGTGCCAGGAGTGAGAGAATGTAATTAATACGATAAATTCAATAATCAGTCGTGTGCAAATTATTTGATATGGTTTCTCGGTTCTTAATTAATTTAGAAACGAAGCAGAACGTTTGATACGATTACCATCACGTTTTTATGCGAAAGGAAAGCTCTTATGTTTATTAACATCAAATGTTTTTGATTCCCTTCAACATTCCCAAGGGTTCTTTTTCTTGTATTCTTTTTCTTTCTTTGCAACTAAAAGCTTCAAGCTTTTGTGTCATGTGTTTGCAACTTCATTTTGTTTTCCCAAACTGTTGCTGATTGTTCTATGCTATTTTCTCCTGGGAAAGGGGAGAGAAGGTAGTTTCGTCCAATTGTCCCTTTCAACGTGATTCCGTTCGGATGGTTGGAGGATGATGTCAGCTGACCACCGCACTATGTGAGCTTTCAGCATATTTGTTTTACTGTGCTACATTTTTGTCTTGGTAAAAACTTATTTACTGCTTCGATGAAGGAGAAACACAAATTAAACTTAAAAATGTTTGTCCTACGAAGCGCTATAAATTACATTTTGGACATCAGCATCCTAACTGTTTGCCCACATTCCGTGGCGAGATAAATCATCATTCCATTTCTCATTGCCAAATGTGTTCCCCAATGTGTCCTCGCCTCGCATCCCAATCTCTTGGCGTGTCTGCACGTCGTCTGCTTCATGCTTTCGTCTTACTTCTCCTCTGAATCCGCCCCAAACCCCATCCTGATCCTCCCTATTTGCTCTGATTTAAGCTCCAATTCGTCCTGATTGCTGCCGTCCGTCCGTAACAGCAATAGCCGTCATCCCGCATCGCCGCTTTCTCTGCTCGTGTTGGAAGTTGGCGACGAAAATTTCGCCCTATTCATGTCACTCGTTTGAAAGTGTGTGTGTGTGTGTGTATGAGTGTCATGATTTTCAATCACAATTGTATTTGATTTTCTATTCCTTCAACTTTTCTATGGCACATTAATTTGTGTGTGACGTACTGGTATTGCTGCTGTTGCTACTGGGAGGAATCGAGTCGCCGCGCCTCGGCTTTGCGTTGCGTATGATGATGGTGAGGTGGTTTTCTCCTGTGCTTCAACTCTCACTTGTGGGTGTGCGAGAGTGAGGCACCCCGTTTATATGTGTCGTGCATGTGTTCTACACGACACAGAACCCACCGTTGTTGTCGTCGTCGTCTAGTCGCATTTTTGGCATTTCTTTTACTCGTCCAAGCTGAAGAGTAACCGTAACAACCTTGACGAACCGGCAGGGGTCCAGTGGATGGGGCAGGGGAGGATGGTTGTTTGATTCATTGGTTTCGAGACATCCCGGTACTAGTAGCTTCCTTCCATCTTATTCACAAACGAACAGCAAATATCATTCAATAAGGGCAATGGGAAGAGTGTGAGAGGGAGAGGAAGAATCACGGGAAAGTCACGAGAAAATGGAAGAGGATTGATTTTTTTGTTGTTGTTGTTGGTGCTTTTGCTGTACCCTCAAACAAATTCATTCATACGTCTTTTGGCAGTCGGGAAGGCAGAAGAAATCCCATCCAAGAGTTTCTTCTTTGCGTTCGTATTTGTGCGGAGCAGAGTGTATTTGTCTGTGGTTCACTTCCGGGTCCTTGTGTGTGTGTGTGTGTGTGTGTGTTGTACGATGGCTTTTGGAGCCCGGGGTTCAAACACTTGCTCATCTCTTCCGTTGCGTTCATCAGAAAGTCGTTTGTATATGGTGGATGAAGCAGAGCAAACCGAAGAAGAAGCTGTTCACAATTAAGCTGTGATTGTGAGTATTCTGTGCTCTGTGGAATACGATTCCGTATGAAGGTGAAGTAAATTTATCGTATTTAAGGAACTTGATTAATCTCGAATAGGGACGAAGATTAAGGCCGATGAAGCTGGTCGTAAACAGCGGGCGAGCCTCCTGTTGCTAGGTTAGCTATTTTAAGCTCAAGCGCCATCGTACGCTTCTTATTGAAAACTAAGTAATACATTCATTAATGAAATTAAATGGTACACTTTGGAGCAAGACAAAAATCGTCTTGTTTCGTATGGGATGTAAAGTAATAAAACTGTCCGTAACGCGCGCGCGCTCATCAGCGACAACCGTAATGATAATGGTTGGTGTTGCTGTTTGTTGCTTCTGTATCTTCCACGGAGCACGGCGATGATGCTGTGGCGCGGTTGACGATGATGGTGATAATGAAAATAATAATGATAATAATCGGCATCGTTAGTCGTTGCCGTTGGTATCACACCGTCGTCGTCGTCATCGTCGTCGTCGTCGGGCACAACCGTATCGTCGATGATTTGATATCGCGACCACGGAACACTCACGGGAAAGATCAAGGTTTAAAGCGGGTTGGCCATCCCACCTTTCCCTTCCCCGCGCTCTACCACCAAAAGAGAACACTGCGCTCTCGTTATGATTATTATTATTATTATTATTGTGTTCCGCGCGCTTTTCCCTGCACTTGCGCGCCCGCAGATGATTATTGCTAACGATCGCGCGCGCTTTGTGATTGCGGCGGGACGATTGCTCGCTTGCTTGCTCGCTTTCCTTACCAATTCCTTCATTTTCTTGCTCTCTCCCTGCTCTTTTACATCGTTGTGTCAGAGAAGAGAAGGAAAATAAGTTCACTCATCAAAAAATACGGCGCGAACAGCCTGTACCGATTTCAGCCACATGGGAGAGTAAAAAATATGACCAGGATTTGTAAATTGGTCAAATTTTCTATTCCTCTTTTGGTCCGTTTTTTTTTTTTTTTTTGTTCCTTGAGGATGGTTTCCGGTTGGAAGTATTCTGAGGGTGGTTTCTGGTTGGAATGGAAGAGGGTGGAACCCCTTAAGCAGGCATCCTTAATCGTTTGTCATTGACGTCGACCATGAAGGGTGCGAGAAAAAGAAAATGAACTATAATTACATTTCGATCGGGTTTACTGCTTGAAGAATTGTTTTGATACGTTTTATTTAAGTAAATCTGGCAGAAAATCAAATCATAACTCGCTTCGAAGCATCGAGTCAAACTTCCACCGGACTTCAAAGCGTTGATGATTTCGTGGTACTGCTGAGTTCTCGTTTGCTTGCTTCTTTGTGCAATTTTTCTGGATGATTTCAGGAAGAAAATCGTACCAAATCACATCGTTTACTGGTTTCCCATACACATCGTTGTAGTTGAACGGTCGTTCTTTTTCCCTGTTTCTGGTTAGATTCATGCTAGAGACGAGCGGTGGTTTTGTTGCACCAAATACACCACAGAATCCTTTCTTTTGACCACTAGTCGCAAGCCCCCAAAACATCTTTAGCGTACGTATTTCGCAAACGATCATTGTCGCTCATTCGCGCTCTCTTCGACTATTTAAATTTTATTTTCCTTTGCTCTGCTAAGTGTGCTTGCCGTTCTTACAGAGTCCAACACACTTTCGTTTCATCATGCTGCAAACACAAACGAGACGGAAAAGGATGTCAAAGGTAAACAAGACAGCGCATTGAACATAAATCAGCGAAACGCCACCTTTTTGATTCATGCTGGCAAATAAAAGCAGACGTAGACTTCCTTTACCGATTCGTGCTCCTTTCGTCGTCGTGCCTTTATTTTTCGGGCACGTGCACCTCCATCCGGTACGATCAACATTTACCTGCATCGCTTCTGATGGTGATTTTGTTTACATGAATTTGCTTTACTTCTGGTGGTTCCTGGTCTAAATAAAAATCGCAGCCACACTCGTACCATTTCCTTAAAATGGAGCTCCATTCGCTCTGTGCTTCACACACGTGTGGCGTTTCGGAGAATGCTAACGAGATTGTTTTTAAACGGAGGCCTCCTCAAGTGTTGTTGTACCGCTTAGTGTAGCGTAATGAGAACATGGAGCTGAAAAGGATTTTTATGCACATAAAATAATCTCTTCGAGTGAAGTTTTCGAATATGGAGTTGAAAACCTGCACGTGAGTGGTGTTCCTTTATCCCTCTGCCCGTATCAAAATGCAAGTTTCATCGACAACTGTAATTTGAATCAATTCTTTCCCAAAAACTTTGCTCAACTAGCACCAATGGAGACGCCTAGTGGCCTGTAGATATGGAAGTTTTCAAGATCCCGATGTGAGATGGTCGCTATGATAACAGTAATATGTGTGTGGAAAATGCTAACGACTTGCACCCACATACTCTAACGAGTGTGCGTGTTTACGACCGTGAAGGCGCGGTTACACTAATTAGGAAGGAAATATAAAACGTGAGCCACACGGGCACGGGGACTGGAAATGAAACAAAATTTCTTTAATTTCTCACCCATCCCTCATAGGCGACGACCTCAAACGGATCATCGTAGATTGTGTAGCACCTGAAGCATCAGCGTCATCTCATAGACCGCTCTCTGCTTCGCTGCCATCCTTCTGCTTGTCCGCCGCCAACCCTCCATTATCCGCAAATTGTGGCTCGAATCGTCCCGTGTACTTGACGCCGAGGCTTTTCGACGAACGATGAGCGTTTCCCGAGGACTATCATGTTCTTTAATTAACTTATCTTATTAATTAATTAATTAACAAATTAATTACCCGCCAAGCCAACAAGCAGGCAGTCTCAAGCTGAACCAACGTGCCGCGGGGTAACATGAAGCTTCACTGCGGCCTCTTCCTACGACTGACGCGCAGATCCTCCGCAAAACACACAGGTGGTTCGGTTTAGACTTTGGCCTGCGGGCATGAGCGAGATGGATGGAGCGAAGGAGAAAGCGAGAGCAGAGCGTTGTCTGCTCATCAAATTGAATGTTCGACAGCATCAACCTTTCGCCCATGCTCTGCCAACTACTACCATCCGGGAAAAGCGGGAGCCATTCCGACATGGACACTTTTGCCCGGAGGACTGATATTTGATAGTGCAGCGAGGTCTAGCCTTGCCTCACTGTTCACTGTTCCCTGTTGAGGAGTGTGAGGAGCCACCTTCTTCTCCTCTCACAAACACTGTTTCCCGCTCCTTTCTCCTGGTTGGTTTCGCACGACCACTCGAGAGTGTGACACTATTGAGCGAGGTGAAGTTGAGGTGGAAGAGAAAATCACGGGTGCATTCATTTTGTGAAATAGGTGGAAAACAAGCCCAGAGTTTCCGCCGGGTGCCTCTTTTCCATGCGGCAGCTTTTGTCGTGATCTGTGCTGTTGGAAAATTATCGCAGAGAGTCGACGTTTAAAACCCCGGTCTCAGTTCGATGGTTTAATAACCACTGAGGATTGGTTTGGTTTTGGTCGGATAGTTTGTTGAGTTGGTAATTGATGATAATGATGATGATGATGATGATGATGATGATGATGATGATGATCATCGAAGGTGTTAATAATAGTGGGGACGAATTTTACATTCAAATATCACACCTTTCGACATAGTCAAAATTGTTGGCAAACCTGAGAAAGTGCCCTGTTTCTGAAAAAACTTCCGAAAAATGAATTTTGTTTGCAAGGATTTGCTACTTTCGTATCTCATATGCAGTTATTTCCATTCCATCACATCCCAAACGTCATAAGTGTAGTTAATGTTACTTCTCCTGTATCCTGCAGAAGCGTGTGTGTGTGTGTGAGAGAGAGTGTGAATTTATATGCCACAGCCATAAGGGGCATTAAACTAAAACTTACACTAATTGGCAACACCGTCACCCCCGAGACACAGTTAGTGGCGCAGTGCTGATGATTCGTTCGTTTTCCTCGTAGAGGTCCTTCGGTTCGTTGCGGTTTTGCGGACAGAGACCGGTTTCGCACGTTCCTACACGCTCACTCTCGCTCCTCGATCATGATTATCCTTATCTGAGCGAATAGCGGAACATAATTCAGGTATCTTTCTCCGCGTTACCCCGTTATAGCACGAACATGGCCAACCGAAGGCAAACGAGGTGTCTGAGAGGATTAAAAGATTTGACGTGACCCAAGTCGAAGAACCGCGAACTATCGGTGTTGGGGGTTTTGAAGTTGCGAGAGGTGAAAAAGGAGAGGGTAAAGACATCAGTGGCTCTCCTTAACGTCTCTATCCCTGACTTCGGCGGGATTCCATAGAGAAGAGTGTGTGCAGTTTTGTGTTGTTGTTACGTGCCTGGAACTCGATTTCGTGTGCTAGGTGTGTGTATGTGTGGCTTAAGGACACAACTTCCACCTTCGCCTCGTAGGACGGACTCCGGAGCGACTTCTCCGATGACCTGAAATGAAGCGTTGGTTGTTGTTAATTTAAACTCGAAACTACCGAACGGAATATTGCTAATGAGGGCTTAAAACGTGCCCTTTCCGTCGTTGCCCAAGAGATGGTAGTAGTAGCCCGGGCCGTCTTGTGTGTGTGTGTGTGTGTGGCGTGTTATAGCAACCACATCTCGCTTCACCCTCCGGCAAAATGGCCCAACACTGGAGAAGAGAAGTGGCAGCTTGTATCCTCTCTTTTGTCTTTCGCTAGCACACCAGACCTGGGGTGGGTGGGTGGTTTTGTTGACGATGGCCAGGGTGGAATTAAATTTAACTTTCGCACCTTTACTGCCGACAATGGGTCTTAGGATGGCGTGAGATGATGAACGCAAGGAAAGGGAGGACAGGGGAGTAAAGTTTCGCCTAATGAAAAGGAGCGTCAAATGGGGATGTTTGCATAGGGCCATGCATAATTAGAGACCAAACAATGACTCAATTATGCTGCCTTTCTAGGAACAAGTGAACGGTTGCGGGAAATGGGTGGTGGGAGGAGGTGGTATGGAGGTGAACCTGCACCGGATGAGCGGAGCGGACCAGAATAATGCTTCTAATTGCGATAGATTATTCCTCCTTAGAAATTATTAACGAGGAAGAGAGAAAACCCATTCGGGTGTCTGACTAGAGGCACCGTCAACGGTCCATTGCCCTGTTGCTAGGTGCAAAAGACACCGATAATGTCCCGGAGTGTTATCCTCTTCTTCATCCAATCGTTCCCTTAATTAATGGCATTAGCAAGATGTTGTTCATTTCGTGAGTTTTTTTTTTTTTTTGGGCTGACGTTGCAGTCATCCGGAGATAACTTTAATTTTGCAATGTCCTAGATTGCGGTTTACAGTATACTTCTTGAGGTCCTAATAAAACCAGCCGAAACAGCTGGACACAGGCAGGCAACATATAAATGGAAATGGCCAGTTATCGTTCGGTATGAAAGACCGGCGCCGCTACACTCTCGGCTATCGGAACATCTCTGAGGTCCAGTGTTAAGTGCTGAAACCTTCACACGCACTTTGCCGGGAAAAGCGACAACAATACTCAGACTATAAAATGGTAAACGGTACCTGTTTTCCACCCTATGAACTATGTGTGTGTGTGTACTGTGTGGCACTGTTTGTCGAAGTAATTTTCACTCAACTTTAACACCTCTCCCTCGTGGTGTGCCGCAACTCCTTGCATCCTTCCCTATGCAAAAATGGGAAGCAAAGATGTTTCTATTTTTTCTTCTTCTGCTGCTTGTGTACTTCCTACCGCCGCTGTTCGACTGCATGCCACCGTTTATATATGTGTGTGTGTGAGAGGGTATGTTTGGTTATGCTTGTTGACAGAGTTGATCAAACAAATTTCCCGTAATTTCCCGTCAACCGGTTCTCTCTGCCAGTTGATGTGTATGTATGTGGAAGGGGAAGTTGCTTTCTTGTGCTTGTTAGTGTGTTGGTGGGTTTGATAGAAGTGTTTGATTTGGAAGAAAGGAAGGAAGGAAGGAACTCTGAGAGGACCTGACTCGATTTACATAAGTGATTTTGAGTTCCTTTTTTTCTTCGTTTTCTTTTTCTGCTTTTTGGTCTATTTGTGAACCCGTTCGAGAGATCCCATTGATTCATCGTGAAGAATGATGCTTTGAACTGTTTGATTGCAGCAATATGCACTTTTGTACCGCAGAAAATAAGTGTTTGTTATCGCTGCTGGGCAGAATAAATTATCGGCCATAATCATGTGATGCTTTCCGGTTGCTTGAAAAACAAACACATCCGCTTTACAACTCATTTAACTCGTGTTGTAGCAGAGGAAAGCGCACCGAAATCGCTTCAAAAGAACACACAAACCTGTCGAAGAAAACACCGATGTCAAGCAGCACAGATTACACGAATCGTTTGCTCGAGCACCTTGTTCAAGCGTGTGGCCAAAGAGCGAGGGAAGAAAGAACCAAAAAAAAAAGTCGTCAGAAGGGGGGAAAACCTTCCGGAAGTGGAAAGAAAAACCATAAGGTCGGTGGCCGTGTCTACTCACTTGTGTACCAAATCCAGGAGGGAAAACATGATTAAAAAGGAAAAACGCGGGAAGTCCCACCCTCCCGTCTCTTGCCCTTTGTTGGAAAACTGCGGGTGGGGAATTTGGGAGAGTTACAACAAACACAAGCAACCTTTCCCGCCCTCGTCGTCGCTCTGCTGGGAACGATAAAAAGGACAGAAAAGAGGGTGTTGCCTGCGAGGGCGAGAGGAGGCAAAACTTCGAACGGAAAAACGGAAACGACACGACGACGACGATGCAAACTTCCCTTCAAGATCATGGCGCGCACTTAGAGTTGGTTTTCTCTCACACTCCCCCCCCCCCCCCCCCTCCATCGCATTCGTTCTTGTCGTTTGGGGTTTTCCACCGTGTGCGGCGTGTCGTGTCGCTCAAGGACGTGATTTTCTGTTTTGGTGCATTTTTTTTTTTTTGTAGGTTTGTGTCCTCTTTTCTCAGTCTCCCATTTATGTGCAGAAGAATATTTGTGGCAAGTAGAGTAGCTAACTGTGTGGAGGTTTTTTTTATTTTTATTCGCAGCTTCCGGTGTTTATACTGCTTGACGCTCCGCAGCACTAGGTAGGTGTTGCAGAGTGTCGTGCCTTTTGCGCCCAGTTTGATTGCGGCCGCTAACTTCGTTGTCAGTTATGGTGGACGGCAGTGTGTTTGTGGTATTTTCCCCCTTTTGCTCAATTGTCGGAATTATGTTCTTTTTGTTATTTTTATTTTTTTTGGACGGAGATTATATTATTTTACAGCAGTCGAAATAATGCCATTAGAGTGGGTTTTATCACCTCTTTTCGCTTAACGGGATTAGTTGTAATGTCTTTTTCAACCGTATATTGGAAGATAAAATTGATAACGTTTGTTCTCCTTTTTTTCCTTTTCTCCTGTGGTAGGTTATTCGGTTCCGGTGCTTGTTCCGCCTGCCATCAAACGATACCCGCCAACGAGTTCGTAATGCGAACGACGTCCCACACGACGATAAACAACAACCTGAACAATGCCGCCAACAACAACAATCAAAATGGCACCGTCAACAACAACAACAATAACAACAACAATGGCCAATCCGTACCGCAGCACCACGTGTTTCATCTGAAGTGCTTCCAGTGCTCGAAATGCGGGAGCCATCTGGTGCAGGGCGACCGGTACTACATGCTCGGCGGTAGCTTAGTGTGCGAACCGGACTGGCACAAGCTAGTGAAGACGACCAACAACCAAACCAACCCGCCGCTGCGCAAGGGCAAGGTCGGAAGGCCCCGGCGCTCCCGCGACTGAGATGGTCCCCGGCTGGGTCGTCCGCCGAAAATGAAACGTCCGCCCGTGCCCGTCCAGCAGCAGCCACCGCCACCCTCGCAGCCGCCCCCGTCCGCGTCCTCCGTGCACCCGTCCGGGCTAGCCGTGGACGATGCGCTATCGGCCATCATGGCCGGTCGGTCGGTGGTGGGCACTTCATCGACGACTGCCGGACCGGGTAGTGCGGCAGCGGCTGCCGCTGCAGCAGCTGCTGCGGCCGCCGCCGCTGCTGCTGCCGGTGTCATGCTGGACGATCTCGACCTGGCCACCCAGCGTAATCTTGCCCTCGCACGGCTCAATGCATCTCCACTGCCGACAGCCGCTGGCAGTCTTAATCCATCTCCTTCCAACGGTAGCTCGGCGGCGGCTGTCGCAGTGGCGGCTGCTGCTGCAGCAGCTGCAGCGGCGGCCGCCAACGGTCCCGACGGTCCCGCCCTGTACGGGCATCTGTACGGCAAGGAGATGGGCCTGATGCGAAAGCTGTCCTCGATGGATGATTTCCCGTCGGGGGCTGGCGCCAATCCGTCTTCGGCCGCCATGCGCACCTATCAGCAGTTGCTACAGTCGGATGGAGTGTTGTCTTCGATGCAACAACAACAACAACAACATCAGCATCATCAACAGCAGCAACAACATCATCATCTTCACCATCAGCACCATAATCATCATCCATCGGCGGCAGGTGGAGCTGGGGGAGCTTCCAACTACAATCCAGCCCAACAACAACAACAACAGCATCCCCATGGAAAGTTTAATGGCGGACAGTTCGGTTACCCTAACGTAGGCGGTTTGCTGAAACCCTGCTACGACTACGGAACGCCTCAGCAACATCAACAACAGCAGCAGCAGCAAGCGGTCGCGGCTGCTGCTGCCGCCGCTGCCGCAGCTCTAGCCGCCCAACAACACCATCAGATGCAACCACCGAATCAACCGCCAGCAAACAACAATGGCGTTGGAACTTCGATTAAGAAAGAACTCGGATACGCAGGAGCGGCCGATCTGTACACACCACCCTTAACACCTTCCTCGATTGGAAGCGGTGGATCAAACTCCGGGCAGGGTGGTACTCCTGCCGTCACCGTAACTTCCACCTCTTCTTCCACCTCCTGTTCTGGGACGACCGCAGCAGCGCTTTCATTCATGAACAATCTGTACGGTGATGCAGGACACGGTGAATCCTTCGCCAATGGACCGGCTGGTGGCGGTGGCGGTGGCGCTGGTAATAGTTGTATGCGTACCAATGGCGGTTTAAAGGTGGACCAGCAGGCCACAATGCTGTCGGCGATGGGTGGTGGTGGCCGGGGCAGCAGCTCAATTATGAATAGTTTAGCGAATAATAATAGTAGCAGCACCAAGCACGAACCAAATACAGCCAACGATGGGGCCGCCAACGATCATCTTCATCATCAGCAGCATCATCACCATCAGCAACCACAACATTCTCTGGGCGGTGGTGGTACCCATCACCATGCGATGCAGCTCCACAGTCATTCGATGGGTGGAGGTGCACCAATGCATCTACAGCATCATCTCGGTGCGAACCAGGGCAATGCGGTCACGACCAGCGCGTCCCTCGTCAGTGGTGGGAATAATGGGGTGGGAAACAGCAACGCGACACCGACACCGATGAATGGGACGGGCAGCGAGGACGACCCGGATAAGCTGTCATCACCGCTGACCGGTACCTCGACGCTCACGTCCGACCTGCACGATCCGGACAACGATAGCAACCCGGACGGGTACACGATTCTGTAAATTCCGTCTGTTGTTTCATCAATCTTCCAACTAATCGGTGCCATTTACTTACGGACGAACGAGACTGGGGAGGGGGGGGGGGGGGAGAGAAGGGCTGCGATTGCAGGTGTCTCCCAGTGATTGCAAGGATTTCGACAATTGTGAATATATTACACTGATGGTAGTTAGGGTGCGAGGACGCTATTTGAGGTGGGCGAGAAGAAGCTTGCAAGGAGCTAACCATTTCTCTTTCCCGGTTCGCTTAAAACACGGCGGGAATAATGATGCAGAGGAAAACGACTCAACGCGACGAAACCACGACGAATCGTATTGTGATGTTAAATAGAAGAAAAAAAAAACAGTAGTTTTAATGCAGAAACACCGTAGTGTGGTGTGTTTAGGTATTAAGAAAATAGAACTCTGTACGGCTAAGTAAATGGCCAAAAATGAAGCTTTGTTTTTTTCGTGCATAAGCGCGTCGACAGATTTTCGCAAGTCTCGTGATCGATGGCCTGTGACACACTTGTAAAATAAAAATAAAGACGATGCATGGACAATTTATTGAAGTTTCATTTCAACTCAGACTACGCACTGCAGGTGTCTTCGCTAAAACGAAGCTACGAAAGATGCAGTTTAGAGGAAAAACACTCATACTTAAGCATAGCAGCATTGAAGGAAGGATCGGGAGGAAATTAAATGCAATTGATCGAATACTTCTATAGTAGACACATCCACACACAAAACTACAGACACCCACAAGATAAAGCAAAGGAAGCTTATAAGAATACAGCTCGTTTAGAAGATTCGTGTTAAGATAGTTGTAAAAAAAAAAACACAATCCTTTATCTTTAAATTCTGCGCAACCTGGACCCGAAGCTGCAATCAGCAGCTCAGAAAAAAGGAAGAGAATGAAACTGAAAGTAAAACAGGAAAACAGGGGACACTTGACAAGGAAAAGGCGGCACACAATGCAGTCACTTGAAGTATCCAAAAGGGGAAAGGCCGAAAAATGGCGACTTTAAGAACTGCAAGGCCACACTCAATCTAACTATCTCTCTTAGTCTCCTTGTTAGCTTCTTTTACCAAAAAGCAGGCTAAAAGAAATGTGGCCGAAAATGGGGATATGCCACCGTTAAAGCGATACAGCTACTGACTAACTTTTTGTTATTTAATTTATAAAAAAAAAACCATCCCGTTTTGCTTTTAAAGTTATACATACACACTCCTAGCCGGGCTTAGTGTCCGAATTAATATCGACGACGCAACCTTCCTACACAAAGCACATCGACCCGATTCAAATCGCATTAAGGCAGAGATGCAGGGCATTGTTGCGCTTTTGTGTAGGGAAGGTAAAATTGTAAATAATTGCAGCATGTAATTATAAAACACAAACACTATCGTAAATGCAGTTTAAGGCGAGAAAATTTGAAAATCATCGGGAAGAATTAGTGGGGGGAGAAAAGAGGATATGTGGGAATGGTGATACATTAGAATGCAAAACTGAAAAACTTAAACAACAGGCACACAGGCACGTGTATGTGTAGAAAATTTCAAAGTAAACCTGCTTAATAAGGACACACAACTACAACAACATCAAAAACACAGCCAAAACAAAACATGACAGAAATAATATTCATTAGCTTGAATTTAATGTAAAAAAAAACCTGGAAATCGAACAGGAAATAAAACAAAACAACAACCAACTAGCATAAAGGATGCTCAAAATAGAATCACACAGAAGGAAAGCACTATAATTACGAATTGAACGACTAATTGGTGTTTTAATTACAATTGCTATGGATGGATGTAAAACGTCGCGAGTTTTCAAACAAGTTCATACTGTCACTCACACTTTCAAACCAAAAGATGATGAGCACATACAGTTTAAAAAAAAAAGCTGACATTTTCTAGCTCTCTTTTGCATCGTTGTATCCCATATATTGATAAGATCCGATCCTATCGATAAAAAGAAAATCAAGGAATAGCAGTGAAACAGGAAACACATCGAACCGGATTCTACTAACACACACACACACACACACACGTGTTGTCATTATCTGTGAATATTTGTTTTAATGTTGCAGTGGATTTATTACTCACTTGTACAAAGTGAACCGTGTGAAGTGAACAGTAAAAGAAAGGAAAATATTAACAAGAGATAAATCGACACAAGGAAAGACCCCGGTCTGACAAACAATGTGCTATACTTTTCTCACATACACACCCTCAACTCAAAAACTCTACTTTTGCATATACTGTGTATCATTGTACCGTGAGGCGACCAGACGTTTGATGAAAAATGGTGAAAAATCTTATCCCAACAAAAAAAAAAGATGAAAGAATGAAGAAAAAACGAAGGCAAACCATTCTAATGAAACAAGAAAATACAGAAAATTTAAAAACATTAAAAATATTGCTCGCGTTGGGTTTGAGTGTTTTTTAAAAATATTTTTATTTAATTACACCATGAAAGAATATTTTTATTTAACTAGTATAAAGCTTGGTTAGTACTACTAGCAGAACAAATTATAATATTTTATGATAAATCACATCTAAATGTGCGCTTCTGCGAAGTAACAAGGCTTTATGAACTGAATACATAATCTGCGGTCCTCGTTAATAGGCCTTTTCCCAAGAAAAGGCTTGCACAGGGAAAACGATTAAGAGAATTACCATACCACCATTTCGGGATGGTTTATCACTGGCAGCTGAATGAATCTGGGCACACATTAGCCACAATCAACCAGATCCCTCATCTCGTCTCCAAGGAAAATGGAAAGCGCCCGCCCCGCCAGAGAAGCAAAAGAAAAGCGAGGAAAACAATTGCGAATGTGCTGCACAATAATAGCGGAGCATTTAATCATGAAAATATGTGCACTCTAATGCCGATACATACACACACACACACACACACGCACACACACACACATATCTCCAGTGTAGCGTGGCACCATTATGAGAATTTTTTGCTCTTGTGTGTGCGAGTGTTTCAAAGAAGTGTCGGGTGTGGTGAAAGATGATTTCCACGAAGGAAAACACATGCGAAGGGAAGAAAAAATAAACAGCAAACCGAAACCCCCCTAAAGAAGACGTGTGACGCGTGAGTTGATCAAATGGCGGTGGAAAACCTTGGGTGTATGGTGGACGCAGTACGCCATATTCGTGATTAATTTCAGTGAGCTTTGAAATTAGCAATCAGCTAAATGGCCTGCCTATTAGTTCAAGTTAAAGGGATGGGAAAATAAGGAGGAGGAGGAGCAAGATTTTCTTGCCCGTAATGTCCCCCTGAATGCCTAAGTAATGGAGGCAAAAGAAGTTGAGACCTCGGGCCGTCGTCTTCTTCATGTACGATTTTATTTTTTCTGTCCCCTGCTCCGATGACGGTATTGGCTTTTAGGAATTGATCGGCGTTGTCGAGGTGTCGAGAGAGCAAGCGAGAACGAATGCGCAAAAAAAAAAAAAAAACAACTAGCTACTGTTCCAGTTTTCCGAGTCGCGAAAATGAAAAGTCACTCTCATTAACGCTCCGGACCCATTATCGTTTATTACACGCGCTTTTGGGTCATGAGCGCTGTCTTTGGGGAAATTTTAGATATAAGTGCAGGAAACAAGCATTATTGGGTTGATGTTTGATAGACGAATAGGTATTAGGAAAGACGTGCTTTTTTCCAGTTGGTTAAAGTAACAGAATGGAGCAATGTTTGGTGCGAATACGTTAACACCCATGGAGAATTGGATACATTATGGAGCGTGTTTTGAGTTCACACCAGCGAGCGCCTCAAGGCATGTAATCGGTGTATCAACCTTTTAAGTTAAATGACAGCCAAAATACAATACCTCGGCAAAAACTGCTGAAGCTTCTCTAAAAAGAAAAACGTTCTAAAATGCGCTTACTTTCAGTATTAAATTTGAAACAAAGACAAGAATACATTCGAGCTAACACTATAACAGACATTGCTGAAAATGAAAGAGTTTTCCAAAAACTGTACCCGATTCTGCAGCACTACTGCCTGTCATGAAGACATTACAATGCGGCGCGAGTCCGGTCTTTCATTGTCGGACGAAATTAGCTTCCTTCTCAGGCAGCTCCTCGATATCGGTCCCGAAACATGATGCTACTGTAGCATCCACCAGTACCATCATCATCCTCATGATCGTCATCAACAGCAACATAATGGCATAAGCGGGAACGCATCCGTAAAGGCAACTGAGCCAGCCATTCAAATGAGAAACGGCACCCGTCACTAGCTTGACGTCCATTTTCCCGGGAGGATGCTGCTTCTTGGTGTGTTCCGTCCAACCGTCCAACCAACCGCCCTTAAGGTTACTAGGGAAACGCAATAGTACCGTCAACTACAACAACGACAACGGCATCGAGCAAGTTGGCTAAATTGCTGTATAATTAAATATTAATTTGTTCTTGTCTTGTGCCCGACGACGACGACGACGACGACGACGGCGAGATGTCCTTCTGTCGCAAGGCACGACTCGGTACGCGCCGCTTGTCATGCTCCTGTGTTTCGGAAAAACCATCCCACTCTCTCGCTCACTCGCATTGTCTATTTGGGCTGCGAACAATTGCTTCCGTTACTGCTAAAACTCCAACAGCAACAGAAGCAGCTTTCTAAAATGGATGAATTCACTGCAGCAAAAAAATGAAGAAACCTCTGAAAGAGGACAAGAGGAGGAAACAACGGGGAAAACAGGTGTAAAGTGAGACGAGTATTGTTGCAAACAAAAACACACCCTCCCGACGCACACACAGCAGCGGCACAAAATGAAATGAAATTAAGTTAAATTAAATTAAATACAAAATGAATAGAAACATAGAACCCTTGTTTAGGGTTTGCGCTGGGTTTTTGAGGTTTGGAGGTCCTGGAACTGGACCAGGTACTCGGTCGGTTTAGCGTTTAATTGTGGGCGCAAAATTGGTGAGATGGGGCGCATCACGTTTTTCCCACCCATACTGGACTGGTGGTGGGTGGAGAGATCGAAAGAGAATTTGATACTTGAGCGAAAACTGCTGAAGCTTGGTGTAGCCTCAGCAACACCGCCATTACTATCTGGGCGTGAGTGCGTGTGGGTTGAAGGGGCGGGTTTTACCAACCAAGCTAGTGCTAGTGGGTTGGCTTTTGCCAGCGTAATGGAATCCTTCTAATTAAACTTATAAAAGGATTACTAGGAAGTTTAGAATCATTTGAAAATTACGTTTTTCTTAGTGCAAAATCTCATCAAATCTGCCCTAGACATTCATCATGAATTAAGCATTACAATAAAATTAAGCAAAGTTTTTTTTTGTTCCACTCAAAAAATGAATCCCGGGTCCCGGTTTTGGGCTTGGTCCTCTCACTTAAGCAAACTTAATTTATTTTTAACGATCTCAATTAATTAAACTCAAACACATTTCCCAAACACGGAGCAGCAGTAGGTGACTTCCACTTCACACTTACACCGGGCAATCAGGCAATGTCCATCGATCGCTTCAGAAGTTCATTATTTCAACCATTGACCTCGAGTCGTCGCACCTAGAGACAACCCCTTAGGATGCAACCTGGCCGATCCATTGCTTGCTGCACGGCTTACTAAGCGCAACGGATTCGGACATAAAACACCCTTCAACAGACCTCAACTTTCCACCCCCAACCACTTCCACATCATCCCCAAAACCCAACAGGATCCTTCCCATTTAACAGCTTATCTCTCCAGCTTCGTGCAATCGTTTTCATTCGTAATTTTAATGAAGTCATGTACCGCTTCCGGTTTTTTCTTCCCACCACATCACCTTTCCCACACACCCTACCCCTCTCGGTTGGAGCTTCGAAGCGTACGTAGCGAAAGCCGCGACCCAAACACACCGGGGCCACTTTTCGTGCATAGGGAGAGGAGCAAAAGTTTTTCCTCTATTTTAATTGGTTGTTTGTTGGAGCTGCTGCTGTTGCCGTTGGAGCTCAGCTCGGTTGAGAGCCTCATCAGTTCTATCCCTGTAGAAGCACGCATACACACACACACACACACACACAAGCACACACAGAGTTAGGATGGAAGCGAGCAGCAGCAGAAAAAGAAAACAAACCTCGAACGAACGAACCCGAGAACACGCTGACCTCTCCCACCGGAGACCTCTCCGCGCTCTAAGGCTATTGTTGTGTAAGCTTATTGTGAAAATAGAATTATAGAAACACAAAAACCTTTAATAAAGTTAATTAACGCCGCTTGTAAATGTTTCAAGATTTTTTGTCCGCAAGGCGCCGGCGGGGTCCGCTTCTCAGGTAACTCTGGCAAGGGTCGCATCGCCGGTGTGAGTGTGTGTGTGTGTGTGTGTGTGTGTGTGTTGGGAGGGGGGGGGGAACCAAATTGCAACAGCTCTCAGTCTCCGGATTGTAGTTTCGTTTTGTAAAAAGGCTCAGGTTGTTCCACGGTTCTATGCTCGTAGTTCGCGACGCGGTCTAGAGATTCCCGCTGGGAGAGATAGGACCGTGTCGGGAGGATGGCGATGATTCGGGCTACGAATGCGCCACTAATTAGCTTGACTTTAAAGCTGCTGCCCGTCGTGATCGTCGTCGTTGGCTGCGAAAAAGGAGAAACGTTTGTGATGAACCATAGACTGCCGCGTGCCGTACAGGGTTTTTCGTTGTTTAGGATACAACGCGACGCCTCCGGAAGCGTTTAGTGTGCGGAATAAGTACAATCAGCCTTTATTTGGAAGATATTTTGACAGCTGAACTAGAGAGCTTTAAGAAGTTTTTTTTTATATGAGGATTGCCTACAGAAATACAGGAATAGGACTAGATTAGGCAGTTAAAGATTTTCTACCGCTTAAAATAGATTCTTTTTACACGCGGAAAGGATTGTCCTTTCCTCAATTCAAACTCTAAACTTGCTTTTCTATAACCCACCGTTTTATAGCTAAGAAGGAATTCGCTCTACGTCTTATTTCAAAGGGACGGCCATTTTTGCCAGCTCTTGAGCTATCGCACCCGAACGAGATCATTTCAACGTAACCAGGAAAAGGCGTGCCACTGTCATTTCCTTTCTACAGTTTTCCATTCCATTTTCGCTTTATATCGTCGCTCGAAATGTCTTTCTTCTTGTTTGCGTTCTTGCGGCGGAAAATCTCCTCACAGACGATCATAGTCGACGTCTCCACAAGAACCAACGCAAGGAGCGTAATTTATTCTTCATCGCTTACGAGCGAAAAGGAGGATCAAGCTGATGGGAACGGGAATTCGAATTCTGATTCCAGCGGAGGTTCAATCTTTTCAATCTTTCTTCAACCTTTTGCTAGTCGGAGATGCGTAAATTCACTCAGATTTGGAGAAAGATTTATTAGAACAGTAAGCATACATTAGCGTTGACGCTGCTGATACTGAATCTGAGTTGACCTTTGAATGCAAACGCAGCGCATCGCAGTTGGTAAAAGTCTGCAACAAAAAAAAAGGGGTGGATCGCCATCGAACGCCCCTTCAGCAATGATTTTTGAGCGTTCGTAAAATTCGAGTAGAGTGGACATAAATTTACGCATGACAAAACTGTAGACGCTTGCTTCTGATTAGCATAATGTTGTGTGCGTGGTTGTTCAGAGTTACTTAAAGTTAAATGTATTTGAAAACTAGGGTCAATTTTACAGTAGAGTAGCCCATTCTTACCAACAATTTGAGATGAAGAGATGAAACGCTAGAAACATTCATTTCATGGAAACCTGCTTGTTAGGCAAATTATCGGAAAAGCACTCTTATAACATCCACTTCGTACACCATCAACACCATCATTCACCACGGATGAAAATTCGTGAGAAAAATTCTCCGAAATTCTAGACCCAACAACAACAACTATCGCCATGATCACCGGTTCTGGCAAGCTCAGTTACATGCACCGAAATTCCGGAACAGCCAATTACCTTAAATACTGCTGCTGCCCCCCCGAGGGTACTCCCTGTTTCGATTGAAAGCCTTCCATTGCACCACGACCCACACTCACACACCAGGATGACAGGCGAATCGCACTCGTCCATCGTATGATGATCAGGATAGAGCAGCCCCATTGAATAGCAGTCATCAACGAGATGACATCGAATTAATGCCATTTTGATAATTAAACCATTTACTTAATTAAAATTTCTTCTCCTGAGCTCGGTTCCCACTCGGTTACAAAAGAAGCAAAAACGGTATGTGTGTATGCAAGTGTATGTATGCATGAGTTTTGGAGCTTCCTCCCGCAAAGGTCCAGGACAGAAGGATTTCTGCATACAATTGCGCATCGCACGAGCGTCCATTGGAATCATTTTCTCCAAGTTCTCCAATTTAGTGAGAATGTGGACGGACGCTATCCGCTGCCTGTGTGTGTGTGTGAGTGTGTGTGCAGGTTGCATCTTCCATCTCATTACCGGGCTGACTGGCTGTAGACGTACACGCGCCATTTCCGAATCAGGAATTACCTTTTCCACCAACCCCAAAAAACAATGCTAACATCGATGATAACGATGAAACGACGTTGACAGCGAGATGGAGGCATTTGTTTAGATTGAAGTGTTATTATCGTTTCGAGCCTCAAACGCAATAGCAGTTGCTGCCCTCCCGTGCACGTTCAAGGGTTGCATTTTAAAAGCTTGTGCGCGGGAAGAGTTGGAGATGGATGACGTACAACACAACTGCCGAGTCCTTGCGTCTTTGTGCAGCGTTCAACGAGATAACGATGGTCTGCCTGCGAAACAATAGAGTCCGGACAACGTTCATTGCGCAGGGATAGGGTTAGTGGTGTGTGTGTGCTTCGTTTGATGAAGAGACTTGTGTTCGTAGCAGGCGGAGATCGTGGCCATGATCACTATTTACACCAATATCGGACTAAGCAGTACAGTGCGTGTTGAAATAAGACGTCTAGTGTTTTAATGGAGCTTAATACAAAATGTTTTACGAATTTAGTTGCTAATAACTTACGGAACTTCCATATGATATCGTAACAGTAAGACTTTAGATATTGCCGAATATTGGAAGTGTTTTAATTTAATACCTGTCCTCGAAATGTGACAACTGCACTAAAAACTTGACAGCATAATATCTTAATGGACTTCTAGTTCCTTTTACACTCTTTTTCATATAATTTTTGAAAGAGAAAAATATCTTCAAAATTGCTTTTTTGTGTGTTAAGATTTTGATATCATAGGATACTATTTTATATTTTATATTTTAAAAACCCTTTAACTGGACACGCGTCCCAATGAACCAGTGATGCATCCACTACTACTCTTACTTCAAGCACTGTTCGATATCCATCGTTTGGTACCCTTTCTTTTTAATCTCTCCTCACTCGATGACCATCACGGAACATTACGTTACCTCCGTTGGGTTGAACAACTTGCGCCACGAATCACTTGCGATCGAAAAATGTTTTGTCCCAAATCAAACATAACGATTGGGTTAGGCTTTCGTGGAAAAACGCATTACCGTGCACGCGTGGACTTGGTGGCATCACCACATATCATCGAACGGCAGGCAGCCTGAACCTTTTATTCAATTTGGTAACCGGGTAGTGCTGATGCATCCTATTCTTCCCATCCATTACGCTTTTCCTCCTGGATGTGGATGCGGAAAACGATGGACAACTTTTTGACGCGATGAGTGGACGCGAGCACACGCAACAGCAGCAACGACAGCGCGTTGTAAAGTAATTGAACGGACTTCCCGGATACTGCCAGGGTGGTTCGAGTGGTGAAGCAGAGTCTTCCTGCCACTGGGACAATAACCGGTCCAATGTCTGCGATTGGCTTTTATTGGTCAATGGAGACGCCTAGTAGTGGGGGGTGAGGGGATGTCGTTCGGGATAGCGATGATGATGATGATGATGATGGGACGGATAATGCGTTGGAATCAGTGCACTCACAGACTTCCCAGTCGGTGAAGTGGGGTTCGATTTGATTAAGACTCAAAGACTGTGTTCGCCGGACAATCATCCGGTTCGAATGGGACGACGATTGACAAGTTATAGAGGTTTTATTCATGACGCTTTCAACCTTCCGCTCTGGGTGTGTGTGTATGTGTGCTGGGAATGAAGAGACACGCTTGTCAGCTGTCGTTGTGAAGTGGCTAGATAATTTAGTACCAATGTCGGAAGAAGGATCAAGGGACAGTTGTTAATTTATTTTGAAGCTATAAAAACTGAGACTGCTCACAACTGTCTTCCAAACTCATGTGTCCAACTCATGTCTCGTTCGTGTAAATTATAATTCATTATTCTGTGGAAATGTTACCAAACAAACTGCACAGCCTTGTACCCGGAGGCAATTTTTATCAATATTCCTACAATTTCTATCCCCTTTCGCTTGTAACGTTCTGCTTCATCAAGCAGCAATGGTTGAGAGCTTTCGTGCAACTCGGAAACAGCTGTCTGCATATTTCAGTGCATTTAAACACCCGACACGTTACAAGACGTCGACCAACGATTGGGCTTCCCTACTTCCTAATTCCACCAACGGTACAATGGTGCATTTGCAGTTGTTCCCATTTGGCAACAATGCACCACAGAACCGAAATTGCATCAAGCCGACCAAGGCGTTCGAGAATGTTACAACGGTAAAGTCTTGTGAAGCGTCTTGTGGTTTTCCTCCCACTCCCGGAAAAGCTTCCTTTTGCACCAGCAAAGATTCAAATCATCTTCCAGGAAAAGCGCCCTCCCCATAACCAGAAGGCGATAAATATTTGATGATTTGACAGACATGAAGTTTTGTTCCTTCGATCCATGGTTCCATGGACCAAAACATGGAAAACATGCTGCACATGGGTTGCAGCTGTTGCAACTGATCGTTGCTGTAGCTCACCCATGAATATTTCCGTTTCCGGTTTAGCGAATGCTACAGGAGACCGAGACACTTTTGCGATAAGCACGTTTTTGGGGCGCAGTGAGTGTTTAATTTATTTCGGATCCGGAAACGGGCCAGGACCTGGCCCTCGATAATCGAATCGCTTGCCATTCGTTTCAGTTTGATTCAATTTAGAGTTTGAGTGTCTTTTCTTTTATAGCTCGTAGTTATCCGCCGAAACACGTGCTTCATCATCGTGAGCGACCAGGCGTCTCCATGGAGGTTTCTTTCGCGCATTCTTCTCACGTTCGCTTAGCGTCGCCTAGAAGCTGGTCAGCCGGCTTCGGAGGGCCGGTTGGTATGGGTTGGTGGTTAGTTACTTGCTCGCCCAGTAAACGGTATTAACATAAATTGACTTGAAACAATCAACGCATGCCGAACATGCTGCCGACTGTCTTTCGTTTGCCACAACCACAACGCCTGGTGGCGTTACGGAGGATGATGATTGCACGTAATAAGGCATGAACGCTGCTAATGATCTCATCCCACCAGATGAATCCTTGTACTCGACGCGCACACACCACATGCCGTCAAGATGACAGCACCGTGAGTCCCGGTCGTGAGTACGAGTTGCAGAGTGAGAGTAAGTGAGTGAGCCGGTTCAGCTTTCTTTCGCAATCCGTCCGTCCGTCTGTACCGTCAATCGTTGCCGGCAACGAAGGGTTTTTACTTTGCTGACGAACCACCGAGGAAAAGCGATTCCTCATGCGAATGTCCTTCAGACGAGAAGCAGCAATCGTGGTCCCTCGACTCACACGCTCTCTATTCTCTGCCTCTCTCCGCCCCAGCCAAGTAAAAGGCTGCTCGAGCCTAATGATGTACATCATCCATGTATGCAGCGGCGTACATCTACCCCTTCTCCCAACACCCACCGCCAACTCCCCCGATGGGATGGTCGTCTATTAATGTAGAACATGGCGTACATTAGTATAATTGGACATTAGTGGAAATGAAAATTTTTGCCCTATTAGCAAAAGTGGTATTAATTATAGTGCCGTTCTTGGAGTGGCTCTGTTTTTCCTGACATGTGTGTATGTGTGTGTGTGTGCGAAGGGTTGGAAAAGCGCGGTGGGTGGGATGGAGATGGAAAAAGTTGCACCCGGTTCGGGTGGAACCGAATGACCGACTGCTGCCAAGATGGAAAGCGAACGGAGTGCGGGAAACAGGGTGGGAAGTTGGTGGGTGGCATTTTCATCGCCCCAAGCGAATGCCGAAGCGATTGCGGAAGATGATTACGGGAGTGATAATTTGCACTCGGCATTAAACGGAAAGGAAAATGGGTGGTGTTTTTTTTTGCTTTCGCCCCCCAACCACCGCTTCCTCCACCCCTCGTCACCCCTTTTTCTTGTGCAAGTGTGTATGTGTTGTATCTGTGATGAGTGTCGTCATTCCGAGTTCGTCAGCGTCTGGCCGTGTCTGGTGTGATCTGCACAAAACGAGCTATTTGCTAATTAAATGTTTAACCGCCAGGTACCGAAATCCCTAACCAAGAGGAAGACGGCATTGTTTCGCGCGTGGAAAATGCATAAGAGGTGGAAAATTCTTTTCCCCCTCAAGTCCTTCCTTTCTTCGCTGTGTTGTCTTCATTTATGCACTGGGAAACGGGCCGGAAGGAAGTAAAAGCGTTCAATTAATTATTGCCCAACAGTACGAATATCCAACCAATTTCGGCGCTAATTTCCCACATTGACTATTAAAACCATTTTCTGGCTATTTCGGAGTCCTGTTGCATTCTTATGTGTTGTGTGGTTGTTTGGAAAAACAGGTAGAACTCGCCACGAGAACGAGATCCTCTACGTGATCTCATACAATTTGAATGAACGTCGACAGTTTCCGGCCACGAACCGGTCGATTGAGTTTTTCCTTCAGGCTGGGGTCAGGTGGCTGTGGTTTGGGCATAACTTTGAACACACATACCGGACACAGAATCGAATACAAAACCATCTGCATACATGCATGTAAGAAAACTCTCTCTGTTCCACTCGCCTTTTTTCGCCCCACACCAAACGTGCAGGATTAGATTTCCTCGAAGGTTAGCTTTTATGGCGATTATGGCGTGTTTGGTCGGGAGAACGTGGAAGTTCTGTTCGCCATGTCCGTCCGGATGGTTTTGGATAACCGAAATAATAGAATTGCATTTTTGGCTGTTCGCCTAACACGTCGCAACATCTTCCCAAACACAAAACCGCCTCCAAAAATGGCTACAAAGCAGAATACAGGATGGGTCGTGAAAAACTTAAAGTACCAACAGCGAGGACACACTCATGAAAGCTACAAACGGAGATGCCTGCTTCCTTTAATACGTATCGCACTGTAATCGTTTTATAACAAAGCAATTGGATCGGCTCCCACCTACCACAAGAGACAGCGCTGTCGGGGGAAAGGATGGGCGATTCGAAATTCAATGTGCGAGTGTATGCTTAATTAAATTTTAACTATCGGACTATTTAAAGTGGAATAATTGGTTTCGTTGTGTTTTCCCGTTCTTAGGTGCTTGCGGGTTGCAGAAGGATTAGATGCTGGTGGTTGGTTGGTTCAATGATTCTATCGGTATCGCGCAGCACGACAGCTGTAAACAGAGCCTGACAGTATCGAATCATGGGGTGCAATGGAGCCTGGGAAAAGCATCGTGAAAATTGTCCTTTTATTTGTACGTGACGAAAACTACGAAGGTAAGAGGATTTTTGGAGTTTATTTAAAATTAACAATATGAAGCCTAATCCTTAACTTTCCTACATTCTTGTCATGCATGATAGGCATTAATGGAAAAGATTAAATAAAATTTAGAAAATTCTCGAAATAAACCTTTAACTCTAAACTTAACTTTTTCCGACAACATCCATCTGATGTTGGAATAGTTTATTACAGAAAAAAAAAAATCGGTTTACTTTAAAAAAGTTAGCTTTGATATCAAATGAAATATTAAAAATAGGGGAAACCTTTTGAGACCTGAAAAACTTTTTATTTGATTGATTGATTTTTTAAATCGAATTTCAAGCACTATTTAACCGTAAACTCAAATTTAAATCTAAATGCTCAACAGTTCCCTGTAAGTGGACCATAAAAATGATCCTTTCATTAAATCAATAGGATTGATTTAATTCAATAGAATACAAATTGATTTTTATGCTTATACTTCATTTCATCGATGATATCTTCCCTTCTGACAACAACTAAAAAGGTAGAACAAAAATATAACGATCAGAACGAGAATGCACAAAAAACGCAAAAACGCACTAAAAACAAATGTAAAACCCACATCAGCCCAACGCCAAATACAGCTCGGGCGTTCTGTTGTTCTGTTGACACGCTTCACTACCGACTCCGATGCGTGACGTAACTCATTTATGGTGACTGTTGCTTGCCTTTTTCCCATAGTTTTCCACGCATTTCCTTCGCCGTTTTTTTATGATTATGACACGGATAGGCTTTCGCGTTGCTGTACGATTTTTGCGCTGTTTTATGCGCGTTTTCCCGCCCAAAGGGCGCGAATGGAGCGAATGGAAAACAAATCACACATTTTGGAGGGTTCAAAACTAGGTCAGAATTAATTTTACATCATAATGTGTTACGGATCTAAACAAACATACATTTAGCACAGCTCAGGCAGGCGGTATTAAATAAAAAAGTTCGAAACATAAAAACTGGAAAACATTGGATGATTGGTAGAGAGAATGATAAAATTTGCATTCCATCAAACGCTCGATACGGCGCTGCCTGAACTGCCAAATTAATGTGTGCGTCGGTGGAAAGGATTTTCTTCTTGCTGTTTTTGTTTTTTGGCTTTCATTTCCGAGTAACATCTCCAAGGGACACCAACCATCCACTCACACACACACACATCCCTCGATGGTGCTGTTTTATGATGTTTTTCGTCATACGATTAATGACCCGTGCATTCCGCGACAGGGGCTATTCATTTAATTTCTCCCCTGATGGAATTGTCCGTAAAACAGAGACAGAGATAGATACAGAGAGAAACGGAGAGAAAGGGAAAAAACAGTGATAAAAAGTTCATCTGGAAGGGTTGACAGAAACACAAAAAAAATCCGCCAAAAAACTGCCATCGCAAAATCAAACCGAGCGCAAGTCACGAAAGCCGATAATAAATTAAATGCATGTTTCCTGTTGATGTTTCGCTCGGTGTATCTTGTTCGACATTGCGACCTTGTGGGGCCACTTCTTTTCCAGGTTTGCCTATTTTTTTTTTTTTATTTTCCAAACCACACCACAAATGCTGCAGTTTTTCTACTTGCACCCTTTACTGTTATTAATTCTTGGAAAGTGTATCTTTTTTTGGGGATTTCATTTTCATTTCTGGCTGCCCGTTTGTTAGTCATAGTAAAAACATGATAAACGCATTGAATGACAGCGCTTGACATTTCTGACACATCAAAACGTTCGTGGAGCGCTGCATCTGTCACATTCTAGCTGGTTCAGAGGTACGTGACACGTGGTTGAATGGTGCGATTGGAAATGAATTTAATTTACCATATTGACCATGGTACGGAAATGGCCGAATAAATGTGTTCCGATGTATTTTTATTTGCCCTTTTTATGGGCATTGTGTGTGTGTGTGTGTGTGTTGCTAGGGTTCAAGTTACATGGCCAAAAGATTCTTTAAATCGTCTTAATTGATCATGGCGAGGTTGAATCTTTGGTTTGAACAGATGATTTTAGGCGTGTCCAAAAGCATGGCGCCCTATAAGGAACATCATTATCATTATATTATCGATTACGAGTTCTATAAAGAGAACTCGTACGCCTCTGTCAAGTTTAGAAGACTCTAAAATCATAAAGCTGTCTTTGGGCGAAATGTTAATTTGATCCAGCTTGATCTAATTCCGTCAAAAAATGTTTCTCTTGTTCCAGCTATCTGTTACGAAAAGTGTTCCATGTTTTGTCCCAAACCGGATGTGTCGTTGGGCCGTTATATTACCGACTGTTTCATTTGTTCAACTCAACTCACACACCCAAATCATTAACAGATAATGAAGCAGAGCTACCTTCATCATCACGCCATGCTAACTCATTCCCAACCATCGAAGAATAAATGAAGGACTCGTCCAATTGTATTCCTACCCAACAATGCACCTTTGTAATGAACGGTGCTGCATCCTCCCATTAAGAAGACGTCTGCCAAGCGGATAGATAGAGAGAGCAGCGGCCGTTACGAGAGTTTATTTGTGCAATTTTCGACTCCTGTCGGCCGTTCGTTTGTTGTTATGCTGTGTGCTTATGCAATTGCGACTCGCTCACAATGCGTCGGACTCGCCTAGGGAAGAGGATACCGGTGGTTAATTCTGTCACCAATCTCGCCCTGTGCCACGTTTACGCTTATCAAGTGGCTTCCACCAGCATGCGTACCGAGCCTTGTTTCGATTTAATTTCCTCCCAGCCCAACCCGAAAACGTCCAAAAACGGCGGTGATTTGAGAAAGTCCACACCGTTTACAACGAATCGTCGATACGAACCGGCCAATGCCGCTCTCCAAGGATATTCGGTGTATGGATTGGTTGTTCGGCTTCGGCTCGAATTGATTAAGAATTACAGCTGTTGATGTTATATTGGCTTCGTGGCGTTTCTAGTTTAAAATTCCGTTCGAATTTCTCCCGGCGTACGGTGTTCGATGGCAGGCGTTGCGTTCGATCGCCGGTAAACAAATTTCCGCGTGGATTGGATTTAATCTGATCAGCAGCCCTGCAACACGTTCACGGTACGCCCGGGGAAGCCTAATACATGGTACGGTGCGAGACCGACACCACCAATCAACGACGACGGCGACGACGACGACGACGATGACCACGACCACGCATCCTTCGCATCCGGGCATCAGGTCTTTTGCTACCAACCGTTCGGGCAGCCAGGCAAACAACAGTCCGGACTCGCCAAATGTGCTTGGTACAGCAGGATGGAAATCATTACGTCATACAACGGCCGACCGGCTACATTGAGCTATTTTGCTGGAAGAGAGCTACTCAATGGTCGTTCCTTGCGCCATTCTCCAGTACCCGCAAAAGGGTTCCTACTGCTGCTGCTGCTGTGCTTTGATTAATCATTCCGGAAGTTTAATTAACGAAATAGCACAGCCAATCGCGAGAAGTGCCTCGCCAAGCCTGACCGAGTGGACCGAGTCCGGCTGCCGGAGTCACTGCGCCCAGTTTACAAGAAGACCGGCCACATTTTGTTGTATTTCGTACTCTCGGAATTCTCCACTCCATACACAGACGCACGCACACACTGCCACTACCATGCTTCCTACGGGTCGAATTAGTTAATTAGCACTTTTCCAGATGAAAATTGGTCCTGTACGCGCGGGAAACGATGGTTTCGCTTCTGAGCTCCAAACAACCGGGAACGGTTTGGATCATCGTTGTCGTCGTCGTCATCCTCGTCGAGCGCGATAGGATCGTGGCTGTCGCTTTTTAGGGTTTTGCTATTTCACGGGTAAAGAAACGCGCTCGGCAGCTCATTACATTACGTTGGGTTGGGTTGGGGAAATGTCCCACAGGGTGAGTGTTGGAAATTCGCGAGACGAAATGACGATGATTAGCGGGACTATCAGTGATGCGCAAAGGGAATCGTTTCGATCTGAACTTCGAAGGATTGAAGGTCCTTCGATTGTTGGGAATTGTTTCAAGTGGGATGAAAATGGTGTTTCGAAGGTGTGTTTATTTTTTAGTATATTATTGTATATTGGAATGTTGTTTAACTTTAGAATTAGATCATTAATATGACACAACTCGTACATTGAAGTAATTGATTGATTTTCATAGAACACCCTTCTCAACATCATTGATTATATTGAATAAATTCTGTACAAAATATTGGTTGGTTTCAAAAAGCTAGGGCCTAACAATCAAGGTTCGAAGACAAGCACTTTTAACTCTATTATCTTAAAAAATAACGGTGCGAATGTCCTAAGGTAATTTGAATTTTCAATCATCTTCTTGCTTGTGTAGAAAGCCTGAATCGTCGAATATAGGGGACGACGTGCCCTAGTAAAGACCTCTCGTGATATTAGGTAGAACCAATCGACATTATTTATTGTAACTCCTTAAAATTTTCCAAAAAAGTCTGTATTGTGTAATTCACACCTGAGACGATAAATAAATCTGAAGAACCTCTGAATGTTTGCAACATTGTCTCCCATGTTACTGAATAAAAGCCAAAATTCTTTCAATTCTAAGAAACGTGTCAAGCAGCAACCACAACTCATTAAAATGCCTCTCGTCAGCACTAGCAAGCATGTCCTTTTACCGAAACCAATACCGGCCTGGCCAGACGGCCAAGCTCAGCTCACAAAACATCCCCAAATTCAGACACACCCCAAGAGTAACCAGCAACGAACGAGTTAGTTAAAATACCTCCGCGCTACATCGTGGTTCGAGTGACGTGAGGACCGACTGATACGGCTGTCGTCCTTGGCGGGGGCAGTGTCTATCCAGTGACGGTTCGACCGGCAAACGGTATAGGTTTCACATCATTAGCTCCGCTACTTAATGCGATTCATCAAACCGATTCCGATCCGGTTTGTGTTTTTTTTTTCTTTTTGGAAGGTGAAGTTGTCCTGCTTTCGCTCTGCCCTTCTTTAACTGGTTGGGTCCAATTATTTTTCTGACGATGCGCTTTCCTAAACCACCACGCTCTCGTTGCCACCGCACCGAGAACGGACGCGAGAATTTGATAATATTACGAAGTCAGGGAGTCCGACCAAGAGGGAGCGAGAATTTGCCACAAGAAGCACAACAGCATTCGAAGGTCAATCAGCATTCGAATGCGAAGTTTTCGGCACGATCAACCAGGATCGCGATCGAGTGGGTCCGCGGTCTTCACGACGAAAGCGAACGCAACGATGATCAGAAGGAAAAATCTGAAAACTCGTGCACACACACACACACACCCGTACCGTGGAAGATGCCGTAGATAGGAGAATTAATTTTAATTGAACATTTTACGAGTCCTCGCTGGAGTCCTTGGCGGTTTATGTTTTAATCAGATGTGAAATTAATTAACTGATTATTTGGGCCGTACGATTTGTATCGGTTGTGTTGTTTCGGGAAGACTTCGTTACGCGAAGGTTCAGCGTTCCGGTAGCTGTTGGGCAACCTGTTGGAATTCTCGTTAGAATTCTCGTTGCATCAGCGGCGAAGAATGGCAAGTTCTGTACAGAAATAGAGGGACAAAAAGCGTTTCATAGGCATGCAATGCAATGTCTAGTCTGGTGCATTTGGGGATGGAAATTCACGTCCATACCTTAGGCTTGAATAATAGCTGCAGTATGACTGTTTTGAAATGTTTCCCTGAGCTTGAGAAAGCAAAGTTTGTAGTTGACGAAAAATGCAACAATTGCACAATGACACTGGCAGCCGAATCGAACTGCGACCGATGCCGATGCCTAATTTATTGGTAAAAGTACAACACTCGCTCAAACAAAACGCACCATTCGCCGGGCTACAAACGACGCCTACGACAGCAAATAAACAAGCCACTAAAGTAAATAAAGTTTATCGCCGCGAGCACCACGAAACTGACCACGAGCCCGGGCGGGGCAGACACACGACGCGCAAAAATAAAAGTCCCCCTTCAACATGGAACGGAACAAAAATTTGGATGCAGAAATGCAGTCCACGGATTGCAAGACAAACCGTGTGCGCGGGCTTTGCATCAAAATCGGCAACGGTCGTGAAGGATAGCGAGCCAGTTGACCCCACCGGCATTCGGTTATGTGCAGTCGGTTGGCGATACGTGCCGCGGCACAAAAAAAAGCCAACGCAAGCAGAAACCGACTGACCGAACGGATGGATGCCGTGCCGGAAAGTGTGAGGAAAAAATATGGCTCCAATTAAACTGACTCGTTGGTAGCCAATTACTTTGATTCGGACATAATGGCGAAGCGAAAAACCCCCGAAAGCAAATGCAAGGGAGGATTGCTAGGGAGAAGAGGGAGAGCGAACGGACGAGTTTTCGTTCGGGATCCGGTTTTAATCACTGTCCAGCACTGGCTTGGGGTGTGATCCCGCTTTGCAAGTGATCTCCCGTAGACGGAGAAGCGCGATTCGCGAACGATGATGATGATGATGATGATCTCGGACGTCGATCGGGCGTTTACGTGAAATCGATGCCCGTTTGACGGTTTGACTTGTATCCGCGCGTGTGGGATGATGATGCGGCCGCATGTGGTAAGCTGTAAGGGAGCGATTTTTTGTCTGTTGGTGGAATTTCTAAAGAGAAGGCGAGTTGGAAATTGGAGTGACGGAAATCGTTATTTTAACGAGACACTCTCTGCTGTTTAAGGAACAAGGGACAGATCCTGCAAATTGGAGCATATTTTACTGCACATTTGGGATGGGTGGAATTTTTCTTCAAATTTTTTGTGGTAGCTTTACTTTTTCGCAGTTGGAACGGTTTAGAGGAATTTCGTTGGAAAGATATTATTCAAAACTGTAGGTTTAAGCTAATGGGTAAGTTTGGCAGTTGGTCTTAATTGAAATTCATTATTGAACCCTGCTCTAGCGGTAGATCTTGTGTCCAATGTAGTTATTTTATTTGAATTTTATTGTGCATTGTTAATGAAAAAGAGATTGTTTCACGTGTTTCACTAACCTAAAGGACTCATCATGCTCTTTCACAACTCAATGCGACCGTTTTAACTCGATGGCCAAGTACGAATACGAGTACTTCATCTGCGTTATGTCAGGATCGTTTTGATCACTCAACAGCAATGTCATAGCCAGGATTGAGCTATTCCAGCCTTTCCCAACTCGAAGGCAATTGTCAACTAGCCAAGAACTTTCCGATGAATGGAGGAGGATCGTTTAAGTGAGGTGACGCGATTGAACTCTAGTTTGATTAGAAAAAAAAGCACCATTCTATCCTTCAAAAACGCAACAGAACAGAAAGAATTGTGCCTCTATGATGGTGAACCACGTTTTTTTTTAACTGACGATGCAGCGAGAACTGCAACAGTTAGCTTAAATGGAAAAATCGTTCGAACCTTTCGAGGTGGTGGTTTGTGATCAGACGCACAACCGATAGTCAAGGATCCGGTGCCCAATGGCCAATTTCCGACAAAACTGGTGACAAAGTTTCACACGCACCGTGTTGAAACAATTCCCCGAACTCTCTACAGTCCTCGAAGGTTTAGTCCCGTGAGGATAGAAAAGTTGCAACCAGCAGAACAGAAAAACGACACACACACAGGTAGACGCTTTCCCATGCACATTTAACGAAGGTGTCCGGGGGTACTTTCAGAAGCCGTCTCAGTACAAAAGCGTTCGTTGATGGACAAGTGAGTTAAAAACACACGGCGCTTAAAAATGTTGCAAATCGATGCTGTCTCGTGTCACTTTAAACTCACCAATTCGATGAGAAGATCCCCACAGACACACACTCACACACACACACACACACACACACACACACACACACACACACACACACACACACACACACACACACACACACACACACACACACACACACACACACACACACACACACACACACACACACACACACACACACACACACACACACACACACACACACACACACACACACACACACACACACACACACACACACACACACACACACACACACACACACACACACACACACACACACACACACACACACACACACACACACACACACACACACACACACACACACACACACACACACACACACACACACACACACACACACACACACACACACACACACACACACACACACACACACACACACACACACACACACACACACACACACACACACACACACACACACACACACACACACACACACACACACACACACACACACACACACACACACACACACACACACACACACACACACACACACACACACACACACACACACACACACACACACACACACACACACACACACACACACACACACACACACACACACACACACACACACACACACACACACACACATATACACACACACACACACACACACACACACACACACACACACACACACACACACACACACACACACACACACACACACAGAAATAACCTTACATATCGCAATTGGATTGCGTTTGCTTCAGTTCCGGTTCCGGTGGCATCGATCAGGTGCAATGGCATCCGACGTCCACCGATCGAATCGGTCCCATAATTGAACCGCAGAAATTATTCATAAGGATAAATAAGACCGGAAATACAGTTCGGGATGCGTTCGGACGGTAACAAAAAGGACAACCGAAAGCTGTACACTCCACGTCAGCTTGCAAAGCACAACGGATTGAGCTGACAATATTCAATTTTGTCGCCTGACGACCGTTTCGCGTTGTGGCGTTATTGCTCCAGACCGGATGTGTCACGTGCGTCGATTGGGGCTTCGTTTTTTTTTTTTTGTATTTTGGGTGGCATTTGTCAATCGGCGAGAACGGATCGGCGAGGTTTAGCTGAGCTGTAGTTGGAATTCTGAAGTGAATTAGTGTTTTTCACATGTACATGTCCACCAAAGACACTTTTCATCACTGAATACCCAGCAGAATTGATGTTATTAGGCAGAGTACGTAGGATTGAATTTAGAGGAATAGTAGCGAACTTTGAACATTTGAAAGACCTCAATTGCTTAAAGCAAGGTTGATGGCGGCAGACTTATTTGTTAGTTGTATGTCTTGCAGGATTGCTCTTTCTATACACACAGAACATTGAGGATCTTTATTGCGGTATTTACCAACAGATGATGATGATGATGATAGCGTTCCTCACGCAGATAAAATTGATAGACCATGTTAAGCTTGTAATCCCATCCTTGCAGATTCAACGATATACGTCGATGGAACGTCATTTTCTCGAACCTAGAGTCACTCCGCGTTCCATCGTGGCAAAGTCGAACCATTTTATTAAATTATTGTTCACCCAACCACTGACAAATGGTTGTCAAATGTCCGGAAGTGCAGGCAACGTACCGTGATTCTTCTACTAGTGCTGTTCTGCTCCAGATAAAGCTGTTGCAACATTTGTGAGCGTATTGTTATTTATGATGCAAATCCGGAAGGCAGAAACGTGAGCGGATTGGAAATTGAAAACGGAAGCTTTTGGATGTAGATTTGTGGACATCAATCTATTTCTAGACAGCTTTTCGGGATGATCAGTGAACGCTCTTAAAGTAATGTTTTAACGGCAGCTAATTCACCAACAAATAATCTTTTGTTCCTAAAACAACTCTATTTGTATTACGCTGTTCTGGCCTCAGCATTCCAGGTTCAAAGTTGTCGTGACGAAATGTCAATTGGGAGTACTCTATTCCGAAAAAGAAGGTTCAACATCCAGTATCGGCGTTGTTTACCGTGCTCAACCAAATAACTAATTGCACAGTTTACTTTCGATCGGCTGAAAAATTGCATACACCGCGCGGTTTTGTGCTGACTTCCCAGGGATCGTTTATCGCGGATTGGACAACCCTCGTCGGAAGATGCATGCAAGTAAAAAGAGCAACAAAAAAAAACAACGAGCTGGTAGCTCAACTGTAGCTCGATCAACCTTAACGAACGTACCACAGGGCGTTCGATGTTGGTTTGTTCTGTTTCCTGTCTAAACAACGGGACTGACCCGACTGCACCCTGCAAACAAGACAAAACAAAAAAAGCGACCTGGTCTTGCAAGCTGCAAGGCTGCACTTTTTGCTGCAGTTTGCTTCCTTCCATATTGGCTCCTAGGATTGCAAAGCAGGTTTTCGCTAACATCGCACACACGCACACATTGCAGCCTCGAAACTCGAACCGGAACCGGCGCCGTGATTTGGCAGGCCGCGTCCGTGCGCTTTGTTAGCCTAATGCACCGCGTTCTTGCACCGCCGGGCTGGTTGTGTGCAGTCGAGTGCAAAACTTCCGCACTAGGCAGTTTACGGCAGGGACCCGCGAGGCCTCGACGCTCGTTCTCGACACGTTGCACTGTGCAAATTGTACACTAGCCCGCCCCACACCAGAGTTGCCTCGGGAGTTGTTCATCAGCACTCGGACGGTCCCGGCCCGTGCACCAGGTCCGGAAGACGACCGACATGACCTTGCTGCACGTGAAATTGCAGTCAATTGGCAAAGTGCATTTGTCCGAGAGCGAGTACGGAGAGTCACTCACACCCAACGCAACTCGTACACTCGTTTCGTTCGCCTGTCACTTTTTAACGTACCGGGTCCGAGTTTCGAGGAGTCGATTTTGTGTATAATATCTGGCGAAAATGTGAATTTGATTAGTCGCGAATTGAAATTCTAAACTCAATTTAACTTCGAACGATAAATAAATAATGCTGGTCGGGAGGTGGGGCGGGACGGTTCGAGAATACTTCCCATCGAACGACAGTTGCAGACAACTGTGTAGTCCTGGAAGTCTCGCAGGATGCACGGTACTGAACCCGCGTAAACCAATATGTACGATTACCGTTCCGCGTTCCGTCTGGAAAGGTTTTGTGGTTCGATTTAGTGACAGAGCGACAGCGAATCGTAAGCCGGTTGGTCCATTTGGCAAACGATGGCTTGAAAGTTGGAACCTCGCAATTCGATCGGTCCAATCGCGGTCCATGGAAAAGTGTCCAGCTAATGCTTACGTCAACTGTTTCAATTAGGCTTGGTTGGTTTCGATTCGAGGAAGAAATTGGTTCGAGTTGGAATAAAAGAAATATTTTAATCTTTTTGTCAATATTACGTCAAGTTAATCCTGTAATTGTAATTAAGGACATTCAGATTGGATGTCAGTGAATTTCATTAGAGATTCCACTTCTTTGAGGGTAAAAATATTATTTTTTGTCTTCTGTATTTTTCGACCAGAAAAGACTGTTTTTCAATTGCAGTTGGAGGTTCACAGCGACAAGATAAAATCAGTAGTCAAGCATATCATTAGCCTTGCTGGAACAATTGTCGGATAAATAGAGTCTTGACTTTCTCAAGGATGAACCTACCTTCTTTACTTAACGACATGTTCAGTCCTCCGAAACTTGGCGAAACTTGTCTTTTGTGCAATATTGAGTACAATCTTTCAGACTGCATTAAATAGAACCTGTTTCTCACAGACAAACACACTTAGGACAGCTCCACATACTACTACTCTTCAATAACGCATCATTGAGTATGAAAATGCTCATGATACATAACACGATGAAGGCTCTTATAATGATATAAATCCTTACCAGCTCTTCATTGTACGAACACTGTCTTGCGCCCAATGTATCAGTGCCCTTTTTTTTGCTGCCATTTTCCATCCCAAAGCCACTCGAAAAGCGATTTCCTTTCATGTAGTGTCGATGGCGCGAATCTTTCCTGCTGATTGACGGATAAATTCGTTAATGTGCTGCCAATGTCCAATCCGCTGTTGCGTCCACCGAGAGTTGTCACCTTTCTGTCTGAGCGTCTGATCTTCGGGAAGAATAGCACCATAACCGCCTTTAGCTCCAAAGGACCATTTTCATCAAAGTCGTCCGTATCCGTGTCGAAGCTTGCCGGAAAATTAGTTTGCCAGCTCGCTGACATTGAGACAAATTGCGACACTCTAAATACGAACCGTACTAGATCGGCCATCGTTCGCCTAGCAGGGCGAACAGGCGGCGTTGTACATTTTCAAATTCGATCGCATCTTTCACCGAAATTGCAGAACAATGCGTCAGTGAAATAAAAATGTTTGCATTCGATCAGCGCTGTCCTGTCCTGGCTCCGTTCGTCCGAGAAGAACTGGCTCGGTGCGTTCGTAGGGTTCTTTTAAAAAATGGGCCCAAAGTACACATTTTCGGTTGTTTTTCCGTGCAGCTAATCTTCAGTACCGAGAAAGCACATGTGCTTCGGAGACGCGCAGATTGTGTTGCAGCCGTGCGGCCAATACTGCTGCGACAGAATTCGTCCGAATCGTCTTTTCCTACGCCGATCTACACAGACAGATGGATGAGTCTGGTGACAAATTCGTCAATGGCCCGGGCGTTCCTTTCGAGGCGTTCTGTCTTCCGGCGTTGGTGAATCGGTAACGAAGTTGATCCAACTATCCGGTCCGAAAAGAAGACCAACTCACAGCCGACAAAAGGTGTGAGATGAGTGATGCGCTGCTGCTAGGGAAACGATTGAATCATGTCTAACAAAACCGTGGCCATGCCGGGACCAGAAAGGAATTCCGCCTCGAAAACGCACTCAAAACGCACCGTGTTTTTGCCAGTTTTGCTCGAAGTCCTCCGATTCCGAGATGAATGTGTGAAATGGACGCAAACGGAATCCGAAGGAACATCCGCTTTCAGTGCGCCCGGTGTTTTAATTAATCTCGCACCACTCCGAGAACAACACCGATTTGATTTCGTTGGAAAAATACGATTAGACGGCGGCCGGCATCAAAGAAAACTTGCCCAACACGCGGACAACTCGGACAACTGCATCAACAATGGGGCCCCAACTATTGGCTTGACAAAAGGATATCGCTGCGGTTTTTCGGCAAAGGTAGACAGCCCAACGGGTTTTCGTCGTCACCGTCACAGTGTTTCGGTTGGTACGGTTGGACGCTTTCTTTGCAGCTCATATGCAGCAGTTTACGTAAGCAAATAATGTTCAAAAGGAAGGAATGGCCTTTTTTTTGCAAGCCATAACTGCATCATATCCCTTCCCTGAGCGAAATGGAGAGGCGTCTGTGTTTTGTGTGTGCTTGGTTTGTGTCGATTTTCTCCGGCAACGATAATTTGTAACGTGATTAACACTGCGCCAATGTTATGCCCTTGGGGAACATTATAAATGAATTATTTTCATTTTATTTGCTAGTTTTGAGTGTGGAATTGGATGTCATATTGATTTTTCACTTTTTGAAAGGTTGCTCAAAATTCTATTATCATACTTATCCCAACTCCATTTCGAATCAGATCTTCAAGATCAACTACTCGTCCTTCTGAGGCTATGAATTCTATTGGACAAGTAGTCTTCCGTCAATCTCCTCAACAGATTTCTTGCTACAACTTGCAATATTAAATTATCACTTCCTGCATCAATTGGTACTTTCAAAGGACGATAACATCTCCCGTCAGGGTCTTGGTACTGAATATGTCCTTCACACAATAACTCTTTTCTGGAATCAGGATTGAAAAAGCTACAGATCCTCGTTATCTTGTCATGAGACTATAGACTCTACCTCTCCCCTTCAAGGGCAAAATGGTAGGCAAAGATGCCACCATATCTTCAGCTTTTCCTTCTTATAGACTGTCCAGAATTTATATAATTTTCTTTAAGGACGCTTCAAATATTTGCAGCCACTTTTTCCTTCTTAGTGATTGCCCATGAAATTATATAATTTCTTTCAAGGAATACATTGACCATAGACGGCTCTCAAGATCCAGAACCATATCTTGCCGAGAAATTGATGATCCCACCCTTCTTTGAAAGTGATTCAAAATTGCTTCAAAAATTCAAATCGACGCTTACAGTCCTTTCTATAATAATTTAGTCCAATAAGAACTAAAAGCTACAAGCTAGACTCTGTAGGCTAGACGATCTACAAAATAGAAGAATACGGACCGACAAGACTCAGAATAATGGTCTAAAAACATGAACAAGTCTGATTTTATTTAACTCATACTTTTGTCTTCAACATATCTGTCCCGTTTCAAAACACCTTCCTGCTTAAATTCCCAAAAACTCTGTGTATGATTCCTCTTTAGTAGAGATAAAATCCCACCAAAAGAATACCACGCCTGATTGGCATCATATTTTCCCATCCCTCGTATCAAGCACTCTGATTAGCACACTCCCCCCTCCCAGTTTCCCAGATTTCAACCTCCTTCAGTGCGCTAACTAACTAACTACAACGTTGCGCTCAGTTTATAATTTTATATTTGGCGATGTATGTGTCTCAGTCCTCCTCACTCCTTGCCATCCACCAAACACCTTCATCGCTCGGTAGTCGGGAAAAATCTTCCACCAAGACGCCACGCCGACAAGCAGTGTGAGTGTGTAAAGTGCACCGTGCTTTTGCGGTCTCGTCGGCAGTGAACACACAGCAAGTTGACAACTAATTTGGGTACTGATTTGGTACGCTAAACCAACACCAACCACCACCACCTCCAACACCGGACCGCCATAATCAACGGGAAAGTACAAATACGATTGATTATGTGCATTCAAATGAGCGTGAGGCGGAAAAACCCATCCCATCCACAGGTAGCCAGCAACGGGTGAAAAAAAACAGGAAAATAACCGCAAAAATCAAACATCTCTCCTAGCGAGCGAGGGTAAACCATTTTATCGAACCAGAACTAACGACTGCAGAGGCAGTGGGGAGGAGGAAGAAAAAAAGTCAACCCGGAAGTCCTGGTGGTGGTGGGTGAAGTGAAAATTTTCAGTAATAAATTGGGTAAATCAATGTCATCATCAAATCTCTACCTTTTGCTTTTTCGGAGGAGATGAGAGGGAGATATTTCAAAAGCCCAGGAAGGTGACAAAATGCGCATCGAATTGAAAAATACCTCCCTCTCTTCCTCTCTCTCTCAAGGCTAACACTACCACTACCTCCCCCCGGTATAAAGCAGGTGAAGAAAAGTTTAACGTTAAATAAATTTCAAAGACACCGAAATAATGTATTAGCTTCAAGGTTTATTGAGTTTGCATGCAAGGCAGTTGATTTTTGTGTCCTTGCGTGTTCCAGAGTCCCGGAGTCGGTGCCGGCGCGGTCGAACTGTGTGTTTCCTCGGTCTACTTGTACTACTTACAAGCGAGAAAATGGAGTGCCGAAGGTTGAAAACGAGCACGGTTTCTGCCGCGTACCGTCTTGTGGTTTGCCCGGAGAGATAGGACGGAAGGTGGCGTCGTCGTTCATCGGTCGTGTGGTCGGTCTATCACTCTTGATTCGCTTATCCTGTTAAAGGCGAAGGAGATCAGGAGTGAGTTTTTCCAGCCCTCCTTTCCCCAAAACCATCCAAAAAGGAAAAAATGGAGATGCGCGTTCAAAACGCTCAACCAAACTGCTTCCCTGAAGCGCCGAGCAAAAAAAAATACGGAAGAAATCCGACCCGCAAGACAGGGAAATCCTTGAATGGCGGTGGAAGGGAAAAATAAATGTTTCCCGATTCCGAACACGTCGTCTCCTAATCCGTCGTTAACGAGGCACGATTATGGGATGATGTGTCTTCCATTGAGGCCCTTGGGGTGTTTTGCTCTGCACATCTTCGGAGCAGCTAGCAGCACTTGCTTTCTTCACGTTTTAGGACGATGGCGCTGTACGTGAGCTTCAGTGTTCGTGTGCATTTTGTCGCGAATTTTCATACCCGGAAGGAAAACCGCCCGTACAGTTGCAAGGCACTGCAGCTCGGGCTCAGCTGTCAGCCTTCAAATTAGCAAAAAGACTGAACTTCATTGAGCTCAAAAAAAGGAAAGGTGTGTTTCTTTATTGAAATTGGCCAACTATACGAATGTGTGTTGACCTTTGGAACAATTATTCTCAATTTTTCTAACCGCCTTACAAAAAAGAGGAGGAGGCATAATTGATCCCATACAATAACGAGCAAGCACAAAATGGGCGCCATTAGTCCATATTAAGCGCCCGAAAGCGTAAATTGACGAATTTTCTTTAACCCAAAATGGACGACCACCCCAGACGTGTAGTGATGGTGCTATTTTTCAGCTCAACCATCATTTATATCCCCTTTCCACTTGCCTTCCCAATCCCCAATTTTCGTGTCACATTTACATCCCAGAGACATCCTATTAATTTCTGCAAATTAATTTACACGTGCTAAGCTCCTTAATCTTACTTTCTTTCACAAAACGTTACTTTTTTCTGAGAGAGATCTGAGGCTTTGGGCGGGTCCGTTGTTTTTGTTATCGTGTATGGTTCGAGACACGTCGATGTTTCTCCCTTTCTCTCTCTCCAGCATGGAAAAAGGGCATCAAACAAGCTAGGAAACAAATGGAGATGGGAGATAAAAATACGTCACCGTACTACATGTTGCCGTGTACGCTAATCGTTTGCCTTCCGGCACCATTGTTCTTCAAAGCGACGTCAAAGTGGGGATAATTAATTTTAATTCCAGAACTCCCGTTCACCTCGCCGCCGTGCGTTTGCTTGGGTCCTGCAAAACGTAAGTCGAGCCCCAAAACCCTACAAAACAGTACACACACACGGGCTTACTTGAATGGTAAATTGGTCCTCACACTACCGATGCGGGGATTGGCTTTCATCTTTGTATCCCTTTTTGTGAGGGAGTTGCAGGTCAGTTAGGATAAAAATGGATCACACAAACAAACACACACACACACTTGCACACATACAGGTCGGGTTCAAGGAAGGGGTCCTGTCCGGAAAAAACGGTACCAAATCCTGCTTAATTATATTCAAACAATAATTAACACATTTAATTGTATTTACTGATGAATTGATAAGTGACCTGTTAATCCTTAGAAAAGAAGCAGGACATTCGCAAGGCGTCTGTATATGGGGACCGTTCATTAGGGATTGTTTATCCGACGGGTTGCTCCTTGGGATAAGCAATTGGCGCTTGGAGGTGCCATTTTTTTGTGGGTGTGTGTGTACTGTCCGTCTGCCACCTTGCCACGTGTGGAACTTTTCCTTCAAGCCGCTACTTCACACACCGTCACGGGTGGACGGATGGATGGATGGGTGGTTCGATACGGCACTCCGGCACACCCGGATGGTACGAGCATAACCATGCTCCAGCGGAAATGCTTCCAACCGTTCTTCCTATCCCGTTCACATCGCACCAGCCTGAAATGGCAGCTTCAAAGGAATCGTTTAACGCATACCCTCACATACATTCGCTTGTCACACCTTGATGCTTCTTGAGCAGGCAAAAGAACGCTCTCTAAACACATACACATACGTTATCTCCATGTGTTAGTATGTGTTTTTCCACTGCTATGGATACATTTCGTTTAATGGTGCTAAAGTTTTGGCCCGCGACAACGGCTTTGTCCCCCAAGGGTGAATAGAAAGAGAGAAAGAGAAGGCGAGAATGTATCGAAGTAGATCTTACGCGCGGAGGATTGCTTGGAAAACTGGGGAGTGGGTACGGGACCACACTCGGTCATTAAACGAAAGAGCTACTAATTAAATACAATGTGAAACATAAATAAGACATAACTTCATTAGTTCGGCATTGTTATGGCAAACAGAAGGAAAGGAGGGTGGTAATAGCGGAGTAGTAAAAGGCGGAAGGGGTGTCATGGTGAGTTAATTGGCGCACACGAAAATGACCACCACACCAGGTTTTCCACCAGGTTTTGCAACTCCACACACCTGAGACAAACCGACCCTCTGGGAGCTAATGTCGAAGCTAACGGTGTGGAAAGAACTGTTTGAAGTCGGGTTTTTTGGCGATTTGAAGCGAAGCGAAATTTGTGAAAATACGACAGGTCATTTTGGGTGAGATTGTAGCGTGGAAAAGGTGAGAGAGGGAGAGGGAGAAAGGAGAGAAAATGGCAATAACAAGACACGTCGCATGTATGAGTGGTGTTTTGGAAAGGAGTCGAATAAGTATTCCTTAGCTTGGGCAATGGCAATGAAAACTGAGAAGGCTATTTAAACTCATATACTTATCAGTTTACGTTTACTTAATGTGGACTGAATTTTATGAAGTAATTTGATGTGTAAATGAATTTTAGATATTGTTGAGATTCCCATGTACATGTACACCTATTTAATATTTCAATAAGAGATAGAACTGAGATTTTTTGGTAATTTTATTCATCTTTGCTTCATTGCTACTCATTCATCATCAATTTCTTTTGAATATTCAAAGTTTTTTTGACTTAATATATTTTTTTCTATTTTGTTTTTATTACCATTATCCTTAATAACGATTTCCTATGTTCCATTCTTTCTTTATCATATTTATAACCATTTTTTATTTATTTGATTTGTTTGCATCTTTCACCATCATCGTTTTGTTGTTATTTCTTACGTTTTATTATTTTCTTCATTGATTTCTTTCATTTTCCGTTCTATATCCTTATCATCATGTTTTTAGCATTATAATTTCCCATTTATATGTGCTTCTCATTCATTCATTTTTTTATTTTTCCCACGTTTTTAAGTTGATTGTCGTAAAATAAAGTTATTTTTAAGTATGTCATTAAAGTGCAATTTAAAAGAAACCCAATCACCCTTCATTATGCATAATTGGATGTGCAAAAACCTGTCTACATTTCAACACGCACACACACACAAAGAATTCTCTTAACACGCCGATTTGGCAGACGTACAAAACTGTCACGATTTGAAAAGAGGACCTTTCTTCGATTGAATAAAACTCCGAGATCGGCATTGTTGGCATTGTTCCAACTACAATTCACACAAAACGCGCTTTTCTAGTTTCACCCATAGACACAGTGATTGTGCCTAGGGTTGGGCGTTAAAAAAACCCCTATTTCCCGCTGGACAGGAGATAATTCTGTGCAAAAACCCATTGGTGGAAATTTAATTCGCTTGATCTCTGGCGAGCAAGCAAAAAAAAAAAGAAGAGCAAACCTCTAGCTTGAATAAATAAACATCACCACCAGACGCCGTCCTTCGGGCTGGTAAATCATTTTTCCAAATCGAATCCCATCATTTTCACCCGCAAGGATGTTGTTGGGGGAACAATCACACCAAGCTATAATCAAACTTTTTTTTATGTATTAAGCCGAAAAAAATCTCAACATTCTCTGAATCGTCCCTCGCAAGCTGTCAAAAATCGCTCTTTTCAAATGCAAGCCCAACCCAGAAAAGAAAGCAAAGCGAACGTTTTTGGGCTAACAAAAATGCGTGGCTCATGCGTTAGTCCAAACTCTCATTTAAAAAAAAGGAAATAAGTACAAACTGCCCACACACACACACACACACACCCACACACAAAAACCACGCCGGTGCCTGCGGTTAGCGTCCGGCCCGGTCGAACATCATTGCAACGAAACATAATTCATATAATACCAATCAAAAGGCAAAACAACGCGCTAGAGGGGCTCCAAAGCAAAAAAATGTTTTGCTTGCTGTGTTTTAAGCGCAAAACTCAAACAGGATTAAATGATCGGATTTTTGTGGGTGTGTGTATTTTTATTCTGTTTCCTGTTCTCACAAATAAACAACCACCAAATCGCCAAAGCCCAATAATGACCGGGCGTGTATAAGATGGATGGATGGAGACGAGTGGTTGGAAAAACGCATCGCTCGCGGGTGATTGGTTTGAACGAAAAAATAAAATAAAACATCTCCGCGAACATGTTGTGAAAAGTATGATGAATATCAACAACAAAACTTCTACTAATTTTCCAACCAAATGGTTTCGCATTAATTACAATTCAATAAACATCAAACCGAGCGCCGGAATTGCTGCAAACACGGTACGCAACGAATCTGCTGTTGACGGCTCGCAAAGCTTCTATTCCCCCATCGTGGACGGACGGTCGTGTGCGCTAGTTTGGCGCTAACCTGGTGTAGAGCGTTGCAACAATCAAATGGGCTGTTCGGGAGTAGAAGCAAAATGAAAAGCACGTCAGCTTCGTCAGGTGAGTCTGAAGGATAAGTTGTCCGGTTAGTGTTTAAATTGCATTTTTTTTTTCACGTACTCCTATGTTTTTACCCCACAGTTTGCTGGCATGAAAATCGTTAGACTAAGATCAGAAACGATACAAACAAGTGGGTTGCACACCTTCTATTTTTAAATGAATTTATTGTAAATGTTCTACCTAATTATTATTCTTTAACAGCTTTGGTTGGGTTTTCCACGGCAACGAGCTTTTTTTGCTGTGTTTTCTATACTGCTAATTTTCAACATCTCTCCATCAAGGAATCACAAGCAAATCCAAGCTTCCCGAACGCTCATTACACGTTCGCCCTTATTGTTGCCAACCGCGGTTGCGGTTTTACATTTAGATCAAAACTCGCTTCATAACGCCACTCCACTAGTTTCTGCATTTCCAACACTGCACATTCGTTCTTTGCCTGGTTGGCCCACGTTCACCCTGGCCCCGTGTTCTCCGATTGCATTGACGTGCGTACGGACCAGGGTGGCGCGGTGAGTGGGTTTAATTAATTAATTCTATCAGACCCAAACCCAACCCGGCCTGACGGCTTCGTTTGGCTTCGGATATCTTTGTATTTTACACACCTCTTTTTCTACCCGCTCTCAGCCACTCCTTCCCTGCCCCTGGAAGCTAGCTCCTAGGTGCGCCAATGGGAAATTGATCGAATGCTCGGCTGATAATTGTAACGTACATAATTAATTTCCACTGCAGACGGAACTCCATCCACATCTCCTCGCGCGGGTGCTCGTCCTTGCGTCTTTTGGTGTGGCTGTGCGGTAGCAGCAGCAGCAATGAAACTGTTGTTAGCCCTCATCCGCCTGTCAGAGCCATGCTAATCATCGTTGTATTAAAATATTGATACCCATCATTCATACGCCGACGTAATTTAGCTTTTCTCCAGTGTGGAAGAATTAATGTGGTGCGTGATGGGCGTACTTTAAGCGAGGTGTAAAATTATAATAAGCTGCAAAGCGTGTATTGCAGCGTACCGGAGAGGATATTCTATTTTTCTGAGTATTTTTTACCTTAAATGTGTAATAACTATTAAGGCAAAATCATGACTGACACACAGAAAGGACTCTGCTTAGAGCGGGTTGTGCAGAATTGCATACCTTTAGGCGTTGTTCTGTGAAGCGAGCAGTTCTGTGGGATACTTTCGTCAGAATTCAAATATAAATTACACCCATAACAATTCTCAGTAGCGCTTTAATCTTAACAAAGATTGCCCTCCCTGCCTCCTCCACTATCTTCTCTAATTCTTCCTTTTTTTCTAATATAAATTTTAAAAAAACATTTTTACTAACCTTCTCGCTAAGCGAAACCCTGGATTGGCACTAAACCGATTGATTTCACCGGAAGAGCGCATCGGATTTTCCACACTTTTCCCAACCGAACGCCACGCATCAGAACGTTAGGGGAAACTGAAAAAAAATAGAATAATTCCTCTTCTTATCGACCCGATGCTCCAAAAGGGTTCTGGAAATTTAAAAAAAAAAAACGTACCTTCAGAAGTCGGGTGCTGCAAGGAAAAATTCATTCCACTCTCATCCGTCGTGAGCGTGTCATTCGGTGTCGATTTTATGTGTGTGTATGTGTAGCAGTAGTCCTTTTGCGCACACCTCGTTACTTCACAACACCACGCAGAACGCTTACGGTACGAGTGGTACAAAGCCAACAGCCCCAGCTGTACCAGCGCCTGGTTCTCGTATCTGGTAAAACTAATTAATTAAAATTTCCAGCAGTTTGTTTAGAAATCTGTGTGTGCCGTGTATGTGTGTGTGTGTGCGAGAGAGAAAAGGTGCGATTACCTGTCTCGGGCTGGCATGCCTCGGAGTAGCAGCATTGGTTCTCGCTCTACACCTCACGCCCTAACAGTAAGGACACGCTTTTCCAACCAGCAAACACTCACATTCACTTCCACCACTACCATCACAACCACCGGGGACCCTTTGCTACACGTGCTTTTCATCTAATAAAATTCATTACAAAGCTCGGTTTCAACTCGATTGAGTTTCACATAGCGTTTGTTAATTAAATTTCTCCATTGAAAATATTTTATTCCATTTCACCGAGCGGCCGAGATATGTGTGTGTATGTATGTTCTGAGTAGTGACAGTGAAATGGGGGTGGTGGTGAGTTTCATTATCAGTTTTCATTATGTAAATTTAGAATTTGATCTAATTGAGCATGCCGATATGAAACAAATTCGTGCTACGGTGCGGTGACGGTGCGAGGGCCAGAAGAAATAAGGCAGGTATCTAGGACGATGATCGCTCCGAACACACACACACACACGCTCCCCGACTGTTCTGTACATTGAATAGCAACATTGGAGTGATACAGTGGGAGAGCATTTCCCGTTAATTGTCCACATCCGGGAAACGACCAAACCGAATCCAATCCGTCTTGTCGACGCTGGCTGTCGACGTTGTGCCTGAGCTGACAAAAGCGAACCCCGGTCGTTGCCACCGTCGTCGTCGTCGCCGTCGTCGTCATCGTCATCGTCGTACAATTAAACGACCGTTTCGAGTATCGAAGCACGGTTCTCGGACACCTCCGTGTGCATTCAGCCAGAGGATGTGACGCGTCCAGTTCCACCATGTCTTCGTAATGATGATGCAACGAGACCGGTCTGGAGGCGCTTTTTGGAGCGTTCTTGCAACACGGAGGAACCACAAACACACACACACACATATACTGCCCAACGGGTACGATGTCGTTGTTGCAGAATAATCGCCTCCTCATTATCACTCACAGCTCCGATTCGAATCCTTTTGCTGTAGGGAACCTACGAGCAGGAGAGGAAGGCTGACTGGATGAGTTTCACTCGTTGGGGAAACCGTCCGATTGTGTGTCCCAGCAAGACGAACCTCCAATGCCTCCAAGGCAATAAGCACTCTTTTCGGCTTTCGCACACCTCTCTTTTGGGGGATGTCCAGCATTCACTACCGAACACGCGCCGAAAACCGAACCCGAAACGCGTGATGATGTGTCTCGGTTCGTCCAAGTTCTCTGGATGATGGCCGACGAAACTTTAAAGTAGAGCTCTTCCCCCGTACGCGCCTACCAAGTAACCTCCGCCACAAACTCTTCCGGGAGAACGGAAACAAACTGGACAACTGCTCATTGATGAGACAATCAGGGATCTCTAGCCGAGTGTGTGAGAGCGATAGATAGATAGATAGCCACACAGTGCCAGGCAGGTAATGTCATCCCGTGTGGTTTTGCCATGTGGTCTTCCAGCTTTGAGTCGGACTGGACACCAGCGTCCAAGCTTCTCCAACTTCCCCCCGTTACTCACTACTCGCCCCAACTCCCAGTCCACGGGAGAACCAAGGGACCAAGCATCATTATCATCACCATCAAGCTCCCTATTCAGCGGAGAACTATTTCTCACTAATGAAGGTGCATTTCGCCGCTCGTTTATTGGTCTCGTCTTGTCTGGACCGAGGAGGGCGGGCAAGGATTCATCATCTCCACATTCGTTGTGCCCAAAAAAAGGGAAAAAACGACGGACGAACGGGACGGGAAATTGGAGATTAGAGTCTGATTGCATACTTACCGGGAACGGGATGTTCGGTGCAGTACGCATTGATTTGTGTGCCTGTGTTTAGATAAACTACTGTCAACCTCGCTTGTCGTCCGAGTTATCGTGTTGCAATTACGTCTTGTTTCACCGAACCTTGCTTGCTTTCATTTATAGGACTAGTTCTCGTGTCGTTTGTTAGGTCGTTTTCCGATGGAAAATTTCGTCGAATTCGATTAAGCAGTTTATGCGATTGAGCAGAGGTAAAGTAAATAGTAATCCTCAGTATTCATTACAAAACAAAACTTCAATCTAAGGGTGTGATCAGGCGATCAGGTATGTTCCAGATTTCTAGCGTTCCAATAATTTTAGGGAAGATAAAAATTAATTCATTTTCATAACCAGGAATGTTGACCTCCGCTTATAAATTCTTCAAGAGTCATGCGATGATCGAGCATCCTTTCCGCGCATGATTTCTAGATTTGGATCGCGATTTTTTTAAGTATCAGGGACAATCTCACGTTATAAGATTTGATACCAGTTAATGAAAAGGTAATAGTCAAACCCATTAAATCACTTTCCCCAATTTATCAAGTTTATTTAGTTACACAATATTGACAAATGCAGTAAGACTCTACAGAGGCAGGACAAAAGAAAATTTTAAGAAGATCAGCACGCACAGTAACTGAAAATAGGAAATTTCTAGGATGACCTCAATATTGTAAAATGAATGTGGAAAAAACATTTTTTTAAATAGTCTCGAAGTGGCTGGCAAAGCCCGACCCCCACCTCCCCGTGGTGCCGGCTGGGATGCCTGCCGAACAGGCTGAGATGTGCCAAAACATCGGCCTTAGTACGCAGTGCATGCTAACGGGGGCGGCAAAAATGAGGCTTGACCGCATGGAGAAAAAAAGGGTTTAACTCAAGCGGAGACAGTATGGACTGCCCAACCGGGCGGACCCTCGCGTCAGAAGCCACGATACTTTTGAGGCTCATTCGGAGGATCACAGTGGAACAGCATGACGTTCGCCAAGAACAGATTGCTGGACTGCGTGGTAATAGAGCGGTGGTGTGTGGCTTCTGCTGGACACCAGCACCAACAAGAGTATTTGTCTCCGTTCATGACATACATATGTTCGGTTCGGAGACGGGTGGACCCTTGATGCAGAAGTTGCGTCCCTCGGGTCTAAAGTGTAACAACGTCATGGCGGTTTGTACTTAGGCTACTCCGTTACCGCAAGAATCGAGTCGTCGTAGCGGAGAAGCAGATAACTGCCGACTGGCAGGAAAGGACAATGCTCCAATCCGTCAGTCTGTGTGATCGTGAGTCTTATATGCCAGATATTTCTAACTAAGGTGCCACATCGCAGTGCCGAGACAATTCCTTTATAGGAAGCGTCAACACCCTCTCACTGAAGCTAAAGCTATCCTGGTAATGCGGTGAGAGGGTGAAGACACGCGTAGGTTTTAGCCTTTGTGAATCGGACAGTCCTCAGAGTTCTTACACAATGAGAAGAAGAAGGTAAAAACAAAAAAGGTTGGCTGGCGAAGGATTTAGACCTCGATCGGCATTTTAAAAGCTTCATAATGGAGAGGCCCAGATAGGCCAGCTACGCAGGTATATCAGACAAATTACTCAAACAAATATCCATTTCAAATATTAATTACCTTTCAATACACCATCAGCCAGAATCGTTGAGTCAAACACATAATCCTTTCGCATATCAAATATACTCACCCACTAATCACTAAACATCCGCATCGATAAACAGTACCAACGTGTGTATGAATACTAAGCTCATTCACACAGTTCTAAGCCTATTTCAGGTGAAGATAATCCTCTGCTGTTTTGATTTTTCCTCACCAATGCTGGCTTGCTGATGAAACAATAATACCATCCCGGGCTCTCAGTGTTGCTGCATCTAAGCACCGATTTTGCAGCGTACAATGAAATGAAAAATAAGCATTAACGTTCGAAGGTTTTTTTCGCTCCCCTCAGCTGCCCAGTAATAATCTGACAACCAAAACCGATACTGCAGAGCGGGAAAATGCATGTGCAAAAAACTGAAACTGCCAATCCGTTTCGAAAAAGGCCTCACCCTCATCTAGCATTTTTTTTTTGTTTTCACCCGCATCCGAATTTGAATTTATCGTATCGATCGTATCGTAAAATGCACCAACTTGGAATGTATATAATCGGGCCTGTTAATTAAGAAAATTAGAGCAGCAGGGGAGTAAAAGCATCAAACGAAATTAATAATAATTCGGTGGTTTCATTAATTAAAACAATTGAAAATATTGTCCATATTCGGTGGGCGAAAGGGAGGTTTAGTGGTTGCGCAGAACCTTCCTCTTTTATCCACCCCGTTGGAAACCGCACCTCACATATCCCGGACAACGGCTCACTCGGAGTCAGTTTGAGGTTAAGCTTAATTTAATCCAAAATCAAATGAAAAACGGATGGAGCTCACCCCATCACAATCAGAAGCTGGTGCTGCCGTATTTTCGAGCATAAAAATGTAGCTCCAATGAACATTAACCATAGTGAGTTAATAAAAAAGAAAAGCCTCCCTTCCCCGCGCCCTTCTTTCGGTACAGACGGTACACATTTTTGTACATTAAATTCAATTGCACACTCACACACCAAATTTTTCCCGGGAATGCCGGGAAAGCCCCATTTCCTTTCTTGCGCACCAAACTGTTGCACGGAGCTTACACTCTCCGTGTTCTGCAATGCATCATCACTTCAGCACCAGCAACCAGACAGAGTGAATGAGAGTGAGGGAAAGAGAGTGTGTGTGTGCGTGTGGTCGGAAGGCACAAACTGTTGATGTTGCACATTTATTATATCATAAAATTACAATTGTGCACGTCAGCCACATTTCAGCCAGCGTGCACAAACGAGCGCAATAAAATCCTTTGCTCTAGCACTGGCATCCTGGCCCACAACCATTCCGGACCTGTCCAGTACCTACCCCGCACTTGGTGTGACCAGCCTGCTCGGGGTGAAAAAATGGCCAAACATGGAAGGAATGGAAGGACGGAACACACACAAAAAAAAAAAGCAACCATCATCAACCGACATTACCTCCACAAAGTGTGGCTCGGGATCCGGTGGGTGGTGGGTGAGGGCTTGGGTGGGAAATTTATCGTTATTATTATCATTATTGTTATCATCGTTGTTATTATCCTCATTATGATACAACTGATTTACCTCGCTCGCGCTTTTCGCTGCTTCCGCTAAGCTAAGCCGCGGCTGGGAAGGAATCTGTGGTTTGGACCAGTGTTTTCCAAAGCAATTTCCCTATTTTGGAATGGGGTTGGTACGCAAGTGGCCTACTAAAGTGGAAGTAAAAATGGTTGGCCCATTGTTGCGCATTTTATGGTAGGTAGTTAATTTGTTTTAAAAGAATGTCATCTATAGAATCTCGCATCTGACATTAGAAGTACGTCTTTCCGTGGTACAACTCCGTGGTCTTTCAAGTAGGATTAGGCAGCTACTGATCACCAACTATCGACAACATCCGAAAACAACATTTTGCAGATTAAATCAATAAAATACCTGTTCAAAATCAATATCTTGGCGAACTTGTTTATTATATCCCAGGAACCCTGTATCGTCTAACACACCAACACTATCGATCGTATATGATCCTTTAACGAATTAGTAGATAGAAAGAGATACTCGATCGGGACAATAGCAAGAAAGAAACAAATATATTTCATTTTCACCCAACACACTAGTACCGATCACACTTATCTCTTACTCTGGACTGGTAAGCCGATAGAGAGAAAGAGACATTCAACAGCTGAAGTAGTAAGAAAGAAACGAAATTATTCGATGATCATCTGGCACACCAATACTATCGATCACACTTATCTGCTTGGGATACTAATGCGACAGATGGAAAGAGACATTCGACAGCTGAAGTAGTGAGAAAGAACGAATATATATAATGTTCATCTGGCCAATACCATCGATCACATTAGCCTCCCGGTAACGAATTCATGTTACCTCCTAATTTGGATGCTCTCCTGGTGTCAGAAAATCAAAAAATCGGTTTCTGATTCGATCTCCTCCTTCGTGGCTGATGAAATTTTTGCATTTTGTAAGGGAATCCGACCGATTTTGGGTTTTCGATACTAGGAGAGCATCCAAATTAGGAGGTAACATGACTGATATCTCTGGACTGGACTGGTAATGCGACAGATAGAAAGAGACATTCAACAGATGAAGTAGTAAGAAAGAAACGAAATTATTCGATGATCATCTGGCACACCAATACTATCGATCACACTTATCTGCTTGGGATACTAATGCGATAGACGGAAAGAGACATTCGACAGCTGAAGTAGTGAGAAAGAACGAATATATATAATGTTCATCTGGCCAATACCATCGATCACATTAGCCTCCCGGTAACGAATTCATGTTACCTCCTAATTTGGATGCTCTCCTGGTGTCAGAAAATCAAAAAATCGGTTTCTGATTCGATCTCCTCCTTCGTGGCTGATGAAATTTTTGCATTTTGTAAGGGAATCCGACCGATTTTGGGTTTTCGATACTAGGAGAGCATCCAAATTAGGAGGTAACATGACTGATATCTCTGGACTGGACTGGTAATGCGACAGATAGAAAGAGACATTCAACAGATGAAGTAGTAAGAAAGAAACGAAATTATTCGATGATCATTTGGCACACCAATACTATCGATCACACTTATCTGCTTGGGATACTAATGCGACAGACGGAAAGAGACATTCGACAGCTGAAGTAGTGAGAAAGAACGAATATATATGATGTTCATCTGGCCAATACCATCGATCACATTAGCCCCCCGGTTAACGAATTCATGTTACCTCCTTATTTGGATGCTCTCCTGGTGTCAGAAAATCAAAAAATCGGTTTCTGATTCAATCTCCTCCTTCGTGGCTGATGAAATTTTTGCATTTTGCAAGGGAATCTGACCGATTTTGGGTTTTCGATACCAGGAGAGCATCCAAATTAGGAGGTAACATGACTGATATCTCTGGACTGGGCTGGTAATGCGACAGATAGAAAGAGACATTCAACAGCTGAAGTAGTAAGAAAGAAATGAAATTATTCGATGATCATCTGGCACACCAATACTATCGATCACACTTATCTGCTAGGGATACTAATGCGATGGACGGAAAGAGACATTCGACAGCTGAAGTAGTGAGAAAGAACGAATATATGTAATGTTCATCTGGCCAATACCATCGATCACGTTAGCCTCCCGGTAACGAATTCATGTGTCCTCCTGATTTGGATGCTCTCCTAATGTCAGGGAATCAAAAAATCGGCTCCTGACTCGATCTCCTCCTTCGTGGCTGATGAAATTTTTGTATTTTGAAAGGGAATCCGATCGATTTTGGGTTTTCGATATCAGGAGAGCATCCAAATTAGGAGGTAGCAAGAATTCTCAGCTATGATATACAGCTGTCTCTTTTGCACAAGGCTCATCTCTTTCTAACTAGGCGATCCCCCACACGATGGCTAGTGTCAGTGTGTGAGATAATACAGGGGTCCCAGAATATAATCATCAGGCAAGCCGATATTGTGATTTGTTTAGATTTATTTTCGATTCAATCAACAAGACGTTGAAGTTCTCGAATGTTTATACGAAAATGCCTGATCCTTCAATGATTTTGAACAAAATAAAGACAAAATTCAAGCGAATTCATAACACTCAGGCTGAATGACTTATCCACCTGAAAAATTATATCCCAGCGAACCTGTTAATTATATCTTTGCCAACCCTGTATTGAGATTATATTTGTTTCTTTCTCCCTAACTTCCCCATCGGCTATCTCTCTCTAACTACTAATTGGTCATAAGGATCACCCGTACGATCGTTTGCGTGTGGTGTGTTACAGGGTTTTGCTGAATATAATCAACAACCATACAGAAATATTTGTTTGTTCAGGGATATTATCGATTCGATCTGCAATATATTACATCATTCAGGTGTTTCTACAATATCAAATAATTCTAAAATTGTTTTAAATGAACTAACCACAACATCCAAACAATAAAACGTCTCCCAAATTGAATAAATGATGTGTTTGAAAAAACAATATCCTGGCGAGTTTGCACATTATATCATCGAAAGCCCTGTGTTAAAAATATATTCATTTCTCTCTCTCTCTACTGCTGCTGTTGGGTCTCTCTTTCAGACATGTGGCATTAGTATCCATATGAGATTATCAGTCATGTCACCTCCTAATGTGGGTGCTCTCCTGGTATTAGCGGATGCACACGGAAATTCTAATGATTGTAGAAAATCAGTTGTAATCTTCGGTTCCATTCCAATTGATTGATTCCATACTTGCGTTGTGTTTCACGCATACGTTGTGTTTCATATATTTACTTAAAAAGAATCATTTTTTGAATTTTTTCCTCTGACTGTTTTACTACTTTTTGTAGGTACTTTTTGCTTGTTTCGTATTAAATCGTTTGTTAAAAAAAAATACTGTGTCACTTATATTGTTAATGTGTTTAGTATAAACTTATGTTTACGTATGCTCTTAAAAGTACTTGTGTAGCAAATAACCTACAGTACTTTCCTACGAAAGCAAGCCACAATAAGTAAGTTGTTATCAGAAACACTATTCTACCCTCGTCAACGCAAATGTTCCCGCTATCTTCAATGTGAATCGGGTCCGATTTGTCTTTTTATTGGTACAGTCTAAACAAAGTCCATGTTGGAGAACCAGCACAAATCGTCACACGAAAATACTATCCTTCGTGAAAATTCGCTGGCGTTAAAGTCAAACATAAAATTACATAAAGCAATTTGATTTGTGGCTTGCGCAGCACGATCAAATCTCTCTCTCACCATTGCCGTTGATACTTCAGCTGCACATTTCGCAGTGTAAATGTGTACATTAGCAGTAAGGATTCCGATCCGATAGCACCCGGACACTTACCATAAACGAGAAGAAGCGTCCGAAAAAATCGCGTCGATGAGCCTGCAGTGATAAGCACAAGCCGGCCAGCAAATCGATGTCTCCAAGTCCCGGGACATTTCATCCATCCAACCAGTTGTCGGACCGGGATGGACATTACAGTAATCTCGCTCTAATTTACTATTATTATCCTTCCACCATCCGCTCGTCTTTTGACGCGCGTATCGCGGGAAATGATCGACAACAGCGGGGTGGAAAGTTTTCCCATGAAAGTCAGCGAGAAGAACCCCTCACACCTCACCCAGTTTTGGGGCCGTTGTTTTAGCCACCCGCATGTGGATGTCTTCTGTTTGTTGTCGTATTTTATTTTCCATTCACTTCAGTGTTTTGTTGCTGTCCTGTAGAGCTGAGGGTTCTAGTCAACACTAGTCAAAATTTGCTTCCGATAAGCATCAACAATTATCGTCAAGCGTCAGTGCCGGAGTGTCTAAGCGCTAAGCACTTCCCCGGAGCTTAGGACCGACTGGACATCACCCAGGCCAGGGCAGGATTTAGTGGGCCATCAGAGTAGTTGTAAGGGTGGAAAAAAGAGCCCAGAACACACACACACACACACGGAGTTGTACGAATGTAAGAAAATGGTTCACTTTCTTAGAGCTCTCTCCATCGGTCGGTGAAACAAAAGCAATAAAATTTGATGATGTCTATTTGTCCGGACTCGGTCCAGCCAGGTCCAGTCTGAGAGCACTGCAGTGTCGTGGAAGATTTTATCGATGAAATGAGTTTTCAAAGAACTAACTGTGCGAGTGTTGGTCCGCGTTTGGGATTGCACCGCACGTCCACACACTTCCATGGATACGATGGGGTGGAATAGGGTTTTTTTTTTTTTTCAAAAGGACCAAACCAAAAGAGAGGAGCTGTAAGTTTGTTAGATCGTGCAGTATTTGATACGGGAAGAATTGGATGGATTCGTGTAATATGTTCACCTTCTACAACGTGAGGAGTTTGTGAATTCTAGTTCCAAATCAAGAGAAGCTTACAGCGAGTGAGTGCTAACTGCAAAGTGAGTTTTCTTAAGGATTTTTTCAATTTTTTTTAAAAGAATGCTGGATATTGACAACTTCATTGCTAGCTTCAAGATTTACTGTTTTTTAAACGTCTTCTTCCTTAAGATACTTCCCGAGATATCCGACACACCGAATAGAGCGCTTCAATTTTAGTGTTGGTAAAACAAGTAAAAACCCCCAAAATCACCCGATAATAGATAGCGCGATAGAATTGTTCCCCGAGAACTTATCCCCAAAGTAATGTTGTAAAAGCGATGAGCCATTTTTTTGGTCCCTTTTTTGTTGTTGCTCCTTCGGCTTCGTCAAACTCATCGAACCGACGTCGTGTTCTGACAGTCGAACGCAATTTGCGACACCTTCTTTCGCTGGAAGGACGCGGACCACGACAACGACACCATCGACTGTGTCAGTAATCGAGAAGATACACTCCACTCCATGTAGTGCAAAGTGCGCTCGCAAAGTAAAAGCTGCATAGGGCTGTGAGAAAGAGAGAGAGAGAGGGGGGATATCCATAAACTAGACATCCCGCCCAGAAGAGCCACCCACCCGGATCTGCTGGTAATCCTGGTGGCCCACACCACTCTCAAGCGTTTGCGATTTTTTGCTTATTTTATGGATATTCAACAGAATGAAGAACTGTAGACCAACTTGAGGGAGGATTTGCGAAGGAGGGAAAACAAGGGGAGACCCTTCCGGGAGCTTCCCTATTCCATCGGTTCGCTCACCACCACCTCCAATGATTTCAAAATCTCGACGTTTTCTCGCGCGTTCGTCCCTCGGCATCGGTTGGAGCTTTTTTTGCCGTTGCTGCTGTTGTTGCGTTGATACTCCTCTGCTTTTATGGGGAGACGATTAGGGGGATCAATTGTCAATTACGTTTATCGCTCTTTTATTGGTATCGACATCCTTTTACCGCGGTGAGCGTGGCGTTTGCGTTCCGTTCTTTCCTCCTACTGTCTTCCTTCCCCATTTTTCGGACCTCCTCCCGATTTGGAAAGATTCATCCCGTTGGAGGTCGCGCATAGACACACTCCGCTCATGGGAGGTTATTGTTTGTGAAGGCATAAATAATAAAACCTTCAAGATGGAGAACGATGGCCATAATTTTTGGCGCTCCAAAGAGTGTGTGTCCCCAGCTCGGTGCAGCAGCAGTATTTGGGTGAAGGTTAATTTTACCCAACGTCACGATAATGGATAATGGTTCGATTACGCACTATCCTCACGTTCATGTGTTTCTGTGTGTGTGTTTGAGTCCTCCAAAGGGCTCCAAAATGCCAATAGTCAACCATATTATGCAGCAGTGCATAAATCAAGTCAAAGCAAATCTGTGAGTGCATGTGTGCGTGTCAATATACACACACACACACATACATCGCCCCAAAAGGACACTGAATATGAGGGTTTTTGGTTGATAAAATAATAGCAGCGCATCCCTTTTATTGGGACACACAGAGCTAAACAGCCCAAAAAGGACCGCAAATTTGTCAACCTTTGCCGGGCGTACTTGGTGCGCGATCCGAAACGCAGAACGAGAATCGGAAACCGATTTTTCTTCCAACCCTTGATAAATATAATAAATCATGAGCGCATATGTATTTTTTGTTTTGTTTTTTAATCGAACCTCTTGCTTTGTGGACACGAATTGTGTCACAGAGGGAACTATTCACAGCACCGACCAATCGACCGAAGCGAAAAACGGCGAGGTATTAATGTGAGGTTTCATGGAAAATATAAAAAAAAGAGTCCCACAACGAAGTGCAAAATTGATACTGAACAGCAGAGTTCGGAAACGGCACGCGAAAAGAATAATATATTTTTCGCTGTGGTATGCCGCTTGCAACATCAGGAGCAAACAAAAATGGTACTCCCACGGCATGGAGTATGGGGTAGTGATGTATTGATGAAATTGAGGGGAAAAATAAAGGCACCAGGGATGAGCAACTAGTTTAAGATGGATTGTTACTATTATAATTAGTATCAACATCAATTGAAACTATTGGAGCCAGCTTATGCTATCCGAAACATTCTTGTACCCAACAATACTACTTTATAACACGACTGGACCGTTTCAAACGCCATCCAGAACGATTCTCTGTATCCTAGGGTGATTATTTGCAGCTAGAGGTACATGGACGACGCCAGAAGGTATTCCGTTTTGAAGGAGATCCTTCTTCTTCTCCTTGTTGGCTTACTAGACTCGCAGATTCCATGTATTTAGTCAATCAATCCTCACTACGGGAGAACGGCGCAGAAGGGATTTGAAGGAAAGGAGAGGAAGGTGAAGATTCTTCTTCTTATTCTTCTTCTTGGCCTGCTCAGGGTTGAATGCGTCGCATAGACATGACCAGGTCGCCAATCAGTTTCCAGGAAATTCGGTCTAGGGCTGCAGTCCTCCATCCGAGGCTGCATCCGATCACCAATAAGTTTGACTCCACTTGTTCCAAAAAACGGGCAAGCTGTGCTCCTCTACAAGTGCATTAACGTACTCTGTCAAACTTAGTTCAGGACTCGTACTCGTAGAGGAATCCCGATTTCCATAAACTATGTGCCTTTAGATTTTGTTGCTTACGTTGTTGTCCGAAGTTACGATCGTACCAAGGTAGCAGAACTATTCTACCACCTAAAGATCGTCGCCGAGAATCCCTTGTGATGTAGAATCATGAAATTACCCAAGAAGGGTCGAAAAGAGAAAACAGCATCCACGATCAGATGCTGGAAAGGATCAGTTAAAAACTGGTGCACCGCAGCTGACATAATCCGTTTTACCTCCGTTATTGGTTGCGCTCCTGCTGAAGAGCTTTTTGGGCGGGATAGGGTTCGCATAAGACGCTAAAGGGAAGCTAAGGCGCACCACATCGCAATCAAACTCAGATAACGATTCCCAAAATGCATCCACGTTGGTTTCCCATCCAAAAATTGCGCATCCCTGTCCCAGAATCGAAATCGAAATCCTGTTCTGGCCGACCGCCACACATTCACCCCCGCCGGGGATGGTATCAATTTTTATGTATAGGAAAATAATTCTTCTTTTTTTTTTTTTGTCTATCATATCTATCATGCCGCAAAGTCTGTTTTTTTTTGTTTCTTCTTCTGTATGCTACTTCTCACCATTCTCACCAAGATATACTGTCCCGGGTTGCGTGCCAATTGGCGTGTGTAAACATGCATAAATACGACCATGAGCCCCATTTATTAAATCAATTTCGGACGGCCCATCTCCTCCACCCCCACTGCTCCTTCCTCTGCTTGTACTGTGGCCATTTTGTGTGTTTCCTTATTATCAATTACAGTGTTGGAGGCAATTTCCACGACGTACCGAGGCAGCATCAAGCACCCACCGGAGCAGCACATGTGTTTTATCTCCGCCAATCATCCGGTGGGTCGTCGTCGTTTTTTTTTTTAGACTCTTTTTCCACCCAGTTCATGTTCGCCTTGGGGATGGTGGATGGATGCAAAGAAGAGGCCCATCTATGAAAGCATAAACGTTCATAAATTTTCCTCCAATTCCAAAGCATGTAAACCGTGCCCGAGGTTTGTGTAGGGTTCGATGAGTGACAGGCTTCTCCCATATTTGTTGTAAAAGAAGGATGAGACCGAACTGTACCACATGAATTATGTGCCGGGCGCGGGCGCGTGTGTGTATGTGCCGTTATCGTTAAGTTTGCTCGTAATTTGGGTTTTTATTTTGCTCGAATGTGCTTCAATTGATCTACCCCTCGCGATGCAGGAAATATGGAGATTTTTGTTTCCCCCTTCGCGGGGTTCTGTCCTTGCCTTTTCTGCTTCATTTTGGTCCCCATTTTGTCACTGTCACCTTCGTTTGAATGACAAATTGGGTGTTTTGGTCGTTGGACTGGAAGGGAACAGTATCGACGCAGGAAGAGGAGGGATGGGAACCACGCCATAAAGAGAGGTGTCTCAGTGTTTGCGAAATTAAGGAAGACGATTTTCGGCACGATAAGGTAATTGAATTGATGCATTTCGTGAACGGGGGCAACTGCTATTTAACGGCGCTATAAACTGTTCAACGCGCGACGTCGAAAAAGCACATCACCTTCTTGGGGCGTCTTGGAAATGGGGATAAAAAGAGATTACCCAAAGAATAATGAAACGTGAAAATAGATTTAATTTCACACATTTTCTGGCCCGGTCGGGTGTTGCACGGGAGGCACCGACAGCAACATATCGCTGATTGGGTTGATGATGATTGATTGTAATCAGTTTAGTGGCACTCCGAACAACTGGGACCACAAATTGGAACAGAACTCCTGTAAAGGAGAGAAAAATACATTCTTAATCATCCTATCACGTAGACTGGAGACTGTAGACTTCCAACAATACTGGTGATGAGTCTGCATATGTTTGGGGACGAGAGAGAAAGAGCGTTTGGTGTGAACCTTAACATAACAAAATTGGAATTTTTACACCTTCTTCCCTTCAAAAGCGGTGTAGTTTCGATCAAATGTAGGACTTTTCAGCAACAACACCAAGGATCACTGATTATGCCCTTCCTGATCAGATAACCCTTTCCCTTCGTTCGTTTTAGCAGCTGTTCGTTTAGTTTTAGAGTAAAGTTATGTGCACTTTTGGTACAAAATATTTTCTAGCTGCAAGAACTAGACGGCTTACAAAATAGTGATATCAAAAATAATGATCCAACAAAACGTTCTTCCATAACATTTTCGTTTAAAAATTCTTCTTCAGAAACAACAGGAACACATCTCAAGACGCATACAAATTCCTGAATCTTCAGGCAGTTTTCAAAGCAACTTAAGTTAAATATCTCCACGGCAAACTGGACACTTCAACAGGAGAATTGCCATCGAGAAAAGTGTTGTCTCCTTCCAAGCATTAGAAGCAGTTATGTTTTGCTTCCTCAGTATAAATACACAAATTTAATTGCTCCAGACGAAAGCAATTTGTGCTCAAATTTTTAAGATCAACGGATAGCTCTAGCCGCCTCATGGCGCATTCTGTGGAACGATGGTGAACGCTAGACTATTTTGGACCAAGTTCAAATGTGCATGAACTGTCTATAGCTATGCTCTTTACAAAATGGCCAGCTAATGACTAGCTTTGAAAGTGTCCACGCTAGCTAATCTATTCATGGAGATTCATATGATTTTATTACCAGAAAACAGTACTGTCGTTATACTGACATGAACAGCAGCGTATTTAGCCGTTCTGGATCCCTAAGCATAGTGGAAATTGGGTCCAACTTTTACTACCCATGTGAATCCATTTAATCGAATTTATAACCAACTTTCCCTACACTTACTAATTTAATGATCGTTAAGGATTGATCTAACTAATACAAAAACTGCAGAGAAATTGTTACACTAATACATTCGAGACCCAAAGACGCATCCAACGGTATGCCGTACGTTTTTCCTCACCTGGAATGCTGCTAGGGGTATTTCGGGGGGTTTGGATCCGCTTAGCCCGTGGAAAATCAACGAAACTCGCGAAACAGCTTTGATTTTGGTTCCTCCATATATATTTGCTTGCTTTTTGGTGGGGGTGGGAGAGGGTGCCATTGACAAACTGAACTGAGCCCCCTGTAGAATTTCATAGACTAGGTTAGCTCTGTTCGGGATTGAAGTTTGGAGCGATTTACCCATCTAATACAAAAGGGTTTCTAACCGTCGTGGTCCGGCCTCTGGCAACAGCCAGCTCCGACGATCAGCCTATGGTCTTGAGAGGCAGCTCCATTTATAAGATCTTATGCCATCTTATGATGCCAATCTTTGCCTCAACCGAAAGCTATTTTAATTTTAAAAACTTCAATAAATCGGGACACATTTCCCTAGACGCCTCTAAGGACTCAATGACCCCAAAGATAACCATCATTAAACAAATCCGCTGATGAATTAGCTTCATCTGTGCACCGGCACTCGTCAACACACTGCACCAAAAGCGATTGATAATGCAAACAAAGTGACACAAGCTTCCGGAAATAAAATCATTTGTTCGTGTCGCTAATCGTCCCAAATCGTCCCATCACGGCGCTGAGTCTAAATCCGGTGATTTTGATGTCTAGCATATCGTTTTTTTTTTCCTCTTCATAATCTCCTCGAAACAAAACAGACACAGGCAAACTACCCGGTAGTACCGGATGTACCGAAAAGCCAGCCTGCATCAGGCCGTTGATGATGATGATGGGGTGCCTGTTTGGATTGATTATATTTTAATAATAATTACACTTATCAGATCACCATCAATGGTGCAGGTTCGGTACGCCCGGACAAGGACTCCTCGTAGGTTTGTTTATTTTTGCAATAAATCGTGCATGATTGTCCCCAAAAACACGTGGGGAACGCGACCCATTTTCGACGCATGATTTCGCAATCGAGAGTCAACGATCGAACGCGAAGTCGACACTAATTTGCTAATGTGGTGATGCGGCAGGATAATTTCCACGCGAAATGTCTTGCGGAACAGTAAGCAGGAAAATGCGTGCTTTTAAGGAAATTAGAGTGCATCACGATGTGTGTTTTGATTGATTGTGCACTAATTGATTGACAGTCGTCCCAGGACACAAACCCGGGCGCCATGTTTAGGTGAATAGTAGTAGTAAGTTTGACAGGCTGCTACTAAAACGCACCGTCACTTTTGAAGCTGTGAGGATATAAAACACTGTGGTCACATTTCGCACCATCTACAACTCCATCATCATCATCATCGGGGTGAATTGCTCCCATATATTGGACGACAAAAAGGTGGCAATTCTTCAGCACAGATCATTCGGACAGCATGAAAATGAAAGCTGTTAACGTTAATAGACGCAATAATGAAGCCGATGATGGAGACCGTTTACCACGGGAATAGTTAGCCAACACAGACGCACACACGCACGCTCACGGACACTTGGGAAAAGGATCTCGACACCCTGTCGGGACGTTCCCAGGCGTCTTGCTCTGTCGCTAAGCTGCTTTTACCACATCAATCTGTCGGCTTGGTAATCTGTAAACATTTATCTTAACCCAGACATCCTTGCACGGTTGGACTTCTGGTGGAGAAGTGTCTAGAGAAGTCTTTTTGTGGCGCGAAAAACAGAAGCCGAACATAATGTGCAAAAAAGGAAAGAAAGACACCCATCTCTCCAGCTCCATACACACACACGTACATGCACACACACACACTTTTGTAACTTAATCGTGAAAATAATCGTCCATATTTCAAAAAGCGCCCCGTTTTCCTCCCATTCAGTCACTCAAACACCTAGGCAGCGAGTCAATTATTTCATTCGACCACTTAAAATGTGGTCTCCGACCGTTTGTATGCATTTGCGTCTAATTAATTGCACACCGAGCAACCATTCTTCCCTATCTCCGCAACCATCCGGTAGACTCTATTGTGCGTCCTCGCGCAAATGGACACAACGTTCCCCCCCGGGGCGGGCGGTGGTTGGAAAGATTCTCCTAGGGAGGACATCGGGAGGTGGATGTTTTGAAAAGAAATTTTGCGCTTGCCAATTTACAACACAGGTGGAGGATGGCTTCATGTGCTCCTCCGCCTCATCATCATCATCATCATTTATAATAGTGACCACGAATGGGAAGCGCTAATTGGCAGCGTGGTGGTTTACCGGGTTCGCCGAACGGCCACCGGAGCCAAAATGGTACAGTGGAAATTAACGATGTAATAAAATATATATATACATATATATATGGTATCACATCCATCGTGTTGCCTTCCTCGTCTCCAACCCCCTGCATGCCCTTGTAACCACGGAACACATTTTCCCAAAAATCCTCACCAACCACACCACGAGGTAAGCAATGTGCGTTGCATTATTATTGCACCACCCCCGTGGATCCTAAACCAGCTTTTTGTGCAATCAATGCAGCCAGTTACAACGATCCCTCCCATCGCCCCCCTTCTATCCAGGGCGTTCCGGAACTAGGTCCCAAAAATTTACCCGCCCCAGGGCTGTCCAGGGTATTGCAGTTTGCTGATTTGCCGCTACCGAAAGCGAAATCATAATTAGTTTAATTATTTCGCATTAATAACAACAGTCTGTCGAGTGTTGTTTTGGACCGACCGTCCGATGGGGGTTGGCGTGCGTGCCTCATTTTTGGCGGTCCCGTGGCCCTATGCTTTTTGGACCGAAACCACACCACACACGTACATGTAGGTTATCCTGTTTGATTTTCGGCGTGTGAAATTCGCGTTTGATTGCTGGATGTGTTCTGGGAAAGGGGTAGGCTATTGTGCGTTCCGAAAGTGACCTCATATATTCAACGCTTTTCTTTCTAATTAAATGTAAACTTTTAGCAAAAAAAAAATTAAACTTTTGGTTAATGCTTTATTCGCTGGATCGAAAGTATCATTCCAATTTCTGGTACGATTTAGTGTACATTAAAGTGTTGGAGAAGGATGAATCAGTAACAGACAGATGGATTTAAAATTCGTTAAGATTTCGTTTTTGGATTCGTTAAGGAAAAAATTCTTGAATATTAATAAATTTGAGACAATTTTGTGCATTGGACCATACATCGCACGAGCTCTCTTCTTTATTTGTTATATTTGGTGTTTATTTATCTATCATTTATAAATAACTGAAAAAGTATATTCGGTTGATTAATTTCGTAAATTTATCTATTTTAGCTTGAGCTTGAAATTAGAAGCTGCCATAAAAGCTCTCTTATGTTGTGCTTTTTATACAGTATCGCGGGAAACGGGGTTTCCTGTGATGAGGATGTTTTGTGTGCTTATTTATTGACCAGAGTAACGGTAAATACATCATACAAGGACAAAATGATAGTTTAAAATTATTTAGAGCAAAAATTAGTGTGCAAACGCTCTAGGAATAACGGTTTTTGTATGCCGCAATTCAAATTGTAGTACAGTCTGCGGTGCCGATGACGGCAGAATAGCGCACAACGGGACTTTGATGCACAAATACTTGTATTCATTTTTAAATAACTGATTTGCCATGTTGTAACACCACATATCACATACAAATATATGCTTCATCACATTCACATAATGTTTGAATAATTGAAATAAGACTGAGTCTCTAAAAACTATAATAATTTGCTGTTTTCATATTACATTTTTAACCATAAAAATCACACATCGCGCCCATCGTTTGACAGCTCCTGTGCCTGTCAAAACTCGTTATGAAACAGTTGTTGACGTTCAAAGCACCTTGTTCGCGTAACAATTTTCACACGGGACCGTAGTGTTTTTCTGCGAGTGAAAAAGATAATTTTCCCGGCCATTTTCTACCTACAAAATGTCGTTCGCCCTGCGTAGCGCTCGTTTGGCCACTCTGGCCCGTCCCTCCATCCGCATGGTGCAGTCGCGCGGCTATGCCGACGAGATGGCCTTCACACTGGCGGCGGCGAACAAGGTGTTCTACGACAGTGCCAACATCCGGCAGGTCGATGTACCGTCGTTCAGCGGTGCGTTCGGTATTCTGCCGAAGCACGTCCCAACTCTGGCCGTCCTGAAGCCGGGCGTTGTCACCGTGTACGAGAACGAGGGTGCCGTGAAGAAGATTTTCGTCTCCAGCGGTACCGTCACGGTGAACGAGGATGCTTCGGTGCAGGTGCTGGCAGAAGAGGCACACCCGGTGGAAGATCTCGATTCGTCTGCCTGCCGCGAGCTTCTGTCGAACGCCCAGAGCCAGCTGTCCTCTGCGTCGGGTGATACGGATCGTGCCGAAGCTGCCATTGCCGTGGAAGTCGCAGAAGCGCTTGTGAAGGCTTCCGAATAAGCTGCCTGATATTTCCCACAACAAAAACACACACTGCTCTGGTCCTGATTGGAGGACGCGTACAATAAATGGTAAGGAACAGATTGCTAGCTTCTTACGAGGACTCAAATTACATATTTTATTCTTTCTGGCTACAGTCAAATCCGCGGAACATGGAGTCACAAACCCCCAATGAATAGTTGGACGCCGGGAATCGGATGCACTACATTATGCGTTCTAGCGTTTGTGGTAAACTACATCAATTTGGCGAATAAAATAGAGTTGTTCCTTTAAACTGACCGACTCGCTTTTGCCGGTTGGAGTAGCGATTAGGGAAGAGGTATTACGAAAGAAAATTATCCTCATTCCGGATAAAACCGCAATGCCGGCAAATGATTGCATACAAGTGAGGGAAGTTGCATGCAACTTTGATGTGCAGCAACGTATGGTTGAAGAATTTGTAATGAAGGGATAGGCAGTAAGATGCTGTCACCGATCCAGAAGGTCTGGTAGCGTTGCCGGTTCTTAAATTTACAAATTGCATCAAACGCCGTAATCGCATTCGGCTGGCACGTTTCATCAGGAATCGATCATGGATGGAACTAGGGACTTCTCTTTTCTCTTTACTTTAGATGAGGATCTCTCGGAAGGTAGATAGCGGAACCAAAAGGCACCAAACAGTTAAGCATAATCAAGGATCTGCTTCGGGAACTCATATCATGTAAGTAACATTTTTCATACATCCAACTAGCTTGACTGAACAAAATGACCAGCTTTTAATGATCATAACCTACTAAAAAATAACGGCCAATTTGAACATTCGAACCTCTCATCCCTGTCTCAATCGATCCGAGAACATGCGGCTCTGAACGAACATCTTTTACATCCATCGCCTGTCCGTCCGTGTGTCGTAATCGCGCTGAGGAAAAAAGGTAAGTAGTTGTGAAGGTGCTAAGTGGCCGGTAGCGTACAATTGTCTGGTCCTCGCTAATGTATTGGTGCAATGAGACTACATCCGATTAACAACAAAAACTCCTGCCCTCTGGTTCTTCCTGCACCTGGCATTGCTAATGGAGCACGCGTCGCGAACCGCAAAACGCACACACAAAGTGGGGTGATCAATTTTACAGTGAGGGACAAGATTATAAAGTTGAATAACTATTTTAACTAAAAGGGAATATTGAAGCATTTGAACACCGATTATGGCTCTCCGATGGGTGCTATGAGTCATGCCAATTAGCACGAGAGCGCCTATTACAACACCTCGCACTGTAACAGTAAATTACACTTACCGATGATGACGACCCACATCCGCCCCGTTGCATCAAGAATCGGTCAAAAAATGTCTCAACTAAGAGACGTTTCTAAATATGATCAACTATTTTTTCAAAGAACAAATCGTCGGTAGATGTCTTCGGGAACTTTGGACTTTACTCTATATTTAGAGAGAGAGAGAGAGAGAGAGAGAGAGAGAAAGAGAGAGAGAGAGAGAACGGGACCATGTGCGCATCCACCTAATCGGACGAGTCGTGTGCCCCATAGTGCGCCTTCCCTCACCACATAGAGCACCCATTCCGATGATGGTGCATTGAATGATACTAGCGCACAACCGCTACACGTCCAGTACGATTCGACAAGGCGCGTCGCGAGGAACGCCTGCCAAGTAAGGCGATAATGTGCACCAACGATCGGTTCAAATTTAATCAGTAAAAGCCGGAGAACCCCTATACAGTACGACCGTTAGTCCGCCGGTTCCCGAGTTTGGTGTTGGTGTGTGCGTGAGGAGGTACGACGGCCATGTGTTTGGTATGGTGGAGTTGGAGATCTAATTGTCCAGGGAAAACGTAGTGCGTCCAATACATTTGACGTCGTTTATTTTGGTTTGCGTTGGTGCCCTCTCCGACTGATAAGAGCCATCGGCATCATCGTTGGTTGTTTCGTTGCTTTTATGCCCAGCGTGTGTATTGGAGCTTAAGGGTGCTTGATCGCGAGCAGCTGATAAGAATGCGCGTCCAGCTTTTTACACCAGACCAGACCAAACCCGGGATCGATTCATATCCCCGCCAGACAGTGTTGCACTGGATGCAGTACAGTGCGCACAAGTGAACGTGGGTCGTAATTATTGAGTGCGAGAATTGGCTAAAATTGGAGTTGCACGTGTTTAGGAGGTACTTCATGAGGACTCTTGCCGAACAGAATTAGGCGCAAAAAGGGGGACAGAAGTAAAAACGGAACAAGTGTAACGCAGTGAAAGCAAAATTGCAACGGAATACCCTTACGTAATGCGGGCAACTGTGGAAACTTCCCCTCAATTTCCAGAGCCTTTCTTCGGTTTTATTTAGCTCCAATTTAGTGGCGTCTGGTGCCGACAGAACGACCGTTGAAAAACAAACAAAAAACAAAAAAAAACAGGTCAATAACATTCCCGCGTCCATGATGGCGTGTTGGTCGGAAAGACACATTGCGCGACGAGAATTCGGGGCGCGTAAAGTTAATTATTTGAGGGTACAAGTGTACTATACGGCCATTTGTTTGTACACAAAGATCGCGAAACGACCAGACCAGAGAAACCACCCCACCGAAAAAAAACCTGTTTTTGACCATCTTATGACTAAGTGTGCTTAACCTTGGATGGCGCATAAGCCCTGTCTGTCCCTGTGTGTGTCGTTTAACCGCTGTTGCGTTGATGTGTCCAGGTGGTAGCAGCTTGCCTGTGCCATATAAGCGTAATTAACAAGTGCAACCGGCACAACCGGGAGGCTAAAGGTGTTGGGGTATTGTGTATGTCAGAAGTAACGCCAAGGTTGATCGGTTCGTTCGGTTGCGAACTTCAGGAAGGAAGAACTTCACTATTAATCGCTCATTTTCCGTTTAGGTTTTTGCGATGCATTTTCATCGTCACGTATATCGGCAACAGCCGCACAGTTGCATCACATATATATTCCCAGGTGCATATTCTAGAGTGCCAGTTCCGCGGGTAAAACAATTGAATTATGAGATTAAGATAATGGCGCGCTCCACTCTGGATTGGCAAACTGGCGGTTAAATAACGCGTGCGATTGCATCACGCTATGACAGGGTGCGTGCTCTCAACACTGCCGGTGGTGCCATGATGTCCACTGAGGCAGTAGCGCGAGGGTCAAGTTCATCGTCGTGCCACACGTGAATGACGCACTGTTCCGATCCCCATGCTGGATGAAGCAATCCAATTCAAATAACACCGTTTCCATTACCTGATCGAATGCTAATCAAATGCCGCGCTGTGTGTTTCAGGTCAATAGCCTTGGTCTAGTTCTTGTTGCGGGATTGAGCATGGGTTTCTACCTGGAGATAAGAGGAAACCGAAAGCCCCATTTTCCGCCTTATTTACATTGCATTTTAGCAATCAGGATGACCCCATTTCTTGGTCGGTGCATCACGTCCCTCGCAGACATGTTTGAGTTGCTTATCACCGTGAGACAACCATGAGACAGTGTTGTTGAAGGATGGGCAATATAAAAACACCATCGTACACAGGGAACGTAGTAGGAACTCTCTATTCGGCAATATCTTATGTCAAAAAGATTACAGTAAAGTTCAAGAGAGAACCGAAAAACTTTCGATAAACATTAGATCAGATAAAACCAGGACCACCAATCGTGCGTGGGGTACTGTTTTAAAGTCATCATGATTGGAGGAAAAACGCTCTCGCCATCAGTACCTCTAATCCTTCGATATCGACAGTCTAAGACCTTACGATACACACAGCACTGCTGTAAAGTGTAATAGGTTTCTCACTCTACGATAAGAAGCACCCTCTCCTTGAACGTCTAAACCCATCTAAAGACCTCCCTTATCATCCACAGTCGTTTATTTTCCTTTTCCCCGGTAGAGTTACTGTGTCCGGTGCGCACGATTTGTCGCCCCTCTAGACATCTATCGCGCGTCTGTGTACCGTAGTTAACAACCAAAGAGACAACCATGTCGGGCGAAACACATGCTGCAACCGAGGAAAATAAGGTCCGGTACCGACGGACGCAAAGCGTTACCCGTGCGGAAGAGATCACCAAAAAGGAGTCGGAACAGCGCAAATCACAACCGGACAAACCGTGAGTAATTTTGTGTGTGTGTGTGTGTGTGTGTGTGTGTGTGTGTGTGTGTGTGTGTGTATGTGAAGAAGACCACCGTGATTCATTTTCGGCGAAAAAAAGGGCAAGTTGCAAATAGTTTGGACTTTGTCTCATGCTGACCTCTCTCCCTGTGTCTCTGGATGGCGTATTCGGTAACGAGTTAAAGCGATTGATCACTGGGTCAAGGAAGTTCAGCCCGTTATCAGCAGCAGTTGTAGGACGGAGCATTTGCGTGAACATGCAAGCCACGAGGAAATGAAGTTCGCTGACTTTGCCAATGATACGTCTGATCGATTGATAGACACCTGCCCGTTAAGTGACCTGCACAAAGCGAAGGTTTAATTACACAACTGCAACACGCAAGTTGCAGTTTGATTAATCTGTCCGCAAATTAATTGCAACTTGAAAGATGGCTGTCCGAAAAGAGAATACGATGTCCAAGAACTAACCGTGTTTCCAAGAAAGCATTTATGGGCTGTTCCGCACAAAACGGAACATGTCCAACCAGCCAGCTAATGGTCCATTGTCGCTGAGTTCTAACCAGCTTGTTTTTTTTTTTTTTGGTCTCTGCAGATGCCACCGACCGCGGGATTCGCTGTTCTCCTGGAGCTCCGGTTTCGACAATTTCACCGGTCTAGTCAATTGGGGCTTTCTGCTGCTCACGATGGGAGGCATTCGGTTGGTGCTCGAGAACTTTATCAAGTACGTACTGGCAATGATGCCACCGGATTATGTTCATTTCTTAACGGTTGTGTTCGATCTCGTCAGATACGGTATTCGCGTTGATCCGGTACAGTGGTTTACGGTTCTTACTGGGAAGGGTGAAGGTGAAGGTTATCCATCGCTGTTGCTTGTGAGCTGTAAGTATCGATAGATGAAGGTTTTTATCTTTGCGGACCATTTATCCTCATTTTTGTGATCTGGATTATCTTACAGACTCTCTGGTGCCGGTGATGATCTGCCTGATGATGGAACGATCTCTAGCGAGCGACATTATTCCCGAAAGTGCCGGAATGACGGTACACATCATCAACATCATTGTGCTGGTGCTGATCCCGATGGTTGTGATACACGTGAAGGGACATATATTTAGCTTAGGTATGTGGCAAGCACCAAATGACCGGGTTTGCGCCCGTTAAGAATGGAGTTTAATTACCGTTTGTGTAACAACTTCATCAGCTCAGCCCCACAGTTACGACCAGTAGGGCGTGTAGCCCTTGAACTTGTCGAACTAGCGAGACTAGCTATAATTATCACACACACACACATAGTTCTACTCACCTTCTCACCTCTCTCTGTTTCCCAACAGTGGGAGCTATGACGGTATGTTTCATCTATTGCATACTGTTCCTAAAGCTTTGGAGCTACGTGCAGGTGAATTTGTGGTGTCGCACGGAAAAGAAGCAGCACCGACACAGTCGTTCCGGTCGGCGACAAAGCATCACGATAGCTCAGTTGCGTAAGTAGCTCCTTTTAAAAACGGAATCTCGTGCGGTGTGGGCTTCCGTGTAGTGACCTCTGTACTTGCTACTTGAATACCAGAGAATGGACGGGATCAGGAAGCAGAACGGACGGCAAACGGTAACGCGACCGGTTATTGCAACGATAAGGACAAAGTACCGGACCTGATACACTACCCGGACAATCTGCATCCGGTCGATCTGTTCTACTTCCTGCTGGCGCCCACCCTTTGCTACGAGCTTAACTTCCCCAAGACGAACCGGATCCGGAAGCGGTTCCTGATCAAGCGCATGCTGGAGGTGGTGATCGGTGTGCACATCGTGATGGGACTGTTCCAGCAGTGGATGATCCCATCGGTGCGGAACTCGCTCGTACCGTTTTCAAACATGGATCTCACGAAAACGGCCGAACGATTGCTGAAACTTGCCGTAAGTTCGTGTAACACTCTGTCATGTGAGCTCAATTTAACTCTTGTGACCCCTTACCTGTACGTGGCAGATTCCAAACCATCTGATGTGGTTGTGCTTCTTCTACCTAACGTTCCATTCCTTCCTGAACCTAATGGGGGAGCTGCTACACTTTGCCGACCGTAACTTCTACAGCGACTGGTGGAACGCGAACAATATTGACACGTTCTGGCGCACCTGGAACATGCCCGTGCACAAGTCAGTATTTTGAGGCGCTTAGTCGCATGTGGAAGTTTTTTTTTTTAACGATAATTCCCTAATGTCCCCTATCTAGATGGTGCGTACGCCATTTGTACATACCGGTGGTGGAGCTAGGCTACTCCAAGGTGGCCGCCTCGGTGATTGTCTTCTTCTTCAGTGCCTTCTTTCACGAGTATCTCGTAAGTGTGCCGCTCAAAACGTTCAAGGTGTGGGCCTTCACCGGTATGATGGCGCAGATTCCGCTCTCGTTCGTCGCCAAGTACATGGAGACGAACTACGGTCCACGGTGGGGCAATATGCTCGTGTGGGCTTCAATTATCTTGGGCCAGCCGCTCGCGATCATGATGTACTATCACGACTTTGTCATCACCAACTACAACGATGTGCTGGTGTAGGACCAAAGTGGCCACTACGGTTGTCGTTGTGGGACATTTCAAAACACACCACGCGTCACCTTCACAGACTGTTTCCATTTGCAAATGCATTCAATCACACACTTGTAGTTGTGTGCCTTTTTCGTATCATTTTGTACATCGTTTTGATAAAGCAAACGTTTTTTGTTTTTTGTACATGTTCATGTTTTTCTTTTGTCCGTTTTTTATAATAAAAAAGGAGTATTTTGTTCTTTCCGTCTCAGCATGAACGTGAATCGAGAACTGAAATACGAATTTCATACTTTCTTTTATTAAAATACCATTAGAACTATCCTTGCATCGGGCTTATTCTACCACCCGGATGTGGTAGATCCGCTTCTCTTCTTCGCTAATAGGGACAGGTGCTTTCGACAGTGGATCCTTGCCGTCGAGGCTTTTGGGGAATGCAATCACCTCCCGGATGGATGCCGCATTGCACAGTAAAGCGACGTACCGGTCGAGGCCGATCGCAAAGCCACCGTGTGGTGGTGCACCACTTTCCAGCGCCTCCAGAAGATGATGGAGATGAGCGTGCTCGATCTTTAGCACATCCTTTAGAACCGTTCGCTGTAGCTGACTGTTGTGGATACGGATCGATCCACCACCAACCTCCACACCGTTCCACACAAGATCGTAAGCTAGCGAGCGAATGTTGTAAATGTCGCTGAGGTTTAGTGCGCTCAATGCAGAAGCATCTTCCGGGTGTGGTGCCGTAAATGGATGGTGTGTGCTTTCGATTTGGCCCGTTTCTTCGTTCTCACTGAACATGGGGAAATCTACCACCCAGAGGAAGTTATGTGCATGGGACTGCCGTTTTGGTACGAGATTTCGCTCTTCCAAAGCTTCGTAGGCAGCCAAGCGAATTCTTCCCATCATGTTTTGCTAGAAGGAAAAGGGAATTTTTATTAAATGATGGAAATTAGAAGAAAATCTTCAGGGTCTAGCTTACCACATAGGTTTGCTTTCCCCAGCCAAGAAGCAATAGATCGTCCGGTTGTAAGGACATTCGATTGCACAGTGCTTCGGCTGCTTCCTTTCCAAGCAATCGAACAATCGGTCCTGAACTCCAGTCTGGTGTTACCTTGCTTTGAGTAAATTTACAAAAATTACTCTTCTTTGCTATTTCTTCCAATGATTTTTTCAATCCAGCTGGTAAGTTTCGGGCTTCCTCGGCCCGAACAAGGATTCCGTACGCTCTAAAATCCTGCTGATGCACTCCAGCTGGGGGAATTAATTGCAGAGCAAGCATCTCGCTGAAGTTTTGCAACTCGTATCCGAATCGTGTATCGGGCTTATCGCTCCCGAACCGTTCCATCGCTTCGGCTAGCGTCATACGAGGGAACGGACCGCGAATGGGATTGTCAGCGTATGGCCACGATTGCATTAGCACCTGTTCGATCAAAGCAATCACCTTTTCACGATCGGTGAAAGACAGCTCAATATCCAGTTGAGTGAATTCGGGCTGCCGATCGGGCCGGGTCGATTCGTCACGATAGCAGCGTGCAATTTGAAAATATCGATCGATTGCTCCAACCATCAGCATCTGCTTGAACTGTTGCGGACTTTGCACGAGTGAGTAGAAATGGCCAGCTTTCCGCGATGGGACTACAAACTCTTGTGCACCCTGAAAGAAAAAAAACCAAGACTATAAGCTTTCCCCTCGCATGAATTCTCCCGAATACGACACACTCACCCCAGGCGTTCTGCGAAACAAGGTGGGTGTTTCGACCTCCACAAACCCATACTCATTGATCATACATTCACGCATCTTCATGATCACCTGCGATCGGAGCCGTAGATTGTGCTGCAGGTCTCGGTTTCGCAGATCGATGTACCGGTGCTCGAGACGAAGATTTTCCTTCGCACGATTATATTCCTTCACGTTGATTGGAAGTCGTTTTTTCGCTTCGTTCAACACTTCCAGCCCGCTCACGTGAATTTCTATCTCACCCGTGGGTAAGGTACGGTTGGCTTGACCTTCGGGACGTGACTGAACCGTTCCCGATACGCGTAGGATCGATTCGAATGCCAATCCATCCAAGTTGAACCTTTGGTATACATCCTCCGGAATGAGAGCTTGCACGGTTCCGTAACCATCACGCAGAGTGAAGAATTTGTTCATGCGGGAATACTCGAGCCATCCGCAAAGTGTGACTTCCTGTCCTACGTGTGATAGTCGCAATTCCCCACAGTTATGTGAACGTGTAGTGAACTGATTTATGCTCGGTGAAGGCAACGGATCTTTTTGTTGGGACGATTGTGTTTTCATTTCGTTTAGTTGATTTCGTATCGTGGATGTATTGAAATCACGCCTTTGCTGTTCGTTTAGAGGAATGCGGTCATGCTGAAAGAAAAATCATATATTGTAAGCGCATTGAATGCAAATAACGTATCTTCAACTGATAATATTGAGTGATGATAAAACACTTGCCGTTCGCAGAGCACAATACTGATGCAATGATAGCTTATCGAAAGCCTTTGCTTTGCGAAGGAAGGTAGCCCCACATCCGAAGGGGAATTTAACTGCAGCGTTTGCGATAGGACAGACCATGCTTCTTAACATTTTTAACAGTTTCTAAAACATTTAACACTCACTTCATTAAAATTAATACACTTTGTGCAATAACACTTTCTCCCTCTATGTGTAATAAAATAATACACCGGCAGGGATAGTTTGTTGTTGCTGTGAGTTACAGCTGTCAATAACAAGCTGACAGCATCGCATGCGACAGCTTGCATACTGTCAATATTCCTACCCCTCGCTCGTGTACAGCTGTTTGTTTTGATTTCGTTCTGCACGCATAAATAAATCTTCTATCCCATGCAGGCATTGGATGTGCTGCGTTCTGTGCAATAGTTTTGTGTCCGTGTAGCATTTATAGTATGTTTTAAGTGTAATTTTAGATAATAATGGCATCCAAAAATGTAATGTCCCGATTGTTGGTGCTTTCGTCGGTTGGTTTCGGTGGCTATCTAACTGGAACGTACCTCGAACGAAGGAAACTGATCAGGCCTGCTGATTATGTAAACACCGGCAAGGTGGAGGAACTGTTCTGCTCCAAACCGGGACTGCCCATCTTCGGAACCGTGTCCGCAGCCACTCCTATCCCTGCTGAAAGTCCGTCATCGGCCCTGGTAAACGTGAGCCGTGTTGGTCAGATCATGAAGTTTGGCTTTCCCGGTTTGGATAATGTGCGTTCGTTCGACGATTATGTGCTTTCGTACGATAGAAGGACACGTGTTGCCCATTGGGTGTTTGAACATCTAACACCCCGGTCAGTGCAGCACAATGATGCAGTAGATCGGGCAAAAAGCGATTTTAAAGCGGATGAAAGTATTCACCCGTTCTTCCGCTCGTTAAACACCGATTATAAAGGATCTGGGTTCGATCGTGGTCATCTAGCGGCGGCAGGAAACCATCGGATGGAGCAAAAGCATTGCGATCAGACGTTCTTCTTGACAAATATGGCACCGCAGGTTAGTGAGGAATTGTTTTAATTATATCAGCAAAACACTAATACGATTCTTCTTTGTCTTTCACGCGAGCTTTCAGGTCGGTGTGGGATTCAATCGTGATAAATGGAATCATCTGGAGCGTTACGTGAGAAAGCTGACAAAACATTTTCCAAACGTGTACTGCTGTACCGGACCACTGTATTTGCCCCGAAGGGAAGATGATGGCAAACTGTACGTAAAGTACCAGGTGATCGGATCGAACAATGTAGCCGTGCCAACACATTTCTATAAGGTCATTGTAATGGAAACGACCGATGGTCGGTTGGAGATGGAATCTTACGTACTGCCAAACCAAAAGATAGACGACGCGACACCATTGACCATGTATCAGGTTCCACCGGAGACGGTTGAACGGGCAGCTGGATTGTTGTTTTTCGACAAGATTGCGAGAAACAAGCTGGCGAAGATAAATGGCAAGAAAGTGTGAAAGGAAGACAAAGAGAAAGTAATAAAAGAAGAGATTATAGTTTTAAATTGTTTATTGAAATCCTTTTTTCTAGTTATGCAAAACAATTTCAACATAAAACAGCTGATTTGTAGATACAGAGCGCGATAGCTCGAGATGTCACACACACCATTACAACGTGCCACCGTTTGACAGTTCACAGACAGTTGTTTGTTTACGCTTTTCTTTGCTTCGTTTTGGTGCCTCGGTTTTTCCGTGACTTGCGATTAGTGAAAGTGAAATTGTGTTTTGTGTAGTTCCGCGTGTGTTTTTCACTCCAATTTGCCCGGTTTTCCTGCAATATCTTCAAAAAACAATGTCGGTAACAAACGAAGAGGTCGATGATACCGAGTTCTTCCAGCAAGACTTCACGACCGCCTCCGACTGGGAGCTGTTCAATGCACGGCTGGAGGAAATATTTCACGAATGGAAGCTCTCGTTCGGACAAAGCACCTTCCGGAAGCTAGGACACCACGAGCTAGCGAGCTGCCGTTGGAATGTGGCACGCGAAACGATCAAGTTCGCGGATGTTGAGCTGCAGGTTGTGCATTACCGTGCGGTGCTGGAACCGGAAGCGGAAGGTGCGGAACCATCGGAACCCGTGTCCGGATGTCAAACGTTCGCGGATTTAATGTCGATTGAGAATGATTACTGTGTGGCGTACGGTGGTCAGCGATCAGCAGACGGAGCTGGTGACGAGGAACAGAAATTGCATCCGCTCGCTCAGTGGTACGGATTGCGCGAGTTTGTGATCGTTAGGCCGGTGAGGAAATCGATCTCGAACGAAAGCCAGATCCGTATCCTGATGAGCTCGGTGCATATTGCGGTTGCGGAAAGTAGTTGCGATGTGCCGGTGTTTGTGCAGGCCATGGATAAGGTGCAGCACGTGTATCTGGGCGTATGTGAGTCGGGGCCGGTGCGGATGTCGTTCGACATAGTGCATCTGCACCTAACGCCACCAACCTGCAAGTATCTGTCCGGGCTGTTGGAAGTGTTTAAAGGCAAGATTGGTGTCGCTTACGTGGATCCTGTCGCGGTTTCAGTTCGCTTCACGTACCAACTTACGCGCTTTCTTTCCGGAGCCTTCATCAGTGACAAAAGTGTTCCCTTCGCAGAGAATTGGCCCAGCAGTGGCGTCGTTTCGCTTCCGTTCGGTGTAACAATCGATCCGGTTGCTGAGCTAACCGTACACTGCACCTGGCCACAGGTAGCAGACAATGTGGTCGTCGACTCACAAACCTATTCTGACTTTGACCCACTAACAGCACCTTTCTGGAGTCTTCGAGCACAGTTCGAAGACACGCCCGTCTGCTATCTGGCGGACTGTCTTCAGGAGTATCTGCAAATCTCCGACTCACGGCGTGCTCTAACGGAATACTTTAGCGAACTCGCATTCGCCTCAAACATGCCCCCGATCGAGGGTGCCAATCCGCTCGATCTGCTTACCGAATCTAAAATCCCGCGCCTATCTGCCGTTTTCCCGGGACGGATCGGTGCGGCGCCAAAGACAGCGCCGACCAAACTTGAGGGTCCGATAAACGATGAACAGCTAAAGGATATGCTTTATTATCTGTTTCCGGACGCACAGAAAGAACCCCGCTGGCCTTACTCAGCATCCGTAACCGGTCCGGCCGAGTTCGATCCGATGCGCATTAAATCGGCCAATCCGGACTCGCTGGTGCATCGGTTGGCGACACTGCTGGCGCTCTGCAATGCGTGCTTCGGTGGGAAACGCGCGGTCGCCCAACTGTGGGCCGAATTTGCACAGGAAATGCGGTACCGTGTGGAACGCTGCATACAAATACCGGGGTAAGTTATCTTTTAAATTGATCTTTATTCATTTGATTATTGTTATATACAGCTGTATTTATTGCGTTCCCTTGCGCGTAGGGGAATGCCAGTTTAATTTGCGTTTGGGGAGAAATTCATAGCGTTTTTCGCACGATTTGCTTCTGTTTTTTTATTACGATATATAGTTCTAGGGTTGTATATTGTATAAATATTATTCGAATTAACACACTGCTCCTGTTCGTTTCGCCACGTCTCCGTCCGTTTGTCCGTAGACCGTAGCTTTCATTGCACTTGGTTTTATAGGGGCGGGAGGGGGTGGACAAATAGGGAAAAATGGTGTATGTGTGTGTTAACAATTAAATCGATTCGATTACTACACACCAAACCTTGCGGGTCTCTATTATTAATGATACCTTCTCGTTCCTTACCGTCTTATCGGCTGTCTTACACGTTGCGTGCCCTACACGTGGACGCGTCTCTTTACAACATCTTTTTTGTTTCATCTGCTTGTTTTATATGTTAACTTTCAACTGTGTTCAATATTCCCGTCTTCATGTAATGTCAAGTTTTCGTATCGGGCGGACGCTCAGGAAGGGAATAAGGGACGCGATGTGGAAAGGTTTTAGTCCGGTGGGTGGGAAATAGTTCCGACAACGGAAAACCTGACATTAGTTTCCAACGGTGAAACGGGAGAAAAACAGATCTCAAAACTCAAAACTAGTAACGATTTCTACCATAGTACGATTGCTCTTATTACTTAGGGACAGCGTGATTAGTCAAGAACCGCCGTCCTTGGGTGGCGCTTACACAGTACACATAATTGTTTCACACATCACGCAAAGCAATCAATTGACCTGTCGTCCTCTGATGCACTGCAAGGCTTCTATGTATATGCGCATTTAAATATTCCTTAGCATAATTGTATGTATACTACACTACGACTAACTATGCAGTGCGTGAATTGAATGAAATAAGGCTACCTTTTCGTTTGGTTGTGCCACCGCCGCCATCTCGGAGACCATCTCTGGCTTTGGATGTGCGCGACACATATTTATCTACGCTGATGCTGAGTATTTTTCCAGTGGTTTTCTGTTGTTATTTACCTACAAAAATAGATACCATCCTCGATCGTCGCTCGTATCGCTGTATCTGTTCGATGAATCTCGCCCTTCTTACATTATTAGCATTTTCTCTTTAAAAAAAAAATAAATTAAAGGTTCATGTGCTTCTGTTCATGCCGCTGTTCATATTTGGTGTACGGATTTGATTTTCATTTGTTTTTTTTTTGCTATGCTCTAATGATGAATTTGCTTCTCCTTAATGCTCCAATTTTTGAAACCGAATTATCATGCTTTCACGCTTTTGGTTAGCTGGCCAAATCGATGCACACAGTGGTGTGTTGTAGTACACAGTTTCACATAGATGACGACAAAACAACACCTTCAAACAGTGCATAATTGTATGTACAATTCCATTCTACATTGCTAGACACTATGCTCCCAACCAATTCCCTATTCGTAGCCCCAGATTCGTGTTCCATATCCCAAAATTTTCCCCAATATCTGAATCCCTTTTGTTGTTTTAGACCTTTGATTTGATGTTACTGGTTACAATATGTTATATCAATTTTATCTTGCAACTACAGCTATTCTAATCGACATTTGATTCTTCTGTGTGTTTCAGTGGGAACTCCAATTGCTCTAGAAAATAGCTGCAAACATCCCAAAACACTTATTGCATTTAGTACTGTGGACAAACACAAACAATTAATCAAACAAACAACGTTACGTTTTCGTTTGGTCGTACAGTTGGTATTCTTAGTCGCTAGTTCGCTTAAACTCTACGTGCTCCAAGTGGACAAGGATCCTTCTTGTGTTATCTCTGTTGTGCGTTTTGTTAACTATCAAATGTTAAACTTAGGGTTAGCACGTTTCACTAAACGACGAGGCTACGATTTCATTTAGCAGTTAATGCTACGAACGAGTTACGCATTACAAGACAAACTTAACAACCTGCATCGATCGTTGGATGCATTCCGAGGAAGAAGGATTGTTGGAGAGGAAAGTGTGTGCAATAAACTATGATTGAAAATTAAATTAAAATACCCCAACGATGGTTAAGAAGAGCCGGAAATCGGTGGATGTTGGCTGTACTAAAAAAGCTAAAATTTAATTCGCGCATGATTAAGAAAGTATTTGCTAGCTTCTCCACATCCACCTGGCCCTGTTCATGTCCATTCGTTGGGTTATTTCAATCGACAGACGAATAATGAATGACCGTACTGATGTCTTGTACCGTATAATTCTTCTAACGTACAAAGACATTCGTTTTTTTTTTTGGTCCTTTAATGTATCGTTTGTTTAGAAGTTCTCGATGATTTTTTGTTGAACGGAAACAAAAATATATAAGACGCGAGAAATCTCACAAGCAACAATAGAAAAAACAAATAGACAACTAAACTAAACAAACAAACCAATAAACACACAAGGGAAGATGGCAAACGATGCATTAAACGTTCTAAAGAAAGAGAGAGAGAGAGAGAGAGAGAGAGAGAGAAAAAACAGGAACAACCAGGAAAGGATGGTGGAGATGATTATTTACAGAATACAGTTACATCTCACCTTCACTTTCCTGGAGGATAAGAATTGATGGGTTGTGTTGGACACATCCCTCTCAGGAAGGCGTTGTGCGATTAGGGAAAATGGTGAGGAACGTGAGTACATATTTGAAAGCCCGCTTTGCTCCGAATGTATTGTATGCACGAAACAAGTTTGTTATTGCAAAGTCATCCTAAATATTCTTCTTGCTCTACACTCCATTCCGTTTTGTTTTTGGGATGAATCTTAATCGCTGTATGCTTTCTATTAACACTGCCTGCCCACTGTGTCCGGCAGGACCCGTTCCCAAGTTTTTGTTTAGTAAAGCTTCTTCCGAGATGAAGCTGGGTGATATGTGTGTGCGTGTGTGTGTGGGGGTATGTGAACTTGTATGTCCTTTGCGGGTTGAAATCTTAACTACGCGTCTCGGGTTTTGTCGTCTACTCTCTTACCAATATCCATTTGATTCACTTGCGCCGATGACATCAGTCATGCTTATTGATTTGTTTAGGCTAAATCCAAAAACAAGGCCCACACATCTTTGTGTGTGTTCTTCGTGTTTTGCTGCTTAAAGACTAATTTTCCTAATTCCACTAGCTTATGCTCATAACTGGTCATTGAAATTGTCTATAATGTAATGCTTTTATATTTGTATTGTTATCCAAAGATCGTATCCCGATTGGCCGCATCCCGCCAAATGGATGGCGGGATACTTGTTTTACAAGTATTTTATTGCCTACAATGTTTGTCCCACCCATGTTCCCATTCCCGAAACGAACCGAAATCGTAGGTGGGTTGGTGGAGAAAGAATGATAAACTAACGCGCAGAACTTATTTCTCGGCAGCTCAGTACTGCAGGTTCTCCTTCAGCCGATTGCAGTAATTTTCCAACTCGACGTACCCGGGACCGCTTGGTGACACTAGCAAACTCTCGAGTGGCGGTGTTGTTGGCCGACAGTCACGCGGCTTGTGGTGCTGTTGGCGTAGCAAAGGTGGCGTTCGACGATGCACCGACACACCGCCGACACCGTAGTCGTCGTTGCATCGGATCGTTGCTAGTGGGATCGTTTCGTGTTCGTTGATTTCGCTGTACTCGGGCGGTGCCTCCGTACTGGACAGATCGCACGGTACCATTATCGTCGTCCGACGGTCTTCCGTTGCAGAGGGCACAACAGGACCGTCGGCGGGGTGTCGCTGTCAGAAAACTTCGCCGTAATCGTGCGGTGGATCACCGTATCAGGAAACGAGCAGCCGGTCTCATAACGGCACCATACCGCCGTTGCGTGCCGTTGGGTTGCGCGCCATGTAGATGTCCATGTCGTGATCGGTCCAGTTGTCGGACGTGTCGCAATAGTTGTTGAGCGTGTGCGTTGAGCCGGCGGTGGAGTAGCTGTGGGGGACAGGCGATGTGACGAATAGGAGGATAGGAGAAGAGAAAAGACATATTAGCACTAAGAAAATTTCGACGGGAAGTCGTCAATTGACGGGAGTGTGCTTTGATGTTGAAGATCACTTGAAGATTGTTGCCTTGGGAGTTGGACGGCAAGCGATTACATTATCTGATTTTTGCTTCTTTGATCTGAAAATTCATTCAGTCACAGTAAATTGTTCAGAATTCGATAAGAGCTTCCCCAATTTAAAATACAAGGCAGCATTCCAATCTTTTCAAGGATAATATGGAGTCTTTATACGCATACATCATTATCGTAGTATGTATGAACAAGAATCTCCATGTTTTTCTCTTCATCAGAAAGTTCCCGACCGCTCTCGGAAGAGATGAGGTTTAAAGGCTTCAGAATAGTTGCCTGAAAAGGCGTTGCAGAGATCTTCCTTCGATGTGATCATTGATTAGATGCATATGTTGAGGATGAGTAACAGATATACCACTTTGACGTTGGAAAATTATACAGAATGTTAGAAATAACTTACCGACTACCAGGACGATGCTGATGCGTGTGGATGTGCGCTCCACTCAGCTGGTCTCGCGATCGGGACCTTGGCCTTGTGCGTCTTGTGCTCGAAGCGATACTATGGGCCGGTCCGTGTACGATCGAACCCGCGTACGATGCCCGGGACATACGCTCCGACGCGGCAGCTAGCGACTGTCTGGACTGTCTTAGTTCTGCAACAAAGACCACAGCACATGTTTGTCTTGTAACGTAAGATGGTTAAGAGGACACACAAGTTCACTTACCTGGTCTCGAGTTAACCAAATTGCTGGGAAATGCCGAACCGAGATATCCACGCTGCGAGTGATTCGAGAAGCTGTGATGCGACTGCCCATCCGCGATCGAGCGTGCCTTGCCTACCTTCGGACCACCGCCACCACCGCCACCGACGGCCGAGAAGTGCGACACGTGGCTGCGGAGATCGTCCGGGATGGCTTGATTTTCCATCGGGTAGATGCGGGGCCGCGGTATCGAGCGGCCACTGTACGCTGACACCTGGTCCCAGTCCTGCTGCACGCCGTTGGAGAGAGAGTAGCAGCACAGAACATTATCAGCATGAGCCACCGGTTCCATCAATTTACATTCGTGTCTTTTTTTTATTATTCCAAAACCACCACCAATGTTGTTATCATCATCATCATCGTCATGATTGTCACCAACGCTTTCCATAAGCATCGTCGTCGCGCTCGGGGTGTGTCATTACAATCCTTTCTGTTGCCCATTACGATCCTGGTTTTCACCAGCGCCGTGAAAATCATTATAGCTATTACCCATCACCAACGCTATCTCACCATAACCCCTAGTCACTTTGTTCCGAACGAGCTGCCAATTGCAATCAGCCTTTATTGTGTCCAACCGCTTGGCAAAACGCAAGAAGGGAAACATTCATCTCTCTCTCTCTCTTTCTTTGCACCATCGTCACACATTTGCAGGTTGCTGCACATCTTCTTCTGGACAAATGGACGCTGTCTCTCGGTCTATCCTTGCCTACTGCAAAGCTCCAACGCGTTCAGAGCAGAATAATGGATGAAAAATAAGCAAAACCACACCAAAATGCAATTGAAGCAAAAAAAAAGACAGTGGAAAAAAAAGAAATGAGCATCAGTGGGGAGAGCGAACAGCGATGCCTGGTGTCGTGTGGCCCAGTTTTTCCGGATTATTAAATGCGATAAACATGATAAGCTAACAAGAGCTGCCAGCGGATGCGGTTTCTTTCACTACCGCACATGTTCTTCAGGCACATGCACACCTGCCATTGCATAAACGTTTGCATGCATTCGGGCGTTCCAATGTGTGCTTTTTTTTTATCGGCAAACGGAAGAAATTAAGCTTGGCATTGGAAGTAATGGAAAATTGCAAATCCGGGCCAGGTCCACCCAGGCGATAGAGGGTGTGTGTACCATTGAATTAGAATAATAATTAGAGTGTAAAAAAAAGCTTCGCTTTTTCTTCGTTTGAGCGAAAAACAGAGTCTCGGATCGGAGCGTTCCTATACCCTATAGGGGTGTACATCGGAGTTCAGGTTTTTCAATAGACGAGAAAGTGGGACACAACTGTTGGGGGCCAGTTATCAGGTTGAATATGCGCTTTTCATCTTCCGAAGGCAGATTGTGCAACGATAAGTTTTGTGTGGCAATTTGATGATAAAATCACTCAACCGTTGGAATATTTTTCAGTTTCTCCTTTGGAGTTGGAGTTGAAGGCATCTCCATCATATAGATGCCATTGATTTTAAGTGGATTTTTTCGCGCTCGTAAACATAAAAATGTATAAAACTTTGAATGAGGTTAAGACTATTAAAACATGTCCAACTAGTTCTTCCTATACAAAGGACCGAAGGAAGTAAATGCAATAAAATCAAAACTTGAAAGTTTTCATTGCAATTTCCAATCATTAAAAACAAATTCCACAGAGTCAAATAAGTCGCTTTTTTTGTGTAACCTTCCAACACTCATTACAAAACAAAGTTGTTCCTCCGCATACGACTACGGAACTGAGTGTGTTTTCATTTGTTGGCTGCTAATCCTTTAATTGTCATCCGAGCATCCTCCAGGTTTGTTTAGTGGTGCCGGTTTTACGAGCAGCCAAACTTTCCTTTAAACTCAAATAATGGAGTCGTAATGCGAGAAGTGTGATTGATGTTGTTGCACACAAAATGGTGCGAGCAGGGCAAAAGGAAAGAATTTTAAAATTTCATTACCTCATGCTGGCGGAATGCACAATTGCACTTTTGCACTGCCACACGGGCTGGCGTTGGAGTTTGGGGTTTGGTAAGTGAGAAAAGTTTGCTCATAAACGTGATTCTGTTGGAAGGTCCGGAGTTGCCAGGAAGCGGCGTCACGTTCGCGAACTGAAAACGGATCCTTTTACCGGCTAATACCGGGCTGGGCGAATGTTGTGTCCTCGCTGCGGCCAACGTAGCGTGTATGTGTGTGTATGTGTCAGTTTTAATCACATTTATTATCGTTTGAAAGTTACAAAGCTGCCACTGCCGGGAGAAAGATGCAGTACGTACAGTTTATATTCATTTGCTCTCTGAAATGCACACCGGTTTGCTTGTTACTGAACTTTGACTTGGAGGTAAGACAGTTTTATTTTTCTATTCCCTGTCTCGCTCAATACTAAAGTTGCCAAACTGCTGGTGGGATTGAGTTTGAGTGAAGGAATACACACTAATTTCATTGCACCATCACACTAACTTCAAATGGTTGGACAACCGTCGTTGGAAAATTAAAAACCAAAGCCAACGAAAAGAGAAAAAGGACGAAGCATCATCGGGTTCGTTTGCCGAGGTTTGACCACAAATTTTGGACACTTTCAAGGATTCACTTCCTGGGATGCACACAGTTCGCACAGTCCGGGGTTGTACGCAAACAGAGTTGCTTTCCGTGCGGATGGTTGAAAGTTCTCCGTGTGGAAAACTCGCCACCAACAGATTTCGTTTTTATATCTGGCTACAAACGATCCATCATTCGTTCGGCATGCTAAATGGAAGGACGCCATCGTTGGCATGCAGAATTTTGGGGAGTTTTTTTGTTGTTGTTGTTGCTCTGAAAAAAAGTAGCAGTTTTCCGGCTTTGCTGCTGCTGTTAAAAATGGATCCCAGACAGTGTAGAATTCCTTCCAATGCAATGTGGAATTAATTGTTGTCAGTTAAAAATTTGGAAAGAAAAAATGGGATATGGGAAGGTGGCACGCTTGAAGTCTAGTTGTGTCATGCGATATGAGTGAAGCAGGAATGCATTCCAGAAAATCCATCACCACATGCACCCCACATATTTTCGACAACAGATATCACAGCTTAAATTTGCCGCAAAGATGTTTGAAGTTTTTAATGAATGCTTTGCCTTTATGTGGTTGATGCCACATCAAATATCTTTGCTATGGTCTATGTATCTGTTAATTTTAAAGGGGAGGAAGTTATCGTATTCTGGATGTGGTTTTGTTTATTTTCGAATTTTATTTATCAGCCTCAAATCTCCTTGTCCATCTTACACCGTAGTTTGTCACTGCTATCTACGCCCAAAATGCAACCTATTTCATAGCAGCTTTTTTCCTATCCTCGTGGTGTCGTGTGGCGAAAGAAGCAAATATTAATTTGGCGTATGAACGCATTGATTCCGAGAAGAGGCATGTTCGGTGGGATGAATGTTCCCCAAGAGAGCTGGGTAATTGTTCTTCGAGTATTATGGCGAGTACATTAGTTTATCAGCTCAGTATACTAAGATTATTCGATGAATTAGTACTAAAAGCACTACCACTAACTACAGTTTGCTATAAACTATTGCGTCTAAACTACTGCTAAAACGGTGGTCCAAGAGACTTTCTTCGTCTCACAGCTTGGTGATCGTTAGTTTGTTACGGTTGCCAAATATGCTTTTCTTTACCTTGTGCGAGTTGAACGCGGACAGTGTCGCCAGCGACCCTAGTGGCCCGTTCGGGCTTGGCGTCGGACCGCAGCAGTTGACCGGCAGACCGGCGATCGGCAAAGCGCTCTTCTGTTGCGACAGGGACTGCAGCTTCTTGGAGCGTCTTCTGAAAAGAATCCTGTCGTTGTAGACAAACGGTCGATGCCACGATCGAGTGTGCAAGAGTGGAGGTGCAGGTGGGTGGATTGTGCGTGTGCGAGGGTAGGTGGGTTGGTGGGTTTGATTGAACCGATTGTGCAGGGTGAGCAAAAAAGAAAGAAAGAAGAAAAAACACGATCACGTGCAGATGCAAATAAATGCGGAAGTGCATGAGTATGTGTTTGAGTATTAGAGGAGGGCTTAGGACATGCAAGAGGAATAGAGTTGCGAAGTAGACATAGCTTGGGTTGAAGGTTTTGTTTACTAAACTTTGAAAATTGACGCTCTCCAAAGTCTAGACAAGCAGACCTTCTAACTGTGCACGCTTTCCTACCTGCTAGCGGCAATGAAGACGATCACCGCAACGATGATTGTGCCACAGATGGCAGCACTGGCAGCGATCGTAATCTTGTCCATGTTGGACGCGGGCGAGGCTACCGTGCGCACCTCCCGGCACTGAGTGTAAGGCACGGTGTCGGGCGTTACGTTGATCTCCTCGAGTGACACCACACACACGATTATGCATTCGGCCGACGGTACGTTCTTGATCTTGAATTCGCGCTCGCTCGCTTCTAGCGGTGGGCCCTGCTTGAAGCTCTTATCGCCAAACAGACGATAGACCACACGGAAGCCAAGGATGTTGGCCGTGTCCGAGTCCCACTGGATGATGACCGAGTTGTCCTGGCGCGAGCTGCAGTGAAGAGAATGTGTGAATCAATGGATGTAAAGTCGCGCCTTTTCGTCTGTCTTACCTGAAAGCATTTTTAACCTGCACCTCCTTGGAATCGTCTATCTGGGTGCCTCGTTGTGGTGGGAAGCCAAGCACCAGTGGAGGGCGCTGTTTGTGAGGCGGTGAGTTGTTGCTGCTACCGTTCCCTCGCCAATTCTTGGTGGCCGGTGTCTTGGTCGTCGTGGTAGTCGTTGCTGAAGCTGTGGTCGATTGTTTCGTTGTTGCAGGTGTCGTTGTAGTTACTGTCGTACTGCTCTGTGACGTTGTGCTGTTGGAAGACTGTGTTTCTGCGGCGTTTGAGGAAGAGCCTTGCTGCTGCGTGGTGGTAGAAGGTGACGTCGCCACAACGGTAACAGTAGCGTTGGTAATGCCGCTGAGCGTTGTCGATTGCGTTAAAAGTGTGGTTATGGTGGATGAAGCGGTTGTGGTACGAGCTGTGGTCGTTTTGGGTAACAAAGACTCAACCACACCGACCGGACCTTCAAGAGCTACCTCCGATTCTGGACAGGTGAGTTCCTCCGGTTGGATGGAGTAAAAGCCGCGCTCTCGGAAGCGATTTGGAGAACCACAGAACTGTGGATTACGTTCGCGTGATGTTACCTGGAAGAATTCAAATCATGTAGAAATTATAGCTAGAAACTTGTGGTAAAAAATGGATCTGGAACTGTACCTGTAAATCGCCATTTCGGATCCATTCAGCCACCCAGCGCAATTTGCAATCGCAGTGCAGGAAGCGACCACCAAGCGATAGTCCTCGAAGTGTTCGATTAAGATGAGCCAATGCTTTCTCCGGCACGGTTGGTAATGGATTTCCATCCAGAGCTAGCAGCGTTACGGCTGGATTACCTCGGAACGCCGTTTCGGGCAGTGCGGTAAGAAGGTTGAAACCGATATCAAGCACCCGCAGTTCTCGCAACGAATGGATCGCTCCGACCGGGAACTCAGCCAGCAAGTTGTTGAGCAAGCTCAACGAACTGAGCGTTTTCCGCACGCCGGAAAATGCCGTCTCACCCAAGCTTTGAATAAGGTTCCTTTCAAGATTGAGTGCGGTCAGTGCGTCCAATCCATCAAACGATTTCACACCAGCACCACCGGGCAATTCACGGATGCCATTCTGCGAGAGATCGAGAAAGGCAAGCGTGCGCAAACCACGAACTGCCTCCGGGACACGCTTCTGTTTGGTGCCCTTGAGGTTAAGATTCTTCAGACTTGCCTCTAGTCCCCGGAAGGCAAATGGTGCGAGCGTCACGTTGTTATCGGACAACTTCAGTGTGGATAGTTTGCGCAATCCAGCGAATGCATCGTTTGGCACACTGTGCAAACGGTTCTTCGACAGATCGAGCAGGTTCAGGATGGTGAGTGGTTTGAGTGCTCGAATTGGCACCTCTTCTAGTAGGTTATCCTGAAGATTAAGGTTCTTCAACACGGCTTCCTGTCCTTGGAAGGCTTTTTCGTCGATTCGTCGCATTTTGCAACTGCTGAGCTGTACGTTGTGTAGCTTCAGGTTGACGAACAAACCGCCTTCTAGCTGCTCGATCGTCGAATTGTTTACGTACAGCAGATCCAAAGGTGTAGCACGCGCGTACTTGTCTAAGGCTTCAACTAACACGGGGAAATCAACCTGTACGGAAGAGCAAAGGTAGAGGAAGCGGATGTTTTAAGCAACACAACTTTATCGAGTAGAGTTGTTGATCCGGCAAACTCACTTGATCACATTGTACGGACAGTTCCTGTCCGAGGTTGTAGGCACATAAGCACGAGTTTTGCAGATCGGGTACCTCCCGCTGCCAGGGGCACTGGGCCACCACGGTAGTCCGGGCGGTAAGCACCGTCAGCAGGGTTACCGACATCCACCAACCACTAGCAGCACCGCGCCGTAACATGACGTGGCCGGCAACACTAACAGAACGAACAAAAACAACACTAAACACAAAACGTAAAACGAACGACAGGGTATGCGCTTTTACCGCGGCATACGGATTCTCGCGGTTCTTCTATGCACCTTCAACACCTGCACACTCCTTCACCGTCCGGACATTGGGACTTCTGTATGACGGCGTGACCTTTCTCACGCAGGAGTTTCCTCCGCGGAACCGAACAAGGTTGGGACTAAGGTCGTGACGGGGCTACCAGCCACACTCCTGCACTCGCTAGCAGTAGAGAAGGATCTGTCCTGCTGCTGGTTCAGCACCGGATTAGCGCGCGAGCCCACCACGTACGGGCGTCAGAGTGTAACGAGCGTGCCCGAAGCCACACGAGTACGATCGGTTGTTTCGCGCACCAGTTCTCGCACCTATTTCGCGATCTAGTTCGCTTCCGCCGGACGATCAGTTAGGCAGCGAAACTATGCACCGATTCGAATTCACTTTCGTTCCGATGCACCGTAAAACTGCACCAGCCCCGATTGGAATGGGTTTGGCTGCCTATCGCTGTTTTCCTTTCTATGGACGCTCTGGTTGTTCCGAGCCGTCGCCGGTTCGATGCCGCTACCGTGTGCAATCTGTAATTGAAGGAACATCAAAATTCGTTAGCAAACATCATGGGTATGCTCTCAGCATGGGGTGGGCACGGTCAGACGGGAAACGATGTACACACAAATAGGTGCACATACGCACGTGTCTGGTGAAATGAAACGGTATGTCTGCATCGTGGTGATTGCAGTTGTTGCAAGCCGGCACGCTTCCTTTGGCATGATCGATCGGTGTCAAAACGGAGAGTTATGGGGCGATCCAAGGAGGTTTTTTTTATGTGCAAGGGAAAGGAGGCGCAGTTAACAAGGCGATTGGTGTTTCTAGGTTGGAGCTACGAGATTTCTAGCGAATGATCTTCATTTTTTGTGGAATATTTAAGATAGAAAAAAGAGAAAAGTTATGTTTATGTTAAATGACTTTTTGGAGGAATGTTGCTGCATTCTATCGAGCTGTCCAATTATACATCGTTTATTTGTTATTTTGTAAGCTATGTTCAGACCATCCGAGCTCTCCCGGGATAGGATGCCCTTTCATGGTTCGGAGAAGCAAATGTCTCCCAACCCAAAGTGTAAGGAATTGTATTTGTAAATCCGTTTCAGGTAATACTGCCCATCATTTATGGATTCTATCGGAAATATTTTCACCAGGCTTTGTAGGTTATTTCTTGATCGTTCTGTCCATCCCGTAACTTATAAGGGATCGAATGAAGCCAAGCTCCCTTAAAATCCTTCAAAAACCTTATAATTTGGTGGCTTCATCGTTCTTCATCTTGAACTCAGGGCCTCCGTCCAAACGATATTGAAGAGGAACCTGAATGATGGACATTATTACCTATAGTCTTAATCTTTTTCGTTCTTAGAATAGATTTGCATCTTCACACAGTAGTTTCCAGAAGATCTTTTGGACAAACCTCTATTGAAGGACCTTTTCCAATTACTGTGTGGTCATGTTTGGGTATCTGCTCATCTGCTCATCAGAAACCTCTACCCAAGGACCATGAAGAATGGTAACTGCCGTCAGCTTTATGTGGCTTATAAATGTTATACTTATTTTTCCACTCGCGGATATCTTCAGTACTCCACTTCCAAAACAACCATCAAGCGGCGGAAAGAAGGATCCAACGTTCTTCATCAATCCCATTGACAAGTTTACAAAGCACTTACACTAATGGGTTTAATACTCGGCAACTGACCGACTAACTGCCCTTTTTAGCGGTTGCAACTCAAACTGACAGTGCTCCAAGGATATGATCCTTCCTTCCTTTCGGTCCCTTCCTGCCTTGGAAACTTTAGAATTTTATCCCCTTCGTGCAAGTCACGCTGACCGTGGGTTAGGGGGTTTTCCCCCTCTCCATAGAAAACCACCGAAGCCAATTCGGCGCCCAATATCGAAACCGCTCGCGTTTACAACTTTCAAAATATAACATCGCATTTTTAATGAATCGAAAATTCGATGACTGTTGTAAAATGGAGAGAATTGAACGCGAACGCATTGTGATAGGATGTAATGGAATGAAAAATCTTTATGAATATAATAAGTACGATTGTGTTTGGTCCGTCATGGGGAAAAGTGGCATCTCTTTCGTAGAACAGTTCGTTGGGAGTTGTTGCGAGCATTTCTATTATCGCTTTCTCCACACCCTAGCGTCTTATGCCTTCGTTGTCCTAACGAGTGATGCAGTTTTATCTTTGTCCGGTACGTCATAAAGCTGGATGATAAATAAAGACGAATTGTTCCTGCACAGGGCCAGTTGTAGTGATACAGAGCGAGGGAGCAAGATGAATAGGACAAATGGTGCAGAAGACAAATGGAGGAATCAGTGAGGGGTTCATCTTTCTTTGGTATTGGAGGGCGAGTAAGAAATTCGTTAAAATTTTCACCATTTGGTAGGGTGTACCATCAGAGGGAAGATGGAAGGGATGCTATTTGATGGTTGATTTCGATACTGACGACATGACACGATGTGCAAAGTGATAAAGTGGCAGCACAATGCAACGCGATCTGCCCAGTGACCAAGAGCACCGAGGCACTTGGGCAGCTGACCATAATGTTGGCTGAGAGGAAAGGAACCGTGAGGAGCATTTTTATTTCTCAGTTCCATCTTCACAGCTACCATTTTTAGCATTTTTTTGTTTTCGTCGAGCGAAGAATGTTTCTGAAGATTGATTACGGTTCGTCCAATGTTTCCATCGGTGGTCGTTCTGTTGTTTGCGACCAGTTCGCTCTGTGAGGAGTACTCGAGCGTTAAACTGACCATTGATAATCTGGTGCAGGGGTGGGAAGCGTGATGGAGGGAGGCGTCGGAAATGAAATAGATTGGAAAAAGCTCCATTTTCGCCCCCTCTTTTGCAAATGGAAATGAATCGAAAGTAAACATACCAGTTGGCACTGTTTCAAACGTTCGTTACTACTCACATTAGCGAAGCAGAAGGAACTCTCGGAAAAGCACGTGTCAAAGATGTCAGCTTTTACAGTTTTAGTAAACAATTGTTGGTCTTTGGAACGAAAAACGTTTCTGTTTTTCTTGCTTTGAGCTGCAGCTTGAGCTGCTTCGCAGATCAAACATTCTATTTTATTGTTATTGCGCCTAAGAGTATGCAACGCGTATTGCAAAAGAACCAATTTCTGTATCGATAGACTAGAATGTAGGAAGAAATTCTTTAAAATGTTCAAACTTCATGTAATGAAAATTCAAATTCCATTAATATCTCCGCCATTGATAATGAACACAATGCGTGCATCAATCGTATTTATGAAATCAAATTAAACGATCATTCCCCCTGTAAAGAACTCCCAGTCAGCTTCGATTGATGGTCACTCATCATTACAAACTTCAAAGAATCGGTTGCCGCCTATTGCCACCTCATTTGTCTTGTCCCTGCGGCATGTTAACGCGCCACTCAATTATGAGCTCTTCTCATGTGCGATGGAAGAGGGTGGTGCAGATGAGCATTAAGTACTTTCCGCCTTTTCATCGCATCAAACTGGGCCAAACAATTCCTGGAAACGCAGTTGCGCTCCAACAATTACGCAAATTTGTGTGTGTTTGTATGCGTGTGTGTCTTTCACCAACCCACCCACTCAGATATATGCTCAACCCGGTACACTTTCAATGCTCTCGTAACTCTTGTAAACGGTTTTATTTTCACGTTCAAGTTCACACACACACACACACACACACACACACACCATGGGCCGCTCCTCGTCGTCTTTCCCCTGTCGCAGCCAATCCCGTCCAACCCAATTCATTCATCATCAAAGCCAATTGTTGCTATCGAAGCATGAATCCCCCGCTCGACCCACCCCAAAGTCACGCTCGGAATCAGTGGCCGTGTAAACAAACGGCTTAAAACCGGCGTCGACGTAGCGGCATTTGTGTGCTTGCTGCCAGCCAAACCTTGCTTCTCTGGTGGGGTTGGTGTGGTTTAGCAAGTGGCATAAAAACACACAAACACCCCCAAACACCACCAACCCACCGACACGAACAGGTTTTGATGCACACGCACACGCCACACATATTTTGCCAACATACCAGCACACCAAGGGTCTACTTTTACGCGACCACATAAATATTCAATCCAATTTTCATGATTAAGGTCATGCATGCGATCGTTGGGTGATATGTGGGTGAAAGGGGAGGAGGTAAATTTGACGTTTTTTCCCCTTCTTGGTGGGAAAGGATGATTTATGCGTTGTAAAAGTACACCCGAGATCGCTTTCCGGGGCGTAGGGGAGTTGAGTTTTGTGTGTGTGTGTGTGTGTGTGTGGGTGTGAAGGTTCGCTTATGCAATTACGCGAAATACAAGCTACCGGATGGAAAATCGTTGGAGTGATCGAAGATTAGCATCCTTAAGGTAAAAGGAGGCCGGTTTTGTGTGCGAGTATATGTAAGGAATATGGAGATCAAAATATTTCTTTTGGAAAGCTCTTACATCAGGATGACTTGGGAAGGAACACACCAAGAATTCCTTTTTAAAATTCATAACCTTCAAAGAGGTTTGAAAACAAGATGCAAACAAGTGGATACTTGCATCAGGACTTTAAATGATTAAGAGAAAGGAGTCCCTTGCATCCCAAACGGGTTACAGACCCTTCCCTTAAGAAATCAATACGAATCGTCACTCGGTTACTCCTAACTGGCCGTTTTCGTTTGGCACTTTTCTTCTCGATCATCGATTGATTCTATCTTGATTTTAACGAGAAGAAACGGATGAAACTTCTAAGGCCGAAATGGAGAAAGCGAGCAAGAGTTTTGCAGAATTGAATCATGTCCGTACGTGAGTCGATTTTCGGAGTGTAAATTGTAGCCCCCGAAACGTTGTTAGCTTGTGGACGCCAGTGAAACCTCAGACTCTTTCGGAACAGCTTTCTAAGAATCAAAAACACACAAACAAAGCGCCGGAAAACGGTCGTTTTTGTCAGAGGAAAAAGTAGTTTTTCGCTCACCGAAGGTCGGCCGGAAGATTGCTGATGGGAATTGAGTTATACGTTTGGAGGGTGATTTAACAATTGTGATCGTTGTGGGAAATAGAACCAAAAGCCCAATGGTTGGTACAAAAACATAACACAAACAGCCCAGTGTTTTGCCTCGTCTCGTCCAGGCTTGAAACAGGGTGAGGTGAAGTCATTTATCTGTCCTTGCAGTCTAGTAGCAGGTTTAAGGTTCGGCCTGAGGAACATTGCCAATCGCGGGGACATGACAAAGACAACCGGTTCGCATTGGTTGTTTGGGTGGTGTAGCTGCAGTAGCTGCACTGCTAGATGTAATGCACCGGCGAGTTTTTTTGTTGTTGTTGCGAATGCATTGCTTTGATCGGTCGGGTTTTGTGGTTCAATCTGTTACGGATCTATATTCATCTCGCCTGCATTTTTATGCGGCTCTCTCTCTCTCTCCAATACGTAGTGAGTTGTGTGGTGGATGTGGAACTTTTTGCCTTTCACTTTAGCGATTTAAAAATGGAAATGTGATAAACGGTCGGTTAGTGATGGAATTTGTGGTGGAATAAAATTATTGGTGGCATGTGTGCTTTGTTACCCCGAGGTTCCCGAGGGCTTTCCAGAATATGCTACTCATTTTCAATCCGAGCCTGGGACAAAGACAAATGCATCCATCAAACGTCCGTCCTCGTTCAATGCATTGACACAACTTTGTCCAAGTTCTTGCACCAAGAAAGGTGTGTTTGTGTGTGTCTTCACAAATGTTATCCATGTACGTAATAACGTTTTCATTACCCATCCCTGATGTGTTTGACAAGTCAATTTTTACCGATCACTCAAAAGCTCACATTACTACGTGTTCGAAGTGTTTGGCTACATTTCTTTCGCCGAGACACACTCAGCCACTCACACTTCATAAAGCGTTAGCAGAATCGCCGAGTCGCCGTATCTTTGCAACGATAAATCATTTTGACACTCACTAGAGTAGCAAACTGAAGGAGCATTCCAATGCTAAAGGCACCAGATAGGGCCAATATGTCCTCTAGAAGGTTGGTGGCGGCGGTACTGTCTGCTTCTCAAGGATACGGCCAAGTACGTTCGTTCTTATTCTCACATCGAGGTTGTGTTTGCTTTGGGCCACCCCCTTAGAGTTGGGGGAAAGCGCATCGGAATCGGTGAAAGAAACATGCCAAAGTGACAATCGTTCCTCGAGACGAATGAACCGTTTTGTGTAGTTACTTTTAGCAGGAAACTCTGAGTAGAACTGAAGCGTGCGAAAGGAAAGGCAAAATAAGGGTGAAAATTGAGTGTAAGCCCCAAGCCAGCCACCCTTTGCACAGGGTGACTGGGCTATTCTCGTGCAGCACTCGTGTGGCACTTGACTTGCAGCAATCGATCTTCCCTCGTTTGAATACCTAAAGGTATGCAACCTTTCGTATGCGACGAGAATTGGTGTTTTTTTCTTGTGTCTTCCTCCTCCAAGAAGTTCCCGGTCGTTCTCGGGAGTTTGTCTGCGTCATTGGAAAACCATTGCAGAAACAGCAGGAAACCAATTACAGAAATCGTACCTCGCGGCGTCGTTACCCGCCTCGTGAAGAGAAGGAGTGAAGTTCGGTCACACCAACGTCAGCCAACCTCAAGGAAGGATATTAAACGCTAACCGAATAAATCATTCCGGTAACATCTTTCTTCCCGACGTTTATTTATTTTTTATCTCCTTGGTTTGATTTGTTCCTTGCCACGCCATGGTCGGGTAGGTTCGGGTGGGTCGTCGATCGCTGCTTTTTATTGCAAGTGTATGCAAGGGTTTCTTCTTGAGACGACGGATGCGGATTCTGCCATCGAATCGATCCGTTCCAATCGTACGTTTCTTGTTGAAAATCGTTCGCTCTAGCCTTCATTTGTGGGAAGACTGGGTGGGAAGGAAAGGCGAAAGATGACAGGTTTCCCGGGGTAAGCGTTTACCCGTGTTGTTTGTTGGGGCAGCGATTTAAACAAGCTGTAATTGGAATTTGATTACAGCGCACTGACGAGATCGTTCGAGAGAGAGCGTCGTCAGGATAAATGCGCTGCTGATTGTAAACAAGTCCTTTTTCCAAGCAACAGTGAATTACTGATCTGCAAACTGTGGACAACAATCGGAGAGGACTTGTAATTGCGCTGTGTATGCTGTTAGGATTGCCCGTGCCCAAGTTGTAAGGGATAAGGATTCATCGTGAGTTAGTTATCTGTAAATAATCGAGTGTTTAGTGTATCGCTATTCAAGAATTGCTGTGTGGGCGTAGGAATTAAATATAGTTTAGCGAGGACTCCGTATTGATTTTTCCAGTTGCAAAATTCTCAGTAAAAAGCACGAACAAGAACTTTGGTACTATTCACCTCACTGACGCCTTCCTTAGACTTAACATAAACACCTTAGCATCCATAAGTATTTACAGTCCAACTGGGCCACTGCCCGGGTACTGATTATGCAACGACCAGAACACTACTGATTCCACCTTCATTGAACCTCACTTTACTTAAGGTCGACCCAAGCAGAACAAAAACTAAAGGCACGATGGACTCGGTACTTTACACTCAACGGCACCATAAACTAAAACCTCACGTAAGCTTGGTGGCGATTCCTCCCCCGGAACGGTTAGCAATTTTCCACCTGACTAGGTCCAGTGCCGGCCACAGGTGAAAAGATTTAGGGAAACACAAAGTCCGTCCGAAAGTTCTACGAGCAAGGTAGAGAGTGAGAAAAGAGTTTCTGACGATGGTTAAAAAGGCACGATGCATCGAGGAACCATGACCCGGGCTAATGTTTCATTCTTTATGCATCGGCATCGTTCCCCTGCCAGGCGGAACCAGTTTTCTTCGGTGGGTTTGCAATTTCCCATTGTCTGTTTGTTGTGGCATGTGGCGCTTGCTGCTACGGGTATCGTGTAAGATGACTTATTTTTATACGCTGCAAGGGCTATTAACCATCGAGAGGTGTGGCCAGCCCTGATGCTGGCTTTTGTTTGCCTTTCGGTCGGCTTCACTTCGGCTGGTGGTGATTATTGGACTTCGTTGGAACTTACGCCGCAATGCTGTATTTCGAACGCCACCGAAGAGCGTGGCAGAAGGGTTTATTTTGTAATGCACCAATGCAGACAGCGGGTAAGCATTAGGCGCTCTTGGAACTTCTCGAATGATATGCCGTAGGTTAGGGCGCACGTTTGCTGCTGGGTGGTCCGGTCGAGCACAACAAAAAAAGAGTCGATATGCACATTCCGTTTGATGTGTGGCTTTGCTGCGCACGATGAAGAGAGCCTGCGCTCATTTTGCTTGGTACCTAAATCAAGGCTTTTGATTGCAATTTTCTTCTACTACAACTGCCATTTGCAAAGAGTCCATTTGCCTTTGCTGGCAACAGAAACGGAAATGTAGGCAAAAGCAAATAAAAACACAACGTCCTCCCTGATCCAAAGCCAGCGAGGCTCCACGGTATGGTGGCTCCAATAATGTGGGTGATTAGATTTCCGGGCTGCATATGGTCGGGCAATTGGGAGTTGTGGTGCTTTTTATCGGCAGGAAGTTCAAAGCAGCAGGTATTGAACCTCGCGATCATATAGGTCTTGTTGAAGCACAGGCAGGGTAAATAGCGGGGAAAAAATGCTACGAAATTGCACAAACGAATGCCTCCTCCTCATGGTCAGGTGATGAAGACGACGATAACGTGCGGAAACGTGGGCTTAACGAAGAGAGATCGCCAAAAAAAAGGTACTTCTCATCCGTGAAGAATTGGTGAAACTGGCAAAAAGCTTTCAGGCAAGTTCTTTTAACCTTTGGAGGCGTTTTTTGCTTCTTTTTCTTGGGAGTAATGGTTGGTAGTTGTCTACGGCACTGTTCTGTACACATCCTTTAATGCCTTTGGGTCTGCTGCTCTTGGTGGAATCGTTGCCAACTGGTCAGAAGTTTTGTTGTTCCATCCTTGCTTTCCTGGCATTCCACGCCGAGGTGGCATGCTTATGCTAGTAGTACACCGCTACACCACATTTATTTCTACCCATTTGGCAGAAGATTTGTGGAAATTGTGTGCCCTGGACGGGACTGGGTATAAAGTAGTTTATTAAATGCCGCGCGTATACACCACCCAAGCAAAACGGTAAAAAGCATCTTTTCCCATCACCCGTTAGCAAAACATCCAAACCAAGAACAAGTATAATTCTCGAATGTCGTTATTTCGTAATAGCCATAAATATATCGGTTCCCGATGGGAAACGAATTGGCGTTGCACGTCGACGTTACGGTCGATATAGAGGATTGGTAAAAGTTTCCCCGACTGACTTACCCTTACTTTGCGCGGGTTATTTGGTTCTTGTGTCTCCTAGGCTTTTTTCTTCCAGACTCTCTCTCTCTCTGTGGTAGCAGTGGGTGATACAGGGACCATAAAATGTGAACCTCCTGTGGGTCCTCGTCGACTAAAAGGTAGCAGCGGTTCGTGCGATTGATCAGGTAAGGACACCTTCCGGAAGCAGAACTTATTCCCCTTTTTCGGAAGTAGTTGTCGAGACGAACTTTTGTCCAGAGAGTGGATGTAAATTATTGTAAGCTTTATAATTGCAAAAGTCGGATCAAGTTCGAGTTCGAATGTTGTTTCGAGACGGCATCAGGATGGCAATTTGTTCGCTGTCAGGATGGGTGAAAGGGTGCGATGAAAGAGGACGTAATGATGTGCTCTATTACTTGTCTATTCATGTGTAAAACAAGCTCATAATGGTATGTTACTCAGTATCCCTTTTGGGGATACACAAGCTACAAGTGATTGCAATGCGAGAAGGGCTTTTGGTCGATATCGTCCTATGTGTTCTTTAAAGTTAATTTGTAGGCCGACATTGCAAGGCTCACCGGTTCTGCATTCATGACCCGAATAAGGAAAAAGGGATTTATTTTAATAATTAATCACTGAAGCTTCCAACACAGCTCCACATCGTTCCCTGTAGGCATCGAAAACATTGCTTTAGAACAAAGCGTTCACTACATAAAAATGAAATCTTCATCAAATTATGATAAATGTGCCCGTGTTCGCTTAGTAGAATATGTAAGCGAAGGTACGTTTCCACTGGATGGATCCCGCTCGAATGTTTTATGACTCTCGTATGCACAATTACTTCGTCCCAAAAGCAATGTTCACGCGAGACACTATTGTTTTACGAAAACTCGCTCCGGTAGTAGAGCACACAAAATATGGCCGCGGTGCAACGACATTCGATGCAGAATTAATATCCCGTTTAGCATAATGCTCAGCAGCAAAATGTATTGAAATTCTATCCGCAAAACGCTATACTCGCTTTCCGAACAACGGGAACCACCAGAGGGAAGGCTAGATTGGTGAGTGGGAGTTTGCGAGGGGAGGTTGAATTTTTATTCCCCCCATACTCTTGTCGTGCACGTACAACAAGTGACAAAATTTCGTATACATTTTCTTTTTTCCATGTATTTTCTGGTAAGTGCAGTTTTGCCATACCGGCGATGCTTCAAGAAGGGAAAGTCGGGGTGGACAAGGTTCACATTTTTCGATGCATTGCTTATGAGGTTCGCTTTTCCCTTGCGGAAGCAGTCGTCACGTTGGTTACGGAAGAACCAAGGAATAAAGTAGGTGGGTAGATATTTCGGCACCAAGTTCTTTCCACCCTTGCCCTATCCAGGGTGTCGTCAAGTCCTCCACACACACGAGGAAGTGCACACGAGAGAGACAGACAGAGAGAGAGAGAGAGAGAGAGAGAGAGAGAGAGAGAGAACGAGACACAAGGTTGCATTATTTATTCATTGCACAGCGTTGGAACCAAGCCTGAAGCACCTGTACGGAAAAGGATTGTCCGTAGGTTTTTGCCGAATAAAAAACATCACCAAAAGTCTTCTGTATAGAAACAATGACAGAACAAAAAACCGAAGCGCAGATAAAATCATTGGATCGATCAGTGGCAAGAAGCTTTAAGCATCCTTTACTGATGGGATTAAGATACTGTAGAGCTAGCAAAGTGAGTTACGATTTAAAAACCTGTCGGGAGGCTCGATCAGATCGTTTTGTCCCGTACGATCCATCAATCATGACCGCTAGCCCTCAATCACAGATTCTGAAAACCAATTATTAATCACTTTCGCCAACAATCGGTTGACATGTGTGCAGCGCAATGTCAACCTTTTGTCTGAGGATGTTAATCAACGGTGTGTTCCATGGTTTTGGATTGATGGCACCGAAGTGAGCCAAGCCCTGTGTGTGCACACCTGCACCGTGCAAACCGATCCAAGGAAACACGTACGAAAGCGCGACAGCACTGGGCCGTGCCGGTGCAACGTGCGCCCGTTTGATGCTGGCCCGACACAGAGGCTTATGACGTTGAGGTTTTTGATCTCGGCCGTTGCAAGCTGTCATGTCGGCCGGCTGGAGGATTTTTTGTTGTTGTTGTTGTGTGTCCCTTTCCTGGTGGCTTGTCATCTGTTAGATTTTTATTCTTGCAAACTGCAGCACGTCCTTGTCAAGATGAACTACGGTGCAGATATGGGCATTTTTTTTTGTCGCCGTTGCTGTTGATACGGCATTCATGCCTTAGATCCAGCAATGCATAGCGGAACAAGTAGTTACGGCAGAAGCTTTCCTATGACGAAGGTGATGACATCCGGTGACGAAGGAAAGTGAAGAAAGTGAATAAAATTGTCGTCCCCATATGACGCCCGTCACCCGTCACAGCGCGCTTTGTTGGGTTATTTTTAGTAGCAAAATATGGAGGACCTACTCGCCGGGATCGGAATTGCACGAGGAGCGAAATGCTAATCCTGCTCCTAATCGAACCTACCTAGTCGTGTGTGAGCGTGTAAGCAGAAACATCGAAATTGAGCTGAAGTTCTAATAGCTTTGTTTGTGCTTAAAGCTCACTGTTCCGATAAATATGGTTGCTGGCATTAAGGGAGAAGTCCTCGCACACCCACCATTCGGAAGGATGCACCAGAAATTATGCAATGGTGTCGCGTACGACGTGTGGTTACGATTAGCTCGTTCGCATCACTTACCATTTTCCATCATCCTATTTTGCCGGTATTGCGTAAACGGTGCATAAAAGGATCGATACCGTTGTTTCACCGTCTCATCGCGTGTCATCGCGCATCACGCTTGTGGTGCCATTAATATTTTGCTCCAGTGTAATGCTAGGCGTAATGTCGCGTAATGGTGATGTGCGGTGTCCGTTTCGACACGTTTTCACCCGCCTCGATGCGTTATGTAAGTAGGACGTAAGAATGATTCTTGTTACTCTGACGGAACAAATACAGCACACACAGACATAGGATGTATCGGATTCGGTAAAGACGAAGTTCGTGTCCCGATGGAGTATACGCAGAATGCCGGAAGTAGTGGCATTTGCTTCCGATCGGAAATTGCTTCCAGCATTATCAGAGCATGATTCCAGCATTTGCTACGAAACGAAATCGACATCCTCACGGCATGTGCGATACAATACGAGGTACATGAGTGGGGGTTTAAACTTTTTTTGCCCAGTGTTTCATACATTCCGTCTTAGTTTTTTTTTATGAGAAACCCTCCCGAGACCTGACAACGCACGGTGGCGTTAAAGCTGATGATGCTCTGTCAAGCTTCACTGCAACGTTATCGGTGACCTTTTCTGTAGTTGAAACGATTGCAAAAGGAAGCCGTTTAGTTTTCCGTTTGCTGGTTTTCAAAATTTGCACCGCATCCGAAAGGGAAATTTGGAGGTGAAATGTCGGCTCGTCTCTAATACACTCGCCAAATGCTACTCGGCACTGGAAGTGATCCCATTTTTGAGGATCAATTTTGACAAAATTACCCGTCTATTTGAAGATGGCCAAAATGTTCGTCCCGGTTTTTGATGGACGGCTTTGTTACCCGCCGTCAGTATTTGTCAAAAACCTTTCATACGGGTCGGGAAAAGAATTCTCCAGTTTATTCGTCCTCATACGATGGAAAACCATCGTGTGTGCTGACCATGGCTACAAAAGGAAATTTTTCATCTTACTCTGCATACACTCGACGGTGTGCTCGCTCACAGTATGCCGTAATTGAGCGCATCAATTGAATTACGTGGATGGAAGTGGATGGGTTGCAAGGAAACGGTGCAACAAAATAAGATTATTTTCCCTACATATGCTCATTTTTCCGACCGAATAGCACAAGCATACTTGCATTATTCGGTCCAACTGCCTGGGCCACTCTTACCAGACATACCATTCATACCCGGAGACACTGATTAGATGCTTCTTTCGCGGCTCACAGACATAAGCTTCATGAATTTCATGACGGTCATCACGGTCGGTTGGTGGACATGGATAGCGGTTCTTCGGTGCAACGTCGTGCAGCGGCGGAGTTGCCATTTTTCTTGCCTTCCCTCGGGGAACCCGGGGACGGATCATTCGGTTTGCTTTCGTCGTATGCATTAAGCGGGCGGATGGAATGTGTGCTTTGCACAGCAGTGGTTGGTATGCACTTGAAAATTGCAGCAGCATGCTTTCAGCGATGCAAAATCTCGAAGACTGAGTGGTCTCCTGTCTTGTGCTGGTTGCTGAATACGTGAACAAATGGCTGGATATTTGTAGCGCAGCAGGAACGCGGGATTGGGTTGGGTGCTATCTAAATCGGAAAATATGTTTATCGTTATGGACCGCTATTAGCGTTTGTTCTTTTTTGTTGCGGAAAACCATTGTCATGGTCTTCTTGGCTTGACGGTCACCATCGAGAACTGCTTGCTTTGGGGTTCGTTTCGTTCACTTGAAGCGAGCCGGGATCGGTTCTGAAACGTTAGAGGATCAGAATGATAGCACCACAAGCAAAGTAAGTGTCCTTCCAATATCGTACAATACCGTTAGTGGTAAATGGGAAGAAATTGTCCCACGGAGCATCAACCACCATCAAGCAACCGATGGGCATCGCATCGTTTTGTGGGCAATAGTAATAGCAAGAAAGGACATCGCGACAGAATGGAAAATGAAGAACGTCCTGGCACACTTTTAATTAGAAAGACTGAGCGTACGGAGCGCTGAGGTTATGCAATCACGAAAGAATGGCGTCAATGGCAACACCCACACCCGATCACACCGGCCAGGTTAATGCGAGTTAGTTATTATTTACGACATTATCATTACGGTTATTATCTTGGGCGCGATCGTGCTCCATAATCGGTACGGTTCTTAATTCGCGTGTCAGTTCATATTTCCGCGAGACTCTTTTTGCAACTCCGTCTGAATAGCACCATCCGGACAGGGAAACCGTTTTATTTTCTCGTCTTCTTCCGGGTCTACGTAGAGCTTGGTTGAAGTTGAAGCTTCCTATTTTCCCTCGTCTTTCGCACCAAAGCATGCACATGCAGCATGCAAAGCAAGTGCAGCTAGACGAAGATAAAGTTTCCTGATAAATGACTGATAAGACAGATGGTGCGTTACAGTGTTTCTTTTTGGCCGTTTCGCGGACGAGGGATAAATCATTTCCCGTAGTGGTTTCTTTTGGCATTGTGTAAAACGATCATGAAGTCTTAAGCAATTCTTTTTCCACTATGACGTTTGAGCTCCTTTTCTTTTCTCAAAGCTTGTTTCTAATAAGATGAGTTTCGGGTTAGGATAAAAAAGAAAACTGATAGTCTGATGATTGTAGTATACGAATGTTGTGTATGAAAGGCTGGAGAAGGATAAAATCCCAACATTCTAAAGTACCCTAGAGAAAAGAGCAAAATCTGTTTCTGTTGCAACGTTGGAATATAAAGTTGTCAAAACGAAACCCCGCGAGCTTGGCAGAAGCCAAAACGGTTCTTTAGTATGTCAACAGTCCGCGCTGAAGACGAAGCGGTGCGAGTGCAACCATTGAAAAACTGCAGCTCCCATAAATCAAGCGGTCCTCGACAGCGACAATCTTTGACCACACTTTTTCATCCCATTTTGCGAAAAAGGGGACGAGACTTCGAATGCTGCGAGAGTCAACGATTACTCAAGAGCCAAGTGTCTCTTGTGGTTGATTTGGAATAAATAAAGTAGCGAATGGGAGGAACTGCTAGATTGTTAGGAATGGGTTGTACTTTACATGTACATTGCTATACTTTCTGTTTCTTTGAAATACATTCACGCGTACTAGTGAAGTTCTTCCCTTTGCCAAATCAGCGGTCGGTGAAAGCGGAACTGGTGGTTCCTCAGTAAGAGAAGAGCTTGGAATGGAAAATAGTACACACATCAAAATGTCGACCTTAGTAGGACGGATCGTTTCGTTAATTTATAGGTCAAGTCTATCACGGTTTCTCAGCGGTTGTGGGTACATCCACCATCGAAAGTGCTCCGGAACAGAAAAATAGCATGTGGGTGTGTGTGTGCAGATGTGCGTTTCGTGCGAAGCTTCAGGTGTATTTTGTATTGTGTATTATAAATTCCCACCCATCCCCATTCATCACAGCGAACATCCCCATCCGATCGACGGGTGGGTTTCGTGAACGTTAGCTCTTAATTAGAGCTCACTTCCTCGGTAGTCATTAAGGAGTCGGTGGAAAACATCTGGGCCGACCGTAGGAGGGCATCAAGTCGTAGACATAAATTAAGCTTCAAAAATAGTTTTCGCGTGGCAGAGCGCGTGCCGACCGCGGCGTGGCGTTTCGTTGTCGTACCGTTCGGTGGTAATTAGATTGAACTCCAGAGGATCTGTAAGGTGCTCTCTAGCAGCTTCCGGAGGCTTCGCTGGATGTGTTCCCGGGTGTGCAAAATTCAACCTGGCACGCCATACGCGTGCGGAGATACAGATGCTCCACAATAGAAGTCTTGCGTTTTATCTGGAACACGACCAACGCCACGATCTTCGTTTTTCCTTCTCCTCTGCACCGGAAAATGGAATGGTCCCGTTTTGGGGGCGCCATGGGTAGCAGCACATTCAATTAAGAAGCCAAGGTGCTAACGCTGCTAGGAACCGTACTCTTGCTCTCGATTCTCCCGAGACAGGGCACCAATTTATCGTACCCCGGACGGTTAAACGCTTCATCAGGTGGTGGGGCTTTTTTCTGCAGTCGGGCGGCGCCTAGGTTCATTATTATTATGTCGTACGTACAGCGATGGCATGTAGAAAATGGTGCGGTTGTTATTACAACCAAATGAGGCGTTAATATGATTTTTATTACACCGTGCCCAAACCGACCGCGCACTGGAGTGTGTGGAAGCGTCATCGTTAGTGTCGATTTTGGTTTTTAATTTGGACGAATGTGCCTGCGCTACGCGGTAATAGGGAGGCCGAGACCGTTCTATCCAGTCGCTCGGCGGTGTTCAGGATTTATTATGGCATGTCATTAATAATCGGGATAACGTGAAGCAATTCTGAGGTTGTGTTTTTTTTTCGGGAACGCTTCTTTGTGGTTTCGTTCACTTTATTTTGAATGTTAATGTTGTTGCCTGTTTTGCTGCATGTAAAAACGATGTTTTTCATACTCACATTACTGCGCCGGGTGGAATACTGGTAAAGTGGACCTTGAAATATGGTTGACAGATCTTTTTTTTTAATTTGTTTGCAGACACCACTGTGTATGGTGCTCGGGGGAAGTTCATCTTAACGCGTGATCCAACCCGAAAGACATAATAAGGCGAATGGAACATAATTTAACACTCACCTCCAATTTCCCAGTCCCAATGTTGGGTGGTTTTGTAGCAACAGCAATCTATTTATTATCGGGCTCCAACCCTACAAAAAAAAAAAAAAACGGAGTATATCGTTTATCTTGCAAGTTGGCGATTGACCATCAAAATGGTGCGTCACTAACCCACTGGCAAATGAAGGGTGTCACCCAGATGTCAATGGGAATTTTTACACGCTCCCAAGGTTACATTTCGCAATCAAGAGAGCTGGTTGGTCCATAATAGGCGTGTTTTTGTGTTTTGGGAAAGCAGCAAGGTGATCGAGTTTAAAAACTACAAACAAAGTCAAAACAGTGATCCCCGTTGACCTGCTTCTAAGATGACATTATTTACGAGATTCATATCTTTGCCGAAGAATGTTTCCCAAAAGCACAGTTGTGGCATAAATTCGTCAAACTCTATTTTCCGATATTCCGAATTATTCTGTTAAATAAGCTCGTCTGATGTATAAAATATGTTTGAAGCAATAATTAAATTTAGTTCATACCATTCCAGCATGTCGTACCTCGGGGAAATATTTTGTATCATTTTCTACAGTCAGACATTTTGCAGCGGACCATGCGGACGTTCGTTAGCCACACCACACATATCGTCCGGACCCGTAGCACGTCGTCTAACGACAGGACATGACTTTGTTAGTACCGGAGGAAATGAATTTTCCTAAACGTTTGCGAGCAGCCAAAGCAGCCTTCGTAGTGTACGGTTCGTTTATGAACTGTCGTTACTATTTGTCATCGGGACTGCATTACCTTTTTTACGCTCCTGGTACGTTGTAGGTGTATCCCTCGTACACCTGTGTATGTTTGCCGGTGGTGGTTGTCGTTTTTATGAAGCATAAGAATAAACTAGCGCACTGGAAATGACGGCGTTGGGGTTTGGGAAAATATCCTGCATGGGATGAAATTTTTGCTAGAAAGCGGAAAACCCGACACACACACACACCGTGCTGGTGCTGTCGTCATCTAGTTACGTGTGCATGGACAGCTAAAAGTATGCGGAGCGAATGTTACGTTAGTGACCCATGCAAATCTAGATCGATCATTAGAAAAGAATTCGTTTTTTTATTGTACTGTTGGCACTGGTGAGGATGACCCCTGCTACTGACGTAAACGTGCTTTATAGTATCGTAATATTTTTATGTACTTGTTTGTCAAGTGAGGGATTTCTTGCTATAAAAGCAAAGGATATCTTGACCTAATTTTGCAACCTTTTAACTCTTTATTTTTCTTATGGAATGGATTTTCTTCTAGCAGAAACGAAGAATCAGAAATGGGCTTTAATCTCAGCTTAAAGTGACGTTCAGTGCAAAAACGTACCAATGTCCCAGTTTATGTCTACCAATCGGAATGTCGCATGCAGCACGCTACAAATCTGCCCACAACGACACGAAGCAATCGGGGGCGCCGTTACACCAAGAGCACATGTTTCGAGCCTTTTTCGGTCTGCAGTGAGGCATCTTCGAGACACCGCGCGTGACACGCGCGCGTGCCGCTGAAGTTGGTTAATTCATCTTCATCGCTGGTACATGATTTGCATAACACATTCGGTACATCCAGACCGAAAAACCCGGACAAGCATTAATCCATCATCGTTGGTCGGAATGGCAGCACGCGCTTGCTACCCATTTCCTTCGTCAACTAGTTGGGAAAATGTGGGCAACTACTGTGTGGCCCAGACAAATCAGCCCTGCCGGCTCATGATGGTTGATCTTGTCGTTGATGTGGTTATTAGCCAATCTGCACCATCCCAGGATGCCCGGTGTGCCAGGATGGATGGAGATGGAAATGTTAATTTATGACCCAATCCACCAATCATGTTGTTCTTGGTGTGTACATCCCACCTTTTCTCATTTCCGGACATCGCTCGCATCGCCTCCAGCTTCCACTGTTAGCCGTGCGGTGTATAATTTCGAATAGTGATGTATAGTATGGGGTTCGCGAAACTGGCTCGCGTAATATTGCGTGCGTTCGGTGGGTTGCCTACGATGTGCGCCTATGTAATACGACAAACCTGACGATGTTGTCATCGCACGCCAGCCTCGGATATATTGATGGATGCTGATGTTGCGTCGCCCTTTTTATCGCCCCCCAAAAATGACGCCTTCGTGGCGTCTCCCACGGGAAGGTAATTGCAAGGTAATGGCCTCCGGTATTTGAGCCCCTTTAAAATATAGGGGGCCAAGGTTGAACGTATTGGAAGGCTTGGTCAGAGTTTCCTCTCTAGTAGTTTGCATAATGGAGTGCTTCTTCCAAATCAAACACCTCCAAAATGCTGCTCGATAAAGTTGATGGCGGGAGATGATGGCGTGAGTGTCATTAGTGAGTGGTTTTGCCATCGATCGATTGCGCGAGGGTTCATCCACAGTGTAGCTGTGTCATGCAGGTGACAACCACTCCAACAACCTCCACTGCAGTTAACTACTGCTGGGAAGGTAAATTATGGAAATTGAGAGAAGAGTTTGCCCCATCCACACTCAAGCTTCTTATACTGTTTTGTGTGTGTGACCGGAATCGGTGTCGTTGACAGATTTGTCAACATTTGCGTTCGTAGTAACATCGGGATTTGGCACACACAACCCAAGTAGTAGATAATTAATGAGTAGTTAAAGATAGTGCCCTTTAGGATGCAGTTCTCGTTGGTGATTCATTAAAGAATCTATCTTTAAGCACAACCAGTTGTTGAGACCTCTCCAGCTCCGGAGTTTTCCTTGTTGAAGTACCAGGAAAAGCACCCCATGTTCATAAATACTGTGGTCTCAATCCCCGTAAGCTCGTAGCACGATAGCACATTCAAGCTGTGTTGTCTTGTTTTATGCACACGTGGTGCGGCTGTGTGTGTTTGTGTTTAAAAGTACGTTTTTACGCTTGTTTTTCGTAAAAAAACCCCGGGACCAAAATGGCACAAAGGAAGACCCCAAAAGCAACGGCAATAAACATTGAACACTTGCTGGCCATTTTAAAACCAGCAGGGACTGCTCAGTGTAAGCATCTACACTTGCAAGCGTGCCGCAGCGGGATGCGGCACGGCATCCCGTGCAAGCGGGATGCCGTTTAAGGTAGTGAAGCGTTGTTTATATTTTGTACTGCAAATTTTTAACAGATACACCATACATACTGCTGCTGCTTGCTTTTCATCCCTGCCGAAGTCCTAGCCAAGTGAAGCGAACGGGAACATGGAAGCGATCGAGTTGCAGCAGCTTTAATCGTCCGTTTTCCAAGGTTTTTTGGGTTTTGGAAAATGAACAGAAAAAGAATCCTTTTGCTCTATTCTACAGTGCGAAAAGAAAATGGATGGAAAGCCCCTGATGAAGGAGCTTTAAAATCGTTCCTACAGTAACCTCTCGGGAGCAATCGTTTCGCTCGTTCCGGAGGTCGAGGAGTGAAGCATTTTCGCTTTATTTATTACTGTGCAGTGTGTTTTTTATTCTTGATTTTAGCACTGTGGTGTTCGCTGTTCCCTTTTTTGCATCCTCACCGTCCGGGAGGGCACGACGCTGGTTTGTTTGGCTTAATGTCAACGGGGTTTTGCGCCATTGCGCAAGGATATGTTGCTGTTGTTTGAGTTTAGTCTTCACGTTTTTTTTTCTCTGTCGTTCTTTTAAGTGCAAATAATTTGACTTGGCATTCGAGGAGCCAAGGGGTTCTTTGTGGTAAAGTGAAGCGAGTCCAGTCTATGGCTCAATAATCGCTCCTGTATCCATATTGCCAGATGAACCACCTCGAGCCGAACCAAAGTTTACGATAGTCGGATTTTATTAACCGCATTTGATTTATGCTTGTGATCGGATATTTAGAGACTTTATGACAACCGTTACCCGTATTGCATCACCAGTAGTAGTAGAAAGGATGCAGCATTCCGTTCATATGAGGATTTTCTTGGCGAAATCACCCTTATCGGTGGTACGACGCACCCACATCACATACTGTGCAGACTCCGTTTATGGATTCTTGGTTCTGCCGGATTATATTAAGATTGCTGGTAGAGCTTTAAGTGCTAACCACTTAGCAAGGGTGTAAATCGGTTGCGGAATATGATTTTCCACACTTACCGATATGCGTGTCGTGTGTGTCTTTTTGCCGTTCGACAATCTCGGACGATCGTTCGCCCGGTTGTGGGTAGCACGCTTTGCCACGGTAAACGATAAAAGATGATACGGATTGAGCGCCATTATGATCACGAGAACATTCGACCAAAACACACAAAAAGGTTCTCCTGGCGAGATAGCAGGCAATTGAATTGACGCTATGATTTGATTTCGAACGTGCTCTTGATGCGACGTCGTGTCGTGTTTCCTTAATGGTGAGGAAAATTAGACACGTTTGGCTGTGTAAATGGTGATCAAGATTTACCGGTTGGAATAATTTAATTCTGTTGCTTTTGAGGATGTTCCCCCTTTTTATCTGTTGTTAGATTTTGAATTGAATTCTACTTATCTATTCGGAGGATTATTTTATCATTCTCTAAATTTCCATGTTAGGCAAGGAAAAGTTAAGAGAATGCAAATCAGAAATCTCGCCAAAACCAGAACCAGAGCTGTATCGCGGATTTTAGCATATCGCTCCGGAAAAGGACATTTTGAATTTAATTGAATAATTTTAGTTTGCTCGAGTTTTGATTTTTCACCATACATATGTGGTTAGTGCCTGCACGGTATGCAAGCGATAGGCAAATGGCAAATGGTGAGATGGCAGCAGGAGGAAGTATTTTATTGAAATATGGTCCATTTCTGCGGTCACCCGGTCATTATGCGTGATTATGCGTTTCCGCATCGGGTGGCGCGTTCACCGGCAACCTATTACCATTAGTGTTGGCGCTGCGGTTGTTTAATTTGTGATTGTCAAAAATGGTGCCCAATTTTTCATCCTTCCCGATACATACGCCGGGAGAAAAGTGCTCGCTGTCGGTTGCGTCATGTGTTGTTTACGATAATCGTGGTGTGGTGCATCGTGTTGAGGGAAATTAGTTCATGATAAAACCGTTTAAACAGCCGTAAATATTAATGAAACATCATGCAAACGGCTGGCAGCTGGTTGGGTAGTATTGTATTAATGCGATACACACGTGTCTGAAGAGCGGAAAATGAGAAACTAATTGTTTTGTCCTCTTTTATCAGGCTAGTGCATGAAGCGCGCTTCAAGAGCAAACACGATATAAACATGAAAAGAATTCGGCATTTACTTAACACCGTAATGTTCTTCTCATAATAATGTATTAATTATTAAAGTGTAAGTAATATTATTTAAAAGTTTTTTAAAGAGCCAAAGGACAAAGGAGAGAACATTGCGCTGTGTATTATAGTAATTAAAATGCTTCAATTACGAAAATAATACTTCTTGTCAATCGTGCACCAGATCGTTCCGCTTTACCTTTTTCTCGTAGAATGGGTTTTCTCCTGCATGTCACGAACCAATCAGCTTCCATTCAACCTGTTAAACGACCATTGTGTGTTTATATTATGGGGATTTTCAATAATCGTGAAAGCGTGTTTTTATTACTCCTGGACTGGTCATCTCGCCATCACAAATTCCATTCTGCACAAGAGAACCGAACCTGTGTGTGTGTGTGAGGGATTCGCAACAGGAGAACGATAAAAAGATGCCAAAATTGAATGAGCCTTTTATAAACCAAAAAAGGTTTGTTTTTTCTTGTTGTTTCGGTTCATCCCGCATTATTCGGAAATCACAACTATCCAGGAAGGAAGGACAGTTTTATGTTAAACAGGTCCAATTTCATCCCCGAAGGACGAAGCTTGTGGAGATGCTGAATGAGCATCGAAAGGCTAGTTTGGTTGGGTTGAGGAAAAACAAATTAAATTTCCCTCCCAATAAAGGCACCGAGCAGGAAGATGGGATAGACTAGGCTTATGCAGAAAGTGCGTATATGTCCAATTTTCCAATTTGCTCAGAATTCTGGACTCTGGATGATGTTTTTAACCGGCTCATTTGGTGGGGTTGGAGTACATTTTTTGCTCTGTCTCTCTCTCCCTGTCGTAGAAGAAGTAACCGGAGGAAAGAAACAAATAAGAGAAAATCGTTTTGGGTAAGCTGCGAAAAGCTCCCTTCATCATTATTGCCAACTTTCCGGCGCCATTTATATTCTATCTGATCGGTAACCGGGCCACCCGAAACTCGCGCCCGGAACGGACCGACCGGGAGAGCGAGCGAACTGATGCGTCTGCGGTAATCGATTACGGACGGTATAATGGGATTATGTTTCCTCTGCTGGGGTATGGGCGGAGATGGAGAAGCTGGGTCGGAAGACGTGGCATCCATTGTGTCCCGGATTGATCCCGTGGGGCGTCAGTTGCTAACATAAAAGGCGAACCACACGCGAATGATACAAGGGCGTTCCGCGTTCGAGCGTAAAACGTTTGATCGAAATCGAACGTAAATATACCTCAAGCAATTGGTGGGCTGGCTGGTTGGGTGGGACCGGCCTGCCTGCCGTGCTGCTGCGCCCTGCTTGGAATCCAAGCTGGAAAGTGCTGCCGGCACTTTTGGGGGGTGGTAATGGGTGGGACGGCCTTTACCACCACGATGTCTGTTTTTCTTCCGTAGCCGTTAAAGGACAATGACGAAGCGCATCAGTACGTGTAAATAAATATTTATTTAATGGCCAAACACACTGTGGGTGATGAGAGTGGTAGTGGAAGAGGGTGCCCCATCTCTTTCACCCCACCGCTCTCGGACATGAACCTCACTCCTCCCGGATATGAACAACATTACTGTTTGGGGAATTATGCGCAATCGATCATGTTCAAAATTTCAAGAATCGAAACGCATCTGTGGACTGTGCCGAGGACGAACCTACGGACGCATGAGTGATGGTGAGAATGTTGCAGCAGCACTACCGACAGCAAATCCTTTCATGGCATTTTTGTACGGCGCTAAAGGAGAATAAAAAACGCAAATAATTTTCCCGACAGCGACAGAAAGGCAGAGTGTGGCAATAAAAAATAAACGAAGAGAGGAAGAGAAGGAATGAATCTGGATCATGTCTGCTGGCTGCATTTTATTGCACAAACAATGGGCGTACAATGAATGGAAAATATTAAGCCCTTCACTGATCCTCCGGATGTTAGGCCGCATTTTCAACACCTCTTTGTCACTCTGTCATAACTCCGGCTCTTCTGGTCCTCTCCCTCTCTCTTCCTCGTTTTCTCCATGAAGTTTCAGTCCATAAGCATCCACATTTGACGGATGAATAGGTTTTAATTTCGTTAAAGCGCATAAAATGGACAACAAAACACGAAAAGCTTGTGGGAGGGACAACCGACGGATGGTCGTCCATAAAAAGTGAGACGTTTTTGTTTGGTAGATGTCACAGGGATTTGTTTGAATTTTTTTGTGCCGAGTGTTTTTAAGGACTAATTTTTAATGGCGATAGAAATGACCTCCCTTTTTCGAAATCCTACAGTAACACTGTCAATATCCTGGTAGTGGATCATTCAATCTGGACTTCATACAGAGGTGAGAATCCATCTTTGATAGATTTTGACGTGGGTTACAGGCTAGATGTTCAAAAATTGTAGCCTGGAATATCTTCTGTAAGATAAAACATATTTAAGCCGCTTTGAAACGTGTTAGTTTTTTTGAACCCAAAAGAAGCTTTAATGAGTTTTAAGATCACACCACTCACTCATATGTGAATGGATTTAAGATATTGAAAGCGTTCCTTGAGAATATTATTAAAACCGTGTATTGAATCATTAACATCTTCAATGCGGGAGGTACCACAGGCCTCCGTATGCGTCAGAAAAGCCCTTTACTTTGTTGTAGCCCAGAAATTCCCAACCACTAACCAACCAACTCTGCTGCATGAAATCACTGACATTCCATGCTTTATCGTAGTTACGCGAATATTTCTCATCGTCCATGTATCTCGGTTTTCAACCGATGCCAGACATTCCACAAACTCTGGAGACGGATGGTGCGGACGAGACGTTTTTGGGGCAAACTTTGAGACATTTCTTTCCACCCATCGAAAGCATGCGTTCATGAGCGCGACGAAAATTCCTGCTTCCGGCAATGCCTATCCGGAGGCAAATCACGCGCGCACACGTACACATATACGCGATGAAATTCCGGTCGGCAGCATTCAAGCTGTTCCTTCCTGCCTGCACGCATAGCGCAAGAAAGTGTATTGTATTTGCGAGTGAATGGACGGAACAGCGAGGATGAGTTGTGAGGTCCTCGTGGGCAAACGTTGGTTCGATTGCGGGCAAGATCACACATCTCACTCAACAGCTTCGAATCGAGTGGCTGGTTGAACGAGGTCAACTTGGGCAGAACGCGCTTGCTGGTGTGTATAATGTGCCAACAGATGATCCTTGGCGAAAGAAAGAGAAAGAAAGAAAGAGAGAGAGAGAGAGAGAGAGAGAGAGAACTCCATCACGGGGAGGTTAGTCACAGTAATTGGGTAACTGAAGACGGCCGGAACTTCCTGGCGCACAGGTGTATGTGTGTGTGTTTGTATGCATGCGTACTTTCACGCGGGATTGCCACTTTAAGGGTATTCCTTCGCTGGAAAGAATCAAAGTCCGAAATCGAGAGCGGCTTAGCTCATATCCGTTCCTAAGTGGCTATAAATAAGTAAAGCTACGCCATCATGCTGATGTTGTCGTCGTTCCTGCCGAGAGCACCGAGATCCTTTTGTGTGGTTGACTGTGGCCAGAAGCAACGATGGTGTCGAGGTTAAAAAGCACCGACACACATGCTGCTTCCTTCTGGCTGGAAATCTCTTTGTCTTGGGGTCTTGTTTTGGATGAGTATGTGTATGGAGAGAGGCACTGGTAGCAGCCAGCATATCGGATCGATTTGAATCTTTGTGCTATAGAATTAAAGGTGATGTGGTGTGGAAAAATATATTCACTCCCCAAACACGCATATTCTGCATCATCGCAAAGGCGCAAGGGTTTTGCTGTAGATGGAGTTGTTGAAGGGTTAGACCATTCGAACTGATTGGAGTGGGCTTTTGTTGTACTTAGGATACGTGAGCCACCCTTCTGCCTCGTTACGGTGCTATATGCATTCTCAGCAGATTGCTTATCATATTTTTCGAAATGCTGGGAAAAAGGGCGAGATTATCCTTGAAGAATGTTTGTGTTCTATTTTTGATTGCTCAATAACTTATCTGGCTTCATTTGCATTATGCTTTCACTGACAAAATAAAGCTCTTTATTTTAAAATTAACGCTTTATTCTTGTTCTCTTTTCAGGTATGTTCCGTAGGGCAAACTTCTCATCAAACAGTAAGTTAAATTAATGAAAAACGATCATGGCGCAAGCAAAAGTGGAATCGATTTCAGGCGTTCGTTTCAAAATGCCACTTTTCATCTCGCGTGCCACCACTGTACATTCACACAAGTGCAACTCTTTGTTTAAGAACCATTGCATGTCAATGCACCTGGGCGCTCGTCGGTTTATTCATTTCTAGTTCCATCCTTTCAAAGTTTTTCCTTTTCAATTTCTTTCTCGCACTCTCGCCTCGTGTCAATGTGGTTTCCGGGATGATTTTTCTACTTTGAAAAGCCCAAGTCTGCACAGGAAAAAGCTACACCGAATGTGTTCATCCAATCGAAATGAATCAATTTATTTCTGCCGGATCGGTTTCCGTGTTTTATCTGCACGCGCGTCTCGCTAGTACGTCGGAAGTCTGCACGCTCATGTGAACAGCAACCGAACAATCCGTGTAGAGATTGTGACGAAGACAGATCCCCAAAAGTAGCTCCAAAGACACACTCAAATGTGGCAAAAATCTTGGCTCTTTCCTTCTCCGATCCGAATAGTTTTTTTCTTTTTCGGGCGTTCATCAAGTGCAATATAATTTTAATCACCGGAAAATTTCACATTTTGGATGAAAAAATAAAAAAGATTTTTATATCTCCCTTCTTGCTATCGGTTCTGCTCAGTTGGACGAAGTTGTAGCCGGTCGTGTGCTTTCACTGTTTCGGTTGTGATATCGGATTATCGTGACGCTCTCATCCGCGGCAAAGGAAAAAAATCCCCCAGATGACGAGCCCTTCAGGCGGATACCGAGTGCTCAGTAACACGATTGGATGGATCGGATGATGGATAAATGGCCTGCCTGCCTACGATCCACCCCTCACGCTACTGCGCCTCTACTCTACGAAACAGTGGAAAATGGGAAATTTATTTTTACAACTCACGAAATACGCTAAAAGGCGCGCGCCCATATCGAAGGAAAAAGACTGGAGAAAGCGCAATGAATCAATCGCGTCCATCGCCGTTGGTGTGCCAATGTGTGTGTTGTTTTTTTCGCAGCTAGGACTGGAAACCTTTCATACCAATGCTGCATGAAAGATGAACCATTCCTAGTTAGATGATGGTTGTACATAGCCTTCATAACACAGTGCACGCATCAATGCATCGCGCTCGCATAGTGTGATATGGCTCTAGCTTATGGCTGAGTCGGCTGATCGATTCGACTTATTCGCCCTCGTGCCGGTATGCTTTTCATTTTTCGTTTGTTTTCCCTTAAATCATGCAACCGATTTCGATATAAGAGCTTTTCATAATTTACATAGGACCGAAAACCGCATCCCGAATCGATGGCTGCTGCCTGGTGGAAAACTGTATGCTTTACGGCTCTTATTTATGTGGCAGTGGCTCATGTTTATCTACGGTTGTCGCGATACATTTGCGTAAGGGAGCAGTATTTTTTCAATCTTCAAATAAATCCGTTCGGACAATAATGGTTAGTTTCAAATTTTTAAAGAATATTCCAATGAATAGGGACAATCCAAGGTGGACTAAAGCAAAATTTTAAAATAGGATAATAATTGCCTATATTTTTCTTATCTCATTTTTCCATCCAAAGAATTTCTAACGTAATGTAATGAAGAGCAAAATAGCATTAAAACGGACCAAACGCGCCCGTGGGATAATCGGAAGTTAATTGAATTCTTCCGCAAATTTGAATCGTCTTTCTCGCCTATTGCGAACAGCCGATAGCGACAGCGAAAGCGAAAACTGCTCGTCCCAAAACAATAGACGATTTATTGACTGGCTCTCGGCAAGGGCTTTCCCTTTTTTGTTTCGTTTTCAATTTCTGGACCATTTACTTTCGATTGATGATGTGTTTGCCTTCGCGTCATCAAAAAAAAAAAAAAAAACTGCTAATTATACTATAATTACCCAACAGCAATCGATCGACTTTTGGACAGTGTTGTTTGGTGTGAAGTTACAGAATGTCCATCTTTGGAAACCGTGTGGACCGGCAGCGAAAGCTTTCAATCTTCACTGCATTCCTTTGCATTAAACATTCACCATTACAGCGAAACCATTTTGCATTTGCATTGTGGTGTTGCAAGAATTGTTAAACTTGGTATCGCTAGGCTCTTGGTATCGCTTCGGAGGGCTGCCATTCGTTCTCGGCAGATTCGTACGCCCGTACTTTATGCAGATTATATCGTAAATATCGCTACATCTCGACGAAACTGGTCCGTCCGTTCCAGCCAGTAGTGCAATGATTTAGTGAGGTGCACCATTTTTGGGGGCTGTTTGTTTGGTGCACATGCACACAAACCCCTTGCAACTGGTGTATTTGGTTCGCCATTTTCCCCTAACTACAGATGGATCCGTGTTCGAGTGCTTTCGGATTTGTTGGAGGAATTTTAAAACGTAACCGTTTTGTGCTTGTGGAACGCGTGATGTTGAGTCAGTGGCAAAAACTGGCTCTCCCACAGGGGAGCAAGTATTTTGAACGTGTGTGTGTGTGTGTGCATATTAATATTGAATTACAAAAGTGTCATGAATCAATTATGGCAGCCTTTCCGGTTGCGCACTACTGTGCGGTATGCTTTTCGGTCGGTGGAAATTGGATAAAAGAGGGAAAATAACGAAATGGTGGACAAGCAGATGCGAAATGGGAGTTAAAGTTGTGGGGTGGTGAGTTGCATAAAAATTCCAAAACTACCCAGAAACCGGAAACTGCTAGTGACAAAGCGTACGTGTGTAGAGGGAAAACTCCGAAGTAGTGGAGTTACGCAGCACGGCAACGTATAAGGATATGCGAAATATAAACAGAAGGGAAAACAACAACATTTGCCCGACATTCATGTGATTCCATAAATATGCTAATTCGCTGCACATTCGTTTTACGCCATTTTGTCACCGGGTAAAGGACGTGGGCAGACGGGGACATGCTGGATAATGCAAGAGCGGGGAAACTAGTTTGGGCGGCGAACCAACCCCAAGGGTTATCAGTTAGGTAAACGAGATGTGCCCGATACGATCCCGGGCTACGAGGCTATTGAATTGTCCACTTTTATGCTTGAAATGTCGTGTGCTGCGCCCCGTCCCGGGAATGACAGAATGGACGGTGGAAAATTGACAAATTTGTTAAACATGTTCGCAGCATGAATATTCAACCGTAAAGAGGCTCCGAATTTATACTATTCATGGAATTATAACTTGCACACTAGCTACAGGCGTAGGTCGTTTTCCATAAGCGTTGTGTGCCATTTTAATTATTGGAGCGCTACTAATTACACTTAGTTGGGAGTAGGATTATTCAGTGCATTGATAAGCTATAATTCAATTCAGTCTTTACTTACTCGACTCTCGCTGTTGTGTATTGTGATTCAATTCTGGAATAAAAGAGGGGAACAAAAGTAAGGATTAATGAAGCTGTCTGCATGAGTGTGATGTATAGGAGGATAGTCGTGATAATTATCTAATAATTATTATAAACAAAGTCTCTGCAAGGATGTTCCTCTGCAGGCTAATAGACGATAATATTTCAAAGAAATAATTAATGCTCAGTATGGGAAATTTATCGTAAAATGGCTTTTTCGCCCTAACCTTGACCATAATTATCGCCATCTGCCGCTGTCATGTCATCAAGCACGCTATACTGCCCCTATTAGCCCCCTATTATACTACTCTCTATTAGCGAAGCATAATGTTCGATGACATGCTGACACTAAATGACTGACCTTGAAACCGATCTTGGACCCAAGCCATCGAGGTTTATCATTTGGGTTTATGTTTGGAGCACCATTTGGCTAAAATTTAACACAGAACAGCGTGTTTCGTGTTTCTGGACCAGGCACACATGTGGGCACGAGCTCGTTCGGCATCTCGTTAGAGTTTATTTTGATTTCTGTTAACGGTACAGTGGGATGTGGTTTTTGGAGTTGTGTTGGGAGCAGTTCATTTCCGGATCCCATTTTTGGTGCTTACCCAAGAAGCATTGTTGGCAAGCGGCAAATTGATTCAAATATCTTTATCGGAACAATTGGAGGTTTCGAATTTCGATTCGTTCGATTTTTTGGGGATATTTGGACAGAATGAAGGTATGCTTCTTTCGGCCAGGACACGTTTGCCATAACTTTGGGTGACGTTGTTTTTCTTGTAGATTATCCAGAAGTGTTCACACCAGGGACGTGTGCCTGTTTGCTTTGTTGAGAACACATTTGGGCCATTGCAGAACCCTGGTTCGTATGCGTACAGGATCGTTCCATTCGTAGGAAAACAAATGAATGAAGGTCCTCTCGAATCGTTCGAATCCCCTCATCGTATGGCCGGCTTGTCCCGGATATTCAGAGAACTAGCATCGCAATCTACCAACGGTTGATTATGTTTGACCGGTTTATCGAAACGCCTAGCCCAAGTGAAAAGGGCCTGTGCCAACCATAGATCCTCCACTTGCTCCTCCGAAAATCCGATCCTAAATTAAACTACAAGATATCAACCTGAGCTCGATTTTTGCACACAGAAACATATGTTAGCAGAGCATACAATGTTCTCGGATTGTCCAAAGCATCCGCAAGCCGGCTAAAATTCGGAATCCGATTTATCGTTCATCAATTATTATTAATGCAAAAATCTCGGGCTGCGTACACACAATCGCTGCTGGGTCCGGTATATTGTCATCGAACAATTCTCTTCGCTGTCGGTTTGCGCTTGTTTGCGTATCGATGCACATTTGAGTCCCCGGCCCGGCCCAGGGACCGTGTGCCACACAAAGCCGATGTTGTTTCGGCTGACCTAAATGGAAACAAACACGGAGAACGTCGGGTGCTTGTTTTTCCCACTGAAGAAATCTGATTTCCGATTCCGCTTCGTAATTATGAATCTGCATATTTGTGTGGTTTATTTCGTTTTTTCTCTGAGATATTGCAAGAGTCTGTAGTAATGTAATGAGATTTCTCCTGGAAAGAAAAACTCATACAGTGAAACTTATCTTGTGTGACAGTGTAATCAAAGGGTGAACAACACCGTGAACGAGCATTAGCGAACTCACGAAAGCAATGCATTTTTTATACGTTTATCCCATAATCGTTTCAACCGCTTGAAAATACGAATGTTCAACTCTTTATCGGTTCGAAAGCAATCTCCTGACACTTATGCATCCTTCGAGACACTCGGGGTTTGGTTGAAATACTGACATGATTTCGCAAATTAGCGCCATCCGCCTCCTGGTTTTTCCACGTGGTGTACCAGAAGTCACCTTCAACCACCATTCCTTCCAACATCCTTTAAAGCCATTCCGTTCACCTATCTTATGGTGGAATTATCGTGGCATTATTTGCACCAGAGTGTCACACACGCCCTACCGACTTACAAGACACTCCCTTGAAGCTGCTTCATATTGCCAGTGCCAAAGACCCGGAAACTCGTATCCTAAATTCGGGCATTCTTGCGTAGCCTTCAGTATGGAGGGTACGGCCCGGTTTATCAAGCACAAAACATCCGGCCGATGAACATCAGCGACGGTAAAACGCAACAAGAGCGCAAAAAAGACGCCTTTAGACGCCAGGCTTACCGTGCGAGAAACAGAACGTGGCTTTAGGAGGTGGTGCACAACTTGAACACCTGAATACCTCGCGTTTTTGGCCCCAACTGCTGTTGCTCAGATGGTTTCGGATGTAATTTTAGAATTTTACATCCCGTGTTTCCTTTTTTTTGCTGGCCGGTGGTTGGATGGGAGGAAAACGTTGGAGTTCGGAAGAGGGAGTTTTGGCTTGAAGAATGTCGGCGAGCTCTCACTGTCATGGAAAGCCATTGGCGCTTTTCCCAAAGCGCTTGTGTGTGTGTATGGAGCGTGTGGAATCTGTGCGGAAATCCAGTTACACACGGTCGGTTGGCTTTCGGCGTCTTCTGGCAAGCATTCAGCGCGTGTGCGTGTGTGTTTCGTACATTGTTTGTGGCGCAGCAACCCAGGATGAAGATGGTAAACCTTACAAATCCGAAAGATCGGAACGATCCAGCTGCCGAACGTACGTGTTGTTGTGTGTGGGAAGGTAACGTTCACAAAGAGGCGATGCGATGACTTTAAAGTGCACAGTGTGACTGCTGATGACGGTGATGATTGCACGGCGAAACGATGATCCAGTCGTTGGGGTCGCCGACGTTGGCACACTGATCCTGACGAGGATTTTCCACCCAGAGTACGTGATGCGATCTGGGCCAGCTTAGCACCGTGCAGCAATGCTCGGTGGGAAATAATTTAGGAATCAGTTTGGTTTTTGCAATCTAACCGAATCTTGTTGGCTTCTCGGAACGCTTTGACCGTTGTGCGGAGTTGTACAAATCTTGTGCAAAATTTCGTCCTTGCAGCGAAAAGTGTAGCAAACCCCGATTCTTATCAACGCACGCTTACGAAACTGCACTAAACGAGCTTGCGTCGATGCGTCCTTGCAGAGGAAAATACGAAAGCGAAAACAAAAAAACGGTTACTTACAGCAAACGAGATGTTTATCGGATGAAAGGAAAACGATTCCATCTACCCGCCGGCGTCACCGCGAGACACTCGCACTTAATCGCTTAGCTACTCGCTATATTGGACGCAGCTTTACGACACCCCAGTACGCTTGTCGCGGTTTTAGATGTGCTGCGAACAAAGCACAATGTGCATGCTGCTGGGTAGTGTGCATTGCCAGGCTGTGCTTCCGGTAAATGTTCTAGTAACTCAAGCCGAGGACCCATGTCGCACATAAAGATAACGTTTTGGTTTTTTTGTTTTGTTTTATTACATTTTCCCTTGGAGCGCATTGGGGCGCAAGAGCGAAGCGAATCCCAACGGTCAGCAGCGGGTCTAAAAACAACAAACTTTCATACATACACACATTCATTTTTCTATCCATCGATGTGTGTGTGTGTGTTTGATGTTATCCTGCTCCATTTTCCAGCCTGCAGACAAATGGTAAGACATGCGGAGAGTTTCGGAACAATAAAAGCGAAGCATGGCGAACGGGCGCGCGAATAAACATCGTCATCGGTTATTTGTGCTGGAGCTTTCCTGGCTGATAGGTGGGTGGGATAGGTTTTCCAATCGGTGGTACTGATGATGGGCAAGATAGGAACTCCCGGTCCTCCGATATGTTTTGTTTTTCGCTTCATGTTTTTCGATTCAGATCGGTTTTGTTTTATTATGGAGCTTTTCCAACGTTCATTTGCAGCCACTGCCTGGGAGCCCCAGGGGGTTCTTTCCGCTACAGTGGCAGCGTAAAGTGAGTGGTGTGATGAATTTATTTCATTTCATCGGTACTATTAAACTGTTCTTGCAGTTTTTCCTTTGCAGACAAACCCAATGGCCCGGGAAAGCCTTATTTACGTAAGGAGAGAATTGTTTGGTATTTTGTGGATTCAATAAACACTCTCTTGTATTTGTGTGTTTATATGCAACCCGATGTCGCTGATTCAATAAGAATTAAAAATAAAATTGATTGCTAAATTGCATCATACTTCGCTAGGGAGTTTGATGAGATCATTTAAACTTTAATTGGGGTATAACTTCTACGCGCAATTTTGCCCTATTCAGCAGATCTTGCGAGAAATTGTTTTGAGCTCGTTTGCCCTACGAAAAAGCATTCAATCAAAAGAAAAGTCGATAGTAGATTACTGTAATGAGAAGAGTACAAGAAAAAGCAAAAAACATCTTCCCAGAACATCCATTACCTGCTCTAATTGCTGCTGCTGCTGCTCGATCAGTTGAACTCGAATAACTGAATGCGATGCATTGAATTAATTGGCCCTTGACTATGCATGTCACGGAGTAGCGAAAAGCGGTTCCCTCTTAGCGCACTGCATCCGTTTGCTCAAGAAAGTGTTCTCCGCCGTTTTCCGACAAGTTCGCTTCTTGGTGGAATATTTTATTTTCTTCCCATTCGAAATCGATTAAAAAGAAGAACATTCTTCACTAAGATTCACAACGATTTCCCTATTTTCCGCCTAGTGGATAAGAGCTTCTTTATCTTTAACTACCCATTCGAAAAGAATGGACCTTCTTCGGGGCTGCGAGGTTAAATCGCCGCTGAATCGGAAACACTTTGGAAGAAATATCTGATGCACCGAGAGGATCGTTTATCTTTTAACCCCTTTTTTTTCTTCCGCTACGTACGGTCCCTAGTGGCTGATTCTGGAACGTACTGAGAGATGGTCAAAAATTAGTTCGCCTTTTTCGCTTCCTTGGGTGCAATGGAAAAGGTGCCCATTTACTCGGATTCATTTGTTCAAGAGATTTTTTTGTGTGTTAGTTTTATGCACTACATTCTCCACCATGAAACACCAAATGGCAAACATTTTTCGTAATCACCAAATGTAGTCTTCTGCTTGAAGCAGCGAAAGCAAAAAAAAATGAATGCAAACTGCCTTGCGACTGGATTTTGAACCTAGAAATAGCAATACACGATAGCTCAAGGATGTCCTTCTTATGCTGAATACCATCCAGCTTTTCCAAAACACGGAACGTGCCTCAATGGGTAATGTTTTGGCGCTAGTGGAAATGCTCGCAGGCTCTCGTAGAATAGTTTCGTTGGTGCATTCCCCAACGAAGGAATGCACGAAAGCATTGGAATGAAAATGTTAAGACAAATCCTCTCAGCACGGCAACTGCAGCAATCAATGTCTGTGAGCATGTGCTTTATGTTTATTTATTTTTGCCAAGTAACTGCTACCAACAGAACGAGGGTTATTTTTGCTTTAATGAGGTTGATTATTTTAAACCGAGACAAATAAACCTTCATTTTTAAGATTTTTTGTCGTTCTTTCTAAGTTACATATGCTTGACACAATATTTGAATAACTCCAAAAGACGTAATTTAATTTCGAAAGCAATTTAAAGTTCCTTTCACTTGTGGGTGCTACTTGGGCCGATAAATTAAACCAACAATAGAACAGTGAATTGCCAATGATGAACGAAGCATAAAATTCCGATTTTGCAACGCAACATAAACGGTGGGAAGAGCGTGCTAGATTTGAATAATTGCAACATCACCACCACCATCAATGTGACCTGGCTAGGTGGCCCGAGGTTTCGGTGTCTATGATTTGATTACTTTTTTTTTACTGTCTACTGTCGTCTATTATTTTACACTTATTCCCAGCTTTTGTCGTTGGTCTCCAAAGCTGCCGAAGCACCAGGTTGCCTATCTTGGCCTGGTGTCATTGTAGCGTCGTGGGAGTTACGATAAGTCACCGCAAAAGTTGACGATCCACCTGCAAAAATCTTCGCAGTATTCATAGTGGAAGAGGTTTGAAAAAAAAACATTCTATCACCGAACGATGGCGTTTGGGCGTTTGTTTTTCATATTTTATGAGACACCCGTCAGGCGAGTGTAGAAAGGCAAATATGCAGCAGCAGTAGAGCTAAAATCTTTGCTCGCTTTTGCGTAACCGTAAGATTATGATAGACAATGGTGTGTCGCTATGCAATATATTGGTGACCGGGCGAACGGTGCGAAGAATTTATGGCTGATGGTCTGCTGATGGTCGCGAGCCGCAGAATCTGGTCGCCCAAACAACCAGTTTGACCATTTCTTGCTGTCGCGAATCAACCCCCAAAAAACGGAGAAGCAAAAAATGCTCTGCGTTATAATAAAACAGAATGTAAACAAAGCATTCAAAATCGTTTCTTCGTTGCTTTTCGTGCTCGTTCCCTCTCCTTTCGTGTGGGAAATTGGTTCACCGCGAAGAAATTAACGAATGGCAACGTGCGGGGACGCATTTTGAAAAGGGAAAACTCGTCCGAGGTGACTCAACAGAAGTCGGGTAGAGTAAACGATATATATATATATATATAATAAAGCAGCCAGACAATCGGGTCACCGGCGAATCTAATTAAGGCACGACGAAAAATCGTGACAATCCATTCGCTTTTTTATGTTTTGTTGCCGAGCTGCTGTTGAGGTGGTTTCTGCTGGCCCTCAAGTTACACGGTCGACTGTTGGACTGCTGAAGAACAGGTAGCTTTGGCATATTGGTAGCAATGCGGGGGTCTGATTCACTTTCAGCCTATCGCTGTAGGCAAGTCTTTGGAGGAAATGAGATATCAACCAGGACAGGACCTCTAGGTGATTTTTTGTATAATTGCATTGTCAGCTTTACTTGTGGATCAACTATATTATCAATATTTTATAAGCTTACAATAACCATGAAGAGGAGTAATGATTCACTTACGAAAGACGCAAATATTACTTTGTTATCTGCAACACGTGCCCAACATAAACAAAACCATTTTTCCGTGACCTTGATTTGTTGCACCACTTCTGTGTGCGTTTTACCGTTTTCTCTTCATAAAGTTAAAATTACCCACCTCCCTAAAGTAGCAATCAGCTCCCAACGCGCACATGTTCCGTTGTTTTGGGAACTTATGAAGTGCGGCCACTCTGCAAGCCCGGAAAACAACCGTACCTCTCAGTTTCCTTGTAAAATAATGATAACATTTATCAACTGATGTGGGAAGGTTGTTGATGTACCTGCGAGGTAAGCATCTTTTGCCATCAAATCATCATAAGCACCATCATGTAACAGTATCATCAAAATTCTTCAACTACACTGCAACTGCAACCAAAGAACCTCAGGAGAAAAAAGCAACAGGCAACATAGAAACAACAAGAAATCATCAGCGTAATTGAACGATAGTTGGCCAAACGGAGCTAATCCGATAAACCAGTTTAAAGTATGAAGCACCATTCATACTCACACACGGAGACTTCACGTTTCACCCAGACCACACGGTTAGCCTGCAATTCACTTGTAGATTACAGCTGTTACAGTCTATAAAGTACAAAACCACATGCGATGCTCCAATTCCCGACTGTAGCCTTGTCTCTTCTGCTTCGCCCTGGGTTTTCTGCTCTTCCCCAACTCCGAACAACGTGCGTGTAAGTGGATTTCTTGGAGCTGAAGTGAATGCGTTCCAATAAAACAACGACCCGCGTGTACATCAGGCAACAAATCTACTCTAAATTGCTCATCCATCCGTCGGAATAATATCGTCTTCCGCGGTTCACATTTCACTTCACTAGTGATGTGGGCATTGCGTAGACTTTGGGTGCCCTACCGCACATGGTGGAGTTGTTGCAGGTTGTTGTTTAATTTAATTAAGCTCCAATTCAATCGTATTTATGTTTTCCTCGCGTCGGTAAGTGCTCTTGTCTCTTTCGTGCTGAAGATCAAGATGCAGTGGGATGCCAGGAAAAGAAGACCAGATTCTATTGATCATTCACGACGGGAACCTCCTGCCATCGTGGCATTGTGCAATCTGGTATCGTTAGTCCCCAGAGATCTCCAGAGATCCCCGGGACTGGGTTCGATTGTTGTCTTAGGACACATTTTCCTCCGGGAAGACGCATATAAAGAACCTGCCCCAAGGCTGAAACCAAACAAAATCTGCGCAACTCTTTGGTCCCACAACCAACATGCAGCACCAGACCTTTCTCAATGGTAAGCTTGACTAGTGCAATAAAAATAGACCACTTGTACCATGTGAACGCGCGCTGCTCCGTATCATGCCGTGATCTACGGTCATTTTGTCTGCATGCCTTTCCTTCAGCTCCTCACCAAAGATCCAAGAGTTGCCATTAATCCGTTGGATGATGCTTCAGGGCGTCCATACCGGCTATCGTTTCGTGTCGTTTTTTTTCTCTCTAAACAACCTTTCGGGTTTTCAACCTTCATCTATGTCAACGGAGCAAATGTAAACAATTTAAGACATCATTAAGTTGTTACAGGAGAGGTTTTGCTTCATCATGTTAGGGTTTTCGTTGAAGGGTGTAAGAAGTCACGTAAAGAATGCATGGTCCTGGTAGAAGAGCGGAAGATGAAGATGGTTGGTGGCATGGTTTAGCTTGAATCTGCAGCATGAGAATAGCAGCAGCTTAGCTAGCTCGTATCAGCATTCCCACGGGCATACTTTCCTTTGGAAATGCTCCCCATAGAGACACTATCGACATGTGTGTACATCTTCAACTCATAGCCCGGTGTGTAGATGCTTAGCTGTTTATTTTTCATTTGGAAGGTATCATTCCATGCTGCGAAAATGAAATAATTTCCACCTTTCGCTTATCTCGTCGACTTGTTCCGGTCCAGACATCCAGAACGGCGATGCTCTGTCTGCATGGAAGATGCCCATCATGGTTGTACTTCATCATTAGGCAGTTAAATACGAAAGCTCTACTGGTTTGGAAGCATTTCCCGGGATCGCGGCGTGTTCTTCTTTTATTAAATAAGAGTAAATTTCATCCACATTCACGGGCTCATTTATGCGTGATAAATTCTAACGAATGACACCGAGACAGGTATGGTTGGTAGTGGGGTAGAACTTTTGTTGGAACTGCATACTAGACCTCGGGGGTACTCTTTACTCTCGGTACCAAATTTCCCGCAAGGCACGCTTTCTTTTCTGCTAAAGAGAGGCACTTTGCTAACGCGGCTACACCCAGAGGTAGAGAAAGAGAAGACCCAGGAGGATCGCCCCATGCGTACCGCCTTATCATCCACCAGGGCTTTCGGTAGTAAATGAAGATAAGTGGCCAACGTGAACCGCCCTTACACCGCGTAGCCCTCACCGCCTAGCGAGACTTATGAGAATTATGATTTATGCAGTGGGAATTTTAGAAGCACAGGGACAAGAAAGTTCCCGCGCGTCCAAAGCACTAGCAGTAGGAATTGTCTGGCAGTGCCAGTCTAGATTAGGGGTAGAGTGGTACCAGGGGTCTGTTCTCATCATGGTTTGTGTTCTTGGCTTCTACCACCTCCACTTGTGGACGATACTGACGGCGTTGGTGGTACGGCAAAGTTATGGCAGTTGTCCAACCTAATCCGATTAGCGTGGACCGATTTGTGGCGTGCTCTCACTCCCAATACTAAAGGGAAAAGTGTGAATTATCCTCGGTCGCTGCTCGCGCATCGGAACGTTTCGGTATGGGAAAATAATTAATGCAAGGTAAATGAAACCACCCGAAGGGTCAGTAACAAAAAAAAAATGAATGAGTGTTTTGGCAAGCGGTTCAACATGCTTTTAAATAGCTTTAAGAGGGTCGAGGTCGTCCCAGATTTGTTTTTCTCTTAAATTCTTAACAAGGATTAGAGGCCTCGGAGGTAATTGTGTGAGATAAACACGAAGCTTTTCTTTGATTTTCTGCTTAGCGGTGGAGCGTACGTTAATTTTACGGTGGGTTTTGCGGGTCGCCTACGGCAATGAGAGTTTCCCTGTATTGTTGGACAACTTGTAGGCCCCCTCCAAAACGTCGTTGCAGATGCATACAGTGTTTTTGGGCTATGATAAATTAGTGCCATCTTCCGTACGAGTTGTTGTTTCACCCAATGGAAATGAATGTCCCTGAGGCCTGAACGCAAACTACTACAATACGAACGTCCGTTTTTTGGGGAGACCTCGTGGAAAAACGGCATGCCGGTAGCCAATTGCTGGTGAAACCTAAAGTGCAAGGAACTTCCGGCGCTTTTTGAATAATGTTCGTTCTCGTAGACGCTATTCTTCTGTAACCGGAAAAGATAAAATTCAGTGTCTTTGGTCGTCGGGAAGGTTTTTCATCAAACGATCAAACCTCGAACGTCCACCAAGAAAGAGCGAGGATAAACTTGCACTGTTTGCTTTGTTGAAAGATTTTTCCCCATCTTGCCAAAAGGAGAGTGTGTGGAGCATGGGGGGGGGATCTTGGTGGAGAAGGATTAGCGTGCTAAAGAACGCAAGGACCCAGACAGTCGGTTGGTTTGGGCGCGTTCCGACGCGTCCGTAAAGCGAACACGAACTTCTTCGTCATCGTGTGTTGGTACCAATGTTGCAAGGAAGCTTATATACGATAGAATCTTCTACTGCAAGACCTTTCGTACCATTCCGGAATTAAATGTTGAAGCAAGAAGTTTGTATACTACACACTTTAAACATGCGCAAACTCTCACAGCGGGTTCATTGTGCACGGTGCGAAATAGGAAAGTTTTTGCAGCAACTTTGCCAAGACGTTGGAATGCATACACGTGCATTCCGAGTGTCCGTATCGGATTCCTGGGCGTACGGGAACGTGATTTTACTTGTGCAGAACTTTCGCTCCGGGTGTTCGGCGTTCTGTTTAGGAGAAGGAGAGAATTGCTCAACGGACGGCTAGTGCTACGGATTGTGCTTCCTCTAGCATTGAGTGAATTATTGTTATTATTGTCAACGTTTGTAAAAGTGCTTACGTGAATGCATACGTAAATGTAGTTTCCACTTACTCGGGCTTCCCGGGAGGGGATGTCCGGATGGGAAAGTGTTGCATCCTCATAAAATTCATCTTCCCCAACAGTTGAACGACGGCCCCCGTGATAGCGTAGTAGTGTTCGTTAGGAAATCACTTTCGAGCGGGCATTTATCGAATAAGTGTGGGATAGTTCTTTTTCTTATTTATCATCATTTTTTGGTAGCAAAAGCTCATATGGTTTGAGGTTATGAATAAATTTCGTGCATATTCATCCTTTTCTTCACATGCTCTTCATAAACTAGCCATACCGTAGGCTGGCTAGTTTATGGAAGACTCGTTTTTTTCTGCTCCTCTCATCATTTTCTGGCCTTGGTTATTGATATTGGATTTCTGGCCTTGTTTTTTTTATTCTTGAAGTTGGTATTTTCCCCGCTTCTTCTATTAGGTGCGTTTTTTTTTGCTTAAAGTTTTGCTAGTTCTTCGTCGGAAACCGCACCATCTCAACAAGAAATATGGGTAGCAGGTGTGAGAGAGTACGTTTAAAGGGGCATATGTTATGGTATGGAGTGAAAATAATAACAAAAACATTTATTTTCGATCCCCGACGAAAGCGGACTTAGAATACGCCATACGTGCGCCAAAAGCGTGGAAAGATTTCTATTCATGAAGTTTATTTTGGCGATAAAAACACTCGCCAACTAGGGAGCGATTTTCTTTTTTCGCTCCATGTATGAGTCATGTTTACGATGGGTTGTAGCTGTTGGCCGTGAATGGTCTCACCGTTTCCGATAGGCACCAAAATCATCGATCACAGTTTATTTATTTTGGGTGTTATTTTTTTCTTTTCTCCCTCCGGTTTCCCACTTCTAACGGGCGATGAAGCATTCCAATAATACTGCGCTTCGAACAACCGACCATGGTTGAATTTATTTTCTATGGGAATGCGCGCGCTTTCGAGACGTCATAACATCAGTTAGATGAAGCAAGTAGATCAAGCTAGTTTTAGCATTGGTTGGAGTCTCTCTGCTTTTAATTAATTGCTGCAGACTTTATGAAACACGGGACATAAAGTTATTCAACAAGACATCATTCTATGTATCGGACGGTCCATTTAACTGTCATTTTCGAATCGTTTGCGTACGATAAATTAGGCAAGGCCACCTTCCAACGGTATGCGAGATTTGGCCGCGTTGATTGATCATTCAATCTGCACTTGGCGGAGATTAATGCACGAGCCTAGCTTTACATCGTGCGTTCCGTAAAATCGATCGTTCTTGCGTCTGTGCACCGTCGTTCCCATTTCACGTCACGCGCACCCAGTCACACATGCTACGAGTTTCGTGTTCAATGCAAGAAGAATCGGTAGGCGAAGGATCTGCGTATTATGCGGGCTCGAAATTTCTTGGCCGGCAGATCACAATCCGTTTTTTGGCGATTGTGTGTCCGTGACTGTGAAGCACGAGGCCAGTCAATCAGTGCAAGAGAAAGGAATCTGGTTGGATCGGTTGGCGCGATAGCATAATGAGATTTTGTAGCACCTAAAGCACCAAAAACCACTCTTTGTTGTTCCAAATCTCCCAACGCAGACGGTGCATTAGAGTGTCCTAAGTTTGACAAATGGAGCGCAAGAACCTCCTGTGTCTCAGTGATTCCCAAGATAAAAATTGTCACTCAATGACTTTTTATTACAGTTAACGACTTTTGATAGAAAGAATTAATGAAAAATCATCCTTGGTTCTTTTGGCCGCAATCGAAGACGCACACAACAACAAAAAACTACAATAAGTAGGTCAAAAAGTAAAAACAGAAAAGCTTTTTCCCCGGATGGGGAATTTATTCGAGGATTAGTTTTTGCACGTGACGCTATCTCAATCGCCAAACTTCAGGGAAGTCCTCTTTTCGATCGACCCACCCTTCGTATCATAAATCATTCGATTATTTGTCGTAAAAATCCAATATTCATCGTCCCGTGGGATCCACCCAGTTTTATATGCGCTTTCGTTTGTGTTGCTGGTTATGGGGTTTTGTTCTAGTTTTTCATCCCCCAGTGCCCTTCTACATGGTCCATGAAATCGGCATAACTATCGCTCATCGATGCTCTATCCCTGCCTTTCCCCATCGGCAGCACAACATTTAGGATGCTCTAGATGTGAAGTTCTCACCCGAAAGTAACATGATTGACAGCTTTTCTGGCAGCTGTTACTGCCTGCCAGTCGATTACGGAAGTACAAGAAAAGGGACGGTACCAAGATGCTGCTGGACGAACGCCAAAATCGTTCTCTCGGCTGAAGGTGTAGGAACGTGGCGGCCTCACAGAACTAGAAGTCAATATTAGGATTCATGAGACATCCCTATCTGCGCTCCTATCCTACCGGGGAAGCGAGAAGAGATTAGAGAAATGCATTTAACATGAGATCGGTGCCCGGAATTGAATTTATCACGGTTCGATTACACTCACCCGAATCAACTCGGGATGGCGAAATGAAGGAGGCTGCTGATGCGGTACCACGTCTGACATGGGTGAGTGTGATTACATTCATGTGTAATAATGTGACTGGTTCATGTGCATCTCGGTTCATCATTACGCTTCGCCAATCGATATAACGGTCGGTGAGTTTTATTGACAGTTTGTATTGGAGGTGATTGTGCTTATTAATAGCAACCACACGTGTCTTTTCAGCTGAGAGCCATACACTTTAAAGCAAATCCTCACACAAGATGTGTGCCATGTTGTCGGACTTCTAAAGCATTTGAGGTGCTTCGAGAAGAAATATTCAAACGCTTGTTTAAACTCAGCCGTCACTGCCAGAGCCACAAAACTGTCGCAAACCACTATGATTAGGTAAAAGGCCAACATGGAAGACATTCGGTGCAGCTTTATGGTTTGCTATTGTCCCGGATGCCATAGCCACAAATGTCAGCTGTTGTTTTGCGAAGCTCAGCTGTCAAATGTCATTGCAATTCGTGGAGGAGGATAGGGTCACATGCCATTACGATCTTGGTTTAACGGTTTAATTAATTTTATCTCTCGAGTCACCCAGGACCAACCAACGCAATCGATGTACTATCGGTCTGTTTCCTAGCTCCGCACACGGATGCTGAAGTTTATTAAAAACGAATCGAAAGCACTTCGAATCGCCGAACCATCAACTATGTGCTCCACGTGGAGAAGTTGCGTTAAACATAAATTGAATTCGACCATCAAGCCGAGTCCCCGCGATTGTTTGTCCCAATGGATGACGCATCGGACGAAGATCATCATCGAGCTGTACCACCTCGCCGCTCTAGTTGATGACAACGATATAAATAAATCTGGTCGGTTTGATAAATCCGCAACGCTCTTGGGCGACCAGCACCGAAACAAAACAACAATTGATGTCTCCATCAAAACGGAACCTCCGAACTCACGCCGGCCGCTTTAACGGTTGTGCAGTAGGGAAATGCAAACTTTATTGATTGATTACATCAAGTTTATCAATCAAAGTTTCCGCAGTACACCCGTTTTCCGATCGGGGTTTTTTTTGTGGACCGATTTGCTTGTTTTGTCGCTGGCAAGTTACAATTTCGGTTTCCGATTTCGGCGTGGCGTGTGTGGCGCCACAGCACACGAAAATGTCGCGCTCAACCGGAACAGTTGTCGAGTTGTGTTGACTCGGCGCTGACTGATTGGAGTTGCTGTTGTACAGAGAGCGTTCTGGCGATGCTGGTCACCAGTTAAGTTGGGAAAACAGGAATGTCGACTTACCAAATGATGATTTCGTAGGAAGGAAATATAGCACCGACGGAGGAGGATCTGCAAGGAGAGTAAGAAGATGGAACGAATTCATTAAATAGTTCGAAACAACTGTTACTTCCACTTAACGATTGAATAAAGAAAAGTTAGTTATCGCAGAGTTTCCTTTTGTGGATGTTAGTTTTATTGTTTTGATTAAATTTCTTTTTATGTTGCTTTTTCATTGGCTTTTGTTTCAACAGTGTCTTGTGGTTGAAGAACAATTTTTGGGTAAATATTTTGAATCAATAAATATAGCTTTTAAAATTATTATACAATGAAGCCATTTTTCTTTGAGAAATAACCTTCAACACTTACTAGAACCGAATCCATTCCAGAGCTAATAAATTGGCTGGTAATACCGAGGACAAGTATTTACAAATCATTAGCATCATCATTTACCTAGCCATTCAAAGCCTAAATTAAGATGAAACATTATAACCAAGACGCAGGAATTTGATTCAATTCCGCTGTCGAAATAATCCTTTCACTCAAGGTTGTCGAGTGGTTCTTAAATGAGACTTGGACGAAACGGAAAACAGATTATAATGCTGCACAAACTATCACTAAGCGCTGCACCGTTACGATGCAAGTGCTTTGCGTGCTATTCAATTACCAGCGCCCGAAGAGATGGAGTTAGAGCTACCACAAACCGAACTGCTTGGTAATGAGCTTGTTTTCCGTGCCTCGCTGGAACCATCACTACTGGACCGTAGCCCGGGCCACTAAACTGATCACGGCCACTTTTCGATTAACGACCATAATCAATTTCCATCCCTAATCGACCGAACATCGACCACAACAATGGTCCGTTTTGCTCGATTGTGGTGTGTGGGCACCCGCGGCGAATCTGCTCGCTACGACGGAGAGTAGGTTATTGGGGGATGCGATAACACCACAACGCACACCAAGCGGTTTACTATCGAGTGTTGGTCGGACTCTTCTTCTAAGCGAGTATGAATTGTGTTTGGGTTCGATTGATAATTACATGCACCTGATGCACGTGCTCGGTTGTCGAGTAGAGGAGAGTATGTTCAACTCAGTCGATCTGCTGCTACCCGATTGGCTACGGGTTGAAGTTTCTTTGCTACCGAGGCCTACGGTCGAAGTTGACCTAAAAACGTAAACACTTTACGTCCAGCGTGTCAAATGCAAACATGCGCTTAAATAGCGTTCATAAAAAAATATTAACTTGAAGCTGAGAGCAGCGTGTACCGACAGCGCGCCACGGTAGCTAATTTGATTGAACCTGGTCTCACTCTGGTCGCTGGTCGCGTCGAGTTGGTCAATTTCGAAACGGTGTGCCGTTCGCGTTCACTCTCCATTCCCTTCTCAACCAATCTAAAGTCTTCATGCTGGATGTGAAGTGTTTGGAATGTATGCGAGTAATGGAGTTCTTTAGGGGTCTATGGAGGACTCGAGAGAGCCACCTCTCGAGACCACCGGTGTCAAGATTCGTGTGAACCTAGTAATTCTTCTCGCGTGTTTACCACGATCGGAATGCTGTACGATCGGTTGTATGTCTACTTGCGCAAAAGTTGGGGAGTTTGCGACTCGGGACCACCCCCCCCCCCCTCCCCCTCCCCGAAGTGTTGGACCCAGGTGCAGGTGCATCATTAAAACCGGTCCTTTTCGCGTGTATGATTTGATGAACTGCATCGAATGTGCTCCATCTGGATGCTCGTTGCACTATGGCCGGCCGGAAAGCCATTTTCTCACGGTCAATTCCAGTAGCAAGTATGTTGCCGAGCGTTGGAACATTGAAAGACTGTGGAACCTGTTGGACTGTTTGGGGTGGTAGAGAATGAGTTGTGGGTCAATTGGAAGCTGCCAGTATGTGTGTGCTCGTATGTGTGATCCTATGAACTGTTGCTAATGTGAAGGATTAGAGGCTACCACTGAAGCATACATAATAGTGATTATCGAGTTTCTCACTAACTAAGTGTTGTTGGTGAAGATTTCCCATGCTTCTGGTCTTTCGGAGGAGACGGCTTCGCTTTCCGACATTCACTTTCTTACGACTTACGAGACGGCCATTACATGAGCCGGAAATGATATCGCTCATATCGTACCCTCCGGAGCTAAGTCTCAACGTAAGTTTGAAGTTCCCAAAAACCTTCGTCATATGAGAAATCAGCATAACCACCGTTTGGAACGGTGCGTTGGATTGCGTGTCAGCCGAGCTCAGAGAGAGAAAAAAAAGTCAAAATCTCATTGAGATAAACGACAAATATTCATTCCAAACCGAAAGAAGGAACTGTGGACCTTAAAGCAAAGCCTCACCAATTCCGCCTGGTGGACATAAAACGCACAATCTCATCGCTGCAGATAATGGACCCAACCCAACCGCCGACCCAAGACGCGTTACCGTCCGGTTTTGATGCCGGATGCATGAATTAATGCAAATGGTTCGTCGAGCGTCGAGCGAGTAGCATTGGGTCTAGTCTCTCCCAACCAGTCGTAAAACCAAAGCCCTAATGCCGGAGTTTTTTTGGGTTCCTCTGGACTTTTTTCTTTCTTCGGACGGAAGTGATGACAAAGTCTTAGTTCGAAGAAATGGCTAAGACACTGCTGTCGCTGTGCGCTCCCATCGGTTTCTTCGACACCTGGGGCTTCTTTGGGAGATAGGCGACTAGTAGCTGTTGTTCCTAGCAGGGGGTTCACCGTTTTGTAAGTGAAAATGGAAATGACGGAAATGTTTCCGAAACAAAATCACTGAACGCTGTCGTTCAGATGGTGTTGGTAATGTTGGTGGCGAATGATTATTGTGAATATATTTTTATTTGTGGACAAAATACAATACGTCGCTTTCACGTCCTGTGGTCCAGTCCTTATCTAGGAGTCTGTTGGAACCCACGAATTGTTCTGGACACAATCAGTCTTCTGGACACAGTTTTTATTGTTTGAGTATTCCATTTTGATCACCAGATAAACTTCTTTTGCCAGTTGGAAATTCAAACAGCACGACATTTTCTTGTCACTTCTTAGGACTTTTTGGGAGCGCAATTTCAATTTTCAAGAATATTTTAGTTTGATTTAAAAATACTCATTCAAAAACATAATGTTTGTTTTGCGTTTTTTTTTGTTGAAGCCGCAATCAATCAACAAGAGACATGCAGCTATTCCGGTACATGGTATTAAAAAGCTTTTACTGAAACGCAAACAGTGAAGAAACCGGCTTGAAGCGTTGTGTAACTTTAGCACGTTACTCAAATCAAATCGATCCTTTGTGCAAAGTGCAATTTTCCATTTCACACCCCGAGACATCCGGGGTACGGTTCTTGAGCTCGTTTCCTCCAATTTTCTTCACTTTTAATTCCACCGTCTGCTGTCCCGACAAGTGCACGATAACAAGGAAAAGCGTCCGCTAGGTTTCGGTTTTCGATTAAAAAATTCCAACGCTCAGAGCTCAGAGTTTGGTTTGGGTGTTGCGTTGATGGACGTGCTAGTTCTGCGTTTTTTGAGTTCCTTTTTTTGTTGTTTTCGTTGGGAAATTGCAAAACTGGAGAAGAATGCATCCTTTCGAGCTTTATTTTCACAGGCACTATTTTCTTTTTCGGTGATGGTTTAGGTTTTCGACTGCTGAACCAGAATGCTGCGGTCCATTTTCAGTTCGGATGCGCGAAGAACGAGTGAGCTTTAGTGTGCAAAGATTTTTTGTAGGGGTATGTCCATGTGAGCACAACGTGAAGCAGTGCATCTGAACGGCATACAAAATTGGCAGGCTCGATGATGGTTTGAACCATTGGGTCGCGAACAAAACATACCTACAGTGTAGAGTGCAATTCTAAGTTGCAGTTCCTGCAACTATTACATTTCATTTCCATGCATCTCCGGTTGAATGTAGCGATGCATCAGAGTCTCACATAGGTGGTTTAGATTCGGTCTATGCCTTCCTTTCTTTCCACACATTTGTGATGCGCTCTGCCGATTCTACCACGATCGCGCTTTTTGTTTGCAAAAACACAAACTGAATTTGGAATCGGTGGCGCATATCCTTTGCTATTGATGACAGGAAGAGGAAGAAAAAACTGCGGAACAAAAATCCAAAAACAAACCAACAAAAAACTGGACTAGTTGGTTCCCTAGATGCGCCTTTTGTTTCGGAAGGAGGACAGCTTTGCATCACAATTTGCTGCATACAATCCGGGCTGCGTACAATGGCAGGTCCGAGAATGATATTGTCCATTTCGACTGATGATGACGATGATGATGATGGTATGTCTAAGAACAGCAACCTGTCACGTTTCAAATTGTGCGGGTCCGTCGTGTGCTGGCATAGAAGCAAGTGTGCCGCAAGACTTGTTCTCGAGCGCTTACCCTCATTTCCATCAATCTGCGGTGGCAGCAGACAAAACGACGGACAAACGGTTCTCGATTTCCATTTCCGGTCGAGGAGGAACTTTTTTTTGTTCAGTTCCCAGTCTTTCGTACGTTAAGTTAACGCTTTTAACCTTCCTTGTTCTAAAAGCTGCCGGGTGCGGTGTGACTGGAGATCATGCCCGAGAAACAGCCACCAGTCAGTCCCCGGGAGGCTTTTTGTGACACTCAAATGGCACCTACTGGAGGGAGTGTGTTCGTGTGCTACCGGAAGCAGAATCCGTGTGGTCGGAGTGTCGTAGGCCATGTCCTAACCACTTGTGCCGAGGGAGCTTATAGTGTGGAGGACATGGACTTTGGACATGGTTCTTCCGTTGTTCACACTTTGATAAGCACAAAAGTTATTTGCTGGTCATTTAGGGAGTGTGAAAGTGTGTTGGTTTGTGGGGTTCGTTTCCGAGCGAAAAGGCGAAAATATTTAGTTCTTTTCGAAACATACAAACCCCCAGAAGCATTAATAACGTCCCCCTCGCCCCAAAAATGTCATCCTCCTGGTGATCAGCAGTTTAGTTAAAAGACTGGATAGAAATTGGACCAGAATTTTAGAAGCATTATATCGTTGCGGTGAAGGATTGAGCGTTTTTTTTTTTTTTTTGCTACGGTGCATAACTTTTTGATGCGCTTTCCTGCTGGCACTGGCCTTCTAATGCCATTTCAATGCACTCTAACCACACGGGACTTTGTGTAGTGAAAATAAGGGAAAAAATCGGAGCCCCTTCTATTCAAACTCGCTCACCGTATCGCAATGGCGGTGACATTTCTTGTCTGCTTTTTTGTTTAAATGTGTGCATCAATTCGTTCGGGCCGGTGTCAATGCAAAATGCAATTGCATTTGCTAGTTGAATCGGAAAGCGCCGCAACCACGACGTGGTGGAGCACATAGAGACAGAAAAAGAGAGAAAAGGGTTCGCTTTTGCGTCATGCAAATAAGACGGATATTGCACTCATACTCCGCGCAATTCACTTATCACTTCCGGCTGCTATTTGTCACCGCTATTCGTTGCGTCACTCGACAGGAGTCAGGACTTTTTATCTCGGTTTTCACTCTCATAGCGATCGATGTTTCATGCACACGTGAAGGATTTAATCGGGTCTTTTTTGGAGCAGGAGCTCGCTTGTGGGCCAATCGAATCGTTCCACAAACGTCACAATTAATTCACGTGCTTGATCTGAATGTGTATGTGAGCGACAAAACGTGTGACGTCCTTCCGGTCTGGGTGACTGTTCCAAGCGTTCAGTAACCCAATCTCCGGTTAGTGAGGGTGAAAATCTAAAAATTCCACCACCAAGAAAACACCCTCAAAACGCCGCCTCGATACGTCTGATGGATGCGATATGACGTGAGTCCAAGCTTTGCCCACGGGGTAGGGTAAAGTGACAGCAACTTTTACGAAACGTTAAAGCCCGTCGGTTTGGACGTGTGGTTGAGATCATTCCACTTTCACCGTTTTCCTTCCCCAGTCTGAAGTCTGCCGTCGTGCAAAACAATAAAGAAAAGTTTTATTTTAAATTAGCTTTGGACGTCCTCTCCTTTGGCGTGGTTCTTGGACTTGTCTGCTTGTTGGACTAGCCTGGGTTTTTAGTGACCGTTGATGTCTAGTTCTGCTGAAAACCAACGAAGGAGTGTTTTATTTTATTTTCCTTTTTTGTTTTTTTGCTCTCATGTGGTTCCACTTTGTCCTCGACTAGCAAAGACTAGTTTGTGTGACTTTTGGTGTTTTGGAACCTAACTAGTCATCAAAAACGAACACACAACTGTGCCAAAACTAGAATTGGACAAAAAAAATGCGGTTTGAAGTGTGTGTCACTTGACGAAGTCAGTTCTTTACAGATAAACAAAAAAATACTTTCCGCACTCGTTCCAGTAAGTTAACCACTTCTCTCAACAAGAAGCTGCTTAACGGTCGAGACTTTTGTGCATTCGATTTCGTCTAACGACGTGTGGAAATATGGGAGGACATTAGGAGTGTTTTCTTCATTATTTTGGCGGTTATTTTCCTTTCTTTCTCCAACTTTGACCGTCAAGCTAGCACACTGTAATTGAACAAACGTCGCCCAACTTGACGTGGTTGAGCTAATGAAGTTCGAAAGAGTCTTTTAAAAAGTGAGTTTTCGGTTGCGGGATTTTTCGTTTGCCATTCTGCAACCAGTCTGTCACAGAGTCTCTCTCTCTCTCTCTCTCTCTCTCTCTCTCTCTCTCTCTCTCTCTCTCTCACTCTCTACGGACCAACAGCCAAGCGTGGTTACGAAAATGAAATAAGCACTTGCGAATCTTGTGGCCGGTTCATTGCATTTTTATTCTGTCTTTCACTTTTGGAAAAGCAGATGCAATTTTCCCTTCGTGGAGTCCGTACGACGTAATGAAGTGGAAGGTTATTGTGTGAGCAGAGACCATTCCAGACCAAAAGTCTTTTGCCGTTGTTGGCGATGGGTCGATTTACACGTGTTTCAACCCCGTGTGGATAACTTAAATAATGCACGTGTTTTTGTCGTTCGCCGGGTTTTCCTCCGCAACGTCCTTTCATTGTGCCTGTGAACGCTGAGGACAAAGGCAAGCGTTTTGTTTAAATTTAAATTGCGTTTTAAATGCCATCGTTTCATGGGGTCCTCGTATTGTAGCTTCCTGTTGGAAGTGTGCATAGAAACGTGTCTAAGGAGAAAGAATAGTATTGGTACCGTGGTGATTACTTACGTTTCCTCAGGTGAAATGACATTTAAATGACCACGCATTAAGCTCCCCACTCGTTCTGCAATGGTTTCATGTGGACTTGGATTTCCTGAGATACCTCAGGTGTACTTCTTGTTGTACAATTTTATGCATCACTAAATAAATAATTGTAGAAAAAGTATATCTACAACCACTGTAATACGCTTATCAAACAATAAGTCTTAAATTTACCTTACCATCGTATCCCGCATGGATGGAAAAGCGTTCGGATTGTCTTGTATTCCCGATTAGGTCATCGTGGCTGTTGAAAAACAAATAACCAGCACCATCAGCGGCTGGATATTCACACGCGAAACATTCCGACGTAACTGAACGGCATACCATCAGCATAAAAGATGTTGATTAGCACACACACACCCGCAGTGTGGACAGTGGACAAGATTTGTACGGGTCTGGTCCACCTGTGCTTCTTTCCGCAATTCAGCAATGCATACCAGAAAAAATTCTTCTCTCGATTATGTCATCGGAAGGAATGATGACTCCCGGACGACGAAGCTGAAGCAATGGTCGGTGCAAATATTTGCCGACTGTTGCCGTAATTGTCGTGTGATTGCTTCTCGCCTATGGTCTACGGGTGGATTCTTGGAGAGGTTTTGGAATCCTTCTCTAGCTTGTCTTGGTACGTGTTGTGTTCATTTGGAAGAACTTTCATATAACAGAGAAAATTAGAGGAGGATTTTTGTGTGCGATTTTGTACTCATACTGAAGCTGTGTGATTTGTTTAATCTTCATTTGCAAACACACCGGGATTGAATTTAATTACACAAATTTCTAAGAGGTCTTTGTATCAATCAGTCTCACACAATATTGATGAGTTCTTATCTCCATTGTCAGATTTTGCGAAAGCCCAACATCGCCATTGATTGACAACAGAGGGTGTCGACTGTCAAACATGATTTAATCACACCAACGAAACGAAACGAACTCTCGATATCACGATCAACGAATGCAGCACCCCTTTGACTGATGATTTCATCAGAACAAATCATTTGGTTCATTAGTGAAAAATGGTTATCAAGCTCGCACACAAGAATATCAGACCGATCGGAAGTGAAGTTTGTTTTCAATCAAACTTTTCTTTTCCACCATTTTCACCCATTCCAGCTCATAACAGATTCAAACATGATACGCACGTGGAACTGAACTGATATTTGGGTAAATATTTCGGTTCGAGAGTAGGGCTTTTGGGGTTACGGAATGGGAAAAATCAAGCGAATAAATTAAGCCCAATGAAGCCTGAACGTGCGAACAACGATACGGTTCGTCGGGTTCGATTAAAATCGGTAAACCCAGTATGACATCAGCCTGTCAAAAAGGAGCATGTTCGGTGGCTGTATCAGGCTTTGGAAGGTTCAAAAGAAAGAAAGGAGAGAGAGAGAGAAAACTAGCAGGGCAAAATCAAAGCGGCCCGGAAACGTAGCACATGCCAATATTTTATCCTGGTGATGCTCGACAATGCTGCGTAAGGCAAATATCTGAGGGAAATAAAATTGAATATTTACTGAAACGGGCGCAGTATCGCAGTTTTTGTTTGCCGAATGAGGGTCCAAATGGGGCAAATTGGATGGATGTTGAAGGAGGTATACAATTTATAAATTAATCTCCATATGACAGGATGATTTGTTTCCCTGCCGTTTACTCTTTAAATCAATTTTATACTTTACTGCAATTTTTGCTTCAACATGCGAAGGTAACAATTTCCTGGAATCCATTACAACGAACCACTTTAACAGATTTAATCACTCATGAAGGGTTCAGCACACGAATCGGTCTGCCGTTCTTCTTGTCTAATCGAATGTAGCCCTGCTACGGGCGCCTCACAGTCAGTTGGGAAATTAAATGAAGATAAATGGCGTGCTTACTACCGCCCGGTCTGCCGAATGCGGATCCAATGAGTGCATTACCGTGTCCCATGCTTAGAACAATTGTTGCAGTTCTAGCTAACGAGGACAAGTTTGTCATCTTAACCCCTTTTTCTGGAGCTACCGAGCTCCATTTTACAATTCTCGTTCATTTAACGGGGTTCTGTGTTTCTGCGAAATTGCACCGACACTGGTGATGCAAGTGATGACGATGTGCTTTATCATTCGAATCTCTCCATGGACAATGCCGGTTATGGAGGCTATAAAAACGAACCCCTTGATTCAACATTACATCTCTTTTACATTCTGCCGACTCGAAGGGACGCTTCTTATCAAACTGCGGGAAAAGGAAGACAAAAAAAAATGAATAGAAGAAACACACTGCAAATAATTTGCAAACTGATGGAATTTGAAATTCCTTGCATTGGTCTCACATAAATTAGTAAATCACGCAGACGAGAGAACGTCGAGTGAGCCTTGTGCCTGTGTTGTGCTTGGGCGTTTTTGTTTTTCATTTTTGGTTGTTGTTTTCTTTTACTTTTCCCCCAAGGGTGATAAATGTGTACCCCCATTTCGTTTATCTCCTCCTGCTAAGACGTCCTCCCACTCACGAGACATTGGAATTCAGCATCCTGCCGGCAAATGTCGTGTAATGTCTCAGGAGAGAACGCGAGATTGTGTTTCCTTCGGTTTTCCGGTCGGGATGTGAATGGAATAAATTTCTTGTGGTGTTCATTCTGTGTGCAGGGAAGCTTTGAAAGAGGTTTGTGGCGGTGGTGGAACCATGTTGCGGTAATCGTCTACACTTGAAGTAAATTGTACAATAAGAAGGAAGGAAAAACTAAACCCTGGCGTGTTGTACTAACCACGACAAAATACCAGCAAAATGTCTATGGCTGTTTCGAAATGTCTCAGATGTGATGTGGGGAGGAGTTCCAATGAATGCTTGCCGCCAGACAGGATGGGTTCTGTAAAATATGGCACCCAGATTTGGGTTGGGAAAGCATCGACCGAGATACTATTTTTAGGATATCCAAAGTCTCAGAAGTGCTGGCACAAACTACATCAATTCGGTTCACTAATTCTATCAATAGAGAGTCCTTCGGGGAAACTGTTCGATGGAGTTAGTTTGATTATTTGATTATGGAAATTATTGCGCTGAGAGGGACTTTTAAGTGTGAATTTCTACTGATGCAGAATATTTGGTTCTACTTGTAGCCACCGATCCATGTTGTCAATTCGTTCATTTTGTCTTTTGAATAAAGAGCCTCAAGCACATCAAGCACAAGAGCCTCAAGCAGCAAGTTCTCGGAATTCTTTTGATCACCTAAGGCAATTGAGAATTACATTTTGATCACTTTAAACAAGTAAATTAGAACAGTATTAACGTAACGATGCAGCAATCCGGATCATATAAAGATATGAAACAAATGTTGTGACCTTCCAACCATAAGCAATAGCGCGTCCGTTTGTCTAGAGCTCCACAAAAACTTGTTGTGTCGCAAACCCATTTCGCCACAGCTATCGTCCGCGGTCTGGTGCTTTATTGATCTCTCTCTCTCTCTCTCACCCGTTGATACGACCACCGCAGGATCACTTTTGTTTTCGTCGTACGTTTTGTAGCGGTTTAGTGTTCCGCATTTGCAATTTTAACTATCCATTTCTCCTCCACCCCGAGAACGTCGCTTTTATCGCGAAGCATAGCTGAGTAAAAAAAAATCTCCACATTCTCGCTGCGTTTTGAAATAGGTCCAGGCATGCTCAAACCTGCAACATTATGGTTCCGCGGAAAAACGTAATAGTCAACGAGCTTGAATGACAAATTTCTGCACGGTTCATATTTTATGCCTGCCCATCCTTTTGCGCGAACGGAAACAAAACCCATGAAAGCGCGGTTCCAACCAGAAGCTTGAGCGAATTCTCATCCAACGAGGTACGCCTACAGCTAGCAGCAGCCTGCATGGACTTGTCGCATAAAGCTCGATAGTTCAACACCCTCCGAAAATAATAACGCAGAACTGGGATGCTTTCGTAATGCACATTTTCATCGTCCTGTGTGCGTGTGTGTGTGTATGTGTCTGCTTGTTTTTGTTTTTGTGTCCGGAAAAACCCCGGTCGATCGTGAAGAGGGAACGATTGTGTGGAGGTCCTCTTTTTGTGTTTAGTCCACCGGCTTAGTTTTTTCATCGACCAGGATCATATAAACACAGTCACATGTATCAAGCCACACACACACACACAGCAGATGAATCTCCCGCAGCGTAAGTGGCAAGAGTCGCTCCGGGCTGCCTACCAGCTCCCGGAACGTAGCTCTCTGGAGGAGGAGCAGATTCTAATTAAATTTTGTTCGCCATGGGAGGCAAAAGAAAAAAAAGCGAAGCGATTCTTGGCATTAATTAATTTTTAAGATCATAATAAATTTCCCGTTCGTGGAAGGATGCATGGAGCGGGGGAAGGGGACCCACAGGAGGGTGGGTATTCGCTGGTGGAAATGAATCCTCTTCTTCAGTAAGTAGGCCCTTTACTCACGAGGAAAATGATGATGCTGATGATGTAGTTCGGTGTGATGATGATGCTGCCGTTGTTGTTGGAAGAAGCTTTACCGTAGGCAATGAAGTTGAAAGAAGACACACGCACATACACACACACGTACGCACCATGGAAGATGGTTTCGTTCGTCTTTCCGTCTGTAGTACTGATGTCCCTTCGGAAAGGGCGGCCCAACTCAGCGTAAGTTTTCTAGTGAAGCGAAGAGACTTTCCCCAGTTTTCTTCTTGGGCGCAAAGAGAAGCGCCGGGAAATTATACCATTAGACTAAGCCGCATGGATGGAGTAGATAATGGTATTATTAACGCGGTGCCGCGTACACCTCCCGAATGTTTGCATAACTGTGGTGCCGGTGGACGTGGTGGATGAGAACAGGTGGAACCCCAAAACGAGCCTCCTTGCCTCATCTACACGACGACGAACACGACGTACATAAACATTTGTAAATGTACACCTGACATGGGCACTTGGAGCACACGGAGCAGAATATCACCAGTCTCATGGGACCGCTTTTTGTGTGCTACTCTTGTGGGGGACGCTGTTGCTGCTGCTTTTTTTTTCGGCGAGACATCAGTGGACGATTCTGCAACGTTGTTTCCCTTACCTTACAAACCCCCACCCCCTGATAACAACACTTGGTCATGTAATGATGGCGCCGTCTCGACGTCATCCGGACCCGCACCGGCAGCGATGATGCCACCTCCTGCGCGAAGTTCCTGCCCAGAGCTTTCGAGAAAAAATGTTTTCTTCCAAATGGATGCAATGGGATGTACATAACGCCACACACTTGCCTGGCGGTAAAGCGCGACGACAGGACATTCCAGGGCCTTCCTGTGTGCGGGTTGATGTGCTAGTTTGCAAGCACAAATAGTAACACAAAAACAATCCACCCAAGCGTTGGCAGAACGACAATAAAAAAGCTATAATCGTTGGGTTCTTAAAATTTGCATTCTTCGTACGGTTGAGAACGGAGACGAAACTCCGGATGTTGGTTTGGAGATGAAGTCAAAGAAACGCCACAGTTTTATTTTAAATCCCGGCGTGTTTAATGATAACGCCCGGCAGTTAAGTTCACAATTTACAGAGTTTCAAAGCGAGAAACAAAAGTTCTAAATAACGCGCCTGGGATAGCAGACTGCTGGAACTTTAAAAAAATAAAAGAAACGTGAATAAATATTGAGGTCCTGGCGGTTCTTTTTCTGAACGCTAATGTTCCATCGCTTACAATGTCATAAACAATGGTGGCTATCATTTCTCGTTCACTTCTCCATAAGAAGAGAAATAGCTAAATCCTCTGGATCTTCTTCATTGGTGTAATAGAAAATAAATCAAATAAAATATGGCTCCACGCTATCGCTCACACACAATAAGGATGACACACCGCCCAGATGTCGCTTATATGCTAGCCGTTCGAAATGACACCCCTCCCAAAAATGACCATTAAGGGTGCGTACGACTCGCACCCTTGACCGCATGATAAATGGACATCGGTGCGGCATCAGGACTCCCACCGAAACTAATGTCCTGACGCCTTCTCCATGGGGTGCTAATGGTTGGTTCGGTTTTCAAACGTTCTGCCTGGTGGATGCAAATGACAGAAGTAGATGAAGCTGCTTTGTCAGAACACAAGGACTCTCGGTGCCGTACGTACATTGCATCTGGGAACTTTTGGGTAAAAAGATTGCAACAAAAGAAACTACTCTTACAATGCAATGTAAGTTACTCATCTGCATCAGAAGCAGCTCAGCAGTACATGATCCGCCCACTCATTGGGCAGCACACGATCATCATCATCATCATCATTACCATTAATATGGTTCGGCTTGTTCGGTGAGGAAGAAAGTCGCTATGACAGAAAAAATTCCATTTTTCCGCCAGGTTTTGATTTGCATTTTTCCCTCGGATTGGTGTGGACCGACACCGACACAAAGCACAGATTAAATGTCGTCATCAAACAGCTGCCCCATTTCTTTGCACATCGTTACACGAAGCGTGTCTTTGATATGCCTGCGACAGGATTCTTCGTCATTTATATCCCGAATAAGTCTCAAGGCTTCGGCGTTTCTTTTTTCCTCGGTGAGTGAGTGAGCGAGCATTCGGGAGACAATATTCGATCCTGAGCGATGGGAAATTGAAGGAAGTTCTGGGAGTGGAGAGTAGAGGAGCAAAACGCTACTTAACATAAGAATAATGATAATGGCTCGACTGGCCAGATGTGAGGCAGCTGCTACCGCAGCGATGCCATATTTTCGAGTGACTTTAGAGAAATAAACCTTGGTGCCTTTAGTGGACGGATATGTGTGCGAGCTTTATAACATTTTTTTCTTTGCCATTTTATGTCCTTTTTTGTGTAGATAAAGCGAAGGGCACACACTGGGTGGATACACATACATTAATTTGTCGTTCTCAATTTTGCCTTTTAAGATGAGAAAAAAGGCATGACCAAGCATCAGTGCATTAGCGTTCAATCACAAAGAAAGGAAAAGGACGAAAGAAACGCTTATTGCACTATCCTTCTTGGAGAAGATGCTAAAATCCACATTATATGTGTGTGTGTTTGCTTTATATTTGTCTCTGCGGGGAAAAAAAGTTAGCTCCAACGGCATCAGCGTTCCATCGCCAGTCTAATCTTGTCACTAGTGAGAAATTGATTCATTTTACGCTGCGCCGAACAACGCGCGCACCTTCGGGATGATGCCGCTTTATGTGAGGTTAGGTGCATCGGAAGCATACGCTGCCACTTTGCATTTCACTCTTACGTTTTAAGCGTGACCCTTTTAAGCACTTTCCTCGAGGGAACTCCAGGCATAGCGAAGAAAATCATCCTTCGCACTTTAAATGTGGAGAAAAAATTGCCCACCCAAAACCCTTGACATGCTTTACGCGAATATATTGGAGCTGGGAAAATGGGTACGTGACGTAGGTTTGTGGCGGTTTGTTTCCTGTTTGCTAAATCTGGTCGATTTTGCTTTCGCTTCGTTGTCATTTCGATTCCATTAAACTGTCTGCATATGGGTGCTTCTTGCCAGTTTTCCCCCCTAAATCATGTTCTTCATTCATACAAACACACACACAAACACACACACACACACACACACACACACACACACACACACACACACACACTCAAAATCCAGAAATAGCTAGAACGAGTATCTCCGTAGGTCGATTCTTTCTTGTCCTTATTTTAGACAAGCATATGCTTTATCCTTTTGGGGCGAAACACACTTCTGTTTAGATTTTTGTTCGCCCGTTTGTTGGTTGTGCGACTTTGTTTCTTTGCTGCCATTTTATTTTTCAACTAGAATGGAGTGTCCGTAAGCCATGCCCAGTCACTCTTCGAGCAGGACACTCGAACAGAGCACACGAAAATCGCTAACCACTGCTTCCCGGAAGTTGGGAAGACTTTTCCCAGAAAGTAGAACCGAAATCGTCAGCCGTCGACGAATGTCGTTCTTAATATTTTGTTTGGCCATCCTTTTTTTGGTCTCTCGTTCGTTTGGCAATAATAAGCAGAGACTAGAAGATAAAGAGACATTCGTTTCCTTGGGTTTCGTCCGCTTGGTGGACACAATCCTTTGCCCTGGTAACGGACACAGAAGACAACGTGGGACGCCTTAGACGGAATGAATGTACTGTAAAATTTTAATGATGTTTGTGTTGATAAATATTTTCTATAAATCCTCGACCGCTAGTCCGTGTGTTCGGTCTTGGCTAGATGGATCTGGTTGACCCTCGATCGTCTGTTTGGCTGTTTGGTGGAAAAGACTACACAGCCTCAACCCACACGTGCATGTCTGTGTGGTAACCGGTGCCATCCGTTGCCATTTATTTTCAACATTCTCATGCATCCGGCTAGTGGTTGTTTTGTCCCATTGTCTCCATCATAAAAGGGGAAAAGGTCCACAGCATAGGGGGAAAAACTTTTTCTTTTGTCAAGAGATAATTTATCTTTTTTTGCACTTTTCTTTTCATCCAGGGTCCACGCTTCGCGCGATACTTTCATAGATAACTAGATTTTGTGGGTAACATATGGCTTCTCTTTTAAAAATCATTTTACATATAAAGTGCTTTATCTGCTTTGGTATAACATCATGTAACATTGTATTTTTCTCATAAAACATTCCATTAGATCTAGTTTTTTATTCCTCGAACGATGATTTCCTGTAGAAGGTGCCGTTTAGAAGTTGTTTATTTAACGTACAGTTATTTGCTCTGTTAGGTCAGCGCTGTCCGCCACGTATAAAAACCATATCTTATCGATTGACAGCAACATCGCCATCGGCCAACGTTGGCTAATTAATTGTAAAACAAACGTGCTCCATCCGACAAGCGAAAAACAAAACAAGACAACCTCGAAAAACATAAAAATCCTCTCTCGGGTCTCTAGATCAACAGCATCAGCGGTGCAGATTAGTTGCCAACTAATGCGCCCGGCGTAATGCTTTTGCCTCTTACATCTTTACTGCGATTCGTCTGGCAATTAGTTCCCGGTTTTTCCACCTTTTCTAAATACACACTTCATTGCGAAGAAGAAAGAACCGGTGTATGCCGGCGTCTTATCCGTAGTACTACCGCCGAAGCAGAAGAATCCGTTAGATTGCTCTGTGGTAGAGGGACGGTTGTCTATCCTGGTTGGGTCGTCGATGAAGCAGAAACACGCACCCCAACGTGTTTTTCTGTGTGTGTGTATGGCTTGCTGACGTTACCGTTGTAGCTTGATTCGATGGAATTTCCTCCATCGTCTAGGCACCCGCAGACAAGACAAGTGACGCGAAGCACATGCGTTTGTGGTGTGGAAAACTGTGGAAACTGTTCGAGTTCTAAAGCCCAGGTTCGCTTGAACGCTTCCGCGCGCGCTATGTATCCCGATGTGCGGGATGTTTTCCCGACCCCGATAAAATAAAGACAGCAGCAGGTAGCATGTTTTGAACAGCAAGCATGCTAGCGAGAGACAGAGTGAGGTGCGGGTGGATGGTCGGCACGATACGGCAGACATGTGGCTTGTTGGGTGGTGTGAAAATGTTGGCTACTCTTCCCGCATCCAAACGCCGAACCAGCAGGTACTAATAAATATGATTATTGAACAAATGAATGAATTACTCCCGTTAGCTTTTACGGCCCACGGTCTGGTCTGGAAGGTCTGGTGTGTTGCGGCAAAACTGCAGGTATCTGCAGGTGTTGCTGTTTTATGAGTTTTTGGGGGCCGTCTCTCCTAGCCAGCTTATCAGCCTCTCTGGAGAGCTCGGGTTAAACTGCCGAGTGCTATCGGCGACATAACATGCGTTACAAGCGAAACATTTGTGACGTTGGCAAAACGGGAACATTTCCGCTTTTCCATGAGAGTGAAGAGGAGAGGGAGGAAGGCGAATGGAACGGGAGGATGTCGCTAAGTGCATGATTTACGGGCAAAGTGTGCACCAGACGGTTGGCCCCTTGTAACATGGTGCAGCAACGTGGAATCGTTGCACTTCGTTTGGCAACACTGTTATGACGCTGACGATGGTTCGGGACATCGGGACTAGCAGCCGGAACTGGTTAGCAGACGGTAAAGTAATAGTTCATGAGTTATGGGACCCGGTTAGTTCATTTGACGTCAAGTTGATCAAATTGATGGATGGGAATGTGTGCGGCTGATAATAAAGAACATGGCAAATGGAACTGCTACATGGCTGGAGTGATGTTTTTCCGCTATTCCGTGTTATCCTACTGATGGATGGATTTTTTAACTAATTCTAACATGATGTCCATGGGATGAGGTACAGGCTATGGTCGCAATTTAAGGATTACATTTATCTTGGAACTAAAGTGTCTGGATTCCGTTCAGGATGAGGTTGATTGAGAATTAGAATGTTTGGAAATTACGCACAGCGAAATACGTTGCCGAGTGTAGATTAAGAGTTTTGAAATAAATCATCCTGAACAACTGAAAATGTCTATTTCTTGCTCGACTGTCTTTTTCTCAAAGTTTAAATTGTCCAAAGCTAGCAGTTCCTTCCGCCTTGTTTTCCTCAAGATGCAGCGAGAAAAAGTGTGTCATTAAATTGTCTATTACCCCCGATTAGGTACCCTGTACATAGCGAACACCCTAAACGATCTTGCCCTGTGCAGTAGTAGTTCAAAAAAGGCCAGATCATTAGCGAACTATCAAAGACTCATCTTCAATCATTTTCACCTGACTAACGGATCGCTGCTTTTTTTTTTGTTTTGTTTGTTTCATGTGTGCATTTGACCATGTCTGTTCGTGTCTGTGCTCCAAATCGCTGACATTAATCACTCGTTAGCAGCCCATAAAGAACGACCACTATCTGGAGGTAGGGAGAAGCACACCCTTGTTGGGTATTTCCACTTGTTTAGAACTAACTCCCCATTTCTTTTCCACCTGAACTGGAACTAGTTCAAAGATCGATATGGAGAGCTTTTTTCCTGCCTCGCTGTTGTTGTTTTTGTTTAGTTTAATTTCAAACGCGGCCACCTCTTTCAGCAGGCTATTCACACGTTTTGTGTCTAGAAAACCCGCCAGACCGGCCAGGAAGAGAGGGTTGATTGGTGTAATCGTTGTATTATCGTTGTGCCCTCGACTCGAACCCGGTTCGCGGGAGCTGAAGATGCGCTTACCGTCGGGAGGCAGTTTGTGGTTTCTAAAACTGTGTTATATCATCAACGCATGACCGCACTCCGAGCTTCATCCGAAGCTCGCCGGACCGGTTTTTTGGTGCGTTGGCAATGATGTGTTTATGCTGGCGCATCATGTTGCGCGACTCTGGGCCTCAGCTCGAGGCGGAAGAAGCAAACGCGCGGATGGGAAGGAAAGCGTAACGGAGTGTATGCGCTCCAGATGGGAACAGGTTTGAGCTTTGGCTTCCCTACAACTGTTTCCGAGTTCCGAACGAGAAATCGACTGCATAACTGACCCAATCTGACTGAACCGATTGGCGTAGGACAATGCAACACTGAAAGTGTCCGGCTTTAATACTGCAGCCTCGGAAGAGTGATGGAGATTAGCGTTTGAGGGCTTAAATCCGGGCTGACGGTCTTCAAAGCGATGCTGGAGCCTAACGCTTGTTTGCCGTTTGAACTTTGGTGCGAAAAACCTCCATGTCTGTACGGGTGTGTGTTTGTGTGTGTGACTGTAGGTACAGGAGAAGGTGGATTACGCGTTACGGTGATTTCCGACGGTGGTCATAAATTTTCTCCTCAGATTGGATCGTGACCGAGCCGGTGCTTGGGTTCGGTCCCCGTATGTAGGTCAGTGTGTGAAGCTAGGCTATATCGAGTATCGAGTTTCTGCCGTACTGCCTACCGGCCAGACAAAGTACCATCCTGTTTCCACATAGAACGGGTTTATCGAGAATCTAACACTTTGGGCACTCAACGGCAAAAACGGGACACAACGTCATCATCAGCAGCAACAGTACTCCTGGGACACTGATGACAGTAAACCTTCTTTCTCGCTCACTCGCTCTATCCCTCTCCGTTTGTATCCTCGGACAGGTGGGTGACTGCATGTTGCACTGCTGTGTGCATATATTTTACTGGTGTAATCCAGTGGATTTTTCCGAAGCTCCACCTTCCAAACTATTCCAAGTCGATTTGCACACGATTTGTCGTTTGGGGCCGAGCTGATGGAAAGCGTGGAATGGTGGAAACCGAATTGCACTGTGCGGTCGGTTGGCTATTTGAACATGCAATTTGAAATCGATTGCTGCTCGCAAAACAAAATGGCAGGATCGGGAAAACTCCAATTTGCCAGGCACATTCATTGCGAGGATCATTTTCAGGCCATTTGCGCCCGAGAATGGCTAAATTGTGTTCGGTTCAATACGGATTGTGTCATGATTTGTTGTTTGTATGGTTGCGAGCGAGAGGTCAGCAGATGTTATGTAGTGATGAGATGATCATCATTAAAATGTGAAACTGATATTTCTGAAGTTTAGTTGGCTAATAGGCCGCTTTGAGGTTGAGTGCTTGTGAGAGCCTAAAAAGCCAATGAATTTATTGCAGTTGTTTTGAAACTTAATTAACCATTTAAAACACGAATAAAATAGCACGAAAATCGCAACTTTAAATTGACGTAAAGTAATTGAAAATAAAATAACATAAATTTATGAAACAAAGATTTAATCTTGAAATGAAAAATAAAGGTCAAATTGAAATAAAATAAACTTTGAAAAGGAAAACAAAACGAAAATCAAATATAACCGCTAAACCTCCGTTCCACCGCTGTCGGTTAAAAATCACAACAAAACGTGACGCAATAAACCCACTCGCACACAGCAAATAAATGGTTAGAAAGCTCTAAATAACCTCCTTAGCATCCTCATAACCCTTTTGGGGTTTTCCAAACCAAAAACCGTTCCCAATTACAGCATCTAATCGCGCGTACCTTTCTTCCACGATGTGCACGAATGTGATAAAAAGCCAAACGCATACGCATCGTACCATCTTTTCGTGAGACTTTTCTTTTTATTCTTCAAGCTGCAAGAAAGCTTACAATAACAACAAAAGGCCGAGAAGGTTAAAAGCGGTCAAAACAGGCGTCAAAAGCACCTGTGGCCCCCCTAATGTACGGGGTAGGGGTTAAAGGGCGCGTAAAGTCTTGTTGAATGAAAAGCAGGATAAAAACGGTATCTGAACTGCCCCGTGAACTGAATACGGCTCAGTTGCGGTAACCTTTTGTTCTTTCTGGCCTGAACCCCTTCAGCAGTGATCGGTTTTCTGTTGTAATTGGCAGCAACCGAAAAAAAAGTGCGTGCGTTTCTCAATATAAAAGCTGGGAGGAGAGAAATTGGACGAGAAGCGCAACCGGTATCGAACAGAATCGCGGCCTCGACCAGAAGACGTCGGTAAAGGTAATGTAGGTTAACAGGTACAAATGGCTCGAGGGCAACAAGGGAAAAGAGAGTGAGACGCGCCATGAGCGAAGGTTAAGAAAGTAAAGCTCATGTTGTGGTTATGTGGTATTTCTTGCCTACTTTACCGGAACCCCTTCCGACCCCGTCGCGAGAAGCTTGGAGAAGCTGGTTTAATATTTTTGGGGAAAAGTTTTCGTGTGCAAATTGTTAAGCGAAGCTCTCACCTCCCGTAAGCCCTATTTTTATCGTAGGTTTTTGAATTTTTCGGGTCTGACTTTGGTGAACGGGATAAGTCACGGGGTGGTGAAATTCGGTAAATGGTAAACCCCAACAAAAGCTCGGACAAATGGAAAGTAAATACCAGCTGTGTGTCAAATCGAGGCTAATTTGGGTCTTTAATTAGGGGTTATGTACGGGACATTTGATTAACAAGATTGTGGCGTAGTACGAGACTGATAAGAATTATTGGAAGTGCGTTGGAAGTAAAGTAAAGGTCACGAAAAGCTTCTTGTGATTCGCTGCTTCGCTCACTTTATTTTCGTTTTGAGTGTAAATTGACATCACTCACGTAGCCAAGGTGAGGTTGGGTGGTCCCATCGGATCAATTAGTTTGATGCGATGGGGTCGTCATGCATTTTTCTCCGGTCACAAGCACCGGAAACTCAATTTCAGCATTCCATCACATGCAAACCATCGCACACGGTGTGCCATGTGTCATCCGGAGCACATGCCGACAGTGATGACCTTTTCGCGTAAAGTGTCCGGAAGAGCGAAAAACCTACTACACAGATCCAGACATGATGGTGACCCCAAGGGCACCAAGTTCGTGGACTGTGGTGGAGAGAAAAATAATTTATCATTAAATATGTATGCGAGCCGCTCATTCATTCATCATTTGTTCCCTCTGGTCCTCGGCCCCTGTGCTGACGGCCAATTATCCTGTCCCGGTATCCATTTCACGTTCTTTCCGCTGCGGATCACGTGAAATTGGGCTTCTCTCACGTATTCTTAGTATATTTATAGGCTGAAGGCGACTGACGACGAGACCGACGAGTTCGACTGAGGCACATGTCCCATCGTGTGTATCGTGTTCGTTGTGCTACTTGGACCGAAGATTACTTTCACAGGATGCCACAACCTCATCTTCGACTATCGAGATTATAGTACTAAGGCGCTTTTGGCTCGGCTCGTTTTCGGCTTGTTCCTGTTCCTATTCGGAAAGAGCAATTTCCGCGCGGTTTTTGTCTCGTGCTCGCTTGTTCCGGGGCAAACCCAAAGACCCAGATACGATATCCAAAACAAAAGAAGGAATCCCACCCACACATACACATCCCGCTGTGTGTGTGTGTCTCGGTATATCCTCCATGCTCTCTCGTAAATAATTCATGCGTATTTTATTGTCCCGAGCTTGCCGGGCGTTGCGTTGCGCTCCGGTCGCTGGATTATGTCTCGTGCGTGCTTTCACAGCAAACAGTTGAACTTTTTTCCTATTGTTTTTTTTACCCCTTTTCGCTACTCAAACAGGGTACACCGCATTTGTTTGTGTGTGCTTTCTTTGCTTCCCGCGTCTAAATTGGGCAAGAATTGCTTACTTTTACCGTCCTCCAGTATGCGGTTCTTGTACTCAGAGATCGTTTCGTTCTAATGCGAGATGAATTAAAGGGGTTGATTCGGTTTCAAGTGCCTTAAGCGGCTTATTATGTATCGGTTTGCATTAGGTACACCCCGACTGGGAGGAAGAAAAAGAGATTACGGCGAGCTCGTAGTTAAAGTGCATGCCACGCTTTAAGCGGATTTATGACAAATTAATGGCATTTGGGAACTTCAAGAATGCAGCATTTAAAACATAAAACAATCATTCCAATGCAGACAGTAAGCTGTAAGAAAATATACATCAGCCGTTGATTTGATACGATTTTTATTTGTTGATTAGGCTAACCCATCTTTTGTACTTGTAAGAAAGTAGATTAATTTTAAAGAATCACCAACGGGTTGCAAACTGCTTCATAGGTTTATTCTAGCGAATTTCACTCTCGACTTGAGTCGACAAATCCCTGTAGATTTTGCTTCGAACATATCTCTTATTCCTTAAGATGTACGAATTCTTCTCATGTCCCTTGATTCTAATCCAATGAAACATTAATTTAAGGCATTGCATTTCCACTACCGCCGATGACGTTGGCTACATTTCAATCGGACCAATCATCATCGTCAGGTAGCATCAACTTCACTGCGATGTCTGTTGTGCAGCATTATGCGAACCATCACATCCGGGCCATAGATTGTGCGGAGCAACGTTTCGTGATCGTGAGGTTGGTTGGGAAAAGTCAAAATCCTCCCATCAAACGTCACATTCCGTGACACCAAGAAACGCTAGTGCAGTGTGTTGAACCAAGAGCGGCACAGTAGGTCGATATTTGGGTTATAGAAAATTATAATTGCAGATCATTTCGGTCTCCTACTTTCCTCGACTTTTGCTCAAGCGTTTGAGGCAATCACACACACACACACAGACACCCTCCCGTAGCACGCTTTTCTTTTCTTTATCGCTACCTTCCGATCGCCTGCATTCGGGGATCTCTCGTTTCATGGGGTGTAATTACTACTAATTGAGGAACGTCGCGGCATGAACTTCTCCATTTTTTGCGAGGAACGCTATGGGAAGTGTACTTTTGTGTGCAGGAAGAAAAAAAACAGACAGTCGAAATGCAAGAGAAACAAGAGCACGATGTGGTGATTTAATGACCATGCAACCGGGACCAGCAGTGGGTCTGTGCGGGCAAATAGGGAAAGCTAGGAAAAATCGCATCGCTTCTTTTGCAGAGAGGTGTTGGTGTGTTTCGACGATCAAGCAAGCAAGCAGCATGGTCAAGTTCAATCGTTTCAAGTGTGCTGAAAAGCTTTGTAGCAATGATTATCGCCCAAACTTGGCTATTGTTATTGAGGGGAGTCACGGTGCGAAGATAACAATGCTCTAGCAGCACTTGTGAGAAGGTAAAATTACACCAAATTTCATAATGCGTACAGCAGCATCACCATCATCCACAGCACTACTTGTAATCATTGTTTCTTGGCATGTATGCGCCAATGGGATTGCTATTAGAGATGATGCTGCGTGCTCTACCTGTTTGTAGGATGATGTGTTTTCCGTGCTGCAACGTGCCCCAGTTACGTGTGATTTTTGCGCTTCTTGATGAACCGTACGAGAAGAGAACACAAATTGCAGTCTGTGTCACATCTGTAGAAAGAAACAGAGAGAAGAGAGAAGAGTAATTCGATTAATAATTGTGATGTACAATTTTATTTGATACAAGCCCGCAAGGATATTTGTTGTCGCGGGAGTCTTACAGGGCACATAGGACAAAAATTAAAAGTAATTCAATTACGACAATGTGCAGTCAACAATGAAGTTCTATTGATTGCTTTTCAATTGTGAAATGTAAGGGAATTCAGGTCAAGAATAGGAATTGGGTAAATTGAGACAGTTCTTCAAAGACCGAGCAGTTTAATTGGAATTGATCTAATTTTGTTTTTTTTACTAGCTTCTTCCTTTGCTAAATGTATCTCTCTTTAAAAATCCACAATTTGAAGGTCTTTGTGGTCTACACCTTTAAAGCTGAAAGCCTCAATTCGGCAAGTTACATGCCATTCCCTACCATACAAGCGAGCATACTCTTCTAGGATGAATGTATATGCGTGATTTGAATAAACTTTAATTTGTGTACATTAAACATACCCCTTCGTTTGTTGCCCCTATTATTCCTCGCAACTCTTCTTCCATAACGCCAACGAACTTTCGTAATGAATAAATATAACTATTTAGCTGTGTGGAGCTAAAAGCTCCCGGCTTGGGTCGCCATTGAGGGCATTGAAATACACCAAACCTTTGTGTGTGTGTATGTGTGTTATGTGTGCGGTATGGAAGTAGCTCTATTGTTACTGGCACGGGGTTTACCAGCATCCCTGCAGGATCCTGGTAGCCAAGCTTTTGACAATTGAGCCGAGAAAAACCACACAAGTAGAGCAAATATTTACAAATCGAAATTGATAGTGGTTACACACGCACACATTGTGCTCGGTTGGCACCAAGAGTGTAATAGTAAAGGATTTTGAAGCGCAACACAGCTTTAGATTTTTCCGTCAAGAAAACCGAAACGAACGAAGCTACCGCAAAAGTCGTCGAAAAAGGCTCAAACAGTTCTGGCACAAGTTGAATCTAATCTTCCGCTGTGGTGTTTTGTTCCGTAAGTGCGTTTTGAAAATCGGCACAAACAGCTTCACGGAGGTGAAGAAGCGTAAACAAAGTCGAAAAAAAGGGGAAATAAAAAGAAAATTCCAAAAGGAAACGGACAAGGAAGCGCGCTCTGCTGCCGCTACCAACACTGGTTGTTGTTTATATGCTAAATATTTGAAATTGTCACCCAAGTTCTTGGTTGGCACGAATCATCCTCAGCTGTATGCACACCCAGGCAGTAGGAAAAAGTGTTCTTCTTGAATTCGCCAACGAATTAAGGGCAAAAAACACGTTCTCTTTGGGCGCGGCGTATGTAGGTTGTGAAAAGCGGGTTCCGTGTGACATTCACCGGGAAAGATAGACCTCGGGAAACGCTGGTGGTGGTAGTTGTAGCAGCAGCAACTTCGCGACATCGTGAACGAAATGAAGGTAAACACTAGCTTGAAGGTTTGGCTTGTGCGCCTTTTGGTCTGGTTGTATCTGTACACTTTGGAAGGGCTTTCTTTGGCGTGGAAGGGATTTGCCTGACTCGAGAAAATCCAAGACGAACAACCGGTCTGACCCTCTGCACCATTGGCGATGACGGTCGGGGTTTCCATGCCCGCAACAAGAAAATAACGAAAGAATTCATGTATGCTAATGTTATTTATGGCACATTGGTTGGATTCATAAGCACGCATATGGACCGACGCGAGCAAATTAGTCCGCTATTTGCTGATTCGTCGCCTAAAAGAGTGTGTCTCTTAAAAATCTACGCCGTCAAAATTAGACTTGCGATGTAGGACAGTTGATTAGGGTATGTATTTGTGTGTTTTGCTCATCGCAAAAAAGCCTTTATTATTAATGGAGCAGCAAAATAATGAAATTGAAACGTTGAAAGTGCCCACAAAGCTTCTCACAGTGGACTTGTTTTATATCAAATTAATTTCAAACCAAACTGTCACTTTGGTGCTACGATGCTACTCTGAATGCATTTTTACAGTGTCTCACTTCAAAGATGTGAGACTTCCAAATGAGAAAATGGCAACTTTTGAAGGCGAACTATAATTTATGCCACCAAGTGTTGCAATCTTTAAATCAGTCCCTACTAAGTTGCACTTTTCCTGAGAGTCGTCGAGCTAAGCCGAGCTTTCGTTCTTCAAGTTGGGAGTGATGAAAAGCTGTACAGCGGCATATCAGCTCCTTTTTTCCTGTTTTTGCGCCATTACTCACCATACAAAGGGACACTTTTTTGTTTGTGTGGAAATGCCGGTTCCACCGACGACAAAACTGAACGACACAACTCCTCCGGTCTGGAAAGTTGTGTGTGTGTATCGCGAGATTCATCTTCATTCATTTTAATTATCCATCCTTTAGCATCATGTCCTTTGTCCACGCCAACGATGGAAGGTGCTGATGCACTACACAATGGCTATTTTTGTGTCGTTGTTTTGTGTGCTCCTCGGTGGAGACTAGAGTACAAGACTAATCTAATCAACTTATCCATTATGTGCTGCGTGTAACTTCCGGGAGCCGGGACGCTGCTGTGGTAAGGATCAAAACCGATGCGACCACGATGGACACGTGATGAGTGATACACGATATCTAGTATGTCAGTCTGTTGGTGATGATGGTTCAACTAAATTTGGTTAACACTTCAGGACTCGCGCCACGACGCAGTGTCCTCCCTTTTAAGCAGGGATTGTTTATTTTTACAGCTCACGGAAACTGGGAACTTAAACCGAGAGATAGAGAGAGAGAGATAGTAACCAAGCTATGCACCGGCAGGATGTCGCTAACACTAAACCAATTAATTAGATCAGCTCTCGCTCTGTTCGTTCTTTTAGTCAGGGCAAGATTTTCGTAGAAGGACACCCGCCCTTTGCTAGCACTACAGCGAAAGGGACATACTGCTGTCGAACGGTTCGGGTGCGTAGCGACACAGAAAGATTTAATTACCATACAATTACATTCCCATTAGACTAATGAAGAGAAATTAGAGATGCCCGTGACGCTACTGTTCGAGCGAATCTGGGTGCCAACATCCGCGTTTGACGGTTTTCGGGAAGATGTCATTCGTACGGAAAAAGGAGTATGTGTACGAATGCTCCATTAGAGGCCATAAATAACAGGGTCGTAGGTCTTAATCTTAAGGAATCGATGGTACGGTAGCTCCACAAAACCGTTCGAGGTCACGGCGATGGAATTCCTTTGGTCAAGAATTCGTTCCCCTAGACCACCACGTTTTGCGACACCCATAGACCCTAGACAACGGTTGGATATTTAAGTTCCTGTTGGATGATTTGCACTTTCTCGAACGAATATGAGAAGCAAAAGGCAAAACGTAGAGAAAATGGTTTTGCAGTCAACGGAATGTGCCCGTGCTCCATAACGGCTCTGGCGGCTGGTAAGAGCCACTCTCCAAGCTCGTACATCTTCGTGCTAAACGGTCTCCCCAAGTCCGTTACCTTCTTTACTAGGCTTCACTAAAAGCTGCATCTAATCCTAGGGGTGGCCAAACTCGCCATAGAAGCCGTGAGATATTTCGCGCCCTGGGCCACTTCTCATTCTGGTGTGTGTGTGCGTGTTGTTGTTGTTTTCGACTTTAGAAGCTACTTTAACGCCTCCTAAGAAGCGGCTCAACCTCCGTAAAAGTGTAAAACACGCGGCGGGCGTAATTAATTTCGAAAATTAATTCTCCACTGCTGGAAGCCGAAGCAGCAACAGCAGAAGAAGCCTTTTGTTTCTGAGCTGCGGTGCGTTCTGGCGCAACCGGAAGTACGTAAGCCACTACCTCCCCCGACCCCACGGTTCGGTGTTCAGGGTGTTCAACTTCACCAGTAGCATGGTAAGCGGTGAAGAACTGGCTGTACAAAATTAGTTTCATTCGCCGTGTAAGTTGCGTTGTGTGGAAAATTTGTTAAACACCTGCTCCGGTGTGAGTCATCGCGCGAGGTGAGTGTCTTTTTCCCGGGGAAGTTCTATTCTGTCTCTCAAATCATGGTGGTCCTGGGTTAAGAATGTGTTGTATGAGAATTGAAATTAAGACGCAACATCCAATGCATTCCATGCTAAGGCAGCCCGCCGACAGAGGAAGCCAGCGTTCTTAATTCTTCCAAGTGTCCCCAACCCTTTCTCGCGAACTTCCAGGAATTAAATGCGTTGATCGTTGACCCGAATAACATATTAGCGAATGGCGAAGGGAGCATACGGGCATAAAGTCTAATTAAAGTTTAGCTTACCAGTCTCTTGCACTGGTGCTGCTGAGAAAGAAAAGTAGCGATCGTTAAAAGCGAAGCGCCAATATGCCACGGGCGCCCGTGCGCGTGTGTGCACTTCCGTTGCATTTTCGGAGGGTCGAAAAAGAACAATCAGTACACTAGAACTCGCTACTACATTGTTGGGAGACCATTGCATACGTGTGCCATTCTGCTTTCTCCTGCTTTCTCAAGCCTTGAAGACAATGAAGACGCAGCGACAGTAAGCGATGATAATTTTAACTTCCGCTTCCGGTATAAGGAAATGAATGGTTTTAATTGTCATTCTTCTGTCGTGGAGGGTTTGCCATATTGGGGTTTGCCGAAGGGTTCCGTGAGTCGGAGGTTCCATCGGAAATGAGCTGTTAAAAGTTTACTCTCGTTCCAGCAGGCAGTTTGTCTTGGAGGAAATGGTCATGAGAACGGATGTGACTTGCAACATTGTATCTCTTAGGTTGCAATAATGCTCCTTTGTTTTGGTGATAATAGAAATCTAATGCAACCGTGCAGAGGTTTTTTGAATGTGATGAATCCTTTCCCAAAAACAGGTCCCGTCCCGAATCCCAAACATTGATTGATTCGCCCTGAGCAAAAATCCATTTGCATGAAGGGTACCACATCAGACACACATAAACACCAACACCGAGCTATAATCGGGAACGAGACGACTCGTAATTCGTAATAACTTCCTTCATCCGTTTGTATCGTGCTCCAAAGGACGCACTCGTTGGTTTTGTGCGTCCCACAGCTGCATATTTGCCAAACACATACAAGCAATCTCTCCAATTCTCGGCCTGAATCATTCCGGCATTATACAAAGGGACTCGATTCTTCTGCTGCAGGTGAACGGAAAGAAACTGGACCCGTGTTTAACCATCGCACACAATCAACAGAACTCCGAATGGGACCGCAAGATGATTTAATATCGCACACACACAAACCATTAGCAGCAGAGGCACCTCTGCTCCGTTGGTGATCCTTGCAACAGCAGCACGAACTTCACTCGATGATCTGTCGCAGTGTTCGGAAAACGAAAATTGCATTCCATTCGCCCTATCTCGGAATCGTGCAACGAAGTTCCATGCACTGGCCTGGAATCGTAATAATGTCAATATTTCATCACCACCAGACACCCCGGTTGATCCTCGGTTTGCTTATTGCTGGTGTCTAACTGTGCTGATGAGGACACGGGTCGCTTCTGAGGTGCAGGTGGTCGACAATCGTTCCTGCTACGTACGATACACGATAAAACTACGCTTGTCCTTTGATAGCAACACAATGCCTATGCACACATGCACCGGGACACACTGTACCGGACCGCTGGACAGGCGCTCTTAATGCAACGTTAACATGCAAGGCATTCCTCTCATCAACCAAATCCAAACACACGGGAACGTCCCCGGGCTAACGATGATGGTACCAGAGTTTTTGGAGTCAACAGACCCATCGCTGTATTATTTATTACATCCAGTGCAGTGTTGTAAAAGCCACAAAGCGAAACGACGCCGGCACCATGTTACACGGCACAGCCGAACACCAGCCATCCATTTTCGATTTTAGGGTGTTGCCTTATCAGAGTATTTTTTTCGTTGGGGTGTCAAAAGAATGGCACCCTTTAAACTCAGTCCCTCTTCTCAACCCAAAGCAACCACAACACAAGGGTTTTGCTGGTGAGATTAAGTGTAAACATAACAATAGTAAAGCGATAAAAAAAGCTCTCATGATTTGCTTTAAGTTATTAATTGCAAGCAATTATTGTTCCTGAAACTGTTGCCCTAAACACACGCCTTGTGATGTTTCTCACTTTATGTGTCGTCATGTCGTCGTTCTTCTGCTTGCTGATCGATGGAGCTGGGAGGAAATTGCAATATTTTCTCAACCACCTTCTCTCACACCCCTTTTTTATGCCTCTGTGTGTTTGTGTAAAAGAACCCAAGGAAAGAGCCAACCACCATGTATCATCTAGCCGATCCTCCTCTCCTCAAGCTCGTTGCTTTTAATGGAGCTAAAAGTGGTTGAAGGATTCACTTTTTTGTCCCTTCTTATCAGATTGATATATGCGTAACACACATGTCCCAACAAAAAAGCACACAAGCAGACAAAAAAGGGGTGCTGGAACAGACACAGGACGACGACCGCTATTGTGTGTGAGTCTCTGTGGCTGTGTGAAGAGCAAATCGTGACGTTGGTGGTTACGTACGGCCTTCCGGGTGCAAAAGGCTCTGGACGGGTTTGTAACTGAATCCTTGCTCTAAGCTGTAAGGGATGTTTAGTTGACGTAACTGTTGTTGGGGGAAAGCAGACGAAGTAATAGAAGGAGAAAGGCATGAAAAAAAAATTGGCATGAAAATATGCGAATGTGGCCTTGCCCGCTTTTTTCTCTTAGAAGAATGGTTCTAATATGGTTTTTACTTCTTTCCGTCTGCCTTCGGAGTTGTACCCTCGCAGGCAAGTACGCACTGTTCTGTTTGGTGGTCGCTCGGTAAACAGAAGACCTCATACCGGACCGAGGAGGATACCGTATTTGTCATCCGAATTTTCCGTCGAAGGCTTCTCTCCCAACATCCCAAGTTCAATTTCGGCACTCCCGAGGAAAGGGGACTTAAGGGATAGTGTTTGGTAGCTTACAGCTACTAACACTGCATCAGAAAGGCGGGTCTAGGCCGACCATTTTTGCCCTACACCCCTGTGGTAACGCTCCGTGTCTTCCGAAGGTCTCCTCTCCCCCCGGAATCGCAATCATACGGTTCGAAGCGGAACTTCGAGAGCGTTATTTGCGGTTTTGCAAGCATCAGCCAACACTTGACATATATAATTTCGTGCTTGTTGCAAATCCTTCTTGTGGCTTCTCGTCCTCTCATCGTCAGCATCCCTTTCGAGCTGAAAGACACTCTGCTACAACCGATGATCGTTGGTTTTTCCAGTGAGTGGACGTTGTCTGTCTGGCGGTAACACACAGTCGATGGAAATGAGCGGGAAAACCTCAACAAGCGATTGAGAGGCCGATTGTCATGTGGTTGGCTTTTCTTCGGGAGCTTTTTCTCCGATTTTCCTATAGTTCACCCATCGACCGGGTCCCCGGAAAGAACGAATGAACGAAGCATCAATCCTTCACACGGAACCGTGTCCGGAAAAGCGCTTTGACCACTTTTAAGGCCGTGGAGCAGATGGTGGAAACGCGCCGTTTTTTTTTTTGTACATTTTTTTATCTTTTCTGCTATTTCTTTCGCTTTTTTGAGGTCGATCGCTTGAACTCTTGAAGAAAGCAGATTTGCGGTCAGGGGCAGTCGATTGCTGTTGGTACTGCTGTGGTAAGCATCGTTTGTTCGTTTTATTCGTTTCACCTCCGACTCCGTCTTTCTTCCTGTCCCCGTTCAGGCTACGCCAAACTCTAACCAACTAACCCACTCGCGTGCCCAGTACGACGATCTCATGAGATTAAAATCAGCTCGCCTCATCATCATCGGGCGTCATCATCATCATTTGTCTCGTCTTCTGTGTAGGCTTCCGTGTAGTTCTCCGACCACGATGTTACACACTCCATCATAACAACACTCCATAACAATCGCGTTCTGTGGTCGGGTCGGGTGCGTTGGAAGTAGAAATTTGAGGGCAACAAATCCCTTTTTTTTCAACCCATTTTTGTTACTAAAATTGCGAGCGGAATGGTGCGTTCCCGCTCCCAGAAAATGAGGTAGGGTGTTCCCTTCTTTAATGCTTTGAATATGTTATGGTTAGTTATTTTGAAGCAATTTTCGGACGTTGAGGATTCACCCGACAAAATGGCAGCTTGAAGTTCAATCATCATTAAATACGAAGTTAAAAATAGTTCGCTTAGGTAGCGCACTTGGCAGCATGAGTGCAAATTTCTTAAATTGAGTCCGGGAAAACCGTCCGAAAAACAGTCTGAACCTACTCAAATTTCGCTCGCCGTATTATATCGTAAAACAGTAAGGAATACAGTTAACTTCGGTATGTTGATTTAAAAGGTTCTTATAGGTTTTGGATAATGGTGCTTGACACAAGGGCGAGGCATTCGTTAGGTGTGTTATTGTTTTGCAAGCTTTTCCAACTGTGGGAAAAGTACCGTACGAGGCTGCCAAACGGTCTTCCCATTGAGCACCTAATAAAGCGAAGCCATCTGTGGCCGCACGGAACCGGAATCGATTGCAAATGAAGTGCGAAACCGCTGACCAAAAACTTATGATCCCACCAGCAGTCGACGTTGCCCCTTCCAAAAACCATTCGCTTGCGGATTCTCTCCATAGGGTTAATGTTCTAATAAGGTGTCGCTTTCACACTTGACTTCCTTTGCCGACAACCCGAAAGCTTCTCAGCACACACCACAGGTACGACCAACTTCCGGTCCGGATTAATGATGCGATTGAGACCCACCGACCACCTTCTAAGGACATCAAGGTACCGTTTTGGGGTTCCCTTGTAAGGTGACAAGCGCAGGCCAATGTTTGGGTAAACGGTTACACAAAGCCATTTGCGGATTTACCGCTAACTTTTCACCCATTAGTCACAACCAATCGATCGGCAGTCAATGGCAGTCTTTTCTACCTTTTTCGAGGGAGGCCCAAGTTTGCACTTCTTGTACTTCTTCTTCGAGGTGTTGCTTCGCAGAACGCAAATTGCTGACCCTCGATATCGAGTGAAATCGTTGTTTGATTGATAAGGGTATTGGATGTTGGTGGGATTTTGATTAATTGAATAATTACTTTCGCGTCTTTGGTGTGTTTGTGTATGTGTGTAAATGTTAGAGGTCAATCAAATGAAGCTCGTCAAGTGGAACAAATCATTTCACTTCTTTGTAGAGAACCAACCCCCCTCCCCTCCCCCAAACGGTGACCACAAGTACGATGAGGGGATTTTTCCTTTTTGTAAGCGAAAAAAGGTTCTTTATGGTTTGTTGTTGTGTTTAATCGAGCTGGAAAAATGGTAAATTGAAATCATTCACACGTTCATAGCAAGGAAAAAGGGACCTGAGAACAAAGAACGGAAGAAGTAGATGAGGGCAACGCTAAAAGTATCTTAAATCCCACTTTTCTCCAGGAAGCAAGAAAGACACCGAGGGCATCTTAATAGGGGTGAACATTTAAAGTCTTGCACATGCCAAAATCATCCCCAAAAAGTTACCAATCCCTTCAGCAAACTTTGCCCCGGTTCGTCTTAAGAAGACCATCTCTTCTTACGCGAAAAGCTGGACAAGTAGTCTAAAAGCAGTGTGAAAAAAACTACCGATACATTGTCGCCCTCGTCAGCTAGAGGTTGGATGGAATTTTGCGTCAGTTTTTCGTCTGTGATGTCAAGTGAGGGTTGGCAAAATGGAAAAACCATTAAACATGTTGTTCTATCCACATCCTCCCACCCACACCCGGCCGATTCCATTAGCAAGAGAACGCCGTTGTGATTCGTCGGATGATTTCGTCACTACCATTAAAATCCTACGGTCGGAAGCCTTCCTGTGAGCGCGTGTTCTTCGGGCTTTGGGTAGTACACGTGGGCCTAAAACTGTCTCGACCCTGAATGGATCGGTTCGCCATGGGTGGGCATTGCCTGCGTTCCATAAATCTTGCACCCATTCTCCGACCACCGAGAAGATCCGGCTGACAGACGAACAGTCGACAGACGAGCTTGAAGTAGTTTTTTGGTCGATGCAATCGTGTTACGTTTTTACAGGCGAATCTTCTAACAAAGATGAAAAGTTGAAATGAACTGTATTAATTTTCGCTTAAAACATGCAATCCTCTTCTCGTTCTCCGCGCAGGAAGAAAGAATTCCTTAAGTTAAAATTCTTCCCCAGAAAAAAAAGGCGCAAGTTCGCCCAACTTCCTGCCCGATCCGGAAGCCCAATCCAGGGTGAGAAAACTAAAAAAATCCGGTTCAAAAGTAAACTTTCTTTTGCTACCCTTTGGCAAAACCCGAGCACAAGAGCCAACCGGCCACGCGGACATACGTGACGGAAGAAAAATGAGTAGAAGTGGAAACTTTCGCAAAACAATTTCTTATGTTTATTCAAAGCTGCCCTGCCAAAAGCTTTGCACGCTCCGAAACGTTTGCCAATTTTATCGCCGGGATTTGTTGTTTTTGGGTGTGAGTTTTCGAGCGTCATCATATCGTCATCTTGAAGGGCCGACTGTTCAAAGCAGACACGTTTAAATGCACCGGGAGGCGCGCGCACCCACCAGAGGTAATGGAATTATGTTAAACTTTTTGCCGAATCGCGCATAAAACGGTGGACAGTATTGGATTGTGTCGTCATCGCCCTTCGGCCACGGGTTCGATGTTGTTGATTTGTTTCGCACAGTTCGTTTTGTTTCGCTTCAACTCAGTACGATTTTATGGGTGTTTTTATTTTATTTTGCTGCGAAAACTTCCGTCTGGAGAGAAGCCGTTGATCCGTTCTAAGGAAAGCAGCTGCTCAATCAAAGCAAGAACTTCGTCTTGCAGCAAAAACTTGGGGAAATGTTTTGGGGATTTTGACACTAAAGCGCACTATGGTCCATCGAGCGACATTGCGAATGCTTTGAAATCCAAATTTGTGGATTTTAAGGGTTTTAATTTAATTCAGAATTACAATATTCAAGATCTCGATGTCCAACTGCAAGCTAAATACAAAGAAAAGTACATATAAAAAATAAAAATGTCCGCTCATTGATCTGAGCCTGGACTACTGTGCATCGTACCATCTTGTGCATACAAAATTCTGAATCCATCGCGGAAGCTGCACCCGGGACACTTGCCACCGAACTGGGCGACAACTTTTGCACAAAACTTTTCTATTCCACGGGTACGGTGGAAAATCACTCAATCGTTGTCGTCTCGTGAGACTGCAAGCGAGACTGGTTGAAGTAGTTAAAACCGTCTGACCCGCATGACTGATTGTGTAGTGCGATGACAGGAAATTGTTGAATCAATTGTCGGAAGAGAAATATTTTTTTCCATCAGTGACGTTGGGACTGGTGGGTCAGCAAGGAGTTTGGAAGAAGTTTTTCCCCCCATTTCAACACTTGCTAAAGTAGGAAAACATTTTACACATTTTCAATATTATTGCTTGTACCGGTGAGTAGCAGCATGTTGATCAATCTTACTCGAACCTAATTAAAACAGGTAAAGCAAGTGAGCTAGGTAGGATTTTAATTATCGTAGCCCAATTCCACAAAACTCTAAAAGAAAAGCGAGCCCCTGCAAGTGTGTAAGGTAACCTATTTTCCCTCCGAGCTGTGAATCTCAAACCAACAAACAGACAAAAACAAAACATCCCGCATGGAATCGCGTTCTTGGCCCTACTGAACCAAATTTTCAGCATGGGGCATTTGATTTTTCCCCCAATTCCCAGTTGGGCGGCCAACTAGTTTTTATTCCTTCGCTTTGGAAGGGAAAATGATCTGCATGCGTGCATGTGTTATTTGGAGCAACCGGCGGGAACTATGTTGCTTTCAGAGGTTGAAACTGTAAGCCTCCTTACAGACCAAACAAGTAAAAAAAACAAAACAACATCAAACCACGGTTCGAGATGGATTAAACAAGCTTTCGTTGAGCTGTTGGTTGGTGGATCGCAGTTACTTAACACACAGTACAAGGGAATTGTTTTTCTTTGCTTTCCTTTCCACCAAGGCACCAAGGGCTTTAACGGCACTGCTTATTGTTTCTTTTTCTCGTTTGCTGATTATAATTACATCGATCTTTCAGTGTAAAGGCTCTCTTCCCATTTTTCCCTCCCGATTTGAAGTCTTTCGCACCTTCTGCTCGTTAAGCCACGTTAGATGGAGGTGTGAAAAAAGGTTAGTTTGAGGTTTTTGGTGTGTTTGCTTCTAATGCGTGGCGAGTCAATTTGCTTAATTTAGCTTTGGGGCGGGGAAAATGCGTCCGAATTACCAATGCATTCAAGCTCCCGGTTTACTTGTGATAAGTCACGAACACTGAAAGACTTGCGATGCGATTGATTACTTCACGCGATCGTAATATACCACGCAAGCTAATTACTATCAATAGAGTGCAAAAAAAAGGGGTAAAGGATGCACCTCCGAGAGTTCAGCGCTGATAAAACAATAACGGAAAAAGGTGTGAAACGAACGGTTTGAAGTCGAGAGACTGCACGATGCGATAAGCGACGAACCGCTTCATACGGCGCCGAGGGAGAGGAGAGAGAGAGAGAGAGAGAGAGATAGGAAAACGCCATGGCGCTAGGAGAAAGCTACACGGGAAAAGCCGTTTTTCCGTTCGATGGGGTAGCTATTTAAACGGCACGAAAGCTGAACGGTACATTTCCATAGCTCGCACACAGAGACCAATATTATGTGGCCAATAGCTCGGCACTCGCGCGTCCCGATCAGCGCGTCGATTGAGATCGGTCTTCTATTTGTTTCGATCGTCTTTGTGCGCAGGTTCTGCTTCAAACAACATACGGGCGCTTATTGTTTGTTTGCTGCGGCGAATCCAACACACGATACGCAACAATAAATTGTTCGCGTTCTTCCCTCCTTTCTTGTCTGATTCGGGAAGAAGACACAAACTCGTTGTGTCGGTTCGTGCGTGCGTACCGTTACCGTTGCTTTTTCACTTTACCTCTCTGATTAGACGGAAAATTGGATGTTATTCATGGATGATTCTAGCCCGGAAACCAAAGAAACGATCGAACGATAGACGATCGGCGACGATTAATGATCGTGTCGGTTCCGGATCGGGTGTCGGAGTTGAGTTAGGGATCCGTTTACACAAAAAAAGACCCCTCCATTAATCGAGTTGTAATAAGCGATGAATTGTGCGTTTTCTGTCAAAAAGGAGAGCTTCTTTTACAACGTTAGCAATGTATGACCCCAATCGATCGATGATTAAAGTTCTCACCGACGCGCGTTTGTCCTCATTTTCATTCCATCACCGAAATTGGAACCCTTTAAACTGTCAGATTCCGAGGAGAGGAAGCGTAAATGCGCTAATAGGTTTGCACGTTTTCTTCTTTCTCTCAAATTGATGCTTCTGTTGTGTGCAATCACGTGCCCCGGCCACACGCAGAAATCGGTTAATCGAAGGTACAGCAGCACAGCAGTGTGTCTTCATATTTGCACACACCGATTAGCGGAACGCGATTCCAGCGAAAGTTGATCGAAATTGTAAATTGATGGCCGCGCCGGCCACGAGTGGCGTGCTGGGTGGTGTAAGAAAATGAGCGCATATGTTAACATCTTTCGCTAATTATCTGCAAAAAGCTATACTTAATAGCTGCTATAAATGCGTTTCGAATTTATGGAACTCATTTTAAATCTTTTCATCCTAATTCATCATTGCAATTCTTAAACGGTAAGCATGTAACTTGACACTGACATAACAATAAGCTGTGGTTTGTCTACACAAGTTAAAAATTTCTATTTTAGCTTTAGCTTTTATTTTAGCTTGAAAGGTGGTTCAAATGTTTAGCAAGTTGCTCTTTGTCTACGCTGGCTTTCATGCCTTTCAGTAAAATACTGTCAGTTTTCACTACTCACAATACACTTCAACTCACTTATTAAAACGTCTACTAAAAGCTTTCCCGTTCTGTCAAATACTCACATTATGTCAGTATTAGTTGGTGCTTAAAATCAGGTTGATTAAATTATTTCTATTTCCAAACCAAATAACTATTATTTCGCTGCTGTCTACACGCTGCTAAGCAAGTTCATTAAGAAAATCTAGTCCGGGATTTTTCTTGCCGTATTCATTTCTCTCTATCTCTCTCTCTCCATTCGACCAGCACCGGCCGTGTCCCGTTATCACACAGCGTATTTCATAATTTTCCGCAAATAAATAAACACATCACACTTCCAGTTTTTCCCCTTTTGCTGACTCTTCTGCCGGTCGAACCGCGCACGGAGCATACAAATGTCCGTTAATGGAGGTTCATTTTTTATTTCGCTTCCTCGCAATCCTCGCTTCAGTGATGCCTCGTCACTGTCACACACTGGCGTTACTCCAGCAGCGTTAACGTTATCCGCGTAACTGTTGCCCGTATGTGTCACTCAGGACAGGAAAAAACGGTACACCTTCCCTGCTCGATTGGTGGACAACATTCCACAGGGTAAATGAATGTCCAGCGACAAGGTTGGCAGATTGTGCCGAGCGGGTTGACCTAGAAAGTGTGCACTTTTCAAAGCGTGTGCGAGTGTTGGTTGTTAGTTAGTTGGGTCACAAGCCGGTTTCCGGACCCGTCGCCAGCCCTTTCGAGATCGGGCACGCTCCTGACGTCGATCGCAATCTGTGCCGGCCTCCTCCACAGCTTGACTTGACTCGACTGCATATCCAAATCGGGTCGAGCAATGGTAGGCGTTATTATGGGGACAGTTCGCTCGGTGTTCGTTTTGTATCAGGAACGCCCGATGCATAGCGTTTATTTTATGAGGTGCTTCAATTACAAAATGATCAACCCCCATTCAGAAGGGCGATTACTTTCGAAGCTGCAAACGGTGAGCTGATGTAAGAAAATCTATAAACGGTTTTGAACGGCAACTAAACGGCAACTTTAAAGATCTGCTTCTAAGGGACACGTCTGCATTTTTTTTTGTTTTTTTTTTGTTTTTGATTTTTTTCTGTGAGGGTCAACCAAGAACTCAACATCTCTATCCCATACGTCTGGTGGAAATGAATTCTTTTTTTCGAGTTCTTTCATGACATCCCATTGGAAGGAAAATTGTTTACCGACCGTCTCGTATCGGTGAACCGTTTTTGTGGCGTTGTCATCCCTGGACACCAGAATGTTCAATTCGCAGTTCGGACACAGGATATAGGGATACATATTGATCGCTCGGTGGTCTACCACCAGGCATCGCCGCGAGTTGTGGCCGCATGCTTGCTGATGCGGTGTGGACGTGCAAGGGAATTTAATTTCACTCGCTACACCAATAAACCGTCGTCCCACCAGGCATGCCTCCGCGAGAAGGAGTAAACCGGGAGTTATGAAAAACATGACATGGGACATGGATTTACAGTTGAGCTTCAAAACGCATCGTTTATTGTTTTGCGATACGATGAGTTATTGCATCGGAAATTTAATAACTGCTGTCCGAGGATTAATTCTTAAACTTGGAAACAAATTCGCAACAATGTTAACCCCGGAAAGTGATTCCTTTTCCCGTCATCAATCACACCCGCGACACAGTCAGCCAACGCAAGGTGGTCCGAATAATGGATGCGAATTCATTTCCTCTTGATCAGCAGCAGCAAAAAAAATGACGCTAATTACCTCCCAAAAGATTCCTACGCCCCGTAAGATTCCGTTCTTTCTTGCTGTGGAGTCAATCCAGTCACGGTGCGTCTTAAAAGTGTTATGACCGGCACACGGTCGCTAATCAATATTTATGTTTATCTATCGCCAACGTAGTCGCCGTCATCATCGTACGGAACGGCCTGGTTTTGTGGTCTGGCACCGAGGCACCACCACCGGGCACGTTCGCCATGAGGAATTTCTTTATTAACCAACCAAATGGACAACCAGCGCTGATCGGCCGGCACCACAATAACGTGTCGGAATGTGTGTGTTTTTGTGTGTGCGTATGTTTGTTTAAGGGCCTTTTTATATATTAGTAGGTTTTTCGCATTTTGTGACCACTTTTGTGGCAGAAACCAGAAAAAAGGGTCATGTCACACACTTGCCAGCCAGACGAGGTAGAAAGGGGCGTTCTGTTTTTCCTTTTCTCCCCCAATTGATTGATGTGTTGGTGATAATAATACTAAAAATGAGTCCTTTTGGGTGGGAAATATTTCATACGTGCGAGCAGGAATTGGAAGGATGAGCGAATTTATTTGCGCTGATACGTGCGTCTACTTCGTGTGCAATAAGAGCAATGGCATACCAGAACGATATTGCGAAATTGGCCAGGCTCGCGAACGTGTCAATCCCATCGCTGTCGTCGTCTCTCACGCATAATCGAACCCAATTCCATCTAATCGTTTCGGTGTTTCGATGGCCGTGACGAGATTCGAATAGCGCCATTGTGTGGCGGTTCACCCAACCACGGCGAACAAGATTCTACGCCCAGTTCTTGCCTAGCGAAATTCTATACGAACGAGTCCAAACCACAAACCCGAGGGAAAGGATTAGATCCGGTGTAGTGTGCAGTGTGTTTGGTTGCCCTCCTTCTAACTGCATACCCCCCCACACACACACACACACAGGAAAGGAAGCAAAGTAAATTGATTATTACGGTGCTGTCATGTTATCTAGGGTGATAGGGGGTGGAGAGAAACTAGTCAAGAAGACGAACAAGAAAAAGATGGGAAAACCAACTAGAAATCGAGGCCTAGGAAAACGATCGGAAGCGGTTCTAGCAGATGTGCTGAATTTCCTGAGTTCTTTCAGCGTGTCTTACGATTCACAAGACACAAGGTAAATCTCGTCAAACCGGAATCAACAGCTCGCAGCTTGATCAGAAGGGCGGGATGGTGGAAATAATGTTTCGCCCTTCTCGCAAGGCACCTTGCGAGGCCAGGAATGTTTCCTTACTTCTTGTTGCCATATTCTTCATATTTCAACTGTATGCAAAGCTGTTGCTTAAATACGATCAAACCGGGTGGTTTGTTGCATGATCTAGTGGATCGTTGCAGAGTGTCAGACATCACGACACGGCAGATAATTTGATCTTGTCCGTATCTTCAGGGAGGAAACTGTTAAGGTTCTAATAATTAGTTGAAGAACCTGTTACACGCGCGAGCCATTGCGTGACGTTTGGAACAAGCGGACCAATTAGCAGAAGTTGATCCTCCGAAGATTTGATTTAAGTGAGATTCGATCATGTACTCTGGAAAGAAGTTGTACTGCTTTTTGAGAGTTGGGTTTTAATTTAGCTTTATCTTAACGGGACATCGCTTTAATACGGCTATTGGAACACTTTGTGCCACGGGCATACCTTTGAAAAGGAAGCAGTCCGAGCAAGTCATTATTTTGGATTCGATTGTATGCATTACAACTGTTACAGAGTGCATCTCTGACATCTAAGAAAAGAGTCTTTGAATGCACACATTGGATGTAAATATGGTCCCGAAATTCTGAACATTATGTAGCCCTAACCAAACATTTCGTTGAAAGATCGTATTTCGTGAAAGAGCGTACATTAAATTCTACCTTCAGGACATCGTCCTTCGTCTGACTCGTCTATCAGAAGTCTTAGATCATACTGTGGACATGAATGTGTCACTAAAATTTTTGGACCCACCATCGTGGACCTTCTAGACAACACTCATGAGTTCCAAAAACCCTTAGTAGTCGTCACACGAAGCCTATACTCTCGGAGACCTTAAACCTTACCGGAGAACCATTCTCATCCATTCTCCGACGACTCTCAAGACCAAGAGATGTTGGCTACTACTAAGTCAACCCTGCGTTCACATGATAACGCTGGTAAACAAAGCCCAGCTTCCTCAATCACCAATCGGCTTTACAGTGTCTTATTTAGTACTTTCTCTGGGTGGTTTTATAGCACAATGTACACAGCATCGTAAAATAATAAAAGTAAGGCAAAAATCTACCGATTGCCACCATAAACTTGACCTCGCGAAAGTGCGGCCTGTTACACCTGTTAGTAGAGGTTGAAAAGTAGTGTGGTGAGTCCTAAATTAATCATTAAAAGTACACACGTACACCTGTAGCACTGTTGCTTTGAAGATCCGTTGAAATGTGCTCCGGAAACGCTGCAGCTTTGCGAGTTTGAGGCGCAACAGACGGCAAACCCCCACAGTAAATCACTGATCACTGATCACTCCTCTAAGGGGAAACTGATGATGCTTTCCAATTTACGAACGAACGAACACACTTAACCTTAATCACTTGTTTTATGTTATTGTAATGTGCGCACAGTGGCGACGATGACGCGCGGAGATTTTACGGACACCCGTGTCGTTTTGCTATCAGAAGATCCACAGCGCAGGGCGTAGAAAGATAAAAAAGAAGGCAAAAATAAATAAATCAAACCTCTAACAACACTTGGTTTCTTCACCGAAAAATCACACTTCTATCACCCGATCTCGGGACACGAATGGGACACGCAACGCGCGCGTAACGCACGCACCAAAAACACACAGCAACACACTTGACGGCGATTGAATCAAAAGCCAGCCAGCGCTGGCCACCCCTCACGGCTTTTGGTTGGTGGTTGTTGTTGCTGTTGCTGAACACTTTGCAATTGACAAAACGCGCACGGCAGTAATGAGGGTTATGATCATGCTGATTAACTTCACTTAGAAACAATTCCCCGGCCCGGTTTGTTGTGATGGTCGCATTGCTTCTCCCCGGTTCTCACCAAAAACTGAATCGCATTTGTAGGGATGGGCTTTACATAGTTACGTTACGGGTGCGAGTTCCTTACCGAAATTCCGGCACGTTCTTCCCGTGGCTTACAAGAGACCGACCACTGACGCAATTGCCGTACAGAGCAAGAAGAGGAGACACACGTACACACGTGGTTCGGAGGGGAAGAATTCAATCACTAACGGCACTTTCGTATGCTTTTTTCCGTTGCTGGACAAAATATCGGGGACAGCTATGTCGCGTGTGATTTGTGCCTGTCGTGACTGTCAAACAACCGATCGGAATCTACTTAAGGTTTTCTTGGAGTTTTCTTTCAAAAATTTAAATTAGCATCGTTTTATTTTTAATTGCTTCTTCTAAAACACCCTAAACTTGCACTTTAATCACACTGAAAACACAAACCCCAAAATAGAAAATCAATCCTAACTACACACCCTAATTCCCGGCCTTTTGCCTGAACGACCGTATTCGGTGGAATAACTTCAACTAGCCGCAAGCAACGAACGCCCGTGTTTTCACCTCGCGATCTCGCGCGCGATCCCGCACGCACACACACGTACACACATACGATCCCCTCCCCAGGGGGGTGAAGAATAGAGAGGAAAAAGAGGGTTCACCTTCGGGTAGATCCCGTTGCTTCTTCGCGGTTTCGCTCTAGCACCGCCGAAGAAGGCCAACGTTCCCGTTTTTTCCGTTTCTTTTTGATCCGCTGTTCGCGCGCTGCTGGCTTCTTGCCTGGTGTGTTATCTCGTCTCACACGTATCAAACACTTACACACACATATATATGAAGACACTTACACACACACACACACACACACGCGCGTTCTGAAACCCTAGATGATCACGATCGCGCCCGCTCTTGGGGAAGAAAATGTTGTGGCGGCGTCTAAGGCAGCAGCTTATGTTGGCTCCGGCTGGCTCAAACGTTCGCAGGTGACTGACTAACTGGCGGCGCACTGCTCGGCACGGTCTGGCCGACTGTTGCTCTGCTGCTGATGGGTGGTGTGGTTGTTGGCCACTCGCGCACTTACCAACGCGATCCTCTCGCGCTTCCACCACCGGGCAGGGCAATGGAATTCCAACAGCATCCTGCAGCAATCGTGATCCGTACTGACTCAGCCACTTGTTCTGCTCTTCTAGTCTGCCGTCAAGCCACCACTACCCATCTTTTCAAGCCACCAGACCCAAATTCTTAGTGTCCAAAAAATAAACACGCGCGCGTCAATAAAAACGGCTCTTGGTCTGTCTCCGTTCGAATGGGTTTCCTGTACCACTTTTCCGTTGTGAATGCGCTCGGAACGAGAGCAGCCAGCACGGATAAAGCTTTTTCCCAGCAAAGGATAACGTTTTTTCCTCCCCCTTTGGTGGCAAAAACCACCGGCTGGAACCGGTATACCAGGATATACTCTCTCGGGCCGCTCTTTCGGTGAGAAAATGTGCCAATTTTCCGACCGTTTTGCTCCTCTCCGGTGGAAAACGCGCGACGACTGTGTGCGAACTCACAGCATCCGAAAACAGTGTCGTATCGTGTCGTGTGCTCTCGTTTGCAAACCACTCATGAGTGGTCACCCTTGAGATCCACGATGTTGTCGTAGTCGCGTTCGTGGCCGTCATCGACATCATCATCATCATCATCATCGGATAAAAGTAACTGTTCTTTGGACAACATCTCGGCTCCTCTTTTTGGGAGTGGCGATGGGAGGGATGACGGTGGGTGGGTGACCGGGTGGCCAAGCGAAAGCTTTGTCTAGCTTTTTTTCTTTCCATCTTTTGTTGTTGTGCGTGTGTGCGAGTGTGTGTGGCGGTGGTTATAGCCTCTTGACTTGGACATACACACAAAAGCCAGGGAAGGAAAATGGTCCAGGGGAGGGATGCGCTACTACCCCCGTGACCCGTCATGTGTGTGTCTGTGTGTCGAATGGATAAATATTGTTTCGCAAACTGGAGCAAATGTCCACCCGCAAGAAACGAGCGAATTGTGTGTTGTGTTGTTGCACCTTTTCTCTCTCTTTTTCTCTCTTTGTTTTTCTGTTTTTGGTCTCTGTTTTTCATTGCAATGGTACACAACACTACAAACTGCATAATCACTGTTGTTTAGTGCATTTTGATGTTGTTGCATTAATCGCTTTTCTTCTGCGAACAGATAATCTTCAAACAGGTTTGGCTTTGATGTTTTGAAGTTGTTTTCCGTTTTCCGCGGATTGTACATTTATTAAAAAGATATTTTTTGTGTGACATATCAAAGCTTTTTATAACAATTTTAATGTCTTAAGACACGTGAAAGTGATTCGGAAATGAACAATCAATAAGTCCCCTGCATTTCAAACTCATGAAAGTTGTTCCGGAAAATCCTTCAACTAGACTCTTCGACTTGCAGTTGTCTCCAATTTCATTCATGATTCACTTGCTCGCGGTCGCATACTCTTTCTCTCTCTCTCTCTCTCTCTCTCTCTCTCTCTCTCTCTTTCCTACGACACTCGACACTTCGGAATAAAATCTGAATGAACTTTTTGAAGAGAATTAAAGTTCATCCTTCCGAAATGAACTTCTCTCGCATTAAGGGAGTGCGTTGCGGTTCGGGAATTCAACTCTAAAACTAAGAGGTTGAAACAGTGGAGTTAGTGCGTTTTATCACAACCGTCTATAACTCTCCTCTCCCCTCCAATCCTTCCATTTAACAGAATGACTTCCGGATTCGCACCGGAAGCCAGAAAGCAAAAAGCTGCCAACTTCCCATCCCTATCCTGCCCCAAAGACTAACCAAAGAAATTGATTAGCAGCAGCACCGAACGAGCAGGACACAGGCTGTGTGAACGGGGAATGCAGATTTCCGAAAAAGGGCAATAAATTTTTCATTAGAACATTAAATCACAAATTAATGAGGTGAGCGCGCCACCCTTCCCAACGCGGAACTTGCTATAATTTAAATTATGGCCACCGTGTTTTTGCATTTTCCCAGTCTTTAAAAACGATGGCGTCGGCTGGGGTTGGAAAAATATTCTTGATGAGTGAGCACTAAAATTGGCCACAAGTTTGCTTCGGCATCAGAATGTCACGAATCATTAATTATGTCAAGAGCAAAAAGTGCCATCCAACACTAAATCGTGTCCTTGGGCTTTTGGGTCGAAGATAAACCGCGGATTGACACATATGTCAGCTGCCTGCTGCCTGCCGTAAATCGTTCGTTGAAGTGTTTGGGGTGGCGTGCGTGTCGATCTGATTAATGGGATTCTGTTTCGCGCTCTCGGTATCATTTTCTTATCGGCAGTCATCGTGGGGATGGCCCGCTATGCTCTTCAAATTTACATCGTGAGTGAGAGGTGAGAAAGGCCTGCCACTAGACAGTCCGGGATCGGCATGTCGATATTATTGGCAACACACCAAGCACGCCACTGTCCTGTGGTAGGTAAATAAATGGGCAAGATCTAATAAATTGTATGTGTTTCGTGCTACAAACCACGTGACAGGTTCGTCTGGAAAAAGTGGGCAACACGACGAAACTGACAGAGATAGCCACACAAACAACAGAGAAAGCCTACAGCGTGAACCAGAAATAGGGTCGAGAGAAGGTTAATAAAATTCTTCATCCTTCTGCAGCGCGAAGGATTCGACGCCCGCGCTTCGTCCCCGCAAAAGGTCAATAAATCATTCACGTTCCATTAGGCAAGTAGTCTAGCGGGCAGGCAGGAACTGGCGACTTGGCGGCTTGTATGTGTGTGGTGCGAGTCTTGTTGATGACGTCAGGGTAACCACGCACGGTGTTAGAAGCACGTGAAGGCGACGTCACACGACCATATCCGAATATCCGGAAAAAACGTCGATTCGGATTCAGAGTTCCCGCTCTTAAGGGGGGTTCTTTTTTTAAAGCAAGCTGCATCAGAAACCTACAAAACAAAATTAGCCATCCCATTAACGAAGGAACCATTTCCATTTCTGCTCACGTACGAAACGGTTAAGCTGCTTCCGGGGTGCTTCCGGGATAGGAGAAAGCAACAAGAAAAGTAAAAAATTGTAGAAACTGCAACAGAATGTGATGGAAAAGAGCAATTTATGGTAATGAAGAGTTACACGTATAAAAAGAAATGTGAATTAAACTGAAACAAGAAACGACAAAAATGACAAAAGAACGTTTAGAACTGACAAGGGTTTTGAATGACGAAAAGATGCATTTCAAACTAGACAAGAGATGAACTGTAACAACTGTAATTGGAAAGAATACAATAAAAAAGGGAAACTAAATTGACAAGACAACTGGGTTTTGAGGACGGTTTGTAAGTAAAATGTGTTTTTTCAGGATGTTAATTTTTCATCTCTTTCCACTGCGTTGGTGTGTCTGTTAGAAAATGGCGTGGAAATTTCTGAGCAATCTTTTATTCTTTAGGGTTAAAAAAAATGCTTATTTTTTTCTAACTCATTGTTGATTTGCTCCTCGTGGCTGATTGAGTCCAGGCTAAAGAAGGCCTTCTGCCCTTTCTGATGTCTTTCTTCCTGTTTCACCGATTTTATTTGTAGCCCGCAAACGCTTAAAACGCTTAATCCGTCGAATGTGATGACGCAACCTCTCCTTCGATTTAACTATGCGTTATCAACCGTGTGATCAAGTGTGTATGTGTGTGTGTCGCTTATCGTTATCTGTCAATTGTCATTTACCACGCGGTCTGAAAAGCTTCTCTTCTGGTAAGTTCGTCCTGTAGCGTCCTAAATTGTCCTAAACCGAATCGATTTTCGTTTTTTCTCATTAAAACTCGGGCTAACAGCTTCTCGGTAGCCGCATCTAGTTAGTAAACCCACACTTCGAGTGGTCTATAGTAACCGAATTCCCCGGGCACTTGGGGTGATGCGCTGGCTTCCCAATGAAAGCTGCTCATATCGTACGATGCATCCTTACGATCGGTGCTACCCGTAACGAATTGGGAAACCCTCCGGTCTGGTTTTGCATATTCACCTTTCCATCGGATCTACATCGATCACAACCCGCGTAGCAAGATCATCCCAAAGCAGACAAGTATTATGGCGACTTTTCGCTTGTACATAATGGAGGTTTGTTTCCTTCTTCTTATCCTTCTTTGTGTGGCAGTTCAAGACCAAGAGCTTTCACAATGTGCACCTTCGACAGATCGTTTGACCCCGGATGTAAACAGTGACAATCTCACTCCAAACCCTGCTTCTCCCGATCACTACCGGTGCAATGAATCTGATGGCGGTGGATCTGGTGCAACGGCAAGCTCTGTTAACAGCCCGAGATCCACTTGAATGCCAGCGCGTCCCTGCAGTGTTGCGTACACGTATTTTAGTAGCGTCCTTTCACTGGTAGTGGCATGATGCTGGAAGCCACAGTCTACCACCGCCACAAGATGCCGTCACACTACATTGTCCTCCATGATATGCGAGGAACCTCCAGCAGCAACTTAGCTACCTGTATCTCTCAGGCATAGAGAGCTGGGTCTATTCGGACCATCTCTCCCCAACGAAATGTTGTGCTACAGTACACTGGAAGGACACGCCCGGTACCGCCGAGATACCAGTGATTCAGAGTACTGGCGCCCATCATAAGCGTCTTGTGTTCTTTTTCAATACACCGACCGAACTTTAGCTTAGTATCCCGGATGCCGTTATCGCTCCTATCAAACGCTTCATCACACAGTCCACCACCAAAATCCACCATCAATGACAGCCTTTCAACCTTCCGAGGCATCATCCGGCGATCAAATACGGCCTAATGATACACACATGAAGGGTCGCTTTCACCTCCTTCAACCCGCCTGGCAAAAACATAAGGTGTCCTACCGCTTCAACCGCCACTCCTCTCAACGCATACTGCAAACAACAGATATTTGCGCCATCGTGGCCATATAAAGCGGTCTCAATCTTGCGTCTCCGGAGAACGTAAGCAAGTCCAGCGGGTGATAAATTGAGGTGCTAAGATGCTGCTGTGCAAAATGTGTGTGGACTGTGTGGACATGTGGTTGATGATCGGGTCTGCCTAACGCATGGAGTCCAAACGCGAACTTCTTGTGTGTTTATTATTCTCGTTCCACTAATATTCCTTCTTTCCTTATTTATGATATCACCTCCTAACTGTACCGGACGTCGTAAACCCCCCAACGCTTCCTACAGTATCATTGTCCATGTCCTTTCTTATCTTTTTTTGCTCGTTTTTATGTTTTAATCAAACAAATTGCAACCCCACGCGAGTATATGCTTCTTTTCGCTATATTTTCTCATTCTAAAATCGACTTCTTGCTCGATTTCCTTGTAATATTTAAATGCCTTTTTAATTGTTACATCTGAAGCTTTCTTTGTGCAACTTTTTCCCCCTCCTTGTGCGCTCTTCTCTGTAGTATTTTCTGCTTACTTTACCAAAGGCACCAAATTTTATTTCATCCCATCAACCCTTCGTGTTGCTGACTTTTTTACCGAGTACGTTGCGTTCTTTATTGGATTTTAATTGACTCGAGCGTGCTGTGTGGGGGGTTCGCCAAGCTTCCATTCCACAACCACACTATTCCCACGGAAGGAAGTCATTTGGGGAGCGAAATGGTAATGTCGTCCCAGCTGTTACAGATGAACCCCACGCCAAGACCGAGTGGACCGAAAACACACGGCGTGAGGGACAGGGGTATAAATGTTGTTGTCATCTTCCGCTCGAAAACCTCAACCAGATGACGGATGGGCGGACGGAGACACCAAGGGATAGCTGGTGGTTGGCTCCCTAGAGCGAAACCACAACAACACCGTGCTCTGGTGACGTTGTTAATTGCAGATGCTCGTGTGCTGTGCTGGTAGTTTAGATTGAGTACTGCTCAGCTCCGCTTTCAAGGCTTCCGAGTCCCTCAATCTAAGAATTATTTGTCCAGTGTGCAATTTATGTGTTTCCAACGCTCCTCAGGAAGCCTTTTTTTACTATTCTCTCTCTCTCGCTTGAAGGTCTCATCGTTCGCGAGTGTTTGTGAATATTGAAATAATCGAAACTAATTCTCAGACGCACATTTTCGGCAAGCTTGTAGCAATTTCAACCCATCCCGCTGCTCCTACTTAGCGAGGTTCAGTGAACTGGTGAAGGGGGTGAATGTATGGCCAGGAGCTTTAGTGAAGTTGAGGAAACTTGAACTTGAAATTTCCTTCTCCTCCGGCTTGACTTCAAATAGCGCTTCATTTGCTTATTTCCATACTTCCGATAGACAGGGAACGGAGGGGAATTCGTCTTTCCCAACCTCATTTTGCCATCATGTTTTTCCAATTGTTTGCCCAATGTTTTTCTGCTGAGGTTGTGGTGGTGAAAGAAGTTGGTATTTGCGAAAACGTCTTCACCGCAAGCAGTAGTGGATTGGTAAGCTTTGGCGAGTTGGGGGAATCGAATGATGCAATGGATTGATAATTGCCAGAGTAAGCTTAGCATCCGGAAGACGCATTCAGAAGAAACCGGAAACTCTACTCCCGAAATTGGTGCACTTGGGACACAACGAAACTGGAACTTCATTGGAGGCCACGTTGTGTGGCTTCGTGTGGCTGTCGCAGAGATTTTTCACACCGCGATACCCGAATGGGAATAGCTAATTTTGGAGGGGCGTACCGGTTAACCTGAATTTCATGCACAGAGGGTTGTTGAGATATCATCCTTTCTGAACGTTGAATAGGTATAACGTTCCTGGTTCCTTCTAAGGCCTTGAAATCAATTGAAAGAAATTCACGAAAAGTAGCAGACAGTATTTCTCCTCCAGCACCAACTGTCCCACAGAAATACGTGCGATGCGTCGGAAGGTAAGAAACGAACAGGTTTGTTGATCAATCCGACTCTTCTTCTCATTTGGTTGCTCTTTTAGTGTTGTTAATCCGAAATCCGAAAAAAAGAACAAGATTTTACTGGCTTGTTTTTTCAAAATTTCTTTAACCACGGAGTAGATAACACGATCCGTCAGAAGTTTCAGTCGATCGTGGCAATATTTCTATGAAATCAGTATTTAATTTTATGATACCAGGAGAGCATTCAAATCGGTAGGTAACATCTCGTTAAAATATTTATGCATTAAAGGACCTTGTTAGCAACATCCAGTAATCCCTAGACAAAAACCCGCAATAAACAATGCAATAGATGGCGTGGCTAATGTGTCGAAATCGATAGACAAGTGAAACAGGACCGATTCCCCAGACACAAACCCAAAAGCCCCCGTCGTACTTTAGTACCAGTCGAACCAGTTTTAAATGGTACCTCCTGATTTGGATGCTCCCCTGGTAGCAAGGAATCAAAATCGGCTGCTTTTCGGTGCCAATTTTTTCTCAATCGTTAAACGTAAAATCGTTCCGAAATAACTGGGCGGCGGGATGATGGATCATGTTGGGGTGTTCGGCAAAAAGATGCGCGGCGCCAAGACGCATCCAACGGTATGCCGGACGCCAGGATCGGACCTAAACTGAGCGAGGTATCGTCCGTTTTCCACGGGAATGCTGTTGTTTTCCTCAATAAATGGGCAGGGGGTGGAGGGATCGGGTTGGGGTGTTCGGCAAAAAGATGCGCGGCGCCACGACGCATCCAAGAGTATGCCGGACGCCAGGATCGGACCAAAACTGAGCGAGGTATCGTCGGTTTTCCACGGGAATGCTGTTGTTTTCCTCAATAAATGGGCAGGGGGTGGAGGGATCGGGTTGGGGTGTTCGGCAAAAAGATGCGCGGAGCCACGACGCATCCAACGGTATGCCGGACGTCAGGATCGGACCAAAATTGAGCGAGTTATCGCCGATATTCTGAACCAAAATTCGACCAGGAGTAACAGGAGAGCATGAGTTCGCGGAGGTAGCACTAGTCAAATTTTTTGGGGCAAAAATAAATTTCTTTCCGTGGAGCAAAATATTTTTGCTGGACAAAATAAATTTCTTTCCGTCCGAAAACATTTTTTCCGCCGAACTTTAATCGCAAAATTGGATTTTTTGAAACGTATCAGCTACCTCCTCGTATGCATGCTCTCCTGTTACTACCGGCTGGTTCCAGAGCCAAAAACCGGTCAGGAAAACTAGCAAATTTTTGCACCAAAATTCGATCAGGAGTAACAGGAGAGCATGAGTTCGCGGAGGTAGCACTAGTCAAATTTTTTGGGGCAAAAATAAATTTCTTTTTGCGGGGCAAAATATTTTTGCTGGACAAAATAAATTTCTTTCCGTCCGAAAACATTTTTTCCGCCGAACTTTAGTTGCAAAATTGGATTTTTTGGAAAGTACCAGCTACCTCCTCGCATGCATGCTCTCCTGTTACTCCTGGTCGAATTCAGGTGCAGAATATCGGATTCTGATAATTCGCTCAGTTTCGGTACGATCCTGTCGTCCGGCATACCGTTGGATGTGTCGTGGCGCCGCGCATCTTTTTGCCGAACACCCCAACCCGATCCCTCCACTCCCTGCCCATTTATTGAGGAAAACAACAACATTCCCGTGGAAAACGGACGATGCCTCGCTCAGTTTTGGTCCGATCCTGGCGTCCGGCATACTGTTGGATGCGTCGTGGCGCCGCGCATCTTTTTGCCGAACACCCAAACCAGATCCCTTCACTTCTCACTCAGTTATACGAAAAAAAGGTATATTGCGACACAGGTTTAACGGATGAACTGTGCGGGACTTGGAGAAACCGAGTTGCCTGTCTGGCTCAAACATGCAAATTGACCATACGCCTGGTACTAGATGTTTGACACCAAGAGAGCATCCAATTTAGGAGGTAACATGACTAGTAATCTCATATGGATACTATTGCGACATGTCTAAAAGAGAGATCCAACAGCAGCAATAGAGAGAAAGAAATGGTTATATTTTTAACACAGGGCTTTCCATGATATAATGTAGAAACGTGACGAGATATTAGTTTTTCCAGTTTCTAATTATTTCAATATGGGAGATGTTAAATCACACACATGTTGATGATAGTTTGTTTGCAATTATTTTAGAATTATGCCATATTTTAGAAGCATCCGAGGATTTCGAAACCTCGCAGATTGAATAAACAAAATGTCTTAACAAATAAATATATCGACGTAGTTGTTGATTCTGTAGAGCAAACCCTGTATGCTCTCACACACCAACACTGGCGATCGTACGGGTGATCCTTATAACCAACCAGTAGTTAGAAAGAGATAGCCAATGGGGACGCTAGGGAGAAAGAAACAAATATATTCTCATTACAGGGTTGGCGAGGACATAATTAACAGGTTCGCTGGGATATTATTATTCAGCTGGATTATTCATCCAGTTTGAGCGTTATGAATTCGCTTGGATTATATCTTGATTTTGTTTGACATCATTATCGGATCAAGTGTTTTTTTATAAGCATCCAAGCACTTCAACGTCTTTAAGATTGAATCGAAAAAAAATCTAAACAAACCACAATATCGGCGTGCCTATTGATTATATTCTGGGCACCCCTGTATTATCTCACACACTGACACTAGCCATCGTGTGAGGAATCGCGTAGTTAGAAAGAGATGAGCCTTGTGCAAAAGAGACAGCTGTATATCATAGCTGAGAATTCATGCTACCTCCTAATTTGGATGCTCTCCTAGTATCGAAAACCCAAAATCGGTCGGATTCCCGTGCAAAATGCGAAAATTTCATTAGCCACGAAAGAGGAGATCGAGTCACGAGCCGATTTTTTGATTTCCTGACACCAGGAGAGCATCCAAATTAGGAGGTAAAATGAATTCGGTACCGGGAGGCGAATGTGAACGATGGTATTGGCCAGATGAAGATTATATATATTCGTTCTTTCTCACTACTTCAGCTGTCGAATGTCTCTTTCCGTCTGTCGCATTAGTATCCCAAGCAGATAAGTATCATCGATAGTATTGGTGTGCCAGATGATCATCGAATAATTTCGTTTCTTTCTTACTACTTCAGCTGTTGAATGTCTCTTTCTATCTGTCGCATTACCAGTCCAGTCCAGAGATATCAGTCATGCTACCTCCTAATTTGGATGCTCTCCTAGTATCGAAAACCCAAAATCGGTCGGATTCCCGTGCAAAATGCGAAAATTTCATTAGCCACGAAAGAGGAGATCGAGTCACGAGCCGATTTTTTGATTTTCTGACATCAAGAGAGCATCCAAATCAGGAGGTAACATGAATTCGTTACCGGGAGGCTAATGTGATCGATGGTATTGGCCAGATGAACATTACATATATTCGTTCTTTCTCACTACTGCAGCTGTCGAATGTCTCTTTCCGTCTGTCGCATTAGTATCCCTAGCAGATAAGTATCATCGATAGTATTGGTGTGCCAGATGATCATCGAATAATTTCGTTTCTTTCTTACTACTTCAGCTGTTGAATGTCTCTTTCTATCTGTCGCATTACCAGTCCAGTCCAGAGATATCAGTCATGCTACCTCCTAATTTGGATGCTCTCCTGGTATCGAAAACCCAAAATCGGTCGGATTCCCGAGCAAAATGTGAAAATTTCATTAGCCACGAAAGAGGAGATCGAGTCACGAGCCGATTTTTTGATTTTCTGACATCAAGAGAGCATCCAAATCAGGAGGTAACATGAATTCGTTACCGGGAGGCTAATGTGATCGATGGTATTGGCCAGATGAACGTTACATATATTCGTTCTTTCTCACTACTGCAGCTGTCGAATGTCTCTTTCCGTCTGTCGCATTAGTATCCCAAGCAGATAAGTATCATCGATAGTATTGGTGTGCCAGATGATCATCGAATAATTTCGTTTCTTTCTTACTACTTCAGCTGTTGAATGTCTCTTTCTATCTGTCGCATTACCAGTCCAGTCCAGAGATATCAGTCATGCTACCTCCTAATTTGGATGCTCTCCTGGTATCGAAAACCCAAAATCGGTCGGATTCCCGAGCAAAATGCGAAAATTTCATTAGCCACGAAGGAGGAGATCGAATCAGAAACCGATTTTTTGATTTCCTGACACCAGGAGATCATCCAAATTAAGAGGTAAAATGAATTCGTTACCGGGTGGCTAATGTGATCGATGGTATTGGCCAGATGAACATTACATATATTCGTTCTTTCTCACTACATCAGCTGTCGAATGTCTCTTTCCATCTGTCGCATTAGTATCCCTAGCAGATAAGTGTGATCGATAGTATTGGTGTGCCAGATGATCATCGAATAATTTCGTTTCTTTCTTACTACTTCAGCTGTTGAATGTCTCTTTCTATCTGTCGCATTACCAGTCCAGTCCAGAGATATCAGTCATGCTACCTCCTAATTTGGATGCTCTCCTAGTATCGAAAACCCAAAATCGGTCGGATTCCCGTGCAAAATGCGAAAATTTCATTAGCCACGAAAGAGGAGATCGAGTCACGAGCCGATTTTTTGATTTCCTGACACCAGGAGAGCATCCAAATTAGGAGGTAAAATGAATTCGGTACCGGGAGGCGAATGTGAACGATGGTATTGGCCAGATGAAGATTATATATATTCGTTCTTTCTCACTACTTCAGCTGTCGAATGTCTCTTTCCGTCTGTCGCATTAGTATCCCAAGCAGATAAGTATCATCGATAGTATTGGTGTGCCAGATGATCATCGAATAATTTCGTTTCTTTCTTACTACTTCAGCTGTTGAATGTCTCTTTCTATCTGTCGCATTACCAGTCCAGTCCAGAGATATCAGTCATGCTACCTCCTAATTTGGATGCTCTCCTAGTATCGAAAACCCAAAATCGGTCGGATTCCCGTGCAAAATGCGAAAATTTCATTAGCCACGAAAGAGGAGATCGAGTCACGAGCCGATTTTTTGATTTTCTGACACCAGGAGAGCATCCAAATCAGGAGGTAACATGAATTCGTTACCGGGAGGCTAATGTGATCGATGGTATTGGCCAGATGAACGTTACATATATTCGTTCTTTCTCACTACTGCAGCTGTCGAATGTCTCTTTCCGTCTGTCGCATTAGTATCCCAAGCAGATAAGTATCATCGATAGTATTGGTGTGCCAGATGATCATCGAATAATTTCGTTTCTTTCTTACTACTTCAGCTGTTGAATGTCTCTTTCTATCTGTCGCATTACCAGTCCAGTCCAGAGATATCAGTCATGCTACCTCCTAATTTGGATGCTCTCCTGGTATCGAAAACCCAAAATCGGTCGGATTCCCGAGCAAAATGCGAAAATTTCATTAGCCACGAAGGAGGAGATCGAATCAGAAACCGATTTTTTGATTTCCTGACACCAGGAGAGCATCCAAATCAGGAGGTGACATGAATTCGTTACCAGGTGTCCCCTGTTCGCGTATTGTTGTGTTGGTTGATTACGAAATAAGGTCATATCTTTCTCGCTATTGGTGCGATTGCTCGATTTCATTCTAACTACCGATTGGTTATGAGGTTCACCCATATGATCGATGGTATTGGTGTCACATGAAGAGCATTTATGTATATTTTTTCCCCGCTGACGGTTTTGCTGTATATTATTTCTTTCTCATCCGGACCGTCCTGTTTTTTTTTCAATTTGTTTTCCTGGTGAACATCAACGAAGCTGAAAAGTGTTGTTTTTTATGCTTTTTCCTTATGTTGATAAAACTTTAAAAGTTCTATCATCATCCAGATACTTACTTGAAGCTGTAAAATAAAAAAAGATACATTCTTCCGTTTTAAACTGATTTACCTATAAATAGTCAAACTGTTCATTTCGTATTCAGATGTTCTGATTCTTTCTTAATAAAGCTGAAATAAGCTACCTTCACCACCAGAAACGCAAAAAAAAATCGAACCTAGAGGACTTGAGCTAAAATTAGCCAACGTAAAGCGTGCTGGGTCCGCTCTACCCAGCTCATTCACGTGTAAAGTTATCCGTTAACGATCACTCGACGGCTCTCCTCAGCGAATTACCGGTTTGTTCGTTTGTTTTACCGAACGATAGGCTTGAAGATGGGCCAGGAATGTTGTTTAGGTCCAATAGACAAACACCCAACGGCGGCCGGGTTCAGCTTGAATGCGCTTTTCACACCAGTTACAGTTTTGTGGCCCACCGGATCCGGATTCCAACCACTACAACCATTTGTTCCTGTGCTCCGGTTGAGTAGACCCCCTTCCTCCTCTCCCTCCCCCCTGAGGTCTTCTACCCGCGGGAACGGTTTGCATGATCCTTTCCATCGGAAACATCCTCCTGGTGTTGTTTGGTGAGGAGCAGTGTATGCACTAATATGTGTGTCTGGGGTATGCCCTAACAAGCATTGGCCGGTATTTGTTGTTCTCCACACTCGAGCGATACCACATAACACACATTCCCAAAGCTGTAATGGTAGCTTTTAAAGTGCATAATCACCTAATATGATTGTTTCCCTCCGAGCGATGGGTCCGGGAGTTCCCGCCACCAGCCGGACGAGATGTAAATGTGTGTTTGTTGTTCTAACTGCGGGCCTCCATCAACGCTTGCCAGCTGTCGATCACGAGAGCACAATTAGGGGCCCCATCACGATCATCATCATCCATATATCTGGCTTTGGCCGTTTCTCATTCTATTCTCCATTTTCCGTTTTTCCCTTTCGTTTACTGTACGCAGCGTGGCCAGCGGTTTTCCGGACTCGAGAACCTGCTTGCTTCACCAGAAGCTTCAGATGCTGAACGTGTGCATGGAACGGCGCACGCTGCGTGACGGTGGACTGCCGTTTGCGATGCGCCCCGGGACAACCGGTCCGGGAGTGGGGGCCGGCGATCAGTCGGATGAGGAGTTCTTCGACTGTTCGGACGAGGAGCAAGAGTCCGGCGCCACGGGCCGACTGTCACGGCTCGGTAACATGCTGCTCGTCCACTCGGACGAACCGTTGTACATTCCGGTCACGCAGGAACCCGTTCCGAAGACGGAGGATCAGCTGGAGGACGATGCGGAGGTGATGCTGAAGCTCGGACCGGGCAGTGAGCTATGCACGCAGATGATGAGTGCCTCGCTGCTGTCCGACATGGAAAGCTTCAAGGCGGCCAACCCGGCCGGACAGCTGGCAGACTTTATCCGCTGGTACAGTCCGCGCGATTGGATCGAGGACGAACCGGTCGATGAGCAGGATCCGTTCGGCCGGAAGGGACACCTGAGCGCCCGGATGCTGATCCCCGGAAACACTTGGCAGACGGTATGGGAAGGTGCCCGTGCGGTGCCGGCACGACGCCAAAAGCGACTGTTCGATGACACCCGTGAGGCAGAGAAGGTGCTCCACTTCCTCGAGTCCCGCACGATCGGCCAAATCGCGCAACTAACAATGGCAACACTTTTCCACGTCGGCGTCCAAACACTAACACAACAATCCGGCCCGGAACGCGCCGTAGTGCCACAGTACGACGAAACGATTGACCGGATTACGGCGGCCTGCTGTCGGTTGTCACGCGAAAGCTGGACAAACGTGTCGGAACGCGGCACGACTGGTCCAACAACGGCACGGGTCAACTCCCAAACAAAGTACGAACAGCAACTACTCACCGAAATGATGCAACTCGAATGTACTGTCACACAGGCACGCAGTCTACGTCGGAAGCTTTACTCTAGCGAAAGCTCCACGACGGACGAACGAAAGCTCTCGCAACGGGAGAAGCTCGTTCTTGAGTTGTTGCAAGCGCGCGAAACGAATCTACCAGAGGGCGCTAGTAGTCCAATAGCGAACCGACTAATGCTGCTTTTCGGTGAGGCACGAAGGGCAGCAAACGAACAGCAAGGAAATAGCAACGAGGCTCAATCGGGTGCCAATGTAAGAATTACTAAAGTGTAATATTTTACTTAACTGTCTACAGAATTTACAAAAGGAGGTTTCTCTCTTACTTATAGACCCTTCCGGATCCGATCGAAAAGCAGTTTACACTGCGGCTTAGTGGCAACACAGTCAGCAAGGGTGTTGGATCGCCTCAATTTTTAAGGTGAATACAAGCTTTAAGGTGAATAAAATCTTTCAACGAGTAGCTGCTCTAATCTGTTTGCTTTCCCTCTATTTTAGAGCAATTCTGATGCCACAAGAGTTTCGTCTGTGTGGAGCATTCAGCCGTAACACCACATTCTACTAGAGCGATCCGAGCATTCAGCTGACACCCAACACAGATAACATTTAGTGCATGAACTGTATCCTCTATTCTAATCGGGTATGGGAATATTTAACAATTTAATCTATAGAATGCGTTCTGCCTATTAAAAGATATTCAAATAAAACTGAGATATTTGTCGTTAAAGTAGTTCTAAGGCCATATTTAATCTAGGGCCTAAATTCTTGAGAAAATTGAAATTTTAACTGTGCTCTCCTCGGATCCTTTCCTGAATCTTTCTAAAGAAGAAAATTTAAAAATTTATCTGGAAGCAGGATCCACACCGAAAATGCACTTTATCTAACACCACATCTTGACGCTCGTTAGAGCAGCATTACAGAAAGCTTCGAAAAGGGATCTGGAGATAATGACGCTCACTTTTTAGTCTTTTGCGTCCCGTTAAAACCTCAAAACCCTTGCTGTGACACGGTAGCCTACAAATAGTCTGGAATTTTTGACATCTCAAGTCTTTTTTTGCTCTTGCGTCTCTGACTCGTAAACCGATTGAGGCGGATCACGAAGGCTGAAACGGCGATAACAGCGCAGAACAATCGAAACTCGGTTATTGCTAACAATTCTGAGCTTTTTGTAGCCATCGCGTCTAGCCTGACGCTACACGACGCTCAGGCTGTGTAACGCTACGCTACATAGCCTGAGATTTTTGACAACTCAGGATTTCTTTTGTTCTCGCATCCCAGGCTCGTGGCCCGATCTTTACGGGTTAAGAGGCTGAGACGTAGATGACAGAACAAAGGACATTCGATGGTTGTCAACAATCCCAGGCTTTGTGTCATGCTGTTCTTGGCCACGCTTAAGTGCTTAAAACCAAAAAAAAAAAACAATTATTTTCCCTTTCACTAACCTAACATCCTTGATCGCTACAATCTTCCTTTGTCTAAAATACAATCGTGTAATCGGATGCTAACACTAGATGCGATTTTAACCCAGAACCCACTACTATGCTATATGCACAATAAATTCTTGTCCCTATTCCCTCTACGACGGTTGGTTTTCGTACATATTAATGAGTTTAAAACTTTATTCTTTTTTTATATATTCTTACGCGCACTATTATCATCACCCCTGCCATCGTTTCACAATCCCTCTGTCCAAGCCCCCCTTTACCCCTCGGTCCCTCGCTCTGTCTGTGTCCGTCTGCTGGCACTGTTTGGCCTGGCCGTACCACGAGCTCCATTTCGTTGACTCTTACTCTGTACCAAACGTTGTGGTGGGCATGTAAAACTGTACAATGGAGTGTAGTAAAAGTAAAACGTCTTTTGAGGATTTTTGTTCGAATCCTCCGTCGTACACCAACAAATACGAATACGAGTACGACGACGCTGGCGCTTTCTCTTTTAGATGTGTGTCTGTTTTCTTTTGATTAAATGATTTTTTTTGTTTGTTCGTTTGTTATACACATAATTATTGTTACCGTCTGGCTTGTGGCCACTGCTTGCATCGGCTCCCTTACCTACCATATCAGTTCCTACACTACAGGGGGCGGGGGGGGATTTAAGAGATGGGGAGGGGGAGTTATCGTAACTTCTAATGAATAATCTGCCCACTAAAATAATGGCAGCTGGCTGAGAACAGAAACCGAACGCTTACCGAACTCGTTGTTCGGTTTTCCGTGTTTCATAAGCTCTAAAAAAAAAGACCGTATAGAGAGCGGGGGTGATCTTTCATCACCACCACAAAAACAAACGGAATTGGAATCTCAACACTTGGGAAAGCAAAATGGACGCTAACGCGCTTAACGGATACGGGTTGTTTGAAGAAGAAGGAAAACGGGTTTTACTTACAGACTAATGATTAGTCACTAGCTTTCGTTCGATACCGGCTCTCTCCTTCCAAGCGTGGGGATTCTTATCCTTCCGCATGAACTCACACACATACACACAGACACATCACTGAGGCCCAGCTATCACCCGGGTACCATCCTACTGTACCTTCACTGTGTGTTCGCGAGCTTCACTAGAGTACGGACAACTATTCCTACCCGACACACACACACACATCTTTGTTATATCGTAATAAATATATATGTATGTATATGCATATGCGTATGTATGCCCGTATATATATAAAGAATACATCTGTGTTCTCTGTTGTCCTCTGTCACGGTTACGATTCGGTTAAGGATTTTCTACAAGGGAATCCTCCTATACTTCTCTTTACTAAGGTTCACTAGAATTTGTCCTCCCATTGGAAATTGTCTTATGGCCACAACTGCTTACGCTTTGGCCACGCAATAGCTCGGCACCATAAACAAACTGGAGAGAAGAAAAAACCAACTAAATCGACTTAACGCCCCGCGTTTGAAACTACCCATTCTACCGGTTCTCTTTCTCTCTTTCTCTCTCTCTCTCTCTCTCTCTCTCTCTCTCTCTCGCGCGATATCTCTACACAGCTATCCCTTACTTAGGCTTAGTATTCGTTTTCATAGATGCGTCACAGTCAAAATCCGGCTAGACTGTGGAGTACCCGCTTACGTTCCACAGCTCTCACCGTAGAAGATCATCGATCACAACACACAACAGCACATCAGACCTGGAACCTGGAAGCGCGTCGTGTCTTTTGGACCATTAGACCATTTTCAGTTTTTAACGGTTTGCTGCGTTTTGTTTTACTATCTACAGTCTTCTCTGTTCTGCACCGGCTTACAACGGCTTCTTGCGAAACAGACAGGTCGCGCCCTAGATGAGGCTTATGATTTTGCTGGTGTCCTTTGCACGGGCCAACGTTTCATGTCATGCCCGACCGAAGATGGCCGACACGTCGCCGGTGCTCTGCGAGTGCGGCATCGCACCACCGTGATGATGATGGTGATGGTGCGCGGACGATGTGGAAGACGCGTACTTGGACGTGCCGTTTATTGTCTGCGTACTGCCGCTGGTGCTGATGCCGTTGTTGTTGTTGTTGTGGTGGCTACTACCACTCCCACCACCACCTCCACCACTGTGAAGATGGCTGAGGCCGTGACTGTTGTTGTTGTTGTTGTTGTTGTTGGTAAGGTTCGTTAAACCGGTGGCAGTCACTTTCCGGACGTTGGTCAACCGATGTAGTGAGGATTGCTGTTGTGCCGTTTCGAGATCGGTTGCTAAAATTACAAAGAAAAAGCGCCAAAATAGGAATTTAACGATTAGTATTTGATTGGCCAAAGGACGTTGGGGGAGGGAAATGGTCCTGCAAACGAATCGTGCGAACATTGATGGGCGTGTGAACGAGAACGATCGAGAATTGGGCTATGAAGAGGACGGCAAACAGGAATGGAGTTGAATGCACACTAGTATTAGTTACGATGGTGGTGGACAGTTTTACCGATGGAGACCGCCTAAATGTACCGAATGAAACGATCCAAACACTAACTAATAAAATGGAAGTAAAAAAAAAAGGAACGGACGATCGGAACAAAACGGACGCATGCAGTGGAGAGTGGAGTGGAGCGTTGTCAAACACCGTACCTCTTTCAGGGCTCTATTCTATCACACTGATACGTATTCCTGGACAAATGGATGGATTAGTCTGGTAGAGATCGTCGAGAAACATAGAAAGTGTGAAAGAAATAGATAGTAGATCGTCAGCCAAAAGAGGGGAAAAAAATACAAAAATGGTTTCATGGTTATCTTCAAATATTATTCAAAACTAGAACGAGCAATAAAGTGTACAAGTTACTGAGCAAAAATAGTAATTAGCATACTGGATTCTTCTTTAAACTTTGCAAAAAAATGTCCTTCCAAATGTAGTTGATGACTTTATGAACGAATAATGACAGAACGTCTCACGCAGCACAAATGGATTTCTCGGCCCGATGAAAGCTTTATGGTAAAACGTATAAACAAGCAGATTTAAGTGTTTCAAGCCAGCCACTTTCTAGCCAATGTTTCTCTTACGTTTTGTTTTCATTTACTTTGCTTCCTACAATTCTCATCAATCACAATTCAGATTCTAACAAGTGTCCAAAGGGTGTCGTTTCCAATAGGTCTACAAAAAAGGGGTGAAAAGAAAATGGTTTTTGTTTCTTTTTTTTTTTTTTTTTGATTCCGGAAGGCAAAAGCAAACAACAGCACAATTCGCAATTTCAAATGGCACACGGATACACAGCACAAAACACAAAAAAAGGTACAAGTTTGAAGCGCGAAAAATGTATGACAACACGTGTAACATCACACGCACGTTCGGAAACGAGATGAAAGAAAATGAAAGAAAAATACCCCCGAGAGGTGGCACACAAGGAAAAACTAACCTGCAAAAAACAAAGCTTTACAAAAAGGACAGTCTCAACCGCGGGGAGAACACATCTATACGCAGAAAAAAGCAGCTTGGAACATAAGTTCAGGGTTGGAACGATTTGCGAATATTATACAGCGAGCATTTGCTTCATTTCTCCTTCTGCTTATCAAATATCGAAATCAGATCCTTCACCGTCGTACAACTAATGAGCAGTTTCGTTAGCGGCTGTTGCTTCTGAGCGGGAGGAGCGGCTGGTGCTTTTCCATCATTCTCGGTTGGTTTACTAGCCTTACCTAAAGCGTGGCAGCAATATAGAATAAGGTGGGAAGGGAGGAGGTGGAAGGAAAAAGAAGCGAGGATACGCGTTGAGGAAGAAGCATTAGACCGGCACCAAAGCATTTTTGGGGAAAATACACAACACACACTGCAAGAACACTTGCATGCAAGCAAAAGTAACGCCTCCGTAACGCTGCCGTTACGTGTTATAGGTGGCTTTTTCAATGGAGGCTTCACCGTGACACCGTGATACACAGCGTGAGAGACAGAAAAGGCAAACGGGGTGGAACTAGTTTTCAATACAAATACCCACAACGGCTCACACACGCACACACACACACACACGCTCAAGCCTACGTAGAAAAAGGAGTATATTATGGGGCGGATTAGGATGCGTTACCTTTGACGCGCTCTTTGGTAAACCGTAGCGTACGGTTGGAGGGAGTCTTTATCTCTGGCAGGATGGTGTTTGGTGTCATTGGCTGAGATCGTTGCTGTTTGTGAAGGAAGTTCAGCTGCGTGTCGCTGCTTTCCTTCGACTTGGAGCCGAAGTAGGCCTTCGATGCGCTCACCTGGAGCCATTCGTGGCGTGCCGCCTGTTCCGGTGTCATACGCTTATGTGGATCCCACCTGCAAAAAAGACAAAAGAGACGAGTTAGCACACACATGCAAGCTGCTTAGAAAATAATACAGAAACCCATTCGCACGTGAGGTGCCTTTTCATTTCTATTCACTCATTACAGCACGCAATGCCCGGTGGTTCCGGCGTGTCTCGTCGCAAGCGCACGATATAAATACTGACTGCAGTGGAATTGGTGCCCTTCCATACCAGGGCACAGGGTCAGTAGGATGGCTACTAGAGAGTTAATCCTAGCACGTTTCGATTCTTAACCATATTCTAACCAAATAGGGCACAAACAAACCATTTGACACACTTGGCACGCAAATAAGTAACTTCCCGATCTCGGTGTATGTGTGGTTGTGTTTGGAAGTATGTGTGGTTGTGTTTCCCATCCTTGGTGAAGGATGGGAAAGAACAAAATTCACACGCCATTCGTGTAATACTAACCCGACGAAAGTGGGTAAACTATAGTCGGAATCGTTTTCCGGGTTTTACGTCAGTAGTTGCAAGCTCGCGCGCCATTCAAAGGACCTCCTTCACTGTAGGTTTTTGTTATAATTATGAAAATGTTTTCCCTCTCCTTTCCTACACCCTCTTTCGCCCAATTAATATCCAAACATCAAAAAGGAAACGAAAAACTTACTCCAAACATTTGCTGACGAAATCGATGAACACGGTATCGTTGCATCGTAGTGCTTGCGACAGCGTTTTCGAGCCCGGTTTCCTTTTGCGTCCCTTCGAGTTGGTTATGCACCGCGGAACTCCTCGTGAATCTACTGGTCGAGCAGGCGTAAAAAAGGGAGAGAGAGAGAGAGAGAGAGAGAGAGAGAGAGAGAGAGAAAGAAACGCAAAAAAGGCCATAATATTGTTAATCATTTTGCTCCCATTTTCTTCATTTTCTGTATCGTTTTGTATCCGGAAAAGTGTAATCAGGTCACGAGGTCGTCGTACTAAAAGGGAGTAGCTACCATTTCCGTGTTTTGTTTTGCTTGTTTTTTGTTTTTTGTTTTGTTTCAATGTTGTACGCTATGTTCCGAGTACTGACCGAAGAATAACCGCTTCCTGGTCGCCAGCTGGAAGATCTCCTTGGACGGTACGCCCAATATTTCCATTATGCACGCCAGTTGTTCGACTTCATTCTCACCCGGGAATAGTGGGTATCCTGTGTACAGCTCGGCTAAAATGCATCCTACGCGAGAGAAAGGGAGAGAGAAAGATTGGAGCAAAAAAGAAAAGAATTAGAAAATAATTAGAAGAGTAAATATGAATTAAAAAGAGAAGCCAAAAAAAACAAATGAAACTTCCACTTTGTTCAAACTGACGCACTAATCGAATTCCAATCTTTGATTTGTTCTCCCCTCTTTTCATTGATTCTCGCACCTTTAGTAATTAGTTTTCCCGATGCTCACAATTAGCAAAAACCGAAGGCAAAGCAAAGTAAAGGAAAAAAAAAAAGGATCAAATCCTGAACGTTCAATTGACCAACTTTCCATTCCATTTCCACCCGGGTCAACACATTAAGGTCCCGTCGTCGTCATCGCATACACGTATGTGTTGCATGTTCGATTCAATTACCACTAAGTGGATGAAAGCAGCGTGAAAAAGGGTGTTGTGTGTTAAGTGTGACCCTTCTTCTCTAACCCTTTGCTCTTTACCCTTTTCTCTTCCGTGCAGAACAGAGCAGAACGCAATCTAACCTGGCGCCCCGTTACGATCGGAATGAACTTTGCACCACAAACACAAAAAAACGTGGAGCATTTGTATCTGTTGTCGAGTGGGAGAATGAGGTAACGCATGCCCAAGGGCGCAAGGGGCGTTGTTGAGCGATGATGTTTGTTGTGCACTCAATACACGACCACATTTCGACACCCTCCACACACGCATCACATACACAAACCGTTCTACTAATTGAACACTAACGCGAAAAGTGCCCAATGAGAATCAATCGGCGGTGCGGTTCAGCACATAATGCTGATTCGAGCCACAAAACGCATGTTGGTTTTTTGTTACGATGCAAACAACATAAAGTGAACGTTTGTGGGTGAAACTACCTGTATGCTGTATGCTACTTCCCACCTAATCGACCAGGATACATCGTTATGAGCACATCGCCCATCGTGTGCAACCACTGAATATAGGGTTACTGCATGCTTTGCCTCATAAAAATTAAATAAGCTTCATCCCACATGCCTACAACCGAGGGCAGGTAGTGGACACATAATTTGCACGCGAAGCGCACTGCGAATCACATTCCTCACACCTCGCCAGCAATGCGCGCGTCAAGGCGAAATTCTGAAGGAAGAAGGCCAATCGATTAAATCCACGTGTGCAGGATTAAACATAAACAAACACCTGACCAAAGAGCAAAAAGCTTGCGTGAAATGCTGCGAACGATCGTGACGAAGATTGGAAAAAGCTCACGTGTGTTTATTTTCCACGAAAAACTAAAAGCGGAACACGCGAGAGCAGTTTTCGCCTGCAGTGTTTGGTTGCATCCGCTTTTCCTCTAGCATTTGCATTGGCATAGCATAGCATTTGAAGAATATGATTTAAAAGTTTAATTATATCGTATCATATTTCAAAAATTGTGTTATGAATACGACACTCGAACAACAGACTGTTTGATTCGTGAAACACCGTGCGCCTCCATCGACCACGTGGGATTATTTTTTAATTGAATTTTTTAATTTTTTACGTGTAAAAAAAATTATAAAAGATCCTTTGAAACTGCCCATTTTAATTACAACAAACATACACACACACACAAAAACCATGGCGATTTTCTTTGCATTAATCATGCTCTTTGGTAAATGTTTAATGGTCGTCTCCCACACAAAAGGGGAAAACTTTCTTCCATGCTTGTTTTATCAGAGCTTTTTACTTCGTGCCATGAACAGACAGGTTGTTTTTGCATCCCTTTTTTGCATGCCGAGTGGTGCATGGGATTGGATTGATTATTCGGTTAAACATTCATTACCATCCGACACTATTCGATTATACGAGGTCAATTGGCACATTCATAGCGTTCCCCAACGCCCCTACACGTACGTAAATGTGTGTGTGCGCGTTTAGAAGGACTTTTTTCGCTCGGTCTTGCTTGTTGGTGGATCATCTAAAATTCATTCCACCATGTCACCAGATCCGGAACATAAAAGACAGACTACTCGAAAATAAAACAAACACAATCGCAAAAAAAGTCCCAGCAGGATGTGTGCTTCGTTTCACCTTGCAGATTGAGCCAGGCCTGTTCGACGTGCATCTGTCCGGTCAAATCGTGCACCAAAGGTTGAAAAAAAAAAATGGAATGAAACGAAGCAAAAGGATGCTTACCTAAGCTCCACATATCGATCGCTTTGTCGTACGGGTAACCGAGGATAACTTCCGGCGACCGGTAAAACCGTGACTGGATGTAGGTGTAGACGGTTCGGTCCGAGAAGCACGAGCTGCCGAAATCGATGACCTTTATCGTGCTGCTGCCACGCTGTTTCAGTAGCACGTTTTCCTATTTAAGAAGAGAAGGAAAAGAGAAAAAACGACGACAATCAGCAAAAATTCACAAATTGAACAAATTGGTGACCGTGTCGCTTGTGCGTTGCTTACCGGTTTCAGATCACAGTGAATAATGTCCAACTCGTCGAGAAATCTTAAGCACTTGACGATCGAGTTGCAGAACCGCTTGATGAGGCTCAGGCTGAATCCTTGGTAGTTGTTCTTCTTGATCAGCTCGTACAGGTTGAGGCTGGGTAGGATTGGACAAGCACAAAAAGAAGACCAAAAGGATACCAAACAAAGTTAGTGAAATGCATCAATTAGCTTAACGGCGATATGTCATGCTTGATGCCCATTTCCCCATTAAATCAAACGACTGGAACGTTACGCGAGAACTTCACACAAAACTGTCGTCGCCTAGGGGTGAGAGTATCCAACAACGATCCAACAACGACCCAAAATAACAAGATTGTTCCATTTACATACACAACAACGTAAGCAAACGATTTCTTTAATTATATCTCTACCAACTTTCGACCATTTTTCCACACAAACAAACGCATACAGAGTTAACTTTTGGGCATTGGAAATATTAAAAAGCTCCCATGTTCATTCATGCTAACTGGCAATAAGTAAAAGTTAGTTTTAATTATATCATTGAATCTGTTGTTGTCCCGTAGACTCGAAAGACGACCGCCACTCTTCTTTTGTCAAACAAAAAACCATTTTCTTCAGGCAGAGGATTGGATTGCCTTTTCTGTCCCAGGGACCAGTTCCTTATCTTACCAACGAAAGCGCAACTTGGGGTTTATGCTTAGGTAAAAGACATTTTCACTCATTTTCACATGTGCCAAAGCTTGCTTGCTCTCTCGCTCTCCTCCAAGGATACTTTTATTCTCAGCAGGTAAGGTTGTCCTAGCGCGGCCGGGTCAGAAAACCCATCTTTCCCGCCTCTATGGCTACGGATTTCTGCCAACGTGGGTATTTTCGCTGATCCTTGCAGAATGATAATGATGATCCGCCGTTTCGTTACCAAACAACTTAATGGAAGCGATTGCATGGAGGCACGCCAGCCAACCCTACTCTGGTGGGCATTTTTTTCATAACTAATTACCTCAAATTAGCTTCGACGAATAATTCACAAACTTTAAGAAAACGAAAGCCAAAAAACTATCCCTCACATGAACAGTTTTGAACAACATGCACTTTTTAACGCTAAATAACAAATGACACAACAAACCCGTTGAGCGACCGACCTTTCACAACACAAAGTGCACGCTAATTTACTGAAACATGAGCATGGACATGCACCGTGCACAGTAGTGCACAGAAAGTGCATCCTATTATACACGAAGCAGAAATGCCGCCATATGACCTTCAATACGAGCATTATCACGATCCTGTTCACCGAGGGAGCTCTCGCACCCGATGTATTTGAAACAGCCCCATCCATGGTGGATAACAATTTGTCAGGGTACAGAGGTTGTGCCAGAAGTTTGAACTTTTAGACTCAACAACAAAAAAGAAAAAGTGCATGGGACACGCACCGACACAAACGGTGACCATAATGTGGCAAAAGTTGGTAGAAAGAATGGTTAGAATGTCTCAAAAAAATTTTACTCCACTGCTGGCAAACCGAATATGGGCAGTAGTTTGCATGCTAGTGCGAGTGTTGATTTATGAAGGCCATTTAGGCCAATGAATGCATCATTTGTGGATAAAGTTTGACATGTTGGTGGAGTGAATTAGTAGAAGAATCGAACGACCCAGAGACGCAATTAAAAACAAAAACATGAAGGCGATGTAATGTGACCTTCTGCTTGGTGTGTTTCCTATAGTTAGCTGAATGCGAGTCCTCAATACCCAAGTGCCAATCATATGACGCATCAGGAAGATAACCAGTTCCCACGCTAGGTTGTACCACCTTTAACCGGTCGAAAATAGAATCTACAGTGAATAAACCTAAAATTATTACTATTTTTGTAAAGAAATCCCACTGAAACTTTGTCCTTGTGACTGTGAGCACAAGCCGTCGTGAAACCTTTCCTCTAACAGTCTATTTGAATGACGTTTATCTGATGATTGTCTGCATAATACAGCAAAAGAGAAGAAAAAAAACCCCTTCTTCAGTTGATAAAAATAAGTCCTCCTGGTGGGGCCAGCCCACTGATGGGAACTCCATCATCTGTGGTTAATACCGGGGAACTGTGTTCACGCAACCGTCGTCGCACCGGACCCGACTGGAGCAAGTTTGCCAATAGAGTGATTTTTCATTTTTACCTACAAAACTTTACCGTACCAGCGAGGGAGAGTGTTTCCCATCGTACCCGTGAAGGCGCTCGGCCCGCAATTTGTCCTTCTAGCAATGCGTCAAAACAGGTCGAAAAGTTGTTCTGCGTCACAGGACAAGGACCGGCAGGAGTTGACCGGAAAACTCACACGCATATTTCACCAATTCATTGAAGCTCGTAGGACGATAAGAAGAAGTGTTTTTTTTTTTGTTTGTTTGCTGCTTCAAGCTACTTTTGCTACTCTTGCTGGGTGATTATTGAACCAGCAGTAAGCGAACGGTGCGATGCGTGCGAACGATGTTGAGGAGTTGTGGCGAAACCGTTTTATTAAAGTTAATTAGTAGGCGAATAATAGTTTATCATACGAATCAGCGACAAGCGACACAGAGCGAGTGGTAAATTGAGCCAAGGGGGAGAGTCTCAGGGAGCAACGGTTATTTGTTTACAAAACAAATAGTTATGAGCTTTCGAGGAACCTCCAGCAGACGATGTTTTGTAAACTAGCAAAAGATAAAGGAGGCTCTTCGGTGTTTAAAATTAAAATAATCGTACCTTAGATGCCAGAAACGTTTGACAATATTGACCCTCGTTATTGTTTTAAGGCCTTTCCCGTCACATATCACGAAGCACATCAGAGCTCATTAAATCGGGATATTAAAATTCTCAATCTCGCTCCGCAAATCCGCAAATCATATCCAGAGCTCGTAAATGCTTTCACTTGCATGCTCGTAAAATATTGCGCCCAAGCTACATTAAGCACACACAACCGACTGAATTCCGTTTTTCCATTAGATTATGAAGAAACAATGATACAACAATTCGGGCTTTTTTCCCTCCCCCTTGAAGAAAGCCAACCCCAAACTGAAGGAGTAGGAGGTCATCGTACGGAATTATCTTTTGCTGCGATTTATTTGCATATCATTGGTTGGAGATACCGGTGAAGCGGGAAAAGCACACAATTACACACAGCAAAAGCAACAACCAAACGCAACAAACCGTAATCGCGAACAATTCATCATGGGGTCGAAAAATACACCAACCCCTAAAGCATATTATGCTCCCTTTTCAGGCGGTTTCAGGCAAGGGTGGAAGAGGCATTGGTGGAAAGATTTAATTAAAACAACATTTCGACTACGGTAAATAAGCTTATCTTTCCCAAACTATCGGACAACCGGTGGCATCGGCCAGGCCAGGAGAGCATAAGGTTATATAAGTGTGTGTATGTGTGTGTGTTCGATGCGCCATGTTGCGGTTAGTCGGTCCCTGTTGCGAGGGTGAGCATTCTCAGCCTATCTTTCAACCACCGAGGAAGCCACACCAATGACGAACTTCCAATGAGAAGCATATAAAGGGAAAAATGGAGGGAAAATCGGTTTTCCCGTGACTTTTCCCGGAGGAAGGTTGAAACGATGGAAATCGAAACGTTTAAGCCATAGCATAATAAAGCAACGTGCCTACTCGCGCTTCTCAAGGAAAAACCCCCGATCCACATACACATGCTCATACACATTGGTTCGATAAAGCGGACGAAAAATGGCAAATATATTGGATTTATTTTTGGGTTTGCCAATGCATTATTTTTAGCCATTCATTGTACACCCTTCTCCTTGTTTTTTTTTTCAATTGATAGTCAAATTTAAAAAAAACTATACACATCGGAAACACGTCATGGACGGGTTTAATGGGGGGAGGGTAAGAAAACCCCATAAACTAAATCAGCCAACTCGCCAGTTCAATTGAAGTCAGTAAAAAAAGCAAAGGTAGAGAAAATGCAAAGACTTGTCGAGTTGGTGTAGTCAAATCGAAAAGTTACCAACGCTTTCTCTCTTTCTCTCTCTCTGATCTTGACACTAAGCGGATTAAGGTGAAAAATCATATTTCCACATCGCAACCTTACATTTCAAAGTGCAAAAACGCAATAAACAAAGAATCCTCAAAAAAGTTCAGGGCCAATTGGAGAACATGAAGCTTTGCACTTTTGAATCGCAAATTCCATTACCAAGCTGCCTGCGAGATGGTTCCTTGGGCTACCAACGGGCTGATGTAATCGCGATCAACTTACATTTACCATTTGTGAGTTTAGGACCGCACAAAAGTTGTGCCTCACGAAGGTGAAGAAAAACTTTTGGTTCAACTATTTCTCGTTTTGTGTAGAAAGGAACCGTCGACGGTACCCACAAACCGATAGCGTTTGTGCATGTTCTCGCTAATAGTCCCCAGATTGCACGCCATTTACTATTGGGTGTGGAAAGATTTATGACAGCTGGTGGTACCTGTCGTTGTTGTCGTTTGTGCTGCGGTACTAGACCCACCGGATGCCAATAAGTAAGACGGATTTGTTGTAACAAAATCGTTCGTTCGACCCTGCACACTATTGCTCAATCAGCGTTTCGGTGCGTTTTTGTGTTGTAGTAACCCGTTGAACGTAGCCTAGCTGTACTTACCTCATAAGCTCGAACGTGATGCAGAGATGGTTGCGGAAGTAGAAGTAATCGAGCATGTGGATGACATGGTGGCTTCCGTCGGCATCCTTCTTCCTCAGCTCGTCCAGTATCCGAACTTCGACGAGGGCCTGATGGTGGAAGCGCTTCTTGTTGCGGATGATCTTGATTGCCACGTACTGCTTGGTTTTGTGGTCCAACGCCCGGATCACCTGTCCGAAGCTGCCCTTGCCAATGATCTCCAGGATCTCGTACCGGTAGCAGATGTGATCGTGTACAATCTATTGGAGAAGATTTTTGTGAAGTGATTTGTATCGCTGACATCCGGAGTACATACTCATGCGCCGTCCTGCTTACCTTTTGATAGCATCCGTTCTCGTCATCGAAACCCGAGTTTGGACCGATCCCTGCCTTTGCGTTGATTTTGCGTGCGTCCAGCCCAAGATAGTATATTTCCTTATATTTCTCGATTTCCTGCTTCTCAAAGTCCGTCAAGTGTACTCCATGGTAGTCGAGCGCTTCTGTAAGGAGCACCAAACAAGAGAAGGGAAGAGAAAAATCAGTCAAAATCATTCCTTATTCCGGACGAGTATTCGTTACGCGAGAAGACTAATGCAGACGGGAAATATTAAATTAACACCTTCCTGCCAATGGCCACTCCCAGGCTCGGAGCACCGTCTCAAGACGATGACTGTCCGGAATGTTCTTTCCCAAGCCATGACCACACAAACTGCGCCCACCGCTGCAAGAAGGTGTGCGAGCAAGTTTCGATGATAATAAAGACGTACAGCAGTGCATAACTTGCCTGGTATCGGAGGAAGGAAGTAAGGCATTCGTGTGCCACAGTTATTTATAATTCACAGCCCCAGGGCACGTGAAGTTACCCGGTGGTGCGGCAACTTTACCATCCTCTTCCCAATGCGTTGTTTACCGGAAGGCTCGCTTTGCTTTATCATCAAATGGTTTTCGACGGTACCGCAGCATAAGTGCAGTCCGCGTGCCAACGTGCCATCGCAGTTCCAACGTAAGCTCCTGCTCCTGCTGCTGCTGCTTGTGTGGTTTGATGTGCAAAGCCGTAAACGTGCCACATGCACATGATTCTGTGTGTAAAAAATGTTGCTGATTTGGCGTTCCAACATTTGGCCAGGTTTCTACTGGCCTATGGTAGCGCTGCTGAGTCATGATAGTTCACGCCGTCACCTTGATAACATGTTGAACGGGCGTAAGACATCATGCCATAGTGTCACATACGCATCACCGGAAGTCTAACGACCCATTTCTGGGCACTGGACTCCCCAATGATATTTGCCTGATTACTCCACCAATGCTCTTGAACTTCATCTTACTTCTGGTGACCTTGGGATATAAAATACCCAAGGTTTTCTTTTCCCAATTCCATCATGAATCTGCAAAATAGGCTAGCAAAATATTCGGGTACAATGAAGTTCTATTTCTAGGTACCTTTTTAATCATTTAGTACCCACAAACTGTTAGAGTTGGCACAATCTAGCACAAAAATGTTTGTTTGTTTTGCCTGTGTGATGTTCCGATTGCTCGCTCGAAGCGAAACGCCCACCCGTCATGTTTTACTGCGACAGTACTGCAGATAATTCGCCACTCACGATGGCCGTGTTCTGGGGCTATACATAGTAGCCTAAAAGGAAAAACTTCCAAATGGTGCTCGGAATTTGGAAACATTGTATCAAGCGACACATCCCAGCGACCGTAGCACTACCGCAAGGGAATTGAATTGGCTCACCAAACATCCGGTAGTGAGCACTTTTGGGTACCCATACGTCTCCATCGTCACACTGGTGGTGGCAAATGCAAATTGGACTCCTGTCTTTCGCCAACCTCGGGACTCCTGCTGAGCCTCTACAACGCTAATCACTTTCCGTCTGGTGCTCACACAAACACACATCGAAGCGATGCTCCACGCTTCCGTTGGGAATTAGAAGCTTGGCCAAAGCTGGCAAACCAAGTAAGGATAACAACTGCCAAACGAACCTTATGACACGCAACATGTTCCACCCTCATCTAGGGGGACGTCTACCGCCACCAAGACCACACGAAAGCAGCGCCGCATCGGATTGGGAAGCCCACTATCGCTACTATCGGTGGTGTGTGTGTGCCTGATTGTTGAGGGAGTTCTTTCTTTTTTTTCGACCAGCGAAAAGTAGGAAGAAGACTGCAGTTATTTATTTGATAGCAGCGCGCGCGTGGTGTCTTCAAACCACCCTCCCTCGTCTCGAGAATCAATGATTGGGAACATCGACAGGAAGGGTCTGTAATAGCCATCGATTGCCGCAACCCCTGAACGTGATTTCGTAATGTCATCTAGCCGTAAATCCACCGTGAAAGCGAACTTAACTTGACAGGACTCGACATATTCATGATTTATTTTTAACTAACAAACGGCACGAATGAAACGGCACGCTGGAGATGGAGGGCCAACAAAATCTATAACAAAATAATTGAATTGATTCGAAAATTCTTCCCACCCACAGACACTGGACAAGACACACACCGCTGTGGAGGTACGAAAACTCGTCCAATTTTCCCAAAAAAAGCCTTGTGGTTTGATGTTTTGTAACAAACATTTGTTATTACATCAAAATGGTGTAGAAAAAGTAAAAAAAAAAAAAAATGCTACCGACGAACCGCCGTCTAACGATATAGCAACTTGATGTGTTATTCATTCATCAGCGATTGATTTTTGTGATTTTCGGCACTGGTCCCAAAATGTGGCTTCCCCGAAAGCTGAGCGACAGTGTGCGAAAAAGCAACACATGTGAGCGATAGAGCGGAAAATCATTCTGATTCAATATGCTGCCGCTCATTGCACTGTAAGTGAACTTCATGATGATGATGATGATGATGATGGCGGCAATGATGATGGACTGAACCTGAGAAAGTCAGCACTACTCCGTCAGGTGCTCACTAACGAAGTTATTATTCGGAAATGGGAAAGGTGGCTCTATTGCCATTTTCGGGCCGGGTAATATTCTATGCGTAATTTGTTACTTTGTACGCAAAGGTAGTGGAGCGTAACGTGTGACGTCAAGAAGAACTTGCCGGCATTGATTGTGGATTGGAGGACTGGAGAGAGGTCTTTTTTTTTGTTCGGCGAGAAAGAAAAATTGTTATTGATAAGGCTTTTACAATAGCCGTAACGAACGTATTACAGCCCATGTAACAAATCACACGTATGAAAAGGGAGGGGAGGACCTGTTTCGTTTATGTTTTGGGCTTTCCTATTAGTGCTACATCGAGGAGTGTTACTCGAGTTGAATGTTAATTCTTCTGCGAAACTAACTTCTATTAGTTACATTCTTGCAATTACGAATGGACAACTTTTAACGCTTACAGAAGAGTGAAGCGCCCTTGTTGCTATCTAAAGACATATTTTCAAGAGTTCTAGTCTCAATCAAGCGTTTTATCTAGGGTCAAACAAAGACGACCATAAATTTATAATTATTCATTAACAAAGCGATACATAATTCTACTGTCAACGGCAAAACTAAGTGTAAGTTATTTAATTGCCTGGACAGAGCATCAACATTAGGCTCAACATGCTATGAGACTAATCCCCGGAAGATCTCAGTAAAGCCTTTACACAGGACACGTTTCAATCAACGTGCGTGTGTCTCCGCAGACCCAACGAACCAAAGAGATTATTCCGTCCCAGCGATCGATCCTTCCATCCAAAACATGCGTACTCCCAGCACTATCCAAACCACAATTCTTCGCCCGCAGCTGTAAGGTTTCACGACGACCAACCAACGAATCACAACCAAACTTACTTGCGGGTGTCATCGGTAGCATCGGTTTGTCATTCTCCAGCTCGGTCGTGGTGTTGTTGTTGCTGGAGGGACTGAGGGGAGGTAAGGCGTTACCGTGGGCGTCAATCATGTTGGTGCCGGTGCCGTAGCTGCTGCGGCCAGCTCGGACAACGTTCCTGGTACCGCTCAAGCCGGCAAGCTCCGGCCGGTTCGACTCGTACAGCTGCGTTGTCTGGTCACGCTCACTCCGACACTTGTCACTGCTATCCAGCTGGATCTGGCGAAGGTAAGAAGGTAGAAAAAAAGCGACAGATTAGAAAATGAGGCAACGGTCCCTTATCTCTATGATTCAAACAATTCGTGCGGCTACTGTAGCGAGCAAAAACAAAAAGAGTTCGATAGCGTTTGCGATTCTACACCAATTTTGAGGAGCACCTTTGTGGGAGGTGGCACCATCTTCGGCTTGTGGACAACCTTTATGGAGTGATACTTTTGCGGCAAAATGCAAAGGCAACTCGATGAGAGCAGCTTTTGACGTATGGATTTGCTTGACATTTTCACCATCTTTGCATCACTAATCTAGCAGACAGCAGAGATTATGCACATTTTATCCTAAAGTTTCGCCTCTCTCGACGGGGAACACACACAGCTCGCGCTCCGTGTGGCTTGTAATACCACCAACTGCAAGGCTGAAACTGAACGATATCGGTCGCCTTTGCGTAGGCTTCGGGTGTACATGCTTAGTGTGTGCGGACATTAGAGATTGCAAACTCAAACGTCACTTATCGTTATCAAAAGTGCGAATATAATAAACCCTCACCAACCAACCAACAAACGCACACACACACACACATTTAATTTGATTGAGTTCTTCCTCCGACTCGTTTTTGAACACACATTGTTGGTTGTTTGATTTGCAATTGATTTTGTACACACCGACCGAGGTTAAACTATGCCCCAATCACAAATGGGTAAAGTAGAACAAATCGGTCCCCCTCCTGTCCGCTCACCATTCGCATTGTAAACGTCAACTTTACAGCCAAACTTCGCTCTATCGTTCAACAAATTACACCACACACGTTTTGGAATTATTTTCTACTTTTTTGGGACTCGCTATACACTCCGTAATCGGGTCCGTTCGCTGATGCGACTTTGTCTACACTCAACTGTACGATGAATGCGCCACCAGCTTATCTCCGGCCGGCAGTCACTTGCGCGAGGGAACGATGCGCATAATCCGCGTGTCTCGAGTTCCCGCGAAACGTTGAGTCACAGTCGAATGTGGCGTCCCAAGACGTCATTGTTGGTATGAGACATCGTATCGTTTCTCCCCGGTGGGGGAAACCGCACACTCGCGTGTATACACACAGATGCGATTAATTCACCACGGCCCAAGGCTATCGGTGTGTACGGGAGAGATAATTTTGGGTACAGAATTCTCAACCGGAAATGCATTTCGATGGAGCGAAAATATACTTCCGATATACTTATCAGATTGAAGAAAAGAATGTTGGTCCAACTCCAGCAATGACGATTATAGGTCTTTCACAGGGAATGCAATTCAAAATTGCCTTCGCTAGACAGGTATAACGCAATCGCTTATTCGCATCCAGAATGGGGAGTGTCTCAAACGGGTGATTCGAAATTATCATAAACATTCATCGATGCCGGTCAGGTTCTAGACAAATCATTCGATCCAGCGACTTTGTGTAGCTCTGTCTCTCTCTCTCTCTCTCTCTCTCTCTCTCTCTCTCTATCCCTCTCTCTATCACACCTTGAAAAGCCAATTTTAAATTAATTACATTTTCATTTGCAGCAGAGAACCTCTGGTGTCGGCCCTCACTTCAGCCAGCGAAACATGATTTGAATGTCACGTCTGGCAAAGTGGTGTCTTTGTAAGGTTTAGTTAAAGATTCAGCTGAAACTTGACCACAGTTGGACATGGAATCGGTATGGAAAAGAAATGTTGGATTTTGGTTTTGGACTGAAACAGAATAGAGTTGAGTTTATAGTTAAACAGCAATTCATCCTATTTTTATACTAAACGCATCCTACTTTCTCTCTTTTGAATCATGTTTGTTTATGTTTACGTCTAACTACCAAAGCAGTGAGTGTTGCTCAAACAGTGTATATGATTGTGGAAAATTGATAAATCATCTCGCGAAGCAATAATTCGATGTTTGTTTAGAAAGCAACAGCGAACACTGTTTGTCATCAGGAGCTCATCTTTACTATTTTACAAATCTAGACAACATCAACAACATACAACATCTGGACCTCTTCGCTCGCTTATCGCCAATGCGTCAAATCTCGTTAACCAATGTAAGTAATTACCCTCCATTTCGTTCATTTGCCTCGGCGAGTCGGGTCGTCAGCTGTCTATCAAATGCTCGACTTTCCTTCCGATCAACTCGAGTGACAAAAAGACGAAGGTTATCTATCGCTTCCAGGAACGTGAACCCCTCATCGAATCCTTGAGAAGGGACAGCAGCCCTGTTCGAACGCTTCTTTCTTATCGGTTCGCTCGTGTGCGGACGATGCCTTACTTAATCGCAGCAAGTTGTCGCTCCAATCCCTCAATACCCCGCGGAGCATGGGGTTCAATCGGGTGCAAGTTGCGCCGTGCGAGCAACTGTTGTGCGAATGCAACCGGAAGCGCATCATCCGATAGTGGATCGAAGGACGGATCGGTTTCACATTAACGAGATGAACCGTACAAAACAACCAATCTCTCTGTCCAACCACCAGCGGCGGGAGATTTACGCCGTTTGTGAGTTGTTTTTCGCTTCAAGCTCGTCCATTATCAACTAAAGCAACTGTGAAAGAACCGTAGCCGCGCGAAAAGAACTCGCGTTTTCATTCTTTGTTTGCTTTGTCCGTTACGCTGCCGTCTCAAGTGGTATGTAGCGGACGGCGCACGTGTTCGAGGCATAAGGCCGCGCGCAGTTGGAGTGTTGCTTGATGGAAAGTGAATGCGCGTTCGCCAGTGCGCTTTCAAGCAAGAGAAACAATACAAACATACAATCAAAGCGATCGCGGTCGAGGAGAGAACGCTTGCCGATATCAGCTTGTGTTATGAAAACTTCAGAATCAAATATATGAAGAAAAAAAATGCAATTTTCACGCTTGTATTGCGAGGTCTGCAAATGTCCAATGCATAGCTCTAGTCTTGGTCGATGATCAACAGCAGCAAAACCTCCCACCACTTAATTCGTGCCACAGCACTAGCGATTAGCACCAGTTGTGGAGTCGCTGAAGCCGTGTAATACGATCGTAGGAATGCGAACGAAACGAACTGCAAATCAGCTGACATTCCGGTTTCGACCGAATTCAACAACAGGCGCGCGAGATTAAGAATTCTGCAGCAGCCCGCGCATTTGGAGGCCGCCTTTGTTCTTTTCTCGCGAACAGTCCCGAGGGTTAGAGTGCTTTGTTCATGGCCAAATTTGAGCATGAGAGTCCGAACGCTTTCGAAGGCAAGGATTGGTTGATAGCCACCGAACTGTCAACCTGGGCTTTGATTTATCGAACCGCTCAGGTATGTGGAGTTGATGAATTTTCTAAAGCTAACGTTTAACAGCGGCATATGAATAATATACATCCAACGAGTGGCAAGGCTTAAGGGAAATTCTTGGCTTCATTCAAGTAGATGAAGCTACTATCTTGTCCATGCCTAAAAGCATGTCTTCCAATATTTATGAACCTTCGGAAACGCGTGTGTGTTTGGTCTTGTTGGTCAGTCAACAACCATAAAGACGTATTGGTTTCACATTTAACGACTTTATCTTCTAAAAATAATCCCTCAAACCCGAGTTCCCATCTTCCGGGAAACATATCCTTACTCTCCTTACTATGTGTGTGTGTGTTTGCAACCCACCAAATGCCAAAGTGGAACCAACCGAGAGCTCATAAAATTTTACCCTCCAACTCACTCCAAGGCACTGGACTGGACCAGACTGGATGATCATAAACTTGGATGAATAGCCAACCGGACACATCATATGGTACTGCACATATAGAGCTCCCCCCATGGGACCACAGTTCGTCAGGAACCGAGTCAGACGAAAGGTTATTAATGCTCTGCCCTGTCATAAAATGCGATCGAACGCCTAAATGGAGCATGGATGGATGGATGGATGGATGGACGGTAAAGGAAACAGATGGTGGATAAATGCGGAGGGTGAAAAAAAGTTTTGCTTTGCCAATTTGTCCATCCTCACCCTTCACCCAGCACCCCTTAGCTTCCTCAACCGTTTAGCCTAGAGTAGTTTTTTCAAGGCGAGCAGCACTTAGACTCCGCCGCGCCACACGGTGTCGATTTATTGGACTTGATTCTTTCCAAGACCGCTGCATGACGGTTTGGGTTTTGCTGTACATATTTATGGGCACACCTTTTCGTTCGGTTCACACTGTGCGCGGATCGGCGGCGTCTTCCCAAAAGCTTTACCGGCAAGGTGTAGCGCGCGCATATGCATGCGCAGCGAGAAAAGCTTTGGTGAAATTAGTGACTCATTTTTCAACTCACATAAACCCGTAGCACGGCACAAATGCACCGGTGCTACAAATCGGTTGCAACAGTGCATCTCCCCAATCCCTCGTCCATCAACCTGCGCTTGGGTCTGCGCCAACCGGTCTCTAATTGGTCTCGCGAATAACCAGCTGAGCGGTGGTTCAAGTTTCATGCCTTATGAGCATCTTTTATTGCAGGCTCACTTTACCACCTTTGTATGCCTTTCCACCGAGGACTGACGTGCATTAGGCAGACACACACACACACACCTCTTCCCAGTACACTCCGGAATCCACCTAACTGTACGCGGTACACTGATAAATGAGAGCACGATATCTTTGTTTGAAGCAGAAGATTGAGGGGCAGCAGCTGAAGGAGGTACTAAGCAACGGGGGACACACAAAGGAAAACATGGAAAAAACACTGGAGAGCCGAACGAAGCGATCATAATTACTTCTCTGCTAGCGTTAATGGTAAAATTGTTCGAAAATTGTTTCACATGCACGCGCGGGCAACACCGGCGAGTGAAGTCATTGGGAGGAAAATGAAGTTTTTCGAAAGAGGTTTCCAATCAAAGACACACCATCAATCACAACAGTCCCTAGGAAAGCGTTTAAAGATTACCTTTAGAGTTTCTAAACATTTAATGAGTTAATATGCTTCGGCTTAATTATTTCAAGAGTTATGCAATAGAATCTTACTGAACAAGTTGTACGGTTTAACATTCTTTCCAAAGCAAATCTCTCTCACGCAGAAACAGTTTACAAACAGTTCAACTTCTAAGCATTCAACCCACGCAGACGTGGTTCAACTGTCGCGTATGGGCGTACGTTCGTTGGAGAATTCTATCACGGCTTTGACAGCGAAAAGAGGTTCTGCTCGAAACAACCACCCATCACACCACCACCATCACCGTGCGCGAAGGGGCAAATATCTTAAGGCATTCGCCGTCACCATTGCTCTCAGACTTCAAACAGGCTGCTCTAGCGAGAAGCCCTGCAATACGTTCCCTTTGATGCGATGTGTGCGTTGGTTGCCACTGCTGGAGGTACACTCCCGCCTCTAAACAAGACAAGACCCCGTTTCGAAAACTTGATTCCCATGTCTCAGAACTGGTTCTTTCACTGCATGTTAGCTTGGGAGAGAGAAAAAAATCAAGAAACACAGATGTAGCAAATAGCAATTAATGCTTGCGCTGTGGACCACTTTGAATCAGGCTAAAGAAATTGTGTGTTCTTGGTGATTTTCCTGAAATAAATATGATTTAGATAAACCGAATTCTAAGAAAGATGTCTTCTATTCCGTCCAGTGAATGTCCAGTGTGTCCCGTTTGCCGTTTATTACGCTTCAACGTGATTTCTGGCCATCTGCCAGTTTAGACCGTGTAGAGCTAATATCGGTTCTAACCAAATTCTCAGCGACCCACAACAAACGGTACGCGGCGCATCATCGGCCGCAAGTGTTCGATTTAAACCGGGCCTGCACGGCGACTAAAGGCCCAGAGTAATCAATTCCACTTGCACGACACGATTTTGGTGCCAAAATAAACGCATCTAGATGTAAGTAATGCGATTCTCAACTGCTGAAAGACGAGCCGCAGTGAAGAACATGTTTTTCCTTGTAGCTTTAAACTAACCGTTTCGTTTAAAAATAGCTTCATCACAGACTACACATGTTCAGCAGAGGTACTATCTTACTATCCTTCCCGAAACACCACGGCAGACACCGACCCGACCAAACCCGCTTCCATAGCACAACTTGGCCGGATGTTATGAGACGATGATCGGTAAACATTGCACCGCCAACGCATGTTGAATGCAATGTCTTCCAAGTGCATAATGTAAACGGAAAAGTATACACGCATACTGACCCAACAACAGGGAAGGGAAAAAAGCGCATTTAGACCGTACAGCTATGCTTCTGTGGTGGCCGATCGACACATATGGTAAGATGATAAAATTGTTCGACATTTTAGTTTACATTCCGCGGTGGCAAATCACAGCCTGGCATGCCAACGGGGAAGGGGTCCGAGCGTGGTAATTGATATATTACGGACGGAGGAGGAAAATTGGTTACGCTTTCCCACACGTGGCAGCAGCAGAATAGGCAGAGGCCTGGACGGCTAGAGACAGAAAGTATGGAGCGGCAGAGAAATTGTGCTCACCCCGGCATGGCAAGTGTGTGCAGGCGTGGCTCTGGTTGCGTTTGTACTGATGCTGGAAGGGATGGATGCAATTCCAAACAGCAGCCAACGAAAAACTGTTGGCCGTAAATTAGAAAAACCCTTTCAATCACCACGGTATTTATAGGCATGGAGTGAGGCTTTGCCAGTTCCGATGGTCTGAGGATGTCTTATATTGATGGGTACTGGGAAGCAATCAATATGTTTCTTTACGGAGGTCTTGTGAAATTATACGACCGCCAACGATGATGGGGTGAAAAGTGTGTGTTTGTGTGTGTGTGTGTTGGAAAACATTCGTTTTATGCTTCCATCGGTAATGACGCATTAGTCAAGTGTTTTGAATAATAATAACTCTTGGTTGGTTGGTTGTTTTTCATGTTGAATTTAAAGATATATTTTGTACACTGCAAGAAGCAAATAGATAGCACAGAAAGATAAGTGTATTTGAGAAATTTTAAACACCTTTAAAACAAGTTCAATCTCCATCTTTATCGTCCCATAATCCTCCACGAACGTGCCTTACGTACGAGATCCACTTGAACCGTATCACTCCGGTCAATGACGATCGATTGCTGACACAATGTAGCAGTGCTCACCGAAGCGTCTAAAACAAATCGAACTAAAACCCCAAAAAACCACCAGCACCAGAACGCCATGACGCGTGTGCATTCCTTCAAAAATCGTTTCGTTGCTTCGTTCCAACTATATTTAGTTCGACGAGAGTGTGTGACGTCCATCGAAATCGCCAATACAACCACAATCGAACGATCTCGTGGCAGCGAATCGATCGGTGACGCGTTGTTGGTAAACAATTTCAGTCTTCTGTCTTCCCGGCTATGGGTATGTCTGTGATTTTTGTGGTCTCATGTCAGGGCCAACCATCAGCCAACACTTCCTCTCTCGCAAATGCCTAAAACACTACTGTGTTCCTCTTCCGAATTCCTACATGTAATCGAACATATCTAGGAGCTGCTTGATCGAGCCAAGATCGTTGTTGAAGGCAGCATCCGAAACAGCTTCCCTGCTGACACGAGATCTTGCGCATGTCGGCAAATAAATTGGCAGTATATTCTAGGCCAATGGGAAGTTGTGCTGTGTTAGGCGAGATTTTCCACACTCGGAATGCGAAATGCTTTGGTAGATCTTCCTTTGCATGGTTTGATTGCGGATTATCTGGGCTAGGAAAGACGGAAATTGCAGACTATGATGTTCTGAGATTTGGTACTAATAAAAAAAACTTAAAAACCAAGCAATAATTTTGTTTTTCATACCGATAAGATCCACTCAAAGGAAGATATGCGAATTGATTATTGCTCCAAACTCTTTAAAAATAGAAACAGAAAATTATCACTAAGCCGCATGATAAAGTACATCCCACGTACCTCATATGCGTGCCTCAGAATTGTTGTTTTATTCTTAGTCATAAATCCTGTCTCCTCTTTTCCTTCTATCAGCCACCGCTTCTGCTCACCGGAAGCTATTTCTGGGAAGCTAAAGAATGGTGTAAAACGCGTGCATGCTCGAGTAGATACGGTTACATCATCCGTAGGGATTTACTTTCCTTAATGCCGGTTGATGAAAAATTCAAAAGTCGTTACACCTTTGCCAAAATATTCACCGGCACCGGTAGATAGGTAGGAAGGATTTTCACTTTCATCCTAACGTAATCACCGGAATCCCCAACCACGCACGAAGAAAGGCACCTAGACGGAGAGACTGAGACGTATTTGAACAGCAATATCGTGGATCACGTTTCCCCATTTCCATCCCAGGCTCACCCACCTGCTGCCCGTCTGACATGTTACAGCTTGGTGTGCTTTTTTCGGCGGTTGTTTGTTTATTCTGTGTGCTTTTTTCTGTCAGTATCTGGCCTCGTTGGCTGTGGTAGACGACGTACTACAAGAGGCTATAGATAGGTGCGTCATGCTCAATGAGCTTGTCGAGATCGGTCGCTCCGCGGGAAGATGTTCGCGAATAAAACTACCAGAACCAGACCATATTGAAATTTTAAACACGTTTTTCACACGACGGCAGGACACAACATTCTGATGCTGTACTTTAACCGCCAAATTAGTCGCAACCAAGCAGACGGACAACTAGTGGAGAAAGGACGGCCACCAAGGCAATGATGCATACCAATCAGGTGTACGGTTAGGTGCGCTGGGAATAAATGTTAATGTTACGGGAATCTATTTAGCCCAACGATGGGAAGTGGAGGATCGTTTAGCTGTGAGAAATGAGGTTCGCCAAGCAGAACAATGGAATGGCCTAGGTGTTAACACATTCGGAGGAATTTTTTCTCCTGTTAGTACGGAATGTAAATTATGCAATATTTGAGAGATGTGCCTGATAGCCATACATTCACACATCTAACGTGACTGACGAGTTTTATAATGCACAGAGCATGTAGTTTTGAAGCTTCTTATTCTACAGGAATTTTATAATTTCTCGCTTGTTATGGATAGGCTCGGATTGTTCATCAACCGAACAGCGAATCTAAGAGCCAAACCTTTAAAAAATTGCTTCTCTTTTATTGATTCCCAAAACATTTCAGCAGCACGTGCAGCTTAAATACCGTCTTGATGTAATCCGCAGCCCACAAAGCCACACATCGGCCAATACCCACACCGAAAACGTGACGAAATGAGCACGACGACACCCGGGGTAATAAGTGTCATAAGCCTTGCCCTTAATCGTTTTCCCCCCTCAATCGCCAGTTGCAGTACACGTATATGACAATGTACATATGTATTGCGGAGGCCGCTTCTGGCGAAGCATTAACCCAGACAGACACACAAATCCGCGGTGGAAAACTTCTCGCCGTAGCGTAATAATGGAAACGCCACACGTGATTGGCGTACAGACGTACACTGCACAAAAAGAAGTAATTAATGTCTTCCGGTAGACACCCGAAGCATACGATGCATGTGAGTCTTCTCTAATCTCCTTCCAAATATGGTGGGCTACTTGCATGCATGCATGTTGCCTCTGAGTCTTGTTCAACCCACCAATAACACAACAACAACTCATAGAAAGCCCAACGGGGAGATGTATCAAATTTCGCACACACCTATAAGAAGGTGTAGAGAAGAGCACTTCGACCTCAAAGCACCAGCTGTTGCTCGTCTAGAGCTGCATCACCGGTCGACCGTATGTACGATTGTGGTGTCACGCGGTGAGAAACCGTGGGTGGATCATGCGTGGCTCCAGAGCACGATGTCGTAAAGTATGATTACTTAATTTAATTAACATCCATTGAAAAACGAGCACCGCAGAAGAAACCGCGGCGTGACTTTGGCGCGCGTTGGGCGAGACAATATTTCAGTCGGCGGGATAGCGGACCATAACCAGGTGGTGGTCGTTCTAGTGTGCGCTCTCACTCCGGATCTGAATTCTTGTGTACGCAGATTGTAATCGTTTGCGCGTAGGAATCAATCCACTCCTGTTCTAGCGGGTAGGGCGGTACCGTGAAACCCTCGGCACACTCAAACATAACCACTTCAAGTAACAGACAGCCGGTTAACTGTAGAAACGTGCACAACCAAAACGGGTGGGGTTTGTGAAATTTGCGTGGTAAGATGATGAACCTTTTTGAGATCTTGAGGTTCCAGACTGAAGAAAATAATACACAGTATCCGGTAAAACTTGATGCCAAGGCAAAGGTGAAATTGCCGACAACCTGTCAAGGGCAATATTCTTAAACATGCACAAGAAAAGGGTTTACGGTCGTGCAATCGCAATGGGATGAACCGGAAAGGTAGGGTACCGTTTTAACAACATCAACAAAAAAATAACTCAACACGAATAAATTTGAATAATTCTTCAAATTTTAATGTGCCTCCCAATTCTCGGAATGGTAATTCTGGTCCAGGGAAAATGTGTGGCGCACACACACACACACACACACACACACACACACACCGCAGGAAGCAACACAAACAGGTAAAACGTGACGAATGTTTCAATTGAAAGAACCTCCGCAACGCAAGGGACCCACGGCGAAACCCAAAAGTTTGCGGGTTACGTTGCTTGCTCATCAAGACGATTAATTTAAACCCAACATCGCTTCGGAAGAATGAGAAGATAAACAGTTCCCTCCGAGAAATGTAATTAACTCTTTAACCAGCCACTAACCTCGGGAGCATTTACTCGCGGACTCATTGTCTGGAAAAAAGATTGTTTTTTTTTTGGGGGGGATCTTTATTATCATCAGCTGATTCTGACGAATCTGAAGACATCATTACGTATGCTCAGCGGTACCAACTTCACCAGCCAGATCATTAGTATGGACGAAAGAAAACACACTGTTAGACTCCAACGAGAAGCCAATTAATGGCCACTAATTGAAGGCAGTTGAGAGTTTGACCACCTTACAGATGATTGTTCATTGGAAGAATTTCTCGGATTCGGAGGGCCCGCAGTCCGGGATGCTTTGCTGCTGATGATCTTTTGCACTTTCACTTTCCACGGTGTTCAGAGTACGACCTGACGCAATGCAACGGCACACAACCAAGACGTGTTGTAACACCTACCTCACACATCTGTGACGCACGGTAACGGTCCATCTCCGACGATTCGGGCAGCCTGCAGCTGGTGCTATGATGTTACGATCATTCTAATTAACACCACTGCTTCTGAGAGATCGTTTCGTCGACACACAGAGCATTTAAGCACGGAACGAACGAAAACTCGTCCCACATCATCCCACAAGACCTCTTCCACACCCCCAGTCAACGACATTACTGACGAAAAAGTTGAACGAACTGTCACGCCTCCCTTTTCTCCCCGCTCTTCTCTTGGACTCGTATCGCCATAATCATTCATGTTTAGAACCAAAATTCGGCCGTACATGACAGACGCAAGCGATGTGGAGTCTAAAACTGGTCGTACTCGTCCCCGCCTGACAGTAGAAGGGAAATGAATAATTACCGGCACATTCATGCCGCCGGTTCACAATAATGTGAACTTAACAAGGGGAAGAACAAACTCCGTATAATTAGATGGAAGTGCTCCAACGAATAACACGAAACAGGTTAGACAAATAAGATTTTTTTGTTTGTTTTTGCATCATAAGTTTGTAACAAAATTTCTACAAAATAAATAATACAACTATCAAACAATGTCTTGCCTGTCCTCTTGTTTCAAATCTCTAACACAGTTAAGCACTGCAGCCACTGGCGCTTGTAGAGGTACTAGCGCGCACCTAAATTTATCCGATCCAGCTCCGATCGTACACTGATCGCACCGTGACTCATCGCGCGCCCGACAGATGCAACGACGCTGAAGAATAATGGTGAATCTTCCGTAACATGATCCGGCTCGTTTTTCCGGGCTTTGAGTACACGGAAAAACCAATCCCAGAGGAGTCTTCTTGTTTTGCTGGTCTTCGTTACATCTGCAATTAGCAGATCCAGTTTCCGTTAGGCAGAAACCTTCTCTGCTGCTTACTCTGACCACTTTTACAAGGGGACATTCGTGTCGCCTGGCTCGGGAATGTTTGCCTATCCATCATGGTTTTAGATGTCAGCCTGACTGTCTACTGTCTGCCACAAACTACCGTCTGCAGAAGCAAAAAAACCCACCACCAGGAAATTACAAGCGGTTGTTTTAAGCTGACGAAAACAATCGAATGAATCTCGTGTAATGTCACCGTGAGCATGTGAGCCACCGTTTTATACGAAGAAAGGTGCAGAAAAGCACCAATCAATGTCGTTTTTCAAGTGGGGTGTCTCTAGTATCAGATGCGGCTAGTAAAACATGAAATTTTGGACAGTGTTTGTGTGTATGTGGTCATATCTTATCGATTTCGTCCGCTGGATAGCGCTTGTCAATGGCATGTTGAAGTCAATAGCACAAATTCTAGCTCTTTTGATCACTATCGTGCGCAAGGAGGCAGTAATGAAACAGCTCCCGGTGTTTTGCGTTGGTTACATGAACAACTTTTCTTCTACATACCGTAGAATGGGTTCATGGGATGAAACACTACATTACCCAAGTAATCTGGGTCCGAGTTCTCCGCAGGACATCTATGGGGAATCATTTATCTTCTCTAATTCTCCTTTTCCACCCAGCTACGGAGCAGTGCAGCACGAGCAGATTAATTAAGGTTGCAGGAATAATTAAACCACACTACAAAGAAACAGTATGTACATGGTAAGCTGGGTCGGAAGCCCTTCGCGTTGTCTGCCCGCCATTAAATGCACATTGCATGTCGTCGTCCTACGCGCGTCGTCGCCAATTCGGTTCATTCATCCGTGGCACGCGAGTAATGCTTCACGGAGCAGCAATCATAATATGCAAATTAACAAACACACAAAGCGCCGAACATTGCCTGCAGATAAGACTTTGCTTTTGGCAAATTGGCAACTACTGGGAGGGAGAACTCGGGTCTGATACTGGGGAGAACAATCATTTCTTTGGAAATACAAAAAAAGTGGAAAAATGTTTTGAGAAGATTAGCATTTTAGTCACATAAACCCTTCCCTGGTATATTTACAGGGCAATCTTTTTCGAGAGGAAAGCATATTTTCTTGTATATTTGCTAGAGAGCGATAATATCTGATTAAAGGTATTCCAGTTGTGGCAAGTTCTTTGTCTTCTATCGCCACTTAACGCAAAAACACACACAACGAATTTCCCACAATACAAGCGTTTGCAAGTAGCCATCTTCTCATTACAGAGAGCCTGAAATGCAAATATTGCTTATGTCAAACATACGAAACAGATTTCTTATGCTCAAACAGAATATACCATTCTCAAGCGTCAAGCACGATCATGTGTATCTGTTTTTTTTTTTTTGGTTCTGCACCATACGAAATGAATTTCTAACAAGCACAAGAAGCAAGTACAAAATGGTATTGGACCTGGTAGAAAATGGTTACCTTCCAACAGCATTTTGATCGGAAGCCGTCGAAAATGTCACAATCGGCACGTCCTCTGTTAACGACAGGCGACACCGAACCGAACCCATGTCACGTCCTCATCGAGGAACCTTCTCCCCCTTTGGTGCTATCATCGCCATCGTCAACAGTGAAAATCAACAGCAAAAAAACACCAGAAAATATCAGCAAAGCCTTCGCTTGCGCCACCAACAATCGTGCACATGCCATTATGGAAATGTTGCAAATTTATTATCATACATAATACACTCTCACACACAGGCTCCGTTCCATAATTTGCCGCAGTTTCTTACGAGCGCGAGCTTTCAGTCTGCAATTCACTTACAACGAATGCTACAGAACTGAAATAAAATCAGAATTGGAGAACACGGGGGACCAACAATAAAAAAGAGATACGAACCTCGCTCCAAGTGTGCAATAATCCAAGCAATTGGATTTCTTTACAACACATCCTTTCTTCGCGTTCGCGTAATAGCCCAAATCGGAACGAAGTTCTCTTCGCTCCCGGGTGGATATATTCCTATCGTCGGTAAAAGGCTACAGCAGTAGAGGCAGGTTGATGCTCAATTACACTTAATCCAATCAGTGGCTAAACGAGCATCAACTACTACACCACCGCAGGCGGAGAAAGATCAATTGAGACTTTTGCTTCCGTTTTCGGTGTAAGAAGCTTACCGTGACACGCTCATTGATCGATGCAACATGTGCTTATTGGAAATTTGCGATGAGTTAATCTTGTCGCATCAAAGTTTGATATAAAATGGAGTCCTGAGTGATTAGTTCTATTACGGATATCTGTAAAGTTCTATGTGTTTCTTGGTCTGTCTCTACTGGCTTCGGAAATTGAAGTTATCTGTAGCGCCATTTTGTACTCTTTGCACACTTCCCTTAACCTTGATCCAAACAGCACAATCAATGGAAACCAATTTGCGAAAACTGCTCCACACCATTGGGGCCGGTTTGCTTGTTAGCACCGAAAACATACGGTTTCGGATTTCATTAATATTTTACCTTGAAAATGACCTCCCGATTTCCCGCCACTTTTCCTTTGCCTTTGCCATTTGCCGGAAGGGAAATCGAATAAGCTTCTTCATGCCCATGCCCATGCTGCTCCAGGGAAAGCAAATCCTTCGACCATTCGGCATTTAATTAAACGCCTACGTACATACACCAAAAAAAAAAAAAAAAACCCCGTAACAATACGTACGGTCGGTTCGGTAAGCTCTCGTTTTCTGGCCGACGCTCTCCATATGTTTGGCTGTGGAAATATCAAAAGGAAAAACTTCGCCCGACGACCCCACTCACTTGCAGTAAGACCTTCACTGAGACTGAATCATGCACGCTTTGTACGCGCTTTTAGGGTGGGAAGGAACAAAAAAAAGACCTCATGCACGCACACAGATACACGCACTCCCACAAGGCCACGGGTGGGGAGCTAGTCCGAAACGAAAGAGAAAATAAATAAAACACAACCAGAACGAAACCATTATCAAGCCGGCAGTGAAAACCCCGGCCAAATGATGATGGTGAAGTAGGGCCAAAAGTGCGTCTGCGGTGGAAAAATTTCGCCTGCTGTTGCTACAGTTCCGGAGACGGACTATTTCGTCTCACTCATCAAATTCACTTTCGTTCAATACGCTGCGTGGAATAGAGCAGAAATCGTAACGAAAAAACACGGATACTAAGGCGTGCAAAGGGCGTATTGGGGTAAGAAGTGGAGGCAATTCCGACTGAGCGTCTTTCGCTTCTTCAACACTAAGACACGGTCGGTCGATAGTACTATCCGGGGAGGGATGATGGGACAAGGAACAAAAAAAATCCGCCACCACCAACACAACCAACAAAACGCACCGAGTAGACAGGCTCCCAAGTGACTGCGCTGCCGCTGTTTGGGTTTTTCGGTTGAGTTTTCCGTATTGAAACCGGAAGGACGTGTGGGCCGTGAGCGACGGGTTGATTTCTACTTTAAAAGCAACAATAGCAAAAATATTGTCTCTTCGTGGTGAATTTTTCACGCCGGTTTTGCAAAACAGGGCGCGAGAGAAGCGCGAAGGGAGTGCAGGGGACACAACGCACAGGGAAAAACAAACGCTCGAGACCGGTGCTCTACAAACATCAATTCAAAAATAAAAGCAAGGCGATCCTTCGCCCCGTGACAGGTGTTAAGGGACTCGAGCAGTGCGAACGGGACGAACGGATCGTCGACGGGCCCACCGGCTTGTTTTGTTCTACTTATGTGTGAGGGTTTTGGCCATTGTTTTGAAACTTTAAAAATCCTTAAAACATAGCCGGCTATGTGTACACAGTTTGAATGTTTTCCTAATTTTTCTGTTTTGTGGCGTCTGTGTTTCGCTCAGGTAATCAAGCCGCGGAAAGTCTACGCACACTCAAAGCAGGCGACACTACTAAGCCGACTTTTGCCGATGGGCAATGAAGTGTTCAGGAAGTTGGCCTGCGGATAAGAATGTTTGACGGGAAATGTTTTATTTACGGCGGCGACACGCTGGACGAGCCCAAACTTAAAGAAGGCTTCTAGTGTCTTTTCTTATCCTCTTATCAGTTTGTTAGCAAAGGGCTTAAATCAAATCTCCACCAAAAACACCCAAGAACGTCCTTTCACTACCTCAATCCCCCCCCCCCCCTTTGAGGCCATTTCCGCGAATGGCTCTAGCTGCAGCACTTTATTTTTAGCTTCTTCACACACACACACACTCTCTGTTTGTTTATTGTGTGGCGTTTTGTTCGTTGCTTGCGATACTAAAACAAAAATAATGCAGCAGTTCGATGCAATGTCCGTGTTACCTTCACCAACACTTCGGCATGCTACGGCGGGATGGGTGCTATCTAACATTCCAAAATGCCACGCCACACTGTCAATCCATCCCGCGTGACCATCGATTCCAGTTCGTAAAACCGACAACGGCAAAGCGGAATCGATACGTCAACTTGCACCAAGAGACACGCGAAAGAAGGTCGTGTCCCCTCAGGTGAGAGTGCATTCGAGAGGGTTTTGGGGCACCAGAAGGAAATCACTCCCCCCCCCCCCCCCCACACACACACACACACACCTACATACAAATGGTTGAAATCAGGCCGAGGACAGAGACCATCAGTGATCCTCAGGGTGATGCGTCAAGCAGTGGAAGATGCACATGCTACTCCGCAAGGTATGGCCCACTTTGTCACTCAATTGTCTCTACAGAATCCACCATCCGTTTCGTGTGATTCATCGGCCATCGGGTGTCAATTAATGAGAACTCGTCTCTGAGGCATCCACTATGCGCTAGATAGTGTTGTAGTGAGCGATGTTTACCGTCAATTGTCATCCTTCTGATTCATAATCAGCCTTTGGGATTTTTCCACCGCCATATCTGCCGGATGGACTTTGGCTCTTCACAAGCAATCACAATCCTCACAGCTGACGACTCAGAGTATACGAGATCCATCAGTAAACTGGATAGCTTTTGGAGAAGGGGATTGTTGTCGACTCTGCCACCGAAAGCACCGCTCAAACACGTTACGTCTTGCGTAAACAGCGCGAAACGTCATCGCGTAATGCGTGTGTGCGCGTGTGTGGTTATTGGTGCGTGTAACATTGAAAATTTATTTTTGGCATCGCCACACCGTCAACGCCCGGCGTGTGTAAGCTAAGCGGTGTCTAGGAAGCGGAGCGGAATTATTTTTAGTCGTCCCTAACGGCTGTCGGTCCTTGGTCAAACGAGAACGGATTGGTACCGCTAGAAAACGGAGTGATCCCCCGTCTCCGTCTCCTAGGAAGTGATCTTTCGATCTGTTCAATCTGATGCGTTGTTTTAAAAGCGATGGGAAGCAAAACACTCGTGCAATAGTGTTTGGACGTGTTGGAAGAACTTGCCTGACATAATTTGATATTCTACGCCAACGGCAGTTCTGATTCACGTGCAAGTCGATAATTGAATGTGACAACAGCTACCAGCAAATAGCACAGGAATGTTGGCGTGGCAAAGAACTCCATTATTGAGAACTGGAATTGAGCGTTACAATCAGCGAATAATTGGTGTTAATTTTCTAACGCAGCCACACCAACAATCGGTACCGTCGGATAATGATTTAACGGTGTTGTGACCCACTCCAACAGGAAGGGGAAAGATAGGTTAGGGTTGCCGTCTAGCACCACTAGAGCACATTATACGACACACAATCTCAACCGCACCGCGTCTTCTAAGCTGTCGTAACATAATTTTAAGATAAACTATTTTTAACTCTTCTTAACCTTTTCCCCCACTTCATGTTGGGTGAGTTCTTTGCGTTTAAATTGCATCACGGTATGGCCTCGGTTACGGTATGTAGGACGCGGAAAGATTACGATATGCATCCGGCCGGTTGAATGCAGTAGTCAGTGCTGAGTTAAGTCGCTCACTTCTGGGCTTCTCTCTTAATGATGAACTAGTAGCTCGATAGCTGAATCGTTCCCAGTAGTATTTATGAGACATTAAGACAAAGTTTAAGTTCACGCATAACTTACCACATTTCCGGTAAGGATTTAATCAATAATAACTTGGAATTCGCATTGGTACGATTCATCCGAGTTCCCGGTAAATGTCATCCGGTAGAGGTCGATGTCGATTTTAATTGCGATCGAACAGAAAGAGCGGAGAACAAGCGTTTCACTGGTCAGATGTTGAGCATGAAATCTTTAAGAGACACACGTCTAGTTAATGAGAATCAACACTGTCCTGGATTCCGTCTCAGATAGGTTTGAAAATGGAAAAACAGTCTGTGAAGTGTAATTTTCTTCTGTCTTTAGTTATAGCTAGTCGTACATGCCGCCATTCCAAGCAGGCCAAAGTATGGCGTGGTGCAATGACAGAGCACGAAGAGTGTCTCATTTCTTCTTTTCTCTCCATTGCTGTCTTTCATCGTCAAGGGATAGGTTCTTTTGCGTTGTAAGAAACGCATCAACCATTCCATCCCGATGGATTCTACCATAAGTTTGTGTGAGTGGTTCACAGTCATCCATTTTGTTATCGAACCACTCGTACGTGTGTGTATGTATGATGCTCCCCATGGTGAAGTTGAAACGTTCTTCTGATACTTGAATGAGGCTCAGGGACAGTAGAACAGGGGTGAAGAAAAAGTCCAACGCACCTGGTGTCTGGTCCTGGTGTCTTTGTTGCGTTAAGTGAGTTATTGATCGAATCTTGAAGCTCATCAGTCGTTCGGCCTGTGGGTGTCGTCCACTGATAGACACTACTCAATATCGTACACAAAAAGCCTCCCTTCTGATGACCCAATTATTTTTTGGGTTTATTCTTCCACCGCCTAGGGCCGCCTCGCCCAGAAAGGTAATGCCTTTTTCGATCGTACGAAGTGTTTCTACGCAAGAACATGTAGGGCGTCGGGTACTTGGTAACGTTACAAATGTGTAGGCAATAATCATAACCAGCGATAACCTAATTTCTACTATTTGTCATCCCTCCCCTAGCTGTTTCTAGTTTGCTTTGTCACACGTACGATGTTGTCGTTCACATACACACATACACAGACAAAACACTCTCCAATCACGGCCATCCATTGGTGATAGATTAGATTTCACTTCCTCCTAGTACCATAAAACTGTAGAGAGGATGCTGCAGGAAGATCCCTACCCCAGGCAGGCCCCTTTGATTCCACGAGATTTTAAAAGCCATACACGATGTGGGCCCTCAGGCTATATAACTGTACAAACTACCCGTATCGAACGGAACCGGGCTCTAACGAAGAAGATGGTGAAGAAAGTAAACACAACACAAAAACTCGTCCAATCGTTCGAAGCCAGGTGGTGGTCAACGCATCGCATCCTTACCTTCGCGGATACGTCGTGAAAGTAAAATTACATCCCAGCGCACACACAGACCTAGCACAAGCGGCCACGACCATAACCGTGGCCATGAGGCCAGGCTACATTTGGTAGCACACACCCAGCAGCAAAGGAACCCGATCCGACCAAGGTGCAAAAACGGAGAGGGCGGCTGACACAACCGACTACGCTAACAAGGGTTGCGCTGGAAGCAGAACTGGTAAAACGTGTTGCACTCTATGAATTTCTCGTTTTTCCTTTGCCCACTTATCGCTGCCCGCGGCCCCAAACAATCCGTGACCGTGTGCTTTAACGAGTTGGGGAGGTGTTTTCCTCTATTTACTCAGGTCTTTGTGACGATGACGAAGAGAGATGCGTCTGGGAATGTTGGACGGTGTTTGGAGACACACCTGGAAGATGTGAAAAGCGCGTCTCATATAGTTCGGCTTATGACGAATCGTACACGCTTCTGGATATGCGTGCCTCATCGAGGCAATTCTGAAGACACCGTCGTAAACAATCGATTGATCGATTTATTAAAAACGTTTCTCCATGTGGAGTTCCTACCCAGCAGCTGGGGATTTAATTAGAAATATATTTTCTCCACTCTATTAACATCAGGTATCAATAATATCCACGAAATCTCACACCCAAAACCTCAACAGGCCAGGCTCAAACTTTCGATCCGCATTTTCTCCATACCCACCACTATGCCAGTGAGAGTGATTTCCTTATCCGTTTCGCACCACAATCCCTTTTCATTAGCGTGCTCATTGATCAGGCCTGATCGGAGCTTTTCGGTGATTAGACGACCCGTGCGGATGCCTTTTGGCGTGAGCATGCGCGTGAAGTTTCCTAAACCTGAACACGACCAACCGAGCGAAGAGGCCGTGCCAACAGTGGCCGGAGTGTGTATTTTACTTTCGTGTGAAGGTGAAACCAATCCCTCTTATCAATCAACGCCATCGAAAAACACACATACAAAACGGTGCATACACGCGGTACGGCCACCTTTTTCCTTTCTTTCTTTTTTTATCATATCATCACCCCCGTATCCGTTTGTGCGTTATCGAAAGTGCTAATTAGCGATGGACCATGAACCGCACACACACAAAACACTTTCCTATCTCAATTGACACAGGGCATTCACATACATAAACGCATATACACGCGATTGTGGTCCTTCAATTGGACCGATAAACTGTGTGGTGGCGTGCATCCTTGCCTCGGATGTCATCGAAATGGCCCCAACGGTTAATCGGTCCCGCACAAACGTTTGATGCGGCCAATCACTTTCAATTAGTGCTACGCGACATAACCGCTCCCCCCAAGAATTGGAGACACGAGAATCGCAGGTCCAGGAATTTGATATGTTTCTATTTCCAGCGCCCGTTTCTCTCTTGATAACTGATTGCTTCAACATAAGGGGAGTCCATTGGTCAGTGGGAAAGGTCTAGTTTCGTGCCCCCATCGTTCAGGGTCCAGAATTCTAGCGAAGATGGTAGCAAGATGAGCAACGAGAAGACAGCATAATGCTACACACAATCGAGCTATATTTCGGTTCAGTAGACTCCGGTCAGCTCAGAACGCAGTGGGCCGGGTGTGGTGTGGTGTTGGACGTCTTCACCGACCGTCTTCTGTGGGCATTTGCTCCGGTCCGGTAACCGGTTTATGACGCGCCGAACAGATGAAGAAAAGAAGAACGAGACACAACATCGAGATCATTAACCTGCGCTTTGGCGATCGTCTGAGACTCTTTCAGAATCCTCCTACAGCAGCTACACGCACAGCGTCTCGATCTCGATTTACAAATTCCCAACACACGGCGTGAGAAGGCTTCGCCGGTCCAGCTTCTACGGTTCAGTCGGTTCTGTTGTTCGGTTTGTTTTTCTCCCGTTTCTTCATTTCTTCACTTGCCCATGACCCGGTGTGTCCTTCGGACGGCCGTTTCTTTGCTTCGGAAATGGATGTTTCAATCGTCTACTGAGGAAGGAGACTCACCGGCACGAAACTCTCGGAGGCTGATTGCGTTATTTAAATTTTAATTTCATTTCACTTCTTCTTTCGCTTACGAGAGGGCCTCACTGGCCTCGTACATCAATCTGCCCATGCCTCTGTGAGTCAATAATAATCTCCAACGACTTCACAAGCGCGGAAACCGCACACATCGCTTGTGGGTGGCGATGCGATCAATGTTTCGTACACTTGGAAAGGAACTTGGGTTTTACGTATCCACTTGGTACAAGATTCAATTAAACTACCTCCCGTACCTAGGTAGAGCCAATGTCAATAGCACACAACTCACGGTGGAATGCCGGCTCACTCAGCTCTCCACAAGTGAAGGAACTCGATTTGTGAACAATGTTGCAGGTTGAGGGGAAGGCAGGCAAATCGTTTACATTCGAGCAGCTCAGGATAAAGTTTCCTACGCTAGGGCATTCTACTCTACACCACAATAATACACGTCCTTCACTGTCGACGAATCAATGAATAATCCATTTTTATGCCTCACTGACCGTACTTCCAAAACGATTTTTGTGAATGAATCCCCGATAGCTTCTTTTAGGACAACCTCATTCCCAAGCTACGCCAAGGATTCGATTTACTACGCAAACATAGCGAAGCACAACAATGCATACGCTTAAGCAGTGTCTTTCACGGCTAAACATAGCCACAAAACAAATCCTTAGCGAGAAGCAGAAGAAACCACAGCTAGGATTACTGGTTTGGAACACGGTGGCGATATTGACTTAAAAAAACCGAGCAATAGCTGCATCGCCTTGAACCGACGCGCTCGTCGCTCTAGAAAGTCCCCATAACTCCTCAACTCGCTCATCCACCCCCTTTTTTGTGCCTTTATCAACGGCGGGAAAGTTTCATTGTTTATCCTTCATCCCCTAAACCTTGTACTGGGCCACCCGCCCGCTCGCGTGTCCCTATTCTTCCGGTTTCCCCCCCCCCCCCCCCCCCCCCATCTGCTCTCCACAGATCCTTTGGGTGAAAGTGGACTTTATTTAATCTTCGGTCAACATTGCCATTCCCCCCCCCCCAACCCCCTCCCTTCGTAGTCTCCGGGCCTTGTCGAATGGTTTGCGAAAAAGACTTGGAGTAAATTTAGATTAGACTTACATCATGCCGGGCCCATGTTGACATACGGTCTCTCTTCACTTGCTTGCGTCGCAATAGAAGACATCGACACGCACATCATCATCAAGATCATCTTCATCAGCCGCTGATCGTCACCCTCGTTTTAGGGGTTTTGTTTGGATGTTGATGGGTTCACAAGGTGTTTGCTTAAAATTTCTTTTATAGATCCGCTTTCGCACTGAAGTATGGGAGGGTATTTTTCTTTTTATTAGCCCTGCTCCTTACGGCCATACTCTTTTGCCGGGCGAGTGAGAAGCGACAAATGATGAAGCTATTAAGTGATTTAGCGAGAAGGAAAACCAAACAGCGCTCGGGGCGAGGGGTTTGTAAATGGGATTAAGTGCGTCGAGCGCCGTTGTTGGTGTGGTAAATGTTATTGCAAGAAAGGTCTGAAGAAACAAATTTGAAACAGTTACAAACACACCATTAAGGTTTATTATGTACTTGTGTAAACACGGGTGGCGGAATAAATTTTTTTTTTTCATTATTTGAACAATAAAACACAAGAGAAATGCTAATAAAAGATAACAATTTTGCCTAAGGACCTTCAAAAAGAGAGTGGATCAAACATAAACTTAAATTAAAGTAGTTGTGAAGGATATTAGAAAAAAATTTGTTTTGTTGCATTAAAGACCTTACTCTCGTTATCTGTCCGTTTCGCACTATGCACCAAATTGCACCAACTAAATCGCCTTACCACATCGTTTAATTTTTCGTACCCAAAACCTCACCCCTCACCAGTATGATGATCTAATTTTAATGGGCGCTCATCAACTCATCGACACAATTGTCAGGCAGAGTTTCATCATTTGCCAGACGAAACTGGCCACACCACAATCAAAACAGAAAGTAGACAAACGGTGACTTCGGGCAACTGCCCGGGATGCACCCCGCGAGGGTCCCAATAATGGCGGCAAGGCTTCGTCAGCGAAAAACCTTAGCCTTACTTCATTGGTGTGGCCGTATGCCGTAACGCCATGGTGCCTGTGCCATGTGCCATCCGAAAGGGGGGGGAGGGAGTGGAGCAGCCATTAACGCCAAGTGCAAAGCAAGTGAAATCGAGCACCGCCTTTTTCCGCCACCATTGCCAAGGCGTGGTGGTGGAGGCAAGTTGTTGCAAATATTATTATTGTCAGGTCTCTCACTCACCGCTGGTGTGGTTGAAGTTGGTGAAGCTTTCGCAAATCTAAGCCACACACAACGGAGTAAGCGTTTTTGAATCGAGTTTTTTATTTTCGCAAAAAGCGACCACCTTAAGCCCCATCCATTCGCGTGTGGTTAGTGAGGCGCAGAAATTGGGTCGCGCTTGTTTGGCGAAGGAAAAGGAAAACCTTTACGCATCTCTTGCAGCGAGTTGAGGAAATTTTTCACTCGAGTGTTGGTAATTCATACGTTCTCCTTACACCCTCACATGTGGATGTGGTTGGTGGACTGCAGCTGGTTTTCTTTTTCTTGCCTGCTGGCCACAGAAAACTACCGAAGATGGACCCGACCGACCACGTGAACCGTGAGAATTCGTGAGCTGATTCGCGTGTCGACGACGATGGTTGGTGGTAACTACTGTTCACGCTTGTTAGATTTGGAACAAACGCCTCATTTAGCTTTTATCTGGTGGTCGTTGGCGCTTCGGTCGTGGATGCATCCATGGACGTAGGTTGCCAAAGGAAGCGAAAATAAAGAGCGCGCTTGGCCATAATTGAGTGTGCATTGCGTGGTTTGAAAAACTGCACACGAATTCGAATTGGTTTCGCTGCAGTCTCCACGCCGTTTGCTTCTTCTGTTGGTCATTGTACAGTTTTGTGGAGGCAAGTCGGGTAAGTGGGGTGGGAAAATTTGAATTCGATTTTTCCAACCTTGCCCTGGCCTCGAATGGCCTCTCCTCAGGTGTGCTTACGATGAGTAGGAGAGTGAAGAGAGAGAGAGAGAGAGAGAGAGAGAGAGAGAGGGAGGGAGAGAGGGCTTGTTTATCTTTATTTCACGAATAGAAAACGCACACGCAAGTCAGTGAACGGTTGCGTCAACGGTGCCTCAAAATATGATGCACTCGAGCAACAGGTTGCATTTTTGGAATGTGCATTCAAAGCGATTGAACCAAAAGGAAGTTATTTCTACCTCCAAAAATCAAGAACAGATCCAATAATCATCCTTAAAGCTGCAATTTTATGCCCTCGGCCCTTTCGTTTTGTAATTTCGCTCACATCAAGAGATCTTCAAATTACGTTAAGCTTTAAGCCGAGCCGAGATTAATGCCAGGAAGCAGGAATCAACAATCTCCCCAGTAAACGATAACAGGACAGGACCCAATCAGGAAACAACAGGCTTCGCAGGCTAAACTTAAAAATCTTTTTCCCTTCACTAATTGTAGACAAATTGAATACACATTTTGCTGCAACTTCAAGCTAAGCAGACACACGCAAACATCTTGTTTCCTTCCAGCAGCTTTCAATTTAGAGTTGCTTAGCCGTGCCGTAATTTATTGCTTCTCCCTGTCCACACTTGAACACGCGCTATCCACATGGCTAGAGCATAAGAAAGTACCTACAATCGCACTCGCAGCCGCACAAAGTCAGTGTCCTCGGGCCTTATCCCGTAGGGCATCTGCGTGAACCTATCAACCCGAAAGGGGGAGACACAACGAGCCATTTTCGCTTCCGGAAACAACCGATTGCGCTCGTAAACGGTCATACATACACACACCCTCCCCTTCTGCAAGAAGTGCAGCAGTTTGCATCTCATGCTTCCCGAGCAAAACCCGTCGCAGAACACCGGGCAAACGGGTCGGGCGGCGCTAATTTATCACCTCGCGGGTATCTCGTCCACACGCTCGATCACTTTCATCAACACGGTTACAGCCTCGCAGCAGCCGGGCCAATAAATTGTTCACTTCCTACACAAACGCAGCACCTCGTCACCCGTGTTGATGACCAGGTTTGCCCGATTGAAAATGAAAACTCAAAAATTATGGATGAGATACACATTACCAACCGGAGCATGTGAAATGCAAGCAGTTCGTAATGTGAATATGAATGAAAAACGTCAAAACATTCGATTTGATTTTTCTTTCCCTCAAATGAAATGAAAATTAAAGTTAATATCGTGAAATGGCCTCACCCATGAAAAAGAAAACACCGCGCCGTTGCACAACCCCACGATGAGCGCTGGTTTTGAACTGTTCACATTAAAAAATGTGCACAAATAGGCAATGCCGAGTCGGCCGTCAGGCCGTCCTTTCTTGCGGGGTTCAGTTTCCATTTCTTTTTATGTGTTGTTGGTGGCGGAATGTTCATCTGCCGCTCTGCATTAAATATTTATCAAAGAAAGTGAGTTAATCGAGGTGCTACAGATAAAAAGGAACAGTTTTCTTTGTGCAACTATTAACTTTAAAGTGCGAGAGAGTATTTTTGGATGTTTTTGGAGGCGCTCTAAGTACTTAAAGGGAACACACACACACACACAAAAACACTCGGACATTAGAGCTGATACTGGAAAGAAGAATGTAGGAAATTGCTCTAAAGCCTCTATAGGGAGTTTTTTTTTTTAATCGACCACTCGATTAAGGCCAGACATGTGTGTGTGTGTGTACCAAATCTGTCCTCAAACAATTACTTCATTATCAGCAAACATAATGTTGTACATTGTGTTGCAAAATCATCAGCAAACGAAGAAACCATGAAGCCGAAGAGGAAACATCGACGATTTTTATGCCGATGCAATTACAATTTTCATCATTACTCACTCACAAAGAGAACTCTCTTCTCTCGATCCGGTCATAGATTTACATGCATACGCAAGCATAACGGGATGTGTACTCTGGCACGCGTTTAATGTGTCTTCTTGAATGTTTGTTATGTTAGAAGCACCCCCGATACATGCCGTGCAGCGTGAATCTGTGACCGGCACTCTCGCCACGGTCACTACAACGACGACAAACGCCCTCCCCCCCTTGTGCGCACCACACACACACGGTCGGGTGGTGAATGTTCGTAATTGTGTACCTCTCCCAGTGACGCAGACCCTGTGACGTTCGTTATGCTTTACTGACTTGCCTGCGTTGCGGCGGCTTGAAAGGCGTTGTGGCGGCTGTGCAGGAGTTGTGGGAAGGGTGGGTCATTTCCCTCGATGCAGTTAGGGGGTATTGAAACGATTCAAATTAAAGTTACTCTAAAAAAAGGGTTTATCATTCCATTTGGCCCTGTTCGCTGAGGACCACTCCTTTCCCATGTTCTCCAACCAAAAAAAGTATTTTTTATGCTCGCTTTTTTTCGTTTGTTGCTTGGTCGCGAGCGTCCCACGACACATTCGCGATAAGGGGACCACGTGAAAATAAGAGGGTTGAGAGGGTGGTAGGTAGGGAGAGGGTTTGATGATCGGTACGGGATTTCAAACGCATCCGGTACATGCACAGTTCCACACCGCTGACTCCATTAAACTGCTCATTTACACAGCACTGTTAGCGGCCAGTGGTACCTTCGCACGAGAATTTCTCTTTCACTGAGGGCTTTGGACCGCGTGATGTGGTGCAAATTTAAACCCAGGAAAACGATCCAAACCCAGCCTGATAATCGATGGAGGCAGCAATTTTCGCTCAATAAACATATTGGCAGATTATAAGTTCATCGGATTTGAACCGTGGATGGAGCGGCCCTCCCCTAGTCGATAATGGTTATATCAATGTTTTATTTTTCCTTTTATCCCTCCCCCTCTCCCCACAATCCTCAAAAATCTACTTTGAAATTTGATCCGTAATTTTTACAATTTTCTTGCTAAGACCCATGAAACCACCGCTTCCTTCTCATTTTTCTTTTCCTTAGCTCGATTTCCTTCCTCGTGACGCTAATTCCGGCGCTTGTGTGTTTGATTTTCTCCATCTATTTGTCTTGCTTCATAATTATCGAATCAACCACTTTATACGTTAGTGGAACAATTTTCAACAACAACAAAAAACAACGCACCGTGGAAAACTTATTGTGCAACAACTGGCGCACACGGACTGGATGTACACAATCGATCAAAATCGAAATCGACGGCACTTTGGCAAATGTAGCGGTGGTAGGAGGTAGTGGGGCAAAACTATCGACACCAGAGTGCACAGTCTCTTATCGCATCCTCGGCAAAACACCTCGCCATTGCATCACTCACTCGCATCACTCGCGGACGCAGACCGTGTCCGGGGGCATGAGTCGTTTGTCTTTGGGGGCTTTTGGAACCTTGCCCCCGTTTGATAAGAAATCAATAGTGCAACGGTGCGATGGTGTAATACGACACATTGCAACGGTGTTCTGCTCCAAAAATCATCCTTTCATCTAGTGCCGAGGAGGCGATTGTTGTTTTAAACGCTCGTTTAATGGAAATGTTCGAACGTGTGCAATCGATGTGAACAAATACCTCACGATCTGGGGATTCAATTATCGGCAGTAAGACTTTCCTTCTTTTTTAGTATGAAAATTTCCAGAGATCTTGGAGGTTTTTACTCCAAAACTGACTAATCAGTTTAGCCGGAGTTTGATGAGTCTAACGCCAGCCAGTAAAGTCCTCCAAGGTAATCCACACGGCTAGAGGAGATGTGGAAGACCCTAGGTAAGATAAGTTAAAGGCATTGATGGGTCATCTACCAGAATTTCTATCGTTGGAAAAGAGTAATTTAGAGGCAAGACTCCTTAGACTTCACTTACTCGTATCCTTAGCAATTTTATGCATTCTGACGGTTTTGACACCAGTGCCTCCGTGTTCTCACCTGGCATCGCTATCATCATACTTCCAAGCTCTTCAGTGGGCTTGAATATTTATCCAAGGGTCATCAGATATTTTATCAGTTTACTCAGTACTATCAATCTTTTTTTCAACATTCAAAAAAAAAAATCATAATTTTGATTAAATTTTTCCAATTATTATTCAGAAACCGTACACTCTCTCTTTTGTTTTTGGAAAGTAATCAAGGTTTCAACGTCCGATTTACAGCACTATCAAGGTAAACAAACCTTTTTTTGGCATCACAAACATCATTGGAACCATAACGAAACGTGCCGGAGAATTCAGAACCGAAATGGTAAGAGAGCTAAGCAAGCAAAACCCACAATTGACAAACTTTTCCACGGCAGCAGATCCTTATCGGCAGATCGAGGGTTATGACTAAATGACGACTTCGACGGGTTTGAAGGTAAAACTTTTTCCTCTATCTTTGGCCGTCTCTGTCTCTGTCGCTCGTTTCAGTCAAACACGCCGGAATTGCATTAGTAATTGGTTATAATTTATGGGAACCACAATCGAAATACTCCTTCGTTTGGGTTCGACTTCTTACAACGTTCGAACGGCTCAACAACAACTAAGACAAAAAACTGACAAACTTCGTGTGCCGCTCACAAAACCAAGCACCACCATCGGAGACGACCGTTTACGGCCTCATAGAGTCTCTACTGGTAGGTAGCATGCACAACAACCTCCCGGTGTATTACGTTGCGGTTTTAGATTTTCCGATTTTTCGGAGTTACTTAGGGTTCCTCCCCGCACAGGACAGTGTACTACCGAAAACACACACACACACACACACCAAAGGCAAAAAAAGCCATCGAGTAAATTGTATAACAAGATAGTTAGACAACTAATTGATCACCAAACAATCGGCGACAGATGTGTAACGAGGGCTTTTGGTTATATCAAAACTCGTATCGAGGCTTTCGGTTCGGTTTCCCGGTACGCTTTTCCGGGTCAAAGAATGTTTTTGTTTAGCTCCACACACACACACTACGCGGTTGATCGTTTACTTTTCTGCCCCTTTTTTTACGTTACCCTCCGTAGCGTCGGGCCGCCCTGTTGTTTGGTTGTGGCTGGCCAAACATTGTGTAGGCCAGCCCCCTTCCAGCGTTACTACTGCCACACGACCATAAAAGGTTGTACCGAAACACACATACTCCCACAGACCCCAGACACACATACAACGCTTTTTTCTGTCACTGCCGGGGGTGGGCTTCCGGTTAGAATTTTCAACGCTTTCTCCAACCCTCTTCCGTATCCGCGGAGGAAATGGGGAAAATAGATAAAAAATTTATTACATTCATTACAATCGTCACACACAGGAGGGGCTGCTATTTGGTACCTCCGCTTTTTTTTCTACTTAGATGGGGATGGAGTTGGAACTCGTCTGTCACCCCTTTGTAATGTGGCATGTGGGTTTTTATTCCACTTCCTTGTTCGGGGTTTTTTGTTTATAATTTACAGCAGCATTTTCCCGCACAACTCGCTCTCGGAATGCTTGAATCCCTGGGAGCGTTATTGGGGCAATTAGTGTGTGTTTGTCTACCATCCGTGCCTAAATGTGTCTAAATGTTCCTCCAAAAAGGGGAGAACTGTCTGACCTTTCCACATGTAATGCTGCTCTCATCACCATCACGGCACAAAACCGCATGCGTACCAAAATACAACTACTACACGGAATGCTTAGTTTACGACTGTTTAGACCGCAAACCACCCAAACCATGGGAGACTGGGTGAAAGTTTCCCAAAACAGCAGAATGACGCTTTGATGAATTGTACCCAGCGATTAGAGTAGAACCTTTGCTGCCACGGCACCGGGACCGGGGGTGAGTTTTCACGGTTGATCGGTCGATGTCTTGTAACCCCTCACTCACTCCCCTCACTCGAGCTGGGCTAGAAATAAATGGAAATCGTTATCAATCACGCCCGCGGTAGGCAAGCAAAGTCAGTGTAGTGAAGGGCATATGGCCCTCCCCGATCATCGCTACCGCCGACGAATCGACGCGGTTTTTTCGGGAGGCAGTCAACGAAATCAATCAATTACGGCTGGAACGGTGTTGAGGAAGTTCGGTGTGAAGCAACTTTTGATGAAGTTACTCGCACGCACTCGCATGGTTAAAGTTAAGTCAGCATTTATCATTATTTGCTTTTTTATTAATAATTAAGCTACAATTGCTTTGAATTCGTTAAAAGGTTAAATTATTAACTGGGTGATAAAAGTGGGTTCATATGAGGTCTTGGAGAACATTGAAGGATGGAGCCATTTGAGGAACAGGAGGTGTCATATGAGGTTCTTACACGAAGGTCCACCTGCAAGAGCTTTATGTAACCTTGGCATTAAATTTTCATGCATTCTTCATGGTTTATTAACTTATCAAATAAAACAAAACTAGATTAAAGGCTAGATGAGTCCGGATGTCGTCTTTGGCAACACAGGAATATTCAATCGTAAAATGGTGTCCATGAAATATCATTACCAACTTCACGGTTCAACGCGAAACTTCATACATCGTTGACTAAAGCTTCTAGCATTAACAACAAGCCACATTTTAATGAAAAATTAATTTTTAAACCATTGGTACAATGAAACTTCGTATATAAATCACAAATTACTACAAAGCCCCTACGAAAAACATTTCTATTTCTCAGTACCGTCAAAAAACAATGTTTCCGTCTCCTTTTTTTCGGATGGCCTATCCATCCGTCCGTCTGTCCGCCTAAAGCTCCCGCCAACAGTCCCCGCCAACTGAGCTCAACAAAGGATGCTGTGAGGTGGTTGTTCGCTTCATCCTGCATAATAACAGCGAAACACACACACATACACACACCGACACATTCGTACAGTGAATATTCACTCACTCACTCACCCGGAAACCGTTTTTCTTTACCAACACACACACACACTCAAAAAGGATATGCTCCGGAAAAACTGATGGAGAAGCCGCATCACTGGGAAGATGATGCTTTCGGGGCATTCGGGGGGCAACTTCCGCCGTTTTGGGTTCTTTATGCTTTTGTTTTTATCTCGGCACACAAGCCAGCCAGCCAGCCAGCGCAATGGAGTACGTTCGACATTGGAGCAACGCAGCATCACACCAATACCAATGCAAAGGAAATGCTTTGTTGCGCTAGTGTTGGTGCGTTTTAATGTAATATCGACGGGAGGGGGCGAAAGATTCTATGCTTTTCCTTGTTTCATGTTTCACCACGCTTGGGGTGTTTGTGTGAGTGTCGTGGCGTGTCTATCCAGAATCCCCAACAGGATTTTCTGACGTCCACGTATGGGTGTATTTGTGTGGCATAGCTTATGTTTTGGGGGTTGCATGTGGCATTTGCTGCAGCAGAATTACGGTGCGTTCACTTTTGCTTTCCATCCAACGATGTATGTGTGCTGTTGTTGTTGGTTTGAATGTTTTCTTCTGTCTTATTCTCAGAAAAAGCAAAGTACGAGAAAGAAAATCCTTTTCAAAGTGTCCCAAGAACCACAAGGACAGTTGGCGCATCCCTCACCAGACCCATACACAACACATTCACATTTAAAATGGTATTTTATGACACAAAACACGGTTTCAAGGCCTCTATCGCCCAGGACCACAGCATCATTTTGTAAAGTTAAATCTTGCAATTGCTGAGGATGCTCTACGAAGAAAAGCAGGCTCTGAGGCGCTTTTCCACTCCAAGGCAACGGATCTTGGTTTTCCTTTTCTCTTACCTTGTCTAGGCGTTCTGTAATTTAGTTCACAAGAGCGTCAGAACGTCTGCTTCGAACAAATCCTCTCGTGGATTCCCCCGTTTGGATGGTTGGTGATGATGATGGATCTCGTTTTATGTTTCCTTTCTTGATCTCAAGTTTCCTTCTCACCCTCTCACGAACACACAAGCTCTCTCTCTCTTTCTATCTATCGCTTCTTTTTCGTCGTCTTCTATCGCATCTAGTCGAACTCCGACGGTTGTTGGTTGGGGGAAGATGCTGTGGACCTGAGAGCTCAGCAAAGTGTTCTTTGATTTGTGTATGCTGCACACACTGCACTCTTCTGCTCGACACACAAACACACGTACACACACACCACTCTGCACTTTTGATCTGCACTTCAGGTGGACGACGATGAGGGGTCGAACGCGAGAGATATTGCACACGATTCCCGTTTTTCCCTTCGCTTGTGTATTGCCTTTGCAGTGATTGCCTTTCGCAGAACGGGGTTAAAACCTCAAAACTACCGTTGTTATTGGGTGGCCTCACCGCACATGCATGCACCAAAGAAATGCACACTTTTCTTCAATGCTTCTTCCTCTATTGCTTCTGCAGAAGAAGAATGCTATGCTTCTATGCCCTATCGGTAGGATTATGTTGTTTTATTATGGCCCGCGCGCACTCACACTATTAGTACACACACACACACACTTTTGTTCACTGATTTGGACCCGTGCGGACGGTTCTAATTTCGCTCTAATAATGCTACTCTTCAGGGACCAGAGTCCCTCTATGTATCAATGCTACGGACCACGAGTGTCGTGGGGATCTCCAATCTGCACAACCTGATTTTGTTTTTCCCGAATTGTTAGCCACAAATCGAGGGATACTTCTCGTATTCGCTTGCCTTTGCAACGGGGAAAATAAAACCTGAAGATGCACGCTCGCACGCACGCACCCGCTTTTAAGGAACTGCTAGACTAGCTCTCTGTTAAGTTGGTCAAACTACTGCTTCCTTCCTGATTTCTGGGACGATAAACGCGCTTCGAGACACGATCCCGTAGACTCACTCTACTGCTATAGTTTTTCTTCGCTCCTGCTCCGAATGCACACCAGGCGTACGATGGTTTTGCACCGGAACTCCGGATACTCCGTGTTGGTCGCTAACTTTGAGGGGCGCCGAGGGCGTATTTGCAAATTGCACACGGCGACGACCACGAAGCCAGACGACGATCAGGGAAAATCCGAACCGTACCGCACTTGTTTCACTTCTGAACTGTCGTCTGCATCGAAGCACAGTCGTCGTAGCACGCCAAGCCCCAACACGCGCGATAGCAGTTTCCAAGAGAGTGATGAGAGCGACAATGAAGAGACTTGGGGAGAGAGAAGGAGAATTTCGATGCGTGCGCGACACGATATTATGTTGAGAGGGAAAGAGCGAGAGAGAGAGCACAACCCCCGAGGTTGGCATAAAACGACTGTGGGGTTGTGAAAAAGGGAAAGAACAACCCGCGCGAGCAATACTCCCGCGAATCCCGCTGTGTTGTGGTGCGTGCGTTCGCGAGAGTTGTGCGTTTTGGATGCACTTTTTGTTGTTCTTTCTCTCTCTCTTTAGACTTGCCTTTATATTACGAGCAGGAACAACATTGAATACCACTCTTCCTGTCTAATTTCTCCCTGCCGGCCTGTTGTTTGACTGCGTCTCTTCGTGGAAACAATCAGAGCCAAGACACAACAAAGAGAATTTTAGTTTGCAGCTTGAGAAGTTGAGCAGAGCTGAATAATGCACTGGCGCAAAGAGCATTACAAAGAGATTGGAAGCAAGAGCATACGCAACATGAAACGTGTTTTGAACGCTTGCGTATGCTGCGCAACATAAATCCGATTCAAATTGCACACATAGATGCGAGTTTGAAGTTAAAATAAAGAAATTTTATTAGTGTTCAATATTTTACAACATTTTCTAGAACTCATTGAAGAATCAAGTCAAATCATTTAATTGTTTCTTGAAATTTCATAATAATTTTTCTAAGGTAATTAAAAACTAGTTTAATGCAGAAAATACGTGCTTAGGAAATACGTTTAAGAAAATAATATTAAGGATGAAATTTGATTCAAACAAATTATATTTAACTGTTCTTTAAAGCTGCTTTCGTGAAGGAGGTCCTTAAGCAGAGCTTAATACAAGCCAGATACCACAATAACTGTATTGCATTGCCTTTTTGGTCATAGTTTTGGCCATTTTTTTATTTGTTAATGATAAATTAGTTGGTATAAAGCATCAGATTTTTTTTTTAATTAAATCCCGGTTTTACGGGTTTGATTTCCCTTAAAATGATGTTTCTAAATTAAACAAGACAATTTCCTTCTAACATTCCAAACAAACGAGTTTAATATCTGGTAGCTACCAATGACCACCTGCCCACCAGCTTCAAAGACGTCTTCGACGTTTCAGTTCCGCACGTCACACAAGCCACACATCCCATACATGGCACCACAAACAGTTGCGAGTTGTGTTCTGCGCGTTTCTTTTTTATTGCCATTCGATTGCGGGCCAGATCGAGACCCCAAAATGTAAACTTTTTTTCCCCTTACTAACCCTCCCCCTGTCCAACAGTTTAGTACACCCGAAAGGTGGAGAAACATACTTCCGCTGTTGTCGTATGACCATTTTAGACGACTGATCCCGCCCCGTCTCTCACGTTTACGCACCAGAATTCAAACAGCCAGTAAGTGACACGCTGTACGAGCATGTGCGTACCCAATTTGCCGTCTTAAACACGGCAGTTCGGAAACTCGGAAGTAACACCCTCGTGCTCGTGCACGTGTCATTTGTGTTTGGACGTAAATTGTGGTGCTGACGTTGTTGTAAAGCTTGGCGAAACAATGGAGGAGAAAACTATTTCCGGATCAGTCGAATTTTCCACAAACCAAATCTTGACGAATTCGTAATGCTTCACAGGACACCGCATACAATAGACGAATCACGTCGGCAAGCCACACATGAGGGTGGCCTCTCTAGACTCCAGTACCCAACTCTCAGCTGCACCACATAACGTGCTCCAGTGACGTCGGGCCGGTCTAATTACGGGCCAAATCTTGCGCCGTTCCGGAAAGCATGCACCGAAAACGGAAAGGAAGCGGATGACATCGTTGTCGTGTAAACAGGATTAGCTAAGCTTTAGCGCTTCCTGATGTGAAGCTTGATCTGGCCGTGCACGTGCAGATACACGTCACACGAAGCGCATTTGCCATGGTTGTTCGACCGTTTCGGTTTCGATTCACAGGACACAGGCCAACGACACGCATTTTTCACAATCTACGCTAGCAACTCCTTTCGAAATAAGGTTTTTGTTTGTGAGTTTAGGTACATCTGATTTACTTGAGTGTATAGAAGAGTTGTCTAATCTAAAATATTAATCCTTGTCCGGCGTGCTACATAAATAGATCGTGTTGAGATTGTTTTTATCAACGTGTTTACGCTGCTATCACGTGTTTGCATTCTACACATGTAAATTGCACTCAAAGATATTCAAATCACCGTCCCCAAGAACAAACTCAGCCACGGAAAAACGTTCCAAAATACCTTGCACCAGGTCGTCCCCAAGACTCTTGCTGCAACGAGGAAAAACGTGCTTCGGACATTGATAATCAAATTAGAACGCGGAAAATGAGGCCAGAGCAGAGAATGTCCGTTAAAGAAAATGCCACCAACGCTGCTACTGGTTTATAGACCACAGGATATGGTAAGTTGGTCAACGGACGTGCTGTAAATCGGTTAGCACGAGCCAAAGGATCGCACTTGCCGGTCGCGTGTTTGTTTGTTTGCTTGTTGGCCGTGAATGATTTAGGAGGCCGTACGACTGCTCTGCGACAGGACCATTTCGTGTTCGTCTTCGGTGGGAAATCTTTCACCGTGTCTAGAAACGTTTCGGTAAACCAATCTCAGGCTTTAGATTGCGTGAAATGAACCAGACTCCCTCAGTATCATGTGTCATTCACTCCCAGGAAGTCACGACACTTTCCAATGCTTAAGGTGGCTTAAAAAGGGACTCCAGCTAAACCTTCACGTTTCTTCGCACGATCCGGTCGGATGTTTGTGTGCCACCACCACACTGGTCATAAATACAAGTGCGCACCCGTGGTCAACATTGTCAATGTGAAGGCCATCAGCCGTACCATCTATTCGAGTTCCGGCATGGAGCTCCGCGCATCGTCCGCTCGAAGGATGACTTGTTCGGTGCGTTGTGGTTGATATTTTCGAGACCCCTGCACGCACTCCTCCCTCCCTGCCTTTCCAAATAAAGGAGCCGACGTCTCGATCCGACCCGATGACCCTAGCCGACTGTCCCAATTTGGTGTTGGTCCGCGTGAAATATCCGTAAAACTTGGCGATCGATGCGCGGCACCAACCGTTCAGAGATTGTTGATTTATCGACCTGCCGCTACTGGGAACTTCGCTGCAAATTGACCCTTGAAGGTGGATTATCCGGGGACGGCGGCATGGATGTTCTCAACTGCAACAACCAAGATGACCGACTGTCTGTCACATTTTTCACCTCTTGCGTTGCTGCCCCAGACAGCGGGATGCCATAGATGGCGAGCAGAAGGCGATTAGTGGCGAGGTTTAACGAGGAAGGAAGTGAATCAGACGCATTTTAAACCGCGCAGTTTTGTATTCGTTGCAAGCACATGGGGATGCTTTTTACGGTGTTTTACGCTTCTGGATTCCAAGCAGTTCATTTAACAATTAACTTCACTAGTCTGTCTGACGTACTGAAGTCACCGAGAGAATGAAATTTAATTATTGCTTGCATTATTAACAGAGAACGCGAGGTGTTTCAACTAAGCACTTTCAACTATCAACTGAAGTAAGACTCAATTTTTTCCTTCCCCCAAAAATCCTTAGTAGAAATCTTAATATTTTCCATTTTCTCTTCACTTTTTTGCCTAAATACACAATCTGTTAGCGCAGAAAAACACTCAAATAAGAAACACCCAACCCTCGCGAACGATATCAAGATGGTATGATCGTGAAATCGAAAGTGTTCAATCCAAAATCGTCGATCGCGCGTTCGGATGAGTTGCAATGATACGGGAAGAAGCAGCAGGTTTTGATTGGACGGTCGGAACCAATATGGCCAATATAAGAGCAGATGTGATTAATTAACGTAACAGGCAGATTAATTGTGGCTAAAGGTGCGTGGTAAGAGGAAGCCGGTTACACGGAAACATGTCAAACGAAAAGAAAGTGGTTTCTTTAATGCCCGATACATCATCTAGGATTAATAGAAACAGATAAAGGACTCAGTGAGGGAATTCAGATTTTGGCTTGCCAAATGCCATTTTCTTCGATCAAAGAACTTGCATTTAAAGACGCCCAAAGCAGTAAGATTGAAAATTGACCAAGCTCTACCTGGGGATCCTCCAGCACTGTGTCCTAATCAGCATGTGTTCTCAGCGGTGTAATCAATAATGTTGTAAACAAATTAACTACTTGCCTATGCGCTCTCCTTCCCCAAAAATAGATACACACACACACACATTGATGTGGCCTTTTTTGTATGGGGAGTCAAAGTTTCTAGTTTGCCGAGAGATTTCAACAGCAACAAAACACAACAAATCGAGCGATTTGATCGGCCCCGTTCGTCACCAGAACTCTGGCCTGTGCTTTTCTTCCCTTTTTTCTCTCGTCAAGTTGAGGTTCCTTGTCGGTTTTGAAAGTAAAACATTAAACCACCAAGCTAAACGATTGCTAACTTTTTTTAATGACAAACTTTTTGGCTTTGTCGTTTTGCCGGGTTTGTTTTTTGTGGTGGGCTAGAAGACAAGAGCAGTTCAGTGTTTCATTGACATTTTTGCTAACCTTTAACGAGCTGCAGGACTGTATCATATAGGAAAGAAATATCTATTCATTTCACTAATTAGTTTTGTAAGATTATAAAAGAGTTTCTACTGAGACATCTATCCATTACTATCTGCAGACAGAAAGCCGCTCGTATAATTTATTCCACTGCAACCAATATGGTACACGGATAACCATTTTATACCACTGGGACTTGACATCTCCATCAGCAAACGCCATCGTGCAATAAATAATCATTTGCATACCTTTTTCTCACACTTCCCACTGAACCACCGATCGCTGCGCTGCAGCAGCAGCTACACAAAGGAGTTGCTTTCAGTGGCCATTTCCTGCTCATTAGATGGCCTTTGTGGGTGAAACTTTAATTTAAATTTTATCACTAGAAAATCGAAAAGGAACCCATTTTTGGTTTGGTCGCCTTTCATCTGTCCCTCAAGGGTTAGACCACATTGGAGGTTTGGAAGCTATTTTTACACGTCACCGAAGGCTTTTCGCGCATTCTAGTTGACTGCCTTTTGAAAATGGGAGAAAACTTTTGATTTGTGAATGGGGAAACTTGTGTAATGGGTTACAGCCAATGCTGGTGCCGGACCACAATCAAAACAAACGTCGTATCCTTCTGGTATGGTGGGTTGGGAGGACATTTTCGGATGAAGGAGACACAAGTTCTCACAAACGATATCCTTGCTGTTCGGTTCGCTTGTTCTGCACCCCACGGGCGGGCAAGGTTAAGGCAAGGTACCTGAACTTAGGTAGGAAGAAAGTACACGATACCGGAACATCGAACGCTCAAAAGCACAACCCAAAACAGGGTGACAAAGACGTTGCGTATTTCACCCCGTCCGTTACCGGTTGCCACTTCACCCCGTTCGGCCTCACCGAAGTGCCGATGTGCCCGCCAATGTCAGAATAAATCATCTTTCTTCGATCGCTTTGTGGTTCTCGATGAGCGGCAATCGTTTGGTTGGGTCAAGTAGCGCTCGCTGGTTGGTGTTTTTTGGTATAGGTCGGCCAACACACCCACGCGGCCGCGTACGAAAGCGGCCAACACAAGGACGATATTGTTTGCGAACGAAAGTGGACAAAGGTTCCTCCAAGCGTGCTGACTGACTGAGAAGGTTGTTGCGTATTTGCGTATCCACAAGGGGTAAAGGATTCTCGAGAAAAGCTCAAAACCACTTACCACCACCGGACAGAAGAGACGGCGCAAAAACACGGACACAAAGTGCTGGGAGAAATAGTTGTACACGGCGTATCCCATCAAAACCTGGAACGTAAGAAAGAAGAGATGGGAGATGGGTGAGTACTCGTTATTTAATAGTTCCATGCTTTACTAGAATTTAATTTGAAGCTCGATTGCGCAAAGTTCCGAACCAAACAGACGCAGGCTGTGCTCTTGGAGAAGTACTTCCGGTATTTATCTAAGGCGACTAAAAAAATAGCCTTCATCCTGCAATTCTTCTTCAGAACAGTTCGATTATGTTTGTTCGTCCGGAATTGATTTTATTCTTGGTACACGTGTTCACATCTAAGCAGGCCACATCGATTGCTAGTCAACGCCGTTTGCAAATAAACAACACCATTTCTGGGCTGCTACGATCAGTGCAATAAACACACATCACTCTAATGACATCTCCAGTACAGTTCTCCATCCACTGGTCTAGCGGTCCACAGGCAAACGAGGAAGTACATGATCCATTCCGAGAGATTAACGATCAACGATCATGTCCTAGCTCTGGGATTATTAGGCAAGGCGGGTGCTAAGGTTTACCAAGGGTTGGACGATTTACCACTCAGAAATGGTCAGATACGACGACGCACCAAACGATCACGTTTTATTCAGCATCACGAACCGTGACATCACGATGATATGTTTACATCGGATCGATCTGCGCAGTGAGCTCAGCTCTGATCGTCGGTTGTTATTGAAAAAGAGGTGTCCATTTGCGCCCTGCGTGGTTACTTACTTTCAGGTGAAACAGGAAGCTGCAAACTTGCCCATATCTGCTCACCGGCGTCGCCTCGTCACTCTTGGGATTCATTAATATCACTTTTTATCACTAACTATACCGCACTCGCTCACTCACACACTCGCACTTACTCTCATGGGGCACTGCGAATCGGAGACCAAACGCCACAACACACACGCACACATTCGTACACGACACCGAACTTTGAACTCCCGGACGCTCTGATGCACAGCACGGAATCGCGGTGAATCCAGCGTAGGGATATTAAAACTTTCGATCTCGTCACGATTTTGATTCGATTCGCGCGCTATCGCATCGGAGTGGTTTCACTTCTGCTTCCAGGATCCATTGGGCTCCTGATGCGTACTGTGAACAGTTCGCGCGGCCAGTGACTAATGCAGCCGGCCTCTATGCGCGTGCCCACCACACCTACACCACACTGCGGCAGATACTCCGCCGGGCATTTGTGTGGCACATTTGCCTGAAACGTGCCACACGTCGAAAGGGAACCAATACACGACACCACACGCTCATTACGCGAAAGAAAAACTCGTAAGAAACAATGGAGAAACAACCACCAAAATGCACGTGCACGCGGAACCGGCAGCCATAAGGAAGGCTTTTGCGGTGGCCGCTGCAAGCGATCGAAGCAACCGGTAATACTGCCCTTGAGCCTGTCTCAACACTACTGTGCAGCGCGTGCACAGTGAGCGTAGTGTGAGCTGGTCAAAATATGAACGAAATTAAAAGTGGCTGCTCATGCGTTGCATACTTTTAGGCGTTTTTCAAATATTCGAATATTAACGCACCTTGCACGGGAGCACTTTTTACGAATTTTATCATGCATTATTAATTACACGATTACATCAGTTTTAAGACCATAACAACGTGTAACCAACTGTCTAACAGGCACATGCACGTACCAGCCGAGGGAACATTAGTTACACGAAGGTCATCAGCATTAATTCCTCCAGCCGCACAACCAGAAGCCATCAGCCCCCGCAGCAAATTGCGCAAAATCGCCTTACCTGATTCATTAGGTCACACTTTTCTTCATTCATTCGGTTTCGGCCTGAAAATAGGAAAAACGCCCTTGCTGACCGCGCCAACCTTAACGTATTCACTCTCAACGCTGGAGGAGAGGTTAGGAGGTTTATTTTTTTGTAATACCGCAGTGAAAGATACACATTCAGGTTTGCTGGTCAGTCAGTATGCTGCGACATACGAACCCCGCAGTTTTACAACTCGCAAACTCGTTTCGATTTCGTTCACTGATTTACGCACAGTGTGTTAGTTTAACGAGACAACATTACATATCCCTATATATTTCCTAGCCTTCGTTGTTGTGCTTATCTTTTAAGTCCCCTTTAACATCCCACTTTTCACGTCTCACTAAGTACGCGAGACTGTGACACATTGCTCTAATACAGTAGTGTACGCTGCAGTTTCTACCGCATCTATGGCATCTTAACGAACGTAACTCGAACGTAATCCTGTGCATATTTATATTTGTGGTTCTGGAATCGGTTTTATCGCAAATAAATAGAGACTATCTGTGGCTCGAGAATGCATCACCACCTGCTTGGGCTCTCTTCTCGGGCGCAATAAATACAATTGTCCATAAGTTAGGTGGGCTAACTCTATCTGCTAGCTTAAACTGTAGCGCTACCTATTTAATCTTAAGCGATCTAACCTAACCGAGCGTCATACTGTCCGGAGATGAGTTGTTTATCGTTGACAGTATCGTTGAACACGTTTCTTTAGCATTCCTTCACAGATCTCCGGGATGCAAAATGTAACGACACTATATTTGGCTTCACCGTTCATCTCCACTCAGGAATCGCAAAAATGAAGCGTTGAACTTACCTTTCTATACCGTTGGAACACCTTCGTCTAAGCGTATTGAATCGTAGTATGTGGCTATGTACAGCGTGTTGATGGGACTGATTCGCTTAACTCACTGCTAAGCATTCGCTCAGCAGCACGTTGTGCAGATCGTCCATGTCCGTCCAATCTTTGCGCTCGTTGCGAATGACAATGTTGCGAATGCATCCTTTGAAGTTTTCTCTCATCAGCAGAGTGCCACTGGAAGCCGCATCTAGAAGTAGAAAAAGCGGAACGCCATGCTGGTTAATGCACGGCGGCTTGGGACACCCGGAGCCAACGAGATGCCTTACCTGGAAGGCCTCCAATATATAGCGGAGCCTTGGTATTGACTCGTCCAAATCCAGCTGTCCCGTGTGGCAACAGCAACGAAGGAGGAAACTCGTTCACTCGCAGCGCCATCTGATGATCTTCGTACAGCGCTGAGATGTTGTGCCATCGGTTGTCACAAAGCGTGTACTTCGATGGTAGTGCCGTGGACAGGCGCGTCGGATTACCATCACCGTTGTCCACCGAAAGGATTATCTAGTGCCAAAGAAAGAGTGTTTCATCAATTTAAGATCAAACCTAGATTTCTTAAAGTTCCACTTACATTTCCGTTCGATATTTCCAACGATAACGCTGGGAATCCGTTGATCTGATCGGCCACACTCATGAGTATTCCGTTCATCTCCGATGTCCGTACTTCCAGCTCAATTTCGACGAACTTTCCTACGTTAAAGTTGCGTTCTGTGAGGGAAAAATGATCATCAGAGTTAAAGCTCCATTACACCCAGCACGCTGCTAATCAAAACTCACTGTAAATGGCGTACGCATCACCCGGGAAGTAGGATCCACGCTCAATACGCGGAAAACATTGTCCCACATGCAAATGACGACCGGGCCGGGCCAAATCCTGCGTATTATTGTTTACGACAAACTTCCGCAGACAGCCCTTGAACGCTTCCGGCCGTGGTTGTAACTCCCGGGGTAGTATCGGCACCTCGTCCGGCAACCCACCGACGTGCAGTGTATTGGCCGCATTCAATTTCTTTGGTAATTTCAACTGCGCCGAGCTGTGACTACTGCCAATTTGTACGCTCAGCGTTGCCTTCTTCTTCACACTGCTCAGTGCCACACGGTGCCACTGGCCATCGTTCAGCTTCGGTGCGAGCAGCAGCTGATCCCGTTTGCGGCCTCGCACCGTAAGTTTCAGAACGCCATCTTTAAGCGCCAGCATGATGAAATGTTTCGCTTTCTCTTTGGTGCCCTGTGAAACGATTGTATTTTGGGGTAAAGCCTGCCAAATATTTTCCTCGTCAATACTTACCAATGCCACGAACAAAATACCATTGGGATAGTACGTGCGGAAGTCAAACTCAATGTGGAAGTTGCGCTGCCAGATATTTCTTGCTGGTACCGTTACCACGGAGTAGCTCTGGGGTTTGTCGCCGTACTTAAATGCATTCGGTTCATAGGAATAGCTTCCGACCTGAAAAAGCAACGGAATGTATGATGACACATCACTACACTCATCGATCATTACCGGATCTCAATATACCTTCTGTGGAGTACAAGACTCACAAAACAAGCGTGTCTTAAGCTGTGCAATGTGTGTAAGGTCGGCAATGGGGATTAATATAGCCCGGTTAGTAATCGATGGCGATGGTTTTGTTTTAAAGTGTGCTCACTGCCCATACAACTACAATACTTGACGGCCTTGGGGACCGGTTTACTCAGCAGCACTACGTTCTAGAAGGTTTCTTACGGTGTTTAATTTTATTGTCCAAAAATCCACTGTGATCATGCAAGAATTATACTAAAATAAGCCAATCTTCCCACAACCGTTTGTTTGTTCTATCCTTAAGCCTAAATCAGTAGTGAATTGCTAACAAACTACGCTACACTATGAAACCCATTTCCAGCATGTTTAGTGTCTAACAATCGTCTGCTTCTTCCTTTGAGTTAGTAGCATTTTCAACACTCTGTAAGTACAGAAAGGTTAAATGTGAGAGATAGATTTGTAATCCATTACTAATACTCTTAACATTGTGTGTCATCATCATAATAGAGAGGACATCTTCGAAATAATTCTTAAAATGGTAGTGTTTCGAGTAGAAGTAACTACAACATTGCTATTTTAAGAAAAACTGTCACAAAGTCCTCTGTAGCATGAGTTCTCAACTAGAATTGGCCAAAAACTGCTTACAAAGGGAGAGGTTATTGCATGTGGAAAGCACGAACTACTGCACCACCCACTTACTTACCCGATGGCAACCTTCCGGAGCAGCCTTGAAGCTTCGCCCGATTGGTTCAGTCTTCATAAGCGCCGTGTACAATCCCTGACTGCCCATAGCCGGACCAGTTCGACCCATCTGCACTTCGGTGAAGTTGAGCGCTTGGCCGAACGAAAGCGTCTGGTTGTTAAACACCAAGTTTGCCACGACACCCTTCAGTCCATCGAACACCTTCGCCAGTGATGTGAAAGCGGGATCGTACGGGACACCTCCGATGTAAAGGCCACCACTTTCTCCTGGCATGTTTACGAGCGAGGATTGAAGCGTCCGGGACATTTGAAGCTTGTCGTCAATACGCAGCTCTACGTGACGTCCCTGTTTGACTATCGCAAGCACATGATACTCGCCATCATTCAGTGTTCCGTTTGACGTGAGCTCAACCCGACCGGTACCAGCATCCATCCAGAGATGAAGACGGCCTTCCGATAAGAACACAGAGTAATTTCCGAACGTATCCTTCGAATCGTAGTCATCGTGAATGCGACTTGGATAAGCCGACAAGAGCAGCAAACAGTCTGGTTGCATGGTACGGAACACAAAGCCAAAGTTGGCACGCTTTTTCAGCGGAAACGAAGGAAATTCTACGTATCCTTCGCCGAAAAATCCTGCCTTGACGATTGTACTATCGCAGGAAGTTTCTATACCGAAGTGAGTCGTACTGTCGAGTGGATCGTACGAGGTACCACTGATCTGCAGACCTTTCACACAACCCAAGAAGGCGTGATCTGCACCGGGTGCTTTGGTAGTGCCAGTTGTGAAACCAGGTGGAACGCCTCCCAGATAGTATTTGTCACTAAGAACGGGCAGCATTGAGGCACCGATTGGTTTCGTGGGTGAGCCAAGAATGTTGTCGAGACCGTCCACCTTCAGTACACCTTCATCGGTTCGCGATTTGCGGTACTGACGGGATGCTTCGACAGCAACCCAAGATCCGGTGTTGTATCGCTTGGTTGTGTTTATTTCAAGCCGGGCATCATCTCCGTAATCCACACGGAACACCAATCGGCCTTGGTTCAGTGTAAGGGATACCGAGCGATTCTAAAAAGAAGAGAAATTCCGGTCAAAATCCCCAAAATCATCCCCAGACGTTCTCCACCACCACCTCATACTCACATTCTTCTCATCCAACGCAAGGAAGATGAGCGCATCCTCGTCAAGGGTTTTGAAGCTTAGACTCAAGCTGAACTCCACCTTGCTCTGACGCCCAGTATGCTGTAACACCGCGTATCCGTTCCCGTTGAAGTTGCGTTCGTTGGTGGAGCTAGCCACTTCCTGCGGTCCCAACATGGCGCCTGCACACTTTCCACTAGAGCTGGTAAAGTGCCACAAACCTAGCTGTCGTCGATCGACGTACAGTTGGCTCACAGCAACTCCCAATCCCTGACTCGGTTCCAGCTCTGGCACACGCAGATCGTCCGGTATACCACCAACCCAGATGCGACTGCTCGGTCCGATACTGATCGTCGTATAAGCTAAATTGCTCGCATCAGTAACCGGACGTGCATTGTTCAACACACCTGCCGGTAGCATATGGCGCACGTTAAGCGTTCCCACGTTAAAGGTACGTGTGGCGTCAATAAAGTACCACGCGTCATCGTTCTTGAGATCGCGAACCTCTATCTGCTGGGGATGGGTCACCGTAGCGACTGTGCTACCGTCCAGACTCCAAAGCATTCGGATCTTACGCTGCCGTAGCTCGAGCGCTATGAAACGTCGGTCGTCTCCTTCGATGTAAGCGAGTGGTGAGTTTTGAACGTTCGGGTTAGTTAGTGCGATCGACATAACGATCCGATTGGTGGTTGTGGGTCCGAAGTTCGCTGGAGCGTACGAACGGATGCACTGCTCTGCCGATTCCATCGAGACGCGAATCTGTTCCGTAAAAGAGAATTAGTTTTTGCTTCACGACATGAGTATTTCGTTCAAGCTTAAATACTTACACCCTCAGCGGCATGTTTGGCCAACGCAATTTGATCCCGCAACTGTTGCAGCTGCCCAGAAAATGACTGATTCCACGCCTTGAATCGGTCTTCCTGTATTTTCGCCAAAGCTTCTATCCCGTTCAACTTATCCTTTGCTTTCCGAATGTTGCCAAACGTTTGCGATACGTTTTCTTCCGCCATGCCAAATTTGGTGTCCCATTCTGGTTCGAGTGATTTCAGCTTCATCTTTAACTTGTAAACGTCGCTGTTCAGATTGATTGCTTCTTGGCGAACAAACTTCATCTGTTCGGAAACGATACTAGAACGGTCTAGGTCGGATTGAACCGTTTTCATCGTTTCTCCACGTTCAACTTTGCCTAGCTCATCCATCAGATTGTTGTTCTTGATCGCCGTTTGCCAAATTTGATCCTTAAGGCTCTGGACAGTCTTCTCTTTCTGTATCATCGTTTCATTGAGAGCTGAAACGAGAAGAAAATGATAATTTGGCACATTCCACGAAACCTGTAACTCTCTTCTTAGCACTTACCAACCGCTTTGTTAAGTTCCTTGTTCGCCCGACTAGTCAAATTGGTAGATACACCCAACGCTTTTCGACTCTGATCACTGATCGTCACGTCGTGCTCTGGATGGATTAGCTGATCGGCTTTCTCTACCATACTAGTCGCATTGTCCGCACTCGACTGCGCAGCTACAATAGCGGAGATAATGTTCTCATACGCTTGACTAGCCTCCATAGCCTTTGCCGATGTGTCCTCTGTCGTTTGGAACTTGTTCTTGATGTGATCCGCTTTCGCCTTCAACTGTTCTGCATGTCGAATCGCTTTGGGAACCTGCGTCTCTATCAAGATACTTTTCTCACGAATTAAATCTTCCGTCGAATCTGTCAGTTTATCGACCAAAAAGTGTAGCGTACTGTTGTCCTTTTCAAGCTGTCCATAGTTATCATCGAGCTGCACCAACGTAACATCCGTATCGGCCATTATATTAGTATCGAGCAGTTTCTTCACGCTAGCATCATCTTCAAGTGCTTCGCTGTATGTATCACGGACCTTGTCAAAGTGCTTCTGGTTTGTGGTTTGGTACACCTCCGTTTCCTGCACGTGGCGAAACACTTGTACGGTGTAGTTCTGTAGATTGTCCGCCTTGAGGTGTATCTGTTCAATTTCAAACTTGAGATCATCCAATCTCCTTCCTTGACGTTCAACCATTTTCGACACATTAGTCCAGTGGTTGAACTGTGTGTTAGCACATTCAAGCACCTTATCATCGAACTGCGTCGCGTCATAACGTTCACGGATGTCTTCTAGCAGGTCCTTCGCTTCTTTTACGGCCAGCGGTAGCTTTATGTGATGATCGCCTACTCCGTAGTTTTTAAGTATTTGAATAGTGTTTCGAAGATCGTCATCGATCACTTTAATTTCATCATACAAATCGTTTGCACGCTCGGTACACTTGTTAACTTCCTCCTCGCGGTTCTTCAAACGATTGTCCAACTTCTGGAGCCGTTTGGTAAGTCTTGTTGCATTGCGCTTAAGTGGTTCTGCAAAGTCTGCCATAAACCTCTTGACCGTGTCCTCCGCTTCAAGCAATCGCGCTACACGATCCGAAAGTTTTCGAATTTTTGCTTCATATTTCGTCAATTTCACCCAAGGCGCCGGGATACCGTTTCGATCGATGTGAGAGGTTTCCTCGGCTAAATGACTTGCTAGAATTTCGAAGTCATCGATCAGCGTAATGGTACAGTTGTCGCAAACTGAAACAAAACAAACACATGCTCGTTAAATAAAAGAGCGAACAATTCGAAGAAGGAAACTTACTTTTGCACCGATAATCCTGCACGATGTGCTTGGGCTTTTCACAACGATCACACTTGCGACCAGTTATACCCGGCCGGCAATGGCATTCACCGGTGTAATGATCACACTCATCTGACATGCTACCCTCACGATTGCAGTCGCACGCCTCACAGTGTCCATTGTCCAGATGCGGATGTCCGAAGTACCCACGCATACAACTGTCACACAGTGCTCCTGTGTAACCCGGCTTACAAATACATTGCACGTCGCTACCACGAACCGTACAACCGCGTGCAAAGTTTTTACGCGTTTCAGGACACGGACAGGGCGCACACTGGCCAAGGTTAGGATCACCGTAGAATCCTTCCGCACACCGTTCACAATGTTCTCCTCCGGTGTTGTTGCGACAGTTCTTGCAAACACCCGTTTCCGGATCACACTCCTCGCTTCGTCCATTACATCCGCAAGGAATGACCTTGCCAATCATATCATCTATGGTGGCCCACTCTAAATCAACGATAGGTAGTCGGTGGCGATAGTACCCCGGTCCCGGATTTTGGCACGATAATCCACTGTACTTCGGTGAGCAGCTACATCGTTCCACACCGTACGCGTGATTGTTCTCTGCTCCTACTACGAAGATTCCCGTATCCAGTGTCACATTGGTAAGCCTAAATAAAACAAAGTTAATTTTGCGAAAAGTTTTTCTAGGATAAACATGTCACACTTACACAACTTGCTGGAAATCCATGGTGGTTGTTCCTCGCACAAAGATATGTCGGACGTTCTGTAGAGCTGTCATCAAGATGGTTCTGTTGATCCATTCACCATCGTAATGATTCCTCCAAAGACTTCCAAGCAAGCGTACAGAATGTGATTCTATCGCCTGACCATAGCGTATCGACTCTTCATAATAATCTAGCACCAGATTTTCATGAGTGTGTAGCTGTACAAGTGGAAACTGCCGTAAAGATGGTTCAGGTATGTTGATGGTAGCACCCGCCGTGATAAGCGTGAAATTGAGCTGTCCACCGTAGCTGGCGGTGCGATCACCCAGAAATTGAGGTGGTAGTTGAAAGTACAGTGGATATCGGAACGTTGCATATGCTCCGATGGACACATTACCCGAAGAGCTCGGTATTAGTTCGAGGTTGTTCATGCTGGTAATGTTTACATCTTCCCGATGCATGTGAGATCCTTCCAGTTGCAGAATCACCACATAATCCACCTCTGTATGGCCATCCTGTCGTTCCAGATATTCCACACTCAAATTTCTTGATCCTACCAGCCGCACCTGACCCCACGAGTGATCACTCTGCGTACAATTGCTTGCCCTTCCAAAGCAGAAGCATCGAGTACATCCTTCCGGATGGAAAGCGGCTAATCCGAACGTTCCTTGCCGGCAAAGATCACACCGTTTCCCGTATACCATCTCCTTACACTGGCACTGACCGTTACGATCGCAGGGAAACACAGTTCCGTTACCGCTCGGCAGCGTACCACGCTCATCACAAGCACACCGGTGACACGTCGGATAGCCGTAGTACCCCGAAGCACACTCATTGCATTGCCGACCGGTATAGCCCTCCTTACAACTACATTGGCCCGTTTCTCGCTCACACGACTGTCCGATTGAGCCGACGATATCGCAAGCGCAATGTTTGCAACCTTTCTGGAACTCATTACCCCAGGTATTGGCGATACAGGAACGACACTCCGGCCCGTGACTATTGGGCGGACAGATGCAGCGTCCCGTGTCTGGATCACATACGAACAAGGCACTAGTACACACATCGCAACCTGAAACGAGCATACAAATCATTTTTCATCGGACTTTTAAGTGTTAAAACGGAACTTACGCTTGCATCCCTGAGCGCTGAATCCGTAGAACCCTACGTCACACCGATCACAGCTAGTGCCAGAAACACCCGTCTTGCAAAAACACTGCCCCGTATGTAGATCGCACCCTTCCATCTCACTTCCATTTGGATCACAGGAACACGGGATGCACCCGCTCCCGGAATTCAAATCCCAGAAGCCCTTCCGGCACAGATTACACTGGCGACCCTCGATGTTTGGTTTGCACTGACACTGGCCCGTCTTGTTGCTGCAGACATGACCGAGCGAACCCTTCGGATGGCAGTTGCAACCTGTGAAAATGAAGAACGAGAACAGTTGATTAGGCAAGATTTACACACACACACACACACACACACACACAAGTGGATCTGAATCAGCAGATGAAACATCGAAACCAGATCAAGTGGGTATACGCAGTGAGCAATTTAATCGGTTTTTGAAGCAGTGTAGAAAGGGACGCTGCCTGCCGGTCTGAGCGATTAAGCTCTTGCAGAAGTGTTTAGTTTAGATCGCAGCAGTGTAAACATAGAAAGTTTGGTCCCAAGACCAATTGGTACCATTTTCCCAACCTTTCCCTTTTTCTTGCGTCGATGACTCACGATCTACTTCTGCAGCACTAGAGCACGGCATGGGTTCGCACGCACGCACTCACCCATTCCGCTTGATGAAGATCGATCGATTGCGAAAAGGCCTCTCAGTTTCCACGGAACTGACGTTAAGAAATTCCAATCTCAGTGCGTCCATTCACGATCTCCATGTTCGGACAATTTGCCAGAGGAAGCGCAGACTATTGGCAACTTTAATAGGTACGTTAATTGGGCGCCTATCGGTAGATTCCCCTCCATCCAGGCAAGAAGAAAGTGATCAAAAACTGATGTGTCCAAAGTGAACCGTTTCTGGAACAGGGAACTCTTCGGTTTCGTCGTTGTCAACGGGATGTTTGTTGCTTCCTTGATTTTCTTTCGATGCGAGGCGATCGATAACGCTTGCTGGGAGGAATGGTGCAATTTTCTCATAAATCTTAGGATCACATCCTCAAAAGAGAAAGAGCTGGTGGAATCTGCTTGCTGCAGGAGTTCTTTTTCTGTTGCTATCAAAAATTTTACTCGAGGCAAACAGTTTACTCCACTTTTCTAGAGCGAGTAAGAGGGAAGGACAACGATGAAGATGATTTTTGGACAATGTCAAATTATGTCATAAATCAGAATGATTTATGTCCCGGACATCATGTTGGAGTAAATCAAATATTTGACTTTCAATTTTTTATACCAAATAAAGGTTATTATCGTAAAAATATTCATAGTTTAAAATTGCGTTCGAAGTATTTATTTATTTTATTTATGCTACAACGAACGAGCAGACTTAAACGCTATTCGATTCCGATTACACTAGTAATAAGATAAGACATAAGTTAGTTTGAACAAAATTATGAGAATACAGTGCAGTACAAGCGTTCGTAATCTAATCCATGCTTGTCTACTGATCACGTAGGGGAGCTAACTAACATCATTAGCTAATGTTCTCCCCCGGTGGCCCCATTAGCATAGCTGACGAGACAGGGCAACAACAGGCGTGATCTTTCCTAATGAACACAGCAACACATATCTGCAGCATGCCACATGCCGCTTCAGCACTGTACATGGAAAATTACTTATGCATAAACACATTATGAGTAATGTAGCAAAATTTCTATTACATTGCACCCACTTTGCACGATCCTATACCGTCCCGATCTGACACGGGAAGCGCCGGGAAGTGGCGGAACTTTGGTGCAGATAAGTAAATATTCATGCTGTGAAAATTTTCCATCCCATCTACGGGAGGTCCTGGGTACGGGCGGACCAGATCACCTCAGATTAGATTGGGAGGAATATAATTAAACGTTCCGCACAGGCACGAGTGTCCGGATCGATCTGTACAGACAAGCACAGCAGACCAGTTGTTGTGTGCTGTAGATCTGTATCTCGATATCAAAGATGCAGGGCAGCAGCATTACCATTAACACCTTTCGACTTTGGGATTAGATAAGCTAAACAACACCACCCTCTCTCTCTATCTCCCTTCGCGCAGGTAATGCTATGATTGGAGTCGCTCTTGTTTCTTACACCCTAATGCCTACAGTGATTGAAATTCTTTTGCTATTCTGAATTAAATTACATCATCGAAAAATAGGAAAAAGGAATTAGAGTGAAGCTCGGACCTCACCAATATCTAAACAAACGGCATCAGCTCCAGGAAGAGGTGTGAGCCTAATCTCTCAAGGAGGTGGTCCAAGTTTTATGGGGCGCCAATTCGAGAAGATTTACGGCTGTTTGTACTGCTTGGGCGAAATGGATTGAAGTCATTTGATAGCGCAGGAGGAGAAGGAGGAGGCGTTGTGTCTAATTTCGGGTGCGAATCCGTGCCATTATTAGGTGATTATTGCAGATTGCAACCTTTTTTTGCTTTGGAAATAAAAACGTTCATGGAGTCAGATGTATGTTTTGTGACTTAAAAATAGAGCTGAGGTCATCAGCATGGTTTAGATCATGGTATTAGAAGAAGTGCCAAAAGGCTATCTTAAATGGAACTGGTGTGGCATGACAAACAGTGAAACTTAGAAGATGACAGGAATGTTTACAAATACAAGAGCATTTTAGCGAATGTTTCTGTACTTCAATTAATTGTAAGAATAAATTATAAACATCCCCTCATATAATATTAATCAAAGACACAAAATATTCCCAAAACAAAAATGATCTTGTATCCCCGAAAGCCCAAGGTGTTGAGGCGATTACAATCTTGTTAGATTATTTGTACGCATTAACAACACTCATCACACACACACACGTTGTTTCAACAATTTACAACACAATCCATCGATTTATGGCACATCATTACGGCCGGATTATCCACAGTAAAGAAGGCCTCCTGGAAGTCATCCTGGTCGGCTCAAAAGATTGACTTCTCCCAGCGATCTGGTGACAATAATTTACCGATCCTCATGGGAGATCTCGCAGGGTGTGAATCGGTGAAACGGAACGGCACGTGGACGCATCGACCAATCCATCGCAGCCCAATGGTGCGATAAACCCAATTTACAGTCCATTTTCTACCACCCGCGATAACGATCGTCATAATTTATCGACTTCTCTCAGGCCAGAATGCAGTTTCGGGCAGAATTTACAGCCTACTCCTTCAGAACCGGTAGCCCGTGTGCCTATTAATCAGTCATACGAATGTGTCATGATGTCTGTTCACTGTCTCGCGGCGTGCAGCACAACAGCATCTTCAGCGCTGTGTGTGCGATTGTTGCCATCGTTGCCACCGAGCTGTCTGTCCGTCTGTCTGCTTGCCGGTCGCTTTATTATTATTCCACCGGTGCGCCAACCAAGACCGGGTGCAGATATTCGATCCCCGAGAGTCCGAGGTCTTATAAATATCGCCGACACAGCATAAACTGCACGGCGAGCACCACCTTAAACGCACTCGCTGCAACCACCGCGATCTATCCATCGAGCCCGGGTTGTGTTTAATGTTCCGAAAAAAACAAACGCCGTCGAGATCTGGTGGATGCTGTAGGGACGACACCGTCCATTGCAAGGGGTGGGTGCGTGTGCGTGTGTGTGGCACGTTTGTTTTCATTTCATCCGTGGTTTTCTCCTTCTCACAACTCTGAGCTGTTCCCAGCGCGAAAACAGAACGTGCAACGGTAGCAACGGCAGGTTTGATTGATGTCGGCAAAAACAGGAACATCTGTTTGTGGGTCGCCTGAGGGTGGCATGGCCAATGGCGTGTTTTCGGGCGTCCTAACTTCAAAAAGCTTTTTAGAAGATGCACATCAGGGTGAGAGTGTGTGCCCTTGCTTTCTCCAAACGACCGCCGCTCATCAAACTTGAGTGTTTATAGCGTGTCCGGACATATGTTCTGTGGTTTTGTGGGATGTGTGTGACTCTGCAACAACTTGTTTGCATTCTATCAGACCACCGAAAGTAGCGACAGAGAGGAATGTTACAACTTTAATTATCTGTCACTCGGGGAGGGTTGATCGAGTGTGTGCCACTAGTTTGATTAGCATTTTAGCTGATTATTCACAAACGGCAGTATGTGTATCAAGACACACTTAAAGATGCTACACGATCGAAGAATTCTTGGTGGAATGTTTTATGTCCACGAGACGTTGTCAGCGATCATCTCACATTCCCCTTAGCAAATGCTTTATCATATATACAAGAAGTAAACATTGTGAAATGGATGTTCATAATTTTCTGTAACGATCAGCAAAATGCCTCCGGTCAGTGACATAAAACAAACATCAACAACCGGGCATGGATCGCATCCTGTCGATTGCGTTTTGATACGCGATACATTTTCCCGGATGGCGTCCAATGTTTTGTCTGTGGTGATCAAAGCGAAGATCGAGACAGAAATCCCAACGCTTTCAGACTTTCGGACACGATGGATACCAGCTGGAAGTCGAGCAGAATTTACAGACATATCAACTCCGTAGTGAAAGGATCGCTTCATAGAGATCGATTTCATTTGGCGCTCCTCACCAAACATCACCCAGCTGCACATCGTCTAAATCTGCGTGACAGTTTTATCGCATTTTATCCCCAAGCTCCTCAAAAGACCGCTACTATTGGTGAGACATTTGAGGACGCTTAAATTGTCAAAAATAAAATACCAAACGGAACCAATAAAGAATCGTGTGTCGTCCAATTTATTTCCCTTTTTTTGCGCCCAACGACCCAATGTTGCGTTTTTTTTTTCGTTAAGGGGAGAGTTAATTAGTCACCGTTTGGTTGTAACAATAAAATGTTCCGGGGTCTCGATAGACATTCTTCTACCACGATTGAAACTGAACGGTAAAATGGTTTAATTGCGCCGATGTTCAAATTGGCCGGATTCCGATCGCTAGACAGAGGTAGCACAGCCAGCAAGCGACATGATTTATCGACAACTAGCATCCGGATCCATGCCGCGATTCGGTGTGAGCCCTCCCTCGGGGGAATTAAGGTCCATTGCTGGCTATCTATTGTCGATGGGGTCGGTAGGGAGACTTCTGCCAATGGGGGAGATGGTACATTTTACGAGTGTTGTTCCGCAAAGCGTGACTTTCTCATTTGTTGTACAGCGTGTTGTTGTACGATCCGGTGTCGTTGATGACGACGCCAAACGGAAAGGGAATCGGCTGTTGACACTAGCCAAGTTTTGTGTGGATATTAGAAGCAGAAAACCGAGGTAGTACTGTATCGAGTTACTTGTTTTGGTTCAACTCCATCCAACATTGGTTGGTGGACCGAAGGGACACTGAACGGAAATGCTGTCCAGAATTTCATTCTTCAGTTGCCCAATGTTCTTGGTACGATCGTCGCAAGAAAACATGCAACATAGCGGGGTGGTGATGGACTCCGTTGGATCCATGGTTCCGATTTGTTAGAAACCGTTGGGTGGTGTCGGTTCCTTTTTCGTTCCAAGCAAACACCGACGGGACGACGAAACTGCTAGATGCACTCGTGTTCCAGTGAAAATTGAGCAATTACACTAGCGAACTCTTTGCGCCCGGTGGGCATTGGCATCGGGAGGCTATCGTGCGCTGCTTCTCCGAATGCCGTCCGGGCCGGTAGTGTTTCGCGGGATGCAAATCGCGCGGTCGCGATTAATCCGCAAGCAAATCGTGCCGTGAACCGGCGGTCAGCCACATGATCATCTTTCGACTTAAAAAACCTCTACCCTGTGACCATACCTGCTCGATATCGATGGAACCGATGGGAAAAGGGTCAAATTGCCCGGGCACATGTCATGCAGCGGTACATTTCAACCATCCCGTTGGAAGTGGGTTCACCGGGCGGTTATTTCTCGTCCGTATTTCGTTAGTTTGATCAGATGGTTGAAAAGTATGACCGTGGGTGATGAAGGAATGACTAGAAAGAAGGAAGCAAACGTCGAACGAGGGATCAATCGATTGATCGACCCTTGGGGAGGACTTTAGATCGATCCTAGGATGCGTTGTAAGTGTCAAAACGAAGAATCCCTCACACGGAGTGTTAGAGGAGACGATCGTGGCTTTACTTGCTCATAGAAAACTCTAAGCTATCTAACAATGTTGCCAACAGCAACGTGACGAATGCATCGCAGTAGATAAATCGATCGTTGCAACATTGCCTCAGGTTAAGTTGGATCGCAAGGGGGAGATTATGATTGAACCTAGAAAAAAGTGCTTCAATCGATTTGATCTGGTACATGGTTGATCGATAGGGACCAGACGCAACATAATATGTTTTTGCAACACCACAGACCGAAACGAAAGAAATACATTATTCTCGTTGATCTTTGCCACCGCCTGCACGTAGCAAACGAGCTAATTTATGTTTCCTTTTGGCTGACATCAATGTTATATTTAATTTTCCATTCATTAACGATAGCTGATAGCGACTGTGTTTACATAACATTGATATGACGCCTTCCAAGGTACGCTAGTCGCAGCGCCACGGCACACTGGCAGAATCTGCCCTACTTCTGATAACGTCCTGCCAAACCAACTAGCTGCCAACAAGCCTTGAAACAAGGGTTTATGTTTTCAAACACACGTCAGTGTAAATGGGCGATCTTGCAGTCTGTATTGCTTCCTGTATGTACTATTTCACCATGAATGGCTCAGATGTCCATTCATAGATGATAACCGGAACAGGCTCTTGCTTGGAAGAAACGATTTCAATAGTAGCTAATAAAAAGACGTTCGTGACTCACGAAGCACCATCGAAGTAATGAAATTGTGTTGAATTGATTTTCTCCCTTTCTCGCACACAAAATGTCATTGTCACTTTGTCGTGGATTCAACAGTGACAGCGTCATGGAAAGCTGTAAAAATCCATAATAAAAGCAATTTTTCAACCTCAGTCGATCGATCGTTTTCACTCAGTTATAGTCGGGACGACTACAGACTTACGTTTCATGGAAGTATTACAGTCGTCAAAAGAAGGTTATTCGTTTTATGAATCGAATAACTCCAATAAGTGGTTAGAGCCCAACGATCGATCCTCTTCCCTCTAACTGTCACTAACACCAATGGACGCTAGGTTTATCTTGGCTAAACTGTTTTTATTTCATGATTATGGCACCTTTTTTTTCAAAGATGCATTTACTTCTTTGACAGAATCGAACCGGTTCCTCATTATTTAATTAAATTATTTAATCATTAATTTAATAAAGAGTAACAACGTGCTGGTCACAAGACCCACACCATGTTCGATTCACCCACTACGTAAGACCGAGCAGTACGAAAACCTCTCCCAAGAAAACGTATGACCCGTTGTGTACCCGCTGCTTGTGTATCTATTCATTGTGCTGTGGGTTATTTGGGGCCTGTTTCTACGGTTTTTTTTTTACGTACGCGTGTGCGTAATAGTTCCTCCAGACAGCAACAGCAAAAACTACAAACCAGAGACACATTTAAAATGGCAAATCAGATGGTTGAAGTTTGGCGCGGATCGTTGAAATAGCTGCCCATCGAGTGCTTGCCAGCAGAAGCGAAAAGCAAAAAGGAAGCAACGCAAGCAATGTAGAAGGCGTTCTGTGGTTACCAAATTCGGCGTGCTGCGTGTGTACGCGAACCGGTTGCCAGAATTCACGGAAACATTTTTGCCGCTTGGAGGAGTTGTTCGATGGTCGAAGATCTGCGTGAGTTCCTCAGTTTGGCAGTCGTAGAAATTCGGTGCGTTCCGAAGGCTCTCTACCCTAGCGAACTGTTATGAGGTCATCGTTGAGAAGGCACACGACACGCGGGCCTAGCCATCTCGCCCGCAAATGTGATCTTATCGGAGTGCGTTGATTTCGTTATCCGAGCCCGAAGTTAGAGTGAATAGAACCAGCCCATAAGATAGGTATTTGATACATTTTTCTTCAAAGAAAAGCTGCTCCATGAGCATTATACACAGAGGAGTGTCTTTTGAAATATTCTAACGCTCTAACAATTCAGTAACCTTGAACCGGAATTCCCTCGTCGGGAGCATTCCACATTGCGCTCGCGGAATGATTAATCATGTTTGATAGTGTGCTCTAGTCTAGGGTTTAAGCTTCGACTTGGAAGTGGTACTCGAACAGCACCTCAGTGTCTGCAAGCATGTTCCTATATTTATCGCCCGTTATACCCTTAGCGTTTAATAGTGGTCATAGAACCGCGTCTTCTGGGACAAGTCTCGGCGACATCATAACGATCCGTATTAATCCGCGAACAGACACCATAATTGCTCACACCCCTCCTTCACTAGTGTCGCTTCACTAGTCCCAACCTACTCGCCAGACTGCGGATGACTACTCTGCCACGACAGACAGACAGACATATTCCACTTGAGAGCCAAAATACATTCGAGGGCGCAACTCTGTCTGTGTTCTCTTCTGTCGCAAGGAGGAAATGTATTTTCAATTAAACTCATACATCCTTTGCACTTGGACAAGTTGGCTCACCACCACCACACAGGTTAGTTCTCCATTGGACTGTTAGAAGTCTCGAACTCTTCCGCTCGACAGTCTCGCCAGTACGTCCAGTGCACTTCCTACGCTCATCTGAAGTCAATTATTTTTAAACCGTTTTATTTTCTTCGCAACAGTGTCTTTTTTCCTCCCGAAGGAAAGGAATGATGCTCCCCCGGAACTTGCGTGCAGCAGCGAATCTGAAGTGTGCAGTAATCGAACCGTTGTATTAACGGACGCGGCAGGAAAGCGAATGAGGACGAAACTTTCCCTCTTAATGGAGAATCTGGAGATAGTCCGCGCATCATGACATTTGGTGACTTTTTAAGTGCATGTCGTTTGCCGTAATTTGTCAGCATAAAATGTTTGCATTTCATCAGCAAAATCAACACACGCACACTCGCGCTTGGAGTGTTGTCGGAGACACAAGAGTGTCAAAAACCCTTCCAGCAAAACGCGGCAAGTTGACCTTTCGGCAGATTGACCTCGATTGCATCAGTTGAGGCTCCCTTGAGGCATTGAGAAGCCCTTTTTCGTTCGTTTGCATTTTGTTTTATTTATGTTCCTCTTCATACACTGAGCGAGAGCAACATATTTGCTCTGGATTCGTGCTCTGTCTTTCCTATTCTTGGGAAGTTGGAAGCTAGGAAGATAAAATTCAGTTGGTTAAGATATCAACCAAGTACCGAGCATACCGCAGATAGTATCCGAAGCAAAACAAAAAACACACACACTTTAACCCCCAAAACCGGAAGCGACCAGCCAAAAACCAGTTTTTCCACCCATTCCAAAAGGGGCATCGCTTCATACGTGCTTCATTCATGCTTCATTCACACTGCTGATGACCTGGCGAAAGGGCATTCCGGTGCTTACCCCGTAGAAGAAAAAAAATCCCGACACATTGTCCCAGCAGCAGCAGCAGCTGACGAAAGAAGTAAAATTGTGGTACATTCATATGAGGAAGAAAGGAAAAGAGGAGAACGAACCCACCAACATCCATAACATAAAATAAGCGCGTACAAGTGATCCGTACCGGGGAACAGACATACTCCCCCGACTAATCTTCACTTACAAGCAAGCATAAGGGAACCCCTCATGTTGGCATGTTTATTTGATTATTGCTGCACACAGACCCATTTAACGATGGATCGTGGAGATCTCAAACCGAACGACGCCGACCACCGCGTGCCGACTCCGTTAGGTGCCTTGTCCAGATATGGGCCCTGCTGAAGAATGGTGTCCCTTTGTATCTCTAGATGTACGACACGGTTGCATGGTTGCAGCCCGAATCCTACGAGGCTCCAAGCGAGCTCAAGCCATTTGCACCCACAAGAATGTTGCTGGATGTAGTGCACACTGAACGGTGTGTCGAAGTCGCTAATTGAGTGTCATTCATCTGGTGGAAGCGAAATAAGAAGGAAGTGAGAAATGCATTCAACAGCGCTAGAAGGAATTGCTCAGTAAAGTAGGACACAGCCTGCCACCCGGGTGAGGGACACATAGTGCTAAATAGTGGCTCAAGAATGAGGTAGGTGGACATGGAATGTGCATCTCACAAGCACAAGCAAATAGGTTGTGAATGTGTAACACAGATCATTTCATCCTACCGATGACAGCTTTAAAAGATGACTATATTCCAACTTTGGCTGCTTGTCGCGAGGCACAATAGCGGATCATGTAAACGATCATTGGAAAATTGCAACACGGAGCGACACGTTTCTCGCTGAAGAATTGATTAAGCGTTTTCTTTCAGGTGTGATACAACCCATTCCAGTCAACCATCCTGAAACGCTTGAAAAAGATATCAAATGGTCCATCCGATTGAGTTCCCTTGCTTCTGGGTATCTCTTCCGAGCTTCACACAATTCTTCCAGAAAACACACTTCTACCAGCTTTCACTTTGATAATTTGTTTGCCAGCTATCGCTAGCGCCCGATCAGGCGGACGCATCGGCTACTACACGGTCGATAATCTTTGTAATATATTGCCCAACCCGGCGGCATAATCTGTTAACGCGAATCCGACGGTTGTGGTACGGTCGGGTTTGGTTATTAATTTATCAACTACTGCAGCAGATAACCGTACCCAATGTCACGGGATGCAAAACCGCTCGTCCATGTATTTCATGTGGGATGAACCTATGTCCGGGGTTTAAGGAGTGCATCCAACATGTTGTGTACGGCTTGTTTCGATCGTTAAGGCGTTAGGATGGACAAAACACAACGCATCTAAACCGTTCTTGTAGTCGGTCCCACATGGGTGTCGTCGCTTCAGCTGATCTTGATCCTCTCTTTCGCGTCCGAACATCTCGCCCGAGAAGACGAACGTGGACATAAACATCGCTAAATTATGGCCTCACCGAGTCAAAAGTTAATTTGCAGCGATTTGAAAATCTAAACCCACTCACTAGGCGCTCGTCGGTCTCCCTGTCTCGGATCTTCCACTTAGCGTGCGGCATCCAGAGCCATCCAGAGTTACCCCCGGGTGGGGTGGTTACGAAAAAACCGCCTCCCAAATAATCATTCGAGAAACCGGGGAAAATATTGGGTCGGTCATGGGAGATATGCCACGCAACGGGAGGAGTGTTTTGAGTTATCTGACAGATCTGATCAAACCATTGCTGATGTTGAACAAATCTGACAAAGATTGAGGATGGATCCTGGCGGTTGTTTCGGGTAACGAAAACACGAATCGGATGGAAGGAAGTAAATGGAAAGTGCATCAAACATCTTCCCACACATGCAGACATGTCTGTATCCCCCTCTCCCCGGGTCACGTGGAGATACAGTGTTTAAAAGTAACGAAAAACCTTCTTTGCATCCCTTGCGGGGATTGATGATCTGCTACCATTTTTGCTGGACCTTACACGGACCAAACACGCACTCGTATATCGGATGCAACAGTTGCAGTACTGTCACGGGCAATTACTCAAAATATCAATCATCTGTTGCCCACAAGCTATATGCTGGCCTGACAGTGAGGTGAGTGAGTCGAGTGAAAGGGAGACCCGAGTTTTGCTCCCATATTCAGTTGTTTAAACGAAAATGTCACGAAAAGCTCCAAATTTGTTTTTAAAAGGCAATCAGCCGTGTTTAACTATTGGAGATTTCTTTTGCGAACAATTCAAAGATGGTTCCACAATCAGTCGCGAGTTACATCAGCGTTACATGCGCGTATAGAATTGCTTCAAGCTGCTAGCATTCAATCGTCATCAAGTCGTGCTTCCCCACGATCGTGACAAATGAGCTGTACAGAAAAGATTGGAAAAATCTATTTACTTCTTGACACCTCGTAGACCACATTTATTGATGGCTTCCACACTTCCCACTCAGTGATAAGAAGCGCTAGCAAAATTCATCAACCCAAAGGCTCTATGTTAATGTAAGTCTTTTCCTTCTTTTTTGTCGCAACACAGAACCACAAACCCCAACAGTACTCGCATGCAAAGGCTAGCAGCAAAACCCATCATTCCCCTATCCATCACACACACGTCCGTCACATCAGTCGACGCGGCCACTACATTTGTTATTCTGACCAGGATAAGAAAGGCTTCCCTATAAATTACGTCATTTTATGGTTCGAAACCAATCGGCCTCCGCCACTGGAATGCCGTGGCTTGGCGGCAAGCATTGATATACATTTCGTATTCGCGGCATTCTTCCATCAAGTGGGCAGCTGACTTGGCAGCAGTTGAAAATATATCTCTGCGCAACTTAAGCGGACTGCGCGGAGAACACGCAGGGCCCGTACGCTTGGGGTATATTACTTTGCAGTTTGAACCTCTTACTCTGTGTGTGCAACTCGTTAACTTTTGTTCGTTACACCACGGATCGTTGGCCTGAGTGATGAGAGAGAGAGAGAGAGAGAGAGAGAGAGAGACACAGGGAGTTAAAAAAAAGAATGCTAAAGCTTTAGCATTTGCATACGGACACTAATGGGCGCTTGACAGCGTATAGAACCGGCGCTTTCTGCGTCCACAGTACCTTTCATTGATTACGTGACTAATTTAATAACACCGGTCTTGGTGAATCAGTTCCGGATCGCAAGTTGCCACCGATCGCTTTGTGCCTGTTCTTTCTGGAGCTACCGGCATCGGGAGATCATTGTACGGTCACCAGTCTGTCTGCTACGATCATCGCGCGGTTGGAGAAAATCTCGACTCCGGTCTATCCGTGTCTAATTGTCGTTCCACTAGAATCCGTCCGTCACATTGAAATTGAAATTCGTCCTCTATTTGCAGGTGCCCGGAGCAATATTGTACTACAAAGATGATCTCCGATGGCAAACTCTTCCCTTAGATCTTGCGATCTTCAAACGATTGGCTACATGGGTGTTTATGGAACCACGTTGGCAAAGAAAAACTCTCCCATAAACAAGCATCCGGCAAAAGCAGTGTTTACATTTTTATGCACGCCCTACAGCATTGCATCGTCACTCAGTCGAAAAGCGTGTGATCAGCGCGTATGGTCTAAAATAAACCGAACCGACCCAATGCGGCAGACATGACCTGCCCGAATTTATTAGCACACTGCCTGCGAAAGGGATGCGGAAAGCGACCTCATGCAGCAAATGCTTCCTGTTGGTACTGGTGGTAGTACAACAATGTGACAACTGTGGCCATAAGCGACACACCAAAGCCAAACCCTGCCTTCATGCGTGTGTCCCAACCGCAACGTAGGGCGCCGTGAAATTAGCAGACCAAACAGACGATAAATTACCCCATCGCATCTTCCATAGGTCGGTTGAAAAGCCGAACTGTTTGCCACACAACGAGTGTGTGTGCGTTTGGCTGGGAAAGTCGCCAAAGTTGCTGCCTACTTTGGCTGAAGTGATGAAAAAGGGCCATCATCTTCTTCGAATTGTTTACGCCATAAGAAATGCACCGAGTGCTAATATCTTTATTGGTGAAACCCTTACTACAAATCATCGAAATGAATGATTTTTTCATTCGGGAAATGTATCCAAATTCACAGCGAGCGTTAGAACTATAAATTGACCTCTCCCCCCCCCCCCCCCCCCCACACCCTCCCCCTCCCCAACGCCTGGAAGTAGGCAAACTCACCTCGGACATGCTTAAAACATTTGTAACGCCTCACGTGAAGGACGCTCTCGATCGTGGTGCCACCGTTCGGGTGGTGCTGAAGCACATTCTCTTCCAGCTGATAAATTTCCCCATTAGCGGACAGATTACCGGGATGATGGTAGTGCGGATACTGTGGGTGCTGCACACCGCTAGCATCGATGTAGATGTAGTCGGTAGTCTCGTTGCCGTGCACGTTCGGACCGGTAGGGTTGGTTTTCTTTGGTAACTTGGTGGGCCTCTTTCGGGGTCGTCGCGACTGTGGTCGCTGTTTTATTGCCGGCTGTACGTTGCCGCCAGTGGGTTGCCATCGTGCGGACGCTTCGGGTGCGTTCAATGCTTCCCGCCGTGCGCGGATGGCTGCGTATGGTGCCCGAGGGTCGTCAGCATCGACCGCCGGTTCACCCGGGACTAGGTCCCAGACTCTGTTCGACCCAACGTAGATGCCGATCGTCAGCAAACCGAGCACCGAGATGGTAAGTACCGTGCGGCCCAGTACCAACCAACATCGACGGCGCTGCTGGAACGTCTCATACTGGTGGCTGTTCGTTCTGGCTCGTTCGTCCATCATCTTACTTGCACAAGGTTCCTGCCATGGCGCATCTTCCTACCCGGTACTAGCACATACTCTCCCGCAGTAGGAAGGGACGCGTTTTGTTTTTCGTTCACCGCACACACACACACACGTAATTTCAATTAGCAGCTCATTTCCTAAAACACACTAAGGTACACTGCAAACACAGGGCGCTGTTATCAGCTACACGGCAAACACTTTGACGTTGCTTCTTTTTTTGGCACTTGCGCTTAAAAAATCGTGTCGACATAGAGAGAAGGATCATGAAAGTAGGGGAAGATGATAGAGCATTCGCGACAATGTTGGAGCATAGAATATAGCTGCAAACAACAGCTGGTTCAATGTTACGCGCTTGTGATAAGGGTAGGTCGGCACTGATAAGATGCTAAGATGGGGTTTAATGTCTTATTAGAGGTCTGTCGTAACCGTTTCGGGTCGATTATTGTACGTGCATGTATGAGGTAATATCAATTTTGTTTCAACAATAAAAGTTTCCCGTTTCAACCAAACGTCTCTTTTTAGGAACACAAACCGAGTATCACTTTCAAAACTAGCTCGTCTGCATTTTTTTTTCTTTATTTACTCTACCTGCTACTCATCAAGCCCCGTAAACACTAATTACTCCCCAAATGAAGCCGAAATGGGCGCGCTAGACCACCGTTCCCTGCACATAATGTCTCAGCATATTTGTTAGTGCCGAACGAACTGCCATTGCACCAGCGTTCCTTGACGGCGGCGGCTTCGTCTGGCCCCATATTTACGAACTTTGTCGATTGTGGAATTGTGAACCACGGCGTTGAAGTTGCGGATTTGTACAGACAAAAGCAAAACGAAGAAAAAGTAGAAAACGAAACACAAACACAACGGTTTTGGTGGCAATCGTCGGTGTTGCTACTCCATCTCGAGTCTGATTTACTGACCACCAGCACCACCACTACCGGGTGGTTTGCCCTCTTCTTTGGGGGCTATTTGTTTACTTGATGCTCGTTTAATTAAATCATGCTCGTATGAGCGTACTGTACACCGCCACGCTCCCGCAGAAATTCTCCGACCGCCTCCGAATAAAAACATCAAACATAAAGCATCATCATCATCAAGCCGATGATGCTCCGCTTCGCACCGCATTTTCCCATCCAAATCGGCTACGTTAAAAGGCCCCCGTGTTTGGGATCGGCCACCGAGGAGTTTCGATGTGGGAAATGATTTGTCGGCACTTTTCGGCTTCGACTTCCATCTGATCTGCCTTTGCTGGTCGATGAAAGAAAAGAGATGCCTCTCGTGCCCTCCCTCGAGCTGCCGGAAATTGAAGCCGTGCGCCATGTAAGCCGGTAAGTGTACTTTGGCACTAATTTGATGTAACTCTGGGGAGCCGGCATAGATTCTAGATGCTAGGTGCATGCTGGAAGTCTAAACACCAAGTAGACTCTTGGGTGATGGAATTGGTTGACTTCGAAAGGATCTGAGGGAGAATTGTGTTGAGAAGTAAGGGTTGATCTTTCAACGCTTTTCCTGTTTCTTAATATAATTTCATAGGTTTACGCATTCCCAAATGATGCAACGTGCTATCGATTGATTGAGCCAGCTTTTAATGGGTGTAAGGATCAATCGATTTGACCTCATTTCTGCTCGAATGAAAAGCGCTATTCTAGACATTCTCATTTGTCACGCATTACATGAAACACTGGAAAATCACTTCATATGATTGATGCAATTGCAACTGATGGACTAATTTAGCCGTGGTAAAAAAAAATGGGAGAACATCCCAAGCTCCGTTATTTTGCTCTAAAATGAGTATAATTATGTAATCAAACCCACAATCCACAACACCAACCTCTAATGAACCGTACATGATTCCAGTGTGATTCATAATAATGCCGTTTTTCCGTGCCGTTGCTCATCACGAACCAAATATGCGCTCGACATTTGGCTTTATTTTCAACTTCCATTCCAAAGAATGAATCCCAAAAAAATTATTAAAAAAAAACAGCCAAGCTAAACATTCACCCTTCACGATTCCCAATTCCCAATCCCAATCGATCTTCATCGAGCACGCGTGTGTGGTGGCGATTTTTTGACCGCCCGCAACAAAACCCGAAATGAGCGCCCGCACACACACACACACACGTCCGTCCACGGATCGACACGGATCAAGACACACAATACATAATTTATGTATTATGATTTAATGTGTACCCTTCGATTCGAGTGCTCGAGTTTGAGAAGCGTTTTTGGTGGGCCCTCTGCTCTGCTGTTCCTCGTTTCCTTATTGTGCCTCCTTCACATTGCACATTGTTCGCTTCCCTCTTCTAGCTGTTTGCTACTCCTTTCTTTTCTTTTGGCGTGCGTACGTGTGTGTGCGTCCCTTGCCCTGTGCACGGTGGCAGTGGAAAGGATTGAGGGATGCTCCACACGATCGAGCACCATCATCCTTCCCCGAAACACACATGAACGCCGTCATCATCGATCCATCTAACTGTCCATTTGGCTCCTGAGGTTGTGAGTGAGTGTGCTCCATTCTAATGTGCCGGTGCCGGACGGCATGGGACTCTCACTGTGGTCGCTTCTGGGGCGTCGAAAGAGTGCGCCAGAGCACGAGCATAATTAAGCGGTTCAAAAGCCGCTGAAATCTTAACCACAATCCGCGAATTTGGGGAAACCCTACTACTGGACACTGCACAATGGTGTATGAAGTGTCTCGTCTAGCTATCGATCAGATGGTGAACGGAACTAGACCTTCCTTGTTGTCAGCCACGTAATTTGTGATTGTCTACCCTTATCTTATCATTTTATTTGTCACGAAAACTCCTACCGCGATTGCGTTTCTGGCATTGAATATTCTTGGAATTGTAAAATCAATCTCGGCGAACGAGTTTTGCGATATATTCCTCACGTAATACATGTGTAAGGAGTGAGACTAGTCACAACATGAGACGTATATGATTGCATCGGTTATTCTGAACTACAACCGAGCACGTTACACGTCGCACACGCGGAAATGAGCAAATATTCTTGCAAAAACCTTCGCGTGTATCACGTTTCACTTCACAGCATCTGTTGATTATGTTATTTAACGAGTGTCCCCCTGGCTCGCGCGCCCAACCGATTCCCGACTGCTCCACAATCTTTCAGAGACAATCAACACGGTACACACACACGCACACCACACCATCGGGAGATCGAAAATGTGGGGCGTTTTGAGTTTCTTCATTACCCTTGCGAGAGAAAGAGGAGCAAGGTCTGTAATTTTTGTTTGTTTTATGTTTCAATTTTATGCCCTCCCAGCTGATAGCCACCGTCAGCCATAATCCTGTTTAATCTCTCTTTTTCGAGCGAGTAATTTCAGTTTTTCTTCCGTGTTTTGTTGTTGGTGCTCCTGGCGACCGTTGTTCGATGATTTTTGCAAAAAAAAGCATTTCACTTTACGCCGGGTGTTGGGTACCAGCGAGCGAGAACATGAATTTTGTTTCTGTTAAGCGATTTTTCACGACCAACAATTTTCTTTCACCCAATTAAACTGGCACTGGTCAGTGTGACGCGGAACAACTAATCTCCCAAAGTGTCAAAAAGTGGATTGCGAATTCTTGCTGTCCATACGCACGGGAAAGCATAAAGAAAAGATTTAAATATTTTTAACCTCCTCCGTTCTTTTGATACACTCAAAGAAACAATTTAATGGCTTTACGCGGCACATTGTGAGAGACTCTCGATTTTAATCGCTTTTTTTTTGTTTTGGACACCAAAATTCCTTCCTTCATGACCCTTCTTCTTTCGTACGCACTTTTTGTTTTCGTACCAAGATTCACACTTTCGCACATAAAAGCAGACACACAAACATAAAACGCCAAAGCCCACCGAGGGGACCACCTTTGAACCACATTTTACACGAGACGAGGAAACATCAATCAGAAAATCATATTTCTTCGGTGCCGCGGGGTATGTTTTGTGATGCTTCTGCCTTTTTGTGATGCTGCTGCTGCTCTGGTGATGATGGCCAGGCCTTCGACTGCCGGGCAAACGTAGCCGGCGGCTCGAGGGCTTTTTAAGGTTTCCCGAGAACTCCGGCAAAAAACACGACAGATTTAGGGTTCTTTTGCTGCTTACAGAAGGCTGAAGCTGTGGAATGCTTCTGAAAATTTGCTTCTGTTCGGCTCAGGAACTCATCTTCGGAAGCACATCTCGAAGGCACTGTCCAGGGCTAAACTAATTCTGATTGAATTTTCGTAACTGGACACAAACACATTTTTGTATCTTACACACAACTAAACCGGTTAACACTTGAACTGCTCTTTTTTGGTTTCATTTAAGCACAAGCATTAATGTCACAACATCACTTACACCCCTTTTTTACGACACGACTCTCACGCACAAATCTCACCTCTGACAACCGTCGTCCCCGATAAGAGGATCTTTAGCGGATTATACCGAAAGGCCCCCGTGTGTGTTGTTTCTTGATTCCTTTCTTGCGCGAACGCAACTTGCGCAAGCTTCCACCGATCGAAAAACACGTGCACTCGCGACGAAGCTCACCGAACGACTCACTTGCTGTGAGCGACCACAGGTTCGCAGTCGCGCGTATTTGGCTGTGCGTGCGCGAGAAACCGCGTAAGTGAGTTCCGGGAGAGTGAGAGAGCCCAGGCAGTGTTGCATGAATGTTTGATATCAAACATAAACCCAGCTGCACAGTGTTTGGGGCTTTGGGGCAGATAGGAATATATCTTGCCGGCGTTTTGGCGGAGCCTTTCTATGGGAGCGAAGCATTTGTGGGCGAGACCGTTGGTGAGAGCCTGCCGCCCAGCACAGTTCATTCGATCGCGATCGTGAGCTCCCAGTATCAAGGAGTTCATTTGACTGCTTGTGTGAAAATTTAAATTGTTTATTTAATCATTTTATGGGTATTGGGACTTCAACTAATCCATACTTCAAGATTGATTGCAAAAGTCGGCTACTATATCGCTAGAGATTGATTCTTAAACATCAATGTATTTCTCTCTCACTCTTAATCTGACCGTTTGGACAATGAACACTCTCGATAGCAAACAACGAATAGATAAATGCATCTCCACCAGCAATGAATGCCCTGGGCCCTTTCCTTTGCGTCTCATCCTTGCCGCCACCCATCGATGACAGTTTATGAATGGGCTTTGCGTGTTGTGCAATACCACGCTCCCACCGACGAAGCCTCCAATCAAAGCCTCCCAGCGCCTACCCATCGACATCTGTGCTACAATGTCCACATACAGTAGACACTGGTCCGCATACACAGGTGGACTTGTCCGCCTGGAAGGAAACAGACAGCCGAGCAACACCACGCGGTAACCAACCAAAAAAAAAAAATGTATAAAACACAGAAATAAACATGCGACTCATGCTTCCCTCGAGCTCACTCGTACAGCCTCCCGGTGAATAAGTGGTTGAGAAGAAGGGAAAGAAAAAAAAACCTACACCGACTACCACGTAACCGTATCGGTGGGCAGGACGGGCTCGACGAAAAGCCAACGAAAACCACCTTACACAGCCCACGCATCATTAAAACGAGACCCAGTTCCGAGTTTGCTTGTGCGCAAAAAAAAACCGAACTCCACAAGCCTTTGCCAGGCACATGGCGGGCGATTTGTTTTGTGTTTTTCCCCTTTTCGTGCGCTTGTCTTTTGGCCCGTTGTCCAGGGCGACTTTGTGTGCGGAATGGGAAAGCGACACCCAGTGGGCTCCTTCGAGGCTGGCTTGATTCATTGACAAACTTCCGCTCCGCTGTACCTTTGCCAACCGGCAACCCGCGTTAGGAGTCTGTGTATGTGTAAAGGGTTTATGAATGAATGCATTTTTTATTAGTGAAATCTTCAACTGCAGTGTAGCGTGGGACGTGAATCGCCAAGTATCTCCTTCTCCTCTTCAAACAAGACTCATGGATGAATGCATCGATTAGCACGTTTGTTCGTCTGTCGCCCAGGGTGGACAACAATCGTGGAAAATGTGGCCCTATCGACCGTGTGTGCTAACGTGCGATCGTTGTCACTTTCACCCGGATCGGATAGAATTTCAACCAAAGTACCGAAACAAGCCATTATTCATTGTTAATTGGGGACTTTATTTTTAGGGGCCAAGTTAGACGATGTTGAAAGCGAGTCCGTCCGGCAAGATGCATTTGCATTTTTTCGGTACCACTCGAACCAACTCTTGAATGTTAGTAGCGAAAGTGAACGCTGCTATGCTTTAAATGTTTAGTTTTATTTGTTTTCGATCAAAACGTCCTATATTCCAACCACATAGAGCTGTCACAATTTAAGGTCACGACACAGCTGCGACAACCGTGTGATCGAAATCACCGAGAACGACGTGTTGGTGTCCAATGTTGGAGGTGAGAAAACTCGATTTCCGCCATTCGTGTAGGCCACAAAATTGGATCGTAGGATCGTAATTGGAACTAGGCTTACGCGCAAGTTCGCGCTCGTAGCCTAGCTCTTCGCGATTCTACGATCGATCAATCGATGCCGATCTGCACCGATTGACAGGACAGTGTGAAATTTATTTAGTTTCAGGTGCGGTATGGGTGTCACCGGCTGCAAAAAGGCACCGGATATGGTGGGCCTAGACCCCGTGTGGTACAGAATCCTCACTGCTTGGAGGCGAGATCTTGCCAGCTTCCAAATGTGACCACGAACAACCAGAAACAGTAAGAGGACTATGACTCAATTTCGGACAGCGATCGTGGGCCGTGTCGGAACATGTAGCAGCGTGAATGGAAGTTTGCTCTAATTGACACGGTTTCGTCCGATTTGGACCACGTTCGCCATATATCGACCAATTTTTGTTGTAAGAAGCACCTCATAAAAGAAGGTGTCATATATCTTTAAGGTTGTCGGATCGATTCACCCGACAGTTTGTTTGGATACCGATCGACGGTAACATCTCTATTAGACTTCACAGCTAAGAGGCTGTGATGTGTGTGTGTGAAATTGTGGCTGCTCCTAATGTGAATGGGGCGAACATAAATCTCGTTACTGTGCCCATAAATTCCCGCGCCCGATGAGGTGAGGTGAGTAAAATTTGAATTATTACGATCAGTGCACTCGATATGCACGGTCGGGCGGCATCAGCGCGACTTAATGTTGCGGTGTTGTGTTTGCCTCCTCCTTCACCCTGCCAATGTATAGTCCCCCCGCCCCGGGGCACTAATCCTGCAATGTGGAGAAGAATCTGAATCTGCACGCTCAATCAAACCCGTCGATTCAAGATTCTATTCGAGCGCCATTCCAACCACACCCAGCGGTACTGTGTCTTCCGGCTAGAAATTTCGCAAGACCCTGGCCTCCATGTGTTGGCTCATGTTGATTAGCATAGTCAACGGTTGCGATCTCAGCTGTTGAAGTGTATCTCCCAAGGAAGAAACGAGGCTTTCAATCAGAATCAAACGGCGCAGATCTCGATGGCGTGCAGGCAAATTTGTTTGCTATTTGCCAAACCCACGGAAAACGGTTTCATGCAACGCTTTGTGCTTTAACGCTGCTCCAAACACAGACTTAACCATTCCCAAGGCACACCGAAGATCAGGCGAAAGAGCGGGAGAGCGCATAAATCATTGCGAAAAGTCGTTTATAATGTCGTTTAATGATATGCTCAAAGTAAATATAATAACCACTATCGAGCATTCCTGCAGGATAATTTTACCAGATGCATTTTCCGATCGTTTCCTTCGTGGTGTGGAATCTTGGGAGAGATGATTTTGAGGCGCATCATGCACAGTCCCAACAGGTCACTGCTGTCAAAGGCGCGTTATATTTTCGTTCGGCCATATGATTGGCCCGACGACAACAAGCCATCGTTTGCGTGAAATTGAGTCGTTGATGGGTAAATTATTCAGTATATATGAGAGCTTTTTTGTAAAACATGTGATCTTACAACACAGATTTGGCTTGGGTCAGAAAGAGAAATAGCATAAGTTATGGTCATTTATGCGATATCACTATAGATTTGCTATAAATTTTACTACAAAAAAAAAAACTCTAAAGTTTGTTAGGTTAACGCTCCAAAATAAAATAATGAAACGGGTAATGTAAAGTATAGCAATCTAGTGGTCACACTTATTGATAGGAGAGCAAAAAATTCGGCATCGGAAGAATGCAGTACGTAAATGCAAAAAGCAAACGCAGCGTAAGAAAAGGGAGCAAATTACAGCACATTGTACCGAGATGAGGACAGTCGGTCCACCGCGTACTTGAAATTTTCTCTCTTTCTCTCTCTCTCTCACCCTATACCGACACCCAACTCCATATCTGACGCATCTTATCGAAAGAAAATTATTTTTTAAAAAGACTCCCCTCTTATCTCCCTGTCATTATCGTCATCGGCATCAACTTGAGCGAATATAGTGTGTGTGTGTGTGTTTTATTTTTTGTTCTTATCGGCTAAGAATGTTGTTTTCCATATCCCAAAACACAACGGTACGCAAGAACAGCTCGCCGATCCAAAGATCAACCGTGTGCCAAGGGTAGGAAGATTCGTGTTTTTGGGGAATTCTTTGGATTTACACACCCGAGAATGCGAACGATAAGACCGACGAGTTTGAAGCTGTCGGCATGCAAATTATGATTGAGATTCGAGATTCGTGGAGGTTATTGAAACTTGCAGTTCTCTTGTGCGCCAAAGAAGACTACCCAAGTCGAGTTGAAACACAAGATCACAGGGCTTGTCCAATAATGACTTTATCCTTTTCACTCGAGGCACTCAGTTTTCAGGGCGAAAAGTTCTTGGTGCTTGGTGCTTCTCTGTTCTATCGTTCGTTTCTGCTTGAGGGTTGTGTTTACATAATGTGGATAATGAATGGCGTGTTGGTGTGGGCTAAATTATCAATTTTCTCAAACATTTTCGATGAATTTACAGACATGCACGCTGTTTTTGTTTGCTTTTGCTGGCTTTTTGTAGAATGCAAGGAAAGAGTTCAACCTGTTTGTTACAAGTTTTGCTAGAACTCAAGATCCTTAATCGAGCTGCTTTACTCATCAACGTTGTCAACGATCAATTACCAATTGATGTGTAAGTTAAGGGCCACCTCATCACTTGAATCATGCCGCAGCCGGTAATTAGCAGCTTGTTAGTCAATGCACAAATTCCAACCATGATACTTCAGGGCACTTAAGGTGCTGGAAACACTTATCGCACACACGAACCAAATATGCATCAGCGCGGTCAACAATTCTCCCGTTTTCCCGCCCTGCTGCACTTTAGCGATCCATTCGGACTCCGCAATTAAAGTGTAGTTAGCGATACTACTAGAACGCGGTGTACGTAATATCTTGGGAGGTTGGTCCGTTTGATTCGATTTTGACGCCGGTCACACGCCAAAAAGGCGCCCAGCTTTAGCACTTCGCGGACACGAACGAACACGCTTGATGTTTAACCGATCGCACCAAACATGCAAACCGGCAATGAAGAGGATTAAATCCAGACCGGTCCAGGGAAATGGTGAGGAAAATGCCTTTTGTTGCTCCGTTCCTTTTGATAAGCCATTCGATTGCACATGCGATTGACTAAGCGAGAAATGCTCCCGAAGCAATATCCTTCACTGGACGTGCGGATGGCGATCCGGATCACGCTGGCCGAACTAGAAACACCGCCTAGAAGCGGTGTACTATTGCGTGACTTTGAGCAGTAACCTCAAGCTTTGGGCTCATATTTGAAAGGAAAATCCCTGGACCTGGGCGACCCACTGCAATCGGCACGATTTTTCATTGCCTTCATGCCACATCATGCCACATCGACGACGACTCGGATGCAGTTGTAAATGGGAGGTTTCATATCTAACTCGCATCCACGTCGGCATCGGGAGGCATTCGGTGTCGTGACGTGTTGATTTGTTGCCGTACCTAAATCATTTAATTTCGCTTACTTTTACGATCGGAAGAGATACTTCAAAATGTGATCAAATCACTTCCATTAGAGGTAGCACGCAACGAACATAAGAGAGCGAGAGAGATCGTGCATTTAAGCGGCAGTTTCTATTTTTAAAGAACGTTTTACGACTTTAACTATAAATTAAGCTGCATAATAAGGAGAGATTTATTTCCTAACAAACAAATTGGTGCTGCAGTTTGATGCTTGCCGAAGAAGGTGATTGTGAATAAAAGTTTACCCCATTTTTTATCGATCATTTATCGAACTACTTCACAAACAGTCCACAGCAGTAGCAAACTGCGCACCGGAAATGGGGCGATTGATTTAAATTTATTAATTTTTATGGGCCCATCAAAACCATCCGGAACGATTTGGAGGAGGGCTCGTCAGCGGATTTTACTACTGAGCACGCTCGCTCACCCAATCGATGATGATCATTCGATCGCGTTCAATCGCCAGACTGCGACGACTTCAGGTGGGCATAATTTTACGATTTGTGTTACCAGTTTTCACCTCCAAAACGATTCACCATGAAAATGTGCCTCACCCGGTTTACCTCTGTCTCTCTCTCTCTTGCGCTCCAAACGTTGATTAACGAGCCACATATGCCACCGTGTTGAGTTGCCCCTGGGAACTACCTGGGACTCGGAGCAGAAGGATTATTTTCCAATCGTTTGCAATAAACCGAACTGCTGGCGATGATCATCCGCCCATGGATTTGCATGGAGAGTAAGCAATGTAAGGAGATTATTAAGCGTAATTTAACCGCACCGCAGATGATACTTTTGCCACCTTTGCCAGATGTGGGAACGATGCACTTCTCGGCTTGCGTTTATTTGCATTGGAATGGGCAACTGGTGGGCCTTCCTTGATGCGTTTATCTTATCTTCAAGTACCGCACTTTGTTAGATCGGCTTTGATGCGTCTTATGAATGGTGATGTTTGTGTACTGCAATACCTGGGTATGTATGTGAATATTGAAATACATCTGCCCGTAGGTCGAGCAAGTTTTCTTTTGAACATCTCCCACGCACGGTAAGCAGTAACTGCACAGCTGAATAAATCGCATCACAGGAGTGTTGGCTCCGGCAAGCAAGAAGCTGCAACTTCTCTTGGATCATTTTCGCGCTTGCTTTAACTTTCAAGCGTACAAATAATCTCTACACACTCCAGAAAGTCCCACCCTACAATCCCGACCCTCTCGATCCTGAACGGCGATGCAGGAGAGTAGATCATCATCATCATCGCCAGCAACATTCCCATTCACCTCGATTTGCAGGCTCGTGAAAGGTGTTGAAGATGAAACGACTCCTCGATCAACGGAGCTACTACAGGCCGAGTAATTCATAAATGTGCATTTAATGCGCATCCCGTTCAGCAGCAGCAGCAGCCACAACACAGGAATGTTGCGCTCTCAGCCCTCGAGGGCCGAAGAAGAAAAGTGATCCTCTAAACAACGCCATCAGCTGCTACGAACAGCTACAGCGCCGGTGGCAAATATTTACACGCATAACTTATGCTCGATGTGGCGGGATCGTGGTACTGCTGCAATGGCACGGTTTGCTGTGAACTGCTTCCGGCTACAGTATGATTGAGAAGATAAGAAGTGCCACTCGAAGTGCCCACCGGATAGTAAGTATGTCTTCCTTTTTCGTCGGATCTCGCGCTGCAACCAGCCAAACCCCAGGTCAACCCAAGGCTCACGGTAACTGAGCACAGCTGCAGATGAGCAAGCGTATTAATCACATTTATTTGATGACGAAATAATTTGCCATCGTGTAGCATTCTCGGCACAGGATTTTTTACTTGCTGGCTGCAATCAAAAGGAAAATTTATTGACTCAATTTGTCATTGTAGCGTAAAGATATTGAATCAGTGAAATGCTACATACAATTTATAGAACTTCTTTTTTAAGCAAGATATCTCTTGCATGGAAAACAGCTCCTGACATGGGATAGTTGAGGCCGAATCTCACAGTCGCCATTTTTGTGCGTTTAATGCCGTACTACCCTCCAACGCTCATCTACCAACCGTTTGATCTTCCTTAATCTTAAGCCAAAATCCGAGATTACTGCGCGCGAGCACTACCATAACCGTTTGCCAACCGATCATTAGCCATGTAATTAATGTTTTACCACGGAAAATTAATACCAACCGACAGTGTACAAAGCGCACATAACTGCACACACACACACACTCGCGCATCGATGCACCGATTGCAGCGACTCCGAACACCCTGCGTATTGGCTGTGGTGACTACCGGCCCACACAAAACACGCGGACCGGCATCTACTGGAACTCGTCATTTGCTAGGGTTGGTTGTTGGACTTGTTTAACCTCGATTCGGAACAACCCGGCGGTGGATCAGTCACTATCCACCCTACCAAACACACACACACACTCGCCGAATGCACCCTCTCTTGCTTCACTGCCTTATAAATCATTTTTTCGACAGGAGCTATCTAACATGTCCCCTACTATATTCTCACTCGGCTCAAGTGTGGAGAACCGGTATCCAAGCGGTTAATTTGCTGTGGCGGAACGCCAAATTCTGCACCGTAAGCGCTGGTGGTAGCTTAAACTTCACGCCTGGCATTACTGGAACATGACAGGAGCCGAAGAAATGACGAGACAGTAAGCGCTTACGCACCGATACGCACGCTTCTTGGGCCAGCATTAATTAAAATCCTCCTTCGCCGGAATCCACCAACCAACAAGACGCATAATTAATGCTGTTTAACACTCCATTGGTTCGCACCTACGACGAAGCGCGCTCCCAGAGCCGGTTCGACCGCTTGAATCGATTTGTTTCTCGAAAACGTCGTGTTTGAAAAAATCGTCTTCGGCAACGCAACGGCAAACAAATCGGTTGCCTATCAAACTGATCTGCGCACAGGAAAATGAGAAAGTTTTTCTTAAGAACTCGAAAGGGAAGAAAGGCCATTTGGGTTGGTCAGAACGTGTTGGCTGTATAAAGGTCACAAGGTTTTCTTTTGGGGAGTTATGTTCCAAACTCTGAACGTATTCCAAGAAAGTAAATCCGATTATACAATCTGCATGCCGCTAGCCGACCAACGCCTATGTGGAGGTTTCGGTTAAAATTCCAATTTTACGATGCACAAGCGAGATCTGAGCCGTTTAAGTAAAGGTTAAACGATTGTGATAATACTTTGAGTTGTTGCACGTAATGCAAGGAAATGGCGCATGTTTTGTTGACGTTAAGCAGGATCAAATGTCACATTATCACCAAATCACAAGCAATTCGATGCATATTATCACATCTTCTGCTTTGTGGCTCAGTGGGTTTGCAGGAAATCTGTAGTTGATTTCAAAAAGGTTCAAAAACTCTTATTTCAGCATGCAAAACCACTGAGTTTCTCTCTTAGCTCCATGCTGATTAGGTCACGGATGAACAACTTTTGATCATCCGATTGTAAAGGACTGCTACTAAAGACCTCGTCAACCAAAAGGCCTAACAGCTCGGCTTCTAAGACTACTTGCCCTTCAGAGACTTCGTCGTCCAAAGGACGTGGATGCCTAAGGACTCGACCCGATTGGTTTTGAAGCTTAGGTTACTCTTCACGAAAGAAATCCATCTGCATTTCGGGAGGGATTGCTTCAGCACGATACCACCTTCAAAACAAATTCTTCAACCTTCTAAAACACTTCAAAAATTCAACATCACTGCTTTTACGATCATCCCTTCATCAACTTCCTGCTGCTCAACCAGTTTTCTGGCTTACTGACCCAATTATTCGCCCTTTTATAGTGCACCGCTTGCTGCACATTTTGCCGTTAAAAACGATTCTAACATGCACCGGTTATAAAATGCACCGTAAAGCTTCAACCACGAAAAGATCAAGCCATGGGATATTGCTCCGTGACGGACGATTTTCTTTAAAACCTCCCTTCTCCGTAACCTCCCCATACTCCATCCTCAGGCTGGGACGGCTAACAAGTTGCAAATGATTTATCCACAGCCGCCGTGGCAGTTTTGATCGGGTCGAATCTTCAGGCAGAGTAGACAGTCGGGAACTTTTATTGCCCTTTTCCCCAGCGGAAACCGTGACTCGAACCATGGGGAGTCATTTCGGTTTTCATGAGACATATATCCCTTGCTTGCGCCGCCACTCTTCGGAGCAGAGTCGGTGCAGTACACCATGTTACGAGAGAAGGGGCAAAAAAGACGTCGGGGGAGTTTTTGCTTAGATGTAAGACAACAGGTTTCCGGTGATTTATTCGTACCATAAAGGTATAGAAATCATGTGAAATGATCACCGGCGTGCGAAACCGGCCTATGGTTCGTGCGTGCAGCGATCGCTAGATTCATTCATAAACGTCTAATCAACGATCGGAACCCATCGCTCAGTGGCTATGTTTCGCCCGGTGAGTTATTGAATGTCTGATCGGAGTTTATTGCCCATCATCTATCTGGTGCCAATTTCGAGCAGGTATCATTCGTCATGCTGCACAGTTGGCTCGCAATATTTTGTTCTAATCCAACGCTAGATATATTGCCGACCTAAAGCGTTATAACTAGCACAGTTAAATTAATTTAAATGCAATATTTGAACGGATTAAACGGATCCAAATTGAAGATAAACGAAGAGATTTGTTTAAGCCTGTTTGCCTGCGAGACGATTCCCACCCATGCGGCCGAAGATCAGTCAAAGCCTCTCTCACATTCATATCTCAATCAGAAGAGTGAGATTATTTTTTCAGCACCCTGTAACGGGGCCACCAGCAGGCCCTTTTTAGCCTGGGCGTCGGCCACTCCCTCCCGTGACGATGGAGGTCTTTCTAATCCCGGTAACGGAATAAATCAATTAGTACAACACACGCCGTAACTCCTAATGGCATCGAAATGGGGGAGGCACAACAAAAAAACAAAACGAACGTACGAAAAGCCCATTTATCTTCAGCTACGATCTCCCGGTGCCGATAATACGATGGCCACGATCCTTCAAACTGCAAAGGGTCACTTGGGCAGGTCGTAGAACAGAAAATGCAGTCTTGTCGGAGCTCTCAACTTCAACCAACGGGCACATATACACGCATAAGGGAACTCTGGCACTGCAAGCTTTGAGGATAAATGGAAATAATTCAATCGACTCACGATTTCCATCAAACCAAACAGCACACCGTCAGGCTCGTCAGGCGGTCCCCGGTTTCTTCACCCTGATCACCGAAAACGAACGACAGACATTTCAAGAATGTTTCCCCCTGAGCTGAGATAACAAAAAGGGCTTGGGGTCCTCCGAAAGACAGGATTGAGACTGTGAAGTCTTCGGCGTGCATACGAGAACCGGGAAAAGATTTACCGCGCGTACAAAACATAGAGTTTCCACTAATCGATCGACAATCGCCATGTTCGCAGACGATTGACACGTCGTTCGTGTGTTTGTGTGGAGAATAGAAATTCTACTCATGTGTGCTTGTCCGTTTCACCTGCAGGTTTGACGCAATACCCCACCCACGAACATAGGTCTCCCGGCTCATAGTAGAAAGGGACCCGCGTTTTGTTGCGAAGGGATATAAATAACGCTAAAAGTGCCATAAAACAAACTGTCAGTGCGATCGCGGAAGATCGCGAAATTATCACCCCAACACCAACACTGGCAAAAGCCGTTCCCCGGCGTTGTTGGTAGCAGCCGTCCGTGTGCAAGTGCACAAAATTGCACCGCAGCTCCCTTTCCTGTTTGGCTCGCTCCGCACAGACCTTGCCAAGAGTCGCACGGAACGTACCATGGTGGCTCCAATTTGTCTGATGATGCGATTAATCCCATTTTCCCCTTTCTGCTACGACCCTCCTCAATGATGCTACGAAAGGGTGCAAGCAGATGCTGCTACCCCCGGCGAAGTAGTAGTCGTTGTCGTGGCCAGGTTTATTTGTTGCAGCACAAAATTGCGCCTGGATGGGCGCTCTCACCAGGGCACTCGTTTTGTTTTATTGCATTTTAATGTGCAATTTCATAACGGATTCACGCGGCGTTGCAAGGGGTGGTGACACTAGCCAGATCGCCGGTGTGGCTGCTGCTGCGGCACGCCGGGAATTCTGATCAGCTGCAACACACCAACCAAGCCCCGACCTGTTGACAGCGTGGCATGCAGAGCGGGGAACTATTGTGCCGGCAGGATCTCTTGTGGCAAAACCGGCACGCACATAAATTACCATTCGGAATTTATCGCTTGAGACAGCGTGTTGTGGTGGTTTGCCAGCACTGAGCGCGCAGAGTCCGGTAAGGTGCAATTGCAGTGTATTTTGCTGTTGGAAACACGAAAGGTGATGATGATGTTGCTTTTGACTCGTCTTGAGTTGCGTGCTCCGGACGGTTGCAGGATGAAGTGGAGAAAGTAGATTAAATGTCTCATTGTTGCATTCCGAGGAGTTTTTGGGTTGGGTTATATGAAACATGACGTGTGACGCAATATAAGTCAAGACACATCAAATCATTTCGCTTACTGAGAAGGGACTGGACTTTATTCTGGACTGGATCAGATGTAAAGTTTGTTGGCAGGCCCTCCAACAATTGGACTATAACTGTTGAGATTACTCGTTGTGCAACTCAACTTTACAAGAGCATAACCAACCTTTATCACATCTTCCGATCATCCTTAGAGCGCTGCTTTATATAAAAGCTTCCAGCAATTTATTCACCATGCTGCCAACCAGCTCGAACATGTGTGTGTTGCTAGTGTCGCGGGTTCAGAATTGATTGATCTCTTCTTTTATAGAGTGAACCAAGACAACTCGCGAGCGCCTTTCTTTTCGATTCGACCACACGAGAGGCGCAACAAACAAGTGATGAGTAGATTGAAAGCCATTCGAAAGCGACCAACCGGAACGATGTTGATGATCATGATGCACATCTTCAAGTGCGACGCTTTCTGTATGATCTGGGCCAACGTGAAGACGGGCCAACCCTGCCTCAATAACTTTTTTTTCTCATTTCGATTACAAAACGGTAAAGATATGGTTGATGGTTTGATCTAGAAACAACTTACTCAAACTCGTCTTTGATCGGGTTTTTTTGCTCCCTGATAATAAAACTCATCTTTACTACTTTTAATTTGTACTGTAAACCTTCATTCCGGTTCCTGTTTTACATCCAAATTGCCAAAATAGAAAGGTTAGCACAGGGAAACGAATTTAAACACGTTCCGGTTTTGTTGCGTCTCCGAGCGCGATCCTCCAAGCGCAGCCAAACGACAAGCAGTTTTTTATTAATTTTATTCAATAAAAATTCCGCTAAGTCATTAGTTTCTAATTGATTTATTATTAATTTTCATATCAATGGCGTAGCGATGGGAGAGAAGACATACAACGGAGCAGAAGGACGGGATGATGGCATAAATCTGAACCCGCCGGTAAAAGACACGGGCGTGCGCCACATGTACACAGGATGATGATGATAAAGTTGTACATTTTATAAACTCTTCCTTCCAATCTCTTTCAACTGCTCCCCGACTGCAAGCCTTTCTCCGGACTCCACACTAAAGAAGTCTCGGTTCAATTAATTGTGGTGGAAAAAATCAGCTACGTCAGGGTATCCCTTTGCCCTTGACTCATCTCTCTCTCTCTCTCTCTCTCTCTCTCTCTCTCTCTCTCTATCTCTCTCTCTCTCTCTCTTGCTGCCTCAGATCCACAGGCCCTTCATTCCAATAACATCGATTCGATCGATTTTCTACACCACGATAAGTGACCGCATCCGGACGAGCGTACACAGACCACCGAGCTCAGCAGCACACTGCCCAAGCAGTCTACCAACAGCAAATTACTTATCACACGATGATGGTGCGGCTAGGCGCGACCTCCAAACCACCAGCCATCATCATCCAGCACTATTCCAGCACATTGACCACACACGAAGGCGCACGGCGGTAAATTTACCACGGCCTGATGACGATCGGCAAGAGCGGCGACGGTGCTGAATCGCGATTAATTTTTCCAATGAGCCGAGGCACGGCGACCTGCTGCTACACCGACATTGCGTTATCTCGGTAGCATTCGTCCTGCTGTCGTCGGGTGGTGGGAGGACAAATCAATCGAAAAATGCCGCCCATTCGCTCACTGCGCACAGAGCACATGTTTGCGGAAGCTAGGTGTTGTGTCTGTTTGCATTGTGTGTGAGTCAACCCGGCCGTGTTGACACACGCGATGCGGCCTACGCAGATTTCGGAACCCTCCGAAAAAAAAGTCAACAGTCCGTCACTGTTGTGAATTATTTGTCCCAAAAAAGCGAATGATGGAGCGAAGCAGTAAACAGTAGAACCTATAAAATGTGGTTCCATGTGGTTGCGTGAAGCACCAACGATCTCTCCGCGTCTCGATCATACTCGCCCGATAGCTCGATTCGGAGGATAACGTTGATCTGTTTGCCGAGAAGCTTATTATAACGCATCCGCAAACCGGTTCCACGTCATCTTTTCACATTTCGCACAAAACACATAAACCTCCATCCACCCATCATCCCGAGCGAAAGAACAACAAAAAAAAACTTTGAAATAAAAATCATCAAAAAACTTGACGACGAAGTAAAACTTTTTAATTAACTCGCACTCGGAGTACTCGTCGCGAACTCCCGTCGGCTTTGGTTAGTCTGGCGCTAAAAAGAAGCATGAACTGACCCGACGCTGCGTTGCAGCTACTTTGCATGCTCCAAAAATAATTACCTCATCGATCAATCAGCCAATTTTATGGTTCATGTTTCCCATGCTGCTTCTCCGCAAAAACGAACGAATGATGTTTGTTTACTTTTGCGAAGGTTAAGAGATGAAGAAAGCAGACTATTTTTTTTTGTGGAACGAAAGAAAATTGTTTACTGCAGTGCGGTTAGGCACATTTACACAATTCTTTTCTGTTTTTCGCGACGAACAATATAGAATGCAGTTTACGAAATTCTTTTCTTGAAGGGATGCAATCAGCAATGTGAAATGATGTTTTGAAATCAATTTATGACTTATTGATGATCTTCGTATGAACGATCGGTTCAATGTAATTTTTGTATGTCTTATAGTTGTTATTAGTAACAATTTGTACTATTATGAAGCTGATAAAACCCCAGATATGTTTTTTTTTTTTGTAAGTTGTATAGTGAGGAAATTCAGAGACAACAGATTCTGCTACGATCACTATGAAGGGGAGGTTGTAACGGTGATTAAACCTTCCATCACGATTCCTACCGACCAATCTTCCCACACCTCCCCATCGTCATCGTCTGCTACCCCGGGTGGCATGGATTTAATAACTTCATAATCAATAAATTGTAATCTACGTTAAAGGTAATAACGATAACAATAAAATTAATCTCACCGCCAACTCCATCCGACTGGCCGAACGATTCAACCGACCTCGTCGCACGAATTGCATATGAATAAGAGCATTCTACATACGCTCTAACCATACCCTTGCACCAGTTCTCGAGGGCAATAAGGAAAAAAAACGCCCGGTCGCTCCCCTTGCACGGAGGTTCGTTTTCATTTAATCGTTACTATCGCTGATGCCAATCGACACAGCGAGATCTCAAGCCCAAGCGAAACAGTATTGAGTTGTTCTGCTGATCGATGCTTTCATTTCTCTCCTGTCTGATCTCGATTGCTGTTTGAGTTTGCATTCGTTTCGCTGCATGCTACCCACTTCCGTTGATTCTGCATTACTTGCCCACAAGCGTATAACCAATTATCTGTGCTAATTTGTTACGGAGGTTACCATGGAACAGAAATCAATGTAATACACCACCTACCTTCACAAGCATCCGGTTGCTCCTCGGATAGTCCGAAGAACCCTTCCTGGCAGCGATCGCAATGGATTCCTTCCGTACCACTACTACACTCACACTGTCCACTCACAACATTGCACATCAAACTAACTGAACCATTCACATTACACGCACAGGCTGGACAGTCAAGATCCAGATTGCCATAACCCACCTGCGGAACAGAACGCACGTTAAGTTTCAACCGTGCAACGACGAAATTCCTAAGGCGATACTTACATCACACTCGTCACACCGTCGGCCACCGTAGCGCGGTTTGCAGATACATTGACCCGTCGTCACGTCACACACATTGTTCTCGAGAGCACCTAGTTCGGAGCAGCTGCAGGGTTCACAGCCATCATCCGGTACGCCCCAGTAGCCAGTTTTGCATCGTTCGCAGCGCCAACCCTCCGTGTTACCTCTGTAGAAAGTGAAGGAGGTCAAGGGTAAGGAATATAGTTTTAAAAGACGATTTCTATACTTACAAACACTCAATGCATTCTCCAGTTTTTGCATTGCATGGCCCCCCATGACAAGAGCAAGGAAGGCACTGACTACCGATGGCCGTGGGATCGCCGTAGTATCCATCATCACATCTGACAATATAAAATTTTCGCCAAATTATTGCATAACTCATTCGAAAGCGATCACCTCTTTCTACTTACAATTCGCAATGATCTCCCGTGTACCCATCCGGACACTGTGTACAGACATACTCCGTTGGATCTGAACTTCCACCACGTGCCTGACAGTTGGGAGAAAAGTTGTTGCTTGCATCCACCAACGGACAAGCACATTGTTGACAATCGTCTTGGTGTCCAATAGTTGCATTACCGTAGAATCCTGGTAGACATCGCTCACAGTTTGTGCCAACGGTGTTGTGTAGACAGCTGCCACACTCTCCCGTTTCAAGATCACAGCTACTCGCATGTCCATTACACATAGAGCACGGAATGCACCGACCAACTCGTTCGTGTGTCACACTGGTTTCATATATTCGAACGTATCCGAATGAACACTCCTCACAGGAAGTGCCTCTATATCCTCCGGGACAATCACAGCGCTCGATGAAGGTAGAACTGGCGGAAGATGATCCGCTAATGGAATGTGATCCAGAGAACAGTTGTGCTTGCTCCAGTACGCTTTCCACCTGGTCAGTATGGTAGGTACCGCGGAGCAGTATCACTTCCACGTCTGTCAGAACTGCCATGAATTGAGATCGTGTGACGGGATCACCGTGATACTCCGTACGTCGTAGTCGCGTGATGATGTCCTTTACCGTCCGTGGAACGTGGTACCAGTTGTCCTCCTTTAATGGCACCTTGATCGTAGCTTCACCAATCTCATCATAGCTTTCCTCTCCATATGCTATCTTCATACCGTTCTTACCTACCAAGACCAGATTCGGTCCAACCGTAGGTTTCCCACTCGTGTCACCACGCACCGTGATCCATTGCATCTTGAAGCTTAGTTGTGATCCGTAACTTCGCAACAAGTTCCCAAGATATCCTTTCGGTGCCTTCCAGTAAATGGCTTCTGTCTCAGGCATTTCAAACATACCGAACACTAGGAACCCGGTCTCATTATCCTTCGTCGGGATGATCTGTTCACTCATACCCAAATTAGTAACGGTCCAGCCTTGCAGTGTTTCGTAGCTGCTCGTTTCAACGTACGCCACTGAACAGCTTGTAGCAACACCGGAACAGTAGCATTTCAAACAACCATCCAGGTGTCCTTCGTCCAGCGCGAAGTACCCATCGGCACAACTATCACAACGCTCGCCAACCACGTGAGCCTTGCAGCTACACTTTTCATCACACTCCCGACCGGGAAGTGTCCCCCTAGCATCACAATCGCATCGCGTACACTTTTCTCCCGCATGTCCTGGAAGACATTCGGTACATCCCGGACCAGTAAATCCTTCTCGACAGTAGCATTCGCCTCCGATTGGATTGCACTCTCCAGTAGCACCCGGAGCGGTGCAGTTGCAAGCGAGACACGGCTCCGGATGGTTCGGTAATCGATCTGTCGGTCGATAATAGCCCGCCAGGCAGCGTTCACAATTGATTCCGGTGGTGAAGTGGGTACAGTTTTGACAGACGCCTCCACCGCTCATCTTTCCCCTGATGCTTATGCTGAGATGTTGCTCGTCGACCAGTTTATCGTAGATGCAGGACTTGGCGTGACCATGACACTGAAAAGAAATGTTACAGCATGCAATGGAATTTCCACAAAGATTTCAACAGATCGGTTACCTACTTCACACTTTTCACACTTGTTTGCAGCAACTGGAGTACCAATCCGGTAAGGTCGCTGGTTGTACAGAGGACAGCATCGATCGCAGTGCACTCCACAGGTGTTGTGCACACACTCACACTGTGGTTCGTTATCGATGTTATTATCATTCGTTTTGCACTTGCCGGCGTGGCCAGAGCAAAAGCATCTTCCACCAATTCTTAGCGATCGGATGGTGTAGAAACTTCGCTGTAACAATAAACAAAATAAACCAGATTTCCCTTTTGCTTTGCTTTTGGGCCATTACGAACTGTGGAGCGTTAATGCGCCTAAGAGTATGCAATCCGCAACACTCACAGCAAAGATCTTGCGAGCGAGCGCAGAGAGCGAAATTGAAACGTTTCGTGACAGTGAAATATTTCATTGGAACGAATATCGAATACTTTAACGTAAATATTGTACACCTTCGCATACCAAAACCAACATTTAAATCACTAAGTCAGCTAAGTTCAGCTAATTAAACTAGAAATAATCAATCATGGTGCTTACCTGAGCTTCTGCCTGTTGAATACGCAACAGCCGAATTCGAACGTATCGAGCAAGTGTAAAGTTTTGTAGCTCCGGAGAAGTGCTCTTTTCGCTCGGTCTCCCACTTATTATGGACAGATTGATTTCTCCATTTTCCAGTGGTTCGAGCGAAGAAAACTGTGTCGAACAAATCACCTCCGTGTCGCTTTTGAAGATGTAGTTTGTGCTGTATGCTGGCAATCCAAACCGCTCCCGGCATTCGGTATCATCTGCTGCGAAGTACTGCCAGGCATCGTACGTCCGTCCGTCCAACGATTTTTCTAGCACCCAGGCTGCAGGAAGCGGTGATATGGCCGCACGCATTGTGAAAAACACTATCTGATATAGCTGAAAGTATGAGAGAGAATAGGGAGAGTTAGAGGGACAAGATCAATATAAATACTTCACATTCATGCGGATGTGAACATTCTCTTGAAACTATTTAACCACACTCGTTGACCAATCGACACGGTAAAGGGACCTCTCTTACATTGCATTCCAATTATCCATTCATGCACGGGTAGACGGGTGAATTCAATGTGCAATAAAATTGTACCTTAAACCAGCAATTGGCAGGTACGAGCGCACGATGCAATTCGATCGCATCTTGAGCATATTGCAACATTGGAAAAGTATTTTGATTTGGTATGAAAGGGCTTGCTCATGGTTTACCCGTACAAACTGTTTGAGGAATTTTCATTCACACTAAAAAAATGTAACATGAATATCAAATATTTCTGTGCCTTTTTCTTGAAGACCTTGTAGACAAAAACCGAAATAGTTAACAACACTAGCTCCATTCCATTTTGGAACATCATCCTTAGGCTGTCACAAATGCATGATTTGTAAGTACGGTTCAATGTTTCATTGAGTTCCCAATCATATTTGCAACGAATGCTTCCAGCAACCAGCTATGGTAATCTCACTCTACCAAACCTACCCGTATGGTGACCGATCAAACAGACTTAATTGGCTCACAAATAACACCCACAACACTTTTCCAACTTCGGCTACGCTTCGTACGATCGAGGTGGTCCACTGATCGATCCGAGTGCGCGGGTAGGACCTGCAAATTTACCCACTCTCGCATGTGCAGGAAATTCGTTTCGGGACATTTGTTGTGCAGAAGCGGTACCATTTTTGGTGCACAGGCTCCACGGCATCATGCACATGATCATTATTGTAAAACAAAATCAGGCTGACCTGTTTGGATACGATCGTCGCGATTGTTGGAATAGGGCTCGGATCTGGAGCAGTGCAGAAAGCATGGGGACTATTCCACCTAGAGCTGTAGCAGGACTTGTGGCAATGGTGGACTTGGTTTGTCTAGTAAAGGAACTTCGTACAGTCTCTCCTACTTTGAGGACCATTCGCTTGATTAGAGCTGGCTTGTATTAAGAAAATAATTAGCTCAATCATAATGCTAAGAAAGCGCCTCGTGATCCATCGCTCATTGGACGAAGTGAGTCAAAGTTTCTCATCATACCTAGATTCCTTTTTGCTCGCTCGTAGAGTGCTCTGGATTGAAATCTGTAGCACACTCAGCACACCGAACCGACTCAATGCTGATGTACAAAAGTCGTGACATTCTCGCAGGCAAACAATTATTTTCTAGCCCTTTTATGGTCACAATTTAAAGGAGAAAAGTTCACGTACGAATAATGTGCCGCTGGGAAACGTCAACACAGTCCTCCTGGACGCGCATACTGCAGAAGCAGTACGTACCCGGAGTGCAGTTAAGCTGAGCAAATCGGGCAACGATAGCTGGACGTCCCATCCCAGACATGCCCATTTATGTTATGAGTTTGTGCGACGAATCAATGTCCAGGACAGAGCGAAGGGCGAGCTGCTCTTGGTTCCGAATAAACCACCCTAGTCCAGATCACATTCTCTGTGCTTTGTGGGTGTGTGTGTGTGTTGAAGCGCTGTTGTCAAGAATTATGTGTAAATCAAGTGAGTTGAGCGGTACGAGACAAACACGTGCCTATTGGGAAGGGACTTGGTAAGCTTCAGAGCATTCCAGCCACATTACTCAGCAAAGTGATGTGACGAACAGCATGTCTCGGACCGATGTACACCCATCGAGGGCGGAGGGCGAGGCAGTAACTGTCAGCGCGAAAAAGGATGTTCAATGCCAGTGAGATATGTTCGTATTGACGTTTTATGGCATTCCGATCGGGAACGTGCAAACATGCTGCAAACGTAAACAGGATGACAAAAATCGAAAATTGAAAATCTCTCAGCGCTGGGCCGAGATCGTGAAGCAAAGATCAGATTCTGATGCGCTTCCAATTATACCACTGATATATGACGAAAAATTGCACTCAACGTAGCTAAATTAATGACCACTGCAGCGTCATCCCATCAATCTTACACACCGTCGATGCTCGATCAACGAACCAATCAATCTGAAGTTAAATCGAGCATCAGATCGGAACACAAGTTTCCAAGAAACCACCGATCCTATCTTATATCCCTCCGATCAAAGTAGCGCAAAGATGTGCCCAATCCAAAGTGTTTACCCGTGCGGCACGGTGCAATCAACGCCATGTCCGGTACGTTTGGCACCGCAGCTATCAAAAGACTTCAACCGGAGGGGCGGTGACGAACCTCGATAATCTTAACGAGTTCCTACCGTGTGTTGGGAGTCAACCTTTATGAAGACGTTTTCTTCATTTGTTTCGCGTCTGAGTCTGAGAGAGAGAGATAGAAAAGAGAGAGAGAGAGAGAGAGAGAGAGAGAGAGAGAGAGAGAGAGAGCTCCGAGAAAGATTCCTTACGGAAGGAGAATCGTTGAAGCAATCTGCCTCAAAAAAGTGGGTCATAATGTGACACAATTGAACAGTAACGACAGAAGCTTAGTCGAGACCCCGAACAATGATTTTCAAACCAAACCATAAGGGGCAAAGTGTAAATGGTCCTGATTGATACTCAAAATGGGCATCTCCCTTGCCGTAAACACACATAAACGATTTAAAGCTGTTGGGTTGTTTTTCTCCACCCATTCAATGGGTAGGCTTGCTGGACTGCCATTCATCAAATGTTAATCTTTTAACAAACGAGACTTTAAACACCCGTTAAAATGGATGGAATTCTGAAGTGAACAAAGCGTAACACAATTTCCAGTTTGCGGATGCTGCGTTTGAACAGCTTTCAAAGTTTGAAGAGCTTTTTTCTCTTCCCTTTCTTGGTAGAGTTTCAAAGCTTTACTGACCATTGTGTCGCTGTTTGAACAAATTTTACGAAACAATAAGCGCATCAGCAAACGATTCTGTGTCCAAAAATTGCCGCCATTTGGGGATGCATTTTTGAAGATGATAAGTACAAACAGTAAAGTTTTTCAAAACGACGAACAGTTAAATAACCAAACTGATCTGGTCTTTCCCTTGTCTAGGGTATCGTTTCGCCCAACCAGATCATCACGCTGGAGTGCAATAGAATATGAAGATGACTCACATTAGAGATCTTCTCTCCTCGAATGACTTGTTTGAACGGAGTCGAGGTCTGGTAACTGTACTAACCGTTAAAGTCAACAAAACATTACGATCCCACCAAAAAGTGTGTAGAGCAGTGGTTCTGCATACCAGCGGGTAGCGGGCAGCAGCTACAGCAAGACATTCCACCAGTAAGATCAACCAAGCGCCACCAGCAACCAGAAAGTATGTGTTTATGGGTATAGTTTTCAAACATTCAAATATTGACCAAAATGCACCGAAGAATGCAATGGACGAGCTTTCAAACAAATATTTTAAAGTTTTTCCCTCTTCGTTTCTTGATTCTAGGTCATGGAGAACTTAAAGTGGGTATTGATGAGGTTCGGTCTTGAATATCCCGATAGAGACTATAAGACTACTCCATTTTTTACAAGACGTCTTCCACGCGCGGCCAAGGCTCAACAAAGAAAAATCATCGACCAATACATGGGGCGTAATCTACCAAAACATCAACCTTGATTTACACAGAAACCTCGTGTTTGAACTCTTCCTCGGAGGGACTTTTAGGCCCGTAGAATTTTTTTTACCAAAATACCTTAATCCTCCGCAGAAAAATCGTATTTTCCAAAAGAATTTGTTGTGCAAAAATTACAACAGCTTCCTCTCATTGCCTTTAGCCACAACTGATGAAACTGATTTGCAATCTTCTGAAAAAGATTGTTCGTTTATTCTTTAATTTCTAGGACGTTGAGTACACTGTTAACAAGAGCTTCAATATGCACCACAACTTCCATCTGTCAACTGCAGAAGCTTCCACAGCAGACCACTCACTAGTGAACAAGTTGGTTGGATAATTGTGGCCATTATTATTCAAATCGATAGCCAGCAGAGGTTCATTCATTTAAACCTCATCCTCACAGAAGAAAAGAAGCATCTTGGAATGAGTTTCCACATACGCACCAGGAGACTATGCAACAGAGTTGTATTTTTCACCTCGCAAAGTGTGACCAAAGCTGCCACTATTCCAAACCACCGTCTAAACTCTTCGTCGTTTGTACCAACCACCACCACACACAGACAAAGAGCTGAGCAGGAATACAAATATCATCTCTCCAAACATTTCATCTCGACTCGGAAAATATTAATAACCACAATCATAATGCAGTATTGGGGCATTCGAGGAAGGAAGGCTGCAAGATGCTCCGAACACAGATCGAACGAAACGGCACCAATGCATACCAGATCCGCTCTGAATGCACCTGAAGCGTCCCGATGATAGAAGAATCTCTTTTTCCATTTCTACCTTCCCTGGAGGTCCCGTATCAATGGCGCTGCTGATCGACTATGTAAATAAATATGCCCGACAGCGAGAAAATGAACTTCACATCACCATCATCCTTCTGCCCAGCGCTGTTCAGCAAGTGTTCAGGAAAGGGAATGTTTTTTGCTTCTTTCGTTCCTTTCATGCTACTTTGTGTGCACAGAGCACTCCCACCCAAGCGAGCATTTGTATAAAAATCACAAAAATACAGCTCAACACTTAGGGCCGACTTTTGATTTAATTCAATTGCCACTCGTTTGCTGCTCTGCTCCCGGGTGCGTATGATCGTGACCGTTGAGAGTTGCTTTTTGTGCTTCGCTTAGCTGAAGCTGGACGTCCAGTGGCGTACACTAATGAGCCGGTTTATATGTGCCCGCCAGCCGAACCAGCTAGCGACCCATGATTAGCGATGCAGTTGCGAATTATTTCAACACGTTTTATCGCACTAAACCTCCGATGCAACGATTATCGTTATTCCAGCGCCTGAAGATCTTGTGAGTATGGTATGGGGTGGTGGTGTATTGAAATGGATATTGAGATGTTGTTGGACCCGTTGAAAGCGATGTAAATTGATTATTTACGTCGATTGAAGTAAGTTTTATGAATGGTTTTAAAGGCAAGCTTTAGTATTATGCAATTTAGCCTGCTTTTATTGCGTTTCTTTACAAACAGTTACAAGCTTACGGTGAAGATAGGCTCATAAATATGAACGACTAATGTACCCTGATACAGGCCATTAAACATGTATTGATCTCTAATCGAAATAAATCAGTAAGCTCTGCCTAAATCCTACAACCTACCACACAGAAGTTTTTCCCCCTTTGTGCTTTTCCATCGTAAAATATCGCTTTCTTCGGTCGACTAAATCGTGCCATCCGATACGATCCGAAGATGTGTACGTGCGATAAGATGAAAAATGTTTTACACGGTGCCACCATCCCTCCTACATCACCCCGTTGGTTGATACGATACAAATCTTTCCGGACTCGACCCGACCGAATCGAGCTAAAAATTAATGACAAAAAGGACGTTGAAAAAAAAAACACCGAAAAGTGATGACAATCGACGAACGGGCAAGAAGAACACGGACGTGAGGAAATGTGCTGAAGGGCAAAAACACAAGCAAAACAAATATGTGATGAAGGATAGCAGTAGCGGACCAGCTGTTCAATGGACATCGATTATTTACCGGGACACCGAGGCTACCACCTCCCAGAAACGGAACAGTGATTAATGCTGACTGGCAGTTAGGTTCGGTTTCACGTTGCAGAGACATCACTTCTTCTAGAGGACACAACACATATGCTATTATAGAGCCCAAACTGAGCATACTCTGGCCAATGCTTGTTTGTGAATCGTGATTAATGAAGATCTTCGCTCGCTGCAGTTTTAACAACATTATCGCTTCCGTGCAATCTTCATCGCTGAGCTACCTCGTAGTAGTTTGAGAAAAGATCCCAAAAAGTGATGGAGAGATAATTCAATTAAAGTCTACCTTGGAAGTCGCACTGCCAGAGGTTAAACAGGTTTAATTCGAAGCGCTTCCGATAATTCGTAATTCGAGTCCGTCAATTGCCGTGCAACTTCATCAGCTTTATGGGGCCACCCGTCCAGTGGACCGTGCGACTTCCATAGCGGTAATGTCTTAATTTGGGTGCTGTGTAACCCTCCCCAAAAAAGCAAAACGTCAACCTACAATCAAGGCTCATAAAATACAATTAGTTAAGTGGTATAGCTTCGCCCAGTTTACGGAAGGTACACTCCATCATTGAGCGAAACGAACTGTCGTTCGATCGGACTGTCTCTGCTCAGCGGGTCTTTACTTGGTCGTAATTTAGTCTTAAAAAGCTTGGGACTGATCTGCATGCTGCAGTTTCTCCCACACGACCCCACACCCATGGTTGACCTTTTTCGGTGAATTGTTTCAAGAGGTTCCAATTTGTAGTTCTCGGTAGCATGGTGCGTGCGTGATCGCAATTTGCATTTCTGTCGCAACCTATTATCGTCTACCCATTGTTTTTGGGTTCCGATTTTTATTTAAAAAAAAACGAATGGTTTATTGTTGAATACATCCAATTAGTTGCTTAATGGGTTTGGAAGCGAATTACAAAAAAACTACGTATGAGGACAAAAATGGTTTATGTAAACAAAAAATGACTTCGCTTCTTGCTGGCTTATATACCCATTAAAAACCATTAAAATACAAAATGCAAACAACTCACCTTGAAGCAGCTTGAATCTCACGATGTCTAACCCCATGTTGATTATAGCAAACATTATTCCTTAGAAGAAAATAACAAAAAGCATTAGTGTAGAGATGTACAAACAGCATCCCTAACAAATCCTTGTTATTCTCGGCCTCAAAGTTCTCGAATGCATTGCATCCAATCCAGACGCAGCGATCATATGGTGTAGCAAAGAGCAAAGCAAATTGTTTTCTTGCTCCATCTCTCTCACGCTTTCCATTTATTTATGCTGTTTTTTTCCAGACACAAGAACAAGCTTTACCAGAGATCATATTTCAAGCGCACCGAAAATCGAACCACCACATCGTTCTGTGTCGCTTAGTGTCGGTTTGGATGAACCAGAAGTGTGTTTACAAACCACTACAAGAGGCCACGACAAACAAAACCTCCCGTCGCTACCAAAACATCTTTTCTCGCGGATTTGAAAAAAGCCCTCTCAAAGAGATTTCTCCAAGAAATATGCCAAGAATTAAATTAACGGAATTTTGAGAAGTTTATCTATTTGTTTACCATTTTCCATAACACAAATATTGTTCCGCTCAAAGGAAAAACAGTCACGTCGGGTCCGTCCCTTTGCTGTTGGTGGTCTATCTTACCATGGATAACTGACAAGATATTTCCATTTAATCCGAATGATACCGGTATTTCTCGCTACCCCCTCAGTACTAGGTCGCAGTGATAGTGAAACCGAAGGCGATAGTGATAAGTGGGGATAGTGAAACCACTAATCGCTCTTAATGTTCCTGCGGCTAGAAAAAACCGCTTACTGTGTCAATTTCAAACGAAATGCCATCTGTAATGAACGCATTCTTTCGGTGTGGCAGCCCCTTTGGTCATTGTACAGCGAAACGATGTCCGAAAAAATGCCAAACCTACTTCAGCTGTACAACCCCCTAGAAAAGGGCCAGAGACCTAAATTAGTGCCACCGGAAGCAGACAGCTTCTCACTGCTCAAACATCAATCTGGATTCACGTCTAATCTTCAAGGTAGTGAAGGGCTTGAAGGTAAAGGTCTGCGTGTCTGATGAATTTGACCCCATTTTGGAAGTCACTTTAGAGCCCAGTCGACTTGGTGAGGAACAGCTTGTGCTCTCTAAAAGGAAAGTGTGACGCAATGGTTTGGGTGATGATTTTTATAGTGTTATTTGATAGTTTTCTTGGTAGCTTGGTACCTTCGATAAGATTATCTGATCGATTAGGGCGATTTATCGACTACCTTTAAGCGATGAAAGTGTGATGTTAAACGTCTCCGATGTTGAATATTAATTTTTACACTTCGTTTACAGGTAAAAGCTACTTCAAAGCTGGCCATTCGTTCACCGTTTGTCCGATAAAAGAAATTATGACTGATTCAGATGTTTATGAATTTATGTCACACAATCTTCGTTCAATTAGCCCCAACAAACGTACTTTCCAAATTCCAGTTACCGTCCGTTGCAGGTGTCCTTCGTGTGTAACCATTCCCAGCCCAGAACGACAACTGCTCGTTTAGATTTCAACAAGCAATTCCTTCGAGCCCTTTCACAACATCAAACAGGGCAAACGCACAATCAAATTGGATCGCTTTTTTGTGATCCTCACACACGCGCACCGAAAAAAAAACGTATTTTCTGCAACTGGATAACTTCTCAACCAGGTTCAACCGGTGCCCGTTTTGGATGATGTGCATGAGCTCTCTAACCAGAAGGAAACACCAGAAGGACAAGCGCTGGCAAGACAAAAAAACATACACACACACAACACGAGAAAGGAGGTTTACTGTTTTTTCTTCCCCTCTCCCTTACTCCCTTTTTTCCATCCAGCCACCCACAGGAACGACAAGTCGGCCGGGAATCGGACACTCATTAAAACATTCTTTTTCCCTTTCCCGGACCTACGGCAAGCTAAATATGGCAAGCGTGCCATATAAAAAGGGCTGAACTGATTGGGATTGGGCACCGGGGACGGAACAACACGAGGAAAAACTGATCACCGATCCAGCAAGCAGGGTGGTTTTCCAGAGCGTTCGGTCGTTTCGGGGGTCGGCGAGAGTCCCCGGGAGTTCCAGACTCAACGTGCGCACCAGCAGCCTCATGCCCATATGCTAGCGCACCGAAAACAGGTTGATAGCATTGTCCACTCCCAATTACTGCGCCTTTTGCAGTTATTCTTCGGTTGGCGTTGATGGTGCGTTGCAGCGAGGTGTCTCGATTCGATCTACATTGCCATCGGCGGGTGGTTGGTTTTGCCGAAAACGGAATGCATGCCCGCTTCAGTAGGGGTTCCTGGTTCGGCGGGAGCGCATCTTAGAACCTGGCGGTGTGCTATGATCGGATCAGTCCGTCAATGTGATAACCAGACGGCCGGACAATGAATATTGTACGTGCCTGTCTTGTGTATTCTTGTTGGGATCGTTTCATGCCGAGCGGCCAACCTTAAATGGATCGTCAATAGAACAAGACGTTCAAGAACCGATAGCCAAGAGCCAGAAAGCTAACTGTTCAGCAATTCTCTATGTAAGTCGCGTTTCGATGTTATCATCAAACCTTCATAGTTTGCTGATTATGTGATCCGAACCAGTTCTAACTGACGTCTCACCAAAGTTCTTGATGTATTTTCCCTCATTAATTACGACGTAAATACGGTTTTTCTTTTTTTGAAAAAGGTTTTATTGTACTCCATTCTCACGTCGTTAAATCGTCCCTCATTCGATTCCTTTTCCGACTAACGAAATAACACCACCAGTTCCAAATGGATTGCATTTCATAAAATAAAACATCCACTTCGCACAATATATCCGGCCAACGATCGCATTTCAAATCAAATTGTTCCCTTTATCGGAGGTAATGCAACACAAGTTTGGATGTATCGTACCTTTCGGAACGAGTCGCATTTTCAGAACCACACTGCTTTCGAGATGCCCGATCAGAAGGTTCCGATCGATAAGCACCGGGTAGAGCTCTGCGGGATGCGTTCCTGGGAGGATCGCGGAGGAAGGAAGCAGCAAGACGAGTAAATTTAAAAGCACTTTACACAACCAAACACAATCCTCGAACGTGGCTCTTCTTTTTTGCCGGGAGATTAATTGCATACCCATTTTTCAGCTGCCTAACAACTTCCCTAAAGTGCTCTGGGAAGAAAAATTGCATTGCCGAGCCTTTTTCTACCTTTTTTTACCTTTCTTTTAGGGATAATACTTGCGCAAATGTGACCTGGACATTCTTGGAGTATTCGTGGTACGAATATGGAGTGCTCCGCTCATAAATAAGTGCAGCATCGATAATGAGAGTGAAGGGCTTTTGATACCTTTTCGGTGGAATAATGTTTGTGCCATCAAACGTGAAGAGGGAATTAATTTAATTAACAACAGTGCGAAAGGTCCTTTCAAGGAGGCATTTTGCTTTGGTTAATGCATCCTATAAGATTTTGCTTTCGCATACGTGTGCAAAATGGGTGTTAAAACACTGAACGGGAAATTGTATTTTTAGAAGTTCAAGAATCAGTTTTGGCAGTCATTTATTTCTCACCAAGAATTTAGGTTCAATAGCCTTATCTCCTATATCTTCATATTGTTATAATCCTATGGTAAAATGAATAAAGCCTTTACCACCCCCAAAAAGATGCTTCTACCTACAAAAATCAAATTAAAATTCTTTCTCCAACGGATAACACGAGAAAATAAATTCCTCCCATCTGATCCGACGAACAATGTCCATTATTCTATCGCATGACACACTGTCACGTACGGATGACTTGACGAGCTGCGTTGACAGAAGTCCCGCGTAAGCTGTGTCATGGCTTCACAGTAACACGAAAGTAATTCCGGCCCGATAAAACCCAAATTAAACACACCAGAAAATCTTCGACACTAATTTGACGATGACGGTTTGATGGTGCGCCTGTGGAAGCGGATAAACCCTAGGGTGCGTTCGCTACCCCAAAAACCCCACCGTTAAGCCCTGAGACTACTGAGGAGTCATAATTTGTATTCAAATCAAATCGACACCCTTCTTTGGGGAGATTTGTTACACTGGAGAAACGACCCATCACACCCAGAGAGACTCGTGCCGTAGTGTGTGCGATCAGAAGATGCTTGTCTGGTAATGAACGGGGCCGGCGAAATACTGGAGAAAGAGGCATGCGTGTGTGTGATTTCAAAACATGTAGACCAGATCCCACTACGGCGCAACTTGGGGATGGAAAGATAGGGAAGGAAGCTTGCTTGGTGGCAGGCGGTAGCATAAACAGATCGATCTGTGAGCCGCAGTGCCGAGGTGTTGGGAGAGATTAGAAACAGATGCACCAACCAGACGGTGGAGCCATCTGAAAATGCATCCATGGTTCGTTCTGAGGATTCTGTACACGGCAGACACGGTTTCGTCTCGGTCGTTCATTCTGCGACAAGTTCTTGGAAGGTGATGCTTTGGCTCAGCATCGTCATCAGTAGTATGGAGAGCTAACACGGTGCGCTTGCTGATCACTGATGCTAAGAGATACAAGTATCCGAAGTAGATAAACAAACGCTCGCGTGCAGTTTGGGTGTTACAAAATGTGTCGATGGGAATGTCCTCCAAGACAGATTCTATACTACACCTTTTTCGTTCTTCGTCTCAAGTCTTTCTCGTTCGTGTCGCAAGTTGTGTTAGTTTCTGTTAACTTCAAACTTGTTTGCCTATCAAATAGGTTCGAAATATTATCTAAAAAATGGTTTGAAAATAGGTTTTAATCTTCCAACATTCTTTCCACTACGAGCTGTCATACTAATACAGACCGATTTGACACTTTCCATCAGGTAAACAACCATGCTCAGATGCGAGAGGTTAAACAACACCACCAAATCATACCTCTCTACGTAAAAGAAATATCTTCTCATCCTCTTGGACCTTTATCCTTACGCACATCAAAGAGCAAAACCGAACCGATCGTGATCGTTTCGAGGGAATGTCTGTGCGCATCTTCCGCTGGCTGGGAAGCAGCTAGCCAAAACGATCAAAATCAGCAACTCGTACTTACCTGTCCGAGATCGAGATTGATCGTCACGCGATCATTTTTAGCGCCCTTCTGCAACGTCGGACTCTGCCACCAGCTGTTCGTCCCGTCGACAATATTGGTGATCGGATGCCGCTTCTCCGGGTCAGGATTGTTCGCGTCGCAAATACCGCACTGGGAACCGCGCGAGCTGTGCGTTCGTATGAGAGCGGAACAAGATAAAAAGCATGCAGAAACATACCGAAAAGTTACACACTTTAAAGCGCGAAACAGCCGAACCACATTCTTACCGTCCGGTACCGTCCGCCGTCAGCCGGCAATACTCCTCCCGGCCCGTCTGGCCACAGGTCGCATTCACGGAGATTGTCGCCCGGAGGGCTACATTAAAAAATGATGGCCACAAACCGGACGCCTTCGGAAGCTGCTGCTCGTAGTCCGCGGTCGCCGTGGACACCGTCAGACCCGAAAGTAATTTTAATTCTGCAAAAATAAAGCGGGAGAAAAAATAGAAGTTGAACATCTCGTTGGTGAACAAACGGAAGGCACAGGTTCTTTTGGAGGCGAGCAAAGAATATAATTAAAACGATACGGTCAAACGCGGTGTGGGTTAATCACAAACAAACATGTGTTGGTTGGTGTGTTGTGGAGAGATGAAAGAGCGCACGCCATACCATCACTCAAGGGTAATAATTTCCCCATATCCCTCCCCACCCCATGCTTGTGTAATATCTCCACCTAATATGACCACCCCACGCTTTGGTGATGGAGACGCAATAATCGTTCCAAAAATACATCCTGCGTGTTTCAAACGCGCGCACACACACACACATATAAGATGCCATTACATTTGTCAGCTAAGAAAGGTCGTAAAGATCGGGCCCCAGAAATCCAGAACAATCCTCACTTATAGCCTACAATTCCCTTTAGTCCTTACCCTACCCCGCACATCTTTAACCAAGCAACAAATAAACAAGATCTTCAGCAGCAAACGACCCGAAAAAAAGCAGTATGAACCGTGTGGCCTTGTTTTAACGATGTCGTGTCACCCATTTAGTGCTGGAATTTCTCACGGTACATGCAGTTCCTCGAAGCGTTTGAGTGATGCGGTGAGGTGACATCTTCAACACTCAACCGCCGCCTGCGACAATGCATCGTTCATCTTCATCTCCACTCGGGAGAGTGCTCCGGAGTAGGTCGGGCCCACGTTGCAAGTTTACGACTTGTAGTAATGCATGCAGTACCGGAGGACTTATTCATGTGTTTGGTGTGCCGAAAATTATGAGCACTCATTCGGCAGTTTAACGAAATCGATACATTTATCACTTCCCTCTTGCCAGTCGGTCTGTTTGCCGGCTAGAAGATTGATGCAATTGCACGCCCCTGATGGTTATTGTATGTCAGATTTATACGATACAAATCCTTTAGTCTGAATTCCATAGCCTCGAAAGAGAGAGTTTCTTTCGGAAAGTTTTATCACCAAGAAAGAGAAAGAGAGAGAGAGAGAGAGAGAGAGAGAGAGAGAGAGAGAGTTTAAAATAAACAGCTATCGTAATGGTAACAGGGCCCAGGCTGACTGACTGAATTGATGGTCTTGTGAGTTGGATGTACAAAAAACTAACTAATGACCCGAAACGAGGAACGACCACCCTGTCCAACTAACGGTATGGCGCGTGTTCAAGGGCCATAGACATATTAAGACATTAATCCTTTGACAATTCTTTTGAACAGGAAGGTGGGCAGAGAAGAATCTTTTTATTAGTGTTTAGATGCAAACTCTTGGAGGAAGAAGCAGGGTCATGTTGAGATACAAATAACTGCTCTTATTAGGAATTTTTGAACGATGAAAAATCGATTTTGTTACTAAATCTATTCTAAAGACTTTAATTTGTGTCAAGGATACCAATCGATGAAATCAATTTTTTTTAAACATTTTATACATATTTTCAAACACAGTTAGCATATTCGATCCTCCATCCTCTGATAGGATTCTTTCAACAGCTCTTTCAGTTTTAACCTGAAACCTCCAGAGTTACTTTATGCGCTTACATTCTAAATACTTTTGATCAGCGCTTAACGATCGCCACCGTTTGCTGAACAGACCAAACATGGATAAAAACAAATCTGCACCATTCCCCTCTACCAACAATGGCACGAATTTCGGCGAAGCCACTTGTTGCACCGCCAGATAAAATATTCATCCTCGGGGCCGAACCGCCACAAAAGCAACAAAACCGCTCGTCGAAAGCATGGCGTTTATATTTCTCCCCAGCACGAGCTCCCGAAAAGAACAACTGCATGGCGTGACTCTACACCCGGTGGCGGGAAAATCGTCTCCGTCTTACAGTTTTATCAATTAGGCAATATTTCATAATTAAAGACACGAAGATGCCCCAATCCGACCCCGTCTGGAGGGGTCCCTTTGGTACAGAGCCCTCGAGAAACAGAGGCGGATGGCGCGACATGCAGCATTATGAAAATTTAATATTGATTTAGTGTTAGACGATCGCGGATCGTGCACGGATCGGTCGTCGGTAACTGCTGCAGCAACCACCGTTAGGCACCCAGCAAAAGCTTTGGTGCGGCAGAGAAAGACGTCTTCATTGGTGAGGTGCGGAAGAGTTTGTGTCTACCTTTACCTGCCCCCTTACTTGCTCACCCTCCAGCATCAAGAGTTTACTAGCAAACGAATACATCAGCTGCAAGAAGCGCTTCTTGCGCTTCAGCTTTTGCGGCTTCCATGAATAAATGTACATATGCACAAACGCGCCAGCGGCAAAATTAATGACTTTCGGCAGGCTTCAGCTCCTAGCCGGGCGCTTTGTTTCCTATGATTTCTCCAAACGTCCCCGGGGATCCCGATCTGGAAGCCAAATAGGATAAAAGATGGGCGATTGAGATATCCAGATACTACAAAGCCCTCGCGAGCAAAGACAGAGAGAGGGAAAGAGCAGCAAGCGCCAACATAAATGGGTCTTGTTTTACGAAATGATTTATTGATACTGTTTGTTTCCCGCTAAATGCCTTACTCTAGCCACACAATACCGACAAAGCGAAAGCCCTTTCGGACGGTGGGTGAATAATGCTTACCAAAGGGCGATGTATTCCGATGCGCTGAAGCACGTTGGAGAAGCTTCGTACGTGCCGTGCATTGTCATTTATTCAATTAACACGTTTTTACGAGCATCATGAGGCAGATTTTCTCCCCTAGCTGTAATGGATCTGACGTTGACTAAACAGGTGTACTTAGCTAATAATGCAACGGTGGTTTGAAGTGATTACATCAATACATTCATCAACCGGCAGGAGACTCTAACTGCAGAGAATCGTATTACTCTTCTTTGGCTCTGCAAGTTCGTGAGCCTTTGCCTTTTTTGCCTCCAGAAATTTGGAAAGACTCCAGAAAATACGAACACTAATAATTATTCTCATGTTCGAAATAATATTTGGAAAGTCAAGTTGAAGGTTTCCTCATCAATTATCCTTTACTAAATTACCAAATTAAAAGAGAGTTTCCGACCTACGTGTTTACTTTTCTCATCTTGTTTCTCACTGCCCACTGCGACTTCCGAAGAAACTCTAACCGTTCGAAGGCGGTAAGGCACAGACTCTAAAATGCAACATTTAAACATCGTCCAAATTGAAGGCACGAGGTGCATCAATTCGCTTGCTGGCAAGAAGTAATGCCAGCACAGCAGGCTGCAGTCATTAAGCACCGGCAATATCCATGCACATAAATATTCAAATTCTCTTCCTCTAGCTCTTGCCCTCTCTCAGTTCATTCCCACCCGTCGATCAGTTTATGATCGTATTTTACGCCAAATTAACTTATAAAATCAAGACTCTACCAGCACACGTAGGTGATTGGTGATTGGTGTGGGGTTTTTTCTTTCCGAAGGAAATATTGTAAAGACACCAATGGCCAACGAACGATCGGTGCTTAAGGAGAGAAAACTAACGTTTTACTTTCATTCCCTAGGTGACTACCACAGGCAATGTTGAGGAGATTCCACAGCACACCAGACGCACCAGAACCGATTGTTCTCAGCCACAGCCCAAAACATCGATCAACGTTACAGCTCATCCTGCTCCGTTCCCTTGCAACACGCTCGACAGTCGACTGGCGTGAAAAATTACTCCAAAAACTACAACGAAGCCACGAACCACGACTTCATAAATTTTACCTCCAAACAACGCATACCCGATGTATGCGAGAAATTCTTTTGGCAGGTTTTGTACTGTTCAGGCACAGACAGGAAAGTGTTTTTCATGATCGTGTTTTGTGCATTTTTGTTTTCCTGCACGTAAATCATAACATTTTCGATCGTTCAAATACGATCAGATATTACTACCAACAGACCTCTCTCTCACTCGCAAGGCAAACTTTTTCCACCGGAGCTCATGTAGTTGTTGGCCATTTATGAGGCAAATTATCTCGACTTGCAACACGCACTAACACACATACACACATTTTTTCCACACCGTTCCACCGTACCATCGTGGTCTAGAATACGATCCTTCTTTTGAAGCTTGGATACGTTCGTCGTTCGGTGAAGGAAACAACACGCAGTGCATCCTTCTGTAGGCAAAGGAAGATAGAATTAAGCACGTTGGTAGATGGGAGTGAGAAAAAGGTTCATTTAAACCACCAACTAAACACTGTTTGTAAACACTGCTCCGCAAAGCAAATACATGACGAATGAGGCTATGGAGTTGAGCCAAACCAAGAGTCTCGAGTGCCGTGTCGTTAGAGTAAATGCATCTTCGGTAAGATATGTCCGTTGTGTGCGGGTTTTCGTTATTAATAAGCGAACAGCATTGAACAGCAATCTGGCAAACGCCTCTAACACCGTTCCAGATGCTGTTCTGCTGCGTTCAGAATCGTGCAGAAATTTTAATTGAAGTTTCATGTTTACTATTGCTTTTACTACATTGAGCTGGCTGTTGCTGGCTGGCTGTGTGCTAATGGGTAATTTGTAAACACAACGTTCAATAAAAGAAAGCATTTGTTGGAAGATATTAAAAGGCCATTATGTTGACATGATATGCTACATGCGCTCTAAGACAACAATACATTGCATCTTCTTGATCATATTGAAGACATCTCGTTCTGCTCTATTTCGTGTCTCCATTCCGGGAGGAAGCGATTTACTTTACAATTAGACTCTTGAAAACTTCAGGCGTGAATGAGACGGACTATGAGACGGACTGCTGTCCGTTAGAAAGACTGCTCTAGAATGTGCATGCAAATAGCTTGACCTCTACACACTACATGCTACAAAGAAACCTACGAGACCGAGGAACCGACCGAATTAATGATCTACTTGTGGACGAGATTGAAGCAGGACAACAACTAGGAGAAAAAAGATAAATCTTTCCTCTTACGCGCCTTGGTGACTAATGTCGTGTGCGTCTCGCGTAAACCGCTTCATTCAAACAAAAACAGACTTTACACACTACGCGCGAATCGCCCTTCTTTTGCCTCCCACATCCCACCCCTATTCCCCTCCCAACCCAGCAGTGATTCGGAAACTCGTTTGCAGTGTGTCGTCGAGAGCGTGTGTCAAACCGTGCGTCGTCGGTGACGCTATTTTTGGTGTAAAAAGACATTTCGCCGAGGGGTTGCCCGGTCGGGTGGTGCAGGTCGCAAAAGAAGCAATTAATGTACCGATGCAGAAAATAATGCTCAAACTCAAGGGGGAGTTGCAGCGTAAGTAGGCGCGTCAGCCGTTTGCGGGGCATGCGCGAACGACACAGTTGACAGTGAAATGTTAATGAACTTTAATAACCCACGGAAGTTGCGGAGAGTGATCGTGTTATTTTGGAGAAATTTTAGTAAAATGTTTTACCAATTGTATTATATTAAATATGGGTTTATACCCAGACCTAAACATGACAAAATTTTAACGATTATAAAACGTTTGAAACTAATCGGTTTCACTCTGCAACCGCTCAAAAAAAGCGGAGTAATATATTCAACCAGACACAAATTTCCGCCCGCCAACGACAACCAGACATGACGCGCGATGATGCTCTTACTCAATCCGTCTGGGCGAATGATACGTCACTTCCGGCGTCCTGACTAACACTCACGCACGAACAAAAACCGGGTGACAGATGACAGAACGCGTGCCAGTACGAGAGGTGAGATAAACCCATTCCAGGGTGGTCTTCCGCCTGCGGAAGGGCAAGTTTTCGTGCGTCGGAAAATGAGGATAAATCCGGACGAAAAACGGTTCAAAATTTACTACGAAACGATCTTAGGCGCACGAGCGTAACGCAGCACCAGACAGACAGACCAACGGAGACGAGTGACATAAACAAGCGCTTACTGCCGACTGTCGATAGAAACATTATGAACTTGAACTGGGATCGACACCCTGCAGCAACAGCAGCACTTGACACTGGAAGTCTTCTCGTCGTAGCTTGTTTTGCTGGTGCTGAATGACGCATTCACACTACCCGCCGACGAAGAAGTGTTATCGATAATACGGCTTAATTACAACGGCTCCTTACACGGCGACCGAGGCCCAGACAGTAGTGATGCTGCTGCATACATTCCTCGGTTGCCTGAACGCATCCACTTTTAGTGCAAGACTCATATCAATTAAGTGTAGTGCTTGACAAATGTATTGCTTGTTGCAGATTATCGACCACGAGACACGGTACAAAGTGCACTCCGGTTTGCCGATCGGTCGGCATGATTAATTGGATGCGCCTAGTATGCTGCAAACAAGCAATTTTCTGAGGACAAAGAGAGTATGTGTGAGGGTAATTCTAGCATATAAGCGCTAAGAAACTCCCGCTTCAGGCTCGTTTGTGCAAGGCTCAAATGGTGCAAATTGTGTGTCGCTGTAAGTAAGCTGTAAAGTCTACTGGACACGATGGGAAAGTCTAAGGCGTGAAACTAATTACAAGCACCAAGTGGCGACTTGTTTAGAAAGTGTTACATTACTCACTTCAATCATCATGGTGTTTCTGAGCGTTTTGTGCATTAAGAGTTCTGTGACTTATGAACCCAAGGGTTTTGTTTAGTCTGTAAGTCAAAAATTTTGATATATTGGAGAGAATTTCAAGACTGCTTAGAATGTTTAAAAGCTAAAGTTAAAGGCAACAAGATAACTCCGTTTCATACTATAAAATTCTGATCTCCAGTTAAACGTCTCACGAGTGTCCTAACTTTTTACTGAGTACAAGCTGATTTGCTGATAGATTTTTACCATTTTAACTCACTTTATTTTCTCCCCGTCAAGGTTATGTCTCTCAAAAGACCCAAATCTACACAACACATCTTTTCTTACTGTTGATGAACCCAAATAGTCGTTGAAGGACTGTCCCAAGGGCTTTAACATGGTCTGCCCTAATGTTTTCTTCCTCTTTCTGTCTTCTTTTCATTCCCCAAAAAAAACAATCGATCGAACTGTGATCGCGTGAGCCACTGCAAACCAAACGAAACCTGCAACCGACACAGGCCATGCCGAAAAAAGGGAAAATCAAATCCACACACCACATAACCGCGAAAGGCATTACATTCATCGGCAAGGCGCCATCTAAATTACGGTGCGGTCCCTTTGTGCACGCACACACACACACACACACACACACACACACACACACACATCCAATGCTGTTCCAACCCCACTTCGGGAAGTTGTTGTTCCCATTCTGTGTACACACAAAACTGCATCGAAGACGGATACCGTATGTGGGCAAACTGCAGCACCACGACGTTCGATCGATGCTTGATGATCGTGCAGGGAGAATATCGCGGCTAGAGGTACTCCCTGCAGGCGAAATTACTTCGCATCATTTGCATGCACTGAGAGAGTTCAGATTTCCGTGCCGAGGTCTATCGGTGTGACCGGTATTTGCTTGTCTCACTGCCTTTTTTTTCGGGGTGCCCAAGGAAGATTATCAACATCCCCAGGGCCAAGCGCGCGTGCAGCACGAGAAGCAACGAGTGTTGTAATGTAGCGCCTTATTTGGCAGAATAGGTGTTCTTGTGTGTTTTTTCCACGCCCTTTTACGTTGGAGCAGGAGGTGGGGATGGCAAAAAAGGGGCCCAAAACGGGCAACATTACATCAATGATAATTGGAGTCTTAACACACCTGGGGGACGATTTTAAGCCACCCGAGTTGATGGGGCGTGATTGGAGATTTTTCTTTATCATATTTATATTTAATAAACAAGGTTTCAGAAAGTATGATAGGGAAAAGTTAAGCATAACTCTTCATTAGACCAAAATATTACCCAAAAATCTTTAAGAATAAAAGGACTAATCCGCAAAAAAATGTCAAAAACATTAACGAGAAGTTATTCGTTACACTATTGACCCTTTTGACAATATTGACCCGATCTTCATATCATAATCTCTCAGCACGCTTCCATGTTTCCGTTAGTCCATACAGTATATCCATGCAACATTCAACTTCCTGCATGCTCTTTCGAACTTGATACTTGCTCTTCACCACACGATGATGCCAAGTACAACGATAAACCCTCATCGCTACATCACCACACCACGTTCACTGGGTGCGTTGATTTGTTTATGTGGCCATCACTCTTCACCGTGAGGAAAGTATGGAAAAACACAGCAGCAGCAGCAGCAGCAGCATCAGAGAACAGCAGATCAATCCACTGTATGCGCAACATGGATGCACAACGTTCTGGTTTTGTTGCCGTTTTGTCGGTATCGTTGAACGATCTTCACCGTCGTTTTGGAAGGCGTGCGCTTTCCGATGCACTTTACACAGGGGATCTCCAGGAGGGCGACCGGTTTCCCGGACAGCAAAGAGATATCTTTCCCGGTAAATCTTTTTTCCCCGGCTCAAGATGCTAGAAGGAAACTAGACGCACGGTGCGATCAAGATCGTCTATCGGATGCATATTAGAATGCACCGCATGCAGACGGAAGATTACAGTTGACGTGATCTACCGGTAATTGCATACTCCGGTGCATCAGTCTGCCACTCACCGTGACTCGTGACTTTCATGGTGATTGGGAAAATTTCCCCGAACAAACGGAGGAATTATCACATTCACGGGACTCGATTCCACAGAAAGGGTTCCAAACATCATAATTTGCCTTTCATCGGGAACGTCAGTCTGCAGCATCCAATAAGGTGTAAAGTAGACGTGTCTCTATCGTTTCGAAGAATAATCTAACTTTTCATTTTTGAAGCCTCATTCGGCATGTACTACATGCCATTTATTTGCTCATTGACAATGCCACGAGCGGCTCATTTGTAGGCTCATAATGGGGTACGTGCATTCCGCCCGTGCATGACCATGTGCCTGCCAATGTGCAAGAATAATTCATCGGTTTGGTGGAGAGTTAGAAAAGATCTCAGCCATTTTTACGAGATCTGCTCAACGAGCTTTCACGCCCTCTCGATGCAAAACCGTAGCCTTTTTCTGCATGGGATTGGGCCGCCGTATGCCTGCGTGCGCATGATGCATGCCCTCTTGCGATGAACCCATGAATTATTCATCTCGTCCGACGCACTAGGCTAGCCCAACGAGCTGCCAACAAGCCGACTCGGCGCGGCTACTCGCGGTGAAGTACTCACTTAAAATGGCATTAGCCGAGTGGCGCCTGCAGACCACCGTCGGGGAAGCGACGACTACTCAAAAGCTTCTTCACGAAACTTGCATCGCTCGTGGACAGCTGTTCGTTGGAAAGCAAAGAAAAAACAACCACGAAGACGGCGTACTTCCACAAAAAAAACCTAAGGCAAAGTATGGGAGGGAGATTGTCCTAAAGGGTATGATTATCGCTACTGGCTCTTGTGCAGCATCTTCTCCAATCACACAGCCAAACCGCTAAGTATCAACGTGACTAAGTAAAGACGAAGAGAAAAAGAGAGAAAGGGAGAGAAAGAGAGAGAGGAACTACGGGGCGAAGGGGCAGTGATTATGGAGATGGGAAAGATTCATTCCGTGATTTGCACCTTATGCAAAAGTGCAACCCATCGATCAGCGGCGAATCCTAGCGATCGGAAGCCGAGATTGAAGTTGGCGAACAGCCGTACAAAACAAGCCGTACATAAAGGGGAATTATGTTGGGAAGGCAATGTTCCAAGGCGTCGACACACAGACCGAGGGCCGACGATGGGGACGACGGTTAAGCAAATTGCACAAGCAACAGTACGGTGGTGGTTTACGACTCCTCTTTTTTATTCATTCAACACATCAGCCACAACATCTGGTTGGAACGGTTGATGCTGCGGAAACATTACATTACAGACAAACTAGCAAATCCTGATGAAAAAAGCTGATGTTTTCTAGAGACTCCTACTGCAGAGGGTTTGAGAAATTCAAGAAAAAATGCATACTTCAATCTGGTTCATAAACTTTCCCATCATTAGGCTTTATTCCTTGCACCCAGGACCTAAATAAAAATAGCTTTTTCAGCGAATGTCTTTAAAACAAAAATGCAAAGAATTTCCGGAACTCAGCATCAATTGCTGTATATTACTCGTTGTCTCACGCCTCAATCCACGATACACATAAAAATAACTAAACTTCAATACAATTTGTTTTCTTTCGATCGTTAAAGGCGATGATCTCGGGTGAACATAATACCAGCCGCGATCACGCTTTATCGAGCTCATCATTCAAATCTGCAGCCCATAAAACCACAAAGCTGGGAGCACAAATTTACCTTCCCAAGCCAAAAAGATCGTTACTGTCTGCGGGAAGAAAATTTACGACCTCCACCCGACCCGGGCAGGTTCTCATCGGTAGCATCATTGTTTCTTACTACCACGCTACTGCCACGAATAAATGCGACAAACGTTCAACAACATACGCTGACATTGATCCTTGCCCGGCTGGTCCCAAAAATCGGTTTCAAAACATACAATGACGAATGAATAATGCCGAATGGACGAGTTTTGGCAATCGGAAAACCCTCAAGCAAAACAAAACCGAAGGCAATTAGGCCTCTACAGGCTCCCAAAAATGCGTGCCGACCAAGAGCTGTCGAACTTGAAAGATGAAAAATATGGACCGCCAAAAAAAAAAATGGGAAGCTTCTCAAAACCGACACAAACAGTCAAAAAGACATTGTAGTATTTGTCGTATACTCCGATCAAAACAGAACATTCCTTTGCGGTTTCAAGATTTTCATTTTCTCTCACACCCCATTTGGTTCGGTCCCATAAACTCACCGAACGGATCGGTTTTCCCATTAGGAAGCTTATCTGAAATGTGACGCAAAGTGTTTAAAAGTGATCGCTTCCAGAAACCGTTCAAACGAACCATTATTGTCATCGAATGTTCATAAAACGATCGACTACACCCACCACCACACACCGATCGAGACTGCCGGTGAAGAAGTGTCGATCCGACAATGTATTCGAATCCGATTAGCTAAACGGGTGGATCACCTCTTGTATCAGCCCGCTCGGATACGTTAATGACACCGCAGATGATCACACCCCGAGGGAAAAACTCTCCCAAACATCGGAACGGATCAAACGCACCGATCATCGTAATGCATGGAAGATTGATCGGAAAACTTGCTCAGCCGAAAGATTCCTATTTCTAGTTTGGAGTAACGGAAATAATGACCATTTTATTATAATTCTGTCCACCGCTGGTCCATTATTTATCTAAATCGTATTCAAAGCTAGCCTGCATCCGTTTTGTGCAAGGTGCAGTCGGTTGGCGTTGGTCCTCACAGAAGGGTTACTTGGATGAATTCTTGAAGGAAGAAAATCATCTAGAGACAAACTGCTTAGTAATTTATACAAAAAAAAAAAATATTTATAGCTAATGCACTAGCTTACATCGCTAAAATATTGTTTCTTATTTTCATTTCTCGAGTATGCAAACAAACTCGCCGCAATCCATCACGCAACAACGTGCGGTAGCCCTTGTCCTGATAATGAATTCATAATACGCTTCAGGCCCCTCAAGGGTGTGCACCCATTTCAACGAGACCACCCAGAAGCTTATACGAACACGAACGCTCGCACACGATCACTTGACTGCCCGGTTTTGGTGATTGGATTTCGATAAGTTCACTTAACTTCCACGGCGTTTCTTAGGGACCTTAAATTACGGCGGAGCAAGTGGCGCTTTCACGCAATACAAGCTGCGAGGTTAAGCGTCCAGCAAGACATCAGGAAATTAATTAGCCCACCGAATCTCACGGTATACCGCGCTCAAGCTGATGTTCCATCATGGTTCAGTCTTATGTCCACTGCTTCCTCAAAACCCTCGGTCAACGTCAAGACCCTCGATCAAGAGAGCCGTGCAAAGCTTTAGCAAATTTTCAGTTTACAAAAGCGCACATTTAATAATCAATTACGCTGTGCACCTCCGTATTGGGCCTGGCTGCGCCTCCCTACGGCCGGTCGTAAATCATTCAATGTTGATTTTTAATCATACACACCCGAACTCACTGGACTGTGAGCTGATGGAAGACGCTCAGTGCAAGATGTTGTGTGAAGTTGCTTTCCTCATTTTTTGGAGAAAAGGAAAAGCAATTGCTTTCTTGGAGAATCAATTTCAATCAATGAAGCGTTGCAAAATAGCGCTTTTTAATTAATACAAGCTACTGTTCCATCAATGTAAATGAGGTGGACTGTATCAGCATAAACAATTGCACAAATAACGTCACGAAACTATTCAAAATTACTGTCAATTATTGTGTGTGGCTTCTGCGGGAAGAACGATTCGCGTGTTACAAATCATCCCTTGCAAACCACACAGAAGTGATGTTCCGTAGAATCGGCTCTTGATTATCAATTAACAACCAATTTTTCATTAAAAATAACACATCAACATTCACCCCGGTCCTGGACGATATAGCCGATGGATGCAGGAGCGTAATTAAATATTGATCCTTGGCAGAGGCCCCGGCCAAATACCCCGTTTGATGCCATATAATTACTGGATATTTGTTACAAAATATGATGCGCAGTCGTGCATCTAACACAACAGAGCGCTCCATCACCGATTGTGGATCTGTGGTCGGCTTTATGAGGCAGATAAATAAAAGCCACTTTTCATCTCTTCCCTAAGCATGCCACCTTTTCCACACTTTTACCAATTAGAATCACAGGATAACAACAGCGCAGACCACTCGGAAGGAGTGAGAGAGAGAGAGAAAGAAAGAAAACAGAAAGCCCTGAGAAGATTCTTGACCGCCTGTGGGTAGCATTATTTATTCCCTGTAAACTGTTCCTGGTGAGCGTTTCTACGCTCATACCTGTTTTTTACGTCCTCCCGTCTAGTTCTCTCAGGGCCTAAGGGACACTCTTCTGGTTAGAAGTGATCATCACCGATCTTCTGGTAGAGGGGGAAAATGTTGAAACGTAAAGAAGCCGCCAAATCTATCAGTTCAGCTGCGTATGATAGGAGTGTCCCGTGATCATCTCCAGAACTCTGTCTGACCACGATACAATCTTGGACACTTTATGCTTTGTGCTGTTAGATTTCGGAACAGTCGGTCTGCAAAAAGGGACTGCTCCTAACGGCTTGCGTCGTTTTCTCGCCGTAGCATAGCGAGAGACCAATTTACCTGCCACGGAAGGGAAAAAAGGGACTTCCTCCCTGAAAGCTTACAATTGGTTAGGAATGAACAACCATCTTTCCTGCATGATGATAAAAACAAAAGGGCCTATATCTCGGCTTGGGACAGCTGTCTGGCGCTCAGGAAGCGTTCGGGTCGGCTTTCGTACTGTCCTTGATAAAAAACAAAAACCAAAACGTAAGCTCTCGTCAGCCGCCTCTATACCACTCAGCCCAGGGTACCACCATGCGGGTGGTAGATTTATGTGTTCCTTTATCACACCTACCTATCCGGAGCTTCGGAGTCCCGGAATGGCAGCAGGAAAACCAGCAGCAATCGCAGCGAACTACCGGCCACCAGATGCTCACCAGATAGATTCATTCGGTATGTGTCCTTCGTACCGTCGTGCTAAGCGTTTCAAAACGGCGCAGGAAGCGCTTCTCAATTCCAGGAAAACGCACTCACTCGGTCCCATACAATAACGCACTCAACAATGCGCACCGGAATGTAAGCAATTAAAAAGCCGATTGTTGGCATTTCGGGACCCGGTGTCCGCGCTCCACACGCGCCCCGAGAGACGTCTATTCACATTCTCAACAAGCATGTGTTCTTGAGCACGTGAACGAGGGACGAATCTTGTTGGGAAGAACCAGATACAAAAAAATGCGTTTTAAACGTGCTTTGTTCCTAACGCCAGCGCTATTCCGGGTACAATAGTCAGGCAAGGTTTGCTTTAATAAAACGAGAATTCGAGGAGTTGTAGTTCTTTTTCCACATTATTTTTTAACTCATTTTACTGTTGTGGATTTGTTCTTCACGGTCAGTAAATGATTGGCCAGAAGTGAACTGAAATAAACACAACATCCACAGTCAATGCCCAACGATGTTAAACTAGCGCCCATTATTCATAACACCGTAGGATATTGTAACTTCATTAGCACGTACAACCCTATAATTAACAGTCACAAATTAAAATCTCACGACTCTCTGGGCACACCAAACCAAAGCGTTCCTTGCTAGTAGCTCTCTCCGCTTCAGAATTCTTATTCTAATTAAAAATCGAATACGCGTACCTTGCCGCCCGGAGTGCCGGGTCCGATGCTGTCGCCATATTTGTTTCGTTCGCCGTGGTCGATTCCGTATCAGTACCGGAAGGGCACCCATGTCAAGACCCTCGCCTGTACTGTGACTCGATCCACCGATCGAACTCTCGTCGTACTCGTGCTGGTCTGCATCACGGCTTTCCCGTCGCAGCATCTCCTCCACCGACATATCGTCATGATCGCGACGGATCCCGGCCACGGCACCAACGATTAGTACCAACAGCAACGTCACCAATGCACACCACCACAACACGAGATCGCATCGTCGTGCGGAACACATTTTAAATCTCATTCTCACTTTTTTTTTCTATTTTCTATCGCTTGCACACACATACACACACAATCACACACGATTTCCTTTTCTCTTGGATTCGCTTCCGCTTTTTGTGTTGTGTGAAACTGATCACAATATTCGCACCAAATCGCACGCTAATCACTGCAACACTGCGGGCAACGCACTTGCTTCTTGCATTCTTGGCACACTTCTTTGCTTCCTTCACTTTGCTTACTTATCACCAAAAGCACTTGCACCACGCGACTCGACCGACTATCGTCGTCTAGGCAGCAGCACACTCACTTGTCACTAATGGTGGGCGAAATCATCTAAAAAAGGAAACAAAACAAAATGAAAGCAAATGTTAATTACGTACTAAACATTAGATCTCTTCTAATACCTCAAAAACAGACTCTGCACCCAAAAACGTGCTCCCGGCATAGTTTTATTCCGATCGATAAACAGTTGATGACACGTGAAAATCAGCACCATTACGCTACTGGTGCTGATTTTTATATATACCCGAGTCATAAAAATTTGATCAATCTCTACCGTTCTTTTTCCTCTCTTTCATTCCTGCTCTTGTGATCGAGGCACCAGGCTCATCGCCAGCACGCACGCGTTTCTTTTTCGACTATTCCGAACCGGTAACGAACGACCTCGGAGCGATGTTCGAGCTTGTTTTTCTAGAGATCGAATGTCAAAAATCAGCTGCCCGGCTACCCCCGGTGGGGCACCTGCAGAATGTGTCTAGAAGTACAAAAAAAAATCTCAAACCGGTTCTCGGAGACCGGCAGAATGCCGTCCCGTGTTATCGCTATCGTTGGTCGCTTCCGATGCTGTTGAAAAAAGGTTTATTGGCCTGTGTGCCGAAAATACCCCTATTATTCAATTCGAGTCGATATTTTGATCAGCCAGGGTGGTACAAATGTGATCCACTAATCTATCAGCCTGCCGGGCCGGGTTGTATCCGGAGACGGAGTCGGAATAAGAGATTCGTTGCTATTTGCTACAAAACAAACCAGTCTCTGATAACTCCGGGCGTCAGACAGTGTGCGATGGGGTGATCTACTCTTAATGTATTCCATGCGAACATTTAAATCTCCGCTTGAACTAGTCATCGAACAACCACTTTAATTCAATACGTGAAAAAACGTTCGAATGAGCGTTAGATATTCGATGAATAATGAAGGAATACGTATGCAGATATGGATTCTATTCGAACTATAAAATGTATGAGAATTAGAAATGAACTATAAGATTGTAGGATTCTCGCATTTGACGAGAAAATTTCTATCGATTTAACATCCCAACTAACTTCATCACTCACAAACCGATCTGCGAGAAAGTTCTCCAGTTTATTCATTTTCCCAAAAACTCTACAAAATGACGTTTACAGTATCGCCTGGGGAAAAAGGTGTGATTTTAGGGCGGGAAAAACAACACCTACGATGCATTGTTTTTATTGCTGTCAATAAACGCGAAAGGTCACATCGGTAAACATTTGGCCATTGGGTTTCGGGATGTGCTGTGCGTTGTCAAAATACGTCCATATCAACGTTCCTCTGGGTCGGGGTAGAGGCATCCTTAAACTTTCGTCTCATTTGTCTTCCGCTTTGTCTCACACACAAATGACCAAACATTCCATACATTACATACACACAGGCACAGAGGCGCACACGAAAGGTCAAAGAAAAGCAAGAGTAAATATCCGAGATGCTGTTAAGGATGATACCCGACAGGCAAATGGAATGTTTCTCATTCAGCAAACGAGCAAATAATGTGCTCGATTATGCCACGAAACAAGTGGTTAATAAAACCACGGCCCAAGCCCTTTCATTTCGTATGATTTTAGGACGCAAAAAGCATCCACTTACTGACCTGATCAGCACCGACCGCGTATTCTACCAATTCAGGAACCGTCGTCTGCAGTACCACCGTCATCATCATCATCAGCATCATCGCCGACACCGTCATCGACAGTGGTGTGCCGAGGAACTGCTTTCTGCACTAACAGTGCTGGCTGCGTCCACGAGGAAGGCGCGATGAAAAATGGCATTGCATTGATAAGGGCGTCTATAATTACTTTCTTTCGCCAGACGTTCGTATGCTGCACTGAGGCACCGGCTTGTTTTGCGAAAAAAATGTTTCCTTAGCCCTTTCTGTCCAGGGCCGTGTCAATTAGTGCGAGGCTTTTTCGTTCTATACGCCAAAAATTCTTTTCGCTCTCCCTTTTCCTCTCCCTCTTGCTCTCGTTCGCTCTGCACGTTTAACAACTTTATTCACTGAAAAACACTCCCTGCCAACCCACACACGTACTGACCTTTGCAACAACGCCGCCACGATGCACAACAATTACCTCGTGATGCGTGATCACATTTTTCTCCGCCTTTTGCCACTTCAGAAAGTGTACCTATTGATCGCACCAACGGACCAACGGTGGTAGTAGTGGTTGATCGATAATTTCTCACGCACTTCGATCACTTCGACAGGTGCCTCCACCCACCATCACACACCGAGCGCTCTCAGTGGCTCATTTTCGCAACCGTATCTTATCGGCAAATATCGTGAAGCCAAATCACCAACACCAACACACACCACTGTTGAGCGCGTTGAGTTTCCTTCTCGATTTTCCGGCACACGGCGTACGGCTTCGGCGGCACCGGTGACAGAACGTCCGACCGCCGTTTGCCAGAATTCGCGGATTCGGTTTGGTGCACTCGCGGATTTGGCTATTTTAAGCTCCAGTCGAAGGAACGCACACCGGTCGGCCGATTGCCGGCTCAGGACGCAATGGCAAGATCATCACAGCGACCGCGTGCAGCGGTGAATGGTTTCATGTGGATTTGTTTTGTGCATTAAGGGAGTTACACTACACTAACACACGCACTTGCTCTCTTTTGTTTCCATCCATTAGTACTGTACTGACAAAACATGTCAACTTTCACACTGGCTTCACCAGATTACTTGTTTCGAACTTGACGCGAACCGAAAGACCGATCACAACCAACCGCACGGATCAACATCCCGAAGTGTACTGATCGTACGCGAAGCCGGGAACATCGGTTAACAGTTGATGCTCTCAGCATCCGGCAATGATTCTCTCTCACGAAACCAATCCTCTCGCGTTTGGAGTTGAAATGTTTCGCTGAGCATGATTACATGATAGGGATGTTCTACAGAAATGTAGTATTTTGGTTATAATGTTGAAGAATCTAAAGCCTTAAATGGATTATTCTAGAGTTAATCAACGTATTGAATCAATCTATAGCTTTTATTCTGAATACTTCACCTCTTTTTGCTCCATAGAGCAGATAAAAGCAACGCAGCGGCAGCTTTTTTGACTCTCCTCATGCCAACTACCACGTGGCTGATCTTCAAACTTGTTTTTGGAGTCTTTCGGCTGAAAAAGATAATTTAAACAATTTGTTCTAAGAATAATTTACTAAGAAATATTACAACTATATCACAGATTATTCAAAGAGTATTTGAAGGCACTTAAAATGTTCTGTTCTTTAGTTAAAAATGTACAACGTCACCCAACCATGTCTTCCGTTTCGAACGTGAAATAATTCATCTCTTCAGCTTGAAATATTTCAAACACAAGCTGTTGCATACAAACTGCATATGCAAATGCCGGAAGTAGAGTGTGAACTAAATTTATGCAAAGTGTGGTCGTTAATAAATGTGTCTTTCAACACTAAATTTGTAGTGAGTCTTTTGAACTACGGTTTTAATAAAACGGATATATAATTCATGTATCGAGGTAGAAAAATCCTTCGCCAATTAATTCCATTCGTGAATCATTTGAAATGCGCTTCAAATCATATGCATAAATATAACCCCTTTCAGCAATTAATCGCCAAATAGTACGTTGTTTTCTATTCATTGATAATGAATTTAAATAATATGACACTTATGAGACCATTTCTCAATCACAGATTCTCAAACGCTTCATTACCCTAACTGGGGGGAAACACCCGAGGATACATAGTACACTTTAACGAGCCTATCATACACATCCCTGGATCATGACCTTCCCGGTATTGCAATAAAACCAGTCCAAACACACCCTAGGGCGATTATACATGAAGCTCATTCCCGGTGCAACTTTGCTGACCTTTCCCCGAATGGGCACTAATCTCTTCACCATTAGCTAGAACCTTAGCGCCTGCCAACCCGATTGCTTCAGGTGAGATGGTTCTGGTATTGATCACGTGTATGGATGCGATTAATAACCGGACAGGTAGCGATCGATCGCTGGTCGAACATCCCATCAATGTTCAGGAGTTATTCTCATGTCGTCGATCGTCACTGGTAGTATTATAATGAGTGGAATATTTACTTTACGGCGGTTCATCGTGCACGTCAGGTACGTGATAGTGTCGCACCCGTCCCCCGTAGACGCTGTCGACTGAGTTGGGAGTGGAGTTGCATTGCAACTATCCAACATATTCAACGATTCCCGGTAAGCATCTCAGGAAATTGTGCTTATCAACTTTTTACTATTCCTGTCGCCTGTGACGAGTGACGTACGATGCGGAAATTAAAATGCTTCCCGGGAAAATAGTCTAGAAATCCAAAGCTTGAGGAAACTTTCATCAAACCGTGAGAAGCGAGGATTTTTCAAGTAGGGTTTTTCACAATTCTTGCAACCTCCCAAACACAATCATCAAAGACTCACCTTCAAATCCTCGATCAAGAACAATGCCTCCATGGGGGATTAGACTTTACGCTCGCTACGGACCTGGGCGCACACGGTGGTAAATAATTCAACTTTAATTGATCAACCACATCTATCTTGATTTGCGCACTGTTTGTTGCAGCACCATCACCAACCTGTAGTTCTAACACGCATTCTAATCTGCCACAGGTAGATGGGCATTAGTCAGACGTGGTCTTCCCCGTACATCAGAACGCCACTCCGAGGGGGGTGTATGTGTATTCGTGCACTGTGTACTACTGCTACTACTCACACGTCAGCAAGCCACACAAACTCCCACTGACGAAAGAACGCTCGATCGTGGGGATGGATCCGCAGTTCGATTTTCGGTCATAAATAAACAACGCCGTCCGTACGAAGAGTGATTCCACTCGACACGCTTGCGACCGACACGGGATTCGAGCGATATCTTCCCACTGGCAAGTGTCTGGATGTCACGCAAACCGCTGCTCTGTACAGTATCAGGTGCTAGTGAGTGATTTTTCATCTCGATAACAGGTGGCATATGTTTTCCGGTCCAGTTGATCGCTGCTCCCACGTGTAATCGATTATTGTGTGCCGACGAACCCGATCAAAAAATCTCGTGCAATACTTCCAAAATGGGCTCCAGGGCGAGTCGTGCGGGATTGTCACAGCAATCGGCTGTGGCGAGATTTGCAATCATTCTTTGCTGTACTGGGCTGTTGGGAGTTGTTATGGCTTGTGTAGGTATTTGCTCGTTTCCATAGTGACTGTGATCGCGCAACAACTTGCTACTAGTAATGACTCCTGCTTCGATTTGTAATAACCGTCCACGTTTGTACATTCCAACAGAACGGTGGCTACAAGATACGGGTGAAAAAGATAGAGAACTGCGCCGGTTCGGATGCCGTCATAACTGCCGATGAAAACTTTACCGTAGTGTTGACGAAAAATTGCGAAATCAAATCGCGTGGCTGTGTGCGGTTTAAGGACTTTAAGACGGGCAACGCAAAGTACACCATTTCCAAGGACGGTGTGCAGGTGCTGCAAGGATCGGCCGACATCTGTGACCAGGCCTCCCGTCCAAGGCGTACGGAAAACATTGCGGAGGTGTTGCGCAGTTTGGGTGTACCCGAGAAGTGTCCTATCAGTGCGGTAAAGGAATCACGAGACGAACTTTTCTTTATTCTGAGCTCTCATACTAATATTCTTCTCGTTTCAGGGTCAAATATGCACCGAGCCTAGCCAGGCGGTGAATATCAATCGCTTCAAGCAATATCTTCCTCTGGCACGGGGCGCCATCGCTGTGGACGTTTCAGTCCAGCATGATTCGGTAATCATCCTACGAATTCTATAGAGATGATCGACATTGAATTAGCATTTGCTCCTTCTTTATTATGAATTGCAGGGTAAAAGTTGCTTCAAAATTCGTTTCGACATAACCAAATAGGACGACAGCAATTGGACCCATTAGCCCAATAGAAATATACCAACGATCAATCGTGATTATTGTTTTGTTTGAAGAATAAAAATATGTTTTACAATTTGTGTACGACGCAAACAAGTCTCTTTTGCGCTGGAATATGTGCAAAGTATCATATAACTTCAAAAGATCATTTCGATTACAACTAGGTGAAGTAAAAGGTTCATGATACAATTATTTTAAAGCTGTTACGGTGTTAAACCATCATCATACAGTTTTTCTTTGGCGTGTCAACCGTGGAAGATTATTGGTCAGCTATGTTTGTTATCTATGCCTTGGTTTATGCGTAGCTCTGGACCATCAGTCTGGCGTAAGGAAGAACGTTCCCGAAGCAATTTGATTCCCATTCCGGATCCCATGACATAGTCCTAGAAACAAGGAACTCTAATCTAGCCGGATGTCGAGCCACTAGATCATAGGATCACCCCGAAAACGTGAACACAAACTATAGAATGGATCACAGGAAGACTCCACTAAAAGATTGGAAAGAAATTAGCCGGAAGTCCCCGAGGAATATAGGACCCCACTAAAAGTTGATTACAAAATCACACTTTACTGATCAACACTTCAATACAAACTACTATTGTTTATCAATGCAAAATTGCTTTTGATATGTTAGAATCTAGCGCATAGGAAATACGCTTTAACACTATCAAACCGTAAAATTAAATTATAGATTCGAACTGAAATCCAGAGCGACGGAATAGTAATTATTGGTTTGGTCACTCCATAGAAAGCTAATCAAGCTTTCATTTCCTGTGGCATTTAAGTATATAACTCTATAACTTAGGCCTGTTTGCTCACCAAAGTTAGGAGTGCTGTTCATCCAAACAAACGTACCAGGAAATATGGTGTCCACAAATTTATATCTATGCGCTCTGTTCATCATAAGCACAGTTGCACATGGCTCTCTAGCTTGTGTATGTATCTATTGGAAACAAATCCTCTTGACTTGTGGATTGTCTTTAGAAATGTATTCCTTTGGTGTACAGAATTCCATTAAGGTGAACAGCATTGAGAACTGTGCCGGTCCGGATGGAATTATTACGCTGACGGATGATGCTGCCCTAACCATGCAGGATGATTGTTCCCTCATGATGCAAGGATGCGTGAAGGTGAAAGACTTCAACACAGCATCCGGCACCATCCGTGTGTCGAAGAATGGGAATGAATTGTTCAAGAAACCGATTGACCTCTGCAAAACGGGATCTAAGATACCATTCATTGGAGATTTCTTTCCCGGTGGCGTATGTCCTCAGAGTGAGGTAAGGATTAGCGTGAATCTTTGAGCTGTACAAAGCTGTTCAGCTTGCACAAAATTAATCCATTTCAGAATGAGCTCTGCGCCGACCCGAACAAAAAGATTTCTATGAACCGTTTCAAGAAGATGATGGGCATTATGAAAGGGTCCGTGGCGGTTGAAGTAAATCTCGATCATGATACGGTTTGTATTCTCGACAACTTAAGGAAGAATATGTCATTAACTGCTCCTACCATTTCAGGGTAAAAGCTGTATCAAAATTGAAATGGATGTTTCGAAATAAAATCACATAAATCTAGTAAATATTTAAACACCTTTAACTCGATTGGAGTTTGGAATGAATAGAAGATTAATGAAGCAATTAAAGAGAGATCATGTAAATTTAATGCCGCATTGATTGAAATAGCACGCTTTTTGTTTGCAAAACCTGAACTCTTCCTGTATTGAGTAATTATAGGAGTAATTATTTGTTCGGTGATGTTCCGAAGAATAATATATAGATTTGAATTCTATAAAGCTAGAAATATATCGGCAGGAGATTCTATTTATCGAACAATCTGTACAAGCTGTGTAAATTTGCATCCGAATAAAATATGATACTGTAAATCAGCAAAACAATATCATCATCAATGACGGTATGTACTGATTTAATTTCATAACAATTTTTTGTTTTGCTCAGCAGCACCAGACCTAATATCATTATATGACTGTCTCGCTAGCGTAGTACAGTATCTCCCGATAAGCATTGCACTTAATTACACCGGAAATGTAGTTGCATTCGAACGCGTTGCACGCGGAATTTCAAATATAAACCAGTGCATAAAGCAGCTCGTTAATTTAGTTGTGAAGTTTTGCGCCACTACTAATCAGCACCGCGATGAACTCGTGCCGAAGTATATTTGTCTTTTTGGCGATTCTTTTTCTGTGTCACGCCAGAAGAGCCAGAGCTTGTGTAAGGAGGAAACCAAAAAATAAGCCAACTTCTTCTTCATCAAGCTAAACACCCTTTCTACTTCTTTTGTTAAACAGAACGGTGGATATGAGTTGATCGTACACAGCATCGACAACTGTGGCGGCGAGGGACAGGTCGTGACGATCGATCCCAAGTCAACCGTCTCACTGACGGAGGATTGTAAGGTGAAGTCGAGAGCAACGGCACGCACGACCGGCTTCAAAAAGGCTCAGATGGATGTAACCATCACCAAGAACGGACTGCCAGTAGTAAAGGAATCGGTAGACATTTGTGCGAATCTGGAGGATGCGGCCAGCAATAAGGATGCGGCCGAAATCATCACCATGTTTGGCGTGCCGGATCATTGCCCGGTGGCGGCGAGTGAAGTGCGCACCGATGAAAGTCAAACGTACAGCTTAGAGAAGTATAAGCATCACCTGCTGGTAGCGCAAGGACGATCGATCATCGACGTAATGATTAAGCATGATAAGGTAAGGTGGTTTCAGTTGAATTGGTAAAAGAATTAGATAGACTCAATATTCAACACCTTTTTTACAGGGCGAAAGCTGCTTCAAGATTGACTTGGAGGTAACTGCTCCAAATCTTATAGGTTAGAGGTTAAAATACTGATTGTTTGTCGCAATGTTTTTGTGGATCTTTACCTCAATTAAAGAAAAGAATAAAGTACTGCAAAACTGAACTTCTTAATGTGTCATTAAAAGAGACCGACTTTACTCTTCAAAACGATTATTTCTACACTAGCGAGAGTGAGAATCAAGCTCTCGGTGAGAAGAAAAGCTCATCGATCACACCCTCCACACATCTCACTATAGTGACCACTTCTTCTACATACATACAGGGTGAGTGCCGTATTTGTAAAATTTAGTATGTCTCTGGTTTGCTCCGTCGTACCACTTAACACTCCGGATACCGGTGACCTTCGAGACGGAAAAAGACGAAAAAAGCGCTGCGTTGACGAATTGTGAATGAGTCAACGCTTCATTCATAAGACGCCGCTAACCTCGTTGTAGTTAAAAGGAAATGACCCACCGCAGCCCGAAATGTGACCGAAGCCATGGTCAAGATCAATAGCAGAGCAGCGGATTTTAATTTGCCTGCTGTGATGACAAAACTGTATTGATTTTACCAACTCCAAATGCTAACGATTTCACATGGTTGTGTGTTTAAATAGTTTGACATCTTTTTTTTTTTGTTTTTCGAAATAATGGTTAAACTTTATAGCTATTATCGAGTGCGACGATTAGCTCGCTTCGAACTCCTAAACACACTTTAATAGAACAAACTCACTCTACCGAAACCACGAATAACAAACTAATTTGGTGGAACAATTAAATTCCAACATGAAAATCGCCCAGCAACGGCTTCAACCCTACCATAACGGACAAGTCTTTTTGTGGTGACGGTACACCCCAAACGCATCATGCTTCCCGGTGTAGTTCTGCTGTGTGCGCTTTGTCTACTGCTACCGATCAGCGGAAACGCAGTACCCACGCCACCGGTACCATCGCTACAGGGCAGATCGTTGGTCCCAACATCATCCCGTTCCAAGGACGCTTCCGAGTTGATCCACAATGTCCTTCAACGGCCCAAGCGAAATCTGGATATTGGTGGTATACTGAAGACGATCGGAATTGGGGTGGATGTTGGTGGACCTCAGTTGAGCTTCAACAAGCCGAACGTGACGCTTGATACACCGATCGGAACGATCGGAAGTGTTGGAGGAAATTGTCGCAGTCGGCGGGATGATGGCAGTGGACGCAGAGGAGAAGCCGAATCGCTTGAGACGAGCGACGAACGGAAGGGAGGCATTGCGATAAACTTATCGATCTGAGATACCTGGAGGACCGTGTGCAACTGAGCCTATGCATTGGTGTGTTTGTGTGCATGTGTTGGTGTGAGTTTTATGCTTTATGCGCTATTGTTCTACAGCAAAGCCGGTTTGTAGATGTAAAAAATAAAATCGCACCGTTTTTTGGTTTTTATTGCAACAATTGGTAAAACTCAATCAGACCATGTTCCTGATTCGTCAGATATAAATTATTCTTGTCAAAATTGTACAATTTTTAAGTTTCGTGTTATATTCATTTGTAGTAAATGACATAAATTAATTTATTATCGTTGTTCCTTTTTATCTTTTGCATTTCTTCTTATGTTATTTTATAACTTTCTTATCTTCTTCATCCAAGAATAAAATTAAAATGAAGAATGAATTTATCGTTTTCCTTTCTTCAGAAGAACTCATGTTTTTAAATATTAAAGTGGAATCTTCATAAAACCAGCAACAACAAAAGAGAACCTTCCCAAACCTTTAAAGAACCTTACAAATTGAAAATTAGATAGAAAAACATACGTTTGAACCATGAACCTTGTAACAAAAGTAAATAAAACACACCCTAACAAGACGAGCGCACAACAATCATAAGACATACCAACCCACAATTCCCTAGTAGCCCGTAGTCCCTTCGAAAGGGCTCTCCGGTCGCATTCTCTTGCACCATGCACCAATGAGGGTGTATTTTTTCGGGCTAGTAAATTTGTAACTCCAAAACTAGTTCCAGATGAATCAATGGAGACCTCTTTTTGTTAGTGTGTATGGGTACGGTCTTTCCCACCATTAAGGTCGTCGTTGGCCCTGGTAGTCGGTGTCTTTCCCTACCCGGGTAGCTCTAGCGGCGAGACCTTGCAGACAGCGAATTGTTTCGCGAGACTATGTTTCCGCCGAGACGGTGGACAGAAACCCACCCCCTGTTACCCCTTCTTTCTTCAACAAAAAAGCCAAAATTTCCTCCAGCAGCTCGGAAACATATAAAAAGATCTTGTAACCGAACGAGTCACGTTATCCAGTGATCATCTCGTGACGAAGAAACAGGTGTGATTAAAGACTTACCTGTGTGGACAACTAGTGAACGTACTTACCTCCCAGAATGAAGGTCCAGATTGGGTTGTGTGTTGTGTTGTTGGCAGTGTTTTGCTGCTGTGTGTCGGCGGAAGAAACAAGCCCAGATCGTAGCAAGCGACACGATTATCCAGGCTTTGGAGGTGGATACGGAGGATACGGAGGTTATGGTTATCCAGGCTTTGGTTTTGGACACGGTGGACATGGGCACGGATATCCGGGATACGGTGGTGGCTACGGACTGTACGGAGGCAGCCTTGGACATGGCGGACATGGATTCGGTCATGGTCACGGTGGTTACGGTGGTTACGGCGGACATGGTTATGGAGGTTATGGTGGATACGGACACGGCCATGGTCACGGTTATCCTGGTTTCGGAGGATTCTTCGGCTAAAAGGAGTGCAAGTGAACAGACAAGAATATCGAACTGTTGGACAGATTTCAAACGGACAGTACGATCTGAAACATCAGTTAAAGCCAAATATACCAAAATCTGTTGTGTTGTTTGTTAAAATTGTTCAATACCCAACAGAAAACGGACAGGAAAGTGATTTTAAAGTGAAAATAAATAGTTTCAAATTTAAAAAAAAACAATACTCACGGTACTCTTATTATCGTCATCTGCAACACTCGATGATTCATCGTGAGGTCCCATATTATGCGAATAAAAACCCGTTCCTGTAACATTAAAATTGCCTTTCTTATTTACCTGCTGACCTTGAACAAAAGTTGACCATGTTGGAGATTATTTATACACCAATTTTCGTGTTGTAACATGTAGAGAATTCAAACCATCGTGACATTAATCTACAGGCGGTGTCAAAAATGTGACATTAGACTGTGACTCCATTCGTCCGTGAACTTTAACGATTTACTGTATTTACGTGATTCTACAACCAAGTCTAAGTCTTTCTCAAAGATGCTATGCAATTTAACGTAAATGTACTTTGAGTTTAAGATTTTAATTGAATTTATTTACTCAAAACTCGGCTTTCCTGTCTTTATTGTCAAGAGAATTTTGGAAAATTAAATCAAAACGTACTGCCAAGTCCACTGGACTCGCTGCCCAAAAATGAAAAGCAAACAAAAGCTAAATAAAACGGAGGCATTTTATTTTCCTTCTTCATGTCTAGTTAGTTTAAGAGATACATACGCTAATAACGGTCGCAGTTCGCAAACACTTTCATCTAAAACGTTAAGTTTGCATTCATTGTAGTGCGGCTACGGTTACATGAAGTTTGCCTTCTTAAGTGTAGACGACACGCGTCATCCGGGTTCTTAGGTAATTTGTTGCTAAAGTTTCTAAACTTCTTTTTTCTTCTGAGGTAATTATCGCTACTCTACTAGTACGGATCCAAGATAAAGTAAGTAGCAAGCAAAGAAAAAACAGCGATCACGCGTGATCACGCGATCACGTATGGCTTTCGAATTGCATCCATGCCCGCAGGCGGGATCATATCATATGCGCTCTATTTACAACACTGACTGGCAACAGAAGCTGCGCGCGATTAAACGATTCGTTTCATTGATGCATAAACAATCACACACAAAAAACGGTCTCCGGGACGGATTGCGAACCAGCCAACGACACGTTCACAGTACGCAAACCATACCTTTCAACCAAATAATAGTTTTCGCGACTTTGTTAAACCGCTGATAGATGTAGTATCAGTTGTAAGGAGAGTAGATGAGAAGTGGGTGGGAAAGACAAAGGGGAAGTCTTCTCACGTTACACCTTACTTGTTGGCCGCGATCTGCTTCATGCGGTTCAGGGCACTGCCCGCCTTGAACCATTCGATCTGCTGCTCGTTGAACGAGTGATTCAGCTTAATCTTGTCCACCTTACCGTCGGTCTTGATCTCACAGTCCAGCTGTTTGCCCGGGGCGAAGTTGTTCAGACCAAGGATCGAGATCTTCGAGTGCGGCTGGACCTGGAATGGACAACAACAACAAAAAACTCCTTACAGTTTCCTGCTACGTCAATTTCAAATCTATTATCAAAAACCTTATCGTAATCGGCTGGGTTAGCGAAGGTGAGTGGGAGCAGACCCTGCTTCTTGAGGTTCGTTTCGTGGATACGGGCGAAAGATTTGGTAATGATGGCACGGCCTCCCAGATGACGTGGTTCCAGGGCGGCATGTTCGCGAGACGAACCCTCGCCGTAGTTTTCGTCACCAACGGCAACCCAATTGATACCCTTGGCCTTGTAGAAACGCGCCACATCGGGTACACCGGCCCATTCGCCCGTCACCTGGTTCTTTATCTTGTTCATTTCGTTGTTTTCGATATTGGTGGCACTGGACAATTAGACAATCAGTAAATAACAATCGAATTCTTAAAACAAACCTTCTGAATACCTACCCAATGAACATGTTGTTGGAGATGTTATCCAAATGGCCACGGTACTTCAGCCACGGACCAGCAGCCGAGATGTGATCGGTCGTACACTTACCCTTAACCTTAATCAGCACAGTCATTTCGGTCATATCCTTACCGTTCCAAACATCGAACGGTTCAAGCAGCTGGAGACGCTGGCTCTTGGGATCAACATCGACCTTCACGCTAGAGCCATCCTGAAAAAAGGTAAGTAAACCACCATTAGCACCTTAACCTATATAATAACACATTTGATTGCCAGCGCGTTTGTATCGAGGTAGTCTTTTGGCACAGGCTACCGCTATACTACAACACTCCGTCAACGACTGATAAGATAAGGCACCTGCCACGCGCTTAGAGTGAGGAAGGGGTTTAGATGGTACATGAAGAAAGACGGTTGGTTGGCGTACTGATGCTGCTGGACTTCAGGACTTTGAACGTCGTAATCACGTGGCATTTTGTGTACCTCGTGCGCCGTCTTGACCACTTACCGATGGGGGTGCTTCGTAAGTGTCCATGCCGGGGTCGAATCCCTTCTGCGGGAGCTCATCACCGTACGGCGAGTCCAGCTTGAACTTCTTGCCATCGGCACCGGTCAGTTCGTCGGTCAGGGGGTTGAAGTTCAGTGTGCCGGCAATCGACAGAGCCGTCACCAGTTCAGGGCTGTTTGATAAGCACAAAACAAATCAATTATTATAAAGTGTTAAGCAACTATTTTAAAGCATTTCACTAACCTCGTGACGAAGCAGTGCGTAGCCGGGTTAGCATCATTACGACCGGTGAAGTTACGATTGTACGACGTGACGATCGTGTTCTTCTCGCCTTTCTTCACATCTTTACGGTCCCACTGACCGATACACGGTCCGCAAGCGTTGGCCAGCACGGTACCACCGAAATCCTTGAACGTTTTCGCAATACCATCTCGCTCGATTGTTGCACGGATCTGTTCCGATCCGGGCGTCACGTTGAATGGAATCTTCGACTTCAGTCCGTGCTTCATGGCGTTCTTCGCAATCGAAGCACAACGGCCCATATCCTCGTACGACGAGTTCGTGCACGAACCAATCAAACCAACGCGGATGTCCATCGGGTATCCGTTCTTCTTTGCGTTCGCTCCCAGCTTGCTAATCGGGTGAGCCAGATCCGGAGTGAACGGTCCGTTGATATGCGGTTCCAGCTTGTCCAGGTTGATCTCGATGACCTGATCATACTTAGCGCCCGAATCAGCGGTCAGCACGCTGGTCTGATACTTGCCTGCCTCAGCAGCAATCGCCGAACGTCCGGTCGATGCCAGATAATCCGCCATACGCTTGTTGAAGGGGAAGACCGACGTGGTGGCACCGATTTCCGCACCCATGTTACAGATCGTAGCCATGCCGGTACACGAGATCGAATCCACACCCTTGCCCATGTACTCCACGATCGCACCAGTACCACCCTTCACCGTCAGAATATCGGCCACCTTCAGAATAACATCCTTCGGCGAAGTCCAGCCGCTAATCTTGCCAGTCAAATGCACACCGATCACGTTCGGGCACTTCAACTCCCACGGGATGTTGGCCATCACGTCGACGGCGTCAGCACCACCTACGCCAATGCAAAGTCCACCCAGACCACCACCGTTCGGCGTGTGCGAATCCGTACCGATCATAAGCAGACCCGGGAACGCGTAGTTCTCCAGAATGATCTGATGAATGATACCGGAGCCTGGCTTCCAGAAGCCAACGCCATACTTAGCACCGGCCGTCGACAGGAACTTGTACACTTCCGCGTTGATGTCCTTCGCACGGGCCAAATCCTTTTCGCCACCGATCTGAGCCTCAATCAAATGATCGCAATGGATGGTCGACGGGACGGCAACTCGCTTCAGTCCAGACGAGATGAACTGCAGCATGGCCATCTGGGCGGTTGCATCCTGCATCGCGACACGATCCGGTCGCAGACGCAGGTACGAAACACCGCGCTGAATGTCCTGGTTGGCCGGATCATCCAGATGCGAGTACAGCACCTTCTCGCTGAGGGTTAGCGGACGTCCCAGGCGCTTCTTCACCACCTCCAGGTTCTTCTGCAGCTTCTCGTAGGGTAGGTACACATTCTGGTCGAACTTGGACAGGGCGACCTTGGATGCGGCGGCACACGACGCATGGAACTGGCGCTGCTGCACATCAACGGCGTACCGGGCAACCTTGCGGGCCTGAAACACGGAGCGATCGGGGTAAATTATTTTGTAACCGCCAGCCAAAAAGAAGAAGCTACCACGGGAAATTGCATCGAAAGGCAAAACAAACTAATCTAAGTGCCAATGTTGATAAGCATAATCAGCGGTTCAAATGCTGTACAAACATTCGCGCTGTTCATCCGGCTACGGGCGATCACTGTTTAGCCATTTCCGTTGCCGAAGCATCCAGAAGCGATATACGTGATCGATGCAAATTTGCAAACATCCATCCATCCGTCGTTCCGGGCCGGTCGGTTGGGCGGAAAGGTAAACAAAAATAGAAAACACGTCGAGCGGCCTAGATAGACCTGCTGTGTGGGAGAAACTTTGATCCTCTGCCGGCACGTGATTCGGCGGGGGCACAAGATTTAGGGGGTTGTGCGCGCGGTGGCCGTTCCGTAACGCCGCGATTGAACGTAAATAAACAGCTGAAGTAGGAAGAATTAGCAGCAGATGCACAATTCGGCACTTTTCAATGACACTTCACAAGGACAATAACCTTGAAAACGGTCGAGATGCCGAAATATGCCACCCAATGAAGGCCGGACTTTTTTTTACGTCGCTTCTGTTATCATTGGTTCCAAGAAGAATACACGTCACACGGCGCTACAACCCGGAATGGAAGCTTGAATGACATCGTAATGAGAAAGAAGTAAAAGAAGGAAACTCCAAAGCCTACTATGCTCGCTTCTGCTTGCTGCTGTTATCTGCAAATCGGTGACCCAATCACTTAAGCCTTCACCAAACCGGACCGGATGATAATAAAAGAGGAACACCCACATGTTCCACATGGGATATGAGAGAGGGGTTTGTGGAGAAGGGTAAAAATAGTGCAGACGTTTAAATGTAAATCCAACAAAAACGCCATTTAAAGTTCGTGGAAATTGTTTTCATACACGTTTGCCCGTACACGGCACACAAATTCACACCTCCCTTCTTCTTCATCCGGCAAAAGCCGGCGGCCTACCCACGGGAGGTTCTGTCCTCGAAATTACAGGCAGGGAGGAAAGTGTGCAAAGAGCTCGAATTTTCTCTTAGTCGGATCGATTATCTAACCAGCACTCGACGACGACGACATCGTCGACGGAGGACGACAGGCCAATGTTCTACTTTTTGCAATTATACACGCACACACGTACACTTGATTGCTAATAAAAAGGGCTTTCCAGGCGGTGAAATGCGAGGTCCGAATTGTCCTTTTATGCCCTTCCGGGTCAACTTGTATCCTTATCAAATGACCACTTTTTCCATACCGCGTACCTGTACGTTCAGCAAACGGGAATACTGCACCATCGTTGCACACTGCTGCTTTACACACACTGGAATACGTGAACTGGGAAATAGTACGGGAACAACCACGGTCGGAAGCGATCGGATAATCTTCAGCCTTCTCAGCTGGAAGATGAACTGTTGAATGGAAAAGAGGATGGTTTTAGCGGCTGTGGTCCGGCCGTACTAAAAGTGCAGGTGAGACCGTGCGGAATTTTTGTGATGTTACCTAACCAACCAGAGAGAGAATTGAGCGAGAATAACTTTCGATTGTCGGTTTTCCGCCGATGTCAGAAGGAAACTTTGTTGAAGAAGTAGGAGGTTGGGCGATGAAAGGTTGACTTTTGACAGATGGGATTGTGCAGAATGTTTTTTGGGGCAAAGAAGGGTGAATTATCAAGTGTTGGATGAATTGAGCAGAATTTCCCATTGTGTGAGATAAAATAAGGCACAAAATGGACAAATTGATCAAAAAATCTGTTTTTTCAGCTTCAAATATTTGAATGTGTCAAACAAGCCTTCAATATGGCGACCAGCGAATGACAAGAGCACACCCTACACCTCTATTCATCTTGCTATCAGCATTCGTTGCTGTCACAACAAACCTGTTCCCGGCTTTGTTTACAATGACGCCAGCGGAGTAGTTCGGTTGGAAAAAACGCATTTCTGGACAATTGCTGTTCGTGCATTCATTGTAAAAACAAATCTTTACCATCAGCAATGGTGAATGTTATGAAAGGTGTATTGGTAGAGTGGTAAGTGCAGTGCAGTTGGTATTAGGTATGGTGACACGATTGTAAAATGGTTTCTTGTTCACAGTGATCCGGCTATGAAACAGTTCCTTCTCCATCTGGACGAAACGCAATCACTGGGGAAAAAGTTCATCATTCAAGATCTGGACGAGAAGCATCTTTTCATTTCGGTCGAAATCGTGGAAGTACTGCAAGCACGTGTTGACGATTTAATGGATCGCATCAGCTTTCCACTGCACGAGAAGGACGCTTAAACGACTCAACGCCACTTACCCCACTCTCAGTCCCTCCTTTAGCAACTCAAAATGGCAGGACGTGAATCGGGTCGCATACGGGAAGCGGATAAAAAGCGCACCCTAGACGATGCCGCACGACAAAGACGGGCACGGAAAGCGCTCGAAGCACTAGAGCAGGACAACTTCCACGAAGATCCACACGCAGATCTGGTCATGTCGAAAAAAGTGCCCAAATTTAGTGACAATCTCGATGGTGGTGGACCAAGCAGGAAGAAAAATCGTCGCACGAAGGGTGCCGAATACTATCGCGCCAAGTATCGAAAAACGTTCCCCCAGCTGTTGGACGAAGAGAAACAGCAACGGCCCGATCCGCCGAATTATTTTAGTGCTGCTGCACCACCTTCCCGTTTGCCGGAGCGGCATTTTTGTGCGGTTTGTGGTTTCCCATCCAGCTACACGTGTACAGCGTGTGGGACAAGGTATTGTTGTGTGCGTTGCTTGGGTACGCATCAGGACACTCGATGCTTGAAATGGACCGCTTAAGGCAGTAGAGAAAGGTATAATAAAACATAGAAGTTTAAATGAGGGACACCTTCGCTGAGTTCTTTCGAAAAATAAAACTACAATTCCATTTGATGATGTTTATTTGGCATCCTAAATATGACATAAAAATTATTGAATTGTCTAAACGTTACATTTTTTTGCTAGCTGCTGCAGCTCGATCGCGCTCCGATTCTTCTTGCTCGTTCTCTTCCTCTCCTTCAACAGTGGTAGCGTACGACACGTACTGAAGACTTATACACTCGAGTTTATATATGTATAATATACTTTTCGTTCCGATATATTCAAACAAACCCCCCCCCCCCCCCAATCAAATGCACGCGCTCCGCTACTCCTTCGATGAGTCCCGAGTGCTTTCAACGAACAACTAACATTGCGATTAAATCTTAACCCCATCATCTTCCTTCACTCGGAATTCGAATCGGTTTCGTCGGTCATTCTTTACATTTCCCTAACTAAGCGCGACAAGTTTAAACATGGTTCTGGTATCTTCTATTACAGATCTACACGGGCCAGTTTGTTTAATTAATTTATAGTAATAAGAGCTTCAAATGGCCCTCAATCAATTTCCTTCCCACTCTTTCCCTCTAATATGAACTTTTTCTTCACCGGAAACCGTATCTTATCGGCGGTTTCTATTTTTGCTGTGCGGTCACATCCATTACACAGATCGGTACAAAAAGTGTGGTCTTCAATCTGGCTGTTTTTTGCCTTTACTTCCAAACGGGGGTCGTTTCATAAAATTTGCCCACCTTTCATGTGGTCAGCCAGCAGTTCGCGTCCAATTTTTTCTTCTCCCTTTCTTCAAGCAAAATTTCAACTCTACTATTTCCGGATAGAAATTCACTATCAATTTAGGCTACGGATACGCTACGATTCGTTCGTTTGCATTCACGATGCAAAAATCGTTTTGCGATTTCATTTTCACTGCATTTTTTTTGCACTGCACTACAACACAACACAATAGGAACACAAGCGGCCGCATATATCGCCATTCGGTCGCGCTCGATTAAGCTACTAAAGCCATTCGCTTAAAAAGTAAAATTGCTGTCACGGCGTCGTTCACTACAATAATGCACACGAAAAGTACGCGACAAAAAAAAGGAAATAATTTTATTGTATTTTGTGAACGAATTTCCATTGGATGGAAAATAGACACACACACGTATAATTTATCGCCCGGCACCTGGGTGGTCTGCTATCGGAGCGAAATAATCCGGATGGATAAGCACCCTCGAAACAATCCGGTTATCCCGGGATGAGCTGCTTCCTTCTCTGCCACCAGCACCAGAGACAGGAAGTAGATAAATGAGTTTAACAGAAACGTTAAAAAGAATGAACCACAAAACACTAGGATGCAACGGCCATTATATTGTGCCTTTTCCCCCCATACATTGAGAGTGACATTTACACGGTCGGGTGTGTGTGTCATTATTTTCTACATTATCCGATTCCGTTTTTTGTGCTTTAATTCCGACGGATGGGACAAATAAAAATGTAGATAAAAAAAACCCACAGACAGATGGGATAATTTTAAGGACGGCAAAAATTAAAGTTGGTATCAAATAATTGATAACTTTAAACCAAAGCAAAACGCAGGACTCATGTTAAGGTGCAGCCTTTCAGTATAGAAATAGAGGACAAAAACAGAAAGCTGGTAACATTACACGCATACCAGTTGGGGCCGCAGTTTGTTCGTTGAATGTTCCACCACACGTGCAAGCACGTTTAAAATGGCATTTCCATTTTTGAGCTTGTTTCTGTTTCACTGCAAATGTGGCAAAATATGTCCCCAGAATCACAAACACATTCCTTGATTTGTTTGTTTTGTTTGTAAGCTACATTTTCGTCCTTTTTTTGTTGTTGCATTTTTTAAACTTATAAACAGTTGCGCACCTCGTTCTCCTCGGCTTCCAATAGCGAATTGAATTGTTTGTGCACGTTCGTGAGGGCTGGTTGTGAGGGCTTTTTTCTGTTCGCTCCCGGTCGTACCCTGTACAACACGGGATGTTGCTGATATGTTTATAATGTACACGTGTTTCGAGGTGTGTGTTTGTTTCTGCATTTTTTCCTTTACCAGCTTTTTTGTTTCTCTCCACTGAATGCATTTCTTGTTGCATTTTCACTGTTTCAGTTTCACTATTTTTTTTTTTTTTTTTTGGTACTCACCGCACCTCGAATGCACACACTTATTTTGTTTTTATTTTCCTATCCACAAATTGAACAAGTGAAACGGTAAACGCTGTTTTGACGCTGCTTCTTTTCATCGGCATTTCGCTTTCTCGTCGTCCTCTAATTAACCAACGTGTTTCTGTGGCGAACACGTGCGAGCGGGCCCAACGCTCTCAACCCCATAATCAACCGGGACATTTTCACACTATTTAACGGGTTGATTTTCACGTACGTACGACTCTCCTCTGTTTACCGTTTCGTGGTTATTGTTCCGCGTTTTATTTTTTGGTTGTATATTTAAATTATTGGCCATTTCTTCGCTCGGCGTGTTTGCTGCACACCAACCACTGCTCTTTCTTCGTAAATAACATTTAATTGGTCCTATGGTTTCGAGAGCATTTTTTTCTTCTTCTTGCGTGTGAACAAAAACATCCAGCTTTTATACATCTTTATACCGATCCGCCCGTGGTGCGACAAATAAAAAACGGTTCACATCCAGCTTTTTTTCTCCTTTAGGACACTAAATTATGGCGAGTTATTTTGAATAACAATTACAGCAAAAGTGCCGCCTAATTTGGGAACACATTATTTACTGTCCACTGACGCATGATGATTGTTTCCGATTCCGATCGGTGCTTTGGTGGTTTTTGAATGCAGCTCATATTAGCGCAATCAGCATTTGTGGTGTGGGAACAGGGCTAATTAAGATAGTAATTGGGAAAACTGCATCCAACGCATATTTGTGGGTAGATAAGGGTAGCGTGAAGGGGGATGGTTTAGGTGTGTGTTTCGGTGGCGGAGGTGGTTTGTTTTTCCAATGTCGTTTGCATCGATTGGGGGGTTGATAAGCAGAACAACAAATCAGCTGAGTTAATGCATTAAACCGGGGCTGTTTGATTAATTTTCTCCTGAATCAGTGCTTTGGTAATGAATAAAATTCAATAACAAAACTGATTTTCTAGCACAAAAGAACTTTTTCCCACGAATTTCTTCTCACTTTAATGTATCACATTTAAAGTTTACCTTTTTGTAAATTGTATTAGTGAAATTGGTTCATTTTCCCTCACCCTACGTTGCTAAGTCTAACACACCGATTTGAGGTTGGAAAAATTCCGTCGAAAACAGCACAAGTTTTCGCGCAGTTTTCCGTATCATTTTCACCACAAAACCAGGCTGGCGAATGCGGGATGATTGAAGGTTGTCTTCATGTTGCCTCTTTCGGAGCACTGAAAGCCTCGCCTCAATTTCCATTTTCCTAGAACGCTGCATAGTAATGAGCAGCTTGGAGTAGCAGAATTTTCGCACATAGCCACATGGCAACCTTCTTTTTTTTTTTGGGGACGTGTGCAAGCGCAACTGGATTTGTTCAGCATTCGCAGCATCCACAACACCACCAGCAACATTGTTCTCGAGCTCGGGTTCGAGAGAACATTGCAAACAAATTGATAATAAATTTTCCACTAGCGAAACGTACACCGATACTCGGCGCCATGTTTGCACGCATGGCCCGTGGGCCCTACGGAGGCAAATAAAGCCCCCTCTTTGGAGTGAGACACACCAACAGATGGGCAAAAGTTGGAATGCATTTTTATTTCCTCATCTCCGGCGGCGCAGCCAGAGTCCAACGATGAAATTAAACTCAAGCTTTCGAAGGTTTTCCCTGGAGGAGTCGGTTGTTTATATTTCCTTCTCCATGTTGTTTGTTTGCGTGTGTGTGTGAGCAGGATAAGCTTTTCCACAAACATTTCTCGAGCTTGGAAGCCCTCCCCCACGGGTGGCGAAAAAAAAAACGCGTAAGGTAATAATTGAATGTATGATTTCATTATTGCACCCTACGGGGGTGATTCGACCTCAACGTTCGGGGCTCACTGTTGCCATTTTCATTAAACCGTTTTTTTTTCTATTTGTTTTTTTCCATTCCGACAAAGGTGCAAACCATATGACGATTGCTTTTTTACACGACACGTGATGTCCTGGCGATTGTATTTACATCACCATTCGTATCGTATCGGATTTATTTTGCTGCACACGGAAAGCCTTACTTCCCGACGGGTTGTTATTTGGTTTCAGAACCGTATTGATGGGTTTTATTTCCAGTCAAAAATTCAACTACATTCGAATGTGTTGAAAGTCGCTTCATTGGCGGTTGGTTTCCGGCGTGCATTTTGGTGAACTACCAGGCGCCTCCATCATGTCATTTAAAATTGAATCGCATACATGTGATGTGGGTCAATTTCTCGTTAATAGGGGTGGTTGGGAGTACCGCAAAACAAACTTATTTTAATGTTGATAATGTTGCTTGTTCGTGGAATTATTTAGTGCCATTTAAAACTATCAAAAATGAATTTAAATTAATGGGTTTCCATTAGTTTGCGCAAGCCTTTAACACATGATTGGGTAGTTTTCCATCCCACAGAATAAATACAGTAGTACGTAACACACAATGGCGCACACACACACTTCTGGGGACGGTCGATACAAACCGTCACCACCTGATGCCTAAGGATCGTTTCCGTTCAATTACACCCATTTACACGAACGTGCAGCACCCTCGCTCGAACGCTCGAACTCTTCTTAAAGGACTCGCTTAAAATGATGTCCCCGTTTGATTGAATTATAACCTCCACCCAGAGCGCACCAACCTTCTGAGTGGTGTCAATGGAAGTGAGTCTTTATGATAGTGTGGAAAATTGGTTCTTCCCACTTATTCTCGCTTCCCCTAACAACACACACACACAAAGCGGTGTGGTAAAATTGAAGCACTGCCACATCACGCGATCCTCCATCTGATGACAAAAAAAAACCTCTTTAAAAACCCATTCATCCCTATCGTTTGTGTCAGTAAAAATTATATTTTTATAGAAAGAACTTTCCATTTGTCCCTTATGATTCCATCCGTCGATGTCCCCCAATTTCATGCCATTCGATCCATTTATGATGCTCATTTTCACTCGGATTTTTTCTTTCCATTTTTATTTTTTGGTCTCAAAGTCTCTCGTAATCGGATAGCTTACTTCGCGCTAAAGGGCCAAGCCAAATGTAATGCGATAAAAACTAACGCTCCGGCACGAAACTGACCCGCCTTCATTGTCCATATCACACACTTTTGACCTCACTAGTATTTCAGGTGGTGTTCCATTTCGATGGAACGAGCGAGATGCGCGGTCTAAGGAACGGGCGAGAATGGCGGGCTGAGGAAGGAGAGAGAGGTGCGGGGTGAGGAGCGAACGGAAGGCTGTCCGAGTGGCATCTGTTTTGGCGACAATTGTCTGGAACGGCGGCACCCGCAATTGTTGTTCGATCTCATCGACACCGGCCAGAATTCCGCGAAACCCACCGTAGAATGCAAGCGGGCGGCTTGTGTGGTCGGACGGACCAGAGAAGCGAGGCAAGCGAGTTGCGGCTGTTCGCCGGACCACGTTAAGGGGAAACAGAGAGGGAATGAAGAGATAAGGAGAGAGTGAGAGAAGAGAGGGAATTATGAAATTTATTTGTGACCGAGTGGAGTGGGTCAGTCTGATGAAAACCGCGAATGAGTTAAGTCGCAACCAATAAAGTTGTGCGTACAGGATTACCGTGTTCAGTACATTGCGTTAGGTTATCCGCTGAGATATCACATTGGTCCTTCGAACTTCGGATATTGACCCTTTGTGCTTTGGATATCGGTAAAAATCGCATCATCATGACTCGAACGCCTCGGACGTCTCGCACTCCAACCGTAAAGCCGGCGCCACAACCCGGTTGGGTGGATGTAATTGTTGCTGTAAGGCCGCATGTGCACATGCGTGACCTTGCGTATGGCGAATTGATTCGCATAAGGGACAACATTGTGCAGGCGAAGGAAGAGGGAAAGGCGCTGACCGCGGTACAGTGCAAAGTGTTCGGGAAGAAGGCAGATAGTGCTTTAGAAGAACACAACAAACATTATGGTGAGATCATAAAACATGACGAAAGTGAAGTGCATGACGACAAGTTTAAGGAGACAGTGAAATTGCATGAGGAGGTGATGATGGAAATAGAAAGTGCATCTGAAGCCCTTGCGGCACAGTCCGTTTCACCAAAAGCATTGATACCTGCTCCTAGCGTTTCGTCAGTGATTGTGAATGCTCCGCTTCCTCGGCCAATACCTTCGTTCAGTGGCAAGTATGAGGAGTGGGCGCGGTTTAAAACAATATTCAAAGATATTGTTGACAAAAGTAGTGAAGATTCGCGTATCAAGTTGTATCATCTTGAAAAGGCCTTGAGTGGTGAGGCTGCCAAGGTAATAGATGAGAAAACAATAAACGACGGTAATTATGAACGTGCGTGGCAACTGTTATCCGAACGTTATGATAACAAACGGCGTATGGTAGACTTACATATTAGTGGACTTTTGAATTTGAAAAAAGTGAATGAGGAAAGTTATGTAGGTTTGCGCGGTTTGGTTGAATCGGTTGAAAGTCACGTGGAAAATCTAAAGTATTTAGGTGAAAACTTTACTGGTCTGTCGTGTGCGATGGTGATACATTTGATAGCGAATGCGTTAGATATTGAAACAAAGAAACTATGGGAAGCGAGTGTCCCTAGAAACGAACTTCCTTGTTATGAAAAAACCTTGTGCTTCCTAAAAGAAAGAGTGTCGGTTCTAGAAAGGTGCCAAGGAAATGTTGCAGCGGGGCAAAGGGGACGTTTTGTTTCGAAAGGGCCCAGCTCAAGTGGTGTTACGCCTATGAGATCGAATGCAGCTACAACCGTGTGCAGTGTAGTTGTGTGTGAATTGTGTAAGGGTGCCCATGAAACGTTCAAGTGCTCTGAGCTGATGCGACTGCATGGAAAGGATCGGGAAAGTTTTATTAGATCGAAGCGTCTTTGCTTAATTTGCCTAAAACCGGGACATTGGCGAAATCGTTGCAAATCGCATTTGAAATGTAACAGGTGCCACAGACCACACAACACGGTATTGCATTGGGACAACGGTCCAGAACCGGTTTCAAGGGAACCCGAACAAGTGAGCGCGAGCCAGCATGTGAACAATACCGATGCGGCGGGAAGTATTGTTCTCTTGCAAACCGTCTTGCTTTACGCGGAATTACCAAACAAAGAGGTGTTGTTGTGTCGTGCGATGTTGGACAGTGGATCGCAAATCAGTTGTGTGACTGAAGCGCTTGCAACGAAATTAGGCGTAAATTTGGTAAACGTGAACGTACCGGTTAAGGGGATTGGCAACGTTGAATCTTCGGTGAAGAAAAAGTGTACTTTTACAGTGAAATCTCGGTGTAGTGATTTTGCTATGGACGTGACATGTTTTGTGTATCGTGAAATAACAGGTAGAATACCCTCTGTGTATTTCGATACGTCGAAGTGGAATTTGCCTGATAAATCGATGTTGGCCGATCCATATTTCAACAATCCAAGTTGTGTAGACATTTTATTGGGAATGGATTGTCTTTCGGAAATAATGGCATCTGGTTCAGTGAAATTGGCAAAAACACTTCCCATGATGACGGACACTCATTTCGGATGGGTGATAGGTGGACGTGTTGCGGAAATACACAAAGAGCGTGAGGTGTACACAAATGTTGTGACAAAAGAAAATTTGGAAACAATAGTGCAAAGGTTTTGGGAAGTTGAAGATGTGACAAGTGAGCGTTCCGTGAAGGTGGAAGACGAGATATGTGAAGAACATTTTGTGAAGACACATTATCGTGAATCCAGTGGCAGGTATGTTGTGCAGTTGCCTTTAAGGGAATCGATAAGCCAATTGTGTTGTTCGCGAAGTGTAGCGCTGCGTAGGTTTTATTTGTTGGAAACAAAACTGTTGAAAAATCCATCGTTACGTGAACAATATCAAGCGTTTATGAGTGAATACGAGGAGTTAGGGCATTGTAGAGTGGTTGATGAAAGTGAGGACGATGGCTCCGTGAAAAGGTGGTATCTGCCGCATCATGCTGTATTGAACCCGGCCAAGAACACTACCAAGTGCCGTGTGGTGTTCGATGCTTCGGCGAAGGTAAACGGCTTGTCTTTGAACGACGTTATGATGACCGGCCCTAAGATAAAGGTGGATCCCTGCGACAGCCCGCTACAACGAGTATTCTGGAGAGCTTCGCCGAATGAACAACTGCGTGTGCTTGAGCTTACCACGGTGACCTACGGAACGGCAGCAGCACCTTTTCTAGCAACGCGAACGTTGTTGCAGCTAGCGAGAGATGAACGAGAAGGTTTTCCCTTAGCCAGTCGCATTATTGAAGAGAATTTTTATGTCGACGATGGATTGTTTGGGGCAAATGATATCGAGACTGTCCATGCTGCACAAGTGCAACTCATTGAGGTGTTTAGAAAGGCGGGTATGACACTTCATAAATGGTCAGCGAATGATGAAAGGCTTTTGGAATCGATACCATTTGAAGATCGGGATGCTCTAACAAAAATCGGCGATTGTGAAGCTAACGAAATCATCAAAACGTTAGGTTTGATGTGGAATCCGATGAATGATGAATTTATATTTTTGACAAAGGTACCGTCTAAGGGCAGAACACCTACCAAACGAGAGGTTCTGTCTGCCATTGCAAAAATATTTGACCCATTGGGGCTTATTTCTCCAGTGGTTGTGTTGGCAAAGATTTTGATGCAAAAGCTATGGTTAGCAAAGTTGGACTGGGATGATCAAATTTCTGAGCCGTTGATAGAAGAATGGGATAATTTTTTGGAAGCATTGCCAACAGAAAATCAAGTTCGAATTCCTCGACATGTAGTAAGTACAAATGCAGTTTCATTAGAGATCCATGGATTTGCGGATGCTTCTTTGAAGGCATATGGAGCCTGCGTCTATATAAGATCAATAGAGAGGAATGGTGAAGCGCAATTGAGATTAGTGATCAGCAAATCTCGGGTTGCCCCTTTATCGAACGTGACAATTCCTAGAATGGAACTGCTTGCAGCTTCATTGCTTTGTCGTCTAGTGAAAAAGGTACTGGAAGCATTAAAGGATTTTAATTTCGAAACGATTAACTTGTGGTCGGATAGCCAAATAGTTCTGGCATGGTTGAAAAAGCCGATAGAGTGCCTGAATGTTTTTGTACGAAATCGTGTAGCCGAGATCAACGAGAACCGAGCGTTCATTTGGCGTTATGTTCGGACACATCAAAACCCTGCGGATGTTATATCAAGGGGTCAATCGGCGTCGCTACTGGTTTCAAATGAGATGTGGTGGAATGGTCCGGAGTTTTTACGTACTTGTGAGATACCAAATGTTTGCATCGATGAACTAAATGATGATGAAATTCCGGAATTGCGCAACGAGGTTATCTGCAATGTTATCGTACCGCTGAAAGTTCTCCCAATTTTGGAGAAATATGAATCCTTTAGAAAGACACAAAGAATACTTGCCTACATCGTGCGGTTCAAACAAAACACAAAGCGTCGCAAGGGCGAACGCATTAATGATCCAAACCCTACTATTCCCGAATTGCGAGAATCGATGCGTTGGATCATTAGAGCAATTCAGCATCAGGATCTACCGGAAGTAGTTTCGGCCGTAAAAAATAGCAAACCGTTGCAACGTTATCAAGACCTTAACCTTTTTTTGGATGGTGAGTTACTGCGGGTAGGAGGTCGTATAAGACATGCAAATCTGGCTTTTGGAAACAAGCATCAACTTCTTCTTCCAAATCGAAATGTGATTACACATCGTTTAATTGCAACAATTCATCGTGAAAATTTGCACGTCGGGCCATCTGGAGTGATTGCGATTCTTCGTCAGCAATTTTGGGTTGTCAATGCGCGATCAACGGTTCGAATGGTTCTGCATAAATGCATTACCTGTTTCCGAAGCAAGCCAACTACTTTGGAACAACAGATGGGTGATTTTCCTAGCTACCGTGTAACAGCTGCTCCTACCTTTCAACGAGTTGGGCTTGACTTTGCTGGGCCAATTATGCTGAAATCCGGTATACGTCGTGTTGCGGCAATAAAGGGATACATATGTGTATTCGTGTGTATGGTGACTAAGGCGATCCATTTGGAAGCAGTGGAGGACTTATCAACTGGTGCCTTTCTCTCAGCTTTGAGACGATTTGTATCAAGAAGAGGAATACCTGAAGAAATCTTCAGTGATAATGCGACAAATTTTGTCGGAGCAAAAAATGAACTACGAGAGCTGTATGAGATGTTTAGGAAGGAGGCGACAGGCCAAGGCATTTTCCAGTATTGCCAAGAAAAGGAGATCGTATGGAAAATGATACCCCCTGGTGCCCCTCACTTTGGAGGAATCTGGGAGGCAGGGGTCAAGAGTGTTAAGAGTGTACTGAAGAAGATTTATAAATCTGCATCTCTAACAATAACTGATTTTAGCACGCTTCTATGCCAAATTGAAGCCATCTTAAACTCAAGGCCATTGTATGCTCACTCAAATGATCCTAACGATTTGGAATGCCTTACTCCAGCTCATTTTACAATTGATCGTCCCTTGATTGGAGTTGCAGAACCATCCTATTTAGATATGCCTGAAGGTCGCTTGAATAAATGGCAGAGAATCCAACAACTGCGGCAGCAATTCTGGAATAGATGGCAAAGGGAGTATTTGTGCGAACTGCAAACTAGATACAAGTGGACCAAAATAAAGGACAACGTAAAGGAGGGAGCATTGGTTCTAATAAAGGAGGATAATACGCCCCCGCAATTGTGGAAGCTGGGACGCATTGCAAGGGTGTTCCCGGGCGAGGACGGATTGATCCGGGTAGTGGATGTGAAGACAAGGAGTGGTGAGTTTAAACGTCCTGTTCATAAATTAGCTCTTCTTCCAGTTATAGATCCGTAGCATCAACCTGGCCGGGAGGATGTTCCATTTCGATGGAACGAGCGAGATGCGCGGTCTAAGGAACGGGCGAGAATGGCGGGCTGAGGAAGGAGAGAGAGGTGCGGGGTGAGGAGCGAACGGAAGGCTGTCCGAGTGGCATCTGTTTTGGCGACAATTGTCTGGAACGGCGGCACCCGCAATTGTTGTTCGATCTCATCGACACCGGCCAGAATTCCGCGAAACCCACCGTAGAATGCAAGCGGGCGGCTTGTGTGGTCGGACGGACCAGAGAAGCGAGGCAAGCGAGTTGCGGCTGTTCGCCGGACCACGTTAAGGGGAAACAGAGAGGGAATGAAGAGATAAGGAGAGAGTGAGAGAAGAGAGGGAATTATGAAATTTATTTGTGACCGAGTGGAGTGGGTCAGTCTGATGAAAACCGCGAATGAGTTAAGTCGCAACCAATAAAGTTGTGCGTACAGGATTACCGTGTTCAGTACATTGCGTTAGGTTATCCGCTGAGATATCACAGGTGGCATTCCACGAGCGCAGTGTCAACGGTCAAGAATGAGCTTTTCCGCCAGTTGCCAGCGCCCCAAGTTGCCAACCAAAGATAAGGGGTTTTATGTTTTTAATGCTCAGATTTTTTTTTGGGGTAGGAAGGACCATTCCTTGTGGGCAGTACACACACCTGTTGCGTTCTCAGACCAACGAACGAATGCTTTCGGATTGCAGCAACACAAGCATAACAGCTGCCGTCGGGGGAATGCGCTTTAAGCTTTCGTCGTGCTGTTTTTTTACCTTTTACCATCGCGCTCCAATGAATGTCCAAAGTATGCTCGGGAGATAGATGCCACTCACAAGGTAGAAAGCAGGTCAGCAAGCAGCATCAAGCGACAAGGGTGGGCCACGTGCCTCTCAGGCGTCTTTTGCCACCGCGCTCTAGGGGAAAATCGCGCAAACCTTCGCGGGCGGGTTAAACTAACCGTAAAAATCATAAATATTAACTCAATTGTTACGATTATGTTGTGACAGTTTTCCCTTCGAATGCTCCCGAAAAGTTCATCGCTTTTTGTGCCCCAAAGCAATCGATTCGCGTACCGGTTCATTTGATGCGCTCGGGTTGGTCCCTTTTTTCCCCAGTTTCAGAAGAAAAACACCGCGAACACACACACACACACACAGAATGTTCTTTCGCAGCCCTCCGGGAGCATGTCGTAGAAGGAGGACAAGAACTCGCCGCGTCTAGGTCAAGTGGGTGAGTTAACATTTCGAGCATTATTGCTTTTGAAGTAAATAAACAAACAAAAATCGTTTGACTTCTGTGGGCGATTGTTCGGTTATCGGTTCGATGAATTTATTTATCCACGTGGCCGGTCCAAACATGTGTGGGGCATTCGCTCGCTATCGTGAGCCTCGTCTGCCTCGTTTGCTTATGTAGGACGATTGTTTAAAAACTGATTTTCCTGCTGTCGAATAATATTTGCAGAAAAATCAGACAGTAAGCAAAAAAGGTTAAAATTTCAAGTATTATTTCACTGTGAGCATTTTCCCTAAATTCCAGCGAAAATAGAGCAATGGGTTTTTAAGCACCAGACAAATCAGATTGATTGGCAATATTATAATTGTGAAGAGCCACTTTAGCTTAAATGAAAATTCCATTTGCTAGTGATTTCAGCCATTGGTAAATGGTTTAAAAATGGCGAAAAAGGCCCACAAAAAAGTATTTGTGTACTTTTTTTTATTTCTTTCTCTGCTAACTGAATGTTATGAGTAGTGCATTGAAATAACTATCTCCACAAGAGGATACGACTATCAAAGTCACGCTACCATATGTAGCAACGAGGAAAACTTTTTTAATTATTCGTTCGTGCTCACACGCGCCCCCAAATCGGACGGGTGTGACAAACGAGACAGGGAAGGTATTCGTTTTTGACTTAGTGAACAAGTTTAATTCATTTGATCACGGCACAGACACACTCTTGCTGAAGGTCGATGTATGAAGCCATAAAATAGAATAACACCAAACAAGTAGCGTGGAAAGTTTGTCGCTGTATCACTAGGACACTGCGGACATGGCATCCTGCTTTGCTGGTCACGTTAGTTTGTCTTCTAATCGAATCCACGAGAGAAAAAGAGAGACAAAGGGAGCGATACAGTTTTCCACATCACATACTCTCGTTGATGATGATGATGATAAACTAGTACTTTGTGAGGAGAATCGCAATAGTGAAGCACACACTGGAAGGATTCATGTTGCGGATATGCAAACTTTGACCGAACATTGTTGGGTCGGTTTGGTTGACATCAAACTTCCAACCATAAGGAACTGAATCCTCGTGTCATGTGTTGGGAGTTTGGGTTAGAGTTTGATCATCACCAAAGCGTAACACTCTCCAAGGACCTCCCCTGGAAGGCTATGTGTAGTGATAGCTCGATGTGGAGAGGGAAAACAATCGCTTTCTCCGATCTCGTACACTCACCCAGCATCAACAGTACCATCAACATCGACAAGTTGCCATTTTACACGAACAAAGCTTAGACGATTACTTTCAATTAAGCTAATTTATTGTCCAATGTTTTCTTTTTTGCGTTCGGGACAAAGGACACTTGGTTTGAACCTTAGTGCGATCTCTTGAAGGGGGCACGTTTTGCAGATTAATCCCCGAAGGGAGATTGAAGAAAAGGAGCAGCAGCCCGGCCTTGGCTGTCGAGTAGCAAATTTGCTGGAGTCAATCGTAAGACAACCATTAGGTCAATTAAATTGGACCGTAATGAAATTTCGTAAAGTAATTGGAGTTGAAACAAATGCAATCTTGATTGCTTTTTCGCCTCCTGTTTTCGAAAGGTTGGAGGAGAATTTATTTTCCCCAAACAGTCAAACCGATAATTAAGCCTGTAATGGTGACATATTTTACTATGTGGAAGTGGTGCCGCCATCTACCAGAATATAGTGCAATCAATCGCGATTCTGTACTAACTGCGTATTTTGGTTTTAATTTCCCGCAACCAAAAAATAACTGATCAGACACAAAAAAGGCAACCAAATTTGACCCTTTTCCTCATCAAAGTCAGAACAAGAGTGAGGACGAACTGTTCAAACTTTTTTGATGGAGAAAAAATCCGATGTCAACAGAAGAAAAAAAAAAATCATCCGCATTTTTTCGCACGTTCATTCGTTCATTTCCCGTTATCCAGGAGGACGGAAACGGATCCCGGCCAAGACCAGAGAACATTTTTAAGTCAAATTAATCTCATTAATTATGCAATTGCTAATCATAACTTAATCCAATGTTGCTTCTTCTGTGATGCGCTGCCCGTTCGCTGCTAGCCGAGGGAGTGCCGAGGGAGAAACTAACCTGAAGTTGCCATTTCGGTGGTCAGGTTTTGGACCCTTAGATTACTTGGTTTTGATGGAGCTGTGATAGACCATTCCCGTGTTTTTTTTCTCGGGTGTGTGTAAAATGAAGCTTAATTTAATTCTCATCCGTGCACGACACACTATACAATCACCGTTGTACTGACAGCTGCTTGCAGCCAACCATGTTGCATCAGGCTCTCAGAGTACCAGTGTCTTACAAGCGTGCTATTTTTATCACTACACTCCCCGTACAGTGTAGTGTGATGTGGTGTCCTTTTTATATGGCCCAAAGGAACGACCAGCACACTTTCATCTCACACGTATGAGTCAAAAGCGCCTGTCGTCGTCGGGCTTAAGCGTTTAGAGCCCAGGGAAATCATCGTTTGTCTGGAAAAGGCCAAATTCGAACCCTACAGCAGCTGCAGAATAGGTCTGCTTGTTACTATGTAGATGACCGTCCATTCAAACGGTCAGCGTGTACGCACACTTGGGACGTGCGGAAAACACAACCCCATGCAAGTCGTTTGTATTTTAATTAAACCCATTTTTCCGGCTTTGTTTTTCGTCTCCCTTTTTGCACATTTTATAGTATGCAAGCAAGCAAACAACATCAAAACGGAAGCTTTTTGCATGGAGATAGAAACAAAAAAAAAAAGAGGAAAAGTTTTGCACTTGCTATTTGCTCATCCGGTTACGGGTTACGTAGTAGACTTTTATCGTTCAACCAACAGCAGTAGAAGTAGTAGCAGTTTTTTCTGCATACTACTACTTTATCATGCTCATTTCGCTGGCGGGGGGGGGGGGGGGAGGGGGATTTGAGCTGCGTTGGATTTTTGTTCTTCATTGTACCGCAGTGGAATGGGCAGAGGTGCATGTGATGAGTGGAACACGTGTTGTTGGTGTTTTATTACCTTCCTTTTACACTGCACTGTGAAAGGATCGGTTTTTTTTCCTTTCATTCTTATCAAGCATTTTCAAATTAAAGCTTCTTGTATATGTAGCCAATTGGCGTGCCAGCGTTCCAGCAGTAGAATTCAAATTAATTCAAAGCTACGGCATTTGCCACTTTAAATGCAATCGATTCAATTTAAACAGCTCATTTACAAACCCGAAACCATGAAACCACCACCGAATACAAATTTTTGCAGTACTTTACCTGAACGTGCATCGGGTGCTTGTTGATCATACCCATGCTTAATCACCTTGGTGTTTTAATTAGTTTTCCCGTGCAAAATCGCCTCATTTCCAAGCACACTGCGCCCGATCCGGACGAGCTTCTAGACACCGGATGTGAACGAATGCATTTTCCACGGGGATAGAACGTGCTCTGGATGGCTGGCTGGATGCTTTTTTCCATCTGAATCGCCTGTCACCGGGGCGCAATGCATAATAATAATTCCTGCACGCTTGCACAAATTTAAGCCATTTCTCATTTGCGCCGCTACTTATTAATCGCTACAGCATCACCGCAGCCTGGCCAAACGGGGCCAATCGGCTCGACTCCCGACGAACTAATCTACATGGTGCAATTTTCCACGCAAAGATGGCGTCGTAATAAATGCATTTTTTCCCCCTTCGGGATGTGTCTTACACCTACAGGAGGAATGATAATGTGTATATAATTTCTGTTTTCTTCTACCGCGTCTTCTTTAAACGAAGGTGCGCTAATTAAATGTTCCATCTTTTTTTGTTTTTTGTTCACTTACACATCTCGGCAAGGCGCACGGTCTTGTACAGAGCAGCGAACAACCACGTCCCGAAGGATGAATAGTTGGGAGATGATATTTTTCATACTCGCCCGCTCTTGTCTGCAGCTTTTTCTTGTGGTACGATGAGAATTACCCGCCAACAATAATTAGAGAACCGGCTACAACCCGCGGGATGATCTTCCGATTCTCAATCTACCAACTTTCGTTAAAAGGCATTTCAACGAGATTTTCTAGTGTACGTGAGTGAGAGTGTGCGAAGCACCTGTACCAGGTGTTTGTTTCTAGAACAAATAATCCTTTTTCCTTTGGGTTGTTGTTTCTCCTGGAAGGTCCGGGCAGCTAATTCACCGGATGTGCGGATCGCCGCCCCGAATCGGTTCCGGTTGATGGGGAGCGACCCATTAACTGTTGGTCGAACAGTTTGCGTGCTCGTCGGGCCGCAATACGGGCGGAATCTCTTCGTACGGTCTCACCCCCGAAAGGCGCTGATTTTCGCGCACCTTTTCCACCTCCTCGAATACCCGCAGCAAGTTCCGGCCGGCCAACTTTTCCAGCTCGTCCACCGTCCACCCATCGCCCAGCAGTTCGGCAAACAGGCGCGGATAGCTTGACACGTCCTCGAGGTCGTGGGGTGTGCTGAGAAAGAGAAAAAAAAAACGGGTGGAAAATGAGGATGAGTGCAAAATTTATGGATCTGTTATAGATGGTGCTGCTGTTGTTTTCCGGCAGCTCTTCTTAATTTTTTTTTATCAGCTTTCGCTTTCTTTGTGTGTGAGTGGTTTTTAAAGACGGCTGTAAATAAAACGAAGTGAACAATGTCTACGTGAAAACTCGGGGAGCTTAAAAAAAACTTTGGAGATAGGAAAAAAAAACGTCTTCGGACGAAGGAAGTGCGCCATTAAGCGCAACATACGAGGCGTTGAGACACCGTAATCATATTTTCTTCGTGCTTCGTTCTTTTGGCTTTTCTTTTCTCGAGTCCGGCGGTAAAGAGTTTTTGCCAACAGTCATTAAACGAACGCGCGCGCGTGATGGTGCGTGAATCTTCTTGCATCCCTCGAGAATCGGGGCAAGAAGGGGCCAATTTACGAGCTCGCTCTCACCCTCGCTAGTCGCTGCCGTACGGAGACACACACTGGAATGGAATCACTTTTTTTTATTTTCATTTCCCACGACACCGCATACCCTTCGCCGAAAGATGGTTAAATGATGGGGCATGGCAAAAAGGTGGACCGTTTTTGTTTCGAATGTCCTACCACCACGCCAAAGTGGCAAAGTCTTCAAATTTGGAAGGATCCTTGAGCGCTTTGGCTTTTATAGTGTGTCTATTGCAGTTTTAGTGCTGTGTTTTATGGTGCAGATCGGCATCCGGTACATTTTTTGTGTTGTGTGTGACATTCGAGGACGAAAGTGAGCAAAGATTTGTGTCCGGTCGATGGGTTGAATGGAGTCGAAGGAAAGGAAGGCAGATGTAATGAATGGGCGTCCTTAATAAGCTGCTTTTGGTAGCATTCGAGATTTTCGTAGACCGTTCAGATTATTTTGAAGAATATTTAATACGATCGTTCTAAGCGGAAGCAGTTTGTTTAACAGTGGGTAAAATGAGTGTTTGCCAGTAGTGTTGTCATATAGAGGGGCATCGTTTTCCATGTCCTCGCATTGCAAGTTGTCTACGCCAATTTATAGTTAACATTCTTCAAAAAAGTTTGTCAAAATCTATCAAAAGAGCTTGTTGTTTGAGGATCAAGTTATCGTCTACCAAGAGGCAGATATAACTCAACTAGTAAGGCGACTTTTTGGTTGAAAGCGCTCTTCTTTCAAGAGACGAGAAGACCCGATTCAGCAAGAGATTTTATCATCAACGAGTGAACGGTGTCTGAATGATATCAATTATCAAGAGACAAATAAACCTCCTCTAGCATTGGGATCTCTTTGTCCAAGTCTCATCTACCAAGAGACTTTATCGTTCAAGGTACCTCGTCGTTCAACAGATCTTGTAGTCCAGGGGGAGCCATCTCTAAAGATCTCACGTCGTCTAAAGAGTCTATCAATAGACCTTGGTCGTATTTTGTAGAACACTAGGCCCAAAAGGTACTAAGAATCATACACAGAGCGTAAAAATACTACTGCACATCCTAAATATTGAACTAAATACTTACAAATTAATTCCATCGTAACCCGCACCCAATCCGACGTGGTCGAGTCCAGCAATTCTTCGAATGTGATTTATGTGAGCTGTAATCAGGAAGAAAACACGCGTTACAAAAATATATTTCCATGCTTCCATGCTACTACATGCTGCATACATGAAGAAAATTATCTCATTTACTAATGTACTTCCGTTCTACCATACATCGCGCATTCAAAAGACGTTCGATCGTTCCCCGTTTTTTGTTCTTGTTTTTTTTTTGTGCTCATGAAGTAACCAATCCAGTTTGCAAACGACACCCACGAGACACTCTATTCAGGACTCCGGTAGTGGTACGTGGTGGTCCATATACCATCGCAATCATCATCCCATTCAGCGTCATCGACACTATCACACAGCATTCGATTCTGCACCACCAGACTCACACACAGACACGCCGCTAGCTCAGTACTTTTATGAAAAGCTGGTCAACCGTTCCATTATGTCCGGCCAACCATTTCAAGCGGTTTCCGCGAACAAAAGAGATTCGATCCCATTTCGGCAGGACTTCACAGCGTGTGTCCCCTGAAGTAATGTGAAGCAAACACCGGGCCAATGTCTGTCGAGTCGAGGCCTGACCGGGAAAGGTAGCCTGAGCGCCGAGGGAGAAAGGTCCAGAGTCGATGCATTTTCAATGACCATCGATTGCATTCGGTGGTGACATTCTTTCGGTCTATTCACGCTGCTACGTGCAGCCACAGAGTGGAGTTAGGTTGACTAGCCACGAACACGAACGAATAGACAAACAGAGCCACTTTTTTATTGGGCGTTTTGCTGCCACGGTACGGTGCAGAAAATTTGCACCATTTTCACTTTGAATAGGATTTGATATTCTTTTTTTCAGGGGAGAAAGACAAATAGAACATAGGCATATCGTTTCAGGCGTCTGAATCTTGTAGAAAACGGACTGAATAAGCAAACGAGTAAAGAGAAGTCCCATTTGTCTCGATCGGTGTACATAAGTGGCATCAGCCACTAGAGTTGCAGGAGCACCAGCAACGCATCGGAGTTGCATCGAACGTCAGAAGAGTGCAACCGGGAAAGTGGGCGCAAACACACTCGTCGTTCGAGAGGCGCTCAAACGTTCGCCATCGCACGTGGACCACACATCACACTCTCGAACTCGGTTGTATAAACATGGATCTACTTCTATCTACCGCAAGGGCAGCCACCAGATCTTGCTGCTTCTAGTAATATGGAGCTTTTTTCTCCATTTTCTTCGAGTGTTTCTTCTATCGTCACTAAAGAAGCGTTGGGGTTTTCGCCTTTGACTTGATAAGGAACCAGACCACACCGCCAACGCTGCTCGAGACCCGAGACCGCTTCAATGAATGTGGAAGCAAATTGTGAACGATTTTATAAAACCAGCAACGAAAGGAGCACGTATTTATGGGCTGGCTCACACTATTAGGTTGCTAAGAAGAGAGGAAATCAGATGTAAACAGCGCGAACAGGGAAAGGGATCTTCCAAATACAACAAAACTGCACACAATCGCCCTTGACATCGGGAGGCTTCAGAGACGCTTCTTTCAGGCGTAGGAGATGCGTTTCTTTCGCCACCTGTCTCTACACTGCACCGTAATGCTGTTGCTGTTGCTCGGCTGAAGAGTGCAAAACATTTTCTATCCTCCGTGTTTTTACAGCTCGGTAAGCATTCAAGTGAACGTCGTCGTCGTCGTCGTCGTCGTCGTCGTCGTCGTCGTCGTCGTCGTCGTTCGCCGTCGTCCTGACAGCAATGTTTGCCCGGTGAGTGCTGCACGGTGTGTGTGTGTGTGTGTGCTCTTAGTGTGTTTGTGTTATGCTTTTTTGCCAACGCCACTCAAACGGAACGGCACGAGGTCGTAGAACATGGCGATGAACATGGAGGGACATGCTTATGCACACCGCTTTGGCAGACGTATTGATGCTGCTGCTCAGCTCCACCACCGAAGAGAATGGAGCTGGCAAAATGTGTACTCAAACAAGTGCTGCCTCCGAGTGCTGCTGCTGCTGTTGCTGCAGCTTTTTCCGCTCGTTTTCCACTGTGGTTTTGGCTTTTCATGGGGCGATAAGTTTTACGATGCACCGGGACTTTTGCTGCACGCGGTGAGGTAATTATGTTTTGCTCATGTACAAAGCAACAGGAGTTGGAGTTCGGAGTAGAAATTAAAGCAAAAATAAAAAATAAAACACAGGACGAGGAAACCAAACGCGGATGGTTCGCAATAAAGCTCAGCGCGGAGGAGAGTGTTTTTGTTCATTTCGGTGTGTCCCGGTGCAGAATGGGGAACCACATCTGGGATGATTTAGTATTACCGGAAGTCTGTGTGTGTGTATTTGTGAAAAGATGATTAGTTTATATCATTAAAAACTTCACCGTGCAATGGGAATTTGTCTGGTTTATGAACGCCTGTTGTTAGATTATTGTATGTGTTTGATGAATGTTGAATGATGATGAATCAAGCTTAAGCTTGATTTTTAGTATTAAAACATATTTTTAAAAACGTGAAAAGGCGTAAGTAAATATAATTTTCTGTTCAATTTTCAGTTTTTACATGTTCCTTATGAGTAGCTGTTGCGGGTTAAGCAGTCTTATCTTGGAGACAAAAAGCCCTCATAGACAAAGTGGTATTGTTGCCCAAAAGAATTTTTGTCTACCAAGAGAACTAGCTGTTCAAGGACTCTCCTATATCAAGAGATGTCAACTGACATCACTTAAAAGTTGAAGACGATGGGTTGTCCAAGAAGGGTCAACCAACAAGACCTAATTTTCGATAGTGCCTCATCGTACAAGAGATCTACTGCTCCAAGGAGGTTGAATGGGATCTGATAAGTTTACCGTTAATTCTTGAGGTCCAAAGATCACAAAGTCAGAAGTGACGGTCGGTTTAGGAATTCTCTTTTATCGAAAAATCTTGCAGACTAGAATCATTTAATCTAACCAAAAACCTCATAATCGAAGTCTCTGCGATCTTACTTACCAATTGACCTTCTAGCAGACGGCTTATAGCCCAAACAGTATTTACCAAGAAACATTCTCGCTCAAAGGCCTCATCTACAAACAGGATGTCTTTTCTGCCCTTAAAAAATCTGCATCCTCTGCAGCATATTGTCCATTTTCCACAGCGAAATCCTTTGAATATTCTTTTCCATGAATAAAGGCATAACTTATGTTGCATTTTTATCTGCCCGCTGCTTCGTTGGTTACGCTTTTTGAAGAATTATTTCACCATTTGCTGCACCTTTTATTGTGCAATCGATAGTTTATTGAATAGCACATTTAAATCACAATTTGCATCCATGAAATGCCCGCACACCCACACAAAACGATCATACGCAGACACCGATCATTCAATGGGAAATTTAGTGTAAGTCCTTTGTCCTTCTCCTTTCAACCATAATAATGCACACACCTGATGGACAGCTGGGCGATAAAAATGCTGCCTCCCTGATATCCTCCCAAAGAAAAAGGGGTTATACAGTTTCCGACCAGAGCATTGGCTTTGCCACCTTGGAATGTCCTTTCCTTTCACGGATCTTCAGATCATAAAAAAAGGTACGCTTGTTCATCGTCGAAGATGCAAAAGCATGACCCAAACGCATGGAAGTGTTGCTTTCGAATGCTGTGGCTCTTTCGCAACCGAACCGAGTATGACCAAAACCATACCAGAGACATGTGCCAGGGATATAAGGGACATGTTTAACCGCATGAATATGCATATAACCTCCCATCGATAAATGTCACTACGGAAGATGTATTAGCTTGTTGCTGCTTTGCGGTGCAGCATCAAGAGTAGACTGTGGAAAGTAAGGGACACACTGGAGAGAGAGAGAGAGAGAGAGAGAGAGAGAGAGAACGAAACGAAAAACGAAGGTGCCAGAATGAATGTTCCACTCAGAGGGTGTCCTTCTTGTCAGTGGCAACGACGACAATCGGCCTGTTTAGTACGGCACATGTTGCAAAAAATGGTTGGGGATGTTTCTGCAAGACGTAAACCACTCGGTTGGCTGAAGATATACGATTTAAAGAGCTCTTTAAGCTAGACTTACAATGAATAATAAACGATAAGACTTCAAGCCCTCAAGACTTCTTTTTAGAGAGGTTTCTTCCGATCGATCGGAGGCTGTAGATTAAGCTCTTAATTGATTTTTTTTTATTCAGGACGACACAGCTAGTAGATTCAGTTTGCCAAATCAATAAAGATTGATTTATCGACCGAGATTCGAGAAGAGATAATTTTCCAATTCCCAATCCGAGAAGAGCAACTACAAAAAAAAACGACAAACGTATTAAACTTTCATCGATCTTCAAATCTTGCTCCCTCGAAAGCATGAAGCAAGAGTGTTTGGCCATGAGACCATTTCACCAGCTTAAAAATCACAGAAACGCGACGAAAACTCCCGGCACCCATCCGTTCGGGGGCATAAAGTTGGGGCAAATTAAATTTTCATTGCATAAAAAATTCAAATTTCCTCCCAGTGCCCATCCCTTGCATCGGTCGGTGGTGGGCGACTGTTTCCGATGCTGAAAATTGTCGTCTTGGTTTGCCGTCAACGCACCGGCACCGTTCCACACGAGGCGTGTGCACTTGGCAGTACAACAGTGTGAAAGTTTTGTACGAGTGCAGACAAATCCTCCGCTTTTCTTGCCAGCTTTTCCGCGGCACTTGCCAGTTCCACGTCGTTCCCAGATGGAGATACCGTTCTGAAGAAGGCTAGATTTTGCATGCAACTCTGCACACACGCCAGGGCCCGTTTGAAAGTTGGCGTGAAAATTGCGATACTTGCTCGCCCCATCGCTGATGGTGGTGCTGCGGTGGTTGGTTGGTGTGCTGCGGCAGTTCCTCTTTTTGTGACAAAAGTAAAGTTTGTGTTGCGCAGTGCGTTGTGCAAAGGAGGCAACAAGAAAAAAAGTAAAAGAGTCCCAAACGACAAACTAAAACCAGGTGATGAAATAGGATAGGTTCGAGTAGCTCGTATTTGAATGTACTGAAGACTTCCTTGTTTTTGCAACGAAGTGAACGCCATTGCTTGTGCATCGTTTGTGCATCGTTTGTGTGCACAATTCGGTTGGCCATGAATAATGCATTCGGCGCAAGCGAGGCACACGATGCGTTTAGCATATTCAATGACGAGCAATGTAACTGGCGAGGGAATAAATATTTCAACAAATATTATTCACAGCACCACTGATAAGGATAACGAAGCGCACATATGCTCTTCAATCGAATATTTATTGTTCTCAAATGTACAATTCTTAAAACTTCTATCACAAACAATAAATAAAATTTAAGTAAGCATAAAAATGTGTGCCTTTAATTCCGTACATTTTTGTACTCCTTCTTGGGATTTAAATTAGCAATGAAATAATAATGATTATCATCATCGTTCGTATCAAAAAACTTCAAAGAAACACCCCGCCCTCACACGACCGGAAGTCCCGAATGCTATAAAATGCCATAAAAAGTTTAAATCCGACGGCAATGGGTAATGCGGCGTCCAATGCTGCACAGTTCTCTTGCTGGAAATTTAATTCCTCAGTCCAATTAACGGAAATAATGCGCTTTCTTCGGGCTTTTTAACGTTCGTCTTGCACGAAGAAAGATACGCAGAAAATAAAAGAAACAGAGACTAGAGCGATAAAAATCACTTTACCAAATATTCTTCCGCTTTCTGCTGCCGATGTCATTCGGGGCGCGGAATGAATTAGTCCCCCGGAAAAAGCCCGAACGCGGTGTGCCAGAACACATCCCAATAATTTGATATCGGGCCGAATAAATCTAAATTTAACTTTTAATTCAGTTATCAAAACAAATTATCACCCTGTTCCACGCCCGCTCGGTCACCCTCTGTCTCTCTCGTTCTTCCTGCGACATTCTGAATTTCAGAGCCTCAGTATGTGGGACAAATTTCTCTGGGAAAACGGCAGCTGAGAAAGCTGGAGTTTCCGTTTAGCTTTGGATGCTGCCAATTCTTCTCACTAAACGGTCGCAATTCGCAAAAATTATATAGGCTCGTGTTGTTGGCTTGGTACTCGACCTCAGTTCACAATTGCTGTACCGCGGTATATTTGTCTCCAAAACATTCCACGGCAACGCAACATCATGCCATCCACCAAGTCATCGCACGGAAGGTCGTAAAATTTTAATTAAAAGACACATCATTTTATAACATTCCATTTTGCATTCCAGCTTCCTGTCGTCTTGCTACGGAAGGTAGGACCTAGGAATTTGGTTTCATTTTATTTGTTTTTGATTGAAGAGTTTTTTACTTCTTCACAATAAATGTATCCACGTTTTCGTTATGTTTCACGACTCAGTAGGATTTTGTTCTAGTGGGCTCCTCCCATTCTAGAAAGTTTAAAGCATTGTCTTGTAATTTTTGTAACTTTCATCCTTATCGTTGGGTTTAAGCACTATTCAAATGTGGGACGAAGCATGGAGTAAAATATTATCGCCAGCCAACCCCGGGGTTAGACACGATTCGCTTCCAGCGGCCGCGCTACACCAAACATTGCATGCAAAAGCGCACAAAAGGATATCTCAACGAGCGTGCTTAAAGCTGTAATTACCGGACGAATTGTCATGACAAACCCTCTGCTTGAAGCGGCTGTCGGACGCAGAAAAATGTCTCCCATCTTTCCGTGAATGGTGTATGGGTTTGCATCGCAACGGTTTCAGTGGGTTCGGATTTCTAGGGAGGGCAAAGCACTATAGAGAAGCCTCTTTGACCCACCGAAAAGAATGGACGAAATCCGAAAATCCTAGCATGAACATGGCGCACAAAAAAAAACCCGAGAAAAGCTGTCGAGCTTGTCGGGGGAGCTTCGGAGCTTGTCATTTGTGCTAGGACGATATAGTACACTACATCTCAATGGAGAGTGGTCGGGAAATTTGTTTTGGGAAAGCGCTTCGCACACAGGGACAACACAAACAAGCATGATGGAGGTACTAGGCGTTTAATCGCCTCCAGGTGTTGGTGCTTAATTTTATCATATTTAAACGGATAAGGCGACCATTGTTAGACGAACCTTTGGAGGTAAGAGGTTACCGTGTGGATGGTAGCTCAGAACGGGTAACAAACCACTTTGACCGTTTTATACAAGCTGTGGAACCGTTTTTTTTTACACCAATTCATCCATTTGCCATGCGAGATACGCGAATGTCTCCCTTGTTCCTGGAAGGTTGCGAAGTTCCTTTAACTGTTTACTTTTAGTACGCTTTCTATGAACCATACAACATGTAATGTCACGAAATGAATTTGTTTGAATCATTCCGTCCGCTCGAAAATGTGACTTGTGGGTAGTTTTCTTGCATATTTCTGAGCTGGTAGTATGAAAAAGAAGCTTTATTTTGCGAGCTTTTTTTTTAACTCAAACGACCAAAGGTACAAGGAACAAAAAAGTGTTTCATATTTTTATATTTCTATGAATTTTCCGTGGTGCTAAGAAACACATTTTTAATAGCCCATAGCGTTATGATTCAATATAACAAAGAGTTCCTGGAATTATTTATTAAAGGCACAGGTGTACAACGCTTTAAAAATGGACGTAATAGCGCTCTTAAAGCTTTTCTAACGTCTTTTCCATTGCCAACACTCACTTATTTGGAGGTTTTAAGAGGAAAAATCGAACAAAATGAACACGTGAACGATTATCACCAGAGCGCGAAACCATCAGAGAAGGCCCGTTTTTATAGTCCTAACCCACATGCCACACACACACACACACACACCTTTCTGTCAACTTAAAACTTTCGGCGTATTTTTTTTAGAAACCAATTTAACGCCTATAGCAAAAAATGGAACAGTCCATAAAAGCGGATGTTGTCATACACATACACAACAGCTAGAAGCATCATTTAAACGAAACGAAAATATAATATCCACCAACTACAAGCGCTCGCACGTGTACGCTGTATGACGAGGCACAGAAGTTTTGTGAACTGATGTGGGTTGTCGTTTCCGCCTGCCCAGAGTAAACACACAAACACTCCGCCATTCTTCCGTTTGTACCGGATGTGGTTTTGGGTAAGCGAAAGTGTCATTTATCTGGCGGTATACAACGCGGCAACTATGCAAACACTCTGCTCGAAACTTTAAATCGGTTTTATATGCTAAACAGTTTCCCGCCAAGATGGGCGTCGAGTGTGAGCCTTCTTCACCTTGAACGGTGCTGTTTTTTATCGATTAATATTATTAGGATGATGTTGTTAATATTTGTGTGTTGAAAAGCATGCGTAAATTTGTATCATGTTGGGATCGTTGGTATTCGGCCTTTTTCTTAGTGAAGTGTTTTTTGTTTGTAGAAGAACATTTCATTAGAAAAGTTAAATTTGCGTACAATTAAAATTTCTCATTGGCATTCCATAATCGACATTAACAACAACCAAATTTACTGTCAAAGTTTACTAAATGAAATTAAATATTAAAATTTTGTAAAACTGGCCGCAATATTTTGAATTTTTGGATTTGTTTAGTTTTGGTTTAGGTAAAAAACTTAGTTATTTGACTTCAATTAAGTTTAGTTAAGTTTTTTAGTCAATTTAGTTTAATATATTGTTAGAAAAAGAACTAAAATATACTTTTTCAACATTATATTTTTTTCCCACGAATAACGACAAATTCAAAAGTTCGTACCGCTGTAAAAAAATCTGTCTATAAAATAACTGTCAGTTTGACAGCGCGATCATTGACGACCGTTGTCAACACGGTTTGAAACCACAACCGCCATAACTGTACAATACAGCAAGCGGCAAAGCCACAACAAAGTTCCGCGGGACAATTTCTATTTGCTTCGAACAATTATTGTACTGTTTTTTGTTTTTTTTTCACTAAAGTTTGTGTTTGTGATCCAACTTGAGACAACCCGATAGCATTATTATGGATGCTAATGATTGTGAAACGCTTAACTCGGAATTGCTCATGAAAACCTTAAAAATGATGCAACACCCGGCATACGAGAATCCATACGAGTGGTCTACGGACGATTTCGAAATCGGGTGCCCGCTCGGTCGCGGAAAGTTTGGCCGGGTCTACATTGCCCGTGAGCGTGAGACCGGCTTTATGGTAGCGATGAAAGTCATGTTCAAATCGCAGCTAACCAAATGGAACGTCGAGAAGCAGCTGTTGCGCGAGATCGAAATCCAATCGCGCCTCAAACATCCGCACATACTGCGCCTGTATACATGGTTTCATGACGATCGGCGCATCTACCTGGCGCTCGAGCTAGCCGCGCAGGGTGAGCTGTACAAACATCTGAAAGCGGCACCGAAGGGCCGGTTCGACGAACGCCGTTCCGCACGCTACATATCGCAGGTGGCCGATGCGCTCAACTACTGTCACGCGAACAACGTGATCCATCGTGATCTGAAGCCGGAAAATATTCTGCTCACCGATGACGACAACATCAAGCTGGCCGACTTCGGTTGGTCCGCACACACCAACTCCAACAAGCGTAAAACGATGTGCGGCACGCTGGATTATCTACCGCCCGAGATGGTGGACGGCAAGATGTACGACGACTCGGTTGACCAGTGGTGTCTGGGCATTCTGTGCTACGAGTTTCTGGTCGGCAATCCACCGTTCGAGTCACAGACAACTCAAAACACGTACGACAAGATCCTGCGGCTGGACATCGTGTACCCGCGGCACTTGAGCACCGGTGCGATTAATCTCATCTCGAAGGTATGATTTATGGCAACCACAGGAGAGGGAGGACGGTGGCCATCACGCTATCTAGTTTGTACTTGGGTGCGAAATGGTTTATTGGAACTTCTTATCATTTTGCAGCTGCTGCGCATACCAAGCAGTTCCCGGATCACGCTGCGAGATGTCATGAACCATCCGTGGGTTGTGCAGATGAAACAGTAAAACTTCGGATGGACTTTTTGCGGTGGTTTGTTTGAAGATTGTAATTGTGGTGTTCTTTTTATCAAAAAGGTTAGAAAAGATGTAGTTATAAAGATACTAAGTGGTAAATTAATCATTTTAAAATTCAAATATTTGATTCACCTTTTTTATGTTGTATGCAAAATATCACAAAAAAATTATTATAATTTTGATAAAGTTGGAAGCTTCACATGCAATAGATAAATTTTTACTAGCCCTTTTATCCAATTGATTAGACAAGGAACTAGTTTTTACGTGGCATACAAATTGTACATCTACCAGATGTACGTCCATATCATTCTTGTGTCAGGAACAGAAGGATAAATATATATTACTTCCGCTTTCGGGATTGTCTTTTGTGTGCAACCACGATCCGGCTTAACGTTTACATACACACACGTTACGCTGCCTCGGATTCAATTCGAATCCGATACACATTCTCGTGAACCGTGATCTGTATCATCTATCCCCCGGCACTCCTTTTCGAATTCATAAAAGACTCGTTTCTATTTGCTTCCGGTTTTAGCGCACACAGCCCTCCTGCAACTTGTCAGTTGGCAGGAATGTGTTGCGAAAGGTGCGAGTAATTGTAAAAGCTTCCCTTTCATGTGGGTTCGCCGTTTATGGTCGCCGCTATGCAATGCAATGCACAGCATCGTGCATACCATCAGGCGGTTGCATTCGGGGAGGGACTGTCGATTGATATCGCACCCTCTTGCCATTGCAAGGACGTGTGAAAATGTGAGCAAAGGTGCAAGGGAACGAATTATGGAAGTACTTCATACAAATCATGTGCGCTCGGTTCGGTCGACGATGTTGGGCATCAATCTGCCCACAACCAACACCAAGAGCTGACAGTGAAGGATGACTCGGTACGGATAGGGGTAGACGTATTATAGCGAACGGAATGTACATGTCAATAGCAACGAACAAAGCAAGGCAAACAAAAAAGAAGAAATGGACAATTTCCACTTACCTACGGCGTCCTGTACCGATGCGTTATCGCTGCACCGCAGGAACTTGTTGTAAAAGTTGACCATCACGAGGCCGCGATTTTTCGTCACCAGCTCGAGCACCTCGTCCTGCACGTTGCGGCTCGAGTTGCACAGTGCGTGGGCCGACGAGTGGGAAAAGATGACCGGTGCCTGCGAGGTCGCCAGTACATCCTTCATCGTACCGACGGACGACTTTGATAGGTCCACTATCATGCCGAGCCGGTTCATTTCGCGTACGATCGTCTGTGTGCGGGTAGGGATGATCCGCGTGTTTCGATGCGCATCAGATTGGATTGTGGAAAACAGGTCGTTAAGATGATGCACGCCAAACAAGAAAAGGAAGAAGAAAACGAGATAGAATGGGGAAAAAGTTATCAGACATAAATTGGAATACAAATGGGAATTTATCCCGAAATGGACATCCATGCCTGGGAACACAGCTGCTCTTTGAATACGATCTGCATTACCGCCGGGACACACTACTACTGGGTCCAATTTAGAAATAAAAAAGCAGCTGAATATCCGGGTTTAGAAAGAAACAAAACAAAAAAAAACTCCCCAGTTGAGTCCTGAAATATAAGTAAACATTCGCGACGAGTGGTGACGAACTGCGTGTTCGTCCACTGTCTTTGATATGATGTTATCCGACAGGACCTCTTTCCAGCACTGGTTCGCACATCCAAATTCGTTATCCAATACGTGTGTTCAACACAATGGACATAGGATTGGGCGAGGAACAAAAAAAAAAACTAAAACCCAACCGCCCGGGAAGGATGTTATAACTCATTTTTATTTCCAGCACAAAAGAGGACGAAAAAATGGCTGTAAACCGAGCTGAGATGAAATGTAGTGACATTCAACGAAATAACAGGCGCAGCAGCGGGCATTGTGACAAAATCTTAATTGGATAAATTTAGATCGCATCGTACTGGTCCAAAGCTGGTCTTCGCAGTTTGGCGAATGGACAGCGCGGCCAGCATACGATGGATACGCGAATTGAATGGTGAATACCGTTGGTACCGTGAATGTATAGTACGTATGTTAGGATAGAACGTGCGTTACTCATTACGGAACTCAACCAGTTCACATGAGCGCGAGCGTTCATTGTAGCGTTGCTGCGGAAATTTTATTAATTATAAACTTCTGTATTGTACCTTTCACCGAAATTTTAGACCAGTTAGAAGGTTAGACTGAATCGACTTTTTTCGGATTAATTTGATGCAAAACTTTACACATTCAAGTTGAATTAAATAACTATTCAAAATTAGGTATAAAAGGAGAAATTTTAAAAGAAAATAGTTTTCTGCATCAGGGAGCCGTTTACAAATATTTGACTTTAATGTTATGTTAGATACAATTTCAACAAAACTCTGTAACCCTGTTGGTATTGTAATAGATATTTCAAAGCACAGTCTCTCATGGCCAAAGAACAAAATATGCCTTCAGCAAAACTTTGAATCAAATATCCTGCCTGCAGCTGTCACTATAGTATGGCATCAGTGGTGTAACCCCGATAAAACTACCATACTGTACCGATTGGCCCTCTACACACATGGGTTGTCGAAGCGGACAAAAAACGCGAACCAGAAACAATACAGTTCTCCATCCCAACCATTGTAATACGAACATCTGCCCGTCATCGGGTTTATTGTGCCCGGGCCGGTCTACTGCTGGTGTATTCCCTGATATGGCCTGAAACCAATATAGTTATTGGAACTCCGTTTAGGCCCTTGCTTTTTGTGTAGCATACGGGGCCAATTTTGCCGTTCAAACCGGATGTTAGACGATTGCTTCCTAGGGTAGTTCTTTCCCAGTTACTATCACTGGGTGTGTCTGTTTGTTGGCTTCGGTTGGGGATTGAACAGAAAATTGAAAACACTAAAATTTTGATTGTGCACATCCGGTGGTGCATGCTCGTAATCATTACGACCTGGTGGTGAGGGAACAAGAGCGGCGCTCTTCACATGGCAGAACCGGAGTTCAAATCCGTGAGGATCCTATCCAACTACGTGGTATCAGCAAGTCTAAGTTTGATAAGTCATCCGATGGCCGGCGTGACCTAGAAAATCTTCAAGCCAAGAAAAGATAATACCTCTCCGTTTTTCTTTAGAGGAAATAAGTGATAAAATGACAGTTGTATCAGCTCGATATAACAATTAAGTCTAACAAGCAAATTGTATCACCTGAAACAAGTTTTAAACACAAATTATGACAATCATTTCTCGTTAGAAGGAACTGCTGCGGGACTTGTTCATTTCCCGCATATCGCACAACCGCATATCGCGCGCGGCAAGTCACAGGGCAGGGTGGGGAGTGTGTGTGTGATGATGAATAAATTTTCCTCATTTGGCTGCGCAGTGGGAAACGGGGCTGATTGTGTTTGTGTTTCGTTATGATTCACGGATCGCTTTGTACACTTCCGCCCGGAAGCGAGTGTTTAGTATAATGATGCCATTCTATCAACTGCGGTGGCGTGTGGTTTTTGTGTCGTTTGCAGCCGTGCAATGGATGGATGGCCTGATGAAGTGCAATTGCATTAAGAAAGTTCGTCTGTGAATCGTTTGCTAATGGCGCAAAAGTAGCAGCATCGCATCGTTATTGTGTTTGCTGTGAAAGTGCATGGAATCATGTGATTTGGAGGTAAAGTGGTTGTGTTCATTATACTCTCGTTGCATCCTTCACTGCATCGCTTGTATTATTACACTCTTTACACAGTGAGCTACGGTGTGTCGACGTAACACTATAATGAATAGAAAGTATTTAACTTTCTTCCGGTGTTTAGCCAAAAATTTCCTGTGGGAAATTGACAAACGCTACTTATCTGATGCAGATTCGATTACCTATCGGTAAGTTATTTTAATTTAATCGATTTGTCCGTTGCCAATTAGAAGCGAGACGGCAACGAAAGCAGCGCAAATTAATTGGACTCCTTTGCTTTCCCAGGACTGTTGTCCGATGCTCGGGGTTCGCGTTTCTTCCCGACTTACGAGGAATAGTTGAAGATAATTAATTGGCAACTCACTGTTGATTCGCCACTGGAACATTCGCACAAAACGGTGGTAATTCGATCTTGTTTATTCAGCGATGCTTATTAGGCTGCTTACAATAATAATGTTGTTGTACGCGCAGTGTCTGCTTTCTGCTAAAGATAGCACGGCACGAGCAGTAAAAGTAGTAGGGGAGGTGTTTCCGATCGATTGTTTTTGAAGTTGGCATCTCAACAACTTTGTAGTGAGGCCAACTGCAGTTGAAATCAACAACAAACCCAACTTTTCAACAGAAGATGACCTAAGTATCTTCTTCTTCCTCTTGGCATAACGACCTTCGAGGTCACGCCGGCCATCTAATGGCTTAGTAGACTTCCTGATACCACGTAGTTGAATTGTCAGTCTTCACTACGGGGGGAACCGTCCAGATGGGATTTGAAATTCGGTCATGTCGTGTGAAGACTGGCCACTACTCGTTTATTTGACTTAGTATACCCCGAAGCTTGGTGGTTAATGTGCATGTGGGGAGAAGATCAAAATGGAATTCGATAATTGCTTCTGCCCTGTCAACAACCCGGCGTCTCAAAAAGACTCAAAAAATATCTCAGAACTGGTCTTTTCATTAGAATAACACCAACCCTTAAGTACTTTTCTGGTCGATATGAAACGAGTTGAAGGTCTAGGTGAAGTAAACGAATAACGGCTCATCCCACTTTTGAATGGAACTCAAGTGTTTTCGACAATATTGGTTACACCCAACTTAAAAATGTGGTCCAAAAGTTCACAAAAGGCCTCACATTATCTTTCACTAAGAATAGAATGATTCAAAGCTGTGTAATTATACAAACGCCTGATGGTTGCAGCAGAAAGGACACGCTGCTCTACACCCGTCGGCGCCTTTGTGAAGTGCATAAGTGAATTTTGGTCCGATTTTAGCTGGGCCAAAGCCACCATCGGAACCACAATGACTCTCTGCCTGATAACACATTCGATAACGTGGACTAACCAACCTTTTGCATTTGAAATGCGGGTGTTCAACCCCACCTGGTGGTCAAAGCACCGCATCATACTGAAGCACAAGAACGTGGTCCATTTTCAACCAGCCGTGAGTAATCTCTTAATTATCTTTTATGGTCGCCATGGAGCGCTTTAGCTATAATTATGGCATGAGGATCGCATGAAGGTGCACCAGATTATAAAGAAGCTCGCGTGTAGGCTTCCCGCCCATCGGGGGGAGCATTGAAGCGAAATGAAGTGAAATTCTATTTTTAAGGACTCGTGTGCGTGCGTGTGCGCGTGCATTCGACAAGGGACAAATTTTGGACATCATGGAAAATAACGCAAAAATAGACAATTACCTTGCCGTAAGCCGTAAGTCCACCATGTCGGATGTCATACTTCGGTGCATCCGCATTGCTCGAGTCGGCCCACGGTGTGTGGCAGGTGGAGGTGAGCGTCATGTACCGTACCCCGAGGGCATAGTAGATGCGCAGAACGCCGAGCGAGCCGCCGAGCGAGTGGCCACCCTCGACACCTATTAATGAACACATTTGACGGTTTTTGTGCGCTTGTACGATATCTATTCAATGCAGAAAAGGAGAGAGAGGGAGAAAGACATGGTAGTGACATGAAAAGCACCTTACTAATTAATGTCACTTCAATATGGCGCCGATGCATTTGGGCAAGTCGCTACTCTGCAAGTCTATGCGGTAATGGCATCTACTTGGCCTAATAAGTTTATTAAGGCAATTTAGTTTCGTAACATCATAAATGGCATCGGAGAATCATTTCCATTCCACTTACCGAACACCGATGCACAGGAAGTCAGATGTGGAGAGTATCGTTCTGTCAGTCTTTTTATTACATCTATCTGTTCCAAAGTGATCTGCACCGCATCCTTGTGCTGTGCCTCACAGGGTACGTAGGCGGCCCAAAACTGTGGAATAATAGAGGAGAACGACCGAGACAAGTTACACACTGTTTTATAATTAATTATGTCCGTACATTAGGTAGATTAAAACCCGTAACGGAGTACATGAAGTTAATGAATGTAGTTTCGAATAATTGATATTAATTACAGATGTTTCGGAGGAATAGCTTAAGCAAATAATATTGATGTTAATTCTCTACCGAATAGCTATATTGTGACCGGATTCAATTAAATTTTCGTAGAAATCATTTCATTTCTCCAAATCAATCCCAACTCCGACTGCCTATCTAATCCATCGTCAACTCTTTATTCTTTATTGAAAAATTCTCATATCTTCGCGTTAGGTAACAGTAGCAAGCACATTATTGCGTTTGGCTACCATTTCCTGGGTTTGTGGGAACAATCGTGACCATTTCCACGAAACTCGTTAATTTACTCTCCACTGGCGTCGTGACCGGTGGTTCCCCGCCTGTGCCTTTTACTGAAAAATCCCAAATCTGCAACCGTTTGCACGTAAATATTCGTGACTTCACCTGCCGGTCGCACATTAAAGAAGTGCAGAGCTCGAAAGCGAACAAAGCTCCATGCCTCCATTAATAGCGGATCCCCATTAAGACAGGTCACCCGGATCTGCTATCTCATTTCCAGCGAAGGTTAACGTTATCCAATTAATTGAATGCGATCCGGGTGTGCACAGTCTTCGTCACGTTCCATGCCAGTTTCAGCTGTACCTGGGAGTGTTGGTGGCAGAGGGTGCATTTTCCATGCGGAGTGAAAATTAATATTTCCAGCACTCAGCAGCATTTGCTTCAACAGTACCGGAACCTGAAGCTGTTCTGTGCTGAGGCAATGTGTCTCAGAGAGAAGAAGTCAGCGAGGCTTGTGTTGACGGGCTTTCCATTTTTAAAGGTTACGCCATAATCAAGAAAGCGTAGCGAAAGCGAGTGGGACAAGCTCGATAAAATTGCTTCCCATCAACCGTGCGCAGTACCCTGGACCTGGTACTTCCGGTTCATCGGACGAGCAGGACTTGTTATTGTTGGTTGGTTGGAAGGTTTGGTTCGGAGTGACGGGATAAGGTAATTTGGACTTGCCTTAAACCGCGCGCTCCTATTAAACATGGGCCGATGAAGCGTTTGTTTTTTATTTTCTTCTTCTCGACGAGGCGTGAATTGTCCCTTTTTGTAACCAAGACTTTTTTCTCTCTCAAAAGCCACCTTCTTTTTGGGGCTTGGGCTTGTGTAATGGCGATCGATAAACCTCTTAGCGGGTGAGATCGAGATTAATTTACATTATTTTTCAATCAAACCCATTGCACTGGGCAAGATCTGTACGAATTTGGATTAAAGGACGAGCAAAACAAGCAAGTTGTAAGATTGTTTTTACATTTCTTTCGATCCATATCGATGAAACAACACGGTGGTGCGTATGTGCGTTAATGGTTTTCACTTTTTCTTCCGCAAGCGCACAGCTACGGGAAGGATAATTTATTTTACTCCAACCGAAACAAAAGCTTTGGGACTGGAAGAGTGGAAATGTGACGCGTGGCTGCTGTCAATATTGGCGGGAAAAAAGGTTTTTGTAAGTTCGCAACATTTTTCATCACTGTTGAGCGGGAGTTTGGGGAAAATCATGATACTGGGGATAAGTATGGATAAGCCAATGAAGGAAATAAGATTTAATTTAAATAGATAGCATCTAATCTGTTATACCAGTAGACAAATTGAGTCACGTAAAAGTGAGAACATTCGTCGGTAGAATTTAAATTGATGATATTTGAAACCGTAAAGTTCTATTGATTACGATTGGAGCATTATTGAGAATTTTTATGAGGCCGCCAAATGAAGACGCAATACGTCTAATTTGATAGAATCGTACCGTCTTAACTAGACTTTTAATCGAGCGTTAACTAGAGCAGTGACCGAGAAAAGGCTTTTATGTGATGATTTCAATTATAAATAATAGCTTCAGCATCGTTTATGGGCCTACTCCTGGCCGTGTAACTGTGATTGAAAATCATAGTCCGTTAAACTCCTAGCCCTTTTTCCCACCTTTCTCTTAGGTTTCATCAGATCTTCCCAATACAACTTACTGCTGCCTGGGCGAAATCGATGTAAAATTTAATGACTCCTAAAATATATTAATAACCCCAAAAAGTACTGCGTGATGAACGGTTCAAAGTCATCGTGGCACATTCCACCGGAAAAGGGGACCGCCATGAAAATGTTGAGAAAAGTCGTTACAAAAGCTACACGGCGCTGGTGGTGCACCAGGTTTGCAAAAGGTGATGACTTCGTAGGAATAAACGTGATTTGATGAGTTTATGGATGATCAGATTCAATGCGGGAAATAACAAAACAGGGTCGGGGCAAAAATTAATCTTAAGAAAGCTCGAAATGGTGGAACCATTTTGTGGGACGACGCAAGCTTTTGTTCATTGATTGGCGCTTCTTCTAAAATGCTCTGTAGAATAGAAAATGAACAAAGATTATGGTTCGCCGGGAAGCGTTCTGGGACCGTTGTTGGTCGAACAGGGAGATACTAAACCGGGTACGATATTGAATGTGAGGAGAGATCTATGGTGGGAAAGAATTTCAGTTCTCCGGTGTATTAAAAACGTTTATTAGAAACAATAAGACGGCAAAGGTTTGCAAAAAAATCGATCCGATCTGTCGATCATGGCACTGTTTTAGTATTTCGTTTAACGATGAGAACGTAAATGTTTGCCTTTATGAGCTATAATTTGTTAAACAACCCACATGATTGCATGCTGCTCCTGACGATATAACGCAGTTTTACTACAGAGCTCTGTCGAAAGAAGAAGTCGTAAGCCTCCGGAATGGCTTTAATGAAATTTGAACGAATTCGAAAATTTCCTTCTGATCATAAAAGTATAATGGTCTTTGCGATGTATAAATTGCTAAAAAAACGTATTTTTTCTAAAAGAATAATTCACGCACACAAACTGTAAGCTTTTCCTACTTCCAATTGTAAGGAATACAAATCCTTGCTTATCGTTACACGATACCAAGTAAATAAAATTTAATGGAAGCGCTTCTACGCTAACAAACCCCCAATAAACGACAGCGGCAACCCCGAAGTACTTAGGCAGGACAAATGCACGAGTAACCCAACTAATAGGAAGTTTGAATTGGTATTGTTGCGCGTACACCGCAGGCACTCCTCATCCCCTTTTTTGGTCCATCGAACCCCCAACAACTGGTAATGTTGGGTAAATGGAAGAGAAAATTCAATTCTCCACAGCGGCAAAAGAGTTCCGAGTTTACGTGTGCTGCGCCACGCTCTACACCAGCTGTTTGTTTTTCTATCGAGTTTAGCAGAAGAAGAAACTCAAGCAAAGTTCCGCGCAACAATGTGTGGGAATAAAATGGTACAAGAGAATAGAAAATGAGCGAACCGATGTACAGGAGAAGAAAAAAACTTCCTCGAGATGGATCGCGTTTTGAGTACCTTTTCCACTTGAACCGCATGAAGGGTCATCGAAAAAGTTGCGGTTTCGGGCTGATTGAATGAAAAGTTTTTTCGACGCGAGGGTAGCACAGACTGTGTAGGAAGGACACATGCGGGAGAGGGTTGATTAAAAATCACAAACGAGTGGGACGAAACGAAAATCAATCACACATAGAAGAGAGAGAAAAAAGGCTAACCATGTAGTGCACGCTTGAGTTAGAAGCTGTGTTTAGCCTCAAAAGTTGAGAAAGAAGAAATTGGAACGATTGGTAAATATTGTGGCGCTTACCTGTGCAGAAATTCGACCACGTTTCAGTCGCTGCAAATCCGTATGACTCCAGGCACTCTTCGACCAGGGCAGTATCGTCTTGAGATCATCGTCAAACCTGTTGGGAATTGGAAGCAAAAACCCCACTGGCATTAGCTCCACAGAAAGTCTTGTTTGGCCCCGGACAAGTCGTACTAAATTGAAAAAGTTACTAATTGGACACAGAGTGTGACGGTAAGGAATGTCACACTCCTACTCGCAGTTTGTTCGCTCCCTTACCTGGGAAGAGCAGCATTTTACTCACCGAAAATCGTTTAGCTGATTGTGTAGGAATTTCCGTATGTTCCACGGTAGATCGTTGTGACCATCGATTAAAGGCACTGTGTCGAGCAGCTGCGTAGCCACCTGCAGCCGTTCCTCGAGGGGCGCACCGGACGAAACCTTTAGGGCGAGCGGGACGGCCACTCCGGCTGCTCCGGCAATCAACAATATGGAGGTCACCGCAAGCCACTGTCTCGAAGGAAGATCCCATTCTAAGGCGAAGGAGGCAACGTTGTGTTGTTTGATTAGTTTTTCTATCGTTCAATAACTATCTTGGAGCATTGGTGGACAAGATAGTGGAAAGTTTATTTTTACGAAGATAGATGAGAAATGGCAGACACTGGCAAATGAAAGTCTTCATAGCTTGTGATTGATGAGTAGAAAACATCACGATGAAGTGAAGAATAATGCGTCAAACATGAACGTTAGAGTTGTAAAATTTAATTTCTAATACATTTTTATGTTAGAAGATAAAAATCCTCACAAGCTTGTAAAAGTCAAGACATGGAAGCATATGTATCAGGTGGCAATATACTTTTATAAGACACAATCCTAGCTTCTGTTTGTACTATATCCCTTTCTGCTGGAATGGTTCATGTCCAGGCATCCAAACGATTCGCCTTGTTTACTTGTGCTAAAATACATTGTCGCTTAACGAAATGCAATTAATCCACTTTAGCCTTGTTAGAGTGCAGGCAAATTCTTGACTATCAGCGCAAGAAACACACTAGATCCAGCTGCGAGATCGAGAGCACTCTGTTAAAATCCAATGTTTTTGTTTGCTTGAAGAATTATCGCTTTGCTCCCTGGACGTGCCGGAGGGCCATTACGCGCTTTAGGAGACCCACCGAAGAAAGATAAAATGTGCAACTTCCTGCTCTTCATGATTCCATGCTGTGCGGCGGCCATGTCGTGCTGTCATCACCAGTTCCGGCGTTCCGTGCGATGGAGCGACTCGGTTGCTCTCCATCCCACTAGCAGCGCTGATTAGCATTTATTTGTTGCACAAAGTGTTCTAACTTCAAGGCTAAAGTGGTGGACCAATGGGGAAACTTTCGAGAGGAAGAGTGAGTTTCAGTTTTGTCAAGAGGAATGTACGTCGGGGTGAGTGTTGCAAGGGTAGGAAACTAAATTGCAACGATGTTAATTTGCGTCCTTTTGACGGCCGGGATCGTTGCAGCATTCACTTCCTCTTACTTCAACTTAATCTCACACACTTTTTGCCTACTTCAGAGCGAACATTTAACGTACTTTAGGGTTGATTTTGTAGGATTTTTTGGTTGGAAATGCTCAGGATGGCGATAGATGGACTCCTCAGGAAAACATTTTCAGTAATTCAAGGGCTATGCTGCAACAGATTTACCAAATCCAGACATCCCAATGCACGACCCACAAAACATTCATTAGCTGTAAACTATGGGGCACGAGTACGCTAGGTCCACTCTTTGACGGAGATAAATGTTAAACATAACTTCCTCTCTAACACCCTCAGCTCCAGAAAACATGTCCAGTGAAAATTTAACAACAACCTAACGTACCGTCGCAGTAAGAGAATGAGGTTAAGTTGCTTACCCTGCGATGTTTGTGTTAGTCCGTGTTCTCTGCATGATGAATAATTTATTAGAAATTTAAATGTGCTCCTTCTGGCAAACATCAACCTCATCATCACTCTGCTGAGAACAACTTCCACCATTCGGTGTCTATTGTGGTTAGTTTGGCGCCTTGTATTGCAAAGCCATTATAGTAAACTCTCCGGTGGCCCACCAAAACATTACGGTGTGAATCACGCCAAAAAGCTCCTTCAACAGTCGCACACCACAACTATTTAAATGCAAACGCAAAGTTGTGTTGATTTCGTATCGTTTGTTAGTGGTGGGGCTGGCTTACCGGATATTAATGATGGGCGAACCTCAAATCATTCCGGTGGGAGAATGACGTCCAAAACCGCACACAATGTGAACAAGCTGTGGTTGGAAAAGGTTTAATAAAGCAATCTTCCGATAAACGGCACTCGGGTTAGAACTTAAGCAAACTTAAGAAACGATGTTTCTGGAGAACTTCTTGGTAGGTCCCAGAAAGTGGAATCAAATATTGAATCTTATCATTTCTTCACGTACTGAATTTCTCACCTCCACCAATTTAAATTATCAAGACTACATTCTTCTCGCAAAATACTTACTCGATGATCCAGAACCGGTGCTACTCGAGCCACGACTCGGACATTGGCGATGTTTCCAAGGGTGTGGTTGCTGCTTATTGGGCGTTCCATTAAGGCTGCAGGTGGAAGGAAAACCATCCCCACCTCCCATCACGCCACCCATCACTCCACCAGGAATGATGGTGGTACCGGGAGCAGGATCCAGCCCCGAACCGAAGTACTGCGAGGGATTGAAGTTGAAGTTGCTGATCGAGTTGGAGAAGGGATGGTTGTGTGAAGCGATGAGGTTGCTTTTTGCCGACCCAGAGTACTGATTGATGTTACAGGAGCTGGCATGGTGCCCGACTGCTCCACCGCCCAACCCCGAAAAGTGCCCTGACAGTGTCAAATCTCCGTTTGCTCCGATCGTGTTGTACTTGGCGGGGAGATTCAGTGCATCGTAGTTAGGAATGTATCCACCAGGCACCGAGTCTGGATGATGGTGGTGGTGATGCTGATGGTAGAGATACAGCTGCCCTGCATCCATCGCTTCCTTCAGCGGTACGTCCGACCCAGTCTCTCCGAACCGATCTTCACCATTCCGGTAGTAGTAGTGGTGATGAAGATAATTATCATCGAAGTAGTAAGGCGGATATGGCTTCGTCGTGCCGGCCGGATCATTCCCATTCGGAAGCGGTGCGGTTGTGTTACCGTTCATCAGATCCACCATCATGACCGGAAGCGGGTCGTTCAGTTTTGATTTGCCGTCGACGGTTATGCCCAATGAGCCGGAAGTCGTTTTGCCGTTTGCCGACGATTTGGCGGATTTCAGTGTTGACTTTAGCGTTCCACTCAGCGAACCGTTTGTGTTGGAGGCAAAGTTGAACAGATCCGGCTGATTCATGGTTCCGATCAGGCCGTCGACTTCACGTCCGTAGCTTCCGATGTTGGCGGGATTGGAGGAAGGCTTAGACGTTGGTTCGTAAATTGACTGCTGGTCTGCTTGTGGTGGTTCCGGTCCGGATGCAACAGGTTGCACCACACAGCCGTAACCGTAGGAAGGACGTCGATTGAGTGGAGGCGGTGGAGGTGGTATCAAGTCTTCACTGTACGAATCGTCCTGCAAGCAGATGCGAGGAAGAATGACGATGATATGATGTTGCTCAACAAACACAATAAATTCTTTGCATAACTGATATTGGATTGTGGAACATGAACAAGGGGAGTGCGTCTGAGAGAGATTGGAATAGAGCAGACGTAGACAAATTGTTCTGGAAAATTTTAAATCACGTTTCGCATACTTGGAAGTTCAGAAGTATAATTGTAAGAACTATTTTAAGCAGGAATATTATTGAGAAAGCCATCATGATAATGAAGGAATGAATTTCCTGGTATGCTTCTCCAAACAATAACGGAAATGCATTTAGGATGCATCCTAATAGACTATGCAGCTTTAGTTCAACACGAAAAATGTATGCAATTCCATAATCACATAATAAATGACTTCGGACGTGAAGCGAACTCATTTTTCTCGCTGATCCCTGCTGCAACAGTCAGCTTTCCCAGCGTGTAGTTGCAGCTGCTGAGCTTTGCGAACGTTGGGGATGACAAACTGGTAGCTGTGGCACATTTAACGCATCCGTATCGTATCCGAGACCGGCCGGAGATGCATCTAATGGTAATGTCCCGGCCACGGAAAACCGCAAAACAGACCGGAAAAGCACAACAATGTCGTCATCCACCACGGCACTTTTCGCTAGTGGCAGCAGAGAAATGATCTGACTACGCCAGATGGAGCGGATATTTATGACGTTGGGCCATAATGGAAATGAAGAGAATAAATGCCTTCCCGTGCTGCGGAATGAAATGAAACACAGCGAGACCACAGTACAGTAGGCCGTGTCGTGTTGTCCTGTCTATCCATCCGCACAAGAGGTGTACACTCCAATTCTTGTAATGTGTTTTGTTCTTTACCGCGATTCTTTTTTCGTTATTTCCTATTCGTTCCTCAACCTAGAAGTATGCGCTTGTCTTGTTTGTCATTTTTCACGCCAAAAGAGCATTTTTTGTGTGTGTGTGCAGCATGTTGTAATTTCCTCGCTTTTTGAGATTCTTCCGTTGTTTTAAGACTATCCCGTTAACAAGCTCTCAAATTCGCAAGAGACCTTACGTGAAGCTTTTTGACTCTTTTCCATTTCGGAGCTTCGGTTTGGTCTTGTTTTGAGATTAAATTTGTGTCTGATTGCTGATGAAGAAAAATGGCTGATGGTAGCTGGTTTGAAAGGATAATGCAAAAGCAGCACAAACAGAAAAAAATCATGATGCTAACGAGGACTAGCCTAAAACACATAACTTATGGTACTAGAAAAAAGGAAGAAAAGGACAGTGAAAGATCGTCAATTGAGTGGATCTACGAAAAACAGAGTGAAGTAGCAAGTTGCTTCAGCATTTCTGTAATCAAAATTAATTTTGCTGCTCTTCTTTGCTTTAGGTTTTCTTTTTCGTTATTATTAATATGCTTAGAAAAGCTCAGAAGCAGTAAGACGGTGAAGTTTATTGTAAAAACGAAGTGATCAATTATTTTAATGAAGTGGCGTGATAATCTCATTACTTCTCAAATTGAACAAGACTTTTTAGAAATGTATACTTGATTTTACGAGGAACATCTAAAAAAAAATATCCTTTCACACATCCTTTTTTGGTTCAAATTGATATAACCGGTTGGCTGATAAGTCCCCGGTCTGACACATAGAATGCGCCGCTAGTATTAAATGCATATTATTTTTATATAGCATCAACCTTCAAATGATTCGTGTCAAAATTTGACGTCTGTATGTCAATTAGTTTGTGAGACAGAGCGTCTTTTGTCAAGCAACTTTTGGTTGCTTTTGGAGACCGGGGACTTATCAGCCAACCTGTTACATGTAATTGTCTGTGTGTTTCAGTTAAATTTCGATAGCACTTGAAGGTGTTTCCAACCTCACAAAACCCTTCCTAAAGTCGCGTTTGAAGTACACCCGATCCGTACTAAACTTTCATTTTAGTACAGCTGCTCAAAATAATGCCTAGCCGTATCAATAAATTTCAAGAACTCTACAGATCTATTTCCAACATCTTGTTGGAATTTGTTTTCTTCAGAAACATTCTTGATGTTTACCTCAAGGTCTCTCATCTCATCCAAAGTGGTGCAAGAGTAGTAAATTGTGATTGCAAAGCCGTAACAATTTTGTTTGTGTTGTTTCTCCTTCGTTGGTTTCGACTGCGTTGAAGAAGGACTGTTTTATGTTGACCTGAGCGCAGTGCCGTTTCGTGTCTTGGAAGGAGTGCATTTTATGACATTCAATAAAAAAGCTCGTGAAACAAATATTATTTGGTTTGGTCTGGCGAGAGCGTAGAAGAAATAATCGGCGAGCGGCGAATCGGTCAAACATTTTTATTCGGAAGGAACTGCATGAACGAACTCCATATAACATTGCTCTCAACACGCCAGATGTGGATGCATATTACTCCGAATTGAGTGTTGAGTGTTGATGAGAAATTGTGAGGCCTCTGTAGGCCCAAGAATCAAAATGCATGATGTGGCTGAGGAAAACTCTTGTTAACGATCCAGAACTAGAAATCTTTCTGCTGCAATGTGTGTCTTTCGCAGGGTGTGTGGTTATGATATAAATACACTGCTGGGATATTAATACAACGCTGTAAAGGGGGAAACTAGCTACCGAAAGCATAATGGAAAGCTTGCGATTCAAATTGAGTTTTCCTGGAAAATTAACCTATAAATTAATGCAGCTGTTGAAAATTCATAAGTGAAGGTTTTTTTTTATTGATTCATCATCAAAGCCGAAATGTGCGCAAACAGTGTTGAAGTTAAAGCTTTTATATAATTCTATCATTTTCTATGTGGACTAAACTGTTATAGTTTTTCTGTTTAATGTTTTATTACCTTAAAAACGAAAGTGACACATTTTATTATCTTAAAAAAATCAGATATGAAAACATGAGATACGTTTCGTATCCAATTCTACGACTACATGCAGTGGATTAAATGACGAGGAATGCTTTTAACTTTTTGCTTAAACAAACGTTAACGGACATTAAAAATTCCATTAACGGTGACAAAGCAGCTCTCTTGGCTGTGAGGTATTATTCAAAAGGGATATACAAAGAATGCAAAACGACGCAGCTGCAGTTTTTATTTCTATTTCACTGTGAATCCTTCCGTAAGACCGACAGTTATCTTAATCCATTCTAATGTATCTTGTGTAGTGAACGCTCGACCGTATTGCTCAATGTTTTTATTTTGTAGTGGAAATTGTGAAGAATTTAAGGGAAACAGTCTAATCTAAAATATCAAAATTGAGTTTGACACAAGAACTTCTCATCACTGGAACAGTATCCAGTTAAACCTTAGCCCAAATCTTTGCACTTGAGGTAAATTTGAAACCAAATGAAACCCAATGTCATGGATTAAAAGTTCTAAGGAAATACTATCTTCAGATGATGGATGTCCATTCTATCCCAACCAACAAAGTGTATGCTTATAGACGATAAACAATTTATTATAGCCCAAAAAAGGACTGGGAAAGCAGATAAAACCTACTCCGCCCCAAAATGAATATCTTTTCTTGATCAATAAATCTGAATTGTCCCAAAATGCCATCGAACCCTTAGAATTCCCATTCTCTCCCATAGAGTTGGGTTGGGACTGCAGCATGGAAACAATTTCACCGATACTATCGGAATGCAACAACTGCGACCAGCTGGGGCGTGAAAATGGAGTGCCAATTTGCAAACGGAATTCTCCATCTCCATCCCCGAAAACTTCGGGGATGGAGATGGAAAACGAAAAGTCCTCACACCTTGTACCAAAGCTCTTCGGTACGTTTTATCAATTGAATCCTTCTTAGTGCTCGGAATCCTCCTCACTGAGCTTCAAACTCCCGGCGCTTAGCTCTGGGAACTGAGCAAAACAAGAATTTGCAATTTCCTATCCCACGTTCACATTTCATTGGAGAGAAAGGACATTCCATAAATAATACACCGAAACCATGGCCGCAAAATGGTATGGTCAATAAATTTTGTCTCTGTCGGTAAGGGAGAGAGATAGAGAGAGCATGGGTTTTGCAATCTAACGGACGAACGGTTGGCCTGAGTGAAGTCGGCTGGGTAAGCTTCCAATAATTTATGACCGGAAGTAGCCATCGACGACATTCACTCATGGAAAGGTGGACGAGAAAAACCGTTTGGTTTTGATCGCGGATCTAAAACAGGGAAAGTGGTTCGGGTTTTTCTGGAGCTGTTTTGCTTTCCGAAGCGATAAAGTTTTGTATTCCGTTTTACTTTAGCTTTACAGGAGATAAATAACTCGTCCGAGGTCTCGTCCCACACGTCTACTAGTTCCATGTGAGCTTAGATCTAGAAAGGATCTGAACTAGTAGCATGACCCATGGACGTTAAAGCCTGTGCAGAGGGTAAGTGTTTATGTTTTTACTTTGCCCGATTGGGCTTGACAGCTGTCACCTTTGCCGAAAGTAGAAAAATGGAACCTTTGCAGAAACGATAAGGGGGAAATGGTGAAAATCTCGTTCGTCCAGATTCGAAATGTGTTAAGAATTTCGGTACAGATAAACGATTTAGCAAGATCATTTAACGTAGAAGCACTTTCGTTCTCCTAGGAATATTTTCATTTAAACATTTAACAATTATTTGTGATAAGTTCACACAATTTCTCAGGCTTAGTTGCTTTAAGCTTGTGATTCCGATTATGTTTTCGGTCCCACACATATTAAACGGTGTGAAACATGGCATCTAGATGATGTGCAAGCTTACCTCGGCATAATTATCATTCCTCGGATACGATCCATGCTGACAGTCAAACGACAGTACGTTGGCCGCTACTTTGCACGCGTTTCCGGTGACTTTTCCGGCTGCAGTTGGAGCCAGCTGCGAAAGAGGAGGCGTTGGAGTTGGAGTTGAAACGGATGACGTCGGCACGGATGCACCGGTTATGCTCGAATGTCGTTGCATCGTCGCTGTGGTGGGCGCTAGGCTCAAGTCACCGGTTGATGTGGCCAGATGCTATGCGAAGAGGGTAGGCAAGCGAAGAAAGCGACGCATTAATGCACCATTTTCATGGTGTAAGAAAACTTTGAGCTGTGGATTTCGGAAGTGTCTGTGATTGTGGGCCTCGTGAGTCGTTTTTGTTGTGGTGAGCTGTGGTCGTGGTGTTGATGAGTTGAGGAGAAATTAAACAACAGTTTAGCAATGCCGTTGTCGGGGTTTTCGTGGGAGGTCGTCCTACATGAGAGTATGTCGAAAATGATACGCATAGCACCCGAATCAACTCTGGCAAAGCCTATGCATCGTTGTTCACTTTGCTCACGGAACTTGAAACAACCCGGAAAATAGCAGAAAATGCAACCTTCAACCGTTTCAGCTAAATGCTCTAGCTGAGGGTGAAATGCTGGTTGAGTTTTCATTAGCAAATTAGTTTTCTCAAGCCTTTTGTCGTTGTCATTCCCTCGGACCTTGATGACGAACAGGCGTCCCACGCTTGCCCTAGCGTCATTTGTTATTTTGATGCTGGTGGGGAGAAAGCTAATTGTTTCTGTCATTGTTGAAATTTGATGCCATCCGTTGATGTTGCTGTGGCTCCCGAAACAGTTGAAAATGGGCCGTTTAGCTTCGGGTCTGTTGAATTCAAAGCAATTCTCTAGTCATTCAAACACTCAGTGGGATGAGTTGTGTGGTTCTCCCCATTTTCTTGGAATCGTGTGTGTTTGAAGATATGGAAAAGCGTCTAATGTTCTTTTCGATTTACGATTATTGGAATCTTATGGAAGAGGGAATTCGTTGTTACAGTACACCGAAAAGCCTGCAGGACCATCTAGTGTGCTTTTATCTCGTCGAATGTTTTACTTTCAATCGTTCGTTCATTCCGGACAGGTGCCAGACCGGTACGGTCGTTACAAAGTCTTCCAAAATAGCCCAAAGCAGTGTGTGGTTGCAAAAGTATTTTCGCGTTCTTAGATCTTACGCAAATCGTGCAACCAGAGTGAGGTGTCAAAAACATGATAAAGACGCCAATAACATCCCCCAGCTCTATATGGTGATGTTCGATTCGACCACACAAAGCACAACCCCCAATAAGGATGGAAATAAAATCACAGTCGAAACGAAACGAAACGAATAAACACTTACCAACTTTCCCATGGAGCCGAACTTTTTCTGGCGGTCCTTTTCCAGCCTCAGCAGAATCTGTGCGTTCTGCTCACACGTGTAGGTGTGCTGACGAGGATTTTTTCTGTCCAGGCTGTACTGATATAATGGCCTTAATGGATTCGGTATTATCTGTAAATATTTGATTCGGTGAAAATCGAAACAGAACGACATGAGCATACGGAGGCAAGAAAAAAAGAATAATGTGTTGTGCAGTAGAAACGTCTAATAAGAACTGAGCAAAGTGTGGAATCGGAGCGGATGAAGTGAATGAAATCGGAGAAGAGACTGAAATTGGTTTGGAAATAGTCCTATCGAGCAGATAAAATGGTGAGAGTAATGTGCAGTAACTTAGGATAATGTAATGGGTTTGAGAAAGGCATGGATCCCCGGAGCCGTCTGTCTGTGCCGAACGCTTTAGTGGACATAAAGGCAAACAAACTTTCAAATGACGTCGGACAAACATACCAAAGTAAGAGCTAATTGGGTAGCCCAAAATGCCAGCTTTAACATTGGCATGATAGATTAGGCGACCGTATTAGTGACACTTTCACACATTCACACTTCCTATTCCACCGGAGTGTTGGATGGAACGATCTGACGTGATTGGTAGAGTATCGTCCAATGCCCGAAAGTCTATCTCTAAAGAAGATGTGTTTGATATGTGAACGATAGCATTAGGCATGGTTATTGGTCAATTTGTGTGATTGTGAGCTTGATTTCGATCATTGAGAGTTGATCCTGAATGCTTTAGTGATGATAACAAGTAACCAAAATCATTGGAATGTGCCCCCATGAAAGCGTATCGATATCAGGAAGGAGAGAGTATGAAGTGTTGGTAGGCCATAAAGTCAATTGAAGAGATCAATTTCATGATGCTTTTGGTGTTAAAAGTGTATGCTGCTCATCAAAGAACGTAATCAATGATGATTGAAGAGCTCAAATTCGGAATTCTGTTACGTTTTCCACTGTTTGGAATGCTGGAGGTTAAGATTTACTTACTTTGATCATTCAATATGCAGAAGTTTTTAGGCTTTGATAGCTTTGTAGAACATAAATATGTGTTTAACGACGCAACGAACGTTTTGCACCAGCTTGAGAACTGCTAACTGGTAGAAGTAATTACATCCAACAACTGTTTATACTCCAAGAAAAGCTTTTCACAAGTTAATGTTTAACCTCCAGGGAACGAAAACATCTTACAGATGATTTGAAGCACCACCACCACTTTCGACAGCTACTTCTTCTGTCTCATCAACTTGACCTGAAAAAAAAATCTTTAAAGGTCATCGTCTATTTTAGGTCGTAGTCATACCAACACAACAATCTGGAATGCAAAGGAATCGGTCTGATCGACGTCCTTGAGAAAGCAATAACACCACTCCGTCTCCCGAGAACGTTGAAAGATGGATTTTCAATTTGAATCTCACGCGATAAACCGAAATGTTTAATCAGGCTTATTCCATTTCTTATCTCCCACAAAGCTAGGGCTTTTGAAGAACTCCCATCCATTGGCGCCGGTAGCTTGAAGTCGCATTTCGTTCGCGTGTTCTTCAATTTCATTTCTCAGCATTTCGCTTACTTATACATTTCCAACATGCTCAGCGCTTGGCCTTTCCTTCTTCTGACACACCAACAGCTGCCGATGGGCAATATCAACGTAATGTTTCGTCCTCACTCTCTTGTCAGTGTTATTTTCTGGGGGAGTTTCATGGCCGGAAGTATGATGATAATGTGATTAAGAAAATTAATTACACACTCCCATTCCACCGACCTGTCGTCTGCTGATGGCGAAAGAAGTCATCAGGTCAGATGCGAGATGTCTGGACTCTTGTTTTTCCGTGGCTCTACAACCATTCATCCTGTTAGGGGGCGGTTTTACTTGGTGGTCAGTGTCGAAGTGTTAGTCGATGTCTTATATAAATGCGATTGACCCGATGAAAGCGATTATCGACTAAAAATAGACGAATTCGTGGCATTACTTTGTGCAGTCAAATAAAACCTTCCCACGATTAAGAAGATTAGAAAATGATCCAGAGATTTCCACGGCGACAGAGATTTCCGCGTGTTCAGAAACACATTAACTTTTATAATCCACGAAGTAGGATGTGTTTATGAGATCGTGAAAGATTAAACAACAGATTATTTGGAACGTCTTAATGGAGTTTCGTTTTAATATGGCGAATAGGACTTCCTAGCGTGAATTGTTCGAAAGAAACTCATAAATCACAGTCTTTCATTGGCACTGTGCGTCATTTGAGCAACGCAAGTAAAACAATAGCCTATGTGCATCAGGTTTCTTCTATCTTAGCTCATATTCCAAGAGAAAAACCATAAAGACTCATCCTACTTTGTTAAAGCTGGTATCAAAGCGAACGTCAATGATTAACAAACCATATCGGTCATTTCTTTCTCATCCACCTCTCTCATGTCTCTCTGGCCTACCGATGTCAACCCAACGTTTGATGAAAATGGACGAAAGCAAAAGGGACAGAAGGACACGGGACACGGAGGGAAAACAACGGAAGAGAAGGAAATTCTTGTAATAATGACTCACTTACCTCCGTTTCCGCGTCGCAGCTACACAGTGACAGGGTGCTTAATCCGCCCGGACCTCGTTTGAGGCTGTTCCGACTCCCGGCCGGATCCTGATGGCTGCTGTTGGTGGCATTTTTCAATATCGAACCTCCACCACCGCTACCACAGGCGCGCGTCAACGTGGCCGTTGCGGCTACCGTGGCAGAGATGGGATAGATGGACTGAGTCAGCAGGACATTGTGGGGTTGAGCCTGCTGCTGCTGATGGTGTTGATGCTGATGCACACGATAGTGAGTGTGATGCTTGTGGCGATGATTTTGCTGATGTTGCTGCTGCTGCTGTTGTGGTTGCTGAGGGTGTTGGTAGTCCGACTGGGACGAAGAGCAGGTTGAGTAGCTATCGTTGTCGCGGTTCTGTTGCTGCTGTTGATGTGTTGGAAGTTGTCGAGAGTACTCGCGCAGCTTCTGCTGGTGAAGCAGGACCTGCGATTTTATCATGTGATCGGTGTTATTTACATTTAAATTGGATTTGCCACCGTAGCTGTTGCGGAGCGCGTGGAAGCGTTTAAAATCGTCACTGAGCGAGGCTTCCGTTTTGGTGGTGGGTGCTAAATTTGTCCCCTGAGGTCGACCACTGCTGCCTGTATCGAGAGTTTGCTGCATTTGTTCCGCTGGGCCATGAGACGCCGATTGAGAGGTGCTACTGCTGGATGTTTTCGACCAGCTCTTGGCTAGACCGGAACCGGCGCCGGATCTCGTACAGGTCGTTCCGGTATGTTGTTGCTGTTGATGATGGCCGAAGCTACCGCTGCCCGCCGTTCGATCCGCTCCGTACTCCACAGGCCCATTAGTGCTTCTGTCCAGAGTGCTTGTGTTGGATTTTTTCAATCGCTGATGATGACTATTGTTGCGTTTCAACGAACCGCCCGAGCTGGTGCCGGTGCCAGCGCCATTGCCGACCGCACGTCCATGTTCGTTTGTGTTCGAGCCCGTAGAGTGCTGGACCGATGGGGTTTGCGCTGATTGCGGATCAATCTTTCCGTTGTGTTTGTGCAGATAGCTCTGTTTGGTGCGATTAATATCGGTCATTTTGTGTTGACCAGGGTTGGCACGGTATAGTTGTCGAAGGAACGCGGCTCAATGTTGTGTGAATGGCACTGTGTATCAATTTTTCGTAACACTTCAGTTAAAACATATTACATTTAGCACCATTTCAAGTGTTGAATTACTTTCTATCATAACTCTGGTGGCTTTTCACTCACTATAGACACATAGAACACATTTTTCCAAACACTGATCACACTTAGAAGTTGCCTATTTTAGAAGCAAAATAGTGTTAAAATGATAATAATTGTTACTTTTCCAAACTCTTGTCAGTAACCACAAGAACAATCCAGACACGACCACATCAATGTTATCTTCATGTAGCCAATCTTCATAGCATTGAAAGCTCATGGCTTCTTACAGCAGACCCAAGAAAGGTCGAAAGTAGCGCAATAAAAAAAACCCTTTCGACGATCATTTGGTTGTGGAGTGGAAATACAGGGAAAATGAGAAACAAGCTAGCAACGAGCGAACGGATTATCTTCCAGGTGCATCGGATTGCCAAGTGTTACGGTTGCTGTGGAAAAGGTTAAAAGCATCCCCTGGCAATTTATCGAAGGACGTTACATGCTAGAAACGGCCTTTTCACATAAAATGACAGCCTTAAGCAATGTGCATTGGCTTGTGAATAATTTACATTCACAAAAAATCCTCTCATTGGTATGAAAATGCATGGAAATGTGGTCCTTCTGGTAGAAAAGCAACATACACCTCTTCTTGCTGGTTGGTTCTCGAATTTGTGTCTCATTACGATATCCGGAAAAAAGTTTTAGTCCCACAACACTTTCTGGACTCAATCGCCAGAAGATTCTTCTCTTGTGCTTCTGCTACATTACTTCAATTATCCTTTGAATCAAAGTTTACTCGCATGGTGCTTTGTTGGTTGGTTTCCCGGTTTTACCGAAAATCCTTCCAAGCGACAGTCAAGGATAACCAGAAACCCTTATTTACGTTGCCATGGGGAGTTTCGTGTGTTTGCTTCATTCGCTCATCCTTACAGTCCTTCTTTAAGTGCAATCGTCCACCGAACAGTTGATCCATGTTTGTTCCAGAATTTCCGGCGAAAGGATGCTCTGCAGTTTGAACATTCTTTGGTTACTATTTGTAGGCCGAAGAATATGGAGATGGGTTGAAGCATCATAGATTAAGGTTTCACAAGAATTGAGAAGCAAATGTTTCGAAGTGTGCTTCTTGTATTTCAATTGATTTCCCTCAGGATCACACAGGGATGTTGTAAAACAGCACGGAAAACCTGTAACGAATCGAAACAGAAACTTGTTGAAGATTTATGCAAGAAACACTGGCTCAAATGCTTGTGAAGTGTTGGTGATGTGTCTGAATATTGATGATTGCCAGGATAGGATAGGTTTGCACGATGCGTGTTAATATATTTACTTAGGACAGCCTGTTTACTCACAAAACAATACGTTGGATCATGAATTATACCAATCATAATCGATTGACCAAACATTCCCGTTGGAAACACATAACTTATCTTGAATTTCATGCAACAAAACGTTGCTCAGAGCTGTCCAAGAACGATTTCAGTCGCCCTATTTAACGATTCCAGCATTTAAAGTACAGTTGAAATTGAAGATAATGAATATTCATACGGCAATTAATTGGGCCCAGTTTGTGTATTACAGCGAGTGCAATAAAAATACCCTAATAAAACTATTTTACCCTATAATTGTTCACAGATGATTGAAATGTGTAAACTTTCCAGCGACACATTGTTATTAAAGCAATTTCTGGAGTTTTTTATTCCTCTTTCCGGATTATAATCCTCTCTGATGACTATTATTACCCTGTTTGTGTTATTTTTCGCTAACGTTTTGCCCTCGGTAGGTTGTGGTTGATATGTTCATTAAGCTTGTAAAACAATAGGAGACATGACATTGGCGTGTGTGTGTTGTGCGGTTGCTGACCGGTTGAGCTTGTTGTTTTGATAGGTAAATTGAACTGGTGCCCGATGGTTAATTGTAAAATAATACATACGATGCATGATGTTCATTGAGGCTTTGTGAGTTCCCGGTCTGTGACAGTGAGAAGGAATGAAAAATGTCCCAATCATATTTGCTGTAATTGCTTTCGTGCTCGATGGTCATAAATCTGTTTCGTTTCGGCTCATCAAAACTGCTCTCACTAACTAATGGGGTTTCGTTTCGTGTCATGGGATGGAATTGATAGTTATGTAGCGTGATTGTGATTTATTCATTTTGCTAAAGTTATTGTTTTCCCATCGGAAGGCAATATTTTTTTATAAATTTCATCGTATTTTCAAGTATTCCTGGAAAATCGGTCAAAATGACAGTCAGGCAGACAAAAGCGCGTGGTGGAAAATACTGTGAAACCATGATGTTACATCAGATTACACCAAATATTTGCTCTTAAGTATTTTATACATCCCACAAAATATTTTAACAGCTCATTGATTAGTAAAGTTGGCAAGATAAATATAAACCTTCCAGGAACAGTTCACACGAATGACTGAGCACAGAGAATTTAAGGCCCAATGTGTGTTTCTGTCCTTCAGATCAATCCTCCGCTTCATCCACACCAATGATGCTTGTTCGTTTAATCATGATTCCAAACATTTGCACCAAATTCGGTGGAATGATTTATCCTATTAAGACTGTTACCGAATCAAGCGGACAAATATCGTCCTTCAGCGAAAGAACGCTAAGGGAAGAAGCAGAAGGAATCAATGAAAAGAGAGGAAACTCCAGGCGAGGAAACCACGATAATGTATTTATGTAGCTGGTGCTTATGTTGAAACGGTCGATGCTTCTTCAGCTAAGCAAGGGTGCTAAGGATCATCGGGCAACGGAAAAGACTCGGCTAAGCGCCCCGGCTAACGAGCACACTCGAGATCCGCTTCAAGCTAATAGTGGTAGCTATGGTGTGGTGCTTAAAGCTCGTACCGGTGATGTTGCTGTGAGTAAGTTTCACTTCTTCTTCTCGTTATCGTTCCCACCAGTCCTTGTTGATCGCCTTCAAGTGCTATTTTTGTGTTGTGAGGATATTTTTCCTTCAAGGAGTTCGTGTGGGTTCGTTTGGCTACATGCGCTCTCATTATTGGCCATGTGATTAACGCTGGTCTTGTTGCGTGATAGCGATCTAACAACAAAGCAACAATGAGTGGTGAAGTCACTCATGCGTGAGTCAGGGTGAGCATTAGGGTTGGGTGTGAATTTCGCCAATTAATGGAGAGGTATAATTTTACCAATAAATGTTATCATTGAGTTAGTTCATTAGCTGGAAAAGAGAAACGAAAGGTGATGGCTTCATGTCTTGCTTGTTAGCGTAGAAAACGTGAGGATATTTCTGTTCGGATGGTCGATGGAGACGCCTGGTAGCGAATGCATGGAGGGGATTCATGATGGAGACGCCTGGTAGTTCATGATTAGATGGTTTTCTTAAGATGTATTAAGGATGATGTCAGTATTTTAGTCTTTCTCATACAGAATATACTAAAACTGTACTAAAACTGTATTTATTGACAAACACTAAAGAGATTGTAATAAAGTTAGTGGAAACAAATTAAACCCACGTTCAATACCAATAACATCCTGAATAGGATTCCGGTCGATTGTTCCCTATCATGATCGATAATTTCGATAAATCGATTTATCCATCAGGATTTCCTCAGGATACCCTAAGCTTTCGATGCAATTTTCACGTTCGCTCACTCCCACTTTCACCCGAGTTTCATCGTCAGTTCCACGGCTCACCGGGCCAAAATAACAACAGCTTCCGACTTACATAAGCCACGCAATCACGAATTCCGGTAAAACGGGCCTAAATCAATAGCGTTTTGCCTCCATTATTCGGTGGGAGCCATGTTAAGTATTGCGGACGTGCCTCGAATCGAGCAGTATTTGACTTTCCGGGGAGTTTAACGAATTTATTCATCGTGCAGTGAATTTTGCCCGATGCGTGACTGGCGGGTTTTGTACTTCGATTGCCGTAAAAGGATCAAATGGGATGAAACACGGAAGTCTTTTCGAACCGGGAAACAAATCACTTTCACCCGCCGGATGGGCCTTCTGGGGTCTTGTGCAATTTATTTGGTCGCGGATATAAATATATGTAGCGAGAAAAACTATATGCTACCTGCGTTTACTCCGGTCCTCAAATCACAGATAAAATCGAAGATGATTAATCTTTGCTAACGATAAATAAAGAATCATTTTGTTAAATGGTCAATAAGTTTTCTTGATGAGGCGTTAAGAGTTGCTGGAATTTTTCTATACAGGCGTTGAAAGGTGTTTTTTAAGGGGAGAACATGCGATGTTTTGATCTCATAATTCACTTTGATAATTGGCTTTATTTATTACACGAATTTACACAACCAAAGAAGCTTTAATTTCATTAGAAGTCCTCAAAAATAGATTCAAGGAAAATTTCAATAATCCCCCACGCTCAACCGATTTAAGCTTAAGCAGTGTACACCTTTCGCTTCCCGAAAGTTCAATGGGTAGATAATCGACCCAGAGCTTATCCGAAAGTTCACTTTTTTCGTCTGCTGGTAATTAAATCCCACGAAGGATTAGAAACTGCCTCATCATCACCGGCTTATCTCGATCATCGAATTCAAACACAGAAGAGAACCGTACGGCGCATTCATTAATATCGAAAGGTTCTCGCAGGGCAAGGACCTTCGTGTGAGTTGCTCGTGTGAGTACGCAAATGAGGGATACGCCTCGTTTAGAGCCTTTTAAAGCTAACTTATCCTTTTTTCTGTCTCTTTTTCCTTTGCTAAATTAAAAGCAAAAAAAGGCCCTCGGACAAATTTGGCACCGAACGACATCGAACGAGATCGCTTCTACTCGTTTGGGTAGTGGGAAAATGTGTTCACTTCCTTGGTGTTCAAAGAGTTTCACGAAAACAAGGCTTATGGGAGGTCGTAGAGTGAAAAGTGAATAAATATTCTTTCGCATCAATTAGTTACGCAAATGAGTGTCCCGAACTGCTGGACCACTGGAACTGGAAAGCGAAGAGACACGGCGAAACTTTTAAGCCTTGTTTGATGGGCTTTTGGAAGTTTGAGCGATATCTAAAAGCAGTATGATTTTCCCCTGTTTGATGTACGTGTTTGTTGACGCAAAAAAACAAAATCAAAATGTGACCAGCCATAGGTCTCGCGGGACGAATCTCGTTTGGCGTGTGATTACGAGGTCGGCTGGGCTGCTAAAAGTGACAATAAATTGAATGTAGGTTAATTAATCAAATTGCTATCCTGACCAGTTCTGACAGCTGCCAAAGCTGCCAAACTGGTATCAAAGGCGACGACCAGGGATGGTGGGTTGGATAGGGTCTGCACGATATGGGACGCTTCGGGCCTACAAAATCAGTGTCTATGATAGACCGTCCAAACAAGAGCATCGATCAATAAAATGCCGATGCTACTAAAGAAGAGCAGAAAAAGAGCAACTCTGTGTGTATGTTGGATGCATCGATAATAGGGCATTGGCGACCATTAGACCTAGCAACGGAAGTCCTCCCTCGAACGCGCGCGCCCACTAACACATGTGGTGTGACTGTGAGCGTAAATTGATTTATGATTTATTCATCAAACATAGCTCAACATACAGCGGGCTCTGGACCAGCGTGCAAACACTTCTCGGACACTTGGCCGATGCTTCCGACGCTTGCCGAAGGGCGATGCCCTCACAAACAACTAATCCAATAACCGTAACATAAACCACAGACATGGCAACATACTAAAACTTCCCACGGCAGTGTCTGGATACACGGCACAACATTTTTTTTCTAATGTGTGTATGTGTGTATGTGTTTGTGGATCGGATCTGCTTCTTTCGCAAAAAAGTATGCTTATCCTGTTCCAGATCTCGGAGTCAGGAAAATAAAGCTCGAGAAACCTTGCAAAAGACTGTCTGAGCGTATGTGTGTGAGGATGGTGAATGTGTGTGTTGGCTAGATAAATGTTATGCGCAAACCTAGAGCATAACAATATTCCCACGCTCTGTTTTCATACTTTTTACATGGATTCCCATGAAGTGTAGGTTGTTTTTGCTCACAATGTTAACATTTCACGTACAAAGAAGTACGGTGGTGATTAAAATGTAACGCTCTGTAGTTTATTCCAATAGTTTTTGTTATCAAAAGTTGGAATGTGTTATTCGTATTCTTGTATGAAATAATCTCCCAGCAAGCTATCAGTTTGGTTAGTATTCAAACTTTTTTATATTGAAATAATTGTAAAAAAGTATATCAAATTATGTATATAAAAATGTCGTTCCATAAATACAAATTTGAAAGTACATCAATAAAATATGTATAAAAGAAATTGCATTAGTCAATGATCGATAACAGTAAATCGCTTTCCTCTGTCCATACGCTTTAAATCTAGTTTAGAATGCCATTTCACGCCTGAACGATGCTCGGTGTGATGCATTTTAAAAATGCATTTATAATCGCCTGATTGGAGTCGCTTGAGCGAGCCAATTGCTCTTTCCCGTCCTATGGTGTTGGAGAAACCGAACGTGTCCTAGATATGAAGAAGCAGAAAGAGTAGCTCTAGGGATGCAAATGCAGAAGAATTTATAAGCCCTTTGCATATTTTCTAGGTGCCATTTAATCGTTGAACCGAAGCACGACAGCAAGATGTTTGCCACCCGCATTAGAGAGCACGGAAAAGCGGAACAGCAGCCGAGACAAGCTGTTTAATGGATTATTTTATTATGCTGTGTTGCACTAAATAAGTTTTTGAATGCGCAAATTGGAATCGGGCGATCGGACGGGTAAATTGATTTGTTTCGAAGTGGAACGAATGGAAGAGAGTTATTATTATTTTACAATTTTTTTACGATTGAAACTATGATTTAAATGTAAATTGTAACCGATGCAACATAATTGTATATAATATACACACACTCACGCAGCATCTTACTTAAACTCAAACTCTTCACACGCACACAATGAGGATCGTACGGTTAATGCGCGAGCTTGGCAATAAAATAATGACCACTTTACAGCCACAATGGCAACCCGCAGCCTGAACTGGGTCGAACATGAATAATGCATCAAATTGGCAGTATTGACATCGTGGTGATTGAAGCCTAGTACCCTTCGCGCGCTAGCTTGATTAATGACACGGCTCGAAGTTAAATACACCGGAATGTTGAATTATGGTAATTGTAAGGTTGACAGCGGCTCCAAGATGAAACAAAACGGGTCTAAATGAAATCTGCGGTTAATGTGCAGCGAAATGGCTATTTATAGAATCGTTTATTTGAGGTCAATTATGGGCCCATTTATGCTGGCTGCTGACTGTGGATGGACAGAAAAAGGTGCAAATGATGGTGAACACTATTTGCTTTGCGTATGGAGGAGACGATAATGGGGCTTAGCCTTTTGGTCTTATTAATTGGAATGTAAAATGAATTTAAATGATCATTTGTTTATCTGTAGATCGTTCGAATGACCATTCGAAGCAGGAGTTAATTTTACCGTGTATTAATAATTTAAATCAAAAATCATTATGGCTTGTGAAGAGCTCATAATGATGTTAAACATATTATAATTATATATACTTTCCGCGGAACTACAACTAAAGCTCAAAGGCCACTTTCTCGGACTGACGGAGCTGCACAACACAACCCCTCACCGGTGTAAATGTGCATCGATTTTCCAAAAAGCGCAGGATTTTCAAATCAAGTATCAAGCGGCATTCGTTAAAGAGTTTGATGGATCGTGGATGAATGAAATGCTGAGGTTTATAGGTGAAAAATAACATACATACTACTCTGTTTAACCATACAACATGGATACTCTGCATGGGAATATGAACCATGGTTGATTGTTTTGTGAAAGCTCATGAATATGTGTAGTTTATCCTTACGCCGGCATTTTTCCCAGGCGAGTTTGTTCGATGAAGCGTTCACATGATGTCAAAAATCGAACGATACACTCTGCACATTATGCAAAGTATGCTCATGTCTAGGAGTTTTGCAAGCGTTGCAGGAAAATCGGTCCATTCCTGCTGACTAAATGCTGTCCAGAAATTGAAGCTGTTGTAGCTGTGGCCTCTTACCAACGTGTTCGTGGTGGTTGTTTGGGTTTATGGTCTGAAGTTTTCTTGTTGCTTCTCATCCCTGCTTTTCATCTCTTCATTCCAATTCGATCGAATTTCCCCGAAGGAAGCGGATATCCGGGGTTGGCCTTGTTCGGAGAGCTGAAGTTTTTTCTTCTACACATGCTTCCAAAAACGGTTATTCTTCGTTGTTGACTAGCGGAAACATGAGTCTGATAGAGGGAAGGAGAGAAAGAAATACACAGAAAGGGAGCAAAACTTTGGAAGCCAACAACCATCGAATGCCATCAATAATGAATTTTTGACCATATATCTTGCCATTCCGATCTCTGGGATGCTGGAATGGATGTTCGGGATGGAAAAATGTCTCGTCGCTTCTAATCGTCATCTGGAATAGATGTTGAATGTGTTGCTGTATTCTTTACATCGCCCACTGTTACGTTCAGTCACTTTTTTCACTCTCGCTCTCGCCTCTATTAGCTCACTCTTGTGCTAAGAGTTTGTTGCTGTGGAAAATGCTACACACAAGCCTTCTCAATCACAAATCCTATCGCAAACCGATGTCTGTTTGTACGATAAATGATTCAAGCGAGAAGGTTCTGTTGTAGGAAAAACTGTTGTACCTAGCGATTCCGGAACTGCGAATTTATAGCTCAAAACATGGATGTAAAGACGTCTCTCGAGGGTGTTGCGATAAGGATACGAAAGCTGTGGAGTAGCTTCCGGTCAGGGAAACGGACAGCGTTCGGTGTTGGCTAGGGAATACACAATTTGTCCTGCGCTTCATCAGAATCATTGTTGTGGACAGAAACATTTCAGTGAATTCGTAGAACAGAAGGACGATTGTGATTTATTGAAAGCCTTCTGTTTAATTAAGCCATATGCAACATGTTCAAGGCACTAACTGGAGGGTTATTTGTACGCAACACTAGCTTGTTTTCGTTTATAATTTATAATTTTGGAAAACTTCTTTTATGCATCCAAATAACAATTTCATGCTATTTCATTGCTTTCATGCAATCATAAGATCACAGGTTAACAAACGCGCAATCGAAAACCGCCTTCGGAGCAGCCTACGATTGATTCTTTGATCCGATCAACCATGTTGCCATAAATCGACGGACTAAACAGAAGCAAAAAAGGAGACACGTGTTGTGATTTTTCATCATCGTTTTACCCTCACTGAGAAGGGAAAATAAAACGGCCCTTTGGCAAAAAAAAGCAGGATTTTTTTCATGGGTATCAGTCCTTTTTAGCATCTCGCTGTCAAACTGTCAACCCCAAATTGATGTGAAAGGATGTTCATGTGTGCTTCAAAGGATGCTGCTTGTGGGGTTACCATTTGATAGATAGGAATCATACCCATCTGGATGGAAATCGAAATCAGAAGGGCATCGTATTGGAATGTTTTTTTTTTTTTCTTCGAAGAAGCAAACAAAGAAACAGAAAAATCTAAATCGTTCAAAACAGTATTAGCTCATGATCTTGCGGCTTAGGGAGTTGCTTTAAGAACCAGCTCCATCTTACACCACTCTACAAAGTTGTCATTGATTAGCATTTAAGACGTTTCAATCGGCACGAATTTATTTTTTATCGTCAAAAATCTCGTCGCTTTCAACTCTGAATCGTTGCGAAACAATTGTTTGCACAGATTTCTTCTACTTCATCAGGATTTCTGTTCTAAAAGGGAAGCACGTACGTTAAAGGCAAAGATTGAATCTATTTGTCGAATGGTCGACTGTGAGGTTTAGGCACAGAGAAACCCGTTTATGAGACGAAATAAATTAGAGAACATCTCCCCTGAGACGCCCATGAATCTCGACCGGGAATGCTATGAAGCAGTCAAAGAAAAACAGGACTCAGATTGTTCCCAGAAGAAGGCACGAAGAGGTAAACCATCGAGGATAGGATAAAGGAACAAACGATCGAGAAAAACGTAGCCAGAAATTAAATTAACCTTTTTTGGTCACAGCACAAGCCCGCCTTGAGGGTGGATTTCCTCTCTGGAGACTTTGTGTGGAGTCCCTAAATGGCCTGTAGCACATTTTTCAAAGTCCTTTCATGTTCACTTTTCACTTACGAGCACAAACATTTCTTATGAAGGAGCGTGTGTGCGTGTGCGTAAAATTGTTCCCACGGTAAAATGTGTCCCGTCCCGTTTCACATGACAAAGTGATTGTATTTGTTCTAAAACTTATCACCGAAGAACTTTGCGGCCACAGAGAGTGGTGGTTCAAGTTGATCTCATCCGTTTTGCATGTTCCAGTTTCTTGGATTTAGATTCAATTAAAAAGCCAGACCAGGTCGGCAGTTTGCGCGTTATGCAAACGAAGCCACTAAGAAAATGCGAGGGAAAAAAGGGTTTATTCCATGAGTGAACAGTAGCACATGTGGATACGTGTGGGAGGTAGAACAATGTGAAATGCGGAGGATTTCGGGAAGGTTTAGCAATCGAATTTGAGAGTTTTTGGTTGTCTGAGGAGGGACTAGGGTTTCAGGGATATTAGGACGCAACGGACAGTTCTTGCAAAGTGATCACATAGAAGTGTTTTCGGATTTTGCAGAAGAGACTTATTTTAGGATGAATCCTAGCGGTCGTCTGTCTTCCCCAAGGGTTCTCCTGCAAGCATTTATCCAATTACGAGAATGTTCTCTGCATCACACAAACATCGAAGTGTATGTGTGCTCTTTATAAGGAACAATGATAATGTTAGGGGTTTTAGAAGAAACTGTTGAATTTTGTTATTTTGAAGATTATTCGCATCGACCACATCAGCTCGTCTTCATCATTAGAATCAAAAGTCCGTTGACTTCAAATGCATTACGTTTTGATCAGGCTTGAATGAAATCCTGCCAGTCGAATGTAAGTACTTACTTGAAACGATACTTAACTTGGTTCGATAGTTCATAAAATAAATGGAGATTATGTGCAATTTTTTCATCGTTCGAAACGAGAACTTCACTAACATGCCATCAAAATCGAGTGATCCAGGAAAAAAAGTAAAACACTTATTTTAACAACACCTTCATCCACTAGAAACATCTCAACCTGCTACCGAGTTTTGCTTTAAAGCTCAGAATGATGAGCTGCCATCAGAAGCTGCTTTCTTGGCTGGTGATTTATTTTTCGTCTACCATCGCGCCGTATGAAGTTGACTGAGATGTGTCGTTGAGTCTATATGTCTACATGTTTTCGCTGTGAAGCAAGAGTTGACGATTGCTTCAAGATATTGTGTTTCATCGTTTTCACCGTCGTCACGTTCGCCGTCCTTGTGCCCTCAAATAATCTCGTCTTGCGACATTCATTTGATTTTGCTCACTGTCGTTCTTGTGATGCCATTGCTGATGCTGATTGTATCTCATTCTTTAGCGTTTCTTTGCTTCATGCAGAATGTATTTTTTTTTTTTGTACTGACGGAGACATACATAAGTCCCATGTAGTATGTACCTATCTAGAACCGTTCAGCTTTAAGCTCGTTGCAGCAAAAAAGAGCTCTCTGTGACCGTGACATATCTTCTTTTGTGTTTACCATTTTTCCCATCCACCTTCTGTTTCTGTTCTGCCTGTTATTTCCAGCAGTCATTTCATTTTAATGTTCCACCGCTCGATGTGCTGTGACACTGGATGGGGTTGGGATTTGTTGATATCGTGGTGGCTCGGCGAAGGCTTTGACTTTGTATGCGTCACCCATTCGTTTGCATTCGTCTCGTTTCTCGGGCGGTTGTTATTTCATTTCCAGTTCTTGAAAGCTCTTCCAAGCGAAAACGCACACATATGTGTCACAGAATCGTTTGGACGCAGCTGGCCACAGGAAGAGTAACCCTTTAGGGATCTCCACATATTGATCCACACGTTGGTTGGGTGTCCTCTTCGGGTGGACGACGTTGCTTTTCCGTCGATGCAGATGGAAAAAATTTCAATAAACCCACTCACCCAACGGTGAAATGAAATGCGAGCCGAGGTTGTAACAATGTGTGTGAGAGACCGTTGGGCTTGAGCAGTGTGAGATTGAGCAATTGAGACGAAAAGAACAAAACCGGACTGGCAGCAATTGGAAGGTGCCCGGGAATGTAATAAAGTTGAAGATATTTGTTCACAATTTAAAGTACGTGACTGGTTCGTTGACCAAAGTCGTCCATGTCGTGGTGAAAAGATTCGTGGTTGAAGGGGACATGTGAGGGTCAGTCGGGTAAAGTCACATGTTTGCACTTATGAAGATGGATAGGCAAATAAAAACTGAAAGACAGTGGAAAAAGGCTTCGAATGTGTGAAGTTGAGAGTCAAAAGAAAAGTCGCAGAAGGACCGTTGAGTTGAATAAAAAAAGATGCAACTGGAAATCTCGGGGAACTCAAGACCAGCACCTTCGAAGAAAGCTATCGTGTGGATATCAGTAGTTGAGTCGAGTGACGATTGAAATTCAATTTTGAGTAATGTCGTTACCAAGCCATAGTAAAACATAATAAAACGAACGTCGAATGATTGTGGAAATGTTTTCCTCTTATTTGCAATTGTGGTGCTGGAAGAGGTTCCAACGAAAAGACTTTTTATATTCCAATTTGTTTCAGCAGAAGAGTACGGTAATAAATAGGAAAAAGCAATTTTTTTTTATTTTTATTTATAGAGGCTTTGAGTCTTAGAGACTTCATTCGCCTCTCTACTGTAAAAAAAAAAACTGATTTAATCACATACAAAACTATTGCATATGTGGCTTAAATATTATGGAAAACTATTGCGATTGTGGCGTATAGTATTGGATAAGTTACAACTATTGCTTAAATTACTTTGTATAAATTACTGATGCGTAAAAATCTAATAAGGCGGTTCTGCTGAAGTTTGTCGGGTGAAAGGATTGTCGTGAGATCAGTTTCTAGTTGGCAGGTGGCTCGGTGTGTCGTGTATCCATGGCAATCGGTGAGGATGTGGCGGACGGTGATGTCAACGCCACAGAAGTTACAAAGTGGAGGACTGGATTTTTCTAGGAGGTAAGAGTGTGTAAGGCGGGTGTGACCTATACGGAGGCGGGAAAGGACTCGTTGGATATGACTGGATTTGGTGTCTTCCCATGAAGCGGTGTTGTGCTTGATGGGACGGAGTTTGTTGCTGAGGTCTACGTTGTACCAGGTGATGTTCCAGTGTTGGGAGATGATGGTGTTGGTGAGGCGGATGGCATCACGGCGTGAAAGTATGTTGTATGGTTCGTCAGGACGGAGCCGACCATCGTTGGCAAGTTGGTCGGCTTTCTCGTTTCCAATGATTCCGGAATGACCCGGAATCCAACAGAAAACGATTGTCGGGGATACAGGTATGGAGTCTAGGAGCTGTATGTGGGGGTCCTTCGATGTGCCGTGTTCGAGGGCAGCCAGAACGCTGGCACTGTCGCTGAAGATGACGTTTGGTCGGTCGGTCTGTAGTCCTTCGTCGGCGGCTAGTTGCATTGCTATTGCTTCGGCGGAAAAGATGGAGGTGTGGTTAGGAAGTTTGATGGCGCAGTTGTCCGTGGAGGAGTGGATCCCACAACCGGCTGAGTCCAGATGAACGGAGCCGTCTGTAAAAATATGATGAAACTGTTTGTATTTAGTCTGTATTAAGTGTGTAAAGGTACTATTGGCGATGTGGCTGCTTTTTCCGGTTCCCCGGAGAGAACTTTTAAGTTCCCAGTCTATGACAGGTGTACGATAGTACCAGGGACGAATTCCCTGGCGAGTGGATTGGATGATCGGTGGTAGCTGTTGGTTGGTGAGTGTTTGTAGTTCTGCATTTGCTCTGGTGATGAGAGCAGTTACGTCGAGTCCTTTCTCAAGGATCCGAGCTGCAGCTGCGACTAATCGGTTGGTGATGGTGTGTTGCATAGGAAGGAGGCCGCTTTCGCAGAGGAGGGAGTTGATCGGACTGGTGACAAATGCACCAGTGGCATAGCGGATGGCGGTGTGGTAAGCAGGTGCTACTCTCTTCTCGAAGGTTGCTCGTTCGCGTGAAACAATCTCGATGCCGTAGAGCAGTTTGGGTAGGAGCCAAGCGTTGATGATGCGGTTTTGGGTTATGCGAGAGGCCCGAGCTTTGCCGGCTCCGAGCATCCGGAACAGGTTCAGCCGGTTGTTTGCTTCCTTTTTAGCTCTGTTGGAATGAGGAATAAAGGAAAGGCGACTGTCGAAGGTTACGCCGAGTATGTCGGCAGTCCGTGCGTTGGGTATTTGTGTGTTGTTGTATTTGATTGGTCGACGGTTTTTACAGGGAGTGTGTTTACAAATGTGGAGGATTTTGGATTTAGTGTGTGATATTTCATAACCCGTCTTTCTCGACCACTGTCGAATCCTGTCAACTCCTGTTTGCAGGTGTTTACGGGATTCGCAAGCAGAACGAGAAGACGAGGCCAGGATAATATCGTCTGCGTAAAGGAATGCTTGGATTTCTGAAGGAATAGAGCAAAAAAGGGATTCCATGCTAATGAGGAAAAGAGTGGGAGAGAGAATGGCACCTTGTGGGACGCCATTCTCCAATGTGTAGTGGTTGGATAATTCGGTTCCTATTAATACTCTAAATGTCCGGTCCGTGAGGAAACTTTCAATAAACTTGGTTAAAAGTCCACCAAAACCCCAGCGGGACAGCTGTAGAAGGATGGCATGACGCCATGTCCGGTCAAAAGCTTTGCTAAGGTCTATTATTGCTAGGTCTATGTGGTGTTCGTTACTTGTGGCTTTATCTAGTAAATCGTCCAGTCTGGCAAAGTACGTTTCCGTACCCCTACCACACCGGAACGCATGCTGGTTATTGTTGAGGAGGTTGCGATCTTCTAATTCCTGTGTTAGTCTACGGTTTACCATCCTTTCCAGCACCTTAGCCATACAGTTAAGGAGCGAAATTGGACGGTAATTATCTATTTCATTAGTGGGTTTTTTGGGTTTGGGGATTGGGACTGTTAGGCTAGATTTCCAATCCGCCGGAATATTCCCGGCAGACCAGATACTATTGTAAATATTAAGGAGTGTTAATTTGGCTTGAGGAGGAAGGTGTTTAAGTAAAGGATAACCTATGTTGTCAGGGCCTGAAGATTTGCCCTGACATTTGCTAAGTGCCCAGTTTAGTTCTGCTATCGAAAATGATCTATTGTATCTATGGTCAGTGGCATCTACTTGGGGAATTGACATTTTTTCGGTTTTGAGTTTGAGTCTGCGGAATTGTGGTGAAAAATTGTCGGTAGCTGAAACGTTTGCAAAGTGTTTTGCAAAAGCTTCAGGTACCTCAACTGGAGGAATAATAGTAGAGGGATTGGAAGGTTGATTAAGTATTATAGGAGCGTGGGATTGTTTGTTACGGCCCGAGAGCACACTCACCCGTCGCCAAAGCTCCTTGCAGGTCAAGAAAGGGTTGACATCAGTTACAAACTGATTCCAACTACTCTCTTTCGCTGCGCGGATGGCTTCTTTGGCAGAGCGATTTGCTTCTCGGTAACGTTCCGCTAGGATGGGAGTAAAGAAGTTATCTGGGATAAGATTAGCCCGGCGGAATCGGCGTAAGGCAGTGCGACGGGCTTTAATGGCCCGCGCGACTGTCTCGTTCCACCAGGGGACGTTTCTACGGGAGGATGTGTTACCTTTGGTACGGGGGATACTATGTGAAGCTGCTATTTCTATAGTTTCTACAAAGCGGGAGATAGGAAGGATTTCGTCAAGAGGAAGATTGAAACGTATTTCGGTTTGATACTTTTCCCAATCAGCCTCCTCATATTTCCAACGAGGTCGTACAAGGGACGGCTGAGAGCGAAAATGACTGTGGATGAAAAGTGGGAGATGGTCGCTGTTGTGAGTGTCTATGTCCACGTCGACGCGCAAATGTGGTGTCATGGAAGATGACGCTATACAGTAATCAAGGATGGTTCCTTTGCCTGTGGAAGGGCAAACGCGGGTTGGGGTTTGGTTGTAGAGAACTTGCAAATCTACGGTAGTGAATAAACTATCTAAGAGGTTGCCGCGGGAATTGGTAAGCGGACAACCCCAGGAATTATGTTGGGCGTTAAGATCTCCAATGAGAATCAGTGGAGGGGAGAGCTGGGAGAGTAGAGCAGGAATATCGTTTTGTAGAGGAGGTAGGTTGAGAGAAGGAGATAGATATAACGAAGCTACGGTTGCTTGAATCGGGGATGCTATTTCTACTGCTACCGATGGAATGGTGGTGGCTAGTCTAACTTTTTTAGTGGGAATATGTTTAAGAACACCTAAACATACATTGTGGTGTGGGATGGTAGGATGAATGTTAAAGAACCAGTTATAGTTATTGAATGGAGTGTTAGATAGAGATGGAATTTGTTTGGTTTCCTGTAGAGTAATTATGCTAGGATTGTGCTTGTTAATAAGGAGTTTTAATTCATCTATGTTGGATTTAAGGCTTCTGATATTCCAGGATAGTGCGAAAATAGGCGTATGATTAGTGGTATCTATGGAGGTTGGGGGAGCGCCCGTAATAAATTGGGATTGGGGTAACGGTGTGTTTAGATAGAAAGAAGCGATGAAATCGGATCATACTATCTAACTAGGTTTTTTCTTCTTTTTACTACTTCGGGAGGGAGCTGGTGGGGCGGAAGGGATAGCAGTAGGGTTAGGGATATGAGGAATGAGAGGGATAAGGTTCTTGGGAGTGTTAGGGGTTTCCTCTTCCGAGGAGGGGGAGCCCTTATTCCCGCGGGCTCGCTTGCGGGTGGTAGAGGAGGTGGTGGAGGCTGTGTCTTCAAAGTCGGTCAGAGTAGAGTCAGTTTCTGTTTCTGTTGAGTTTTGTTGTTTCTTGTTCATTTTGCTGATTTGTTTAACAAGGTTGTCGATTGTCTTTTGTTGTGCGGCTAATTGTTTGGTCAGTGTTTCCATGGTTGTTAGTTGTTGTTCGATTTTGGTTTGGAGGGAGGTAATGATAGCGTCTTTTTCGTCAGTTGTTGTGGTTTGTTGTGCGTATGTTAGTCGTTGTTGGACAGGGGAAGGAACTACGGGGGAGGATACAAATCTACGAGCTTCACCGTACGAGCAGTTGTTGTCTACTTTATATTTAATTACCGCTTCTTCCTGCTTGTATCGGGGACAGGAACTGGAGAAGGCGTTATGGGGTCCTTTGCAGTTCACGCATACGGGATCGACGATACAGTCTCCGTGGGCAGGGTTACCGCAGTTGGAGCAGGATTGTGCTACTTTGCAACTCATCTTTGTATGTCCATAATGAGCGCAGTTGTAGCACATCATCGGTTTTGGATAGTACGGACGGGTCGACACTTGCAAGGCACCGAGGCGGATAAATGCTGGAATCTTGGTGGCGGCAATACGGAGCAGGAAAATATTGGTGTTAACTATTTCATTGTTAATTTTCCTGGTGAAACGGCGCACAAACTCTACTCGTTGGTCTTTCAGTTCACTGAGAATCGTCTCATCACTCTCGTCTTTTAGGTCCGGGGAATATATAACGCATTGAACACTATTTAGGGTTGCATGGGGTGTCACTGTCACAGGGGTTCCGTCGACAAGTTTGTTCAGGGATTGAAGGGTGGAAAATTGGCGCTCACTACGGGTCTTCAAAAGTAGTTTCTTGCCACTGTCGATAAGTTTGCCGGGCTCTGTTAGATCACCAGCAAAAGAGGAGATGGATTTACCGACGATGAAGGGATTTTTGGGTAGGGGCGATCCGTCACATGTTTGAAGCACTAAGAACTTCATGTCTCCATGCTTATTTTCCTTGTCTATAAAATGCGGCATGGTCCTCTCATTACGAGAGGGGCCGCCGAGAGGGGGAAAATCCCTCTCGAGGGAAGGTGGGCCTGGCATATCTATGCCGGGCCCAGGAAAAAAGGAGTATTGTCCGTTTACTTCACAAATAAAATTATGTTGCACTGCCCACAGAAAATAATTATTTCACAAAACACCCACAAAAAAATATTATTCTTGAGGAAAAAGCAATCATGTAACATTAAATCGAATTGTGCAAATGAAACTGCTTTTTTATTCGCCAGGATCAAAGTGTTCTACTTACTTAGGTGCTCAAAAACCATGAAACGACACATCGTGTGGGTGAGCATTGTATTTGTCTTTTGGAGGATGCCGTTTTCGATATCTTCGTTGCTTGTAAGACAGATTACTTATTGCTCGAGCCAACAGAAAGAGGAGGAAAATGTTTAATGCTTGTTTTGGGAACTTTTATGCTTTGAAGCACTTCTTCGCGCAAAAAGTAAACGACAAAAACATTGGAAGCTGACGGAACATAAAATCCCATTCATAATTTTCCCAAACAGATCACCTTACAACACGTGTGACGTACGAGAGTGAGTGAGTGAGCTACCTGAAATGACAGAGTGATGGGTCTTTTTAAGAGTTTAAAGACGACCTGCCAAAACCATGAATGGAAATTGAAGTAAACCATCACAACATGCTGATTAGTACCATCAACCGGAAATGGAGTGAATGTGGGTGAATGTAGGGCACACGCGTCTCGGTTGGAGTATTTTACGTAACAAAGTTCGGAACGAAAAAGACTCCGGATCAGGAACAATGTGGAAAAAGTAGAGTTTGTGTTTGTCAACATGGAAAGCAGCAATGAGAAAGCGGGAAGTGGTCGTGGGACTGGTAGGGAGTTTAAAAATTACAGTTCCTTCAAAGTTTACCTTCCTCTTCAAAGGGCGGAAAACTAAGACACATCTTCGATGAATGTAAGAACACTTTTCTCGTGGTTAGGTGAAAAGTTGAAGAAAGGAAAAGGTAGGCAAGAAATTAATTTGTTAATGCAACACATCCAATGGTTTGAGTACGCTGAAGGCGTCGACCCCAGGTTTGATGATGAAGGTCGAACTGAAAACTTTAGACATCATTCTTTCGATCATTCTGGTTGTTTCCGTTCTAGTTTTCCGTTGAGGATTAGAGGCGCACTTTGCTTTTTGTTTGAAGATGATTGGGAAAGCAATGGATGGGTTGGATTAGAACGTCGCCCTGACATGTTACGTGTAAGGCCATGAATAATTGATGTGAAGGAAAAGGTGTCGGCACATATGAAACGGTGGATGATAAAAATTGAGCTGTAACCAGATGCTTGTTACAACGATTGCTTTAAGTAGGGTGATTATAGGCCGTGTTGAAGTATTTTTCTTACTGTCAATTTACATTATTCGATCACTTTGTGTTGTGGGACGTAGCGTTGCATTAATTTAGAAATCGATGTACCCAACATGAAGTTCCAATGCACCATTTTTAACATCAGGAAGCACTCGATGCTATGAACTCATAACCTGAAAAATCTTTGCCGTCAAAAGTTGCTAATGAAGACACTCTCCTGGCGCAAAGTGCCATTAAAACGAAATTATGTCGTTAAGTACGCGCTTATAACTTTCTCACACTTCATTTATTGACATTCTTCTGCAAGTTGATAACGATCTTCCCTCTGAGTTCACTGTTACTTCACATCGGCGAAATGTGTGTTCCGAGGACGGAAGTTTTGCATATTGAAGCGCGCCTTCAACCATTCGGCACACGTGCTCATACTCTCACAATGCATGTTCGCATGTTGGTTGATCTGTCACGAATCATGTTCGCCGACGGCAAGCACTTCTTCACGACATGAATCATTGTCGCGTTTCCTGGTGCTTTGAGATCACTTTTCATTGTTCAGCAATGGGTTCTTGCGAAGTGTTTGCCGCCATGTGCAGTAGTAGCTCTACTCCGAACCTCTTAGACAGTCGTGAGTAGATGCTTCCGTCTTGTATCCCTAACTACGAGCATTGTTTTAAAGCTCATAAATCAAACCGTTTAACAAAGCGGACGGCAAGATGGGCTTGAGAATTGCGCCATCCTGTTATTGCCAACATTCCCAACAAAATGTGCGTATTTCCGGAGTCCACCAGGAATGGAGCTAACAGGGGACATGTCATAACGAGCTGATCGATGTTAAACGTCTTGTTGGTAGCTACAATATGCTTTTTAAGGTATTGTTTTACAGATAAGTATGGGTTACGCACAAAGCGAGATAAAAGCACTGCTCTTAAGCTGTATGGAAATAGACGCCACATTTCAATGTCACAAAGATCATCTTCATGTAAGCATACAATAGGTACAGTAATGCATGCTGTGTAATGAAAAGAAGATAACAAAGTGGAGTTCTTCCACATTATAAACCCTTCTTGTGGGATGTGTCATAGTCTACACATTGGTTGGTTTTATTATAGTTGCTACATCCCAGCTCGTTAATGTTCGTTGGGCTTTTCGCTCTTCTTACTACATGAGCATCATGAAAATGTCGGCCCGTAAGAACAAAGAAACAAGGTTCTAGGTGTGCATAGTCTTCTGGATTGAAACAACCCCAAAAAGGCCTTAGTTGTGTGCTTTTGTTTAGACACATGGTTTAGGCTCAATAAACACTTCTTTTCCTGTACACGATAGGCGTAGAGCAGGCGTAGAACCAGGTTTTTGTTGCTATCGTTCCTTAACAATCAGGAAATATGTATGTATTGAGTCACCCGAACCAGATTCAAGTTCAAGGCGTTTCTTTGCTCCTTTTGGGTTGACGGCCTTGGACGGCTTAATGTGCTCATAATGGTCCCATATTATTCATGGATCATGATGAGTGTTATTAGGGAAGCAGAGAATCGAAGGCTCTCTTTTCCGATCGAATAGAAATGTGAGGACGTCCCGATGAGACGTGATGGAGATGGAAGGTTTGCTATAAGCTTGGTTATAAATTTCACTTATGGTTGACATAAATAATCACCACCAAACTTGCAAAGTAACATCGATAACACCTTCGTTATGAAGGGAGGTACAGAAAGCAGGCCAAACGGGATCGTATTTTTCTTTATGCAAAGTTATGGCAAGCGTGAGAGCAAACTTTGCCTTTTTCGATGTGATACCTGTTCCAACAATCAGGTAAAACTGTTGACTAGTTGTCTTAGTTCATTTCTGTTTACGCCGTCTAAAAAAAATCATCATATAATTATTAATCAGTCGTCATTGATTTAACTCTACAGGAGTATCGTTAGAAAACAAAATATTCTGATTGTTCTCTGCATTGTTCGATTTGTTTAGTAAACCCATATCTGAGGATATTGTTCCTCCGTGCATTGCCCAGCGAGCCATTTAAGTAGCCCAACCAACTTCTGCTACCGATATAGGCTAAATTCGATGCTCGTTTTAAAACTTTCAGCCCACCTCGGCCGTCTCGGCAGCTCTCCCCAATTCATGCGCCCCGAACGAACACCAAACAAACAAGTCAGCGGAAAGATGCTGAAACTTATTAAATTTCGTGTTTTGAATTACACCAAACAGCACCCCTGCAATACGGCACTTGACTGCGGTACGCCGGAAATCCCAACAACTTGCCGGAATATTATTATTTGTTTTCGTCGCCATTAGGACTCGTTCCCATGCTGTTTCTTTGCGGGCGGTATTGTGTGCACAGGTGAAACGAGGTGTCGACTGTGCGAGTGGTGGTCGTGCGTTGTTGATTTCAAAGAAGAAACACTTCAACAGTAGAGTAGGTTATTGTCGAGGTGTTGAAAAAGTTTTAAGTTTTGTTTTCTTGGGGAATGAGTCGAAGTTATTCGGAACTGGAAGTGGATTTTTTTCTTCTCTTTATTGAAACAAAGCCTATATCATCTGAAGACAGGACAAGAGATAAGGGTATAGAAGTGAAAAACAAAATAAAACCCTCCGAACTTCCCTGGGATCAATTTACACGTTGTAAAGGTGTGATAAGATGCGGTAAGCGCAGGAGAGTGTGATGATGTGTTTGGGTGGTTTGTTTTTCACTTTGGTATGCTTACCTCAAAATCCAGAAATATGTACTCGGTAACAGCTGTTTCCTGCCATTTTTTTGTTGTTCTTCGTATTTACGTTTGTTTGTTTGGATGTTTTTGGAACCGTTCACCGTAATTTATTCCCCTTTCTCTCAAACATACAATTGGCGCACTTTTATGCGTCAAGAGAAAACAACAAAATGCCCCTAATTCTGGAACCAAATCCAGCCTCAAAAGCAGAAAACGGGAAGATATTAAATTTTCGACGTGCGAAGCATTATTTCTTTATAATCACACAATCCACTTCTCGACATCAGCTAGCACGAAATTGGGGAGAAATGGGGTGTTAGGACTCGTTTTCGCTTTTATAGCTCGTAGGATCACAACCCGGGGAGCTTCATTTTATGGCCTCCACCCCAATGGCTCCGGTAGGTTTAAGCGGGAAAAACCTCACGCACCAAACTATGAAACACTTCATTCATCACAATTTAGGACACGCTTTTCGAGCGATTATACGACGCGTTGGTTGCGTTGTTTCAGTAAGGTAAGGCAGGCAAAATCAGAAGGAAAACCACTCAATCGAAAGGATTCGCAAACGATCTGCCGTGGTGGCGTAGTGGAGGCAGTTCCAATCCGCAGCATAAGTCGTAAAGCAAAGGCTTAACGGGGGACCGAGAATTTCGCCGACATTGTTTGGTAAAACTCCACCGTCAGGGGACTTTCTTTAAACTTCTGTGAAGAAATCGAGCGGAAAGGCAGCATCTCACGTTCTACCGGCGTCATTTCGTTTGAGCATTTAGGACTCCTTTCCAAATATCACACACACGCACAAACATTTTGATCACTTCACACTCCACGGTATCTCGAGGGTGGAGCTTTGGTCGTACAACCCCTTTCCAGTCACGGTGGAATTAATTCGGTAAACTGTGTTATGATTATGAGACATCGCAGATTATCAGCATCGGCATCGTCAGCGCATCATCGTCAACGTTGTCATAATTATTATCCTTCTTCTACGAGACTACGACGTCCCCTTTCCCATTCGTGGAGCCGACCGCGATTCAGGCTTCACGGAGGCCCATCACATCATCATTATCGTCACTGTCAACACGTTAATCTCCGTGCTTGCCGGGGAGTGCTTTTCTTCTGCCGGCTTCCAGACATAAACACACACACGTAAACAGTTGTCAAGACCCAGAGGTAGCATATTCTTAGGCAAACTCTGTTAACGCCTTTTATCGTTGCGTCAGTGTATCGAACGACTTTGCTTTATGAACACACGCAGTAACGCTCACGTAACTCCTGCACAGGCACACACACACACGTAGAAAGCCACGCACGTGAGGCCCACATATGATCGGAATAGAAAGTTGCGTAGACCAACCTTCTCCTCTCGGCGCTGCCGTCCGGATGATGTGCGAATGTGTGACAGCGATGCTTCATGTTATAAATCCCCCATAAAGCGTAATGTATGCGAATATTTTTATGACTACCCCCACTCACACAAACACACACCTATGCAAGGTAAAATGCTTCCACATTTCACTCTACAATGGGCTGTAGTCGACGTTCAATAGAAGGATCTTTTGCGGCCCGATGGCCCATCGTGTGGTAAGAGTTATTGTAGTGTAATGCAAAAACGCAACTACACTAAGGAATCTGGTGGGACCTAAGCTTTTCTAAAACCTTTTTCTTCCTCCCAAACCTGGAAAACCGGATACCGGCATTCTTTTCCTTTTTTTTGCAGAAGCACTGTGCAATAGAGGACGACCCACGCGCTAGCACACACAGACACACGCTCACAAACCACCTTCAAAACATTCCACAAGCACACAATTGCGGGGTGAATTATTATTCTGTAAAATCGTGCACTAAATAACTTCCTCTCGCCAGTTGGTAATACGTACACTCACGTACACTTCACTGGATGCCACCGGAGCAAACGTGCGCCACCAGACTCAGCGATCCCACAATGCACTGTCACTGTGGCAGACCGGACCAAAAACGGAACTCCCACGAACAATTGGTTTCCCGTCTTGAAAACTGTTGTATTATCGTGGTTGTTGGATTCCGGGTTTTTCCCGGAGTGGGCCGTCTGTGGATGGTTTCGAGGATTAGCGATCCTAGCTCGTTTACGTTTACGTACAATTCGCCAACCACACCATTGATGGTGGCTTTTGGTAGACGACTGTAAATACAAGCACTTGCCTTTTACCACAAATCGACTTAGGTTTCTCACTCGAAGCTAACGATTTCCACTTCGCTTTCTTTGAATAACCGAACACACGATCTCTGTGTAGCTGGTTTTTATGGTTGTTGGTGGTTGTATAGTGCTACTGCCACGCTACTTCCTACACAAATACACCAAATGTCTTCAAGTAATCGGATGCTCGGTGCGCGATTTTAGTCAGGATCGCTTGCACTGTGTACAGCTCCCGAAAGCTCCACCATCCACGCTGATGTCCGGAGCTAGACTGGAGATGCGAGCAAAATGTTTGTTAAACTGTGTTTCTTTTCCCATTTTGCGGGAGATAAGCGATGCTGTCAGATGCTGCCAACAAGGTTCGTACCTCTCCTTTTCAAATACAAACTGACAGCATTTCACTTCGGTTTGAAAGAGGGGAAAAACTTATGCCGCGTATATTCTGACAGCTCAATGTATGCATTGGTGTTGGTTGGAGACGACTCGTTTCACACACACAAACAGACCCTTGCTTTCTCGTGGATCTTACGGGAAGCTTTTCATTCAACGATTCTCCAGCGTTTTTCGGGACGACTCTGCCAACCGGTCTCGGAACTGGGTCACTGGGTGCATGGATGATGGTGTTGCCTAGTAGTGTTAGAGCGCTTTTGCATGTTTTGTTTGACGTCGTTTATTTCTGTATGTGTGTAGCTTTGCGACGTGCTCGTAGTCCTTACAAAGGTGGAGCCGAAAGCTGAAAGTTTGCCGGCGATCATAATAAACGTGATTCGATGAGCCGTGCCAAAAGTGAATGAACTCTTTCGCCCTTTATCTGGTAAATAGGTAGAAAAAGTTTGACTATTTTAATCGAATAAAATAGTTCATTAGAAAGGTTGTTCTTTAAGCAATCAGTTAAAAAAATGGTCGCGAAAGATGAAAATACGAATGATTTGAGGTATTGTACATTAATTATTAATGATCAATTTCGATTGAATTTAAATTAAAATCATTTCTGAAAGCATCGTAACAAATTTGTTTAACGGCAACGTACAACCCCGAAGAAAGTTGTACCAAGAAAATGAACCATTTCCAAGAAAAGCCTGGCTTGTTATTCGACACGCCATATTTTTAACGACAGCTTTGTCAACGGTGTAGGAAAACCTTAGCTAATTGTATCCTCCCCATTTAACTTACACACCGACTGCCACTCCCGTATGGCGTGGGATAATGCTAATGCTTTTAGCAAACATTTACCTCCACACAACGTCCTGAACATTTTATTTTATTTTACAAACCATGCACGTTACTTGCTCCTGTGGTGCTTCGTAATCTGATTCGACTAATTTGCAGCTTCCAAGAATTACACCATTGTCAAATACAATGGATCGGCCCGTTAGCCGCCATCGTCTTCAAACCTTCAAAAGTCAGTTTAGTGGATACACCAAGAGTGTAATATCTGTACTTAAATCCTGGAACACTTCGCGGAGCCACCACCAGATAAGATTTCGAAGCGGATTGGGATTTTCCTTTCTTGCGGCACATTCCCAGCAGCAGTGTCTGCATTATTGACACCAAAAATACAGATTTCGTGTTCCGTCTCTTTTGTGTGTCAGCAGCATTCAAAGCATCTCGAAAAAGCGTTGACCATCTTTTCTCAAGGCTCATCGGGAGTCGGTTGTGGGAATGGTTGCAGGGAAAACGTTTGCTTGATGCTGATGTCTGGTTGGTCATAAATTTATGCCCTTTTGTTCATCGTTTGGTCCTTTCTTTTTACTCTGCGTGTGGCTGCGAGTGGTGTGAAAATGTCTTCACTGAAAATCGCCATTTTACACGGTACATTGATTTTGAATAGCGCTGCGCGAATGTTTGTCGCGAAGACGGAAAGCTGCTATTAGCATTAGCATCTTCAGCAACGTCAGCTTCGTTCGTTTCTATCGTGCGGATTGCAAAACCATGGGATAAGGAGAAGGAGTTTTACAGAGGGCACTTTACCAATCATGGCTTTCAAAACAGTGGTCGACAGTTCGCCGAAAACAGTTCGACTTGTGCTTGCTGGAGAGCGTTTTCCTTCGAGAAGCAGTTCGTCTCTAAGATACTTTGAGAAAACAGTATTTGCTGATGTTAAAAACAAAAGCTCTTTCGAGGCTACTTTATTGTTGGATTCTCTTACATACAATTAGTTCCTGTTGGGAAGTCGGGAATACTTTCTGCTATCCAATCTGACACAGCCAGAAAGAGCAGCAGGAATCATACTTTGTACGAAAAACACACGCTCTACTGAATCGGAACCGGTTTTTGTTAGCACATTTTATTTTCCAGGATGAAACAATTCTACGAATTCGCAACAGATTCGCATGATGGGATGATTTTGATTCAAAAAACACGTGTGGTATTGTTGGTGGTCAGGGTTTTTGGTTAATTTTTTGTCTTATTTCTTATTATTCTTTGAAACCTTTTTTACACTTGCCACACTACCATGGGCGACTTAACCAGTGCGGTCTTTCCACTAAACTGGCTTCACCACAAAGCAAAAATTCTACTATCAACAGGGTTTTCTTTTCGTTCTCTTTAAGCTCTGTATTTAGCAAAGAGAGTGAGAAAAACAATCCAAAATGAATACATATGACGCGTATATACAAACACGTACACACGTTTCCTGTGGTTCTGTCACGTTCAACACGCGAAGCACCTACATCAAAAACCCAAAATGATAATGTTTGCGCGAAACATACAAGTGTTTGCTGTGCCGTAAGAAACATGGCATGGGTAGAAATGTGAAAGCTCTGCAGAAGGCACCAAGAAGGTACACGTTATCTAATGACGATTCAGTTAGACCAGAACAAATGGCGAACATCATCATGGAAAATAAATGCGGCTCAGTTTAGTGTCTGTGTGTTGCACGGGGTACGTTGCATTGAAGTGTGAAGCAGAAAATGTTTATTTTATTCGTCGCATTAAACCTGCATCAGCTAGATTCCCGTACATTATTGTTTATACATTTGCAATCAATGCATGATAAAATAACGAACGGAAGTGTGAAGAAAAACATCTCTCAAATTCTATAGGATTCAATATAAATGGTATTAAATGTTTTTTTTTTTGCATCTTAAGCGTTAGCGAAAATGGAGGACAAATTTCAAATGCTTCTACACCGAAAGTGTTGAACCATCGATCAAAATTGACATATGGTAACAAGGCAGATTGTTTGCAGGATCATAAGTTACGACGAAAGGGAAACATTATCCTGCTTTACATCTCCACAACAAATGATATTGTAATATCCACCGCTCAACAAGGACAAAATATGCATGTCATGGTTAAAATAGATTCACTTCTGACAAAACGCCCTCATAACGTGGGCTATACCCGGTTGAGATAGTATTGCATCCAGCACGCTACTTAACGTTTGAGCTTCCGTAATCCACGAAAAAGTAAAGCATGATCTGGTGAAATGTCAACAAACCCGTAAACCAAACACACCGCACGTTTCATCTTTCTCGCTAAAATGAAGCTGAAAAACAGCCACAAACAGTTGACAGTGGCAGCAGCAGAAGTTGGTCCGTTGCCTCGAGAGTTGTACGAAGAAACCAATTTTGATTTCAAAACCTGACTCAAATAAGCCTTCCGTGACACCAAAATCAACAAACTCGCTGTTCCTGGGCCTGTGGCTTCCGGTGAAAACCCATCTCGGATGGTAAAGAACAACACGCCGCATGGAATTCAATTTCAAACCAAGTATTACTGGGAAAATAAGATTACACTACCTGGCACACTGCCACTCTCGCCATACTTTGCTAACGTAACGTGGCCAAACAATAGGCAATTTGAGTCTTCTGTCACGCGAAATGGAATCAACCGTAGGTAATGCGGTTTGACGGAACTTGCCACCAGGATCGGAAGTAGTATTGTAAGTTTTTTCTTTCTTTTTATTCATTTGTTTTGGATTAGTTTCGTTGGAGATCATCTTGATCCAATCCAGGGATAAAAACCGCCTTTTCAATAGTAGACTAATATTCACAACATTTGCTATCGATTCCGCTTATTGTTGAAAGTTGTAGCTGAAACACTATGCGCCTTCATCATCGGACAACTTGTACTAGGCGTCTCCATCAGGGTGAATTAAAATTGAATCATAATTGCATCAGAAAAATAAATATTCAAAGCAGATGAAATATGTTTACACCAAATAGGCTCGAATTGCCATTTTACTCTGTAAATTTATTCTCAGTTATACAGCACAAAACGATTCGGATTCAAAGTGTGTTACTTGCCCGTAATACTTGTACCAAAACCACCCTCAAAGTCACCCTACGATTACAATCGTCGTTGTGATTCCCATCAACCTTCGAACGGTAAATCTCGTCCAGGAAGGAATCGTTTTTACAAAACCCCAAGACACACATGTGTTCCGCTTCCCTCGTCTCGTGATAACAAACAGCTAACTGATGCCGTTACTACTACTGCTAATGTTTCCAATGTTGCGTACCGTACCGAGACGACGAGGGATCGAAAAATGATAATACGCAATCTCGACGCACTTCAACGTTGTGCGTCCCAACACTCCGGAACTCAGGAGCGGCACCCGACAATAATCATAAAATTTTATTATAGCAGTTTTACGCGAAAACCATATAATGCCTTTATTCGTTCGGCTGCGAAACAGCGGACGGATGTTTTTCCGGCGGTCGTTTTAGGAAAATATCGATACTAGGGGTTTGGGCAGCGAAGGCAACAACAACAACAAAAAAGGGCAAAACCGGATAAAACGTGTCGACTAGCTCACCGTTTGCCGATAATGTATTCTGGATTTAACGGATGTTCGCGAGCAACAGAAAAAAAAACTCAGATGATCGAATGTAGTTTAACAAGTTTGAAACGTTTTTACGCCGTATCGATACAATGAATAAAGTGCGAACTTTCAAACAAGAAAACATGAAACAGAGCACAACATTATCCGATAGAAAAGTGAATTTCCTGCGCTTTTCAAGCTTCCTTCAGCTTTCATCGGTCGGGCTTTTTGTGAAAACTAATCATAACGCTCCAAATGGTCAAGCGCCATATTGACGCGTTCCAGCGTTGGCGTAAAAGTAAAAGTAATAAAAAAAAGAACGTTCATAAATAAAACTCCCTGCTCACGCTAAATCACTCACAAAAAGGTCGCATCAGTGTAATCCGTTATTGCTGCCGATAAACCCAACGCTGGGGGAAAGATTCTTCCCGAACCGAGCGGAAGGTTTGAAGGGTATTAAAACAAAACAGCAAAACCTTCTAATGGATGATGGCACACCTTCTAGCTTGGTCGAACTTTTGTGGGTCACCTTTGGGGTGACAGAGAAGCGTCGAAACGAGGTGCCCGAGAAAAGGTTCATAATTTATTATTGCAGAGACATCGAGGGTAAAATCTGAAAAGCGCTTAATTACAACCGTACTGTGCTACGTGCTTTTTACCGTTTGGGTCGGCAGGGCACAACAGAGTTTCGAGTTAATTCCAGGATGGATGAAGCGAATTCAAAACACAACACAAATACACAGCAAAAACGTTGCGACTGAAAAGCAGCATAAACAGCTGATTTGCCTACCATTCCATGATTTCTCTTTTTTATTCTAACAAATGCTTGCTTCAATAGGTACGATTGCTAGCGGTAACTCAAATAAACGTAAACCAACACCCGCCAACGAGGCAAAACCAAGGATTCCTAATTAAATGAAATGCTTCTTTGAAAACTTCTATACAAACCTACGTTCTACGATGAAGGAGTGAAACGATTTTGCAATAAAAACTGACCAGCATGAAGTCTGCTGTTGAGAGAAAATTTATCTTATTGTAAAAGTTTGTAAAGGTTCTTTAACTGGCTTATTATGTACAAACTTTCTCACTTGTTTTGCTCTTCTTTGATGACAAGCGCCCTCAGCTCTTGACCTTCGATAAATTTAGTCATCCGCAGCTCATTACCTTCTGGAACAATATTAATTTAATCCCAAAAGTGTTACACAGTAAGGTGCGAAACCGTTCATTATGATTAAAATGCTAACCCTAAAGAATATTTTCGACTCAGCGATTAATATTTAAAAAGCTAATATTTAAAAAATTATAATCCTAAGCATAACGCATAATCGTTTTTCGATGTATCAACCCACAGTTTTCAAGACATTTTTTAAACATCAAGTCTACCTTATAAAGTGTTCTCCTCCATGATTGTGGTAGCTATCAATTTGGGAAATCTTTTTTCCCTTCAAAACCTTCCCAAGCATGTCAAGAGACCTCTCCTGAATCTCATGAACCGAAGGGCAATCAGAACATGGTCATGAACAAAGTAGCTTCATTGAAGATTCTACTCGAAAGAATGTGCAAGCCCAGAAATAAGGCGTTACCATGGTAAGGAAGCTCTGGCCGTATTTAAGAGCTGCTAGATTATCATCTTATCTAACACAGCGCACCGGCATCAGGCACCGAGCCCGAACAGTCATCATCCAAAGGTAGGGAGAGCATGCCGTACAAGGCAAAACGCCAGTTCAATTGCTTTTTTAGGGTGCTTTTCTCACATCGAATCAATGCTACCTGCGCGGCTGAGTGGCTGGCATGAAAGCTGATTTTCCATTTTTCCCTCTTAAACGTACCCTACCAGAGAAAGCTGACGGAGGGGATTAAACACTCCATGGAATGTACCATGTCGGTGAGTTTTTTTCAATATAACGGCCAGCCCCGTATGTATGTCGGTGAGTTTTGAAGAGCTTTCAATTTCCATAATTCATTAAAAGCTTGCCCTGCCTTTTTCGCTTGATCTGCCTAAAGTTTGAGGGTGCACTGGTACAGCAAATTTTTAATCCTTGGAATTCAATTTGTAAAAAATGTACCTAACATAAAATTCACAAAAAAGCAACCAACTTACGTGCTGCATGTAAAACTCCGAAGAAAAACGAAATGAAACAATGTTAAACAATTTATTTGCTCTTTTTTGTACATTTCACATGATTCGCTGATATGCTGCGTCCCCATGAAAAACAAAAATAGATGCCATCTAATCTAACATCTGCTAAAATTAGGTTTTATTTCGGTCACGTGCTCCTCACAATCTTGTTTACATTTGCCATCCACTGTCTCCTCTTTTTTCTGTCACAAGGCTCACATAGCGTTCCCACACGTGTAATATCGTAACATCATGACCGACAACGAAATATCATACACGCCGAAGAAGACTTTCACATCAGCATCTCAATATCCTATGCCACCGTTTTTTCCCGCTTTCCGGCGAAGGAAACGAAGGTGCCAAATGAAATTGCGTAACGCTCACACGATTTTCTATGCTCGATGGTGGTGGCAATAAACCCAAAGAAAAAGACAAAAGCGAAAGCCACCAAAATCAAATACTGTTACTCGATCGCGTGCGATACCTGCGAGGTATTTGACGATGAAGAAATATCCGTTAACCACGTACAATACATACATTAAATTACATCACACACAATCTCCTCGCTGCGGAATGTGTATTTTTGCAGCAAACATTTCATGCATTCTTTCAATCGTTTGTTCCAAAAATGGCCCTCCAACAAGCTCCCCAATTCAGCTCAACCAAGACAATGTTTGACTTTGGGTTGAAGCAAAAACGAATCCCTGCTGTGTGTGTGTGCATGTGTGATTGCAATTGTTGGGATGTGATGTAAGCGGAAATTAATTCTTAGAAATCGTCGACATGTTTCCTATCCGTTGTGTTCAAGTCGTGGAAGGTTATCGCGTGGGAAGCTTTTTCTTTGTGTTTGAAGGATTGCCAAGGATGGATGTTCAGTTTTTCAAAGACAAGCAATGAGCAAATTCACCAGACGTCCCCGCTCCAGGTTAGTATTGTTTTATGTTCTAGGGAAATTTAATTCATGCGATGATTTATGTGTGAGGGTTTTTGTTAACTTTCACGGGAGGGCAAAACGTTCCTCCTTCATTCATATGGAAGCAATTGAAATGTCAAAATCCTGGTTCAATGTTTAGCTCAATCCTGAAAAATAAGTTCTCCCCCTCCTAAAGAAAAGTCGTAAAGATTCTGCTCAAAACATTCCTTTCGTAGCTTTTATTCGCGATTTATGAACCAACACTACTTTCATCTTCTTCTCACCGTGACCAAAGACAATATGAATTTTATCGTTGTGCCAGAAAGTCATGAGGCGAATGAATCGTTCGTACGGTACAGTTCATTGAAGTCCATTCATTTGTTACTTCTCTGAGACAAGAGACCACGTTTTCCTTTGGATTTTCCGCCCCAATAGGGTTGAGCTTTTACATCCTTTCTGCGAGCTCTCCCCAAAAAACATCACCCGGAAGTAGTTTACGAATTGAAGCCTTCTGCAACAGCAGCAGCAGCACGAATTCAATCGGTTGTTTGTGCTGCCTTCGTTTCTTCCCTTCCGTAAAAGGGATCTGGCTTGGAAATGATCGAATCTGGCTGTGAAGCACAAATAATTGCCCCGAAATAGTTGCTTTCTCTGAGTGTAATGATACGATGGAAAAGGGCAAAACGACAGGATCAGCCTGCGCATGAAGACGAAGACTTCATTCGTTGAAAGTCACGTTCAAGGCACGACAAACGGCAATGATCCATTACTAGAGCCCAAGTACCGGAAGTGGCATCTTTTGTAGGCACAGGTTTTTCGGAGCGATGGAGTAAAATAAATCCGGAAGACGTGACGGAATGCGTTTCCGTCTTTGGTCCATTTTTTTTTTATTTCAGAGCATGACACACTTGAAAATGCGTGACGGCTGCATAGGAAAATGGGTGTCCTATTACCTTTCTATTATGGAAGAAACAGAGCTTTAAGGCAAGCTTGTTTGGAAAGTTTCGATTTACATGTCTTGTTCGGAATAATGGATGGATGGAGGTTTGAGTGTGTTACAATAACTATTTTTTTTAACGAAAACAAGCGAGCATGACGACCATTTCAAGTGAAAGTTTACGACTGGATATAAATATTTAGCGTTGAATGTAAGAATATCAATTTGAACATTGGTATGTTCCAATTATATTGAAAAGAAGGGACAATCCATAACCTTTTTAATATGTTTATCTATCATTAAATTATTCTTTAATGAAATAGATGGTCAATTTGTGGATCATTTAAATACACCTTTTCACTGCTTTTTAGTTAAAAGAAACAAGGTTTTTCGTTGATTTGAACGGCTGTGACTCGTGTTTTTCTTCACCCCAAAATCCGCTTACTTATTCATGGCACGAAATATCATCCAATCGCGCCTGAAAGCACCAAGCACACAATATGACGTTAAACCAAACAAAACAACGCTCCTGTATGTGAACGCGGAAGAAACCACTGAAAACCAGCAGGCAAACACGTATTTACCTTTTCCCAGACCATTGTTTCGACCCCAACGGTGGCTAACAGTATTATTGTTATGCTTACCTCCGATGTCGTAATATTCGTTTACCGCAGCATTTGGAAACGATTTGCTCCCGGTCACTCCAGGTAGACTGGGATTCCGGTAGTGAACAGGCGTGCTTTGGGAAGGGTGCATTTGATAACTTTAGCCACCAAAAGAGCTGATTTGTTGAAAGCTACGGCACGCCAAAAAACCGCTCGCCCGTGGTAACGAATACAATCGGTCGGAAGTGACTGTGCCACACAACACCACTACAGGCTTTTGAGAATTCCCGGTAGCATACATTGAGTTTTATGGCTGTGCAAAGCATAACCCCACGGTGTGTTCAATGACTCTGGACTCTGGCTTTCAAGTCGTGTGCATTAAAGTTGTTTAATGCCACATAAAGTGTCTGATTCGATGAAGTGAACAAAAAAATAGCCGTAAGACTAATATTGTTTACAGTTGGATGCAATCGGTTTATCTTTGATTGCTTTCTGCAAGAAAATCAAATTCAGCTTTCAAAGGGTCTCATTTTACAGTACCAGTATTCTTTCTTTTATATTCAATATCCATCAATATTCCCTCCTCACATAGATTGTCCAGGTGATGAGCAAAGGAACGCGTGAACAACGGCAGCAAAAACATATTTGCAATTCCAATTTAGCTTTTATGAAGCGCACTTACGTTCCATATTACCTCTAGCTGCTTTGATAGGAACGAAAAGGAAAAGCAAGTAGATCAGCTAGCAGCTCTTTCAAGGCTTCTGGGAACCGTGGAAAAACTTACAAAAAGAATCGCCATCGATCGAAGGACTGGAATCATTAATGAAGGATCATCTCATCTGGTTTGATTGATGAGGTTGGCTTGCAGCATTGCTCATGACTTTCTGGCTGCTGTCTAACCAAGCCATCAGGGAGGCCTGACGATATTTGATTGTTGAATGAATTCTATTGTAATGACCGTATGGCCTCGATTTCAATCTTGAGCTGTCGATGCCTCAAAAGATTGCTGGCAAGACATCCCGCACATAATCGATTTCACTTGGAAGTAGAATTGAATAATCTTTATTAAACAGCGCTCTGGCAGATATTCAACTCAAAAGAATGGAAATAGATTTGCGTTGCATTTAAAGTAAAATATTTCACACCAGCATTGCTTCTTCAGATATTGAAATTCTCTCCTATGCCCAGCTGTATGACTCTTTACCAAGGATACAATAATTACACCAATTAGTTGACCGTGCAATGAGCAAATGCAGTTTCACTTGAAGCTGTTTGCACTCTCTCTGTTTCAATCCCACTACAGATGGGCAAAATCTTGTTTATGAAACCAATACAGCCAGACCGGAATCGACAATCACGTGCCATCACATCGAAAACAAACAACATCATTGCCACGTTGCCTTCCTGCTGTGCCATCGCACAGCCGTTCAGAAATCCCCAAAAGCTACATCCACTGTTTGCGAATCTTCTTCGGTCGACGGCCACGCATATCTGGCCGGCGAAAACAGAGTCTGGTCAACGGGGGTTCCAAAAGGGGTGATTACGATGACGCTTATGTATTCAAACCCATGCCAAAAGATGTGCCGCAGATAGTTGTTTACACAACATACGCTCCATCTCGAAGCAACATGCGGCAATGTTACGCTTTGAGCATGAACCGATTGTGTGGTGAAATGCTCTGGTGCTCGGCTAGCAAGGACTCCGCATTCACATATGTGCGTATGTGTCTGTGTACACATTATAGATGCAAATTGATTATTAAGCCGTATCACAGGCGTCTGTTGGTAATTTATACCGTCATGAAACGAGACGCAGCACGAAGCACCACGGAACGCTTCCTGCAAGTTCTGTGTAAGTTAAACATCTCCAAGGACTTGCCCGACATTCCCAAGCTTTCACAGGGTTGAGCACAGGCGATTTTTGACTCAAATTTCATATCACGAACTAGTTTTCAATAATCATCTATTCCAACCAACGCAACCAACAAACTATTACCAAGCATCAGAGGGTGTCCTTGCGAGGGCGAAGATCGGTGACTAAAGCTCCCTTAAAACAAACAACTACCGCGTGCGAAGGCCACGAAGAGGGTATCAGAGAGGGTGTTTGCATATTTACCATTTTGCGATGGGCATTGACTCGAATATCAATTGACCTTCCGAAATTACCGAAACGATGCTGTCAGCGAAGGTGATGATTACAGAGAGTGAGTTTAGCATTAGAAGAAGATACTGCTGCTCTCGAAGATATCGTAAGCAGTTGCAGTTAAGGAGATTATGGCGATATTTATGGAAGCGTTGAGTGTGGACTTGCTGTGAGTGTGCCTGGTGTTGGATCCGGATAGAAGGTAAACACTTTGTTTTTCAAAGCAGCAAACCGGCTGCGCCTAAGATAGCTTTGTCGTATTTAGTGCAACATATCTAAATGGGGAAGGAACAAATTTATGTATAAAACCAGTTGTTTATGCTGTTCGTTCATCCGTTCGTGAGTGTGCAGAGTAGAGATTTGAGATAAGATAAACGTGAAAACATGTTTCCCGCTTGATGGAGGAAAGAGAATCTACATTACTGAGAAAGCACCTTTCATAAGTATTATAGCTTTTGGCCATTATATCCAAAGCTTGTCAGGCAAATCAGAAGTCAAACGTAAAATATAAATTGTGTTTTAGTAAAGTACAGAACAGGCTTGAGAGTCGAATCAGAGACTTAAAGCCTCTTTAAATAAACGAAAAAACTAAAACAGTACAAAAAAACATTTACGAGAGAGATTTACTTTATTGGATATTTATTTTGCAGTATTTTCTATAGCCTATAAGAAACGAGCGTGTCTTCCCAGTATTCAATGTAACACGCATCAAAAATATACTGACTTACCAGGCCAGCCAGGCATACCGAATGACTTGGCAAATCTATGGGCAATACGATCAGATATAAAGATATCCTATTCTAACCAACCGTAAGATTGCGACTCATCTACACAGCTTTATATATTGGATTATATTCGAACCTATTCTCCCGCCTTTTGTTCCGACAAAAGCCAACAGATCCGATGATAACACAGCTTACATGAGTTTCACGTGCGCTACATATACCTGCCCATCACGGTGAATTACTACCACATCCAATACAATCAACCGCATTACGAGCAACCGATGTGTAATAAGTACACCTTGATCAATTTCATGCTTCCATGCGTTGCGCGTCCCTCCATTCATTCATCTATCTATTTGGTGCCGTTCTCCTCAGTCACACAAGCAGCACATATTTCTTGTGCTTATCGCAATGTAGTGTACAATCAAACCACAAAGTACAACAATAATTCCCAAAATATAAATATAACTCCCTTTCCTACTTCCACCTCCTTATCCAATTGCCAAGGCATACAAAGCCAATTGCCAAAAAAAGCCAGTGCCTTGAATTGAAGAATCAAGGAAAATGGACAACTGCACATCCTCGCCAGTCAGTGTGGCATACAGTACAGTCCCCGACAAACGTTGCAGTAACATTGGAAACCTTCAAGAAAACATTCCTGTCACGTCCGCGACCCGCATACATTATTCATCCATTCCCTAAAGTAAAAGTAAAAATCCCACTGACCCGCGGGACAGTAGGACGAGATTAAAGCTTCTCAGGACACGCTTCTTTCGCACTATTTATCAGATAGGCGGCTTGGGTAGGTTAGGCTGTTTATAATTGTGCCTCCCATCAATGTCATGGCCAGCGTGACAATGGCATTCCAAGTGGGGTGTTCCGGCATTCGAAAAGCCCTCAAGCTCCCATCGAATAGGGTCCGTTGTTAGAAGAGATTTCCACAGGACTCAGACACAGGAAAATTGAAGTGTCATTTTTCTCCATTTTCACCACTCATTATTGTGGCGTTACTTTTTGTGAAATTGCTGTATTTTTCTTGAGCGCTTGTACTGTTTCGGTTGACAGAGCCTTCCGAGAACATTTTTCAAACTCAAAAGATTTGCCACGGTATCCTTAGAATGGTGGACAACATTCTAAATTTGTACGTGGCGGGAGAACAGAAAAAAAGGCTACAAAACAATGACGTGGCACATAATCGGTGGCAATTTGTCATAAGGCTACCGGCATTCTGAGCCATCGGAGCAGATTTTGGTGTAGATTTGCTGCTGTAACGAGTGATTTCCTATCATCAACAGATAAGGCTAACAGAGTTCTTGGTGACATCTTAAAGATTTCGGATTTCCTTGAATCTGGTGAATGATGGAAGACATTGATAAAGCTTTAATGATTGTCAGTAACATTGGAAGGTCAAAACATTTTCGAATCCATTGCACAAGAAAGGCTGAAAGTGTTTTCTTCCTTCAATTGCTCTTAGCTTAACGATAACGGCATCTCATAATCTGAGTTCAAATATTCATCTCTATTCACTATCCTCAAAGTGAAATCTCATCTTCCTCAAAGGTTTTAACGATTCAATGGGTCACCATGGGTCCCATAAAGATCCGGTACACCTTGGCTAGAAACCTTCGCCCTACAACCTCAGATCGAGATCAGTTGTTTTTACCGGTGATTAACATGCCATTCGTTTGTGGAAAGGGTTTTTGTGTGAGCATATAAATCCTGGCTCGTTCGTTTGGGACACTCCACTAAACTACCTGGACGCAGGTGAGTCCTCAAATTCCCCAACGATATCTAAGCTCCAATGCACTGCTGCAGCTTCGAGCTGGGTTTTTGCATAGGATTGGAAGTTCCCACTACCAACCTAGAACCGAAACCAGAAGCTCTCCTCGTTGGAGACATCTCTATCCCCGTTGTTCCCTATCACAGCAACCGTTACAACGTGTGTCACGGTATTAGTAGAACGACACAAAGGTTGCCACTAGATCTTCTACGTCCTCGCTCTCGGTGGACTCACTGTTCCATTTTCCAGCCAACGATGAATTGAAAGTGTCCAACGGGGAATCATATTTCAGGCGCTCCAACCGGGCAGATAATAATTTAAAATATTACATGCACCATTACCGACGGCCGAGCGGCCAGTGGGAGTAAAGGGGGTGGAGGAGGACAGTTGACGATGGTGGCGCATTTCCTTCCCATAACCTCATCGGAAGCAGCAAAGCTCTGCACTAAAAAGAATTACAAATTGCTGCTTGAAAAACTACTCGCCATCGTTTATGACATTATGCACGGAGGCAAAACTGCAAGGGGAAATGTTTTTCCCACGCTTTTCCGGTGTTCGATGTGGTTGTGTGAGTTTATGTTTTGCTTTTAAAAATTTAAAAAGAAATTGCAAATATTTGCTTTCGTCTTTTCTTTCCGGTAGCGCTCTGTTGTAATGAATCGTTTTATTATGTTTTGTGGTTAATGACTTTTATGTCAAATTTTGTTAAGCATTCCATGGTTTAAGTAATTGTGGAAATTTTCTAAGTTTTCATACAATCGGACTACGAATCTCAATTTATTCTTGTACCAGGAATATTTCCAAACAAGTCAGTCTAGACTTACAGTACCTTCAGCACAAACAGGCAAAGATCAAGCGAAAGACTCTTCTAATCATCTGCTGCTGCTTCATGAATGATAGACAACTTCAACGAACGCTGAGCTCAGTCATGAACTCGATGCGTTTCCTTCCGTTACAGGACACATGCTTGTTATGACACCGGTATTATCCTCATCTCTGATGGAAAAGGTATTGATTGAAGCGAAAACATGATTAATGATGATCCAACGTGAGCTGACGTGAGCTGTTCGAACGTATTATACGAGACTGTACCAGAGACTAGTAATTGTTACAGTTAACTGATGAAGTAGAATGGTTAAAGCTGCATCATGTGTTAGCTATTACAACATTTATTATGAGTCTGGATGAAACTTAACTAGGTCATCCATCATAATTGTATATTGTAAGCTTTGTTCGAATAAGAATAACTTATACTTTATCTCTCTGTACACTCTCAAAGTAATCCTTAAGACTTCCTACATCGATTGCTTTCTGTGTTATCGAAAGCGAAGGTTTGAATCCTTAATTATACGTTCAATCGCATGGGAATTGCTTTAAGATTCAATTAAGCTATACCCATTTGTCATCAACCGACTGAATGGGGGATCCAATTGCCTTTTATCTCACATTGTCTAGATGCGGACGATAGCTGTTTATCGGCAAACATTGTGCTACTGATGACGCTGGGACACGATTGTTGTGAGATGTATCATTTGATATTTGCCGATTGCACGCACAATCTACATCACCATCTTAATGACATTTTATCACATTCAAACAGAGTCACATACCGACTCACCCTTACTCGAACTGGGCTGGGCTGTGTTGCATCGATCAAAGGACTCGAACCTCGCAGTGTATTCCTCTTGCATACAGCGAGCTCAAACACAACACGTTTCGTTGTCTGCTGTGAAGTGTCACTTAACCACAGCAAACGAGCCTGTCGCTGTCAAGTTAATAACTAGCAAATCCACTTTGGTTCCGACAGAATCCGTCCTGATTATCACATTCTCCTCTGCGCTGTGGACGTCCTAACGCTAAACCAGGAGGCGAAGCCCAACAGTCATAAGCATCATCGCTCCCACGTATGGCGTTAAACATGTCGTTATCATCCGTTGCAACGCTCAAAAGCAGTGTTTTGATTGATCGTCATAGCCAATAGTGTTCTCTCGTTACCGTTAGGCTTTCACAACGCTTAGAACGCGTAGCACGCTTTAATCGTCGGAATTGGTGTGAGGAAATATTTTGACTAGCCGTAAGGCAGTGTCATATTACGTGAAATGCATTCTGCGACACTTCACATTCGGTTACAAATTATACCACATCTATTTTAGTCAGGAAAATACACTTATTTCAATTACAAGATATTCACCAAAATGGTTGTTTATTTCATGCTACTGGAATGAATCACTGCTTTGATGTCTTTTCCTTCTGCTCTTCTTGGTTCCAAACTCTCATCGAGTTCATTAAAAGCTACCCTGCAACACGAAAAGTGCTTCCGTCTAGTTCATCGTCACGTTGGGAATTCAATTCCAGCATCCGATCAACGCTCAGGAATTGCAATCAAAAATGACTATTAAGGCGTTTGGACTGCGACACAGCAACCATCAAGAGTTACCTGCACGATAAAGTCGCAAGCCGTTTCGAACATCGAAACGAAATAGGTTTCCAATGGGCCACATGGCACTTCGTGTGCGTCTGTGCGTCTGCCTTCCACAGAAGAAAGTCACGTTCGGGCCATCGTTACGAGAAATCGTTTCAAGATTGAAATTTACGACACTTGCGGTTGGGATGGATTAAATTGGAGACGGTTGTACGCCATTCTGTAGGAATGTACCGAACGGTAGCAGAACTTATAATTACAGTTACACATTACACAAGACTGTAGCAATTGAAAGTCAGAAATTCAGACAAGAGCTACAATAAGATCCAAAAGCCGTCAGCAGCTCACTTACACTTTTGTCTTTTTTGACCTTCAACAAGCGCCGAACATGTTAAATCTGACAAGCTTCATTTAATGAAATCTCGCACAATAACCCACCTGCACGTGCTGCCTTATCACCTCATACAGAGTGAAAGCTGCAATAAAGTGGCAAATCTGACATCCTGCTCAGTGCCACTAGCTGTAAGATGATGCCCTTCTGCAAACACCTTTTTAGCCAGTGGCTTGCAAAAAAAAAAGTGAAAGTGGATGAAGTGTGAGCAGATCTCATCGACTGGCCACGTGAAGCGCATTCATGTTTATCCAAGCATCCCACCGCTGAAAGCTCCAAGCCGATGACGTTAACGAATGCCCCGGTCATGCTTCTTCAGCCACTCCTTCATTAAGGCCCCAACCCAACAACATTATGAGCACTCTCATGGTGAAGGTGCAAATGAAACTTCCGTGCATATGTCGCGATGCCGACGGTGAACTGACGTAAGATGTACTCTCAACGCTTCATCCTGAACAAGCTTACCAGGACAGGCACGTGAGCAACCAAGACCCGACACGATACAATGAGGCATCACCATCACACAGCACATCGTTGCTGCCAGAGTTGTTGGGATGCGACCTCATCGGGAAAGTGTAGCGGGGACATGCTGTAACCATGCTTTATGAACCTTTAAGAGCACGTTCAGCATCGATTGTTCCTTGCGCTGGGTGTTTGCATGTTTACCCAACGCTTTCTTACTTCACCGGTCGGCGAAAAATCTCCAACACGACGCACGTTTATGGTAGTTTATTACGCCATGTTCCGAGACTCAAGAATGGGAAGCAAGTACGTTTTCCACCTTGGAATATTGCATGTTTTGCTACATGAAAAGCTGCTAGCTCTAAACACCGAGCTGCTGGATGTTTGGTGAACTGGTGTCGTAAAATTTCATAGCAAATCGATGCAGCGGCGAAGCTGACAGAACAGCAGCGGCGAAACTGACTTCCTTATCTTTATGTCGGGACAAAGCACAAACACGTGTTTCGTTTCATTTTTTTTCGAACAGGGGACACAAAACAAATGTCTTAATTCCATCCCGTCTATCCCAAAGCATCCCATTTCCTAAAGTCCTGTGTTTTTTTTTTTTTTTTGTTCCATTAACTCGTTGTGAAACCTTTTATTCATACCCCTCGAATGTCTTGATTGTTATGCATGGGCTCGTATCGCTCATACGTCACACTCCTTAATCATTTCCAACTTACACATCACTCAGCCAAAAGAAATAGCCCACTTTATGGGGGCTATTTATCAGCTTGCCGAACAAATTCTAAAACTCCCCTCCGAATTTCTGAGCGCTCCTTCGGGAGGACTGCAGCACACTATCGCTCGAATCCGAATCCAGCACAGACACAATAAAATCTTTTCTTCGGGCAAATGGCATACTTCCGCTGCACGTTCCCACGATTGTCACATTTCTACAGTGCTGGTCACACATGGTTGGCTACCCTGTACGTACGAAACTAGAATTTCCAATTGTGCTCCAATTCCGGAGCTAAATTGTGCGCTTTTTCTGCGACCGTACACAAAATGGTAAGTTATTTTATTGTCGATTTATGAACTTTCCATGCATCCCGAAGCCAGCGGGAACATTCATTGAGTCATAGATCTTGGTTGAGAATTTGTTCTCTTGTCGGAGTTAGTAAGGGAGTGAAGCTGGAGAAACTGAAAGCTGCTACATCCCATCCCTTTTCGCAATTTCCCAACTAGACAAAGATATGATAAACGGTTTCAGTTTCTAGTTTGACAAATCGTCCAGTCGACGGTTGTGAGTGCATAAAGAAAGATCGAAAGTGGTACATGACCAATTGAACATGTATGAAGAAAGTTTGTTATCGGAAGTCTTGGTCTCGGTACGGAGAGCTTCATATTATTAGGAAGTAATTTCATATCATCATATGATTATGTACCTTTCCTTTGTGATACGTGAACTGGAAGTATTACCCGTTTCAACAATAATTGAATCATATCCAAATTATTCACATGCATTTAAAATGACAATCTCTTAAAATATCCTTTGAATTATTCTTTAAAGCTAACAAACAGAGATGTTAAATGTATGTTATAACGAAATTTGTTTAAATTTGTTTAAAACTCCTTTATAAGGAAACAACAACATCCATCAGCTATGAGACCGTCAAGGGGACGACATCCTGAATATTGCTGAAAGCTGTCCGTGAAGGTAAATATTTAGAGAACGAATTATCAAACATGAATCATTACCTAAATAATTATTCTGCCTACGAAAAGTCTATAATTTTTCCGTAACTCAACCATTAAACGATGAATTACACCTCGATTGAACAAACACACCGAAAAACAAGACCCACTTAATGGTCTGATAAATGCAATAATTAATGGGCCCGTTCCCTTTGGGAGATAAATCTCGACCGACTTATCGTATCACAGTTTTTCGTTGTCGCCCATTCAGTTACATTCGTTATCTGTACTGTTGAAAAACGCCCATAAAAGTAACACTCCCGAGACCAATAAACGCACTTACCGAAAGGTCAAAGGTGGAACTTGCTGTGGGAAAAGGTCGATGTTAAATGCTTGTAGGACAATAATTATTCAAACCATCATTACTAAACCCGGTAGCGATGTAGCAAGACCGAAAGGTGAAATGATAAATATTATATGCTGGTTACGAGGTAAAAAAAATCTACTCAGACACAGGTACTTTCCAGGAGTTCTTAGAACGAAGAGATAACATATTTTTGAATTGAGCTGTGACTTTAAAAGAAGGTAATTCAAAGGAAATTCGTTAATGTATGGCACATATCGTCTAGATGTAGATTTCGTCTAGACAGTGGCTGCAACTAGAAAAAGAACCTTTTTAAAGAGGTAAGTAATTTTTAAAATATCTCCATTAAATTGACTGTCATGGAGTTTCGGCATCTCAGCACAATTCCTTAAAGCCATACATTATAAATGACTAGCAAACAGGGTGTGTCTACCTTCCAATTTGCTACTCAAAATTCATTATCTAGTCTATTTTGTTTCCAGCGCAGCCCAATGGAATATTGCTAGATTCTCCTAACACACCCTAAACAACGCACCACAACAACTCTCGACTGCAAATAGGGCGCTTTACAAAACCTCGAAGAACACAGGTGCGTTTTCTGCGGTACAGCCACACATTTGGTTACTCGTGCGGTTGAGTAGATTTCGTTGGTTAGCTTTGGTTAGCTGTTCAGCTTATTTGGGGAGTTTAATTTGTTGACAGCATTATGCGGTGAAGTTAATAGACATTAGCTTGTCGCAACCAGCATCTAGCTCGTAGGGAGTGTTGAAGAAATAAACTGCTGTTCGCGAGTAGTTTAAAAAATTGACGCGAAAATTGAGTTTCAAATGACATATACAACATATTATGTATTTAAGAATTGCTTACAATTTTATTCCATTATACACCCTCCAGCTACTAAAAGCGACATCTTTTTTCATAACACATTTTTCTTGGCATGAAACCGAATAATCGGAGTACAATAACCTCCAATAGCTAGAAAAGCTGGAATCATCTTCTTTCGATTAGCTCGTCACTATCCAGACACAAACGTTCCACGAAAAAATGGTTCACAAAGTGCATTCACACCATATCGTATCTTCATGAAAATGCCCTTCTTTTGTTCCAACGGGAACAAATTTGTTGGCCGCTGCTGTCCCGATTGTTCGAGGCTAATATGGTGCCACTGGTGAGGGCCTTTATTCGTGTTAGTTTTTGGACGGGAGGACCTGACTTTCCCCTGCAGTTGAGTGGTTTCTGATAAATAAGAAATTCCAAACTAATTGCTATTCAATCTCCATTAATTCATCCCAGTCTAGACGAAGGACGATGAACCACTGGCAATACATATATTCGAAACATAAAAAGCTTTCAAGGGGCGAATTTCTAGACATTCTAGTATCAAAATAACTGGTTCATGGCAACTACTAGCTTAAAGAATTGCTATTTAGATGCCATTAAATATTTGTATCTCTCTTTCAAACAATTCTCAAACTCCCCATCGAATGAGTCGTATCGATTGAATCGTTTCCTGCGAATGCGCTCCACACAAACCACCGTCGTTCACTGTCGGATTAAGCCAGGCGGTAAATTAATTTCTTCGTGTGCTTCAACGAAACTGACCCGACAACCAAGGAATGCGCTCCATTCGCCCAAACAATCAACTTTTGCAACTTCGGACTGCAGTAAACCCCGTCCATCGGGTGACAAGTATTTCAATCAATCGGAAAACTTTCCTTCCACAAACGAAGCGTAAATTACTAAACTTGTTTCAATTAGAATGCGAGGTTTGTGGCATGTCCACTGCATTTTTTCTTATTTTAGCTGCCTTTTGTTACATTCTCGCCCCGAGGATCAGGCAGTGTTTGTGGGGGGGTGGCTTACTGAAATAAACAACAAACCTGGAGATAAACCCACGGTTAAATGATGAGTTTTCAAAATCCTTCAAAAGAGACTGCATTTACTTTTGATTGGCGAAGCTTGCAATTGCAATTTACTGTACAAAAAGGATACGCAGCTTTTTGTTGCTAATAAATTGAACCCTTTAATTAAAACTGATACCGTATCGAATTGATTTTGATTGATTCAGCCATAATTCAAACGATAGACATTCATGTGAATCCCTTTTTACGAGCAACATTTTTATGCTGAAGTCATGCAACACAACCCCAAAATAATAAAACAGGGGGTTGTTTGAAAACAAAAAAACATTCAAAAAAGGGATCAATTACATTGTCAGGCCTTTTTTGCCCTGTTTTGTTTTGTTCTTCTCTGTTGTCGATTTTCCATAACTCTTCATTCAAAAGGAAAAATATCGCACACGCCCTCCACACAGATGCACAACAGGCATGTGTCTGCAAGGCGAGCTTTATTTCCATTTTAATCGTGTTTTGCGCATTTCAAACCCATCAGCACAAATGATTCATTTGTTGTTGTCCGTTGCGACATGAAATATATTTTAATAATATCTAACGCGAACCGATGCCACAGCGTGTAAAAGGTAGCATGCAGACTGTACCGTGGTTGTAATAAAATTAATGGTTTTACATACAGCAACCGCTCGTAATGTAATGTATGTCTCGTGCTCTCGCACGCATCTGTCTCGGTTTTGGAACCATTCTTTGCGCTCTGATACTGCTGACAATGGACATGCAGTAGCCCGGGTTTTTTTTCTTCTTCTGTGAGGCAATTTGTCCGAACTCAGTTTTGATGTCGTACACGAACGAATTATGACAGTATGGTGCTTTTATTCATGCCTGACTGACAGAGTGGCGGTAGTGCGGTATTGCAAACACAAAATTAATTACAGTACACAGGCCTTGTTACTCTTGTTTGCTTTAGACAAAGCCCGTTGAAGCTAAATTTAAAGTGGGAGCTATTTAATTACTTCAAATACCTTCAGAAGGCTTGTGTAGTAATGTTTCTGCTCCAAAGAAATGTAGCTTCTCATCATATTAAAACTCTCGTCCAAAACCTGTTACCGTAGAGAACTTTTTCCTGCGTTCATTATAGTTCATTGAAATTTAAACATTGAGAATTAATTACCCTCTCCTTTTGTGTGTGGGACCAGGAATTTATTACTACTAATATCAATGTTTCCATTGCGTTAGTAGGGTCATAATTTTCATTCTTTTCGTCTTTCCCTGCCCCATGCCGGCCCAATTTCCAACACGCAAACTTGCATCATAGCTTCATAAGTGCCATTCTCCGGAGAGGATAATTAGTTTCGTACAAGAAATATGACCAGCGCCCTTGCTTTTCGCCAACCCGTCCAAGAGGAGCAAGCAAAGGCACCACAGGTCTGCTTTGTCGCACGCTTCGTTAGTTCAATTTATTCAAAAGCTATGACCCATAAGCAGCAGAATTTGTTTCAAAGCGAGAGTACGATACATCTGGCACACGATACAATTTCGCTTTTCCGGGTTGTCTGCGGTGTAACCGGTGCTCAGTTGAAGGAGGAACAGGAAAGGGAAAACTATTATTTCCACATTCCATTCCACGATATGCACACTGGCCCGGGTGGGAAGAGAAATTGCAGTTGCAGTTGCATTTCGCACAAAATAAGAGGCAACAAGTTTCACCAAGGCTTCTCTTTTCACTGCTAGCATTTTGGAGAAGAAAAAAAAAGGATCTTTGGCACAACCTTGGGCGCTAAGGAAGTAAAAGTGCCCACTCTATGCGTTCTGGGTTCCGTGCCTTTCATGTCGTATTTTGTTCGTTCACAAATGCAATCACTGCTGAAACAGACCAACGATTCATTTCAAGGACAAAAAGCTATTTTTACGCCTTTTTCATCCTGTATACTTTACTTGCTTTTCCATTGCTAATACTTTCTCGTACAGAAAGGTTAAAAGGAGGAAAAGCGTGTACCACATTGACTTCGATTTGTTACGACCATCGTAAAGTGGTCCAGTTCATGTGATACAAAGAAAAATCAGATTGAAAAATCCCTCAGCATCATCACCGCATACTGCATTGTGTTGTGGCTAGCTTCGGAGTGTTGGAATGCTGGTGCTGAGGTGTCACCAGGAATTCTTCTCTCGTTGGTTTTTCCCACAACGGTTTGCGCCACATTCTTTGGAAGGTTTAAGGTGGAATAATAATATTGTACCTTTTTACGACACACTTTTCCTACACGGAGCAACAGCAAATTGAAAAATTCATTTAGTCGTGCAAATATGTGTTGTTGTACAGCGTTTTATGAACTTTTATGCAGAATGAAAAAAAATTTCAATCTTCTCCTCCACTCCAAGCTTGTGGGTGTGTGTGTTTTAACGAAACGATATAAAAGATTAACTGGCGCTAAGCCAAAGTGCACTTATCTTTTCGACTTTACTGATGTCTTTTGCCCGGAACTTCCGCCGGCAAATCTTAGAATCTATCGGTCGAAGTAGTTTGTAACTTTGTTCCCTTTTTGCTTACCTTTTTTTTTATTGCAACTAGTTCGATGAATAATAAATATGGCTTTCCGTCTGTCTTTCCGCCTCGGTAGTGGCGAACAAACTAACCTTTTCATGCAGAAGTAGATGTTATCCTAGAAAAAGAAAGAAATTGGAAAGGTCAGAAAATCAAATGTTACACTGTAGATTATGCAATTTAAAATAATAAACTTTAAAAGTGGGAAAAACGTATTGATGCAAATCGAAACAGCTCAAGACGAAGTTCAATCGTGTACGAGATAAAAACAATGGCAAAATTATGGCGATTCGCAGAAAGGAGACTGGCTATGAATAAAGATAGTCTTCCAAACATTACTCCATCATTAAAACGACGGATGATTAGGGAAAGCTTTCGCTCAACCATCCATGGAAACTCAAATAAATGCAAAATGGCTACCTTAACCGTTTCTATCAATCATACGCTTTCCTTTTTTCCCTTTCGCTGCTAACCATAAATGATTGCTAAAGGAAAGAACAAAAAAAAAGCTCAAACCTTCATCAAACTAAAATCGTAAAACTGCCGAAAGCGAATTTTCCCACCTCCCCACCAGCACCGTAATCAGTGAAAAGCTTGCCGACAAATTGCGAGTTTACAAATCGTCCAACAGGCAAACAAAACATGTGCGTGCAAGCCCCGGGGCAGTAGCGGCCAACAAAAAAAAGCAAAGGAAGCACAACACTTTTCCACTGTCACGGTCGGTTGGCAGCCGAAAACTGGCTCATTTTGTTTATTGTTTTTAACGTCTGTCATTGGACGGACGGCTTCTTCCTTTGCCGTGTTTCGTGGACGCGCATTCGGGCGTGGGAAACCAAATCTTCTTGAACAAGATTTATGATTCTCTCATTACGAACAAGAATTAATGTAAAAAAATTAATGATTTGGCAGATTTTGTACACGCGCCTGGACAAGATGGGAGCAAATGGCGGCCCCAAGGAGGGAAACATAACCACCAACAACACAACACGAATTGAAACACAAGCAGCTGGTAACCAAATCGGATTCTTCAAGGTTCCATCAATGTCCGTTCGTCTCTCTCTCTCTCTTTCTCTCTCTCTCTCTCTTTCTCTCTCTCTCTCTCTCTCTCTCTTTCTCTTACTTTCTCTCTCTGTGCGTCATGGGTTATCTTCCTCAACAACGAGGAGTTCGAGGATTTCCGTTCTTTTTTTTATTCTTTGGCAAATTTACAGCCACAGGAAAGTTTCCTACCCGGGGAGCTATCGGAAAACCGGAGGTCATGTCCTTCCGCTTGGGTCGGTATGACCAACCACATCCCGCGAGCGACAGCATGACAAATGAACGGCAATTAGGAAGTTTTCGTTATCTGGAATTATTTTTTCGCTGAGCTGGTTAGGGCACTTGCTTTTGTCGCCTGCCAACTGGGGCGATCCGTTAGCGATGGCACTACACTTTTCTGTTCGTTCGTTTGCGCATTGATAACAAAGATATATTCATCAGCGGTCAAGCGATAATCAGCAATGAGACAGTTTTGTGAACCTTTTCTTTGGGCAGCAAAAATGGAAACCAAAAAGCAGAAGAATCGTGTTTTGTTTAGTTTTGCAAATTCATCAATTAGCAACTGCTATTCAAAAAAAAATTATAAAAGATTTAGGAAAAAAAATTGGAGAATTATTACCGACAGACTTTTGATTTTAAAATGTATAGGATGTTTTTCCATCCGAAAACAAATTCACTCAAATGGTTATTTCAATTTAAATAAGTCCATTTCAAGTGACTTCATATATAAATTTTATTTTTTGTTGGGTTTAAGAACATATTTAAGAGCTTTTCAATACGAATAAAATAAATTCAAATTGATTTTATTTCCCAAAGCCATCAGCATAAACCACGTCATCCAGTTATACTTTGCTATAAATTCTCTCTATAAAAAGCTCAAATAAAACGTTGACGTTACGTGACAGAGTAAAGTGAATGTTTCACATTCACTTTACTCTGCCCCAAATCCATACAACCGCAATCCTATTTGAAGCGAAAAGTTGGTCGTTTTCACTCTAGCCGAAAAAAAAATATATATGCGTTATTAATTAACAGATTGGCGACAATAGAAAACGCGAAAACGCTCCACACGCCTTTTTTATGCAACCGCATATAAACCAGCATAAAAAGTAATGGTTTTTGTTTGTGCATTAGGTTTGTCGATGATAAATGCTTGGAACACTTCGAACACAGCCTTTTTCAAGCGCTTTTCTACTCACGTGATCGTGTTCAAAGTTCAACGTGCAGGCCCAACAAAGGCAACAAAAACGAACACAAAAACCTGACTAAAACAGCAATTATAAATAAATGAACTTCAAAGTTTTTTTGTTGTGTGTGTGTGTTCCAGTACTCTCCCACGTTCGGTGTATTTATTTGTGAACGGTTGCAGCTGGCCTTTTTTATCATTGCAGCCAGGCATGCTGTGAACGGCAGACAGAAAATACTGCACTTGAGAATTTGGGGTTAAATTTAGATTGTTTTGAAAATAATTTTTTTAAAACCTAATGCTGTTTCAAAAGCATCAATGCTTTAGGCGCTTAGTTCAAAGCAGCCAGTGGGTAGATTAAAAGTTTAAATTGATTCCTTTCATGTGATTAATATTCGAACGACTTTTTGGCAATGTAAATAAACCAGATTGGATTAGAGGAAAAAAAGGATCGATCGGATTTATCGTTAAAGAGCAGGATAACTATTTCGAAAAAGTCAGAAAGTCAACATCATTCCTCTAGTTATCCTCATCACATTTATTTGCTGTAAACGCCGCACCGTAAATTTGATTTCTATTCACTTTTCTACACAATTGCACAATCCTTGTGCAATGATGTCGCACGCTACGTAAATGTTTGCTTATTGCAATTTAAAGCTCTTTCCTGGGGCAGTAATTCTACAATTCCTCAAGGTGCAATTTGAACATTCCATTCCAAATACCTTCCCGTGCGAACGTCTGGTCTTGTCAAGCTTTCAACATTTCTCGCGTTCAACACAAACTGAGTGATGCCCCAACGTTCTTTTTTATATCTTCAACGCTTATGGAAATCTCATCGCTCACCTAACGGATGCGAAGCTTGGAAAATCGTGACCAAGAACTACGGATGACGTTCGCAGTCAGATGCAATCCTGCGCCAGGTGCAAGATGTCACCCGCATGACGTCCCACTTGTAGCAGTAGCAGTAGAAAGATGAAATATTTCCCGTCGTTACATCAAATGTAAATATTATTTTATGACCCCGAGGGAATCAATTTGTTCCTCCGAGTATGAGAAGCATCCGATGGGGATGAAGCTCAGGAAGAGGAAAGGATCTTGTCCGTGAAAGGCAAAAGAGCGGATGAAGGACTGATATTGTTTGAAGCGAAGCTGTCTTACTAGAAGCACTGAAAGATAGGGCCAATATGGAATCGGTATCACTTTTCTTCAATCCTTTTCTCTTCTCGACTTGATACAAATGGAGAGACAGAGACAGAGTTGTTTCGCTCTACTGTGACGCTTCCAAGTCAGACATCAATCGAGCTGCAGAATCCGTCGTGTTTGCACTTCAATTGGCAGATCTGTTGAATTTTTATCACAAATTCACAGCGGAGCAGTTCGCTGGAATAATATTTGTTCTCTTTCGAGGTTTCTCAAAGGGCTTTCTGCTGAAAGGAGGTAAAACGCTATTTGCACCTTTCTCCCTCATTTTACACTTTGCTTTCGATATACGATCCCTGAAAGAAGACCAAAAGATAAAAGAAAGGAAGGATTATTGAATATCTCCTCTTTGAGAGCGTTACTATGTAAATAAGAGCCCTAGACACAATACCTACACAGATCCATATAAAGCCATTGAAGGTAAATGAGCCATGTCATCATTATCGTCACCAATGCTAGGTGTATCAGCTTCACTGAAGGCTCATTCTTTAGTACAAATTATCCACGACCGTGATATGAGGCCATTAAACGATTTACCCGTGTTTGAGCCAGAAAATGGGCCCATTAGCATTTTACACTCAACGGATCAATTAGAGAGAATCTGTACAAGAGAAAGCTCAGAAAAAGCTCATTGAAACAGTTTTATCAAAGCTCACCGAACTTACTGCTCCTGTTGTATGTACTGAAATTGAATTTCGAATGGTTTGTAGTAAGTCTACTATCTGACCACCAGCTAATTGCAAGACCTCAACTCAAATGATCTCATGTCAAAACTAATGGAATGGAAATTAAATCCATCGCTACGCTACCAGCATGAAAGGTGAAGCGTGTCTGGTAAAATTTGTTCAGAGACTCATTCACAATAATCTCTCAATCTATGCACCATTTGGCGAACAATAAACGATCCAACAAAGCTAATGTTTTCATGCAACCGAGCTACATGTAAAACAGCACTGTGATCCACTAAGTCCACCATCATACAGTTCATCCAGATCAAACAAACTGGCATTGGTGGAGTACAAAAGTAATACTTGATGTTCAATAAACTTTGTGTACTAACATCGAGATTAACTACCTAAAATTGTTCTGAAAGCAGCGATACAACATTGACCGCCTGTCGTACAAGGTTTTCCAAATTAAACTACTATTCATATGAGTAAAAACAAATCAAAGTTGAATTTGGATTGGTTCAGGGTCTGATTGCTTCCCTTACACCTTATGTCACATCGGTAGTCTTGTATTAATAATACATGATTGAAATTTATGATTGAAATTCAATGCAAAATAAACTGCAGCATGAGATTGAACCACTTTCAATGGATTGCTAACTACGACCGCTCGACACGTTTAGGAATGCATTCAGACCAGATTTTCCAGCACTACAATTCTCTCGGCGCTTTCATGTAACTGTGACACAAATCGGGAGCAAAATTGGCAGACATTAATGAGACACACGAAGGATAAAATGACACTTCCAGCGCGAGATCGTGCTAGAGAGTCAAGGGAAAAAGGAAAAAAAGGTTTCTGCAATCACCGTTTTCACATTTTGTAAATCACAGCCAAAGGAGGACTGCTGTCAGCGTTGGGTTTAAATAATTTATTCCACCAAGGAACGTGATAGGAATGATTGTCGCCATGGTGCAGTGAGTTTAGTTTTCAAATAGCACTGAACAGAGACACGCCGATGAAATAGTTTTGATTCGCTCGAATCAGTTTAATATTGGAACTTTAATTACATCGAACTAAGCTACAGTTAACACCCGTCATGCAGAGAAAATCTTTTTCCTATTCAACGGAAAAAGGGAATCAAATTCTCTTCATCTCTTTCAAATGTACGATTTTGATTGCAGTTTCCAATACATCACAACCTTAATCGATTTCTGTGCAGATTTTGAATCGACAATATTCAACAAACTTCAGCATTCGTAACATACAAAATTATTCCTTCACAACGTTCATTGCTTTCGTCTGTTTTGTGTGAAAAAATCGTGACTTTCGCTTTATTTTCCTATACCCGTCTTTTCTATGTGTTGCCTTCATACGGGAAAACCTATTTATGGAAAGCTGTTTGATGCGAATGATCGGGAAAATGCTTACACACACCAACAAGGATATTAGGGGTTAGATGGGTTAATGGATATATGATGAAAACTTTTCGTCTAGTAATGGCAGCCATTGCAAAAAGAAACGAAAATTGAAAACAAAACGATTTTTGCCTCTTTACTCAGTTGCTGAATCACAAGTAGAGGCATACAGTATAGAAAATGTAAACAAAATAATAACCGTACTTTCCATTGCAATCGATTCTACACGCACGTTTTTCAATTGTTGTTCAGCCCCGAGGTTTCCCCCAGCCAAATTGTTGCCTTAAGGACATTCACCGCAAAGTTATACTTGCATGCACGCAACGTTTCTCACCAATGTGCTCTATAGGCAATATCAACCGGTATCAATTTACGAGCATAGACGGAATTCTACCAATAACCCTTGTCTTCCATCGGGTTTATCCTCGTTGCGTGCTTTTGCGAAGAAACCAACAAAACTATCCCGTAACAACCCCAACCCAAGCCGAACCCTGACCCTCTGCGGTGAAGAGTTTGAGTAGTTGTCTTGATGCCTTGTTGCCAACAGTTGGAGGCCGAGTAGGTCGTCGCTCTTGAACAAATAACCATAAAATGTAAACAAAATTATCCCAACAGCTTCCATCGGGTTTCTTCCAGCCTCTACAGATGCCTATTTCTTGGCCAAGACTATTGCATGTGCTCGGCAAAAGGATGAGAGGCCCGGCGACTGTAGTTAGAGACGTCTTGAAAGACGCTTATGGAATACTTTGAAAGCTGCTTTACAATTTTCTTGGTAGAATGTTCGGTCGTTCTCAGTATTGTAGCGTACCTTCAGTGTTTTCTCATCGAAACGTTGCAACTCATAAACATAAGCCACAAAGGCCTTTCGACTTTTAACAATACGACCTAGGCATACTGGCAAATGAATTTCAACACCTTTCCTAAACATCAGCCAACAACAAAGACGATCTTTGAATGTGCTTCACTCAATTCATACGCTAAAGTGCGTTTAAAGTTTCTTTTATTGTTGAGGTCGATTAAATCAAACAAATGTTCTTCGAGAGAAGTATTATTTGAACATTATGTTGAATGAAGTTATTATTAAGACAAGATGAACATGCCTTGACACTTCTGACCATGCATGTTTATCACTCCCCAGAGTCTTAAAAAGAGAGAGAGAGATTCTTTTCTCAAGAGATGGAATGCCGAGATCGTTCGTGTTCAGTGCAGTTGCGAAAAAAAAGAAACGGAAATAGCCAATAATAGTTGTATGAGTAGGAAGAATGTTGTGTACTTTGGAAAATGGTAACAAAAAAGAGCCCTTTTCACCCGAAAACAATTACCAATGACAACCCCATAACGTTCACTTGGGTACACTCCCGTCCGCCAAAGTGTCTGTGATTGCTTGCATCACCGACGACTTCAGAGGAATTTAACAAGTTTAACATACACGAAACTGTGCTAAAGCTCATATAAACGGATTTTCAAAATATATCAATGCGATTGTCACCTACAAATCCAACATTCCAACATATCCTTACGTCTCCAGGATTATTCTGTCCTCTGTTGTGTTTAAGACGAGTAAGTTGCGTCCTTTTTGACGACAGCATAAAAACGAAACGCGGTCGATCAACGCGAAATCGCTCCTTGTTAATCGAATTTTAATGACCCCAGTATCAGTGATGCTCATCGTTCGTGATTTCTCAAGGCGCTGACATTTTTTTGCGCGCCGTAAACATGAGCATGTGACAACTTCCTCTCCCACACTCAAACTTCCTCGGTTTCATCATCCCTTGGGGTCATCATGTTGCCGAGGTCGTTTGGAAGATCTGTAGAGGACGGCTTTTAAAGTTTGTGCCAATTTCAACGGACGATTCCGAGTACGGAAGGACATTCAACAACACCAACAAAACGCAACAACCGTTCCCTCTAACCATCGTGATACTACAGGCGCGAATATGGCCGCACAAGATACAGATAAAATTCAAATTTATGCGCCACTCCAACTAATGAAAAAGGCATCACAACAGACCCAGGTCTCCAGATCCTGTCTGACCGTCGGAGGCAGTGGGTGTGCTCGTGTTTGTTGTTCCAGTTCGATTGTCTTCCGGTCAGCGACGTACCCGTTTGGTAAGGAACTGGGGACTGGAATCGATCTGTTACGGTATGGTGGTTTTCCTTTTTGCACTGCCATTCGCGGCGTTCTTTCTACGATTCTTGACCCACCGTACCCATGATTCCTTTACTACTTTGGCACTCTACTCAAACCGCAACCATGACCGGGAAAAGAGATAACAAAAGTTGGTTGACATAAATTCTCCATCCTTTCCTTCGAATCCAAACACATTACCTCACCGTAGCTGATGTCGGTTTCTGAATACGTTTTTGCCGACCTGAGCATGGACTTACAATGTGAGTTTTACGTTTCTTTCCTATTGGTCGATCCATGCGTTTAGTGGAAATTACGACCCAATCCATCCGAGCAGTGGCTTCTTTTACAACTTGCCTTCATGAACTGCAACGGGATGGTTTTTCTGCTAAAGCCTGTGAAACTGGACGGCTGTTGCATTCTCGATTCAGAGTCAGAACGGGATCTCTCCCAAAGCAAGGATGGAAGGGGTACGGAAAACTCTGATACTTTTGGATGATAAATCAGGTCGGCAAAGGTTTCTTAATCCATTTGCAAACAATATGTAGCGCGATTAAGCTCTTTTTTTACAGTCATTGTAGAAATTAAATTTTGTATAAGATGGTTAAGCTTGGCTTAGCATGTTCTTGGATCATTTCATTCATTAGAAACTTTCGTCAGGGAGGAATAGTTGCGGAATACAAGAAGGACATTTTCCCAAAGTGTCTTCTATTGAACGCTTCAGGCAAGGATAAACTTCCACATGCACAATTGTGGTGTCTCGTTTCTAATATGATTGTTCAACAACACCTTCACGAGAAATACGAACGAGGACGCGAACAGCTTGTTCTAACTTGCACTACATCGTGTCTAACACTCCATTCGGTGGATCCATTCAGTATTGCCTACTTCAAATCACATACCAGGCACACAGTCTATAGTCGCGAATCATCTGAACCGGAACAAGGAGAACTGGAGTGGCAAATCGAACTGTCTTGCTACAACGCCCCCAGGGGTTCTTTGGCAGGTTGGCGAATGCACAACGAACAAGCGAGTTTTAATGAACGAAATTGAATCAATGAAATATTCATCGTTCAATGAACAGAACACGAAACACGATCGATGGCGCAAGGGTTCAGAAGATGGGATGGCATGGGAACTTTTAAATTAATCCGAAACATTGTTAGAGGACTGATGCATCTCCTTTTAAAGGAAAAGGACGATTAAGCTCTAGTCGATCATGCACGGTGAGCTACGATAAGTAATAACACAAATATGTTGATGATTTTCTTCACTTGAAATAGCTTCAGTCCATACAGAAAATTTGATTTTGGAAGAAACTACTGCAAAGAGTATGTTTGGCCTCGTTCAGCAGTTTATGGTTCAATTTTAAATCAATTGAACTTCACTAACCTCAAAAACTCCAGAACAGAAAGGTAAAACTGAAATTGCCAAAGAAAATCCATTTCTTCTCTGCTCAACAAACTTTCGACACTTCGATGAAAATAATTTACTTTTATTATTATTCAATAAATTTCCCAAGTTTATAAATTTGCTTCATAATATTCGTGCTTAGCTCATAATATAACTCTACGTTTCCAAACAAAACTGGACCCTGGCTCTAAAGTCCATAAATATTATCTTCTCTCAGCTACAATTAACACTCCCCGGGACGGGAGTTCCAAAATCCTAGTCCAAAGCGAATTGTTCGACCCTAAACAATCCCGATCCCTCCGGAAGCCATATTGTGCTGACGAGTGGTTCATTATTTTACGCTGTAAGTGCCACACTATTTCGACGATCCGTTAAACTTTCCCACCAAAAACTAACGAGACGCTTAATTTATGCTCATGAATATTAAACCGATCAATTTTCCCCAACCAGTTTGCCTATTGCCAGATGGCGGAAGTCACTGTTTGCTAACTTAGTCGGCGGCTGATGCCTGATCAGCTGGAAACTAAATCAAACTGTGTGGGTGTACTCAGTCAGCTCGGCACGACTCTCGCTTGACAGGAGTCGGGGAGCTCCCTTGGCGTGTTGTAAGAGGGAAACCTGAAGGTTTGATACGATCCATAGAAACTTAAATGATTTAACGATAGCTTAGGTAAGGGATATGTCGTTGATGTGATGCGTTAACAATCAACACGTTAGCAAATCCCCGTGAGGATGTGCTCCTGTGTCGAACCTTTCGACGTGCTGACAAACAAGTGAATGATTAAGATAACACTCCCTTGGGTGGAGTTTCCAGAACGGAACAAATTTGAATTTGAGAAGATGAAAAGGTGATTACTTGGGGATGTTTTATGGACAAAATTTACTTAAAATATCGCCATATATATTTTACCATTCGCTGGACTGCTCTCAGGTTTCTAAAACAAATTTAATCTTGCCTTTCGTCCTTGAAAATCAACCAAAATTAACGGGAGGCCACATAGCATTTCACAATCCATCCAGTCTAACCGAATCACTTTCAAGCGACCATACCTTAATCCTAGATCCAACCAAGATCCGGCAATCGATAGTAAAGTGAACAGTTGGAGCTCTCCATCTTCTCACAGCAAGACATTGTTCCTTAGAGCAATCTTCGAAAACCGCTTCCATTTTTATCTGTCGTCCCACTTCTAATCGAGCAACCAACTTAAAACTATTTGCCTTGTCTGAGCTTACGTACCAGCTAGCTCCACTGGACCCATGTCGCTCTCTTTGACAGAGGTTTTTCCCAGTACCAAATCCCATGGGACGATTAATTTAACTTATGAGTTTTCCATTTCCATCTTGTCTTGAGTTTCCCAGGTCTCTATTTACAGTCAGACCACTGGTACTGCTGATTGTCTTTTGCCCAGACCACACCGGTATCATTCCCAGCAGATTCACGCAAGAATTCTAATCCATTACCAAGCGTGTACAATAAAAACAACACTACAGCAACCATATGACGTGAGACACTAGACACTATTTTCCTCTCGATTAAATTTAACCTTTCCCTGTCGACCGACTCAAGCTCCTGGCTGTGGGATAGATGATAATTTCATTTTCCAAGTGTCCCGAAGGACAATAAAGAGCGGTGTGATTATAAGATTCTCCATCCGCCCAGAACTGCATTTTAACATTCCGTTCGGACTGGAAAATGGTGCGCCAGTTAATGGGACCGAGGAGTTTGTGCTTTCGAATGTAGTTTTAATTAGTTTTATGGCATGTAAGCCCTCAAAATGACTGGAGTTGCCAGATTGTTTGGCAAATGGGACATCATCGTGTCACATAGTTTTCAACACATGAAGAAGGAGTCATTTTAACCACCGAAAACAGTAAATCGCACTAAAAGTTGAATCATATGGGTAAATTTTAATTTAATTTATCTTTATATTTCCAAAAACTGGGACGGCGGCCATTCAGCACTTCGATTCTTCCATTACTTCCTCGTCAGACACTAGCACTAGTTCTATTGGTCCCATGGGCAAGTAAGGTCCGGCTACGCTGCTGTAATCTTGCTGTTCCTGCTCCGGAACGTTCTCCTGCTGAACTGACAAATCCACCGATTCTGATGTGTGGGATTCCATTGGCACAGATTCATTGGCCGGTTTCATTTGTTCTGGGCGGGTAGTTTCGACGCTTGCTTCCGGTTCATTAATCGCCGGGGAACCGTAGCGAGTGTGTAGCATGTCGAGCTTCGTCGTGAGACGCATTGTTTGATTCATTTGCTGTAGCAGCTTCTGACTTTCGGTTTCGAGCCGTGCGAGTCGTTGTACCCGTGCCAGTACAAGTCCACCCAGGTCGTTTGTTGTGCCTCACCTGAGCAGCCTGGCATGGGAGACGATTCTGATTGTCGAGCCATGAATCCGTTGTGGATCTCATCGATCTGGGCCGATATTTCGGTACCCCGGTGGACCGTTTTCGAAAGTCTGTTTCGGAACTCCTTCGCTTCTCGTTCAAGCCGTTCCAACCGTTCGGCACGTCTTTGCAGGTATTTCTGTTCTTCCTCACTCAGCACTACCTGGTCGTCAGTCTTATCCGAGATGTCACTCGTTCCCACGTTCTGTGTCGTTAGTGGAGCTTCGGAAGGGGATGCCGACGGTGTGGGTGACGAGTATCGATCCAACGTGGAATTGAGCTCGGCCATTCTTTGCAAACGTGCTTCCCGTTTCCGTTGAAATAGTTCCTCACTCGACAGCTCCCGATTGGCGTCGGTGTGTGACGCGGCATCCGGTCCTTCGAGGCGTTCCTGCGTAACCGAGGATTCGGCACGTTCGTCCATTACTGCCAACTCCAAACATTCGAGCTCTTCCTCACTCAGCTCACTTGCACTTTCATTTTCGCTGTATTCGCCCTCGGCATTATCGTTTCCAGTGCCGGTACGCTCAAGCTCCTGCTCCTCGGCATCATCTTCCTCCCCATCCTCGTCCTCTACCCCGACCTCCTGTCCTGCCTCCGCTAGGTTCATCAATCGAAGAAACATATCCTGTGCCGATTCCGGCTGACGCGCATCATTGTGCCTTTTCTTACCCTTTTTCAAGGCTGACTTACGCTTCTTTTGCAGCACCACAGGAATCTCTTCCGGTTCTTCCGGGCCGGCTTCATCTTCCTCGAACGGGAAGATGGGTAAGTCTTCGATCTTTTCATTGCAGAATCGATTGGTCGTTGAATTTTCTCCAACGATTTCATGTCTGACACTAGTAACGATGAGGGAAGTGCCAACATAACATTTATCCAATCGGTCGACTCAGTTCCCATTTCTCTAACTCCAAACTCGCGCTGTAGCTGGTGCTGAAGAGCTGTTGATTAGCCAAACTGTATCCGTTAGCTCCTGGGTTGTTGAGTGAGTGCTGCTTTCGACGTGCGGAACATTTCGGGATCAGGGATCTCCACAGTTCCACGAACTTTATAATTTTTGTTGTAATATTACTCTTTGTAGCCCTTAACATATTTCACATGCACCTTGTTGCTAACTAACGTCCGATGCAACTGACCAAGTAAAATAGTAAAATTTCATTAATTCACCTTCCTACTCCTGGTGAATTTAAATTTTCATACTACTACCTTTTTATGCAATTACCTCGTAAAGTTAGTTTAGATTAGTTACTGCTACCAACCGTCCACGACTCTATCACGACATCAAAGCACACTTTTAATTTTCAACAGCCATCAAACTGTGTGAAAAGCGGAAAAGCTCATTGCAATCACCAAAGCGAAAGTTTGCTGCCGTTCTGAAACGTTCCAAATTGACCTATTCTACCCAATTTTGCCTGATGCGACTCTTGCTGTGCTTCGGAATACATCTGCAATTCAGGCAGCTTGATGAATAATAAATAATGCACAATTCGCTTCGAGCTTGCAGGGCTCCATTGCCCGTGCACCACCATTGCACCGTCTTGACCACATTGACCGCAATGCGCACCGATTTACGGCCGCTATCGAGAGCCGCTTTCATTGTGAAGTCAAAAGACTTGGCACCGGATACACTGGGACCGTTGGATGTGGGGAAGATGAGTTTGCTGATTCATTGAAACCGTATGCCCGTAGTGACGACTCCCCCACACATAGTACGGTGACATGTGACGCGAGACTAGACGTTAGAAATTCATAAAGCTGTGAAATAATTCACTGTACGTGAGACTTGGTCACAGTTATCGCCACGAGCAAGGGCAAATGCAGTTTAAAATTTTACATTCGCTTACGAAAGGAAAGCTGTCAACGCGTGGGGTCAGTCGGTGGGATATATTCCACCGACGTTCGCATAAATAAATCACCAGTTCGTAAATCAGATTTATGACCACAATGAATAGGATTAATGGAATGTGATTTCATATGTGCTTCGGGTTCTTGTCCACTCGCTTTTGATCATCTGATCTGTATGGTTGGAAAGTACAAAAGGTACATCTTATTAGCGATTCATGGAACAAAAATTACACAACACTCTCTCACCAGGAACACGTGTGGTAACACTTTGTCATAAAAATTAACTCTAGTTTTTCGTCGTTCAAATCAATTGCATTAAATTCTGTATTCAATTGCTCAGGGCTAGGAGGGTTCAAAAAGGCTATCGAGAAGCACCTATTCCATTCCCTGGCATCATATTCATTTATGAGAGTCCCACGTTCATTAGCAAAGATGAATGTGTTCGGTCGCTTTTTCAAATAACATATCACATACCATCTGTTGGCAATGATATAATAGTACTCCAAGAATCAAAAGAATGCCTGACAACACCGGAGCTTTTGATGCTCTTTTGGAGTTTGTCGCTTCCGTCAGCAAGATGGTTGATGACCAACGTTGAATAGACGAAAAAAAAACAACCCTCATCCCATAGATAGAATGTTCACCATTATGCTGCGGTCATGGCGACTTTCGGCGGAAGTCACTCTCGTTATCTTTCCTTTTGGCAAAATTTCATTTAGCAGCCGAGTGGGCCATGTAACTACACCACAAGCACGGGCCTGGTGAATGGTATCGTAATGATAATTTCTGTGAATATCATTTCATATTTCAGCAAAGCTAATGAACACTTTGATACGGTTGCAATGGTGGTGGCCACTAATGGTCACCGGATATTTGAACTAGGTAGTGGAGATTGATATTGATATGGATATTTGACTGTGGATGGCTTCTTTGCCACGTTCACACATAGCACGCACATACAATCTTTTCATTTGAAACAAATACCTACGCTTGAAACACAACTAGTCCATTGTGGATCTCACTAAGACCGTCCACGATGCCCATGTGCATACATTTCAAAAGGTTATTGGATAATGCAAGAGACGTGTAATTGCGACTGACAAGTGGTATCTAATTTCCATTATTTCATCTTCCTGGTATGGTCGTATGACAAACACGCTACCTATGCTGCAACTATCTCTCCGTTTATTGCATTTTTCCATTTATGAGTGGCACTACCGAGAACTAAATACGTTCACTGGTGCCACGGTATTAGAAATAGAAATGGCACGTACGTGATTTGTCGTTTGATGGACATAAAATGTTAGCGATCAACTTGCACTAACAACTGAACTGCTCTGGATGATTTACTTCTACATTTTTTATCAGTGGATCTTTTCTAAGCAATTCCATATGCCCGTATACCGTGCTCATAGAGTGGATGATACAATTACCTGAAGCAAAGAAACGACATCTGTTGAAGTGTAATTCACAGCAAACATCATTTAACAAAGTTTTCTTGCTTGATTTGAAGAAGACTCTATATGGGAGAAAAATCTCTTTATGCACATCCAGACACATCCTTGAGCATAGGAGGAAAAGTTTTAATTCTTTCCATTACCCAAGCTCCGCTGTTCTCTATTTATCTTTTCTGTTCAATTTGGATATGATTCGGACATTGGTTGATTTCTTGTTCAGAGCAGTATGCTTCATATTGCGTTATAAGAAGAGCATTACAGTACCTGCAATTTTAATTCTAATGACTCACTCACTGACATAAATAAAAAATTCACCAAAAAAAAAAATCAGCTTTAGCTGCGTTGGCATTGGGTTTAGAAGTGTTTTGCGGATTCTGTTTGAAAATAAAATAAAATACAGCTCTTGTAATTTCAATCACGATTCCACTCACAAAAAGGCACTTATAATAACCGCAAAGTGAGCAACTATGGAGGGAAAATGAGCATCGCATCAGTTCTAAAATGTACTTTCTGTGTGGATTTACTCTTGCCACCTGAAATTCCACCTTGAAACATTCTTCTTACTTCATCTCTAGCACGTTCGACAAGAATGCAAATGAGTCCCTGGTCACTGAAGAGAAAGTTACTCCAGTCCTTAATCGACGTTATTACCCGACGCTGAAACGTTCTAAACGAAGACAAACAAAAGCGGTACAAACTTTTACCCAAACTTGTCCTCTTCCAGCAAAAAAAAAACAGAAGAAAATCATAAGAGTGAGCATGAAGAAAACCGATGCACGCGTCAAAATGGTGAAACTTTTCTCCCCGAAGTCTTCTTCATCAATGGCTAACAGAATGCATTGGTTGGTAGTAAATGTTAGTACGCTTTGTCTTTATCTTCACAATTCACTTTTCACCGTATTGAACTCGCCGCCCCAGCCTTGGTTTGGTGCTCAAGTGCAGAAGAGTTTAAAAAACTGAGCAAATCTTGTATGCAGAACGCTTCACTTCAGCCAACGGTTGGAAAAATTAGTTTAATCATAAACGTGAAACTTTTATCAAACGGTTTCCAACCATTTTCCATGCTCCATTTTCCTTTGCTCCAATTGTTGGAATGGAGCTTTGAAGTATGTTGAAGTGAATGAGCGTGAGTGAAAGGAAACTAGATGTATGGATCACGGATGAGAGGAACATTCTCCCAACAATTCGATCTAGTCAGATGTTTGATTTTTTCGTCCATCGCTTTATCCTTCATCAGGACGTTACCTCCAACGTTGACCGTGTCGAAGGACAACTTAAACATAACCACTGAAGATGAGTTTTCATCTCACTTTCTCTCTGGATCCACAAGCTCCTGCTAGAAAGCCGTCCAAATCTTGCCTTTGTGGAAAAACTTTGCGAAGCATTGGGTTCCAGAAATAGACGTTCCCAGGGACAGGACTTTCTTCAGCATCCTCACCATTGTTGGCAATCTCGTCAAGGATCATGCTGGTTTACAGGTTAGCCATCAACAGTGGCACAATAAAACGCTGTGTGTGTGTGTGTGTGTGTGTGTGTGTGTGTGTGTGTGTGTGAGTGTGGTGAGAGGTGACAAACTTGGCAAGCGTGTGCCTGATTGAGATTGTTGTGTACATCTTACCACACTTTGCCTCTCTACTCGTTGCAAATTACAAAAAACAAAGGCAAACAAGTTTCAATGAAAAATAGATCGACCTGCAGCAACACTCTCACCAAGCTGATATAATAATTGTTTAAGGAAACATACTTTCCATATCAAAAAAGCTGAAAGCAATGCTCTCGTACCCTTGTGCCAGGCCGGCCATAGCTATGTGGAGTGGATGGACGAAGGAGAAAGTTTTCCCATTTTGATTATATCTGTCCCATCCTGAGGGAATTACAGTACTGATGGGACTCACCGAATTGATCCCCCGGTTTTTGCTACCTAATCATTATTAGCGACGTAAAGAAAAGCATTATCTAAGTTTTCGCAAGCAGTAGCAATCCAAAACCAGCATCCGGACCAGCAACCTTCCTCGGGACGGTCCGACATCGGGGCTGATGTGAATCTCTCTTCTCTAATTTGCTTTAATGAAATGAGTGTCATTTGAATGATGTCCCTCAAGTTTTGTGCGTTTGGAATACAAATGCGACCATTATGAAACTGGAGCGACGGTTTAGCACAAGCTTTTGCCATTGATCTTACTTAATACTTTCGTTACTGCTCCACTTTCATTCAAGACAATTTCTCCTCAAACTGTTTCTTCAATTGGATGAAAGAAAATTCTTGTGTTATTTAAAATGCAGCACAAATTAATAAATGAAGATCAAACGGCATAGCAAAACCACAAAGAAACATCTTCATGTATTAAGAGCAAGTGCAGAAACTTCATTATTTCCCTTCTGTGTTGCTCCAAGAAGAAGCATAAATTGAATCATCTTCCGGACGCGTGTGGTCATGTGGCAAATAGGCCACCTGCTTCTTCACACCACCTGACGTTTGATGGGGTGGTGATGATTGACACAAACACACAACTCTATAACTTCTTTCGTGAACTTGCTGATAAGCTTAGAGCTACCGTGCCAAAATTGACCGAAAAGACGTGCTGACACTTCAAACGAATGAAGATTGATGAAGCGGAGCGTAAGAATGTCTGACAAAAGTTATTTGAATATTTATTCATTTTTCTTGCACGAATCTTTCCAGGAGCTAGCAGCACCTGGAAGTCGGCCGCATCGCGTGTTACCGTGGTTGTCTTCACTTTTGTCCAAGCAGTAGAGAGCTTGTGACAAAGATTATGTGCGGAATTTTCAATCAACCAAGCAAATGGATTGTGACCTCGATCGTGAGAAATCGTCATTGGTTCCATAGGACCGGATGGAACGAAACAGGGCAGGAAAATTGTACAAAGAAATGGGCAAAAATAGGAATCGAAAGTAGACACTCAAGAGCCAAATAGTTAAATTCTGGTAAATATCATTAAATAGTGTTAACCATTGCATTTATAATAATTATTTATTGTGCCACTCGCATAATGAGCAACAGCATTAAGATTAATGCTAATTATAATTCACTTCAAACCCATTTACCAGTTTTCCCATTACAATAAGTATTCTCCTAACGCTGCTCTTCCAAGCTTAAATGGGAATCTTTATAGCTCTTTTCAGATAGATATAATTCATCCTGCCGGGCTCATAAATGTCTCAAATTCCAGTTACGATAGATTCAGGAAGCTTTTAACAAACAATAAATCTTTCACCGTCTAATTTTAACCTCTGCAATAATGCGCTCCCACAAGAACAGATGTAATGGTCATGTGCTGCATATTTACATCCAACGAAACAGTTTTCCGCTACTTCATTATCACGTAAATCGATGTATAGAACGGCCTATTATCTAGGTTTGCACTATGACTAAACAGAAAATTTCACGTGCTTAATTGTTTCTCTTGATCAAGGCCGTTAGCCCTGCCTTATTGCTCAATCAGCAGATGAGTTTGCGTTTCATCTGTTTAATTACACGCGCCATAAGCTCACACATTAGTCGTTCGCATTTTCTCTTTTCTAAATCTCCATTTGACTTCGTCTTTTTCTCACTGTTTACGTCGGCAAACTCTCTTGGCGTGGTTTAAGCCAATGCTATCGTCGTCGTCGTCGTTGGCACACGTTGACTTTGGCCGATAGATTACGTAGAGTCGGAATGCGTTCGTTGCCCACTTCTAATACTATCATATTTAGTCTAATTGGTGGCATTTTCGGCTTTGCTTATAAATAGACAAAATCAAGCGTTTATCGTCATGCCCGAGACGGGCAGGTTCGTGAATTTTTTTGCTGTTGCTCGGTGCCTACGAGAAGGATACGGTTGAGGTGATTAGAAAAGTTGGGTCGTAGTTTATCTGTTATAAAATAAGGAATAAAAGAGTCTTGTAACAAGTTAACAGAAAATAACAAAGCAAACAAAAAATTATCATAGAAAGAATAGACTGGTATCCAGATAAATTCTGCGCAACAGTTAACACGTTTGAAGCAGTTGAAAAAATCTGTCCTATTTATTCAACTCACTAAACCAAATCGCAAACAAATATTCGAGACAACCCTAACTCTAGTGCGCAATCGTACCGATCTTGTAACGATCGTAATGCGCGCGCGCATCCGTCATACGCTTGTTTGCCCGACGCCTAGCTGTTCGATACAGGAAAATCTACCGTAAGGAAAATCACCAGCTTCCCACTAACAAACCAGCGGATGATTTTTCAGCGGTGTCGGGGCGAGTTTGTCGGTCAACTGTACGGCGGTCGACCAAAAATAGCTCAGTCTAAGCGATTACTGCCTCTCGAAAAGACATCCTGCTTACGCTTTGTTCGTGCTGTTTTGCTTTCCGTCTCTGGTTAGTAATAGTTTTTTGCTGGTGTCTTTTTACATTTTTCCGAACGGGTTTCAATTAATTGTGTACGTGGCGGTATGGATTTGTCCGCTGTATGGTGTATGATGCAGTTGTTTAAATTTACAATTCTGCCGCGCTTTTGTTCGGTATTGTGCACAGGAAAATTATAAGTTTCATCATAGCTTACACCGACCCAGAAAAACACAACCGATTCGAGTGTAATGGCGACGTGGTGACGAATGAAAATTTGCCAAATGGTTAATTAATTGTCACGATTGTTTCACGATCTTGTGTGTGCCGCCCTGCAATATGTGATGGCGGGTTTTAACTTTCTTTCTGTAAATTTTGTGTGTGTGGTTGTGTGGTTTCAAGAAAACTGTCCTCTTCTCTCTTTGTCTTACATGTGTTTTTATTTTTCCTTTTCTTTTTCTCACTCTCTATCTCTCTCTCTACCGTTCGTGTGGCTGTGTGCAGAGTTTAAACTACGTGGTGAAAAATGGGGGGCGTACAGTCGGCCAACGATGGCCGGGAAATACAAACATCCGAAAGACAATCCTCAACCCCACTGCCAACCCAAACTACTACTCTCCCGGAGAATGATGCTGCAATGAAAACAGATGACGAATTACACGCTGCAATCCCGCCCGTCGACGATGACCCTGAGGAAAAAGACGATCAACAGCGTGCACCCGATAACGACGCTACATACGACAGCGACGATAGCATGTCGGCAAAGTGCAGAGCGCGAAAGATGACAACCGAGTTGGCTAATTTTCGACGCGACCTACAGCAAAAGCGACAGCTGCACCAATCGAAGCTGGGAGCCGTGAAGGATGAGCTGGAGCATCTGCGCAAAGCGTTGGCCGAGGAGAAACGCCGTAACCGAGCACTTATCAAGTACTTCCAGCAGCAAGAACACCACTTAGCACAGCAGACACACGACGAATCAGCGCACGAACAGCACGGTGTAGGGACGACCATCACCACGTTGCCGTTGTGTGACGTGCGTCGGGAAGCGCTGGAGATCGTCGCCAACGGTGAGAACGCACTGGAACCGGCCGAACGAGTGAACGCGGAAGCTGCGGTAAATGAACCGCGAGATCAGAGTTCATCGGCCCGCGGACAAAGCGTCGAACGGTTGGCGGATGACGAACGGTTGGTGCTGAAGCGAGAGCTCGCTGAGTCACAGCACGCGCTACAGTGCACAACCGGTGAGCTGCTAGAGCTACGCCACGAGTTGGCTCAGTTGAAAGCGCAGCTTCGCACGCAACAGGACGAAGCGTTGGAAGAGAGCTCGCGACAGAGCGCTGTCGGTCGCACACTGAAAGCGGAACTGGCCGAGACGCAGTTCCGTCTGCAGATATCCCAGGCGGAGGCACTATCCCTACAGACCGATGTCGATCAGCTGCGCAATCAGGTGAAATCACTCAAGGACGTAATTAAGGCTGGAAAGGAGATTATCGCGATAAGGGAGGATCAAGTCGAACAGGTAATGTGAAACCTAGTTTAACTAAGTGATTAGAAAACATGGTGAATAGTGCGAAGCGAAGTTCCGTGTGATTAAACCTTGCATTACGTACAACAAGACAAAACATGGGAAGCACGCGATGCATCTGTGCGTCATTTTTGCGCCAAATAGTAACATGCGATTATCGACAGGTGTGGAAGATGTGTTGAACTTGTCCGAGGTAAATTATGTTTATGCAGCACGACGCTCAAAACGCGCTTGCCAAATGAAATATGGCAATGTGAAGGTCACGCGTCCGTTCGCCACCAGCTTCACTCTTCTGGTGTTCATTCAGGTTTTGATAATTATCCGGTCTCTTGCTTTACGTCGCGACGCGACTGGTTAAAATCAGGTGATCTTACTCGCGAGAGTGCTTGCAGGCATGATCTATGGACGCATTGATCTTGGAGCGGGCTCGCACATACGGTGCCAGCCGACGGCTGACCTTTGTTGCCGATGCTGCCCTAAATGGACATGAATAAACGGTTTGTTGGCTCCAGTATCGATTGCCGGAAGAATGAAAGAGCTAGAGAAGCGACTGAACCAAATGGAATTTTGCGGAAGATTTCAAAAACTTCTGTAATAGCTATAAAACAATAAGCACAATTGCACTAGCTTCAAGCGGTTTTGTTTTCTGTAGCATTAGTGTAGAAGACGGACTGGTATTTATAGCTATGTGAGCTGTTTTACGGCTTTATATTACAAAGTCATAGTAAAAGTACTGTTTCAAGAAATGATACACATGTTCCATCCAATCCATAGCTAATGAATCACGATCAAAAAATAGTTCCAATTATCACAACGACCATTATTGAGTTTTGTTAATTTCACAATAATTCCACCAGAATACTCGTTCCGCACGGAGAACATTCACGAGAAATATGGTTTTAATTCGCATGATTCACAATTCAACAAACACCCATTCTTCACCCATTTTCCCACAGCTGAAAGGAAAATTGCGCCAGATCGAGGACACTTTGCAGGAGCGCGAATTGCAAATTATGTCCGACGATCTCCGTCGGGAGTATGATCGACAGCTGACAAACATCCGCAACCTAAGAGATCTATACGAAGAGCGTGAACGTGTCTCGAGAATGGAGCGCGACAATTTGGTCCGCCAGTTGGACCTGAAGAAGAACGAGCTGGCGACCGAGCAGGAGAAGTAAGTATCACCTAGTCCCGCCACCCACAGACACAATGTCTAGCAGGGCAGAGTAGGGATGTGCAACGTATGCGACAAAGCGGGATGGAAAGCGTTCGGAAAAATAATACTGCGCCACACCAGAGCACCGTCGCCGTGTGTTTTTTTCTTGTGTGGTAGATGAGATGCGGATATTTTTATTCTGATCGCAAAAATATGCCATTCCGCTTTATTGCGCTTTTGTCTACAGGGACACTGTGACTGGCGACACAGACCGGATGACTTTTTTTCACGTCTGATTTATTGTTTTCCCTTTTTATGATGCATTCTTTTCTTTTGCAGAAATAAAAATCTGGAAGCACTGGTGGAAAGTTTGCAGACCGATCTTACCCGGCTGCGAACGGAGCTGGAACAGACGCAAGAAAAACTGTCCCAATCGCAGGCCGAATCGAAGCAGCTGCAACTCGAAATGAGTGTTGTCAATCAGTTCATTTCAAAGTTCCTGCTCGGGATGAGTCGTAAACCGGCTGCGAGCGATATCAACATTGACAAGTTGGCCGCAGTGCTGGAAGAACATCGAGATCTTTTGATCGAGATGACTAAAGACGAAGCGGAAACCATCGACACGGGAGCATTCCTTCCGCGAGCGCTCTACGATCTAATCACGGAAGTGGACGAAGCGAACGAACGTACCGATGAAAGCGAGGTTGCACAGGATGCACGGATTGAGCCAGATGCGAGCGGCGAGGAAGAGTTTACGGACGTGCAGAAGGCATCTCCGGAACAGATTGCTGACAAGTTGCCAAAAGTCTGGCGGGTGCTGATTGAGTTGGTGAACCATCAGGAACGGGCTCAAGCGGTACCGTTTGTGGTGAGTAGAGGCTTGGTGTGATGAATACATTTTCAAACACGCTGCAATGCTATAGAGGAGGAGCAGATTGGATAACGAAGACGACGATGGAGATGATGATGATGCTATTTGATGCTTATTTGCAGGAAGGAGGAGAGAGTGAAGAATGTCTCAAGTCGATACAGACACGAAACGGACCGAAAACGGTCGTTAGTGTTAGTAAGACGTACATCAAGCTGAAGGATTTGATACTGGAGAAGAAATCCCTCAAGAAGGAAACCAATCGATTGCGGACACTGAATTCGCATCTAGAGCGAAGGCTCGATTCGCAGGAAAAACGCCTCAGTGCGGTGAGTCTGGAGCTGACAAAGACATGGCATCTGGTGGGAAAAATGCAGGTAAGCTTCGTAGACCGTGATGTGTTCCTTTTTTGGATATTGTTTACACCATTTGATATTACCTTGGCGGCTTATAAATTAACAATTTTTGTCCACTTCCTTCACACTGTTTCTCAGCGCCAGCATCGTCAGCTTCACACTCAGGAACAAATACTACGTTATCATCTTCAGCAAAAACGCCGACTGCTCAGCGAACTCAAGGAGGAGCTTGAGTACTGCCGTCTGAAGTGGTCGGCCGCACGAGAGAAAAACATCGAGTCCGAGGATCAGTGGCGGTCGCTGAAGGCGGACTTTGCCGCACGTCGAAAGCAGGATTCGATCAACAACTCTGGAGAGAGCGGATACAGTGATGAGCAACCGTCCGACGAGGAAGAAGTCGTAAAGCGGAAATCAAGTTTGGCTAATCAGCAGCTCTCCAGCACCAGCGCTGTAGCTGTGGAATCGGAGAAATGGAACCAGATGGTGGGACGATTGGATAAATGTTTTGTTGGTACTTCCCTGTCCAATATCTACCATCTCACCGTCACTAGTGTGCTGCGAAGGGCACACAGCGAGTCAGACATGAAATCGTTGGAGAATGTCGAACGAGCGAATCGATTCTGCAATGAAAAGATCGAAGACTTACCCATCTTCCCGTTCGAGGAAGATGAAGCCGGCCCGGAAGAACCGGAAGAGATTCCTGTGGTGCTGCGAAAGAAGCGTAAGTCAGCCTCGAAAAAGGGTAAGAAAAGGCACAATGATGCGGGTCAGCCGGAATCGGCACAGGATATGTTTCTTCGATTGATGAACCTAGCGGAGGCAGGACAGGAGGTCGGGGTAGAGGACGAGGATGGGGAGGAAGATGATGCCGAGGAGCAGGAGCTTGAGCGTACCGGCACTGGAAACGATAATGCCGAGGGCGAATACAGCGAAAATGAAAGTGCAAGTGAGCTGAGTGAGGAAGAGCTCGAATGTTTGGAGTTGGCAGTAATGGACGAACGTGCCGAATCCTCGGTTACGCAGGAACGCCTCGAAGGACCGGATGCCGCGTCACACACCGACGCCAATCGGGAGCTGTCGAGTGAGGAACTATTTCAACGGAAACGGGAAGCACGTTTGCAAAGAATGGCCGAGCTCAATTCCACGTTGGATCGATACTCGTCACCCACACCGTCAGCATCCCCTTCCGAAGCTCCACTAACGACACAGAACGTGGGAACGAGTGACACCTCGGATAAGACTGACGACCAGGTAGTGCTGAGTGAGGAAGAACAGAAATACCTGCAAAGACGTGCCGAACGGTTGGAACGGCTTGAACGAGAAGCGAAGGAGTTCCGAAACAGACTTTCGAAAACGGTCCACCGGGGTACCGAAATATCGGCCCAGATCGATGAGATCCACAACGGATTCATGGCTCGACAATCAGAATCGTCTCCCATGCCAGGATGCTCAGGTGAGGCACAACAAACGACCACAGTGGACCTGTCCTGCCTCACAGACAAAGAGCGTGAGTACACATCGGCACGGGCAGAACGGCTCGAACGGCTCGAAAACGAAAGTCAGAAGCTGCTAAAGCAAATGAATCAAACGATGCGTCGGGGTAGCAGTCTTACAACGAAGCTCGACATGCTACACACTCGCTACGGTTCCCCAGCGGCTAATGAACCGGAAGCAAGCGTCGAAACTACCCGCCCAGAACAAATGAAACCGGCCAATGAATCTGTGCCAATGGAATCCCACACATCAGAATCGGTGGATTTGTCAGTTCAGCAGGAGAACGTTCCGGAGCAGGAACAGCAAGACTACAGCAGCGTTGCCGGACCTTACTTGCCCATGGGACCAATAGAACTAGTGCTAGTGTCTGACGAGGAAGTAATGGAAGAAGTAAGCAACCTTTTGGAAAATGAAAACGTTTCACAGCATAATACTTCTGATGCTTCCAATGAAAACAGTGAACAATCTTAGAACGGGATAACTTACGATCCCAAAGCTACACCTACCTCGTACGAAAAGACATCCAGATCTGATTGCCAACTACTACTACAGCTACTAATTTCTTGTGAACAGACAGAGAGGAAGAGAGTGTTTCGGAGACATAAAATCACATCTATTGTACCCACGAAGAGAAAATGATTGACAGAATGATATTAATCGAAAGGAGTTTGTGTTTGGAACCAACGACCGTGTCGGATGATTTCCAAAAGACAAATGAGAAGAAAGTGATTTTATAATAAGCATGTTATTTCTACTTCAATAAACCACATGTATTATTTCTATTGTAATGATTAATTTAATCTTCAAGGTCAGGGATCGTTTTTATCCAATGTCGATCGGGTTAAGAAAAAAAGAAAGAAAATCTAAAATTCTCACCCGGAACTACTCTCTGCTACCGGGATTTGCTGCTTACGGACTGCATCGATCGGTTTCATTGCTGGAAACAGTAAAACCTCCCTGATGCTGTTGCAATCGGTCAGAAACATTGCCAACCGATCGATGCCCATACCCCACCCTCCGGTCGGTGGTAACCCGTATTCAAGTGCAGTACAAAAGCCTTCGTCCACCTGCTGTGCCTCGTCATCTCCGGCAGCCTTATCTGCTGCTTGTTGCTCAAATCTCTCTCGCTGTACAGCCGGATCGTTCAGCTCGGTATATGCATTGCAGATTTCCTTTCCCATGACGAACAGTTCAAATCGTTCCGTCAAACCAGGCTGACTGCGATGGCACTTGGCCAGTGGGCTCATCATTTGCGGATGGTCACAAATAAACGTTGGATTGCGGCATTTTTCTTCCAGCATACTACCGACCAGTTTATCCAACAAACGGGATGCCGTGCGTGGTGATGCACACTCAATATTGTGTTTGATGCATAGATCGTCTAAAAATGCAGTTGCTGCCGGGGTGCCCAACTGATCGGCTGATGGGAATTCTACTTCCAATATTTCTTCCAGCGAGTTTATCATAGAGATGCGCTTGAACGGCGGAGTAAAATCTATTTCAATTTCGGCCCCTTCAGGACCATCTGGATGGTAATTAACCTTGAACGAACCATGAATGGCGTGTACCATGTTCGATAGGAGCTTTTCCGTCAGATCTATAATATCGTTATAATCTGCATATGCCATATAAAACTCGCAGGTCGTAAACTCAGGGTTGTGAGTCAGATCCATTCCTTCGTTGCGAAATTGTCGTCCTATTTCGTACACACGATCGAGTCCTCCGACAGTCAACATTTTCAAGTACAACTCCGGAGCTATGCGAAGAAACAGATTCATATTCAAATCATTATGGTGCGTAATAAATGGCTTGGCCGTTGCGCCACCAGCAACCATATTCATCATCGGTGTTTCCACCTCCAGAAAGCCCATATTATCGAGGAATCGACGAATGAAACTAATGATTTTTGCACGGGTCACAAAAATCGAACGCACATTGTTGTTCAGCATCAGATCGAGATAACGTTGACGGTAGCGTGTCTCCTTATCTTTCAATCCGTAATGCAGATGTGGCAGCATGTGAAGACACGGTGCAAGCAGTTGGATCTCTTTGACCATTACCGAAAGCTCACCTTTCTTGGTCTTGCCCGGTACACCCGTCACTCCAATAATGTCACCACGACGCAATTTACAAGTATCATCGAAAAACTGTCCCTCACTTTGATACATCTTTGCATTTGCCATGATTTGGAGTTTCAATCCTTCGCCACGAAGATCAATAAACATGAGCTTCACACCTGATTCCCGGATGGCATGTATCCGTCCGGCCACACTGACGCTAACATCATCCAGCATTCCTCCGACCCCGAGATCACTGTACTTTTCGATGAATTCACCCAACGAAATTGTCACACGGAACTTGTGTGGGTAAGGATGCGTTTCGGGGAGTTTCTTCAGTTCACATACGGAGGCACTTCGGAGCTTAAAATATTCATTCGGAGATATTTCCTCAACACTTCGGGCAGCGGTGTTTTGTATCATGGATGTCAGCGCCGGTTGGGTGACTCTTTTTTGTTTCCCCTGGTAACCGGGCAGCTCGCTAAAATGGATCAAGACAGAGAAGTTATTGCATCAGCCAAACGTGTGGAGAACAAACAATCGGCAGTGTGAGCACAAATTGTGCAAGAAACTGCAGAATAATACACATTTTACTTGGTTTTGAACCATCGAACTAAAGTACAGATGATTTTTCTTTGTACACGGAATGGAAGAAGCCGGATGCTAATCCACGCCATTTTTTTTCACTGCCGGCTAGGAAGACGCTAGCTTATGCACTACCAGAACCTCGTTTTTGGTTGATGAACCGAAAAAGACTTACTCATTCGACACTATAACGGAGTTCTTTGTCGATTCAGCCATTCTACACAAAATGTGCACTTTTATCTTCCTCTATTTAAACAAAAAACGCGCGAAAATCGAAAAAACACGACACACTTCACGACGCGAACCGAATTCCACGAGAGAAAAAAAACCAAACTGAGTGAGATGACGTAAAGTGAGATGTCATGAGATGACATGAGAAGACGAAGTAAACTCACGAACAGAATAACATGAGAAGTGTCAACTCACGACATACTTCAAATATTTGAAATTCGCCAACGGTTTCTTGACGGTTATTTTTGAATCCTTTTTATTTTTTTTTGTTTGATCATTGTAAAATAGTTTTGCATGAGTGTATGATCGTTCCCATAATTTGGAGAGTTTTCATTGATATTTCCTCTTCTATTGCTTCAAAGCTTTTGTTTTTTTTTTTTATTTGTTCCATCTCGGCAAGATTCATTACCAAACTCACTATTCTTTTTCTTTTCATATCGGTAAAACACATTTTCAATCGTTTTTCGTCAAAATTCTTTACACTTACATAATTCGTCAACCTACTATTCACCTAATTATAATTAAAAAGTTTGGTCGATTTTTTTTTTTTTTTGTAATTGTTACAAATCTTACCTCCATCCTAAATTCGATTTTCTGCTCACCATACATTTTATAATTTACAAAAATTTATTTATCCAATTCCCACCTACAGTATATTTCATTGATTACAGTTACCACATTTTTCTTTTTCTCATATAGTCTAGTGCTCTCGTAGCGAAAGTTATTAACTTATGCTATAAGCCTTTGAAAATTTGGTGCTTATCCACTAACCAAGCAAGGGAGTATTATCTTAATCATTCACTTGTTTGTCAGCACGTCGAAAGGTTTGACACAGGAGCACATCCTCACGGGGATTTGCTAACGTGTTGATTGTTAACGCATCACATCAACGACATATCCCTTACCTAAGCTATCGTTAAATCATTTAAGTTTCTATGGATTGTATCAAACCTTCACGTTTCCCTCTTACAACACTCCAATGGAGCTCCCCGTCTCCTGTCAAGCGAGAGTCGTGCCGAGCTGACTGAGTACACCCACACAGTTTGATTTAGTTTCCAGCTGATCAGGCATCAGCCACCGACTAAGTTAGCAAACAGTGACTTCCGCCATCTGGCAATAGGCAAACGGGTTGGGGAAAACTGATCGGTTTAATATTCATGAGCATAAATTAAGCGTCTCGTTAGTTTTTGGTGGGAAAGTTAAACGGATCGTCGAAATAGTGTGGCACTTACTGCGTAAAATAATGAACCACTCGTCAGCACAATATGGCTTCCGGAGGGATCGGGATTGTTTAGGGTCGAACAATTCGCTTTGGACTAGGATTTTGGAACTTTCGTCCCGGGGAGTGTTAATTGTAGCTGAGGGAGGATAATATTTATGGACTTTAGAGTCAGGGTTCAGGTTTGTTTGGAAACGGAGAGTTATATTATGAGCTAAGCACGAATATTATGAAGCAAATTAATAAACTTGGGAAATTTATTGAATAATAATGAAAGTAAATTATTTTCATCGAAGTGTCGAAAGTTTGTTGAGCAGAGAAGAAATGGATTTTCTTTGGCAATTTCAGTTTTACCTTTCTGTTCTGGAATTTTTGAGGTTAGTAAAGTTCAATTGAATTAAAATTGAACCATAAACTGCTGAACGAGGCCAAACATACTCTTTGCAGTAGTTCTTCCAAAATCAAATTTTCTGTATGGACTGAAGCTATTTCAAGTGAAGAAAATCATCAACATATTTGTGTTATTGCTTATCGTACCTCACCGTGCATGATCGACTAGAGCTTAATCGTCCTTTTCCTTTAAAAGAAGATGCATCAGTCCACTAACAATGTTTCGGATTAATTTAAAAGTTCCCATGCCATCCCATCTTCTGAACCCTTGCGCCATCGATCGTGTTTCGTGTTCTGTTCATTGAACGATGAATATTTCATTGATTCAATTTCGTTCATTAAAACTCGCTTGTTCGTTGTGCATTCGCCAACCTGCCAAAGAACCCCTGGGGGCGTTGTAGCAAGACAGTTCGATTTGCCACTCCAGTTCTCCTTGTTCCGGTTCAGATGATTCGCGACTATAGACTGTGTGTCTGGTATGTGATCTGAAGTAGGCAATACTGAATGGATCCACCGAATGGAGTGTTAGACACGATGTAGTGCAAGTTAGAACAAGCTGTTCGCGTCCTCGTTCGTATTTCTCGTGAAGGTGTTGTTGAACAATCATATTAGAAACGAGACACCACAATTGTGCATGTGGAAGTTTATCCTTGCCTGAAGCGTTCAATAGAAGACACTTTGGGAAAATGTCCTTCTTGTATTCAACTATTCCTCCCTGACGAAAGTTTCTAATGAATGAAATGATCCAAGAGCTTGCTAAGCCAAGCTTAACCATCTAATACGATATTTAGTTTCTACAATGACTGGTTGCAAAAAAAGAGCTTAATCGCGCTACATATTGTTTGCAAATGGATTAAGAAACCTTTGCCGACCTGATTTATCATCCAAAAGTATCAGAGTTTTCCGTACCCCTTCCATCCTTGCTTTGGGAGAGATCCCGCTCTGAATCGAGAATGCAACAGCCGTCCAGTTTCACAGGCTTTAGCAGAAAAACCATCCCGTTGCAGTTCATGAAGGCAAGATGTAAAAGAAGCCACTGCTCGGATGGATTGGGTCGTAATTTCCACTAAACGCATGGATCGACCAATAGGAAAGAAACGTAAAACTCACATTGTAAGTCCATGCTCAGGTCGGCAAAAACGTACTCAGAAACCGACATCAGCTACGGTGAGGTAATGTGTTTGGATTCGAAGGAAAGGATGGAGAATTTATGTCAACCAACTTTTGTTATCTCTTTTCCCGGTCATGGTTGCGGTTTGAGTATAGTGCCAAAGTAGTAAAGGAATCATGGGTACGGTGGGTCAAGAATCGTAGAAAGAACGCCGCGAATGGCAGAGCAAAAAGGAAAACCACCATACCGTAACAGATCGATCCCAGTCCCCAGTTCCTTACCAAACGGGTACGCCGCTGACCGGAAGACAATCGAACTGGAACAACAAACACGAGCACACCCACTGCCTCCGACGGTCAGACAGGATCTGGAGACCTGGGTCTGTTGTGATGCCTTTTTCATTAGTTGGAGTGGCGCATAAATTTGAATTTTATCTGTATCTTGTGCGGCCATATTCGCGCCTGTAGTATCACGATGGTTAGAGGGAACGGTTGTTGCGTTTTGTTGGTGTTGTTGAATGTCCTTCCGTACTCGGAATCGTCCGTTGAAATTGGCACAAACTTTAAAAGCCGTCCTCTACAGATCTTCCAAACGACCTCGGCAACATGATGACCCCAAGGGATGATGAAACCGAGGAAGTTTGAGTGTGGGAGAGGAAGTTGTCACATGCTCATGTTTACGGCGCGCAAAAAAATGTCAGCGCCTTGAGAAATCACGAACGATGAGCATCACTGATACTGGGGTCATTAAAATTCGATTAACAAGGAGCGATTTCGCGTTGATCGACCGCGTTTCGTTTTTATGCTGTCGTCAAAAAGGACGCAACTTACTCGTCTTAAACGCAACAGAGTGCAAACGATTCCTGCAGACGTAAGGATATGTTGGAATGTTGGATTTGTAGGTGACAATAGCATTGATATATTTTGAAAATCCGTTGAGCTTTAGCATAGTTTCGTGTATGTTTAACTTGTTAAATTCCTCTGAAGTCGTCGGTGATGCAAGCAATCACAGACACTTAGGCGGACGGGAGTGTATCCAAATGAACGTTATGCGGTTGTCATTGGTAATTGTTTTGGGGTGAAAAGGGCTCTTTTTTGTTACCATTTTCCAAAGTACACAACATTCTTCCTACTCATACAACTATTATTGGCTATTTCAGTTTCTGTTTCGCAACTGCACTGAACACGAACGATCTCGGCATTCCATCTCTTGAGAAAAGAATCTCTCTCTCTCTTTAAGACTCTGGGGAGTGATAAACATGCATGGTCAGAAGTGTCAAGGCATGTTCATCTTGTCTTAATAATAACTTCATTCAACATAATGTTCAAATAATACTTCTCTCGAAGAACATTTGTTTGATTTAATCGACCTCAACAATAAAAGAAACTTTAAACGCACTTTAGCGTATGAATTGAGTGAAGCACATTCAAAGATCGTCTTTGTTGTTGGCTGATGTTTAGGAAAGGTGTTGAAATTCATTTGCCAGTATGCCTAGATCGTATTGTTAAAAGTCGAAAGGCCTTTGTGGCTTATATTTATGAGTTGCAACGTTTCGATGAGAAAACACTGAAGGTACGCTACAATACTGAGAACGACCGAACATTCTACCAAGAAAATTGTAAAGCAGCTTTCAAAGTATTCCATAAGCGTCTTTCAAGACGTCTCTAACTACAGTCGCCGGGCCTCTGATCCTTTTGCCGAGCACATGCAATAGTCTTGGCCAAGAAATAGGCATCTGTAGAGGGTGGAAGAAACCCGATGGAAGCTGTTGGGATAATTTTTTTTACATTTTATGGTTATTTGTTCAAGAGCGACGACCTACTCGGCCTCCAACTGTTGGCAACAAGGCATCAAGACAACTACTCAAACTCTTCACCGCAGAGGGTCAGGGTTCGGTTTGGGTTGGGGTTGTTACGGGATAGTTTTGTTGGTTTCTTCGCAAAAGCACGCAACGAGGATAAACCCGATGGAAGACAAGGGTTATTGGTAGAATTCCGTCTATGCTCGTAAATTGATACCGGTTGATATTGCCTATAGAGCACATTGGTGAGAAACGTTGCGTGCATGCAAGTATAACTTTGCGGTGAATGTCCTTAAGGCAACAATTTGGCTGGGGGTAACCTCGGGGTTGAACAACAATTGAAAAACGTGGGTGTAGAATCGATTGTAATGGGAAGTATGGTTATTATTTTGTTTACATTTTCATTTTTGGTTACATTTTGCCTCTACTTGTGATGTGTAAAGAGGCAAAAATCGTTTTGTTTTCAATTTTCGTTTCTTTTTGCAATGGCTGCCATTACTAGACGAAAAGTTTTCATCATATATCCATTAACCCATCTAACCCCTAATATCCTTGTTGGTGTGTGTAAGCATTTTCTCGATCATTCGCATCAAAAAGCTTTCCATAAATAGGTTTTCCCGTATGAAGGCAACACACAGAACAGTCGGGTATAGGAAAATAAAGCGAAAGTCACGATTTTTTCACACGAAACAGACGAAAGCAATGAACGTTGTGAAGGAATAACTTTGTATGTTACGAATGCTGAAGTTTGTTGAATATTGTCGATTCGAAATCGCACAGAAATCGATTAAGGTTGTGATATACTGGAAACTGCATCGTACATTTGAAAGAGATGAAGAGAATTTGATTCCCTTTTTCCGTTGAATAGGAAAAAGATTTTCTCTGCATGACGGGTGTTAACTGTAGCTTAGTTCGATGTAATTAAAGTTCCAATATTAAACTGATTCGAGCGAATCAAAACTATTTCATCGGCGTGTCTCTGTTCAGTGCTATTTGAAAACTAAACTCACTGCACCATGGCGACAATCATTCCTATCACGTTCCTTGGTGGAATAAATTATTTAAACCCAACGCTGACAGCAGTCCTCCTTTGGCTGTGATTTACAAAATGTGAAAACGGTGATTGCAGAAACCTTTTTTTCCTTTTTCCCTTGACTCTCTAGCACGATCTCGCGCTGGAAGTGTCATTTTATCCTTCGTGTGTCTCATTAATGTCTGCCAATTTTGGTCCCGATTTGTGTCACAGTTAGCTGAAAGCGCCGAGAGAATTGTAGTGCTGGAAAATCTGGTCTGAATGCATTCCTAAACGTGTCGAGCCGTCGTAGTTCATTGAAAGTGGTTCAATCTCATGCTGCAGTTTATTTTGCATTGATTTTCAATCATAAATTTCAATCATGTATTATTAATACAAGACTACCGATGTGACATAAGGTGTGAGGGAAGCAATCAGACCCTGAACCAATCCAAATTCAACTTTGATTTGTTTTGACTCATATGAATAGTAGTTTAATTTGGAAAACCTTGTATGACAGGTCGTCAATGTTGTATCGCTGTTTTCAGAACAATTTTAGGTAGTTAATCTCGATGTTAGTACACAAAGTTTATTGAACATCAAGTATTTCTTTTGTACTCCACCAATGCCAGTTTGTTTGATCTGGATGAACTGTATGATGTACTGTATGTTTTACATGTAGCTCGGTTGCATGAAAACATTAGCTTTGTTGGATCGTTTATTGTTCGCCAAATGGTGCATAGATTGAGAGATTATTGTGAATAAGTCTCTGAACAAATTTTACCAGGCACGCTTCACCTTTCATGCTGGTAGCGTAGCGATGGATTTAATTTCCATTCCATTAGTTTTGACATGAGATCATTTGAGTTGAGGTCTTGCAATTAGCTGGTGGTCAGATAGTAGACTTACTACAAACCATTCGAAATTCAATTTCAGTACATACAACAGGAGCAGTTAGTTCGGTGAGCTTTGATAAAACTGTTTCAATGAGCTTTTTCTGAGCTTTCTCTTGTACAGATTCTCTCTAATTGATCCGTTGAGTGTAAAATGCTAATGGGCCCATTTTCTGGCTCTAACACGGGTAAATCGTTTAATGGCCTCATATCACGGTCGTGGATAATTTGTACTGAAGAATGAGCCTTCAGTGAAGCTGATACACCTAGTATTGGTGACGATAATGATGACATGGCTCATTTACCTTCAATGGCTTTATATGGATTTGTGTAGGTATTGTGTCTAGGGCTCTTATTTACATAGTAACGCTATCAAAGAGGAGATATTCAATAATCCTTCCTTTCTTTTATCTTTTGGTCTTCTTTCAGGGATCGTATATCGAAAGCAAAGTGTAAAATGAGGGAGAAAGGTGCAAATAGCGTTTTACCTCCTTTCAGCAGAAAGCCCTTTGAGAAACCTCGAAAGAGAACAAATATTATTCCAGCGAACTGCTCCGCTGTGAATTTGTGATAAAAATTCAACAGATCTGCCAATTGAAGTGCAAACACGACGGATTCTTCAGCTCGATTGATGTCTGACTTGGAAGCGTCACAGTAGAGCGAAACAACTCTGTCTCTGTCTCTCCATTTGTATCAAGCCGAGAAGAGAAAAGGATTGAAGAAATGTGATACCGATTCCATATTGGCCCTATCGCTTCTTTCAGTGCTTCTAGTAAGACAGCTTCACTCCAAACAATATCAGTCCTTCATCCGCTCTTTTGCCTTTCACGGACAAGATCCTTTCCTTTTCCTGAGCTTCATCCCCATCGGATGCTTCTCATACTCGGAGGAACAAATTGATTCCCCGGGGGTCATAAAATAATATTTACATTTGATGTAACGACGGGAAATATTTCATCTTTCTACTGCTACTGCTACAAGTGGGACGTCATGCGGGTGACATCTTGCACCTGGCGCAGGATTGCATCTGACTGCGAACGTCATCCGTAGTTCTTGGTCACGATTTTCCAGTTGACTCTTGACTGCTGTAGCGAGCAGACGTGTTTTTTCAAGTAGCAAGAGTACTTTATCATCTCGTAACCAGAGTTTTCGAATTGTCATGGAGACAATCAAACCAAGGCCCATTAGGGCAAACACTTTAAAAATAGTGTACGAAGGGATTCCGAGACGCCCTTCCCGTTCAGAGGTGATCGACTTTATTGTCGATACGCTTGAAGCCGGAGAGGTCGTCACGAGGATCCAAATGTGCACCTCGACGGCAATCGTTTACGTTGAGACGGAAACGATGCAACAAGCAGAGCAGATCGTATCGAAACACCAGGGGAAGCATTTCCTGACCATCGACGGAGCATCATATCTGCTGCCGATTATGCTAGAGGATGGTGCAACGGAAATGCGGCTGCACGAGCTTCCGCCGTATGTCACGGCAGCAGAAATCGAGGCAGCGATGTCTTGCTTCGGCAAAATCATCTCTATCACGGAGACTGAGTACGGTCCGGATAGTAAAGTGCCGGGGAAAAAAACTGGGATCATCGCGGTGAAGATCATCCTCAAATCACCGACACTCCAAATCGGACCGACGATTACCATCGGGGAAGAGCGCACCACCATCACATATAATGGGCAAAATCCGTACTGCCGTTACTGCTTGATGCCCGAACACACTGGCATGGGATGCATGCAGAGCAAGCGTAGCTTGGCTAAGCAAGGCACATCATATGCTGGAGTGACAAAAACAGCAGCAACAGCAACAGCACCCAAAAACACTGCACCACCGAAAGCTCCGGCAAAAACGCTAAAAGTAGCGGGTGCACCGCTCACTAGCAAAGCCGTAGCACCGAAGGCTCCGACAGCGACACCGAAGGCTCCGACTGAAGCACCAAAGTCTCTGAGCGTGACACCGAAGGCTCCGACCGTAGCGCCGAAGGCTCCGACAGTGGCACCGACGGAACCGACCGTAGCACCGAAGGCTCTGACGGTGGCACCGATGAAACCGAGCAGCGCAGCGGCAGCTTCGACATCAACAGCACAGCAGAAGGAACTCGAGTGCGGTACGGCGATAGCTGTACCTGTGTTCAAAGCTCCTCGGGATCCTACCCCCACACCTCCTACCACAAATCCTGACGCTGAAACAAAAGGTAAGCGTAAAAACCAAGACGAGACGGACAGTGACGCGTCTAACGCATCGATCGGAGAATCAGTCAGGCGTAAGCCTGGCAGACCACCGAAAAATGCTAAGACAATCACGGCGACTAACACAAACACTGAGGGGTAAAAAAATTTTTTGAAATTCGCTAGTTTTACATTAGTTTCAATTAATTTAAATACCATCTCAAACCCGACTAAAATAAATACTCTGCGTTCATTTGTTCGATCAATTGACGCAGATATTATTTTCCTACAAGAAGTGTATGATGGCAACATTGCGCTTCCTGGGTACAAAGTGCTCTCGAACGTGAATGTTGATAAACGTGGAACAGCGATCGCTATACGGGAACACCTGAAATATTCTCACGTCGAACGCAGTTTAGACTCACGTATAATCTGTCTTCGTCTTGAGAATTCTACCACACTCTGTAACGTTTACGCTCCCTCTGGAAGCCAACGTTGGTCAGAGCGGGAGGAGTTTTTCAATCGCACCATAGCGTACTACCTGCGAAATGCATCTCAGCATGTCATTCTCGCAGGGGATTTCAACTGCGTGTTGAATCAAAAGGACGCAACGGGCGAGAGAAATATTAGCCCTGCTCTGAGGAATGTTGTCAACGTTATGGGGATGTGTGATAGCTGGGAGGCCCTCAAAGGCGACTTTGTAGAGTTTACCCATATCACACGTAGTTCGGGTTCACGTATCGATCGATGTTACGTATCATCGACACTCAAGACACACTTACGGACGACTTGCTTACACGTACTGGCCTTTTCTGATCATAAAGCTCTGACGGTTCGAGTTTGCCTGCCAGTTAACATTTGCCAAAGATCGCGTAGCAATGGATACTGGCAGTTAAGGCCTCATATATTAACACAGGAAAATATGCAGGAATTCAGATGCAAGTGGAACGTATGGACAAGACAAAGAAGGAACTTCAGTTCCTGGATGGATTGGTGGATTCAATTCGCCAAACCAAAAATCAAATCGTTTTTCCGCTGGAAGACGAATCAAAAATACTCCGCGTTTAGCTTGCGTATGGACATCCTGCATAGAGTTCTAAAAAACTCTTACAATAACTACCTGACAAACCCTGACGAGCTTAGTAATATAAACCGAGTCAAGGGTAAAATCTTATCTCTTCAGAGACGCTTCTCTGAAGAGTACACACGCATCAACGAAACTCGTGTTGCTGGTGAGAGTGTGTCCACGTTTCAACTTGAGGAACGCAGGCGAACTCGAACCGTAATTGACAAACTTTTGTCTGAAGATGGCAGAGTGATTGATCAAGAAGAAGATATCAGACAACACATTCACACATATTACAAACAACTGTACTCTGACGAAGACTTGCCTACGGACGACACGTTTACCTGTATCCAAATCATTCCAGAGGATTGTGATACCAATAATAATTGCATGGTTGAGATCACACCTGATGAAATCCTCGATGCAATTAAAAATCTGCGTCGCGAAAGTCTCCTGGCCCTGATGGGATTCCTAAGGAATTTTATCTTCGTACATACGAGATAATCCAAAGGGAACTACATCTCATTTTGAATGAGGCTCTTGAAGGAAAGTTTCCGCGAGACTTTGTTGACGGTGTCATAGTTCTAGTGAAAAAGAAAGGAGGTACGGGCTCCATTTCTTGTTGTCGACCCATATCCCTGCTTAACACAGATTACAAGCTACTGTCGAGAATTATTAAACTACGTCTTGATTCTATAATCAGGAAGTGGGGAATATTATCGACAGCGCAAAAATGTAGCAACAAACCTTGCAACATTTTTCAAGCGGTGCTCTCTGTTAAGGAGAGGGTGGTTGATCTCAAGAATCAGCGAAAGCGTGGTAAGCTCGTTTCCTTTGATCTATCACAGGCCTTTGACAGAGTTAATAGAAGTTTTTTGTGGCAAACTATGTCTTCTCTGGGCTTCAATCCAGGACTTGTGCGATTTTTGCGAACAGTTGGTGAACGATCCTCCTCCCGTATCCTTGTAAATGGAAACCTTTCCCCGTCGTTTCCCATACGCTGCTCTGTCAGACAGGGTGATCCTTTATCCATGCACCTGTTTGTCCTTTACCTTAATCCGCTCATCTCCAGATTAGAAAGTATTTGTTGCGATCAGGATGACCTGATCAACGCATATGCTGACGATATCTCGGTGGTGACAACCTCCCTTCCCAAACTCGAGGAGGTTAAAACAACAATCGAAGCGTTTGGCAGAACCGCTGGGGCAAAGCTGAACGTGGAAAAAACAACGGCACTGGACATAGGACATATCACACCAACAACCACCCCGATGCATGTTCCGTGGCTGCGGGAAGTAGAAAGATTGCGCCTGCTTGGCATATTGTTCACGAACAATATACGGGAGGCCATGGGGCATAACTGGGAAAACGTGATCCAACAGTTCCGTCATTTGGTCAGATTGCATCGTGTTAGAGACCTCAATTTGGCGCAAAAGGTGGTGCTTTTGAACACTTTCCTTCTGCCCAAGCTTTGGTTTGTTGCATCGGTGTGTGGCGCACGATCGATGGACATCGATTTGGCCTCCAAGACGGTGCGGTCTTACCTGTGGGACGGATCTGGGGGTTTTCGGATCCCATTAACCCATTTGGCCCTTCCACGCAACCGAGGTGGACTCAATCTTCACATTCCCGCCATTACCACAACAGCGTTGCTGGTGAATCGGTACGTTGCAGAGCAGGGTTGCCTGAAAATCGGGGCTCAGCACATATATTGTGCTGGGAATCCCCCGAATATAGGCTCCATTGCCACAACTTATCCGTGCCTTCGGATGGTAATCCAGCAGCTCGCATACCATCCGGTACCTACAGTGACAACCAAAAGTTTGCGGCAAATGATGGTCGACAGACTTCCAGACTCCAAAGTGGCTATGGAGTCACCTTCCACGGATTGGCGATGGATTTGGAAAAATGTCACCAGCTACAAACTTTCATCCGAACAACGCTCGATGCTGTACTTGCTGGTGCACAACAAGGTTCCACACGGACTGCTGCTCGACAGGATGAATCGGGCTCCTTCAGCCTGTTCATACTGCTCCCGGACAGAGACTCTGGAGCACAAGTTTGCCCTGTGCTCCAGGGTGTCTAGTGCTTGGAGCACACTGATGCAGACTATGGAAGCCATTGTCCCAAACCACAACCTCAACTTCCCTTCCCTCCTCTTACCTATTTTAAGTCACATTAGCATAAGTAAGAGGATTCCTATCCTACGTTTGTTTGCAAACTACATCATCCACATTGTTGGAAACAACAATGCTGTGATTGATGAAAATATCCTTAAGTGTTCTTTGTAAAACCTGTACGTCGTCCCTACATGTACCCCACTATTCTTTTGTTAGCTAGTTTTTAAGTTGTTTTAAATAAACAATGTTTTAAAAAAAAAAAAAATGCTACAAGTGGGACGTCTTGCGGGTGACATCTTGCACCTGGCGCAGGATTGCATCTTAAAGCATGCGTTAACAGCTATCTCTTGCAACGATTTCGTTGGTGATTGTTATACTACATGACCAGATATTCTGATGCAATATATCTGGGTGTTGTAAATATGGCAAGATGACACGTTGTGGTATCTTCCTATGTTTGCTATCCATGTATCTGACATTCTAACAAAGACATTTTAAAGCAATTTAATATATTTAAGCACGCAACACGGAGGTTTAACGATTTAGACTAAAAGAAATGTTAGATAGAAAAAACACTAATATGCTCCACAGAATGACATTTTTCATTCCTTGCCAGTATAGTCCTCCAACAGATAGCAAAGAAACTATTAATTTTAAAACTAACATACTCAACCCTTTAGTCCGAATGAAATTTTAAGTATTACTTTGCCCCAAAGTCATAATTGATTTTTCAGAAAGCAATCAATTTCTCCTCACTTCACAATCAATTGAAAGTCGTAAAGTTATACTACCAGATGCCTTAATTAAAACATAACAGCTGTGCAAAAATGTATGATTATTTGATATTTTTTTGTGATTTTCTAGAAAGAATAAAAATATATGTATTTTAGTACGCTACATTGGGGCTACATGGTTTAAGCAAATTTTGTTTAAATTCTAAATAAATAAACACAAAACGTGGAAATATTTTATAATAGTTAAAGTGAGGTTCTCTTTTCTTTAGTCTTCAGTGCAAATTAAAGCTTTGTTTGTAAATTACTAGCGCTTACAAACAGCTGGTAAAATTAATGACTACATCTCAACTCTCGATCTCCCGTTTACTGAAGCAATCAGCCCTGATGAAAATGGATGGTGCCAGCAACATCAAAATCACTATTGACCGCGCATTAATTATGTTGGACGGTGCCGATATATTATCCGCTCTTGAGATGATCCAATATCGGTGCTCAGTAGTTACCAAACCAACAGTTCATCATCGGCAGACCAAATGTTGCTAATGAAATTATCTCGTAATGTAAACTCCCTTGCAAACAAAACGGAAAGCGCAAGCTTGTGACATTCGTTGCGGTGTTGTAGTTAATAAATTTTGGTGTAACAAACTCAGTCCAACTGGCGCCATGTGTCGACCAGACTATGCGTAACAATCAGTCAAATGTTTCAATCACGATGAACACGAATTATACTCGCTTGAACGTTTAATTCGAGTGCATTTACTATATCTTTTCGCAATAAAAAATTAATAACATCTCATGTAAAGATCTCGCTTCAGCGCACGAAAGCAGTCAACAAAGTCTGTAAACGAAAAATAATTCCAGATAACAAAAACTTCCTAATTGCCGTTCATTTGTCATGCTGTCGTTTTGGGGATGATTATATTTCACTTCGCTTGGCCGTGGTTTTCTGAGCGGAAGGACGCAACCTCCGGTTTTCTTGCGAAATGGGAGGGAAACTTTTCTGTGGCTGTAAATAAAAAAGGGGGAATGAATAACCACCGTGCTTCCTTTGCGATTGCATGTTGAATAGGATAAAACATTGCGCAAAGGCTAGAAGGATGACTCTTGAAGGTCGATTGGAGTAGAGTTTTTCCTTGCAATATTCTGGTTTTATTCGTGTGTTGTGTTTCCTTGTCTTAGTAACAATTTGTTCGCATCAAGTGCATAAAATCGGTCGAAACATAAATTATTCGCATTAAAATTTTGTTCGTAATGAGGAAACAATTAATTCTATCGAAACGACAACATCATCGTCAGCAAAAGCTGTATTCTAAGCTTTTCTTTTCAATATAACTTCAGTCAGTTGTATTAAAGTAAAATAATATTCCTCTTACATAGAAGCACACGAGGGCCTTCAAACGCATTTGAATTTCTAACACGTGACAGAAATATTTGGCGAAGGTTTTGTGACACTCCTTTTATTATTTGAATGAAAGGAATAGAATTTAAATCCGGTCTTAAAGTTGCTTACTTTATGCACGAACTGCAAGTTCAAACCCACATGCGTATCAACGAAAATTCGAGCATAAAGTCTACAGTCTGCTAGAGCATGAGAGACTACAAACTTCTTTACCACAAACTTACCGCGGAAGTTATGAAAATAGGGTAGAATTAAAATGAAGTGGCAAATTGGATTGTTAAACCTTCAGCAAACAGTCAGTGGTATAGCTTTATAGTTATGGCTACCGCAGCCATTTACTCAACAGATCTTGGAAGCCATATTTTATGGCAATTAATATGAGTCTAAGATAACGATTGTAATCTTTTCACTGCTCGTTGAGCTGATTTAATTTACGATGGTATAAAGCGAGTCAGCAGGAAGCTAAACTTTGAGCTGGTTTTAACAAGACCTGCCGATCTGTAGAGCGAGAAACAGAAGTTTTTCTCATTGCTGCTCGTTGCATTCGTGAATGACCGTGCGTCTCCATTTGTACTTTTTGTTGCTTATTTAGTATAATAACATTTACATTTTTATTCTACATAAAGAGTAACATTTTCTAATAAAAATTAAACTACACCAAAAGATAGGAAACACTTCAAAAACATTGTTGCAAATTCATTTTCACATTTCCCCATATTTGCTTTTTTAATATCGATCATTCCGCTTCGGCAAATGCGAAAGTTCGAACAAATGTATTACTTTTTCCCATTTAAACCACATCGCGGTTTATCCACCCTATAGTTGGCTAACGTCACGAGCTTGATGGCAATAAATTAAATAAAAACCAAAAACAAACAAACAGTCGGAACATTTTTCATCATGCCCAGAATTCCCGTTTTCATATTGCACAATTCCAAAGGTTGGAAACAATCTTGACAAAAACCATACCTTCATCAAAATACCGTATGCACGGTTTAACGGGGCAAAAAGGACGATGGTGGAGAACCAGTCAGAATCGTTGAGTAAAAGGCTCTGAAATGTGTGAAATGCACACGGTACGATTGAAAGCGACAGCTCAGCTACGCCAACATGGCTCTTCATTTCCTCGCTTCCTCGACTCTGCCTCGATCACTGCCAGGCAGGATATTCGGGTATGTTTTTTTTTTTTTTGGTTTTGTTTCACTTCTGCAGTTAAAGTCAATTTCAATCCTTCCGAGTCACACATCAACACTCATAACTGTGCACTCCTCCAGTGAAGGATAAAACCAACATTCCATCACCTTAACGACACGGCACCGATGACCAAAATAAAAGAGCACAATCCGGTAACCGAAACCGAAACAAATACATCAACTGCAACGGTGTCACTGTGTCTGCAAAAAAAAGTAAAAAGTGCGAAATCGTTGGTTTTATTACAGCACGTCAGAGTCCGCACTTAGCATTACCAGACGGCACTGTGTGGCACGTTAAATTTCATTAAAATATACTTTATCGCATGGTAAAGCGTAAAAAAATTATTCATATTCGTGTTGGAAGGATGGAGCAATTCGCCGAAAACGACACGGGATGCAGATAGAAATTAAATTCAAAATAAATCTCTTTCTGGTTGGATGGTGATTCGATGCCTTCATAATTTTCAATAATATAAATGAAATCTAGTGTATTTTAAATACTTCAATTACTTCTAAAATCAAAACCTGATCATTTTTTCAAGAAAAATCCAGTTCAAAAGTCATTTAAACTATTTATTTTTGAAGCAGAAATTAATTAATTTACTATGAAATACGGTTCTAAACTGCTTCCAGACAATTGCTTTTCTATCGAATGTTCTTTTGCTACGATTGAAAAACGAACGAACTGTGCTTTTTTTTAGAGATCATTAAAATGATTCCTTTCGAGCTGTGTCTCGGTACGGCTGCTTGAAACAAAACTGATTAATGGCAATTGAATGTTGCTGGAATTTCTCATTGATTCCTGCACAATACCAACCGAGACGTTCTGCCAGTGTTCGGCACTTCATCACAGAGAAAATGCATCAAAGAACAAGCTTGCCCAAGGTACAGTAGATTATTTTCATTGTGCTCGTCTAACAAATTAAAAAGAGAATGAGAAAGACAATGATTAGTTTTCCTATTTCAATAGTTGAAGTTATTGTACGAAGTACAAAGGACGTAGACTAACGACTCTAAACAAGCTGTAATAGAACTTGTTTGATTTTGTTCCAATTTCTAAATCCTTCCCGTTTTTCCCCATCTAATTGTGCTCTTTTAAACTTTGTACATGCTTCCTTTTCAATACAGAATATGATTGAAATGAAAAGTTTGTCTTCAGCTGAGAAAAAAGTCGAAATAAATAACCTCCTTTTACACCATTCTAAATAACTCACCCTGACGATGCTGCACATTAGCTACACCACGGAAACGGAAGCTACATTCGAAGATTTATAACGTTTTCGCGAAACAGCGAAGAAGAAAAAACCCACCTAAACACTGAATGCACGAAGTAAAATGTGCCTCGTGTTTATGCTATCGTAAGCATAAAACGGTAAGCTTTTACGGTTAGCAGCAGATAGTTCCGAATGCCCGGAAGACATAAATCTGTCGTTAGAGGTTTTTTTTCGCAGCCTTGGTTGTAGTAGGGGTTTGAAAATGTGTTTGGTGCTTTGTACGGTTTAAGAGGTTTATGTAACCCATTCTATCCCACACGGTGTTGAGAGAATCCAGCCACATATGTGAAGCTTTAAAGCTTTGATCGTTTTGAACTGTAGATAAATAATCATTTTGATCATGCAATCTTCAATGAATGTTGTGAAATATTTTAAATACACATGCACTATATGGAAACGATTGTTAAATGCACACACCAACTTCATCGAACCACACCATCGAAGTTTTACAATCAGGCCAGAAAATACAGCACTCCTACCAATGTGCTAAACATTAACCCCAAAACCGTTCGTTTCCGAATCATCAATCTATTCCCGTGCATATAAAGTCAATTTACATGAAACAATAAACTCCAAACAACGTCCTCCACATGCCACAGCTGAGTTACCATTTAAATCACGATAGCTTAACGACCGTGTGCGGCTGCAACCATTTAGCAGCCCGTTTTGTCGACACTCAGCGTAAATCGCTTTAGCGGCTGGTAATTGGATTTTTATTTCTCCCTTTATGCGTTTTGTCAACAGCTTTTGATATTAATCTTCGGCACCAGCCACCAGCTATTATGACCGAAACGTTGTCGGATTTAATGATGGTACGAATCACTGTTGATGCTTTCAATGTAAGCGCTGCGTACACATTGCCGGCTTCATCTTGGCGAGCAGCTTTATTGATCCCTAGTGGAAAATGTGTGTGTTGTGCCGGTGTTGGCTATTAACGAGCGTTCGATGCGAATCTCGATAAGAGGGGGCTGACATTATCAACACTTTCCCAAGCAAGATGATGATGCTGGATTGCCCAATGGATGGTCATTAAACATTTGGTAGTTGTGAAGCCATTTCTGCACATTTATCAAGACATTTCAAGCGGGATTGTATCTTTGTTCTGCACACGTGCACATTCATTTTGGAAAATGAGGTATCATAGACAAACATAAAAAAAAGACATTGTACATTTCCATTAGTGTTGCAGCACTGTGTGTATATTTTAAATTCATGCAATGGCAAAAAATGAAACAAAATATTCACTTCATATTCTGGCACAGGTGGCACTCTTATAGGTACGGGCAAGCTATAACATACCATTAACATTTTAACATCACCGACTTTTGATTCAACGAACTTTGAAGCTCACTCTCGGGCTACGTTTTTGCACTACTGTGCAGCGAGCAAAATTGCCACTCCAGCAAAGCAGCGGTACGGACTCTAAAAGCTTATGATTGCATGTGGTGTACCTTTGTTGATCGTAATAGAATTTTTAATCCATAAGAGCATAGCGTTCGGCTTGTTTACCTACATTCATGCATATTTTGTGAGGATTCATTTCCCTCACTTCCCGCTGCTGGTGTTGCTTCGTAGCTTTGGGAAATAAAACAGACAGCTTACAGCTTATCCGAAAGGTTTAAAATATGAGTTGTTTTCTTTTGTGCAAAGAAATATATTAAAAACAGCATGGCATAGGGAAGAAATCAACTCGGAAACAAATCTCCGATGAAAACTCACGTCAAACTGATATAATTTTCAATTACATAAGAAATATGTTGTGATGCTTTAGCCCCAGCGTACAGTACATCTTAGTACGGTGGTTGAGCGATAAGCTCGTCTGTTGCTTGCCGTTGAGACTGTCTTAAAGGATTTCATCACAGCATCCTACTACCAAGGAAGGCAGAAGTCCCCACATCCCGTAAGGCATGCAATTTTCCAGGCTGCACGGGTCACGGCATGTAATAAACTAGCACAAACGTGTGCTTAAGCGATGTTCACTGGTTTCCGACGAAATGGAAAAGCGTCGGTAAACAAGTGCCAAGCCCGGACAAGCAACAATTGATGCTGAACGAGCGCTCTTAAAGGTTCATAAAGCATGGGCTCCGGGTTTTTCACACGATGTAGAAAACTCGTCTCCGCTTGTCCAACGGAACGAGCGAACGAGCTACTTCTTGCCAGTGCACTCTCATCATTGCGACATACTCGGGAAGTTTCATTAACAACTCTTCGTCGGTTGCAGTCTTCCTTTGAGGTGCTTTTTCTTTAAGCGATGTCTGGGACGACCGGTGTTGTCAGTCCTTTGGACTGCGCTGGTGGGCTGCCTCCGAAGGTGTGCAAGCGAGTGCGAGCATGCAAGCTTTACACACGTAATCAGTCGAGTATATGGCTGGAAAGTTTGCTTTACGTTCAATCTACGCTAATAGACACTTTGTGTGGAATGTGGAGCACGGCAAGAAACTTATCAGATTGTCACAGGCTTTTGATCATTTGCAGGATGGGAAAATGCAAACTAAAATTCCTCAAAGTTTTATTTTAAACTGCATTTTTTTATTTCACCCTAAGTGAGTTACTTCATTTCTTGGCGAAGTGTGTAATGTAAAAGGTTTCAAACAAACCGTCACTGACTCTTCGCCCTTAAAAAAGCATTTGGTTCCCCCAAACGAGATGGCTTAGCGTAATATTCATTCGGTTTTATTGGAAATTACTGTGCTGGTCCGATAGATAAGCATCCAACATTTTTGCCTTTTGAGCAATATTCGTACAATTTAATGCCATTCCGCGTAAATCTCAAGATAATGGGATTCTGTAGCGGTACAAGAACTGTCAGGAAAACGATCTCGATCCCAACGACTGCCGCAGCAATTACATCAAGTGTTAGTATTTGCTTTGTAGCAACGATCAACAAACGTGACTTTTCCGAGAGTGTGTTTCAAGAACGAAACTGTTCAGAAAAGATGCTTTGCGCTTGGAATGGGTTCTGTAAGCATTTTGGAGTACTTTAATCGTGCAAGTAATCCACACGAACGATATACTGGCATTACAGATTAAGGCAGGCAAAATGAATCACGCGGAACAGTTTAGGTGTCCCATTAAAAAGCCGGTACTGTCCTTGAAGAGATGAAAGAAAAAAGGAAATAATTTAAAGAAAAATCTATAGTATATTTGATCTTTAAAGTCTCTTACTACTCACATCATTATCAAGAGTAATACATCAGTACAGTATAAGCACATCATACTGGCTTCAATTGAAGATTTCAAAGGTCACATAATTGTCACGAACTTGCCATCAGTGGATGTATTTGGCTCGTTATCATATGTCACGTATCACATTGCAAAAGTAGCGCCGAGAGCTGTCTTTGATGGAGAGAGCAAACCAAACCTAACTCCATACATACCACTATGGGTAAGCGTGTGGAAGGATGCATTCTCGTGAGTCGATCGAAATATGAGGCAATGCTAACCGAGTTACACGCAGGCACACCCACGCCAGCCAAAATATTTTCTCTCACACCCACCCCATCGATTAAAGCGAATGTCTGCCTGGGGCGCCCAAGGGTTGGCGAACAAAAACGATCAATCACAAACGCTGCCTTTGAACGCTGCATGGGATGGACGGGCGACACATTTAACGCCGTTTCGAAAGTAATGCCGACCGTGGGAGTGATGAAGTGATAGCTTATGACTGTTGGGATTTGCCCTCCTCGCTGTCGACCCTACAGCACACAGCCTACCGTAAGGGCGTAGTGAAGAGCTGTGATAATCAGGACGGATTCTGTCGGAGCCAAAGTGGATTTGCTAGTTATTAACTTGACAGCGACAGGCTCGTTTGCTGTGGTTAAGTGACACTTCACAGCAGATAGCGTACAACTTGGGTACAGGACAGCGAGACTCGAGTGCTAACGGACAAGTTGTCCTTTGATCGATGCAACACAACCCAGTGCGAGTGTGAGAGAGCCAAATGTGATAAAATGTCATTAAGATGGTGATGTAGATTGTGCATGCAATCGGCAAATATCAAATGATACATCTCACAACAATCGTGTCCCATCGTCATCAGTAGCACAATGTTTGCCGATAAACAGCTATCGTCCGCATCTAGAGAATGTGAGATAAAAGGCAATTGGATCCCACATTTAGTCGGTTGATGACAAATGGGTATGGCTTAATTGAATCTTAAAGCAATTCCCATGCGATTGAACGTATAATTAAAAATTCAAACCTTCGCTTTCGATAACACAGAAAGCAATCGATGTAGGAAGTCTTAAGGATTACTTTGAGAGTGTACAGAGAGATAAAGTATAAGTTATTCTTATTCGAACAAAGGTAACAATATACAATTATGATGGATGACCTAGTTAAGTTTCATCCAGATTCATAATAAATGTTGTAATAGCTAACACATGATGCAGCTTTAACCATTCTACTTCATCAGTTAACTGTAACAATTACTAGTCTCTGGTACAGTCTCGTATAATACGTTCGAACAGCTCACGTCAGCTCACGTTGGATCATCATTAATCATGCTTTCGCTTCAATCAATACCTTTTCCATCAGAGATGAGGATAATACCGGTGTCATAACAAGCATGTGTCCTGTAACGGAAGGAAACGCATCGAGTTCATGACTGGGCTCAGCGTTCCTTGAAGTTGTCTATCATTTATGAAGCAGCAGCAGATGATTAGAAGAGTCTTTCGCTTGATCTTTGCCATGTTTGTGCTGAAGCTACTGTAAGTCTAGACTGACTTGTTTGGATATATTCCTGGTACAAGAATAAATTGAGATTCGTAGACCGATTGTATGAAAACTTAGAAAATTTCCACAATTACTTAAACCATGGAATGCTTAACAAAATTTGACATAAAAGAATCATCCGTTATAATAGCCGTATTAACCACAAAACATAATAAAACGATTCATTACAACAGAGCGCAACCAGAAAGAAAAGACGAAAGCAAATATTTGCAATTTCTATTTTTAAAAGCAAAGCATAAACCCACACAACCACACCGAACACCGGAAAAGCATGGGAAAAACATTTCCCCTTGCAGTTTTGCTTCCGTGCACAATGTCATAAACGATGGCGAGTAGTTTTTCAAGCAGCAATTTGTAATTCTTTTTAGTGCAGAGCTTTGCTGCTTCCGATGAGGTTATGGGAAGGAAATGCGCCACCAACGTCAATTGTCCTCCTCCACCCCTTTACTCCCACTGGCCGCTCGGCCCTCGGTAATGGTGCATGTAATATTTTAAATTATTATCTGCTCGGTTGGAGCGCCTGAAATATGATTCCCCGTTGGACACTTTCAATTCATCGTTGGCTGGAAAATGGAACAGTGAGTCCACCGAGAGCGAGGACGTAGAAGATCTAGTGGCAACCTTTGTGTCGTTCTACTAATACCGTGACACACGTTTTAACGGTTGCTGTGATAGGGAACAACGGGGATAGAGAAGTCTCCAACGAGGAGAGCTTCTGGTTTCGGTTCTATGTTGGTAGTGGGGACTTCCAATCCTATGCAAAAACCCAGCTCGAAGCTGCAGCAGTGCATTGGAGCTTAGATATCGTTGGGGAATTTGAGGACTCACCTGCGTCCAGGTAGTTTAGTTGAGTGTCCCAAACGAACGAGCCAGGATTTATATGCTCACACAAAAACCCTTTCCACAAACGAATGGCATGTTAATCACCGGTAAAAACAACTGATCTCGATCTGAGGTTGTAGGGCGAAGGTTTCTAGCCAAGGTGTACCGGATCTTTATGGGACCCATGGTGACCCATTGAATCGTTAAATCCTTTGAGGAAGATGAGATTTCACTTTGAGGATAGTGAATAGAGATGAATATTTGAACTCAGATTATGAGATGCCGTTATCGTTAAGCTAAGAGCAATTAAAGGAAGAAAACACTTTCAGCCTTTCTTATGCAATGGATTCGAAAATGTTTTGACCTTCCAATGTTACTGACAATCATTAAAGCTTTATCAATGTCTTCCAGCATTCACCAGATTCAAGGAAATCCGAAATCTTTAAGATGTCACCAAGAACTCTGTTAGCCTTATCTGTTGATGATAGGAAATCACTCGTACAGCAGCAAATCTACACCAAAATCTGCTCCGATGGCTCAGAATGCCGGTAGCCTTATGACAAATTGCCACCGATTATGTGCCATGTCATTGTTTTGTAGCCTTTTTTCTGTTCTCCTGCCACGCACAATTTTAGAACGTTGTCCACCATTCTAAGGATACCGTGGCAAATCTTTTGAGACTGAAAAATGTTCTCGGAAGGCTCTGTCAACCGAAACAGTACAAGCGCTCAAGAAAAATACAGCAACGTCACAAAAAGTAACGCCACAATAATGAGTGGTGAAAATGGAGAAAAATGACACTTCAATTTTCCTGTGTCTAAGTCCTGTGGAAATCTCTTCTGACAACGGACTCTGTTCGGTGAAAGCTTGAGGGCTTTTCGAATGCCGGAACCTTCGACTTGGAATGCCATTGTCACGCTGGCCGTGACATTGATGGGAGGCACAATTATAAACAGCCTAACCTACCCAAGCCGCCTATCTGATAAATAGCGCGAAAGAAGCGTGTCCTGAGAAGCTTTAATCTCGTCCTACTGTCCCGCGGGTCAGTGGGATTTTTACTTTTACTTTAGGGAATGGATGAATAATGTATGCGGGTCGCGGACGTGACAGGAATGTTTTCTTGAAGGCTTCCAATGTTACTGCAACGTTTGTCGGGGACTGTACTGTATGGCACACTGACTGGCAAGGGTGTGCAGTTGTCCATTTTCCTTGATTCTTCAATTCAATGCAGAGTAAGGAAGCTAATATTTATATTTTGGGAATTATTTTTGTACTTTGGGAGATGATTGGGATCTAGATTGGCGCATGGAAAGGCCGCTCAATTCTTCGGGATATGAAATTGATCAAGGTGTACTTATTACACATCGATTGGTCGTAATGCGGTCTATTTTCGTTCGTGCCATAAAATGACTTCCTAGTTTTAATATTTACCACATGACCGACCCTCGAAATAGTGAAACGTTCGTTGAATTCGATGTCTTATTAATCCCTATAGAAAGCGACCCCAGGAGCTGCTTTAAACTCTTTTTTGTAAAGAAAAACAATTTTCAATTTTCGTTTCATTTTTTTCCACCCCCTTTATCCGGATGTCAAAAATGGGCTTAACGAACCGATTCATCCCACCAGATCAATTACGTGCTGTTGGGACAAGATAAACAACGATAATTTTATCTTTTTACAATTCAAAAGCGATCGAACATTTTTATACCGAGCGAAACGAACGGATCGCCATGTGGAAAGATAATTGCATTTCCGTTTTATCACCCAGAAAGGATCCGAACCAGAAATGCAGCAAACTTCAGCTCAAATGAACACAAATGTGCCCGTTTGCGGTGATTTAACAAATACACACATACGCGTGCCACACGGTTCATTCTTCTTACACTTATCGAACTTTATTCGATTAGCGATTGGTGTTTCCGAATGGCAAACGCGTCATGTTAACATTTCACTGCACCGTGATAAATCCTATCCGTGCTTTTCCTATTCGCCCTCAGCACGAGACTTTGTGGCTCCGCGGTTGCCGTTTACGGATTAAGGTCAATTTTCCGATTTCCATCAGGTTTCGGGTGGTGCGATCGTCAGCAGCATTGAAAGCACATTTCGAGTTTGGCTTCATTTTGTGTCTGTTTTCTTTTTTTCCTTTTAACTTTTTCACAATTCTCGTTTTATCCTATTTCCACGCCGACAAGGAAATCGCATCGAAAACCATGCCAAAAGTCCTGACCGAGGTGCAAGTGACAAAATCGGTTCGAATTTTCACACGAGCGTACGAAATGCTTCCCCCATTCAGTACCATTTCGAATCGATGGTGAACTTTTATTTATCCGACTGTTGATGTCCGTGGAGGGTGGAGCGAATACATGTGGATATGTTCTTCCATAAAGTGTGGTGGCAAGGGTAAAGCGCAAACCGCAGGATGAAATGTTAAAAATACAATCGTCCATTGATTGCAGCTGAACGACGGTTTGGTATGGGGCAAAATTGGTAACAAACTGTGAGGGCATGTGGCGACTGTCCGGTGAAAGTTTCAAGCATGCTTTAGTCAGTTTTTCGTTCATTTAAAGCTCTTCGTATTTGCGTACTTCATCCGACAACAAGGTTTTAAACTAAAAATGATCGTTCAAATGAAATATGAAGTGTTATTTTGTGGGGCTCTCTGATGCTTCGAAAGACCCCTCATCATTGGCACTGAATAAAATCATAAAGAGAACACCCGGAACGCACCGACATGGTGTAAGCCACACACCCCTAGGGAATGATTTGCATTTGGATAATACAGCACTCGTTGCCAACACTGAACTCCCGAGCATCAACTTCCTTCCCTCAACCTGGATCAAATGTGGAGCGGCATGTAGATTAAAATAAATTACTCAATATTTCTCCAGGGAAATCGATATTGTGTAATGCGTACACAGCAGGATCAAGCGAAGCCGTTTGCCGGATTGCCGTATGTTTGGTGCTTCTGGAATGTGCCAGCGTGGAGTCATCAATCAATTGTGATCACTCGCTTTCATTAACGACCTTTTGCCTATCGTTTTCTTGTTCAACTTCCCTCACACACTACCAGTACGCCGGAAGATTGCTCACGACGGCGTAAGAAGATGTTAGATGTGCTCAGCCGCCTTCCACTACCGGCATAGGATGGGAACACAGAATGACGGCGGTGCTCTCGGCTATCATCGAACGCTTCCCATATACGGCTGAAAAGACACGCCTTGCCGGTTCGCTAAGCACAATTCATAAAAGCAAAATTGGAATTGCAAATATGCTTTTTCCTTCCCTGTGAGACTTGATCGTCTCTTACTTTTCCCTAGCAAATTCTCCCTCTCAACGTTCGTCGACACACCAAAAAGACTCGTTTAGTTTGCAGCGGAATGTTTGTGCGCAACAGGAGAAAATACTGCTGCTGTTTCATGAGCACACTCCGGAAGACTTCGTAAGGGCGACGAGACGCCGAGTGTTAGGACGGAAGGCAAAATAGCTACAAAATAAGTGCCAGCGGCAGAACTGAAGCAAGCTTACTGCTTCCCATCGGGCATCGATGTTTCCAAGTGCTCGCCGTTGTTCGCCTAGCCGATTGTTCGACAAAATGATAGTTTCCGCTCAAATGGTTGTCTGTTTGGCGACGCGGTGCCGAAGAGTTTGCACAATGTACGGTTTATGGTAAACATTGCGCGCGCGTTTTTTTTTTTTTTGTTTTCATTTTTCCGGAACTGGGAATAGGGACATCTCCAACGATGGATGAACTTTTCAATACTATCTGTTTGAATGATTACATATGATGTCCCAGTTACACATCTTCACAGCTTCACGGCTGTAATGAGAATATGCGTCTAATATTTAACCTTTATTATCACTAATTTGTGCGAGAATTCTAAACAAAAAACATCAAAATCACTTCTAACACGTTTTTTTTTTATCTAATCTTTCCAAATCTTCCAGTTCCATGAATTGACGGGAGTATTAACCTTGTCAAGATTAAAATTCGCACGCTTTACATACCAAAGTCCTCACTAATCTTGAGGCATTTACAGCTGTTGTGCCCCTCATATCTACTACCAACCAAGCGATTGCGACTACCAAACAAACATACGCGGGAAGACCTATGATAACAATCTAATCGACAGACAGGCGTAAGTATGCTTACTTTTACGCTAGCAATTACTTCACCAATAACCATCACACTTATCGTTATCGTGTTTACCGTTCCTACTCACTCTTAAGGTTTTCGTCTTTCGTCACACTCCAAACATTCACTTTCTTTCGCTTCAATTCACCGTGTCAAGGTAATAAGGTTCTCATTATCTGGACACATCACGACGCCTAATGATACGATGGTACACTCGTAAACAAGGTTTTGTTTTTCTCTGGCTAAACGTCATCTCGCACTTCAAATGCCGTCCGAGCATTCCAATCCATTCCATCCCAGATCGTCACCATGACAACTTCACCGTGGACCTGGCGTTTACTACGCTACAGAAATGAGTATTTAGCATCACTATCCGGTAAGTTGGTTGAACTGTGCTCCATTTTTTTTTCAATTTAGTGTTTGTGGGTCCGTTTCTAATTAGTGTTGTTGTTTTCTTTTTCTTCAGCAACTCTTTGTATCTTCATGGTCGTGTGTACCAGCGCATGGTCCTCACCGGCCCTGCCAAAACTACTGACGGAGCCAAACCCTCCGGTATCGATTACGGCTAATGCTGGTTCCTGGATCGTGTCGATACAAGCTATCGGCGGTATCTTCGGTATGATTCTGGCAGGGCTCACCGTCGACCGACTAGGTCGCAAGTGGCCATTTATCGCAAGCGCTCTTCCGGTGATTGCCGGATGGATTATGATCGCATTAGCGCGAACGTCAGTATTTCTCTACATCGCTCGCTTCCTGTTCGGTGTTTCGTATGGCATTGCGTACGGCATTGTTCCCATCTACATCGGCGAGATCACTTCCGACGGGGTACGCGGTGCAGCAGCTTCACTCATCACGGTAATGGCCAAGCTGGGCATTCTCTTCGAATACTCCATCGGACCGTACGTTAGCTACGAAGTACTTGCTTGGCTTTCAATGCTTGGCCCAGTTCTGTTTCTCAGCACCTTTGTATGGATGCCAGAATCACCACATTATCTTCTCGGTAAGGGATGCACCGACCAAGCACGCGAAAGCCTGCAATGGTTTCGAAGGAACTCGGCCGTTGCGGAGGAACTACACCGTACGCAAAAATCCATCGAACGAACGGCTAGCGAGCGTGGTTCGATGAGGGAACTGTTTCAACCGACTTATCGGAACAATCTCATCATCGTGCTGGTACTTGCCGTCGGTGTGCAGATGTCCGGAATGCAGGCCATTCTCAGCTACGCACAGACTATTTTCTCCCAAATTTCCAGCGATCTCACCGATGCCGAAATGTCCATCGTGCTCGGTGCAGTCCAAATGGTATCCGTGCTGTTTCCGGTTTTTCTGGTCGATCGGCTCGGTCGCCGTCCATTGCTGCTTTGGTCCGTTGCCGGTAGCTTTCTCGGACTGCTGCTTGGTGCCGTCTACTTTACGCTGGACGCGGCGGAAGTGGATGTCGTACGCTTCGGGTGGGTTTCGTTCGTCGGACTTTTGCTGTTCGTCGTATCCTACGCCTTCGGTCTGGCGACCATTCCATTTGCGATCCTGAGTGAAATATTTCCCAAAAACATCCGTGCCTACGCGAATGCACTGTTTGGCATTCTGAGCGGTGGCCTCATCTTTGCCGTGGTGAAGTTGTTCCAGGTCGCGCTTGACAATGTTGGGGCGTATCTACCGTTCTGGGTGTTTACTATCAGCACTGGGCTTACTTTTTTGTTCGTGTTTCTGTACATTCCCGAAACCAAGGGACGCAGTTTGGATGAGGTGCAGGAAATTATTGCCGGTTGGCGAAAGAAGCGACAATCCAAAGTGATTTTAGGAGTGCTTTGAGCGAAATTGTTTATGATTAAAAGTTAAAAGTTGTTCGAAACTAGTGCAGACTAAGTTATATTATTAGAAGCTATTTAAAAAAATCATCATCATTTCCCACCTAAAGAGAGCTAAGAGAAAGGATACATGGGAAAAGTCATGGTGTGCGAAACAAAGAAAACCAAGATCGTATAAACTCTTAAATGATTTTTTGTAACAGACAAGCAGATGTTCATGATTTTAAATTTATTATCAATGTACCAGCAACGGTGAGCAATGAATATATCGCGTTCATCATCAACAACGAAACTTTGGTTATTAATTTTCATCATCCGGAAGGCATCAACCTTGCAAAAGCTGTCATGATGCCGGTTCAACCAGTATACCCTGTAAAAAAAGTTTGGGAAGTCAAAGTTTCATACCTGGCCCATCATAAATTCAATCTGTACTTCATCACAAATGTGCAGTTGTAACAAGAAGTTTGAGTTCTTTATGCTCTCTTTATGCTCGTACCAGACGAAGATATGTCTGGTACGAGCACACAGAACTCCGAAAAATAAAGAAGAACATTCGCATCTCCGACTATAGAAGTTTAAATGTTCTTGTCACGTGTTGCTTCTTGACATAAAATAATTTCAAAAGTTTTTTCTTGCTCGATGTCATTCTTACACGACTATGAGCCTGAATTCGTTCGTTTATGAAGCAGAGAATGAGGCATGGAAATCGATACTTTTCAAACAAGCTTGCCTTAAAGCTCTTATTCTTCCATAATAGAAAAGTAACACGACACCCATTTTCCTATGCAGCCGTCACGCATTTTCAAGTGTGTCATGCTCTGAAATAAAAAAAAAACGGACCAAAGACGGAAGCGCATTCCGTCACGTCTTCCGGATTTATTTTACTCCATCGCTCCGAAAAACCTGTGCCTACAAAAGATGCCACTTCCGGTACTTGGGCTCTAGTAATGGATCATTGCCGTTTGTCGTGCCTTAAACGTGACTTTCAACGAATGAAGTCTTCGTCTTCATGCGCAGGCTGATCCTGTCGTTTTGCCCTTTTCCATCGTATCACTACACTCAGAGAAAGCAACTATTTCGGGGCAATTATTTGTGCTTCACAGCCAGATTCGTTCATTTCCAAGCCAGAACCCTTTTACGGAAGGGAAGAAACGAAGGCAGCACAAACAACCGATTGAATTCGTGCTGCTGCTGCTGCAAAGGGCTTCAATTCGCAAACTACTTCCGGGTGATGTTCTTTGTGGGAGAGCACACAGAAGAAAGGATGTAAAAGCTCAACCCTTTTGGGGCGGAAAAGCCAAAGTAAAACGTGGTCTCTTGTCTCAGAGAAGTAACAAATGAATGGACTTCAATGAACTGTACAGTACGAACGATTCATTCGCCTCATTACATTCTGACACAACGATAGAGTTTATTTAGTTCTTGGTTGTTGGTCACAGTAAGAAGGATGTGTCGGTTCGTAAATCGCAAATGAAGACGATGATAGGATTTTTGTGGGGATAGGATCTTGACGATTCTTTACCTTTTCACAGGTACGTTCTCAGAAGCTTTTAGTGCAATTATTTGGTACATAACTTCAAAGAAGTGTTAAAAACTGTTAATATTTTGTCTTCTCATGAAATTACTCTTGACACACAAATTTAGCCCTGAAACAAACATGTGCTTTCATGTACATGCTTCAAATTTGAATGAAGAATTGTTTGCTCTCTTAACAAACTTGCAGAACGTGGTCTTTACACCAAACATCTACCGCTACCAATTTCATCTCAAAACGGAAACACATATTCTGCGTGAATTTTATAAACCTTACACGTACAAGAAAAGAACATTCATCCTACTTGCACGAAGGGGTCGTTTACCGCATTCCCTAACACACAAAGGCATCGTGACAGCGTAAACAGAGCCATCGACGGAAACATGTCGACGATTCGTAGAAATTAATTTCCGCTCCAACCACAGGCGTTTTACGTTCACAAGCACGGAAAAGCAAATTCACATCATCCAAAAAATCAATCATTCCACTGAAAGGTTCAGGTTTGCCTGAGGAAACAAAATCTCACGGTAGGGAAGTGATTTGCTATTCAGATGTACATATATCTTCCTACCCATAGCCACAAGCATTTGATTCTAACGATTACCTGGAAATCTTTGCTTATCGATACATTTCACCTGTACGACCGGAAACGAATGTCACGTCAAGCAATTCCATTAGACATTTCTGTGAAACGGCAAGTATCGCTCAAGAACGCAAAATGTTTTTATTTGAATGGTGAATGTCCGGAAAGAGGTTACTTTGTAAGAAAGCGAAAAACGGCAAGAACTAACCTAATTTAGATAACACTGTTACGAGGTTAGCGTATCTTTTTTTCTAAATTATTGTTATACGAAAAATCTCTTCGTAACAAAGTAGTTAACAATGAGTAAAAGTGACCTAAAAAGAGATTGCTTACTCCTCAGTTAAGCTTCTACTCAGTTAAAATAGTAAAGATAGCTAGATTCACAGAACAGACAATAGATAATAAACACTAACGATACTTCAGCACATACGCGGGACAAAGCTTAGCTGAAGCACACTCATACTGACATTCCGATATCGAACTGGACGGTACATAATGCTGAATTTGCTGCCGTTGCTTCAGGTATTAATAATACACCGATTAGAAGATGCTTGTCCAATACCACTCGAACCGACTTGTATTTCCATTTAACTTTGTGGACTACGCCATTCGCTGATGTTATACTGACATGCTAAGCACCCACTCGTGATGCTCCATGGTGCTTCCGTTAGATAGCATGATAATCAACGTTTGGCTCTTAAAAAGCCCTGACCTGTAAGCTGTTAGGACCGCCTAGGAATCGAGGTTTTCCCACGTCTCGATGGCATTGATTTACCATCAAGCTAAGAGGCAATAAACTGTGCATAGAATAATATAACACTACCTTTTAACGGTTTTTTACTATCCTTAAAACAATCCCTTTTAAATAGCTTATTCTTTCAACTCTTAAAGGTTAAAGAAAAACTAGAAACCTCAGGTCAAGTAAATAGCAATTTTGAAGATCATTTCTACCCTCATTAGCACTTCATTGGTATCCAATTGCTTCTCTTTTCTATCATTTCTTTCCTGTTTGTTGTTGTGTGAAATACATCTGTTCAAAACTCCTCCTACTGTACTCCTTTTTTTGTCATATGTTTAAAAAAAACATAATCCATTCCCACTCTCGAGCACCATAAATGGAGCGATTACGCCCCGGCTTGGTGCCCATTAAAAATGTCAGAAAAAAGCGATCATAACAACATGGTCGTAATTAAGCGCTGTTCAGATTTGTGCCCTGTTGTCTCTGCAATAATAAATTATAAAACCTTTTTCGTACCCACCTTCGTCTTCCATGGTCCCTGGCCCCAGATCACAGAGCTGGAATGGAAGGTAGCATACCATCATCTATTACGAGACGGTGCCAACCACCCACACCGCTGTCCACAATTAAAATGTCCCTCCCGGGGTTGGGGATAGCTTATCCGAAAGAATAACGAATTTAACCATTTGTGACCTTTTTTTGTCTTCTTTTGCTTCCATTTATTGTTGCGCTGCTTGCTTACATTTTCTAATGCCTTGTCAGCTGACCGGTTTGGAGGGGATAATATAATTAGTTTTCCATGGCCTAAATCCAGCATGGGATGTTCGCGAATCAGCGAACAGAAAACAGAAATGTCCGAAAGAAATTTTGTGAAATAGGTTTTCAATTGGTTGGCGATAAATCTTCCAGGATTATGATTCATCGAAACCATCGTAGAATGCCAAGTTGAGTCACTAATCTTTTCCAAAATTTTTTGTTCTATTCGGGAGGAAAATTATTATAAGCAAACAAAACTGACAAAAATTATTTCAAACGATACTTGGTACTTAACCGTTAAAACCTCATTTTCCTGTTCCAAATCTCATTGACATTAAATAATCAACACTTATCCAACTTTTCACGTCAGTTTAACATTTTAATCCTTTAAATCTATACGAGATTCTCTCTTTTCACGCTCACTCTTTCAGCAAATATATTTTGCATAGTAACGAGCATGCATTCGCTTGTAAAGTTAGCAAAAAACATCCACAAAAACTTTCCCTAGCGTCTGGATAGCAATTATTTTCTGTAAAACTTCAATTGGCAGCAAAAGTTCATCCGTTTCCGGTACCGTGTTTGCATGCTTGAGGAACGATTTTCCATTTAAAAACTTTCACCATCGCATCCACACACGCTTATTTCTTTCGCCGAACACCAAACCTCGACAATGTGGATGTGCAGAACGTAACCGCAGAAAAGTTATCATATTTAGTCCTGGTTAATCAACCAAACCTGCAAGCTGCGTTGAGTTGAAATTTCCCACCCATGTAACTACCGTCATGAGTTGAGTTCTGTCCTATTTTGATAGAGCCAAAATATCCGATGAGCTACAAAAAAGTACCCACAAACACACACTAGCAGAGTGTGGATGCTGTATACATGGGATGTTTTTCGACATTAATGCACCGGGCAGGAAGCTGGTATTTGTACGCATCAAGCCAGCTGCCACCACCGTACGATACGCACTGCCTTTGCTTGTATGGGGGCCTACCGGGAAAAAAAACCTTCCAGCTGCTCAACCGCTCCCCATGCTCAAAACGAATAAAGGCATTATATGGGCTTCGCGCAAAACTCGAATAATAAAATTTTACGATTATTGCCGGCTGCCGTTTCTACACGCCCGTTTGGAGTCGTCGTCGGAGTGCGTCGAGATTGCGTGTTATCGTTTGAGCATCGTTTCGTCTACCGAAACCGTCCGCAACGTTACGCTATATCAGCTAGTTTTTCTCTCACCAACAACATCCCAGCACCGGAGCATATGTTACGCTGGACGCTCAAGCACTGTGTGTCCATTTCCCGGGGTCGAGATTCCGAAACCGAAAGAAAACGTACGAACACAGCAAAAACGAAACGAACATAATCGCTCCACTGCGGCTTCGTTACATATATTACCGGGGGATAAAAAAGGTGACCACCTAATGCAACCGATGTAGACCGTGCGCCACCACATCATGCTCAAAAGCGTAAGATTGTAAATGACGGGGAAATGAACCGATGGCTTACGTATTGGTGTTTGTAATGAAACGTCTATTAGGCCTGTTGCAGCACTTTCCCCCGTTGGGTCGGTTTTGTGGGTTCCCACCTTTCCAGAGGGTCACCTATTCATTGCCTAACGAACGCCGTTGTTTGAATTGGACGGTCAACAGATGGTACACATGGTTCGATTCGACTGGGTACCAAAAGTTCAAGCACAGCACACAAGCTCTACTCACATTATGCGGCTGTTGTAATGTAATGCAAATATTGATCACAGGCACCACACGCTCTGCCGTAATGCATAATAGAAACTCCATTTGCGTACACACTCGAATGTCAAGAGTTCAACATTTGTTTCTTGTTTTATTAGGAGCATAAAATTGTCCAATATTGGGCAGTCCTGGGCAAAAATACCAAACAAATATCACAAATCATTCCTTACAAAGAAAGAACTCCCCTATACAAGTCCCCCCGTTCTTTTGATCTGCTTAACAATGTAATGCGACCATTATGCATTCCAATTTCGTACCTGTCAAAAGTCACCGAAACTTCATCACATCCAGGTGGGGAAAAGAAAGATTTACACCCCGCTTGATGGAGACGCCTAGTGTTTACACTTGGATGGAGACGCCTGGTGTTTGATTGTGTCATATAGTATACGAAATTCGATGGAAACGCATGGTGTATGAATGTCAATGTACCCGACGAGTATGGTTCATAGAAAATAGTGCCAATGCAAACAATGATTACAAAACAAAAAAACCTATACCAAGCACGTCAAACCATTGAAAGCAACATTGTGTCTTCAAAGCAAAGAACGAATGAAACCAAATACATTTGAACCAGCTGAACCAGAAGGTGAAAATTTGGCAATGATAGAACACTGGTTTAGTATGGTGATTGAGCCGACAGTCATTTGTTGAGCCAAATGCAATATGAAACCAAAATAAGCGCCAAAACCGGAAAGCAGTTTTCCACCCCCTTCCCCCTTTCTCGGGCATCGTATCATCCTCGGGCAGTCGGGCAGGATCAAGCGGTGACGTGAAGTGGAAAAGAAATAGAATTGTCACGTTTTCGTTCTTGACATCCTTAACCATGCTTCCTGTCAGATCCATTTTGTGAAAGCAGAAGGCCTGTGACGGCTCTTTGCTCGTGCGGCACATGATTCCTCCATCGATGGGTGGCAGCAGGCCACGGTAATCTTATTTTCGCAGTAATACTGGTTTGAAATTGAATTTCTTTGCACCGCGTTTGGGCGGCCGTATTCGCAAATCATTCGCCACTGGTAAGGTTTGTGCAGGATTTGTCAATTTTTATTTCGCAGAAGGCTTATTGAAGTCAGCTTGCAAATCGTAACTGTGTTTGCGCCACGGTTGTTGGAAAATGTTTTTGAATGTAAGTTACAATGCTCGAGACAGTGACGCCATGACGCATGATGGTTGGTTTATAACATCAGCTGCACGGTAAGCAGACTGTTGCAGTATGAAAATCTTACAAACTTTTAAGCCCTTTCAAGATAGGCAAGAAGAAGTGTGAACAGTTCTGGGGAAAAAATACAACCAATTTTCCGCTTCGTTTCAAGTAAAAGAATGAGACATTACTAAAACAAAATAAAATAAAAAAAAACAACCGTATCATAAAAGCTTTCTTTACTTTAGGAAACTCGATTCCACAGCATGGCTTGGCTTAACACAACCCAGTGATTAAAATCATTTTTCGCCATCCTACCGTTAACGAATGGTAAACAGCCAATCCGCAAAACATACATTCGTTAGCCACGAAACACTGCGTCCAATGTGTTGCGGTGTCCATTTTTTTTCTGCTTTTCTCGTTCTCTCCCTTTGTCTTTGAGCCGTTTATTCTGCGATCACCGGCACAAACGGTGAGTACACAAGCTCGCCAGCTACAACTCAACACGGTACGAGCTTCGAATTGATTGTTTCGTACGTTTCCTTCTGCTCAATGTAGATTGTTTTTCTCGCTTCAAATGATGTTAAACCTTAACGCTTGCTTTGCGTCGTACGTTCACAATTTCGGTGCAAAAATACAACGCCGAAAAAAAACACTCATACACACACTCTCACACAATTCCATATTATGACCGCTTGCCCGCATTCCTTTTATAAATCATGAATAAAATACACATTTCCCTTCATACGTTATTATGCAAATTTATGCCTCGAAACAAACACGATGTTTAAACCTTTCTCGCATTTTCTGCGTTTCTGCTTTGGTTGCTGCTCCGTTCATCTGTTACCATATCAAATCCTTGCGTTCTATTGTTTCTTTGCCCCACTCTACCGACGGGGTGGACGGCTTTTGTCTCTCGACAAACATTCCCATTTCCGATGATGATTTTTTCCGTGACGACAGCCACGTTTGCGTGCGAGAAAACGTGCCCGGTGCGGCGTGTGAAAAGGCTACGTGTTGGTCACCAAGCTCGGCTTCTTGAATTACGAAAATCCTCCACACAAAAATCTGTTCAGATGGTATTCGGTACGACATGTCTTCCCTCCGGGGAGGGGAGAAAAAATCAGTTCACTGGGACGCAACACGTACAGACACACACACACACATACAGAAAGATGCTTTCAAAACAATAAACAAACATGTTTGCTGTGAATGTCAACACCACAACAAGAGGAAATCTTGCCAGATAAAAAATGACCAAAAAAGAATGGCCTGAAACCAGGAAGACGCCATTATTTCTCGGATCAGCGCTATTCCATCCGGTAGAATGCTGAGCTAGAATCAAGTGCACAAAAAAAAAAACGATAACCCAACACGTTGAGCTTAGTCAACCAGTCAAGCAAGACTTTTGACTTTTTTGTGGATTAATATCTTTTGCGGATTGTTCTCGTACTGTTATCTTCTTCCCTAAAAAAAACTGTATTGTCCTGTGTGATGTTTTCATCTGCGAGCAGGACCCTTTCTTTTCATTCTGCTGCATGATTACTATTCTAGGGATCCTCACATTCTCTAGAATGAAAAAGAAATATACACAAAGTGATGTATTAAAACCACATGAAGACTAACAAAATGGCATTTGATTTGCACACAGCAATACGTTTTGATTGAAAACTCCCCAAGGAAACATTTCACACCCAACGCTTATCTGCCGGGTGTGAATCATTTTCAATTATGATCCGATGGTTTGTACCCTGTCCAGTGCAGACATTTTACCTTTGATCAGTACAACCGTACATACATCTTATTCGTAGAACCATTTCACCCATTGAGCCATTCTTCACACCCAACTCACTTCTATCCGAACGCGCTCGAATGTTTTTTGTACTTCCCGGAAACGGTTTATGCTTACTGCCAGTACCAATTTTGATCCCTGCTGTTCTATTGCAAAACTCGAGTGGTATTTGATTTTATTCGGTATCTTCTTCCGTACACCGCAAACCGCAGAAACACACACCGATTTTTCAGTCTGTCGAGCCTGAATGGCAAATTTTCGCTAAAGCTGAACGATTCGTTCCACTTTAAAACCACTCGGTGACTAGGTGCTCCTGGCGGTGTGCATTCAGCATTTGAATGTTTTTTTTTCTTGCTCATGATTCAACCACAACCGTCACATCCATTCAACGGACTGTTGGGAATGTAAAACCATTCAAAAGCAAGTTTTTCTCCCAAGTCGTCTTACTCACCATGATGGCTAAAGTGCACCCTGCGGACGGTTGAATTCTCCAAGGAGCTTGTCATCTTACCACCCGCCGTTTGTATGCGCTATTCAAAATCAATGCACCGAAGAAATGGTCGATTTTGCATTCAAACGTTTTCGCACCTTTCCAAGTATGGCCCTGAGAACAGAGATCCTTTAAAAATATCATCCGTGGAGACACTGTTTAACATCGCCAGCTCCTCTACGTAGAATGCTGTTTTGATGAGTGGATTGTCATAAAAACGGTTGACACAGCATTACCGTGTAAGAGCAAAACCTTCTCCTTTCTTATCTTAGATTGGAAGGAACTAGTCTCGAAGGGCAGTGGATAACGGTTTCCATACGTTGGTTGAACAAAGGCACAAACAATGCTGATCCTTAAAATGGAAGACAAGGGAAATTCTGTTAGGGCCTGGCCATTTTGAGTAGGTTCTTATGCACGGTACTTTACGACAAGGGTGCTTATCGATAAACAAGCAAAACCAGTACAGGTTACTAATAGAATTGACCTTCATTAAGGAGGTTCAATAGGAACTTATGACGATCCACCTTGTTGGAATATATGGCAGTAAATGATATCTAAGAGCTTCTCAATGGAATATCTAAACTTAAATAGATAATCGACCGTTTAAGACATGCATCATCCTGGCTCTTGCTCTTATATGTCCATATGCGTTTATATTTAGTAAAATAGAACAAATGAACCCTATTTTCCATAGAATCGTCCACTTCACCCTACGATCAACAGAGTTCACTCTCATTCACATGGTTCATTGCATCACATTTGCCACAAAAAGAAATTCTGACATTCGTCCACCTCTTATCTACAGGGAGTTCACCGTGAAGATACAAGCCAACATACACGTAGCTGGCGAAAAAGAAAACAACAACATCCAACCTCACATTTTTGTCCAGTGACCTACTCCCCCCTATAAGCGATACGTGATGTAGAAAGCGACACTGAATGGAAAGCTTTTTCCCTCAGATGGGAAAGCGTGTGTTGTGGTGCGTATGTGTGCGAATATACCAACAAGACCAATCCCTTCACAACCACTACCTTATCGACTGCAAGTCACAAGCAACAGCCGGTATGAATACATCCGGTTTCCCCATTTTTCTCCTCCTGAAACTCTGACAGGGGAAATTTAATCTGTCAAACGTTTCCGATCCCGAACCGAACACAATGCTGTCAGTTAGAGCGTTCGGGAAGCACGAAGCAGAGCTTAGCAATCTCTCTCCTATTTTTCGAGCGGTTTTACTTTACCTCGCGCAGATCCTGATTTACTCCAGTTTAGCTCGGGACATCAGCGTGCATAGTGGAGCGTGTAACAAGCGGTTTATGGTGCGGGATTTCTGATTCTTACGTCAAATTTTGTTGCGTGAAGTTTACAGTCGTTTGTTGCGCTCGCTTCAAATGATGTTGTTTAAGAGTTGTAGTGGCGACAGTGTAGTGGCATGAAAACCGCATTCAATTATTGGCAGAAACCGACCGTCCAATCGTAGTTTATCGAGCTGTGGAAAGTTTTGACCAACTTGCAGAGGATAATGGAGCGAAAAAACTGGTGCCATTCGGTAAGTCTTTCACTCCTTTGAGTCAGCTAGCAACGATGGAGACTTTCACACCCTTATCTTGAAGTCATTATACTGCGAAGCGTGATACAGATTCTCCACAGCACGGATAAATATGATGAACACCAGAAGTAATTACACAGCATTACGATGACGATATTTAAGCCCATGATTACGTTGGTTATAATGCTGATAATCTGCAACGGTCACATCATTATAGCATAGTTTACGAATTAATTTACGGCTGTATCGTCGGCGGGTTTGTTCGATCCAGAGAATTCCTCCCCTGTGGAACGAACGGAATGTTTAGCATGTTAATGAAACAAATAAGACTCTGGAAAGTTCGTGAGAAGAAAGAAGGTACAGCAAATAGTGACATTACACTGTTGGGAGATGTCCACAAATCTGACTTTAAATCCTTGTTAAGGAAATGTTGTTTTGTGCTGGTGAACGATATACACTTTAAAATCCGTAGCCATAGCGACGAAAACAAGCTTGGGAGGAATCATATTGCTACTACCCGTTAATGTAACGCTCCCCATCGTACCCCTAAGCTTGTTCCCGCTTGTGATTCGTTCGATAAACTCTCGCTCCAAACAATGCTGCCATACTCTCCCTAAAGTACACTTAAATTGTGATGAATGAAGCGTTTCATAGTTTGAGAGTCTAGTGGATAAACGGGAAAAGGGGCAAGCCTCGTAAAGCGAGACTTGAGCGGAACGTCTTTCGGTTTTCTTTTCCCTTTCCACGACGATCGTGATCCCTGGAGTAATAAAAGCAAAGTGAACCCCAAAACACACCATTTCCCAGCGAATAAACGATGAGAGGTAGATTGTGCGATGATGGCGGGATAATGCTTTGCCTTCCCGGCCTTTGCACGTACGCTGGAAATTTAATATCTGCCTGTCTGCTTCTCGTTGGACTAATATTTTCTGTCTGGGAGCTGATTTCGGCAAAGTTCACTACAAATAAAGTTACAGCGACTGAAGCGGGTGGGAAGACGCGCTGCGCTGAGAAGCTTAATGGCTGACAACGCTTTAAAAAAGGAACAGTTGGGAACTGAACGAGGCCACACACACAACACATGACAACAAAAGACCAGCTGACATCAACCTCAACAACTGTTGTTTGTTTGGATCTAAAGAAAAGCACCCAGGAAAACGACTCCAAACCACAAATTCTTTACTGTGCCTTGTAAGATGATCCTCGGAGTTAAGAGAGTTTATTTTCCATTTTGCTTTCTGACTGGTCGGCGTCAGATGATGTTGTTCTACAAACGAAATCATCCTCAAACTGTTTGTCTCATTCAGGACGCGAATCGCTTTCAACTTTTGACCCCCCATAAACCGAATTTTTTATTTGTACTTTGTGGAAAACGGTTGGCTCTGTTTTTCTTAACTTAAACTCCATTGTTGATGAAAACAAACAACAACTTGTCATGTCTATTCCTGGCCACCAGTGTAGTTCAGTAGGGGAAGATGCACGCCATCATTCGAGCACATAATTTATAAACTTTCTTCAACTTTTAAAGCTCCAAACAAGTTACTTTCCAGCTCGTCGGATGTATCTTCCAAAAGGTGGTAAGATACAAGCCACATTACTTTGCTCTTTTCAGCATCTGTAAAGCGTTTTCCTTCCAACAATATCCTGGACTCTATAGATCTACTGCTAAACAATCGTCCATGATTAGCGCATCCTCAGGCTAAACCATCCATCACAACTATACTAATGATTGCATACAAACTACATTCACTACCCAATTATTTACCACCATTGTCTCTTGTTGGAAAAGGAAAATCAACAACGTACTTCGAACCATCGTTTCTTCTTTTGCAACATTCACCTTGTCAAACAAGATTCGCTAGAAAAATCACCTTATTAGGCTACCTACGCCCCAAAACCCCCCTAAAGACACACTCTCTAATGAGACCTTCCGGGCTAACACCGTGCACCTTTGCGCAGTGCCTACGCCTTTGGTCTTCCACGAGATGATAAAGCTGCTTGGATGCTGTGTACCGCCACGATGAGTTCTATAGAAAAGAAATGTGAAACAATATCTCACAGCAGTCGTAAGCAACGAGTCATTTATCAACCTCAAACCATTTTTCCCTCCGGTGAACGATGAATTGGTAAAATGTGTTCGTGCCGAATGTGTTGAACGTTCGACGTCAAGGTTAAAGTCATCAAATAATGGTGCTTTTGGCCTGTCCAGCTGAGGACAAACGCAGACAGGATCATCAATTATCTTCAATAGAAAACGATGAACCGTTTTGTGAATACTAAATGCTAAATACCTCGTTACACAAGTCGGTTTTACTGTGACTGTTTAATATTAAACAAGCAGATTCGGAAAGTATTAAAAAATCTTCAAAGAGTACAATTCTATCTTTAAAATTCAGGCATCCCTTAGAGAATGCTCAATTCCCACCCAATCATTGCCATTCATGATATGCCTCTTCAGAGAATAACTGTCATATCCTATCAGTCGACGGCAGGCTTTAATCTTCAATTCTCAACCAACACGCATGAAAACAACAATGCATAATAAAAACAGCATCCAACACCCAACACGCACATCAGCACGCGTCGCAAAAAGTGAGCTCTTAAAAGTTTTTCTTTCACATCCTTCGGGCACCCTTTCGAAAGGCGAAAAAAGGGATGCTTCAAAGGGCATTTAGTTTACATACACGATATGCTATTTCTTCACCTCCTTCTGACATCGACATGCTTGTGCGTGTTTGATACGAAATGTGCTTATCGCAAAGAAAAACGCAAACTTTGCTCCCGGACGGCAAGGATACGATGAAGAAAATAACTTTGCAAAAAGAGAAACACGCTTCCATTTAACCTTTCTATTTTGTTCTCTCTTCAGGACGAAGGAGTTATCGATGTCATTTTGCAAGTTTGGTGGTGGTTATTTATGTCAACCATAAGTGAAATTTATAACCAAGCTTATAGCAAACCTTCCATCTCCATCACGTCTCATCGGGACGTCCTCACATTTCTATTCGATCGGAAAAGAGAGCCTACGATTCTCTGCTTCCCTAATAACACTCGTCATGATCCATGAATAATATGGGACCATTATGAGCACATTAGGCCGTCCAAGGCCGTCAACCCAAAAGGAGCTGAGAAACGCCTTGAACTTGAATCTGGCTCGGGTGACCCAATACATACATATGTCCTGATTGTTAAGGGACGATAGCAACAAAAACCTGGTTCTACGCCTGCTCTACGCCTATCGTGTACAGGAAAAGAAGTGTTTATTGAGCCTAAACCATGTGTCTAAACAAAAGCACACAACTAAGGTCTTTTTGGGGTTGTTTCAATCCAGAAGACTATGCACACCTAGAACCTTGTTTCTTTGTTCTTACGGGCAGACATTTTCATGATGCTCATGTAGTAAGAAAAGCGAAAAGCCCAACGAACATTAACGAGCTGGGATGTAGCAGCTATAATAAAACCTACCAATGTGTAGACTATGACACATCCCACAAGAAGGGTTTATAATGTGGAAGAACTCCACTTTGTTATCTTCTTTTCATTGCACAGCATGCATTACTGTACCTATTGTATGCTTACATGAAGATGATCTTTGTGACATTGAAATGTGGCGTCTATTTCCATACAGCTTAAATGCAGTGCTTTTATCTCGCTTTGTGCGTAACTCATACTTATCTGTAAAACAATACCTTAAAAAGCATATTGTAGCTACCAACAAGACGTTTAACATCGATCAGCTCGTTATGACATTTCCCCTGCTAGCTCCATTCCTGGTGGACTCCGGAAATACGCACATTTTGTAGGGAATGTTGGCAATAACAGGATGGCACAATTCTCAAGCCCATCTTGCCGTCCGCTTTGTTAAACGGTTTGATTTATGAGCTTTAAAACAATGCTCGTTAGTTAGGGATACAAGACGGAAGCATCTACTCACGACTGTCTAAGAGGTTCGGAGTAGAGCTACTACTGCACATGGCGGCAAACACTTCGCAAGAACCCATTGCTGAACAATGAAAAGTGATCTCAAAGCACCAGGAAACGCGACAATGATTCATGTCGTGAAGAAGTGCTTGCCGTCGGCGAACATGATTCGTGACAGATCAACCAACATGCGAACATGCATTGTGAGAGTGTGAGCACGTGTGCCGAATGGTTGAAGGCGCGCTTCAATATGCAAAACTTCCGTCCTCGGAACACACATTTCGCCGGTGTAAAGTAACAGTAAACTCAGAGGGTTGATCGTTATCAACTTGCAGAAGAATCTCAATAAATGAAGTGTGAGAAAGTTATGAGCGCGTACTTAACGACATAATTTCGTTTTAATGGCACTTTGCGCCAGGAGAGTGTCTTCATTAGCAACTTTTGACGGCGTAGATTTTTCAGGTTATGAGTTCATAGCATCGTGCTGATGCTATGATGTTGAAAATGGTGCATTGGAACTTCATGTTGGGTACATCGATTTCTAAATTAATGCAACGCTACGTCCCACAACACAAAGTGATCGAATAATGTAAATTGACAGTAAGAAAAATACTTCAACACGGCCTATAATCACCCTACTTAAAGCAATCGTTGTAACAAGCATCTGGTTACAGCTCAATTTTTATCATCTACCGTTTCATATGTGCCGACACCTTTCCCTTCACATCAATTATTCATGGCCTTACGCGTAACATGTCAGGGCGACGTTCTAATCCAACCCATCCATTTGCTTTCCCAATCATCTTCAAACAAAAAGCAAAGTGCGCCTCTAATCCTCAACGGAAAACCAACAACCAGAATAATCGAAAGAACGATGTCTAAAGTTTTCAGTTCGACCTTCATCATCAAACTTGGGGTCGACGCCTTCAACGTACTCAAACCATTGGATGTGTTGCATTAACAAATTAATTTCTTGCCTACCTTTTCCCTTCTTCAACTTTTCACCAAACCACGAGAAAAGTGTTCTTACATTCATCGAAGATGTGTCTTAGTTTTCCGCCCTTTGAAGAGGAAGGTAAACTTTGAACGAACTGTAATTTTTAAACTCCCTACCACTCCCACGACCACTTCCCGCTTTCTCATTGCTGCTTTCCATGTTGACAAACACAAACTCTACTCTTTCCACATTGTTCCTGATCCGGAGTCTTTTTCGTTCCGAACTTTGTTACGTAAAATACTCCAACCGAGACGCGTGTGCCCTACATTCACCCACATTCACTCCATTTCCGGTTGATGGTTCTAATCAGCATGTGAGGCCATGTTGTGATGGTTTACTTCAATTTCCATTCATGGTTTTGGCGGGTCGTCTTTAAACTCTTAAAAAAGACCCATCACTCTGTCATTTCAGGTAGCTCACTCACTCACTCACTCTCGTACGTCACACGTGTTGTAAGGTGATCTGTTTGGGAAAATTATGAATGGGATTTTATGTTCCGTCAGCTTCCAATGTTTTTGTCGTTTACTTTTTGCGCGAAGAAGTGCTTCAAAGCATAAAAGTTCCCAAAACAAGCATTAAACATTTTCCTCCTGTTTCTGTTGGCTTGAATAATAAGTAATCTGCCTTACAAGCAATGAAAATATCGGAAACGGTATCTTCCAAAAGACAAATACAATGCTCACCCACACGATGTGTCGTTTTATGGTTTTTGAGCACCTAAGTAAGTAGAACACTTTGATCCTGGCGAATAAAAAAGCAGTTTCATTTGCACAATTCGATTTAATGTTACATGATTGCTTTTTCCTATTTATTACCGTACTCTTCTGCTGAAACAAATTGGAATATAAAAAGTCTTTTCGTTGGAACCTCTTCCAGCACCACAATTGCAAATAAGAGGAAAACATTTCCACAACCATTCGACGTTCTTTTTATTATGTTTTACTATGGCTTGGTAACGACATTACTCAAAATTGAATTTCAATCGTCACTCGACTCAACTACTGATATCCACACGATAGCTTTTTTCGAAGGTGCTGGTCTTGAGTTCTCCGAGATTTCCAATTGCATCTTGTTTTATTCAACTCAACGGTCCTTCTGCGACTTTTCTTTTGACTCTCAACTTCACACATTCGAAGCCTTTTTCCACTGTTTTTAAGTTTTTATTTGCCTATCCATCTTCATAAGTGCAAACATGTGACTTAACCCGACTGACCCTCACATGTCCCCTTCAACCACGAATCTTTTCACCTCGAAATGGACGACTTTGGTCAACGAACCAGTCACGTACTTTAAATTGTGAACAAATATCTTCAACTTTATTACATTCCCGGGCACCTTCCAATTGCTGCCAGTCCGGTTTTGTTCTTTTCGTCTCAATTGCTCAATCTCACACTGCTCAAGCCCAACGGTCTCTCACACACATTGTTACAACCTCGGCTCGCATTTCATTTCACCGTTGGGTGAGTGGGTTTATTGAATTTTTTCCATCTGCATCGACGGAAAAGCAACGTCGTCCACCCGAAGAGGACACCCAACTAACGTGTGGATCAATATGTGGAGATCCCTAAAGGGTTACCCTTCCTGTGGCCAGCTGCGTCCAAACGATTCTGTGACACATATGTGTGCGTTTTTGCTTGGAAGAGCTTTCAAGAATTGGAGATGAAATAACAACCGCCCGAGAGACGAGACGAATGCAAACGAATGGGTGAAGCATACAAAGTCAAAGCCTTTGCCGAGCCACCACGATATCAACAAATCCCAACCCTATCCAGTGTCACAGCACATCGAGCGGTGGAACATTAAAATGAAATGACTGCTGGAAATAACAGGCAGAACAGAAACAGAAGGTGGATGGGAAAAATGGTAAACACAAAAGAAGATATGTCACGGTCACAGAGAGCTCTTTTTTGCTGCAACGAGCTTAAAGCAAACTGGTACTGGTAGCAGGAAAACCAAAAAGAAAATCATAATAATACCAGTTCTAAGGACCAAAAGCGAACGAAACGAATGGTACAATATGCAGACAGACGATAGTAAGAAACAAAAACTACAACAGCCACAGCATAACATCAACGTCAACAGTATGACTTTGTGACGGCGAGAGTTGAAAGAAGAGATGATTTCAAGCCCAAAGAACGAACGTGACGTTTTCGGCAACAACAGGGAACATTTCTTCATGCAACCCATAAAGATTCTGCCGTGATTTTATTCGTTTCGTTTTGCACCAACATCAGCTACTGTACGTCACCGTCTTGAATACATATCATCGATTGTCAGCCAGTTGTTTCGGCTGCAGGTTCTTTATGTTGCCGATGTGAGTGCCGCATTTTGTAGCAAATGCATCATGCTCACATTTGGATCTCGTCGTTTATCGCAACCAACCACACAGAGCAAGTGTATCAACTAAAGAAATATTGTCTGCTGGAGTTGATGCTTCGAGCAAACACTCGCCGATAAGTGCCGACCGAGCAAATTGAAGCTTAACGTTGAGCTTTCTATCCGGCACAATTTCAATCCTTTTTCTGAATAGTCTGTTTTCTGCATGAGAAAGAGATGACGACGTTATGATAGATTTTCCAAGGAAGTTAAACTGTACAGAAGAAAAAATTTAAAAGAAAAGCTCGGGACTTAAACAACTCAATGTACAATATTGCTAAAAAATTAAAGACAGAATCCTCTTTAGCTACACCCAACAAAATCTCAGATTCACTCTGCTTCTTGATCTATTCCTTCATAATCTAACACACACTCCCATCACACATGAGTAAACCTACCGTGAACTCTGGACAAAAAACAGAACCAGACCGATTCTTGCAAAATATGCTACAGGCCGTTTAGACGGCTACAACAAAGTCCCCGGAAGGAAAAACCAACCCCAAAGGAGGCTTGTGCTGTGACCAAAAAAGGTTAATTTAATTTCTGGCTACGTTTTTCTCGATCGTTTGTTCCATTATCTATCCTCGGTGGTTTACCTCTTCGTGCCTTCTTCTGGGAACAATCTGAGTCCTGTTTTTCTTTGACTGCTTCATAGCATTCCCGGTCGAGATTCATGGGCGTCTCAGGGGAGATGTTCTCTAATTTATTTCGTCTCATAAACGGGTTTCTCTGTGCCTAAACCTCACAGTCGACCATTCGACAAATAGATTCAATCTTTGCCTTTGACGTACGTGCTTCCCTTTTAGAACAGAAATCCTGATGAAGTAGAAGAAATCTGTGCAAACAATTGTTTCGCAACGATTCAGAGTTGAAAGCGACGAGATTTTTGACTATAAAAAATAAATTCGTGCCGATTGAAATGTCTTAAAAGCTAATCAATGACAACTTTGTAGAGTGGTGTAAGATGGAGCTGGTTCTTAAAGCAACTCCCTAAGCCGCAAGATCATGAGCTAATACTGTTTTGAACGGTTTAGATGATTCTATTTCTTTGTTTGCTTCTTCGAAGAAAAAAAAAACATTCCAATACGATGCCCTTCTGATTTCGATTTCCATCCAGATGGGTATGATTCCTATCTATCAAATGGTAACCACAAGCAGCATCCTTTGAAGCACACATGAACATCCTTTCACATCAATTTGGGGTTGACAGTTTGACAGCGAGATGCTAAAAAGGACTGATACCCATGCAAGAAATCCTCCTTTTTTTGTCAAAGGGCCGTTTTATTTTCCCTTCTCAGTGAGGGTGAAACGATGATGAAAAATCACAACACGTGTCTCCTTCTTTGCTTCTGCTTAGTCCGTCGATTTATGCCAAAATGGTTGATCGGATCAAAGAATCAATCGTAGGCTGCTCCGAAGGCGGTTTTCGATTGCGCGTTTGTTAACCTGTGATCTTTTGATTTGTAATGGATTAAGCTGTCTTAGCATGAAATTGTTATTTGGATGCATAAAAGAGTTTTCCAAAATTATAAATTATAAACGAAAACAAGCTAGTTTTGCGTACAAATAACCCTCCAGTTAGTGCCTTGAACATGTTGCATATGGCTTAATTAAACAGAAAGCTTTCAATAAATCACAATCGTCCTTCTGTTCTACGAATTCACTGAAATGTTTCTGTCCACAACAATGATTCTGATGAAACGCAGGACAAATTGTCTATTCCCTAGCCAACACCGAACGATGTCCGTTTCCCTGACCGGAAGCTACTCCGCAGCAGCTTTCGTATCCTTATCGCAACACCCTCGAAAGACGTCTTTACATCCATGTTTTGAGCTATAAATTCGCAGTACCGGAATCGCTAGGTACAACAGTTTTTCCTACAACAGAACCTTCTCGCTTGGATCATTTATCGTACAAACAGACATCGGTTTGCGATAGGATTTGTGATTGAGAAGGCTTATGTGTAGCATTTTCCACAGCAACAAACTCTTAGCACAAGAGTGAGCTAATAGAGGCGAGAGCGAGAGTGAAAAAAGGGACTGAACGTAACAGTGAGTGATGTAAAGAATACAGCAACACATTCAACATCTATTCCAGATGACGATTAGAAGCGACGAGACATTTTTCCATCCCGAACATCCATTCCAGCATCCCAGAGATCGGAATGGCAAGATATATGGTCAAAAATTCATTATTGATGGGATTCGATGGTTGTTGGCTTCCAAAGTTTTGCTCCCTTTCTGTGTATTTCTTTCTCTCCTTCCCTCTATCAGACTCATGTTTCCGCTAGTCAACAACGAAGAATAACCGTTTTTGGAAGCATGTGTAGAAGAAAAAACTTCAGCTCTCCGAACAAGGCCAACCCCGGATATCCGCTTCCTTCGGGGAAATTCGATCGAATTGGAATGAAGAGATGAAAAGCAGGGATGAGAAGCAACAAGAAAACTTCAGACCATAAACCCAAACAACCACCACGAACACGTTGGTAAGAGGCCACAGCTACAACAGCTTCAATTTCTGGACAGCATTTAGTCAGCAGGAATGGACCGATTTTCCTGCAACGCTTGCAAAACTCCTAGACATGAGCATACTTTGCATAATGTACAGAGTGTATCGTTCGATTTTTGACATCATGTGCACGCTTCATCGAACAAACTCGCCTGGGAAACATGCCGGCGTAGGGTTAAACTACACATATTCATGAGTTTTCACAAAACAATCAAACATGGTTCATGTTCCCTTGCAGGGTATCCTTGCTGCATGGCTAGATAAAGTAAAGCTGGGTGTATTTTTTTACCCAAAACATTCGCTTCTCAGTTTCGTATAGATGTATTAAAATATTTTAAAAACGTCTTTACAATAAACACAAAAAATATACAGTACCTCATACCTGGAATCAAATGTGTTCCATTTCTCATTCGTAAAATTTACTCTTCTAAAATAAACTCAGCGTACAAGTGCCTCGCAGCCACGTGCAACGTACAGCATTATTTAAAGCGTATGCAGCAAAGTACACACCATCGTCTCGAATTGCTTTCAGACGTGATTTGTTCTTGGGACGGAAATTTCAATTTGTTCAGTTGAAATTTATTAAGCGCAATAAAGCATAATAAAATAATCCATTAAAGTGGATCCTTTTTCGCCCAACGGCCAACTCCGATTGCATCCTGATGATGCCACTCTGCATCCTCAACGCTCATTGGATTATAAATTCCAGACAGGATTCGCTACTCAAAATCTTCATTTTTATTATCGCTTCACCAGCACCCTGCAGTGTTAGAATAAAATTCAAAGACGAATAGGGTCAAACGGAAAAGACCCAATTGCGTTCATTCAAGCGAGTCTAATAATCGATTATAGATGCAATTCTACCATTCATAACACGGAGCATCGTTCTACTGTAAAATATGAACTAAATTGAGTTTAAATTTCAAGATTTTATACTTTAATCTGTGCTTTTTGGAACGTGCTTTTTTCTCGTATAAATTATGAAATTATGTTTGTTTTTTTTACGTTTTTTGAATGAAGCTTCAAACTGTTTATGTCATCGAATACATACAAATTCGTTGTACGAATGCATATTTTTCTCTTCAAAAAACAACGTCGTGATAAGTTTAAGGGGGATGTTGCTATGTCTGTGGTTTATGTTACGGTTATTGGATTAGTTGTTTGTGAGGGCATCGCCCTTCGGCAAGCGTCGGAAGCATCGGCCAAGTGTCCGAGAAGTGTTTGCACGCTGGTCCAGAGCCCGCTGTATGTTTAGCTATGTTTGATTAATAAATCATAAATCAATTTACGCTCACAGTCACACCACATGTGTTAGTGGGCGCGCGCGTTTGAGGGAGGACTTCCGTTGCTAGGCCTAATGGTCGCCAATGCCCTATTATCGATGCATCCAACATACACACAGAGTTGCTCTTTTTCTACTCTTCTTTAGTAGCATCGGCATTATATCGATCGATGCTCTTGTTTGGACGGTCTATCATAGACACTGATTTTGTAGGCCCGAAACGTCCCATATCGTGCAGACCCTATCCAACCCACCATCCCTGGTCATCGTCCTCTGATACCAGTTTGGCAGCTTTGGCAGCTGTCAGAACTGGTCAGGATAGCAATTTGATTAATTAACCTACATTCAATTTATTGTCACTTTTAGCAGCCCAGCCGACCTCGTAATCACACGCCAAACGAGATTCGTCCCGCGAGACCTATGGCTGGTCACATTTTGATTTTGTTTTTTTGCGTCAACAAACACGTACATCAAACAGGGGAAAATCATACTGCTTTTAGATATCGCTCAAACTTCCAAAAGCCCATCAAACAAGGCTTAAAAGGTTCTCCGTGTCTCTTCGCTTTCCAGTACCAGTGGTCCAGCAGTTCGGGACACTCATTTGCGTAACTAATTGATGCGAAAGAATATTTATTCACTTTTTACTCTACGACCTCCCATAAGCCTTGTTTTCGTGAAACTCTTTGAACACCAAGGAAGTGAACACATTTTCCCACTACCCAAACGAGTAGAAGCGATCTCGTTCGATATCGTTCGGTGCCAAATTTGTCCGTGGGCCTTTTTTTACTTTTAATTTAGCAAAGGAAAAAGAGACAGAAAAAAGGACAAGTTAGCTTTAAAAGGCTCTAAACGAGGCGTATCCCTCATTTGCGTACTCACACGAGCAACTCACACGAAGGTCCTTGCCCTGCGAGAACCTTTCGATATTAATGAATGCGCCGTACGGTTCTCTTCTGTGTTTGAATTCGATGATCGAGATAAACCGGTGATGATGAGGCAGTTTCTAATCCTTCGTGGGGTTTAATTACCAGCAGACGAAAAAAGTGAACTTTCGGATAAGCTCTGGGTCGATTATCTACCCATTGAACTTTCGGGAAGCGAAAGGTGTACACTGCTTAAGCTTAAATCGGTTGAGCGTGGGGGATTATTGAAATTTTCCTTGAATCTATTTTTGAGGACTTCTAATGAAATTAAAGCTTCTTTGGTTGTGTAAATTTGTGTAATAAATAAAGCCAATTATCAAAGTGAATTATGAGATCAAAACATCGCATGTTCTCCTCTTAATAAACACCTTTCAACGCCTGTATAGAAAAATTCCAGCAACTCTTAACGCCTCATCAAGAACACTTATTGACCATTTAACAAAATGATTCTTTATTTATCGTTAGCAAAGATTAATCTTCTTCGATTTTACCTGTGATTTGAGGACCTCAGTAAACGCAGGTAGCATATAGTTTTTCTCGCTACATATATTCATATCCGCGACCAAATAAATTGCACAAGACCCCAGAAGGCCCATCCGGTGGGCGAAAGTGATTTGTTTCCCGGTTCGAAAAGAATTCCGTGTTTCATCCCATTTGATCCTTTTACGGCAATCGAAGTACAAAACCCGCCAGTCACGCATCGGGCAAAATTCACTGCACGATGAATAAATTCGTTAAACTCCCCGGAAAGTCAAATACTGCTCGATTCGAGGCACGTCCGCAATACTTAACATGGCTCCCACCGAATAATGGAGGCAAAACGCTATTGATTTAGGCCCGTTTTACCGGAATTCGTGATTGCGTGGCTTATGTAAGTCGGAAGCTGTTGTTATTTTGGCCCGGTGAGCCGTGGAACTGACGATGAAACTCGGGTGAAAGTGGGAGTGAGCGAACGTGAAAATTGCATCGAAAGCTTAGGGTATCCTGAGAAAATCCTGATGGATAAATCAAATTATCGATCATGATAGGGAAAAGCGAGCTACCCGTGTTGTTCATGTGCGGAAACAATCGACCGGAATCCTATTCAGGATGTTATTGGTATTGAACGTGGGTTTAATTTGTTTCCACTAACTTTATTACAATCTTTTTAGTGTTTGTCAATAAATACAGTTTTAGTACAGTTTTAGTATATTCTGTATGAGAAACACTAAAATACTGACATCATCCTTAATTCATCTTAAGAAAACCATCTAATCATGAACTACCAGGCGTCTCCATCGACCATCCGAACAGAAATATCCTCACGTTTTCCACGCTAACAAGCAAGACATGAAGCCATCACCATTCGTTTCTCTTTTCCAGCTAATGAACTAACTCAATGATAACATTTATTGGTAAAATTATACCTCTCCATTAATTGGCGAAACTCACACCCAACCCTAATGCTCACCTTGACTCACGCATGAGTGACTTCACCATCCATCATTGTTGCTTTGTTGTTAGATCGCTATCACGCAACAAGACCAGCGTTAATCACATGGCCAATAATGAGAGCGCATGTAGCCAAACGAACCCACACGAACTCCTTGAAGGAAAAATATCCTCACAACACAAAAATAGCACTTGAAGGCGATCAACAAGGACTGGTAGGAACGATAACGAGAAGAAGAAGTGAAACTTACTCACAGCAACATCACCGGTACGAGCTTTAAGCACCACACCATAGCTACCACTATTAGCTTGAAGCGGATCTCGAGTGTGCTCGTTAGCCGGGGCGCTTAGCCGAGTCTTTTCCGTTGCCCGATGATCCTTAGCACCCTTGCTTAGCTGAAGAAGCATCGACCGTTTCAACATAAGCACCAGCTACATAAATACATTATCGTGGTTTCCTCGCCTGGAGTTTCCTCTCTTTTCATTGATTCCTTCTGCTTCTTCCCTTAGCGTTCTTTCGCTGAAGGACGATATTTGTCCGCTTGATTCGGTAACAGTCTTAATAGGATAAATCATTCCACCGAATTTGGTCCAAATGTTTGGAATCATGATTAAACGAACAAGCATCATTGGTGTGGATGAAGCGGAGGATTGATCTGAAGGACAGAAACACACATTGGGCCTTAAATTCTCTGTGCTCAGTCATTCGTGTGAACTGTTCCTGGAAGGTTTATATTTATCTTGCCAACTTTACTAATCAATGAGCTGTTAAAATATTTTGTGGGATGTATAAAATACTTAAGAGCAAATATTTGGTATAATCTGGTGTTACATCATGGTTTCACAGTATTTTCCACCTCGCGCTTTTGTCTGCCTGACTGTCATTTTGACCGATTTTCCAGGAATACTTAAAAATACGATGAAATTTATAAAAAATTATTGCCTTCCGATGGGAAAACAATAACTTTAGCAAAATGAATAAATCACAATCACGCTACATAACTATCAATTCCATCCCATGACACGAAACGAAACCCCATTAGTTAGTGAGAACAGTTTTGATGAGCCGAAACGAAACAGATTTATGACCATCGAGCACGAAAGCAATTACAGCAAATATGATTGGAACATTTTTCTTTCCTTCTCACTGTCACAGACCGGGAACTCACAAAGCCTCAATGAACATCATGCATCGTATGTATTATTTTACAATTAACCATCGGGCACCAGTTCAATTTACCTATCAAAACAACAAGCCTTTTCAACCGGTCAGCAACCGCACAACACACACACGCCAATGTCATGTCTCCGATTGTTTTACAAGCTTAATGAACATATCAACCACAACCTATAGAGAGCAAAACGTGGGCGAAAAATAACACAAACAGGGTAATAATAGTGATCAGAGAGGATTATAATCCGGAAAGAGGAATAAAAAACTCTAGAGATTGCTTTAATAACAATGTCTCGCTGGAAAGTTTACACATTTCAATCATCTGTGAACAATTATTGGGTAAAATAGTTTTATTAGGGTATTTTTATTGCGCTCGCTGTAATACACAAACTGGGCCCAATTAATTGCCGTATGAATATTCATTATCTTCAATTCCAACTGTACTTTAAATGCTGGAATCGTTAAATAGGGCGACTGAAATCGTTCTTGGATAGCTCTGAGCAACGTTCTGTTGCATGAAATTCAAGATAAGTTATGTGTTTCCAACGGGAATGTTTGGTCAATCGATTCAATCAGGTCAATCGGTATAATTCATGATCCAACGTATTGTTTTGTAAGTAAACAGACTGTCCTAAGTAACCTATCCTATCCTATCCTGGCAATCATCAATATTCAGACACATCACCAACACTTCACAAGCATTTGAGCCAGTGTTTCTTATATAAATCTTCAACAAGTTTCTGTTTCGATTCGTTGCAGGTTTTCCGTGCTGTTTTACAACATCCCTGTGTGATCCTGAGGGAAATCAATTGGAATACAAGAAGCACACTTCGAAACATTTGCTTCTCAATTCTAGTGAAGGCTTAATCTATGATGCTTCAACCCATCTCCATATTCTTCGGCCTACAAATAGTAACCAAAGAATGTTCAAACTGCAGAGCATCCTTTCGCCGGAAATTCTGGAACAAACACGGATCAACTGTTCGGTGGACGATTGCACTTAAAAAAGGACTGCAAGGATGAACGAATGAAACAAACACACGAAACTCCCCATGGCAACGTAAATAAGGGTTTCTGGTTATCCTTGACCCTCGCTTGGAAGGATTGTCGGTAAAACCGGGAAACCAACCAACAAAGCACCATGCGAGTAAACTTTGGTTCAAAGGATAATTGAAGTAATGTAGCAGAAGCACAAGAGAAGAATCTTCTGGCGAAATAGGCGAATGATAGAAATTAGACCAGAATACCCGATTGAGTCCAGAAAGTGTTGTGGGACTAAAACTTTTTTCCGGATATCGTAATGAGACACAAATTCGACACACAAACCAACCAGCAAGAAGAGGTGTATGTTGCTTTTCTACCAGAAGGACCACATTTCCATGCATTTTCATACCAATGAGAGGATTTTTTGTGAATGTAAATTATTCACAAGCCAATGCACATTGCTTAAGGCTGTCATTTTATGTGAAAAGGCCGTTTCTAGCATGTACCATCCTTCGACAAAATGCCAAGGGATGCTTTTAACCTTTTCCATAGCAACCGTAACACTTGGCAATCCGATGCACCTGGAAGATAATCCGTTCGCTCGTTGCTAGCTTGTTTCTCATTTTCCCTCTACTTCCACTCCACAACCAAATGATCGTCGAAAGGGTTTGCCATTGTTTTTTTTTTATTGCGCTACTTTCGACCTTTCTTGGGTCTGCTGTAAGAAGCCATGAGCTTTCAATGCTATTGATAAGATTGGCTACATGAAGATAACATTGATGTGGTCGTGTCTGGATTGTTCTTGTGGTTACTGACAAGAGTTTGGAAAAGTAACAATTATTATCATTTTAACACTATTTTGCTTCTAAAATAGGCAACTTCTAAGTGTGATCAGTGTTTGGAAAAATGTGTTCTATGTGTCTATAGTGAGTGAAAAGCCACCAGAGTTATGATAGAAAGTAATTCAACACTTGAAATGGTGCTAAATGTAATACGTTTTAACTGAAGTGTTACGAAAAATTGATACACAGTGCCATTCACACAACATTGAGCCGCGTTCCTTCGACAACTATACCGTGTCAACCCTGGTCAACACAAAATGACCGATATTAATCGCACCAAACAGAGCTATCTGTACAAACACAACGGAAAGATCGATCCGCAATCAGCGCAAACCCCATCGGTCCAGCACTCTACGGGCTCGAACACAAACGAACATGGACGTGCGGTCGGCAATGGCGCTGGCACCGACATCAGCTCGGGCGGTTCGTTGAAACGCAACAATAGTCATCATCAGCGATTGAAAAAATCCAACACAAGCACTCTGGACAGAAGCACTAATGGGCCTGTGGAGTACGGAGCGGATCGAACGGCGGGCAGCGGTAGCTTCGGCCATCATCAACAGCAACAACATACCGGAACGACCTGTACGAGATCCGGCGCCGGTTCCGGTCTAGCCAAGAGCTGGTCGAAAACATCCAGCAGTAGCACCTCTCAATCGGCGTCTCATGGCCCAGCGGAACAAATGCAGCACACTCTCGATACAGGCAGCAGTGGTCGACCTCCGGGGACAAATTTAGCACCCACCACCAAAACGGAAGCCTCGCTCAGTGACGATTTTAAACGCTTCCACGCGCTCCGCAACAGCTACGGTGGCAAATCCAATTTAAATGTAAATAACACCGATCACATGATAAAATCGCAGGTCCTGCTTCACCAGCAGAAGCTGCGCGAGTACTCTCGACAACTTCCAACACATCAACAGCAGCAACAGAACCGCGACAACGATAGCTACTCAACCTGCTCTTCGTCCCAGTCGGACTACCAACACCCTCAGCAACCACAACAGCAGCAGCAGCAACATCAGCAAAATCATCGCCACAAGCATCACACTCACTATCGTGTGCATCAGCATCAACACCATCAGCAGCAGCAGGCTCAACCCCACAATGTCCTGCCGACTCAGTCCATCTATCCCATCTCTGCCACGGTAGCCGCAACGGCCACGTTGACGCGCGCCTGTGGTAGCGGTGGTGGAGGTTCGATATTGAAAAATGCCACCAACAGCAGCCATCAGGATCCGGCCGGGAGTCGGAACAGCCTCAAACGAGGTCCGGGCGGATTAAGCACCCTGTCACTGTGTAGCTGCGACGTGGAAACGGAGGTAAGTGAGTCATTATTACAAGAATTTCCTTCTCTTCCGTTGTTTTCCCTCCGTGTCCCGTGTCCTTCTGTCCCTTTTGCTTTCGTCCATTTTCATCAAACGTTGGGTTGACATCGGTAGGCCAGTGAGACATGAGAGAGGTGGATGAGAAAGAAATGACCGATATGGTTTGTTAATCATTGACGTTCGCTTTGATACCAGCTTTAACAAAGTAGGATGAGTCTTCATGGTTTTTCTCTTGGAATATGAGCTAAGATAGAAGAAACCTGATGCACATAGGCTATTGTTTTACCTGCGTTGCTCAAATGACGCACAGTGCAAATGAAAGACTGTGATTTATGAGTTTCTTTCGAACAATTCACGCTAGGAAGTCCTATTCGCCATATTAAAACGAAACTCCATTAAGACGTTCCAAATAATCTGTTGTTTAATCTTTCACGATCTCATAAACACATCCTACTTCGTGGATTATAAAAATTAATGTGTTTCTGAACACGCGGAAATCTCTGGATCATTTTCTAATCTTCTTAATCGTGGGAAGGTTTTATTCGACTGCACAAAGTAATGCCACGAATTCGTCTATTTTTAGTCGATAATCGCTTTCATCGGGTCAATCGCATTTATATAAGACATCGACTAACACTTCGACACTGACCACCAAGTAAAACCGCCCCCTAACAGGATGAATGGTTGTAGAGCCACGGAAAAACAAGAGTCCAGACATCTCGCATCTGACCTGATGACTTCTTTCGCCATCAGCAGACGACAGGTCGGTGGAATGGGAGTTTGTAATTAATTTTCTTAATCACATTATCATCATACTTCCGGCCATGAAACTCCCCCAGAAAATAACACTGAGAAGAGAGTGAGGACGAAACATTACGCTGATATTGCCCATCGGCAGCTGTTGGTGTGTCAGAAGAAGGAAAGGCCAAGCGCTGAGCATGTTGGAAATGTATAAGTAAGCGAAATGCTGAGAAATGAAATTGAAGAACACGCGAACGAAATGCGACTTCAAGCTACCGGCGCCAATGGATGGGAGTTCTTCAAAAGCCCTAGCTTTGTGGGAGATAAGAAATGGAATAAGCCTGATTAAACATTTCAGCTTATCGCGTGAGATTCAAATTGAAAATCCATCTTTCAACGTTCTCGGGAGACGGAGTGGTGTTATTGCTTTCTCAAGGACGTCGATCAGACCGATTCCTTTGCATTCCAGATTGTTGTGTTGGTGTGAATACGACCTAAAATAGACGATGACCTTTAATGATTCTTTTCTCAGGTCAAGTTGATGAGACAGAAGAAGTAGCTGTCGTGGTGGTGGTGCTTCAAATCATCGTTAAGATGTTTTCGTTCCCTGGAGGTTAAACATTAACTTGTGAAAAGCTTTTCTTGGAGTATAAACAGTTGTTGGATGTAATTACTTTTACCAGTTAGCAGTTCTCAAGTTGGTGCAAAACGTTCGTTACGTCGTTAAACACATATTTATGTTCTACAAAGCTATCAAAGCCTAAAAACTTCTGCATATTGAATGATCAAAGTAAGTAAATCTTAACCTCCAGCATTCAAAACAGTGGAAAACGTAACAGAATTCCGAATTTGAGCTCTTCAATCATCATTGATTACGTTCTTTGATGAGCAGCATACACTTTTAACACCAAAAGCATCATGAAATTGATCTCTTCAAGTGACTTCATTGCCTACCAACACTTCATACTCTCTCCTTCCTGATATCGATACGCTTTCATGGGGGCACATTCCAATGATTTTGGTTACTTGTTATCATCACTAAAGCATTCAGGATCAACTCTCAATGATCGAAATCAAGCTCACAATCACACAAATTGACCAATAACCATGCCTAATGGTATCGTTCACACATCAAAAACATCTTCTTTAGAGATAGACTTTCGGGCATTGGACGATACAGCTGATGATGCTTTACTCTACCAATCTCGTCAGATCGTTCCATCCAACACTCTGGTGGAATAGGAAGTGTGAATGTGTGAAAGTGTCACTAATACGGTCGCCTAATCTATCATGCCAATGTTAAAGCTGGCATTTTGGGCTACCCAATTAGCTCTTACTTTGGTATGTTTGTCCGACGTCATTTGAAAGTTTGGTTGCCTTTATGTCCACTAAAGCGTTCGGCACAGACAGACGGCTCCGGGGATCCATGCCTTTCTCAAACCCATTACATTATCCTAAGTTACTGCACATTACTCTCACCATTTTATCTGCTCGATAGGACTATTTCCAAACCAATTTCAGTCTCTTCTCCGATTTCATTCACTTCATCCGCTCCGATTCCACACTTTGTTCAGTTCTTATTAGACGTTTCTACTGCACTACACATTATTGTTCTTTTCTTGCCTCCGTATGCTCATGTCGTTCTGTTTCGATTTTCACCGAATCAAATATTTACAGATAATACCGAATCCATTAAGGCCATTATATCAGTACAGCCTGGACAGAAAAAATCCTCGCCAGCACACCTACACGTGTGAGCAGAACGCACAGATTCTGCTGAGGCTGGAAAAGGACCGCCAGAAGAAGTTCGGCTCCATGGGAAAGTTGGTAAGTGTTTATTCGTTTCGTTTCGTTTCGACTGTGATTTTGTTTCCATCCTTATTGGGGGTTGTGCTTTGTGTGGTCGAATCGAACATCACCATATAGAGCTGGGGGATGTTATTGGCGTCTTTATCATGTTTTTGACACCTCACTCTGGTTGCACGATTTGCGTAAGATCTAAGAACGCGAAAATACTTTTGCAACCACACACTGCTTTGGGCTATTTTGGAAGACTTTATAACGACCGTACCGGTCTGGCACCTGTCCAGAATGAACGAACGATTGAAAATACAACGTTCGACGAGATAAAAGCACACTAGATGGTCCTGCAGGCTTTTCGGTGTACTGTAACAACGAATTCCCTCTTCCATAAGATTCCAATAATCGCAAATCGAAAAGAACATTAGACGCTTTTCCACATCTTCAAACACACACGATTCCATGAAAATGGGGAAAACCATACAACCCATTCTACCAAGTGTTCGAATGACTAGAGAATTGCTTTGAATTCAACAGACTCGAAGCTAAACGGCCCATTTTCAACTGTTTCGGGAGCCACAGCAACATCAACGGATGGCATCAAATTTCAACAATGACAGAAACAATTAGCTTTCTCCCCATCAGCATCAAAATAACAAATGACGCTAGGGCAAGCGTGGGACGCCTGCTCGTCAACAAGTTCTGAGGGAATGACAACGACAAAAGGCTTGAGAAAACTAATTTGCTAATGAAAACTCAACCAGCATTTCACCCTCAGCTAGAGCATTTAGCTGAAACGGTTGAAGGTTGCATTTTCTGCTATTTTCCGGGTTGTTTCAAGTTCCGTGAGCAAAGTGAACAATTATGCATAGGCTTTGCCAGAGTTGATTCGGGTGCTATGCGTATCATTTTCGACATACTCTCATGTTGGACGACCTCCCACGACAACCCCGACAACGGCATTGCTAAACTGTTGTTTAATTTCTCCTCAACTCATCAACACCACGACCACAGCTCACCACAACATAAACGACTCACGAGGCCCACAATCACATACACTTCCGAAACCCACAGCTCAAAGTTTTCTTACACCGTGAAAATTGTGCATTAATGCGTCGCTTTCTTCGCTTGTCTACTCTCTTCGCATAGCATCTGGCCACATCAACCGGTGACTTGAGCCTAGCGCCCACCACAGCGACGATGCTACGGCATTCGAGCATAACCGGTGCATCCGTGCCGACGTCATCCGTTTCAACTGCAGCCGGAAAAGTCACCGGAAACGCGTGCAAAGTAGCGGCCAACGTACTGTCGTTTGACTGTCAGCATGGATCGTATCCGAGGAATGATAATTATGCCGAGGTAAGCTTGCACATCATCTAGATGCCATGTTTCACACCGTTTAATATGTGTGGGACCGAAAACATAATCGGAATCACAAGCTTAAAGCAACTAAGCCTGAGAAGTTGTGAGAACTTATCACAAATAATTGTTACATGTTTAAATGAAAATATTCCTAGGAGAACGAAAGTGCTTCTACGTTAAATGAACTTGATAAATCGTTTATCTGTACCGAAATTCTTAACACATTTCGAATCTGGACGAACGAGATATTCACCATTTCCCCCTTATCGTTTCTGCAAAGGTTCCATTTTTCTACTTTCGGCAAAGGTGACAGCTGTCAAGCCCAATCGGGCAAAGTAAAAACATAAACACTTACCCTCTGCTCAGGCTTTAACGTCCATAGGTCATGCTACTAGTTCAGATCCTTTCTAGATCTAAGCTCACATGGACCTAGTAGACGTGTGGGACGAGACCTCGGACGAGTTATTTATCTCCTGTAAAGCAAAAGTAAAATGGAATACAAAACTTTATCGCTTCGGAAAGCAAAACAGCTCCAGAAAAACCCGAACCACTTTCCCTGTTTTAGATCCGCGATCAAAACCAAACGATTTTCCTCGCCCATCTTTCCATGAGTGAATGTCGTCGATGGCTACTTCCGGTCATAAATTATTGGAAGCTTACCCAGCCGACTTCACTCAGCCCAACCGTTCGTCCGTTAGATTGCAAAACCCATGCTCTCTCTATCTCTCTCCCTTACCGACAGAGACAAAATTTATTGACCATACCATTTTGCGGCCATGGTTTCGGTGTATTATTTATGGAATGTCCTTTCTCTCCAATGAAATGTGAGCGTGGGGTAGGAAATTGCAAATTCTTGTTTTGCTCAGTTCCCAGAGCTAAGCGCCGGGAGTTTGAAGCTCAGTGAGGAGGATTCCGAGCACTAAGAAGGATTCAATTGAGAAAACGTACCGAAGAGCTTTGGTACAAGGTGTGAGGACTTTTCGTTTTCCATCTCCATCCCCGAAGTTTTCGGGGATGGAGATGGAGAATTCCGTTTGCAAATTGGCACTCCATTTTCACGCCCCAGCTGGTCGCAGTTGTTGCATTCCGATAGTATCGGTGAAATTGTTTCCATGCTGCAGTCCCAACCCAACTCTATGGGAGAGAATGGGAATTCCAAGGGTTCGATGGCATTTTGGGACAATTCAGATTTATTGATCAAGAAAAGATATTCTTTTTGGGACGGAGTAGGTTTTATCTGGTTTCCCAGTCCTTTTTTGGGCTATAATAAATTGTTTGTCGTCTATAAGCATACACTTTGTTGGTTGGGATAGAATGGACATCCATCATCTGAAGATAGTATTTCCTTAGAACTTTTAATCCATGACATTGGGTTTCATTTGGTTTCAAATTTACCTCAAGTGCAAAGATTTGGGCTAAGGTTTAACTGGATACTGTTCCAGTGATGAGAAGTTCTTGTGTCAAACTCAATTTTGATATTTTAGATTTGACTGTTTCCCTTAAATTCTGCACAATTTCCACTACAAAATAAAAACATTGAGCAATACGGTCGAGCGTTCACTACACAAGATACATTAGAATGGATTAAGATAAGAGTCGGTCTTACGGAAGGATTCACAGTGAAATAGAAATAAAAACTGCAACTGCGTCGTTTTGCATTCTTTGTATATCCCTTTTGAATAATACCTCACAGCCAAGAGAGCTGCTTTGTCACCGTTAATGGAATTTTTAACGTCCGTTAACGTTTGTTTAAGCAAAAAGTTAAAAGCATTCCTCGTCATTTAATCCACTGCATGTAGTCGTAGAATTGGATACGAAACGTTTCTCATGTTTTCATATCTGATTTTTTTAAGATAATAAAACATGTCACTTTCGTTTTTATGGTAATAAAACATTAAACAGAAAAACTAGAACAGTTTAGTCCACATAGAAAATGATAGAATTATATGAAAGCTTTAACTTCAACACTATTTGCGCACATTTCGGCTTTGATGATGAATCAATTAAAAAAAAAACCTTCACTTATGAATTTTCAACAGCTACATTAATTTATAGGTTAAATTTCCAGGAAAACTCAATTTGCATCGCAAGCTTTCCATTATGCTTTCGGTAGCTAGTTTCCCCCTTTACAGCGTTGTATTAATATCCCAGCAGTGTATTTATATCATTACCACACACCCTGCGAAAGACACACATTGCCGCAGAAAGATTTCTAGTTCTGGATCGTTAACAAGAGTTTTCTTCAGCAACATCATGCATTTTGATTCTTGGACCTACAGAGGCCTCACAATTTCTCATCAACACTCAACACTCAATTCGGAGTAATATGCATCCACATCTGGCGTGTTGAGAGCAATGTTATATGGAGTTCGTTCATGCAATTCCTTCCGAATAAAAATGTTTGACCGATTCGCCGCTCGCCGATTACTTCTTCTACGCTTACGCCAGACCAAACTAAATTATATTTGTTTCACGAGCTTTTTTATTGAATGTCATAAAATGCACTCCTACCAAGACACGAAACGGCACTGCGCTCAGGTCAACATAAAACAGTCCTTCTTCAACGCAGTCGAAACCAAGGAAGGAGAAACAACACAAACAAAATTGTTACGGCTTTGCAATCACAATTTACTACTCTTGCAACACTTTGGATGAGATGAGAGACCTTGAGGTAAACATCAAGAATGTTTCTGAAGAAAACAAATTCCAACAAGATGTTGGAAATAGATCTGTAGAGTTCTTGAAATTTATTGATACGGCTAGGCATTATTTTGAGCAGCTGTACTAAAATGAAAGTTTAGTACGGATCGGGTGTACTTCAAACGCGACTTTAGGAAGGGTTTTGTGAGGTTGGAAACACCTTCAAGGGCAATCGAAAGTTAACTGAAACACACAGACAATTACATGTATATCAATTTGAACCAAAAAAGGATGTGTGAAAGGATATTTATTTTAGATGTTCCTCGTAAAATCAAGTATACATTTCTAAAAAGTCTTGTTCAGTTTGAGAAGTAATGAGATTATCACGCCACTTCATTAAAATAATTGATCGCTTCGTTTTTACAATGCTGGGCCTAGAAACATAGTAAATAAACTTCACCGTCTTACTGCTTCTGAGCCTTTCTAAGCATATTAATAATAACGAAACAGAAAACCTAAAGCAAAGAAGAGCAGCAAAATTAATTTTGATTACAGAAATGCTGAAGCAACATGCTACTCCACTCTGTTTTTCGTAGATCCACTCAATTGACGATCTTTCACTGTCCTTTTCATCCTTTTTTCTAGTACCATAAGATATGTGTTTTAGGCTAGTCCTCGTTAGCATCATGAAGTTGGAGATTTTTTTCTGTTTGTGCTTCTTTTGCATTATCCTTTCAAACCAGCTACCATCAGCCATTTTTCTTCATCAGCAATCAGACACAAATTTAATCACAAAACAAGACCAAACCGAAGGTCCGAAATGGAAAAGAGTCAAAAAGCTTCACGTAAGGTCTCTTGCGAATTTGAGAGCTTGTTAACGGGATAGTCTTGAAACAACGGAAGAATCTCAAAAAGCGAGGAAATTACAACATGCTGCACACACACACAAAATGCTCTTTTGGCGTGAAAAATGACAAACAAGACAAGCGCATACTTCTAGGTTGAGGAACGAATAGGAAATAACGAAAAAAGAATCGCGGTAAAGAACAAAACACATTACAAGAATTGGAGTGTACACCTCTTGTGCGGATGGATAGACAGGACAACACGACACGGCCTACTGTACTGTGGTCTCGCTGTGTTTCATTTCATTCCGCAGCACGGGAAGGCATTTATTCTCTTCATTTCCATTATGGCCCAACGTCATAAATATCCGCTCCATCTGGCGTAGTCAGATCATTTCTCTGCTGCCACTAGCGAAAAGTGCCGTGGTGGATGACGACATTGTTGTGCTTTTCCGGTCTGTTTTGCGGTTTTCCGCGGCCGGGACATTACCATTAGATGCATCTCCGGCCGGTCTTGGATACGATACGGATGCGTTAAATGTGCCACAGCTACCAGTTTGTCATCCCCAACGTTCGCAAAGCTCAGCAGCTGCAACTACACGCTGGGAAAGCTGACTGTTGCAGCAGGGATCAGCGAGAAAAATGAGTTCGCTTCACGTCCGAAGTCATTTATTATGTGATTATGGAATTGTATACATTTTTCGTGTTGAACTAAAGCTGCATAGTCTATTAGGATGCATCCTAAATGCATTTCCGTTATTGTTTGGAGAAGCATACCAGGAAATTCATTCCTTCATTATCATGATGGCGTTCTCAATAATATTCCTGCTTAAAATAGTTCTTACAATTATACTTCTGAACTTCCAAGTATGCGAAACGTGATTTAAGATTTTCCAGAACAATTAGTATACGTCTGCTCTATTCGAATCTCTCTCAGACACACTCCCCTTGTTCATGTTCCACAATCCAATATCAGTTATGCAAAGAATTTGTTGTGTTTGTTGAGCAACATCATATCATCATCATTCTTCCTCGCATCTGCTTGCAGGACGATTCGTACAGTGAAGACTTGATACCACCTCCACCGCCTCCACTCAATCGACGTCCTTCCTACGGTTACGGCTGTGTGGTGCAACCTGTTGCATCCGGACCGGAACCACCACACGCAGACCAGCAGTCAATGTACGAACCAACGTCTAAGCCTTCCTCCAATCCCGCCAACATCGGAAGCTACGGACGTGAAGTCGACGGCCTGATCGGAACCATGAATCAGCCGGATCTGTTCAACTTTGCCTGCAACACAAACGGTTCGCTGAGTGGAACGCTAAAGTCAACACTGAAATCCGCCAAATCGTCGGCAAACGGCAAAACGACTTCCGGCTCATTGGGCATAACCGTCGACGGCAAATCAAAACTGAACGACCCGCTTCCGGTCATGATGGTGGATCTGATGAACGGTAACACAACCGCACCGCTTCCGAATGGGAATGATCCGGCCGGTACGACGAAGCCATATCCGCCTTACTACTTCGATGATAATTATCTTCATCACCACTACTACTACCGGAATGGTGAGGATCGGTCCGGAGAGACTGGGTCGGACGTACCGCTGAAGGAAGCGATGGATGCAGGGCAGCTTTATCTCTACCATCAGCATTACCACCACCATCACCCAGATTCGGTGCCTGGTGGATACATTCCTAACTACGATGCACTGAATCTCCCCGCCAAGTACAACACGATCGGAGCAAACGGAGATTTGCCACTGTCAGGGCACTTTTCGGGGTTGGGCGGCGGAGTATTCGGGCACCATGCCAGCTCCTGTAACATCAATCAGTACTCTGGGTCGGCAAAAAGCAACCTCATCGCTTCACACAACCATCCCTTCTCCAACTCGATCAGCAACTTCAACTTCAATCCCTCGCAGTACTTCGGTTCGGGGCTGGAACCTGCTCCCGGTACCACCATCATTCCTGGTGGAGTGATGGGTGGCGTGATGGGAGGTGGGGATGGTTTTCCTTCCACCTGCAGCCTTAATGGAACACCCAATAAGCAGCAACCACACCCTTGGAAACATCGCCAATGTCCGAGTCGTGGCTCGAGTAGCACCGGTTCTGGATCATCGAGTAAGTATTTTGCGAGAAGAATGTAGTCTTGATAATTTAAACTAGTGGAGGTGAGAATTGTAGTATGTGAAGAAATGATAAGATTCAATATTTGATTCCACTTTCTGGGACCTACCAAGAAGTTTGCTTAAGTACTAACCCGAGTGCCGTTTATCGGAAGATTGCTTTATTAAACCTTTTTCAACCACGGCTTGTTCACATTGCGTGCGGTTTTGGACGTCATTCTCCCACCGGAATGATTTGAGGTTCGCCCATCATTAATATCCGGTAAGCCAGCCCCACCACTAACAAACGATACGAAATTAACACAACTTTGCGTTTGCATTTAAATAGTTGTGGTGTGCGACTGTTGAAGGAGCTTTTTGGCTTGAATCACACCGTAATGATTTGGTGGGCCACCGGAGAGTTTACTATAATGGCTTTGCAATACAAGGCGCCAAACTAACCACAATAGACACCGAATGGTAGAAGTTGTTCTCAGCAGAGTAATGATGAGGTTGATGTTTGCCAGAAGGAGCACATTTAAATTTCTAATAAATTATTCATCATGCAGAAAACTCGGGCTAGCACAAACATCGCAGGGTAAGCAACTTAAACTCATTCTCTTACTGCGACGGTACGCTAGGTTGTTGTTAAATTTTCACTGGACATGTTTTCTGGAGCTGAGGGTGATGGAGAGGAAGTTATGTTTAACATTTATCTCCGTCAAAGAGTGGACCTAGCGTACTCGTGCCCCATAGTTTACAGCTAATGAATGTTCTGTGGGTCGTGCATTGGGATGTCTGGATTTGGTAAATCTGTTGCAGCATAGCCCTTGAATTACTGAAAATGTTTTCCTGAGGAGTCCATCTATCGCCATCCTGAGCATTTCCAACCAAAAAATCCTACAAAATCAACCCTAAAGTACGTTAAATGTTCGCTCTGAAGTAGGCAAAAAGTGTGTGAGATTAAGTTGAAGTAAGAAGAAGTGAATGCTGCAACGATCCCGGACGTCAAAAGGACGCAAATTAACATCGTTGCAATTTAGTTTCCTACCCTTGCAACACTCACCCCGACGTACATTCCTCTTGACAAAACTGAAACTCACTCTTCCTCTCGAAAGTTTCCCCATTGGTCCACCACTTTAGCCTTGAAGTTAGAACACTTTGTGCAACAAATAAATGCTAATCAGCGCTGCTAGTGGGATGCAGAGCAACCGAGTCGCTCCATCGCACGGAACGCCGGAACTGGTGATGACAGCACGACATGGCCGCCGCACAGCATGGAATCATGAAGAGCAGGGAGTTGCACATTTTATCTTTCTTCGGTGGGTCTCCTAAAGCGCGTAATGGCCCTCCGGCACGTCCAGGGAGCAAAGCGATAATTCTTCAAGCAAACAAAAACATTGCATTTTAACAGAGTGCTCTCGATCTCGCAGCTGGATCTAGTGTGTTTCTTGCGCTGATAGTCAAGAATTTGCCTGCACTCTAACAAGGCTAAAGTGGATTAATTGCATTTCGTTAAGCGACAATGTATTTTAGCACAAGTAAACAAGGCGAATCGTTTGGATGCTTGGACATGAACCGGTCCAGCAGAAAGGGATATAGTACAAACAGAAGCTAGGATTGTGTCTTATAAAAGTATATTGCCACCTGCTACATATGCTTCCATGTCTTGACTTTTACAAACTTGTGAGGATTTTTATCTTCTAACATAAAAATGTATTACAAATTAAATTTTACATCTCTCCCGTTCATGTTTGACGCATTATTCTTCACTTCATCGTGATGTTTTCTACTCATCAATCACAAGCTATGAAGACTTTCATTTGCCAGTGTCTGCCATTTCTCATCTATCTTCGTAAAAATAAACTTTCCACTATCTTGTCCACCAATGCTCCAAGATAGTTATTGAACGATAGAAAAACTAATCAAACAACACAACGTTGCCTCCTTCGCCTTAGAATGGGATCTTCCTTCGAGACAGTGGCTTGCGGTGACCTCCATATTGTTGATTGCCGGAGCAGCCGGAGTGGCCGTCCCGCTCGCCCTAAAGGTTTCGTCCGGTGTGCCCCTCGAGGAACGGCTGCAGGTGGCTACGCAGCTGCTCGACACAGTGCCTTTAATCGATGGTCACGACGATCTACCGTGGAACATACGGAAATTCCTACACAATCAGCTGAACGATTTTCGGTGAGTAAAATGCTGCTCTTCCCAGATAACGAAACGGGAGTGCGATTGGACCGTCACACTCTGTGTCCAATTAGTAACTTTTTCCATTTAGTCCGACTTGTCCGTGTCCAAACAAGACTCTCGTGCTTACAATAGTGCTTCGAATTTTAGTTTATTTTGCTATGATTTAAATTCCTTTTCCAACACAATTTTATTTATCCGATTAATATTAATTTATTAAATTAACTTTCCTCGTTTTTCTGCGCATTACGTCTACATTTCCATCCAGCAAACCCGATACGAAGCAAAACATTTCTTGTACCGAATTTATTGAACCAATAACTTATCCTTATACCCGCGCATCGACACGCCATGAAAGAGGGAAAATGTTAAACCCATTAACACGGCCACCGGTACAAAACAAGCGAGGACCGTGTGGCTGTTGATTGAAAAATAATGTAAATTAATCTCGCTCTCGCTCCTGCTCGCTAAGAAGCTTATCAGGCACGGCAACGCTGATGCGCCCTTACGCAACCCAATGTGCCCACGATGGCGTAGCAAGATAAAAATCAAAGTGAAAAAGGGCAAGCTGTTGTAAATGAAATTGAAAGAAGAGCAAACAAGAAAAAAAGCGACACAACTGGAAAATGGTCCACCATTGCTCGCTTGCACGGGTTGAGGCAATGCAAATTACCTTATTCCGCAACAGCACCAGCACAGGTCCCGATGTTTGGGCCGATGAACCGGAAGCAACCCCTGCCTGCCATCACCACACGCTTGATGAGAAGCCATTTTATCGAACTTCTTCGACCGTGTCGTCACTTTTTTCCACTTTACCTTTCTTCGCTTGTTTACTCTTTCTTGGTTGTGGCATACTGCTTTAAAAAAGCTAAGGTTTACTGCGGCACGGATCATTTTCCACTTCAACGCTCCGGCGCACCACAGTATTTCAAAGCATGGAAATATTAATTTACCCTCCATGGATTCGTTAAATGAATTCCCAATCAATAGGGGGAAATTCCCGACGAAAGACGTGTCTGAAGACTGCGCTTGCCGGTGTGTAGCTCATTCAATTAATTGGATAATGTTAACCTTTGCACGAAATGAGATCGCCGAACTGCCTTTGTCGCTTCTTTATTGGATTTGAAACTGGCCAGAGATAAATTACTTACATCATTGTTACAAGTACATCCTAAGATTAGGCTCTAATCAATAAAAGTTTACCACGATTAGAATCACTTTTGCTTTGCACCTTTATTGCTGCTGGGAAATCGTTACCTGTCTAGGGCCATCCAGCTTAATCTAGATTGCAATCATTAGCTGCACCATGCGCAAATCGCCTTTTGCTTTATGTCATCAAGATAAAGAACTAAGAGTTCACAGGCCGTGGAACACTGGCCACCGGTTAGCTTAGCACATGAAAATAGTTCCATCCCAGTTGATGGTAACGAACTAATTGAAGGGTAAAGAGCTGTGGAGTTTTCCATCAGAATTAATTATATTGAAGCGTGTCAAGTGTTCTTTGAGATTGTGTTATCAACAAATGCTGTGAGCTTAAAATACGTTTGTGCTTATGTTGTTCAGGAGATGCCACTTTCACGAAGATTTTCATGTTCAAATGCATGAAAGTGTTCATTAATTATTAAGGCACTTTGAATTTACGTCCAATTTCTCCCTCTGCTCTAAACAAATCGTAAAAGCTTACGAAAACTATCAAATTCGTTCATTAATCGATGCCCTGTGCATTTACTGTGCCCGCGGGATTTGCGACATGACTCTCCCATCGTTTAGCCGTTTCGAGCAATTCAGATGCACCGAACTATGCGGCTTACGGCTAGGTAATTGTCTTTTTTTGCATTATTACCGGGTTTGCCAAAATTTGTCCCTTGTCGAACGGTTGAACCGGGAAGCATCCTTAAAAATAGAATTTCACTCCATTCGAACGATTCAAACCCGGTCGCACAAAATAGAATGCACTCCCGATGAATGGAGCCCCGGATTACGCGGGCTTCTTTCTAATCTCGTGCAACTTCATTCGATCCTCACGCCATAATTATAGCTAAAGCGCTCCATAGAGACCATAAAAGATAATTAAGCGATTACTCACGGTTGGTTGGAAGTGGACCATAGACGTCTACTCCAGCGGGCGGATCGTTAAACACCTACCATCTGAAATGGTAAAAAAGGATGGAAGTTAGTCCAGACTATCGAACGCAATATCATGCGGTAAGAGCCATTGTGGTTGCATGGTTGCTTTTGCCCAGCTGAAATCGGACCGAAATTCACTTATGCACTTCACAACGGCGCCGATGGAGAATGGAGCGTGTCCTTGCTCTGTTCGACCACCATGCGCTAGCGCTAAACACAGTGGTAGTGCTTGTTCGTTTTTGAAATACTCATCGTATTTTCTCATCAGGTTTCTTCGCACGGTGAGGTTTGCGATTTAGGCCGGCACCTGTCTGGTCTTACGAAATGCTGCGAAAGGTACGGATGGGATTAGATTTTTGGTTTTCAATCGTCCTATCTCTGTGACTCTTGAAGCGTGTTCGAACTCCTCTCAGGGAAGCGTATCACAGGATAGAGCCTTAGTGCATTTGTCAGATAAAATTGCTCAAAAGCAGGAACGAATCATGACATTGGCGTCCACCTAATGCCTTGATTTACAAATCCCTTGTATTTCTAAACTATGGCTTTTTAATTTAATTTTTACAAAAGCGCAGAACACAATCAATTATCAGAAAGCTAATTTTATGATAGTTTTAGTCTTTAAATTGTAGTATTCCCAAATACTGCAGCACAATTATTATCTACTAGTCTGTAATTAGTTAATTGCTACCAGACAGATGCAATTAGAACGATTCTACGCCCATTTAATTTGCATCAGTAATTAATTCGATTTATCACCTCGCAACAAGTAACACAAAGCACATTTTAATGCACTTTTTCACTATTTGCCCATCTAATCACACCTCTGGCGAAACGAGAAGGGGTCGTCATCACACCACGCAAACGCTTTGAATAACCACAGAAACTTAACCATTTCAAGCATCGCATTCCTTGTTAAGCACTCACTTCCTACCCAACAGATTCTGGAAGCTGGAAAAGAGCTTCGTTTGATAGCACGGTTTTAGAAAACGTCGACGAAAGTAATGAAAATTTATTCATCATCCCTTGCTGCTTCTTCTTGACACAGGCAACCGTCAAACCGTTGCTCGTCGCACAATAGAACGTTTTCCTATGCCCCTTTTTTCGACTCGGCTCGATTCAATCCCACGGGAAGTCTGCAATAATAGAAGACAAGAACAAACAGGCGAACAGATTGCTGTGAGAGTTCCGAATAGCAGAAGGACCGACAAATTGGAGTTGAATCCTAACCTAATTTCCTTCTGGAACGCCCACGGCGTTTTTGTGGACACAGCGCGACTACTGCTTGATTTCGTTAGAGTGCATGTCCAATTAAAAGCGGCACAAATAAGCATCCAAATCACAACTTTTAGTTTATTTATTTTAAGTACAAAAACTCTGCCCGATTTGATGGCGCTCGTGGGTTTTGTAACAACATCAGATTGTCCTAGGGGGTATTTTCCTTTGTTTCCCTGACTCGCTTCACTTTACCGAGGCGAACCTTGTACTAAAGCTTAATTGACGTGATAAGAGTAGCAAAACTATGCCAATTCTAACAAATGACAATGGGACCAAAGGATACGAATACTTTAAAGCACATCCGTTCAGAACTTTGCAGACTCTGCCAGCAAGTACGGGAGCTGGTTGCTCTGCTCGTGTCCCGAAATATGCTGGAATGCTCGGTATATTTCTCCCATTTATCTGACCATATTATAACCATCCAACAGCTCCATCTGTCTTGTTTGTCAAACCTCTGATGACTTCTCGCATTCGCATTCGCTACGAAAAAGGACGTACGCTCGGAATTTGACTTCTTCTTTACACCGAGATGTCTTATCCTGCCAACCTTACCAGAGGCATATTCGTCATGAGCGAAGGTTAAACTTCGTGCTCCAGCTGGCTTTTGCTTGTTACGGCATTGCGCCCGGTCACTTTCATCCGCAGTCCGTACTGCCGTTGTACGCCAAGTATGCCAAGAGCCAAAGCAAATCCAACACAAAACCTCACCGTCGTCGGAACGAACGAAAAATGGAGTGTGTCCGGATTTGACAATAAAAATTCACCCGCAGAGGAAAGCAGAAGGAAAGGGAAGGAAGCATTGGTGCCAAAGGCGGACAAAAAGCAGCTGAAATTACTATATCGGTATCTGCAATATGAAGGAAAACCCACCAAATTGGCCGGTCCTGTAAATTGCTGCGGATGGGCCCGACCTAACTTTCACTTTTGCTCTGACAGCTCTCTCACACTCAAGCTACTGTGCGTCATAGAACTTTCACCGACAGTGCGCGATGATGCTTATCGTGCCATGTATGGCTTTAGTGTGGAGTGTCTTTCTCCTGCCAAACGCACAAGAATATTACAGTCCAGCATGAAAAACCCTTAACAAGTTTAGGCTAATTTAACACCCCCAAACTGACTAATTACTAGTCCGCTCACCAATATATTCCCAGTCCACCATTTATCGTCACACGACTGTAAAATGCCACTTAAACGTATTTCCATAGCACGTGTTTCAAGCTAATTTCATTATTAAAATTCGCGGAACACACACTTACCCAAAAATTCATTAGACGAATTTTATCATTTCGTTTGGCACCATCGGCACCAAACACGTGCGCTCCGTAAGTAGTCCGTAGGTTCCGTAAAATCTACACACGCCAACTGCATACGAATGAGCGAAACAATCTGTATCGGCGTCCATCGTTTTTTCTCCAGAGCTATAGAAAACCTTTTCGCGTGTATCAAACGAACAATGTGCATGTGTAATTAACGTATTCTTTTGTTGCTTGTTACCGAAACAAAATTTTAATCATTTTTACACCTCATCTGAAGCCTGAGAGCAATACAAAAACAAACGCAGGGTAAAGGTTGTTCTTGGAATATAAATTCAAATTCTGTGTTTAAGTTTGTGCAAGTGCCAGTTGCGCAAAGCACACAAAACACAGAGTACACTGTTTCCAATTACGGATATGTCACTGTGCAGTTGTTTCGTGCAGTTGGACGTCATAATTTATACTACTCTTGTTATTGCTCCTCACAAACAAGAGCTTAAAGCTCATATCTCGTCACGGATAAAAGAATGTCAGAATGGTGAGTAGCTCTAACCCTCGTACCAGGGCCGACTTTTATGCTCTGTGTGTGTGTGTGTGTGTGTGTGTGTGTGTGTGTGTGTGTGTGTGTGTGTGTGTGTGTGTGTGTGTGTGTGTGCTTGTGTGAGTATAGTTAGCCGTGGTCTAGATAGTGTCAGTTTTGAGCATATCAAACACTATATGCAATTTCCAAAAGCTTTTTTTCCCATGGTGGAAATGAAAACCAAAACTAAGTTGTTGCAGGAGGTTTCGGCTTTGTTTTTTCCATTCCAGCCGCTGATCCCGTACGTCCAGTTCAGCATAAATTCTCATTTATATTCCAATTTAAAGTTGATAACTTGTTTCACTATTTTTTGCCATTTTTCTGTTCCATCTTTCAGGGCGCACGAAAGCAGAAGCTCGGACCATCGTGATCCACCTGTCAGAAATCCGCGATGAAAAATCGTGTCCCATCGTGCTGCTACGGTAAGTAAGCGGATCTGTACAGCGTTTACTACCCTTTTTTCCCATCAGTTCCGAGCACAACTATCGTCATCATCAGCACAGAATCGTTTCGAGTCATGGCGACGTTTCCGTGCATTGCATTGGGTAGATTGATGAAGCTTGACTTCGATAGTCGACATCACACCGTGAGTGACATCAGTCTCATGTGTGCTACAACGTGACCGACTCGTTACACGTTTCCATCATCGCGCCATCGGGTGCTATTTCAATCGTCACGGGTTTGAGCACACGGTGGAGTGGAAACCCGGTGCGCGCAGTGGACATAGAGCGAACCACATGAAAGGAAAGCTCACCTTTCAATGGGTTTGCTCGCAGCGTTGAGCTGCTGTCGCTACTAGAGTCTGCAGAGGATTCGTTCCAATCGGATCACGATTTGGGGCATAAAGGTTTAGCCATATCCGTGTTAATCTCGCTCTATCTACAGTTGCGCCCAATTGGTCCTATTGAGCACGGCAATGGGATTTCTCGCTTCCGAGTCACGAATCTGGTTGAATTGTAACTATCGTCGAGCTCGATGCAGTTTCAGTTAAATATTTTACGAACAGTTTTAACTTATAATGGGGTTTAGATAGTATTTAATGACTTGAAACTAACACAACAATTTAGATAGTGAAAGAAAGCTTAGTAGAAGGTGAATAAGTGCGTGCTAACGTGAAAGGAAGCTATCGTTGTATTGTTATATTCTGCGAATACTGCAAATATACTGCAAAACTTCAGGTAAGTATCGCTACAAATTTTAAACATTTTTTGCAGCAATAAACTGTCATAAAAAAATTTGAAAAATATTGTCGCCCCATCTAGTGTTTCTATCACAAATATTTTCCCTTCAGAAAATATATCCCCATGAGACGATGAAGCAAAGCTAAGTACAAGGTAGGTTAATAAATGCAGCTTAATATATGCTCCAAGGTATTCCTCATTTGCTTGCCACATTATAACCAGCAAGGTTACAAGAAAGAAAGAAAATAATAATCCCTTTGAAGCTGGTATTTTGGTGTAGGGGAAAAATGTCCGTAACATCACGGCGAAAATCCGCTTTCATTCCGGTGCGCTTTTTTGTTTTCTTTTTACTCTTACAACCCAGTTATTTCTCACCCCAGCTAAGCTAGCTTACTTTTATCTGTCCAAATACAATTAAATTAGGCACAACACCTGTTGGCGGTTTAGCGAGCAAGCTTTATGCTGTTATTATGCGTACCTCATCCATCACCGGTATGGCTGCCTTGTTCACGAGAAAGGTAGAGGAAATGTACGTTCTCCACACGTACCAAGGTTCGTGTTAAGTACAGTTTACCCGAAGAACCGACGATGAAACGCTCGACGGTTAAGCTCAATGGTTTAAGGATATTTTTCTGCAACCGACAGCTGGCCCCAGAGAGATGGGATATACTGAATTGTCACAAATGTTCTGCTGCTGCCCAGTTACAACAACAAAAGCATCGGGGGGAAATTGGTTTCCTTCTCAAAAATCTTCGATAAACGAGAGCAACTGAGATTAATGTGGGAAATTTTTATTTCCCTTGCCGATTGTAGGCGATAGCCTTTCCTCGTACTGCGTCACCGGTACGCATATGACATGGTTACAGCGGAGCACAAATGTAAGCAAATGGAAAACTTCCTGAAAAGGACAGATAGCACAACAAACGCCGCAAAATGGTCAACCCATTCTCGGAAGCTATCAGAAGCAGGGCACCAAAAATGGCAATGTTTTAATTATGGTGTTATTTTTAATTAAAACGTTCCAGCCTGAAGGGTTCTGCTGCTGCCTCTAGAAGACTGTAAATGGCAGATGGCAAAAATTTGGTGGCCAAACCAAAATAGACCGGCAGGCGAACTACTTCACCCCAAAAAAAAAACATCCTCATCTTTTCAGTAAAAGCTTCCGCAAAAAAGCTTTTATCGGGGGCCCAGCTGGTGGGTCTGGTTGGTGGACAACAGTGTTCCCTGTTCGGTCGACAAAATTCCCCTACGCAATTCGACAAGAATCTGTCCCGTCCATCCCATTGCACTCTCCGATGGACGGCCCTCCAGATGGCAAGGTGATAATTTGTTTTGCTAACTAAATTAAAACCTGAATGTAGATTTATTCCGGGCGATATTAAATTATGACCTGAAGCAGAAGCTCATGGGACTAGAGGCTCTTTTGCTGCCTTCGATACTCACCAGACCACTTGCGTTAATTGGGTAAGGAATTATATTTTCTCCCTAGTTGCTGCGGTCGCCAGCGAGGTCCCTTTTTGTTGTGGTAATGTTGTTCAATGAATTGATTAGAGGAAAGGTACATTCTTCTGCGTTCTTGTCCGATTCTTGGTGAAGAGTTAAGAAGATTTTAAACAAAATGTCTAGATGTTTCGGTATGTATTAAAATATTCATGCTCGAATTTTGCAGCAACTTTAAACCTTCCTTCTTGTTCAAACATAGTTTTAAATGTTGGTTAACTTTGCTCATTTCCATTTTTTTTTGCATAAATCCCTCGTTGTGCCTTGCCAAGCCAGATTTTAGTCTCCGTGGATCTGTACCGAAATGGTACAATAATCGGTATGCAAACCTACAAGGCAGTAGCGTTGAAGCAACATCGAAACAAAGTCCGTTGCGTTTTGCTAAGAAACCTCTCCATGGAAAGTCCTATTGGATTTGTTTTGCGGGGAGTTTGTGCCGCTTTGTTGTCTCCAACAGACAGAAGTATCAGGTGAGATAGTTTTATAATTGTGTTGAGAGTAAGTTTATTCCACGAACAAAAAGAAATCATTTACTAGCAGTTAATATCTCCTTGGAACAATTTCAACTGCAGTTATTAATTCCTGGAAAAATGCAGCTCCGCTTCCAACAAATCAAATCAATATCCTCTACGCGAAACAATCATCTGCAACAGCACTCGTGAAGGCTTCCGTTCGTCTTACCCTTCATCCAATATAAACTAGCTGAGATTTAATATTTACCAGCTCCAATATCAACTCTAACCCGTTCTTTCAGGGCAGCCATTTTTTGTTTTATCGTCCATCAATTTCACACAGACTACGACGAGACGTCTCCATCGTTCGATTCTCACATCCGACTTGTTTGCCAGTTCGTTATCCTTTTACCTCAAAAACTGTGAAGGGTCTGCAAGTTTTGCCCTTCTACTGGGGCACTGTTCAGCCAAACGTATAACAAATGTTGATGATGTGGAAAGGTTGAGTAAATACTAGCGTAGCAGCGTAAATGGTGCGCAAGATGAAGATCGAAATCCATTTGAGTTCTTTATTACAAATTCTTCTCGGAATTCTCATCGTCACTAGAACGGACCATCAGTCGATCAGGAGTGCACAAACACTGAGTGGAGCAACAAAAAAAATCTAACATCATTCTACCCACCTCCGAGATTGGGAGATTATCGAACCGAAGAGCCGGATGAGTGACGGAGGGTGGGTAAATAAATATTCAAATAACCTTCCACCTTGCCATACGTCTTCGGAATGTGGTGTCGCTTCTCTCCCAGACTGAGGCTGAGATTGGTACCGAATGGTTTTTGTGTCAATAATCATCACCTCTACCAACGACTACACACCCATCAGACACGCTTTTCTCGGCCTGTAGTGTGGTGCTCGGCTCAGGCAAATCAGAATACCAATTTGTCACCTGGCCGCAGCATGCTTCCGTAGCCTAATTTAATTTAAAGTTTTACATTCCTACACAATCTGGCCTGGATGATGGGATGTTCAACGCAAAAAAGAAACAATCATTTTGTTAAAGATACTTTTTACATAAAACTTCAAATTTAAAGTAACAAAAAGGAAAGCTTTTCTCGTTTTTTTCGCCAAGCTTACGAGTTATTTCTGTAGCCTAAAGTGTCTCCCTTGCGTTTAATAACAATTAGACGACAAATTGTGAGTTCTTCAGTGAGGCAAGCGTAATCATTGGGGAGGAAAACTTTGCCTTTCTTTTCTTCAGTAGCTCTTACAAAGTCCATAGCATTGTTTACAGCATCATAATAATTATCATATAAATCCAATAAAGCTCCTACTGTTACATCTCGGTCTGTTCAGCAGAGAATCAGCATTTTCGTAAGTCCTTCGTTTGGGCAAGAACTTACACAAAACGTGTAACACAATAATCCCAATCAAATGCACGGCGCCGACCACCGACCAGCAGTGTCAACTTTGTCACCGACTTTAACATTCTCAGACTAAACCCTCGTCGTCTTTATGCCCGTCTAGCAAGCAATTCCAGTTGGTCTCGCAACGTGTACGCTCGAGAACCATTTCGCAGAAAGTTCGTCTACCAGCGTCTGGCAAGACGTACCGACAACAAAGAGAATTACAAAACAAGGTGAAAACCTTCGGTGCAATTGTTACACTTACACAAGCTGTGCTGTTGACACGGATGGCTTGCCCCCGGTGAAGGAGAGCCCGGACCAAGTGTGCGAGTAGCTCGACAGCAAATCAAACATCAAACCCGATCGATGCGAATGCGTTCTTCGCTTTCTGCACGATTGCCCCCAAAAGGATCTTCAATCATCCCTGACCGGTGTGCCGGATATCAATTCTATCCATCTCTACCAAGTGTCGAGCACAAATCCTTGGAGAGAAAGTGACCGTAGAAAAAAAAAGTCTACCCAGAACAAACACTTCAAAGCGTAAAATGGCCGCTTGCAAGACAGCAAAACGACTGCAAAGTGTGAAGGAGTAGTGAGGGAAGTCGAAAAAAACTTTGGTTGATAAACCATTCACGTTTATGATTAAACTAATTTTCCTACCAACGGTAAAACCGGGAGTGCTCTGCATACAAGATTTGCTCAGCTTTTGAAAGCTCTCCAACACTCGAGACACACAAACACAGCAGGCGGTAAAGTACACACAGTAAATGCGAAGCTACTGCTACTGGCATTACTATCGCTACATCCAGCGGAATCTTTTGTCCTGCTTCCCCAAGAGAGGCGAGAGATTTCCCCAAAACGTCTCGTTTATACCAGAGCGTTTTGAAAAGTTGTTCATCCCCAAAGGCTTTCTTTCTTCCTTTTTTTTCATCTCTCAATCCCTCATTTCTAGGGTAGCCTCATTCCGCCTGGCCAAAAGAATGGACAACTTCTAGGATTCCACGGGTTCTTCAGCTCCCACCACCCCCCCCCCCCCCCCTCAGGGCAGAAGGTATGTGTTTTTTCTCTCCTACTCTCTCGCTTAAGCTTTGCTTTTTTCATTCGTAGTTTGAACTTCGGTAATATCGTCGATTAGGAGTGGACCAACTTTTACCCACAGTGTGTCCATCTCATTTGCATCCCTGGCCACGCTGAAGGTCAGGAAATGATAAAGCCTAACTTCTCGATGAGGTTTTGCGCCTTTTTTTGCCACACTGCTTGCGCTGTGTTGTGGTTGTGGAAAGTATTGATAAGATTCTTTTTTCTGCCCGTTCGAGAATTCTTCCCACAGCAGATTAAGCATGAAGAAAGTGTTGTATACTGGATGGCTTTACTTGGCTTTACCGCCCAGTTAACCGGCCGAGAACAATTTGCATAGATTTTGCGTGATAGTTTTTCTGCACAATCTGCGTTGTTTACTTTATATGCTGTAGGTTGTACAGCACAGGTTTGTGTTCCGAGTAGTTCCTTGGTGGACAGCAAAAAGTCGTGCCCGAGTAGTTTTGCTTGTTAATGTAAGAGAGTTGTGAAATTGCTTTATTAAGCGAAGCATAAAAGTTTACCCATTCTTTACGACCTATTCCGGCAGCAGCATAGTTGAATTTCTGTTTTGCCCATGCACAGCTGCTTTATTACTAACAACAATGTTCTTAAACTAACAAATGTATTTATTATTAATGAGATAAAAATCGCGCGAAGAGAGGACTATTTTTGTTTCCACTTTGAATAATGCCTTCATTACGACATTAACAGCTTAACAAGCACCAAAAATGCTGAGCTGACAAACTAATCTCTTCCGCGGTCTGAAGTCGCTGACACACGCAAAAAGGTGCAACGTCGACGAAAGCGCCTAAGAACACTAGAGTAGTAGTGGTTCCGTACACACGTATGGAATACCCGAATACCCTATCCGAAAAAGACTTTTGACGTAATCATACAGATAAATTCGAATTAATTAAAACTTTTCCCTCCTTTCGTACTCGGAGCGTACGTAGCAAGCAAGCATGTGCATAATGAGAACGCGTCCTTCATCCATTTTCCCAACCGAATTCATTCAAGCAGAAAAGCTTCCCCACACTCACAGGCAAAGTCTTTGCTAGAGGTTAAATAAACTTCCCTTAAATAAAACGCAATAGATCTTCACATCACATACCGAACTCCGTTTCTAATCTCAGTACAGAGTGACTTCCATTAGCACAAGTTTTCGCCAACCCAAACGCGCACACCCAAGACAAGAGGTACGGGAGATAGAGAGGAGCCCAGGCGAGTGGGCTTCCGAAAAACTTCCTAATAAGCATTTACAAATGTAGAAATAACTAGAGAGGCAGGTGAAAATTATTTGGCAATGGATTGAGTGCATAAATCACAGGGATGCAGGGAAACACGGGGCGCAAACGCCATCCAAAAGTCGGAGCGAAAAGTTTGGCTCTTGGCGAGAAAGCTTCCGAGAAATGTGTGAAAGTGGGACAGTTGGAAGCCTTTTTTTGTTGGTCGAATGATAAATTGGAGTTGGAAGAGTTTTCTGGGAGGATGATGGTGGGAAAGTTGTACGCACGCACATCATTATCAGTGGGACATCGTGGTTTGTTGATCTAGCATGTAACTTTACCCAGCTAATGGCCAATGAACAAGATGTATGTGTATAGATGAAATCCTATAAAAAGGCAAGTAATTTGTCATATTAATTAATAAGTATGATTTGATTTGTTGCGGCTGCATGATCGTTGCTGATCTTGGTAGAGCTTTAGTGAGCTGCTTCATTAGCAGGAGAGCGGTCTGGTGGACCGGGACTAGCTATCATGGCCACCTTTTTATTTATTTTTTTTTTTTGACCTGGGTTTGGTTGGAGCTGGTTCTTCACATATCCTTACAGTCTAGTCGCGGTGACTCTATTTAAACCTGCCCCAACTCCCCCGTCTGTGTCTGTGTGTGCAGGACGGAAAAGGGCTTTACGGGCTGCTTCATCCGGTGTAATGGTAAGACAGCTCGTAGAACCCGCTATTGTAGCGGCTCCTTTATTGTCCTTTGATACATACGGAATCTTCCATCTGAGATATTTCTTCTCTCGAACGCGGCTAAGGGCTTATTTCGTCGATGACAAAGTCCATGTCCTCAGAGGTGTATGTGAGTACTGCATACAGTCTGTACAATCGTTCCATAGTTGGTATCACAATTATTTTATCTTTCACCTCATTAATCTTCAAACAGAGAATTTTAATTTTAATTTTTTTTTCTCTGGTTTCTTTGCTTTCTCTGCTTTCTTTATGGCATACGTTAGTTATATTAAACGGAGATATAGTACTACCAAAGAACTATTTAACAGTAGTTACAAATTTACAGATAATCTCTTCTTCTAAGAAATTCAGCTTCACTTAGAACCTGTGTTCTCCGATTGGTCCTAGAAATTAATCTCCCCAACTCAATTATGCTGACTTCGTGCGCTAGAAGTCGTATCATTCCCATTCACTTCAGATGAACACGCTTCGACTAATAAGTGCACCGTGCATTGCATTTATGCATCAGCATGAAATGAGGCAGCCAGCGAAATGCAACCAGTAATTGCGATAATATATCACAATGCTCACCACTTCACAGGGAAACGGCCTCGATCGTGCTGCTGAAAATGTGTGTGACAAACACATGTGTTGTCCGGTGACGCTGTCTGTGTCGGTTGTAATTGCCACACACACACACACCGGCTAGGGCCCAATTCCCACCAGGTTGCATTTAGGATTCAGCAAGGACAGACAAGTAAGGCAGGACGCCGACACTAAATATGCACGATATAAGCAACATAATTGCATACAAGAAAGTGCACTTTCATCATTCATGTGCAGGTTGATTGCAATCCCAGGTGTGATGTATGTGCAGTTCTCGACGTTCCGTTTACCGTCCGACATCAGAAATATTGACTTTAATTGAATCTAGTACCAAGATGCACCGGTGGAATAACTAACTCGACACATTGCATGGCGAATGGTCTTTCAGCGATTTTAATGCACGCGCTGTGACGAGGTGCAGCTAATTTCTATGAACATTCAATTTTATCTCACTGCACAAAAAGCAACAAATGAAGTATGAAATAAAGTGCAAATCACTACCAATTTATCCATAATAGCCAATTGTGAACCTCGCGGTACAGCGCAACCCACCATGAGGATTTAATTTTTGTATCACAATCCACCAAACAACCACAATGCGTAAAGCTTGCGGAACTAATCCTCGTGCCCGAACGCTCCGTGCGTAAATTAAAAAAAAGAAAGCAAGTCACAATATCAAATCACACCATTAATCTCATTCATTATGGCCATAAATCTGATTTGCGTACTCGAAAATGCATGCTCGTCCGTGCTAGCCTGACTGACTGGCTGACTGACTGACTGATGCCCTTCAGTTAGTAATACGTGAAATTTCATCCGACATTCCCATACAACCGTTTCCATCATACGCTGGAAATGTCCCCGCTAAGCTACATTATTTCACAGCCTAATGAATATCTAATGCCCAGGCCGCGTGTCACCACAACCGTCACCAACTTGTCAAGGGCTTTGCGAGCTAGCAAAGTGTCGAGTGGACGTGCCATGGAATCCCATCCCATCTCCCTGCGTACCTCTCTCCCGCGTCTCCCTGCGTACTTCCGGGCATTGGTCAATCTCTATCACAGTCCAAATCGAAGTGCACACACACGCATACACAATCACGTGTGTCCATCCACTTGCGACTGCGATAATACCCCACAAAACTCGAGCGCGCATTGCGGCGCAATATGTGTGCGAGTTGGTGGAGAACGGAGACGCGAATGGTGCATTATTTATTATTCATCAAACTGACAGAATTGCAGATGCATTTCATTTCACGAGGTCACACGGCAGACAAATCGGACCAGGATCACGTTGAATTAGGACACTTGAACAGCAACGCGGCCCTATCATTGCGTCGTTCCATTGGCTGTCGATTTTAGCGCAACGATCTCTGGGTTCGCATCAAACGTTCGCCTCCCTTTGCCAACTAGCTAATTATAAACCTACTCTAATGTGGCCCGATTCGCCATGGAAAAATGGGAGAGTTACCAAAAACCATTCTACTTGACCGTGTGAAATATTCAAATCAAATAACTTGGGAGGGGGCAGTAGGAGCCGTTTATCGATTGGCACACGTTTCGGTGGCTCGATTGCATTCGAATCCGTTCCAATCAATATTTACTTTTCCTTCCCAGTTTAATCCCAACGAAGTATTCCTTTATTGGGGAGGTGGTTTCATGGACTTTCGAACTTTGGCGTAAAATAGCAGAATTTTTATTCTTTAGCCATGTCAGATACTAAAGTTACTAGAGCAGGGTTAATTCATCATTACTGGATCAAAGGTTAATTCATCATTACTGGATCAAAAAAGGAACGGACAACGATTAAAGCCTATCACCTGAAAGACTTCAAAATCTACTCTAACCAGACTAAGATGAAGATAGCTTAAAGCATTTAGCAAAATGTTATCAGGTCCCTTAAAACTGCACACAGCCAAAATACTATTTATTATCTCAAAATCGATTGAAATTCTATTTCAACTGCTTTGAAAGATTTTCAAATTTATCTCCATTCACCTTGGTTCTTCCTATGCACCTTGGTATAGCGTATTTTTCCGCTTGGGCCATAGCTGTCAAACCAACCACCTGACAAATCATCCCAAATAACAACAAACCGTTTGTTTACATTCTCGCTTTCTGATTCTTCCTTGCATGAGATAATCCGCGTACTCACACACCTAATCTGTTTCTAACTTCCCACAAGTAAGTAACATCCCCCCCTCTCTCCTTCTCATTATCAAATTCCAACAGCAATAAAGCTGCATTAAGTAGATAAGAATAACTCGATTAGCGATGGTAAGAGCCGCTCGATGGGTTAAGTGCGATCCACGTCGTTTCGAAGATTTATTGGTGTCTTGCCATCGTTTCGGTTCACGTGCATACGGTTGAGCAAATATTAACATTATGGTACCTTTCCTATTGCTCTGTTCAATTTTGGGTAAGCTGCTTTAGCACTGTTTTTTTAGACACTATGTTTTTAAGAATTGTTGAAACTTTGCTTTTATGCACCGTCTACACCGATCGATTGTTTCTATTTACAGTGCTGTCCACCACGAACTCGGTAGCGGGTGCTAAGGCAAATCTAACAAAGATAACATGGGCCCATGCAGTGAATGATGCCGAATTTCTTACCCGCGTTCTGGCGAGTAGGTTTCGCTATCTTTACAAGCCACTAGATTTATTATATGAACTAACACATGCACTTACGTTGCAGGTGACACTCAGTTTATCGAAGCGGACATTTCGCTCGGCTATCTGAAAGACGATGTGAACAAAGAAAATGAAATCCCCATTATGGCTCATCCACCAGCGACAGAGTCAGACATCTCGCTCGAAACGTTCCTTACCCGTATTCTAGAGTACAACCGGGAGGTCGCTAAAGACGCATCAAAAGTAAAAGGCGTTAAGTTGGATTTTAAATCCATTGGAGCATTTGAAGGATCCATCAACATTATCCGTAATAGCTACGACATGAACACGTTTGACACGTGGATCAATGCGGACATTTTGACTGGACCAGTTGATAATACGGGTACGATTCCGGTGGATGCTACACGTTTCTTTACCGCTGCTAGACGACTAGGGAAAGCTACTCTTTCAATCGGGTGGACTACTCGTTGGGGTGCGGACTTTACGGAGGGCTCGTACACGGAAGCGCAGGTCGATGCGATGGTCAATGTGATTCGGGCGAACGGTATCGATCAGGCTGGCAATCCCATTACATTCCCGGTCAGGGCAGGAATTGTCGCAAACAGCCTGACCAACATGATTCGATTGTATTGTGGCTTGAAGGACACGAACGATGTTACCTTCACTGTATGGTCGAGTGCTGACGATGCTGTGCACGTTGAGAAGCTGCGGGAATTTATTTTCACCTTGGGACTTGACCGTACGTACGTCGATGTGCCGGACGATTTGCACCGCGAGCTTCATCTAGACGATAATGCTTTCAGCAACACGTGCAAAAAAACGCTCCAGGCTAGATGCTTCGAGTAGTTGGTTTTTTTTGTTAAACTTTATTAAATAAAGCGAAATGTTTTTTTTTTTTTTCAAAATATTTATTGCAGGAACTGTAGCAATGAAATGCAGATTTAGCCTTGTTTCTTGAGGGTTAAATCCAACTGTCATTTGACCGATACAAAGAAATGTCAATCACCCAGCTGTTTGTGCAAAAAGTTGTTGTTTACTTTCGATTTGGAAGAAAATAAAACAAATTTGTTCTCGCTACAGACATTCAGTAAGGTAATTCTCGCATTCTTTCACTCGTATCTTCTCTGTTTCAAGATCAAAGCACAGTTTTTAGTGCCACCGTACATGGAACTTTCCGTCACAGTATCCGTATGGTCGGTTGGTTCAAGTACAATCGGGCGTGTGATAGTAGGATCCAACCTGAACTCCAACTCCACTGGTTTCACATAATTTGCCCGCATTTCACTGACAAAACCGTGATTAAGCTTCCGTTTAAACACCGGTATTACCATCCGCGGTTGTAGACTGCTGGTTGGCTTGGGAATCCGTTTGCGTTCCTCCCGTTCGGTCCAATTCCAAAAGGTGACCGTATCGTGCTGGTGTTTCACGTGCGGTACAATATCCTTCATGGTTGTGGTAAGATACGGATCTACCAATCGGGCAAATCCTTTCGCATTGGTGTAAATTACTCCTTTCGGGCGATCAATCGGTTTGTTACAGAGTTGTTCATAACGAAACGATTCCGCCGGTTCCGCTACGGGACGTGTTTCGTCGGATGATCCGTATCGTTTTAGAGGTATTCTTACCGCTTGTGCCAATTTCGGTTGGGAAGATTTTATATAATTCAGTCTCGCTGCGCGATGAATTAAGCCAGCCTTATCCTCATATTGAAGGGGAAATTTCTCTTTAAACTTTTCAAACGTTTCCGATATCGGTTTCCAATTGTATTGGGATTGTAATGACCGATAGTTGCGCTCGATGTTTGATAGCTGAACCTGTATTACTGTGTGGGAAATAATCTGATTAATGAAGCTCTTATGTCCACTGCAATTCTGCTTACTTTTCTTGCTATCCGACGACATGTTGTAAACTAGTGCTTCGTCAATTGCCAATGCTAATAGCAAATCATCGCAGTCTTGCTCCATGACAACCACAGGTTGCTATACGCTGTAAAAATAGCAAAGCAATGCTACCACCATACAACAAACAAGCAAGCTTGGTAACGAGTTAAGGTATTTGAAGACTTTTTATTTGTTATTCGTCCTTCCTGAGAAGCCTTTTCGGCGTTGCGCCAGCCGCAAATATTCTTCTCTTGCGTAATTTCGAAATTTTGTCGGTTTTTCTAACCATCGCCTTTTTTTTTGGCGTAGGGGAATGCTCATCGTCCGAATTGTATGCATCACTGTCGTCATATTCCGAGCTATCGTCGCTAGTGTCTGATTGAAAATAGCGCTTCATATTCTCAAGCACCTTGGTGATCCCGTACAAGGAGAATTCTTCGCTCAGCATCTGTGCTTTGCTGTTGAAGTGATAGTTTTCGAACCGCAAAAAATTGACGTTAATCTTAAACGTTAGACGCTTTCGATCTTTTGTTATGAAACCAAATCTGATGCCTTTATCCAGTGCGTCCTCAAGGCTCAACGTTTGGATGTGAATGTCTTTCGTGGTATATGCTTCTTTATCCAGGTTTTGCAGCTTGCTAATTAAATCTTCCAAGGAAACTAAAACAAACAAAAAATATTTACCAAATATTCTACAAAAGAGAACTTTCTTTAATACTTGCCAGTTGTACCAGCTTCGTACAAAACGTATAATATTTGTGGTAGCATTGTGGTTGCTGCACAGAAAGCTCATTCCTTCTCAATGGCTAAACGTATTGTAGAACGAAGAAGGAACGAATTCGCGCCGGCAATGGCAACTAGATGTTAAACTAGCGTTACATTTTTTAAACAGATGCATAGTTTTTTTATCTTATTGAATACAATGTTATTATTGTAGAATATGGGACTTCCTGATTTGCCTGGCCAACCGGAAGATGATAGTAATTTCACAATGGATGAAAACAACACTGTCCACCTGGAACCGTTTAGTGAAGATGAAAGTGACAACGAATCCCTTGTCGATGTAAATGGTTATGCCGGTTACCAACCGTTGAACATGGACGAACAAAATCAAACAAATCGAATGACATCCGTAATGGAAGAGGAGATGGACACGGATACGGGAGACGTGGAACCAGCGACGCACGAAGGAGGGAGTGCAATTAATGCAGAATTTCTGAATGTGGACGTGTGGAATGCGCCACGACCCAACGAATTAAATATTGAGCTCGATTCATCAAAAGCAGCAGAGGTAAGATAATTTCTTTAAAGTTAATTAAAATTGACTTTACAAATAATTCGTATTTCGTATGTTTCATTTCAATCGATTAATAACATTGCGCGTCACGAAACGAACACACTCTATTTGATCAAGTATTGGCGGTCACATGAAAGACCTTGTCGAAGGACACGTAACCTCACCACTCACACAACACGATTGTCGGAAGTGGATATAATGTATTGCAAAATACGGTCCACCTATTCACCTATTAGTATAGGGAGGGTTTTTACCCTCCCTATACTAGGACACTTCTAAAATAGCAACTAGAATTACTACTATCCAGGGTATTCAGGAGAGACTTGAAGACGTAGCATATTGATTATCTCAACACATCCTTTCATGAGACGTACGTGCTTTGAGTGGTATTTGGTGTTAGTTGCTTTACCTTCAAAAACCGGCAATGTATTTGTATTATTCATTTTCATTTCGATCAACCCATGGGACATGATTGTCCCCACAAGGAAGCCCGGGACATGTGGGACAAGAATTTATTGCCACCTACAAAAAAGACATTACCCTTCCGGTTCCTGTAGTCAAGGCCAAACCTCGGAAAATCGCAAAGCTCCCTAAGGAATGGCTCATAAAACGGCTCAAGCCAATGGGACACGTTTTTCATTACCAGTTTCATTCCGTTCCAGGGTTTTCTTTTTTAGTTTTTTGGGTACAATTTTTTAATACTATTCCCTCTTCTACCCATTATATATCCATTTGCAGATAGTGAACGTGATGGCCGGCATAAAGCTGCCCACCACTGCCGTCCCAGAATGGGCCCGCGGTGTACCGGAAGAAGAATGGAAGGAAAATTTACTACAGCGAATTCGCCAACGACAGCAACCGGATGTAGCCGATGGATGTAGCACCTCCTTCACGGCGGCAAGCACTTTTCCGACGATAGCTAATAGTAGCAGTAGCGGTGGAGGTAGCACTAGCAGTCATACGAGTAGAAGAACGTGATTTATAAGCCATATATACGGATTCATGCCAATAATAGCATCAGCTTTCATTCCTTTTGGTGTACCCGCCTCTCTTATAAGACGCCGATGCTTGTGATGGTAATGTTAAATACCGGTTGAATTGAATGTCTCTTTACTGCTGAAGAAGTTCTTTGGTTCCCCGATCTCACCATTCCTCCTCGCATACACACAATAAAGCGCACAACTGCTCACATACGAGCAGAACCGAAGAACTGTAAGCGAGTTGTTTTCTATTTAACGATTTATTTTATGCGAAACATGAATGCCACAACTTCCGATTCCGGCTCCCGTGTGTGTGTATAATAATAGCATAATGGCACGTTACCACCAAGGAGCTGCATAAGCACATGAATCGGTCGGTCGGTCGATGGCATCATGCAAGCATGTGGGAGCCACCGGGTATGGTGGCTCCGGGTATCCTTCACACCACATTTGTATCGTTTAGCTCCGAATAGCTTGCCGTGATTTGCATTTCCGTTGCTCTTCCGCGTTGCGCGTGCCGCGTGGATAGTGAGGACTAAAACTCCTGCCCCGAATCGAATGTCGTCCACTTGCGGAGTGACCCACGGGACGCCGATGGCGATCCCTTAGTACACAATCTGGCCACGCTTTGCATGCAGAGGAAAATTAATGGAAAAATAACAAAAAGTTTTCACACGTAATTTAACATATCCGTGAACTATACAGGGAAGCCCACATGAGGTGGGGAGGTATGGGTAGGAAGTGGAGTTCAAGATTCAGTGCGACTGGATGATTACTATGCTTCGGGGGAATGTGTTATCGTTGCTGTAGCCGTCTTCCACGTCGAGAGACCGTGAAGGCATGCAATGTTTGGAGCACCCGCTAATTGAAAACACGTTGATACACTCTTGGCAAACATGCCACGCCAAGTGCCATGACAATGTTTTTTGATGAGCGCTTTATCAAGTGTCGTGCGGAAAATAATTGAGAAATACATAAGGCAGGCATGCCACCGGTCAACTTTATTGGGTTCTATAGAAAAGGAGGATTTCATGCCCCAAAATATGATGCATCGTCCGTACGCACGATACAGAGGAATACTTCAATTTTTGATTGTTGTGGAAAATAGCGGGTTTCTCTGGCCTCTCTCCTTGGTAATCAGCATCAGGCAAAAAAAAAGGGCGTCAGGAAGTGCTCTCGCATAGGAGGCAAAGTCTGCTAACTGGCCCCGGAAGAAGCTCGAACGGGGGCCGGTCCCAAATAATACTACACCAGCAGAGCCGCCATCCAGCAAGAGAGCAAAAGAGAGCGAGCTGAGCGAGCTTCAACCAAACCAAAAACAGAGATCATCGCGACTTTTACCCGCGTCCCTTTGCAGTTCGCGAGCGTTTGCGAGAGACAAAATCGCGCCAACCTTACGCAGCAGCATAAGGACAGCCCCAAACCGATGTGGCGGTAGATTCTCGCACACTCGGTCAGTTCGTTTCGGTCGCCGGTCTGTGGTGGGTGAGTTTTCGTTTTCGTTCTGCGGCGCGGAAAACACATCTCCGGAACACCCTTGCACAAACATCTCTCTTGGGACGTTTATTCGATGTGAACGATTGTTGCGGAGTGTTTCATAGGAGTGTACGGTGTAGTAGGTTTGAAATGTTCTGCTCGATTTGACTTCTATTTTTTCTCGCCATTCTATTTGGGTGTCTGTGTCTGCCGCCACCCGACCAAAAGCAACAAGAACGATACCCCACTGTGCCAACCAAACACTGCCTCGTGTCTTTGTTTGCCTTACGGGCGAGAAGCTATACCGCATCCCCCACCACCCACCCACCCACAAAGACCCAAGATAAGATGGAGCGCTGCGAGGACGCAGATCGCTACCCGTGACAAGCAAGCCACAGCCGATGCTGACGCGAGTTGATGTTTGTGTGTAGATGATAAGGGGCAGCAGCACACAGTTCCTTATGTGCTAAAATACTGCTGTGCAAACTCTTACCTTTCCAGTTGAAGTGATTTTTAATTCCTGCTGTCGTGTTATCTTACGCCATACGGAGGCATATTGGATCGCTTCATGATCGGAGGGTAATTCAATCACTCGCGCGCGAGCACTTCTCGGACATGATCTTCAATCGACCGGCAAGTTGTTGACACCGCCGATCAAGATGATCCAGTTTGTGTGTTGGCGCGCACCACTAACTTGTTTCACGCACTTCCCGCAAAGATGCCGCAGTTCCCGGTTGATTATCACTTTATTTATGCACTATTTTTTGTTTTTGTGCAAACAAATCCCAAACAATTTCCCAGCCATTTGTTTTCCTGTACACAATCACTCTCACTACGCACTCACGCTTGCTCTCGTGGAAACACACGCATTCACTGCAGGCTTTCGTGGTGATTTCAGGTGTATTAGTAGATCAAAGTATGCGAGTATTTTTGCTTTGACATCTCGCGGCTGTCATCTGAGACGTGTTTTTGTTTTTGTGATGCTGGTGTTGTTGGTCGTGGGACATCCCTTCAGCTGCCCCCTTTTTTATTTGCCAGTAGTGAAGCAAGTAAGCAGGAAAGGGGCTCCACACATAAATTTGGCTTCAATCATGTTCTCTCCCAGTTCTGGGTTTTGAGCGGATGTAACAAAGTGTCATCAGAGGATATGCTGCTGCAGCCTCGGGCAGATATATGGAACACTGCGGGGTCTCACTCCCGCATCACTCCCAGCCTCTAAATTCCCGGCATTATTTCTTCATTACGTACTAGTTTTCCCATGTTACTGTGACAACAGCTTTTTACATCATCCCGTTGTTTTCGTCCACTTTATTGTGCTCTTCTCGCGTTTGCCCTTCTCAAGCGGTACAAGCAGTAGTAGCTGTAGTAAGCTGTGACTTTCGAATCATTGTGTGCTCGTCGTCGTTGATTGCGGAAAACAGCGGCATTGAACTGAAAATAAGCGTATAGCAGCAGTTAATGGTGCAGTGTTTGTGTGTGCATTTTTGTTTTTTTACAAAGCCCATTGTAGAATTTTGTTTTCGGGTAAAAGTAAAAAAGGTTTTATTTTTCACGCTTTGCCCTACGCACCACCGCACGGAAAAATATTTCTTCACTAGCAGAAACAGCTCCGCGCCACGGAACGCTCGCGGGGTTGTTCGATTGGCGGTGATCATCTCCCCTTCGGAGATTCGGTGGTCATCATCGCCAATCAAGCAAAACGTTAAACGAAGTCGGTGACGGTAGCTATGTGGTAAGGGGAGGTAAAGAAAGGTGCTCCATCTGTCTCCTCCGATTTCAACAATTGCTAATAAAAAATCGTTTCGAAACGTTCGCTCAACACAATGCGAGACGAAAAGTGAAAAACGAATGGAAAATAGAGCAAATCACAAAGCTCGTCGGTCACTCGATCATTTCCAAAAAGGGAATACCTTTTTCCGTGTGCGCTTACAGTACGGGAAACTGTGCCCGCGACCTGGCGAACCGTCCACCCCAAATACACGAGGCTCTCCGTGTGAACGAAACGAGACATTTTTTGTCCCTATAATGTGATATGGTGTTTCCCTCGATATTGGCGCAGGCATGTGGCGAGCGAGCAGTGTGCGTGTGCGAGAGGTGTGTTGACAAATGAAAGATTGCTGATGCAGCCAGCAACAGCATCACCCAGTGTTGCGTGGTGCGTATGTTGTGTGGTGCGAAATTAAAAGTGAAACGTGCGTTGCCATGGTATTTTTGCTTCTAATCAGCGAATTTGCACCATCACGAATTCAGTTGGCGTTGCAAAAAAGTTTATAAATATTTTGTATTTCAGTTCCAGTGTTCAGTGTAATTGCTAATCGAAAACAGTGCAGTATTGAGTAAGGTAATTGAAGCGAAGAAAAGCAGCAAAAATAGCCATATGGATTGAGTGCGATACATGGAACGAAAGTATCCTGACAACTATCGGCAGCAAAAGGTGAGTTGGAAGTGGTGATGTGAATTGCGTTTCGAACCTGCTAGATTCGTTCCGTTCCAGAAAAAAATGCTGCATCCTTAAATTCAACTCGAACTCAAAACCAAATCGGCAGACACAAACACCCATGTGAACCCTTCCGATAGCTTGAAATCGTCTACCAATGCTTAGCAGTCATCGTCTACCACCCGACCAGGGACAACGAAACGCGACTAGGGCAAACATTATTCCAATGTGCGATCACGGCTTCCTTATGATTACATATTTATACAGCAATCGTCTACAATTTCACCAAAGCGAAGAATAGCGGCGATTGGTTTAAATTACACAATTTGCATGCCCGATGTACATGTCTTTCTCGAATGCGCCTCGTCCCTCCGGTCGCAATTCTCTACGCCTGATCCGCACACGGTCGTTGTTTGCTATCCAATGGCATTGTAAACACCTCTTAAAACATTTCTAGAACCTCTACATTAAATCAGTTTCTTTCTTTTTGCTCTTGCTGGGCAAAACAATTCAAGCCTGTGTATACCAGTAAGTATCAATGAAGTATCTTCCAATCCATTGGGCTTAGAATTTACGCCAAACGGAAAACAGCTGGCCTATCGTCCCCTCCACCGTTTGGTAACATATGTTTTTGATTTAACGTCTCCTTCTATCGCTTTTCGCCAGTAGACTGCTTCCACTCCACACCAGAGGGTCAGCTACAATCTGCACTTTATGATTGTAATTTACATAAGGATTCCGAGCAGACTGGATGTACCAGGGCCGTGCATTCGTGCCACTGGACCATTTTGTCAACGCAGTGAACATAAGTTCCCTTGGGCCGATAGTCCTTGGCCACGCCAAGGCTGTGAAGTTTTGCTCCAGCTGTCGTTCGAATTCAATTACTTTTCGTGTGCAGTAATAGTCAATTTCGATTACCGCCCATTACTTTAACTCAGGTGCGAAAATGTGGACCTACTACCAGGATCATCGATTGAAGATACTCCACTTTGTTTTCAAGGTCGTACGTTCCCGCATGCTCCACGACTGTTTAGTTTTTTTTTTCTCTCTGCTTTGCGCAATTGGTTTTAATTGCAAAATCCTCCCCATCATGACACGCCATGATAGGAATGATAATAATAGTGATGACGATATGGCGAGCGCAATGCAAATATTGTTTAGCTTCGCATGGAAGAAAGCAGCTAAAGTGTGGACCCTGGAATGATTATGATAATTAGGCAACTCGTGTTCGAAACTCGTGCGCGAAAAATAGAATCCAGATCCGCCAACAAGATGCGCTGTGAGTACTTGGACAAACGGTGTAATCATTACTCGTGCATATTTTTATGGATAGTTTGCTTCATCGCTTCAGAAACTACCATCAACATCCGAGAAGGAGTCATATTAGAAAAACAACTCCCCGTACATCCGGCATCTACAGCAGGAAGACATCGCTCACAAAAGCGCCTTCTCGTACACGATGGTACGATGATCGCTTAAGGCGATTAAATCCATGCTTCCTCCTCCTTTCATTGCATTGCACTCCAAAAACCAATCTTCTTGCATCACCGGGGACAGCTACTTTACCAACGGCAAATCCTCGGCCCTTTCAGGATGGTATGCTTTCCTGAGTGTGTATTTTGTACACATTGGCGGCGGATTCTCGTGTAAACAAACAGCACGAGACAAGCACGTACTGCCAAGATAAAGCGAAGAGCGATGAGGTTTCAATACTTTTGCGCCTGTGTATCTCACTCGCCCTCATTTACTTAGGAAGTGGGAAAAAATGAAATGTTATACGATGGGGCGAGAAGGGCATGTTATTTTCGCGAAACTATCCCGAACCACATTATAGCGAAAAGCGGAGATTCAGTTAGTGACATTTTAGTTAAGTTTGCTCGTACACGCTCCAATTCGCTGCTTGTCATTCGCATCATCATCAGCATCGCTGTGTGCGGAATGAAAACTATTTATAACAACATTAAGCAGCATCAAGTGTCGCATCAATTTGTTTCTCGTATCCGCACCATACAGTCCCGGTGTGTGGGGAAAGCGGGAAATGAACGTTTGCTCGAAGAAGCGACAGTTTACAAACTAATAAACACGACTGGCTCATAGGTATCACCGGTAATGTGATGGGGGGCAAACCTAATTTGATGTTCGTTCTTCCGTTGTGCCAAAGTTATCATATCCAGATTGAGTTAGGTGTTTAACTGTGTTGTAAAAGTTTTCCAGACGATGTGTTAACTGCATAAGGTGTAGGATGTGCTTTACTTGCTCAAATACTTTCTCCAAACTATGCACACTTTTGCTTGGGCACTTCACTTCCGTCGTTTATAAAAGGCAACAATTTACAACAAATTCGAAGATTGTTGTTCAGAAACTTTTCTCAGCTCGTTCGGAAGACACGACGCGGGCTAATTCTTACTTTTTTTTTAATTTCCAGAGGCTTTGAGTCTTAGAGACTACATTCGCCTCTCTTACGCTGGCTAATATCTCTTCTGGTATATGTTCAAACACTCCGATCGATACGTTCGACACATTAATTGATCGATAGTTTATACGACTGGGTTTCAATTCCTTCGGGCCAATGCAATAGTGGTGACTACTACCGGTGAGCACAAGGTTGCTTTGGACTTGCAACGAACTATCGCCACTGCTTTCATCAAACGGGGTCAGATTCGAAACGCAACGCGTTTTCATGAGACAACAACAGGGGACATGGTCTCTGGTCTGGTGGAGGTATCTCGCGGCACGCCTAGATAAGGCGGACGCTTTTTTAATTCAATTGTACCCAACAACGTCTCAATTGCTGACATTGAGAGCTCGACGGTACGACAACACTCCAGGAGTGGACTCCGGTATGATGAAGCGATTGTTCAGGTTGCCGTTAGAGAATTTCCAACGGCAGGGCACATTTTTTGAGGTAGTTCCTGGGGTTACTGGGGGGTGGGGGGGGGGGGGAGAGCAAAGGTCGGACGATAGTGGAAAGGCAAGCTGCAAAGAAGATCAGAGAAATCAACAGATAAGCAACACGTTTATCATCACACCCCACCGAACTAAGATGCTTTCTTCTCCTAAATCAGAACGTCCTCCAAACACTCCAAGAAACTGTTTCGCAAGTGAAAGAAGCAAGAGAGGAAAAAAAACTCACCCAGTATAACCAAAATAATAGCCCGTGTGTGTCGAAGTAGTGTCCGTAACTCAAAACACGGGCTGACCTCGCCTGGTACGCCTAGCCTCCGGAGGTTTCAAGTGCTGCATTATTATGCTACGGCTTTGTGTGCAATAGAAACCTCGTAAATCTTGATTCCGGGTTTTACAAACACGTCACCACCACCTTTGTGTGGTTGCGTCCGTCATCCAGTGTATTTTTGTGCATCGTCTTATCTTACTCGTGCGGTCACTTACCCACTTACCTAGCAACTTACGCGAAATTGTTTAGTCCGCGTTCTTCTATGACAACTATTACCGCTCGAGATAGTGTTTATGGTGACGCCGGGTGGTATTGATTCTAATTTCATGGCATGCTTTTGCTCCGCCTGTGTGGGTCCTCCGTTTTTTGGGTCCGCAAATAGAACCCCGCTTATCTGATACGCCAGCAGGCTTTTCCTTATCGCACACCTCCTCTCTGGCTCCTTAGATAATTTTTTTTTTGTTTATTTCTTTTATTTTCGTACCGCCAATTGTGCTTGTGCCTCTGTTTGAAATTCTGTAGAAATAAAAAAATTAAGCAGATAGGAAGGTATTGTATGTGTTACACCACAAAGTAAATTAAAAACTCATCCATCTTGCGGGCGGGTTGGTTGGTGGGAATGATTGATTCAGACCGCGTCCACTTTTAAAGTTATATCATCCCCCGGTGGGTATTCTCTAGCATGCGTTGCATAAGTCCACGATAGAGCACGACCTTTCGCTTTAATATGATTGCTCGAAAGTGCCAGCCAGTGAAGAACGCTCGAGAGATTCGTATTTATTTTTAATTAACGAAAATGCTCAAAATGCTCCAAATGAGGTTTTCCGAATCTTCGACACGCTGTTACTGTGCGGATGTCGGTGTTTGGTCGGTGGTGGTGTATTGTATCAAAAACGAAACATCAGAGACGCACTCACCTGGCTAGAATATCGATTTCAAATAAAACTGATTTTATACCCACCCAACCCAACACAACCTACTGCCTGGCGCATGTTGCGTACCACAGCTCCCAGGGGCTCAACGTTCGCAGCTAAATCTTTTCGTCTGTAAAGGTATGGTGGTCCGATGAAGTAACAGCCAGCCTAATGAAAGCCAAATGAGAGTTTTCTTCTGATTGTTCCTTCCCACTTCTTCCAAACTGTGGTTTAGGAGGATCTCTCACTTCATAACACAACTGAACATGTTTAGCTGAAGTATGTTTATAAAACATGTATGACCATTTGACGCCGAACCCCGTATTATCCTGGTACCCCCTAGTGGTCGTTTTGCTGGAGCAAATAATCCACCCGACACACCTCTTTCTCGGAACGGTAAGGATCAATACGAATGCTCGACTTGCTTCCTCGTGTGGTACCGGCAAAGCAAACAACGCGCGCACACAAACACACACACACCAGCAGCGCATAGAGTGGCATAACGTCTTGAACTCAAACAACCTTGAACCTGGAGATTATGTTAAGGACGATTAGCGACACAACGCCGATGCCGATGGGACGAATCGTTGTCGTGGGCTACTATCGTACACAGAGGAACCGGTTCTCCCAATTTTGTTATTGAAAAGCAACCATTTTCCATTAACTAATCAATCATTTACGCTGTAATAGGATCGTATCCGGACGTAAGGTATCACTTTCAGCGTGCCATCATAACTGAATAACCAGAACCAAGCAATGCCTCAAGTCCCCTTTTTCCCATTAAAAAAACCCTTTTCTGATCCGGAATTGGAAGGTTGTGCTGCATAATGCTCCAAATAGGAATAGAAACCATCTATTTGCGACAGCCATCGTTCGGGGGGGGGGGGGGGGGGGGGGGTCCTAATGGATTCATTTCGGGAAGCGCGCGAAACGAATCAATAAAAATGTGAAATTATTTAGCACCCCCCCATTCTAGCAAAAGCCGGTTAGTGGCGGGCTCACGCGCTCGGCCGCCTGAGAACATGATAATTGACTTTGATTCGAGGCTCAAGTGGTGGGCTCCATTGTTCAGGTTCAGTTCGGTGCGGTGGATGTGTGATTGTACGAGAAATCGTCTATCAGGTTAGCGTGATAAGGTGATTTTATACACCACTAAACGTAAGCTCTCTCTTCACGTGCAAATGGGAGTTAAACTGTTTTGCGGGACAGCTACCCCGGTCGATCTGTTTGGCGCCTTTTCGGTGGTACGGGTCCATTGATGAACAGTTTCACCTCACTCATTCGCTGCTGGGCTGTTGTTTCGTTTGATCGATTAAACCTCCCGCGGAACTTGGCGATGCGCTACTATGATGGCACTTGTAAAGAAATTTCATTAAACCAGCGCACGCAAACAACCAACCAGCAACCAGCCTGTGTCCTTGTTCTTTCCTCGTTCGATAGTTGTTTTCGGTTCCCGTCTCAAAAAGGGGAAGGCGTACATTAAAAATGATCGCGCGTCGGTATCGGTTACTAATCCGCAACGAAGTAGCTTCAATTAACACCTCTTGGCGTCGTCGTCGTCTCTGATCGACGAGCTATTTATACACTTTGTCAAATATTAGATGAACAAACAATGGACAAGCGGGTGCTGGATTAGAATGCACGCTCTTCGTCCTCAAGGCAATAGGGGAGTTGTGATGTGTTTATTAGAACTCATAATTGATTTATAATCTTAACACTGTGCTAATCTGCACGGCTTCGCTTTTGCGCTGTTTATCCGATTTCTGTTGGGTTGATTAGAAGACTAGACTTATTTATTTCTACACTATGTAATTACAAAAATTAAAGCAATTTTTTATTGTTACATTTTCAGAACGAAATACACTGCAGCTTCACCAAACCCAATGTACAAATGTGACCGTGATCCTTCAAGGCATAAGGGGTATGATGTCACATTTTAACATGCTTTTATCGTTCCTCAACACAACAGTGCTCAGCAGTGTTCTACCAAATTAAAAGATGTATCAGTAAGTATTCTGCTTGTTAGGTCGCCCTGTCTCTGCACCTCGTTGTCCCAGTTCTTCGTGTTGCGTGTTGCGTTTTCTTCAACGATAGCCATCCCATTCCCACCATTTCCTTCCGATGCTCAAATTGATTCCTATTTCGATTAGCCTTAAACGTTTGGACTTATGGGCCATTACGATGATGGACATCCAAGCTAATTAGTACCTTTTTTCGACTGCCCTGCTGTCGGATCAAATATTTATCCTGCGCTTAATTACATGGAGTGCCATCCTCATATCACGCGCAGCCCCTGAACAAAGATGATGGAGTCCTAATTAAATACGCGCTTCGTTTACTTTTTGTTTTTGTTTTGCTGTCCTTCTTTCCCGCAGTGGAACAAGGCATTCTAGCATCAGCTGTTCCGACGCCGAAAACTCCAATCTATCAGCGCTACACAACCGCCCTCCAGAATGACCCCCGTTGCTCACAAGAGGTAAGTGTAAGCCTGTAGACTCGTCCAACAGCACCAACAACGGTCGGCTCATTTCCATTTGTTCAAACGATATCCATCAATCACTCACGCGTGCCACGCGTGGCGCGACAACCACACACACACACACATACACATCTTGACAGCAGCCATCGAGATTGGGTGATTATTAATTTCCAAACAAAGCGCCACTTTAGCTGACCACAAGTGCGCAGGTAATGATGGTGATGACGGCGTTAACTGCTCATCAAGGATCCTCGTCGGGTATACCTCCGCTACAAAAGAAGGAAGAGTGTTTCTTATCGGATCAAATAATGTCTAACGAGTTACTTCCGCACCGGGGGGCCCTATCGCGCCACACGATGAGGTATCGGCTTCCGGAAGCGTGCCAAAGCGTGGAGCAAGGATGGTTTTGCACAACGGGCCAACAATTTCCGCCACCTTTGAGCGTGAATTAGCGAGCTACCTAACCGGGATGGTTACCACGCCACGAGATTGTGACTGCATTGCGTAATGTTCGTTGGTGTGCGCGTTTCTAATCGACACTCTTTCGCTTTCGCTGGTAGGTTACCGGCAGATTGGCCACAAATGTGGGGTGAAAAACATTCCGATACAATGTCGCAGAAAAAGATCGAAAACAAGAACATGCTAAAGCTGTCATTAGCCATGCATGCCGTGAGGGGTTTCCCCCCAAGAACTTCATGAGGTAGTTAACGGTCCCCTTGGCAACGGGTTTAGGGCTACAAAGCTGCTGAGGTGGTGGGGTGAAAGACATCCTGAGCAGAAATTATGGCACACTTGGATCGGTGTTTATTTTCGGGGCATTAATAACTCATTACTTGCTAAGCGGCTGAAGGAAAGTGACTAGAAATGAGTTTGATTTGATGTGTTTGTTAGAGAGCCAGAAGTCTGTTCTTGAACCAAAATCAGAATCCTTATTAATTGCGCAGAGGAATTACGTGAAAGAAAAGTAACAGTCAATACCACTTTAGAACCTTCTTATGACTTAATTCCAAACACAAGCGTCCGTCCATCAGTACGTAATATTCGCCGGTAAAAGGTTCAGTGGCCCAATTCTAGCATGAACCTGAAATGGACTCCCAGGTGACTTCTGTTAATCGAGATTTCAACCAGTAGTGTTTGTTTCGGCTTCGATCGAAGTTTTGTTATGTCCTTCTAGCTGTTAACCGTTTTTTATGCTTTACGGAATGTTAATTTCATGAATATTTACTAGTGAATGCAAGAAAGAAAGTGCGAGCCAAACTAGGTGTATTACTGCTGCATAATTACAAAGTCAAGCTGTTTGTATGTATGGAACAGTATTCCCTGTGGAGTGTCCACACTGCCCAATGTTGGAACCATTTTGAACAATTTTATTAACAGCACAATTGCCAGGCGACATTGCGGCAGTTTTCTATCCATCACAATCTTGATGTGTTATCACAAAAAAATCACTGGAGCTGTCCTCTATAATTCGAACCATTCAATTAAACTGTGCGTCAAAATCACAAAACACATTTAATATTCATCCTGCAACCACCGGGCGTCGAAAAAGGATTCCAACACCTTTATTCATCAATCACCATTCGCCGATAAATAACACTTGTCCGCTGTGTGAGTGGATCCTTTCCGACTACTTGCCCCCGACACCCACCACTCGAAAGGGAATGTGTGTGTATTAATGTCGTTTAAAAATGTACCCTCCTTCTTCTGCATGTTTTCGTGTCCCTTCGCGTCCTGATTGTTCCGTCACCGGATGTCCTGCCCGTTGGCCGTACTCTGCATAACTTGGTGCGACTGGGCCGGCTGACAGGTAGCGCTAGGCAGACGCATCGGCCTGTACAGGTTCTGCGGCGATATCGGACGAGGCAACTTCTCGCGTGTTAAGCTCGCTGTTCATCAATTAACCAAAGGTGATTATTTCATTTGTAGTTTCCCTTGTACCGATATGCGCGGTTCGGCCTTTCCATCCATTGGACTCCGTCCAAGACACTCTCACTTCTACTTGGGTGGAAGTTCAACCGCAGCCACTAATGAGAATCGTTAACCTCCATCAAGGAACGGGATATGCAACCTCCGGGAAAGGATAATGAAAACGTCACAGGAAAAGAGAACACCATAATTGTGATTTGACATGAAATGAACAGATTTTGTGAGCACACTTTTCACTCGAATGCTATTTTTCCTCTTTTTTCCTTTCCCGTTTACGATTACTGCGACCGGAACATGTCTCAATTTCGTCCGGGGCTCTCTACACACGGCACTGCAGATAAAGTCGCTATCAAGGTAGTGGACACCAGTCGTTTAGATGCTAAGGCGCTTCGCATGTTGTCGCGCGAGGTAAGCACGCTTGAGTGTGTCTACCATCCATTTATTTTAAGGTAAGTGTCTTCGGAAAAGATGGGCCCATGCTATGCCTCGGTATTGACCTGGCACCTCGATGCTCTTTTCTGCATTTCCACAGACTGTTTGAAGTGATAGAAACATTGGGAAAGATCCATCTGATCAGCGAATGGGTACAAGGCGGTGAGCTTTACAATCGCATCACGGAGGTCGGCCCGCTCAAGGAACCACACGCTGCACTACTTTTCCAACAACTGCTACTGGCTGTGAAGCATCTGGTACGACCGAAACTACCGGAATCTCGCACCATGACGAACCATGCTAATGTCCCGCGGCATTCCTCTTGTTTTTTCCCCCGCAGCATAGTTTAGGTTTCGTGCACCGTGACATCAAGGCAGAAAATGTGTTACTTGTAAGCGAAGAGCGTATCAAGCTGGCCGATTTTGGCTTCAGCACACAGCTGGTAAACGGACCCTGGCAGCATCTGGACACGTTTTGTGGTTCGCCACCGTACGCCGCGCCGGAACTGTTCAGTGACGATCACTACATCGGCGGTCCGGTAGATATCTGGGCGCTTGGGATTCTGCTATACTTCATGCTGGAGGGCTGTATGCCCTTCAAAGCGCCAACAGTACCACTGTTACGAACGGCTGTGCTAAAGGGTGAATTTGTCATTTCCACCAGCCTGAGCGTGCCATGTTGTCGCGTAATTCGTGAGTAATCCCAGCGAGATCAGAATCGGTTTAATTATTCTAAGGTTCCTTCAAACGTTTTATTTTCGCTGCAGAACGAATTCTGGTTCACACACCATCCCGACGACCGACGATCGAGCAGCTGCTGGAGTGCCAATGGTTCCGATACGCACAGGATCATGCCGGTCGGCTGGGACGGGCGAACCACCAACATCAAACCACCATCGGCCAAATTCGAAACCCCAACAACAATGTTCCTAGGCGAAGACGAAAAAAACTGTTCTGGTTTTTTCCTGCGGCACGCGATCGCCTTTCCTCGCCCGAGTCAAACTCATCCAGTCGTGATAACAACCTTAGTGCTGCCAACAACAATCAGCGTCACCTTCATCATCATCATCATCATCATCGTCATCACCATCATCGGCACGAACAACCAACCGTGTCCTCATTGACGAAATCCTCATCCTCGCGGGACGAACGCCTAGATAATCCACCGGATATCCCCAATCTGCGCACGATAGCGTGCAGCACCAAGCGTGCCGCTAGTGTATTGGAGGAGAACTATCTGCATCCGCTCAAGCTGGATCCACGGGACGGGACCGATGGGACGGACACCGAGCACCATCTACATCAGCATTCCCATTTTACTACTAGCAAGGATATTCTATCCAACGATGTGTCAAATAATAATACGGATAACAATAACGCTAACGGTACGAATAACTACAATAATCAGCTTACCAACGATCCCGCGGCAGCTGGTAATGGGGCTGGTAACCATCGCAAGGATAGTGGTCAGCCCGGTCAGGAGCGTAAGCCGCGTCGGTTTTCTTTCGGACGTACATTGAAGAAGCGTATCGGACCCATGGAATTAGTGTCGGCGGAAAGTCTCACGGGCCCGGACAGTGTATCGCGACCAGATCGTGTAATAGATCTGCGAGAAAAGCTGCATCGTACGATTGACGAAGAGCACGGTCGCTTTATGATGTACCCGACGACGGCGGTTTCCTCCGAAGGCAATCGTCATTTGCATCCGTTGGAGATGGAAACGCGGCGCCTGATGAAGGCTCTCGGTATTACCGGTGACATGATAGCGCGTGCGGTAACGAATGGACCGCGCAGTGACATCATCGGTGTGTACCGAATCATAATACATCGATTACAGCGGGAACAAACGAACGTCCGGTTAGCATCGACGAATGGCGGAGCGTACGAGTTCCTCGAGCTGAAGTCAATCAACGGGACGACGCAATCCGGCGGTAGTGCCGGACGCACCGGACCTAACAGTGGCGCTGGGCGCAACACTGCCAACAGTCGGCGACATATCGATCAGAACCGTGGAAGGATCTGTGCCATTCTTTAAAAAAACCTAAGAACGGGGCCAACAAGTCCTTGTCATCTGTTTTCCCCCTCATGTGTGATAATCCTCACGAGGGTTAATTGGAATCAGTTTAACCTGTTGCGGAAACTGGTACTAGTGGCGCACTAGTGTAGACCGAGAAAACCTTTTGAAGGATAATGGCATATTTTTAGAATAAATAACGTTGTTAACTGTTAGTTCTAGTAAAATCGCGGTTTGCATCATAGATACTCGACCGACGTAGATTCAACGATCGACCAGGCGCAGCCGGAAACGGAAGTCGATGTCTCGCTCTCTTACTCTCACTCTCAATCTTTCATTGAAGCATAGAAGCAGCCTAATTTTTTATAGCCCCAAACAAGGCAAACCAACTTTAGTAAAGGATGATCGATGTTAGGATCTGTTGCGGGAGCAGCCAAACGCGTCTGGATTCTTTGTGTAGCTTTAATATATTTATTTTTCATAAACAATCAAAACTCGCTACAAATATTTGGGGGGGTAGGTGGGGGGTGTGGGGTTGGATCAAGAAAAGACATGCATTATCGTTCCAAAAATCCTACAACACCGACGGCATTTACATATGTCCCGAGGATGTAGTTCCTGTGAGGTCCAAAGTTACTCGTTATGTCTGTTGGTTTTATTTCTATAAACAAATGATCAAATCATGCTAGAACTGTAAATGATACATTATGCCGCGTACGGTCGAACCAGAAATAAATATACAATTATTATGAATATAAACCTTGACGGATTCCTTAACAATTCATTTTGATTGCCTCGAGCGATTCAAGAAGCAAGATAAATGTAATGTTCCTGGGTTCAAATGCGGTAGAAAGCATCGTGGATTTAATCATGTTTTATGTAATTGTTCGCTATTGTGTTAGATGTTGAAATCATCTTTCGTGAAAGAAAGAAAACAACGGAAAATTTAAAAATAAATTTTGACCGAAGGTGCAAAACATTCGCCCACTGTATCGTTGTTTTGCCAGTTTTGACATCATTTAAAGCTGTCATCATACTGTCACTGTCAACGATAAGGTCGCTGCGTATTCGAGCAAAAAATAATTTGGTTAGTGGAAACAAGAGAAGTGCAACAATTTCGGTGCATTTTGTACAATTTGCAAACCTTTTTTCGAGCGTTTCTGCATTCACACGGCAAACCGATCACATTCTACATCGGCTACGCACAGCAAACACGGTGGTCATCTGCGTCGTCGCTGTGTGTTGCCTTCGCAATCGGATTAGTCACGTCAAAATATTTCCTTATTTTCATTTTTTTCCTTTTATCGTTCGCTTTACTTTCTCTCGGTTTCGGTGGTGCTCTTATCGGAACGTTGGCTGGCCAGAGTGTGTTGCAAGGGAAAACGAATTAACACGCACGGTCGCCCGATTGCTGAGCGTAGTGAAAAGTGAAAAGAGTGGCCACACGCACTACTATCGTGAATCTTTGTGCAGCGAAGACAAACATACACACACACGCAGTGCGAGAACCACCGACCGACCTACCAGAACCGTACCTGTCCTCGCGTTTTTTTCTGTTTTTGCCTGAGCCTCCTGGTAGCTGCGGGTGTGTGTTTTTGAGTGCATTATTTAGCTAATCATCGTCTTGCTTCGTTCAAAAGAGTCTGTGATACGGAAGTGACGCATACATTATGGTAAGTACACACCGTATTAACAGGGCGGGGCGGGGCGCTTTTACGAAGTTCACCCAGGAATTGGTTCTGATATCAATATCGTTAGATCCCCTCCCCTCCAATCCACGCAATGCTCGTCTGGTCCGCTTATCTAAGCTAGGCCCCGGGGAGGGGAAAATACCGTAATCCATTTTCTCATGCTCGATCGATCGTATTTATTGCCGGATCTCTTCACAGACGGATCAACAAATGGACTGTGCGCTGGACCTGATGCGACGCCTGCCTCCACAACAGATAGAGAAGAATCTGATCGATCTGATCGATTTGGCACCGGCCTTATGCGAGGATCTGCTGACATCCGTCGATCAGCCGCTAAAGATAGCGAAGGATAAGGAAACGGGCAAGGACTACCTGTTGTGCGATTACAATCGCGATGGGGATTCGTACCGTTCGCCCTGGTCGAACACTTACGACCCACCGCTGGAAGATGGTTCGATGCCCTCGGAACGGCTACGCAAGCTGGAAATCGAGGCAAACCTTGCCTTCGACCAGTACCGCGAGATGTACTACGAGGGAGGCGTATCGTCCGCGTACCTGTGGGATCTGGATCACGGGTTTGCCGGCGTAATTTTGATCAAAAAGGCCGGCGAAGGCAACCAGAAGACGAAGGGCTGCTGGGACTCGATACATGTGGTGGAAGTACAGGAGAAAAGCTCCGGCCGGACGGCACACTACAAGCTAACGTCGACCGCCATGCTGTGGCTGCAGACCAACCGGCAGGGTTCCGGTACGATCAACCTTGGTGGTAGCCTCACCAGACAGGTAAGCTGCAATCCGCCATCGCTATACAGCTGGCCTCATTTGAGTAATAGCTAATTTTAAATTGCGTTTGAGCGCGAGTGAATGAACCTTAAGTGTGGTAGTCGCCAAACAGCGCGTCATCCCGTCATCACGTCATCGGTCATCGGTCATCGATTCGTATTTTTGTGTGCTCGCAGCAGAATGCGTATCAATCCTGAGATGCCGAGATGGTGATGATGATGACGCTACCATGTCATTGTAAGCATTCGCGGCGTTGTTTATTCATAAGACAACACTGTTTTACTTTCACTTTGTGGCCGTTGTTCCGAATCTTCGACTCGGTGTCGTAATGCTTACTTTTGGTTGTTCAACACACGGTCAATATTAATGTTATGGTATACGTTTTCTATTTGCTAGATCGAACAAGATGCTCCGGTGAGCGAATCCAGCCCACATATTGCGAACATCGGGCGCATTGTGGAGGACATGGAGAACAAAATACGCAACACGCTAAACGAGATTTACTTCGGCAAAACGAAGGACATCGTCAACGGGCTGCGAAGTATTCAGTCGCTGGCCGACACCAATCAGCAGGCAACGATGAAGAAGGATCTAGCGGCGGCACTCCAACGACGAACTGGCAAGAGCGAGAACTGAACCGCCTGAACTGAACTTGAATTGTTCATCTGCTGCCCAATCCTACGCCCCCCACAACTGCTTCTCGACACGAACAACTCCATCAGCGCAACTAATGCGGTCATCATCATCATCATAATCATCATCCCCGTCGTCGACGACACGACGTCAGGTTTTCTCATCGAGGCACGTTTGTCATACATCGTTTTTCATTTTTGTCTTTGTTTTTGCCTTTTAATTTACCAATAACGGTCACATTTGGAACCGCCCGTTATTAGAATAGAACGATAAACGAGAAACAGAAATTGCACAATCCTACTAAGTATTTTCGGGTGGCGGGCTAAAAAAGAGCGGATAGAAAGCCAACGAGAGTAACGGAATTAAAAAAGTTTGCATTTGCATTTGAGAAATATAACGCAAATGGCGCTCTCCTCTCTTCATTGCTATTAACGATAGAATTACTAATAGCTTAAATGAGGATAAGGCAAGGTCGTGTGGAGATTAAAATACGCCAGGATTACACAGCTAGCAAAACAGTAGAGTACAGGGCGCGTTAGACTATTCCTTTTCTCCATCGTATTTGAGCAAAGCCACCGTATGGATTCAACATCATCCTAGTTTCATTGTCATCCTTTCCTCAAATGGTTAGCCCTTTCGTGCTTTCGTTTCATAGCGATCCAAGAAGTAGAATCCGGTTTTTATGTACCGGTTTGCAAAGCCCCTCATACGAGGCTTTCCTTCCCTCGATTATGTTACATCCTTTCGTACGGTGATGTCCTACTCTAAAACTAGCGCGGAAAACTAAAAACCAGCGAGAGAGCGAGTTTCTGGAACGTCCATTTCAGTAGAAATAATAACGTCGATTTACAAGCGACGACGGGACGCTGTTCTGGGGGGGGGGGGGGATTTTTTTTTATATTTAAACGAAACGTGCAAATCACAATGTACGAAATAGAAAAAGTTCACACGAAAAACAAAACAAATACATTGAAATTTAAACAAAAACAAGCGAAATTGTATTGATTTTCGCAGTGTTAGCTATAGTTTGCACTGCGAACGATGTATCAAAATCAGCAAACATTGTAGTTCAATTTTATGGTATGGGTAAAATACATCCAGCGGGTTTATTTTGTCATCCAGGTTACCAACGAGGAATGCATACATCGGTGCCAATGTTTTGGATTGCTCCAATGCTCACAACGATCAACGATAGAACAAAATTTCGGTCAAAATTATAAAAATATATTTTAAAATGATTTAACTCACGCAAATATTTTTACAATCTATGAAAAACTAAAATTGCATATTAATGTTTTCTCGTTCTTTCGATTATTTAACATTTCAAACCATTTTATCTTCTCAAATGTCACTCACCCATGCGTCCATCGTACGCCGAGCCCAGTGTGTGCAGTGATTCTTCTACCCAGCAAAAACGCTGGACACGAAATCGGGAGCTTTTTTCGCTGCTGCTGTTCACGATCGTCGTCGTTGTTTTGTTGTTGCATGTCGTGATCTTTCTATTGTGCTATTGTTTTTTTCGGATCTGTGTGAAATGTGTTCACATTGTGCACGGCCAACGCTAACCGTACGTTCGTCATATAAGTGCATCGCGAATTGATTGCCAGCTAGGCAAGAATTGCATTCTTCCGTGTTGTCGCTGCTCCGAAGAGTGTGTGCGAAGAAAGTGTGCAGTCCCAGTAAAACCCTGCTGCAATGCTGCAAACAACGTATGGATTATTTACGATCCAATAAACGTAAGTAGGAATCGTGTTTCCGGGCTGTGTACAGTTTTTGCACACGCACAGACACGGGGGGTGGGGGTCGACCCACCGGTACTTAAGCACACCCTTCCACACTCGAAGCATATTTGTGTTTTCGCTTTTTGTGGTGAAAACGGACCCACGGAATTGCAGGAGGAGGGTTCCGGGGGCACATCCAACGACGATGGGATGGTCTCCCATACGAGCAGAATGACATTTCATCCGTCAATCGTTGTACCTAGTAGAGGAGCTCCAGATAAATCTCACACAGATCACTTTCTCGGCCTTTTCGTCTATCATTCATTTGCTAGCGGATGCGTTTTGCCATTTTCGACGTTTTGATGCAAAATGTAAATTTTCCGTGTTGGTATTATTTTTTTGAACAATAACAATCGTAGTGGATTTACAACAACAACAAACACTTTCCCTTAGAAGTATCAATTTTCCTCGGTCGATCAGCAAGCAAGGAGACACAAACGGTTTGGAGGCGTTCGATCTCATCCTACGATCGTGCTGCTTCTCATCACCTTCGCAATCGAAAGCTACAGTGGGATTACTTTCCATGGCAACGCTTTCTTTGCTGCTAATTGGTGCACGATCCATTACCACACACCCCTGATCACGATTGCAAAGTTTCCTGTAATATTGTCTACATGCTTCATGTTACAGGGTTTTCTAGGATTCAATGAAGGTATTGGTTTGTTCAGGTATATTATTGAATCAATCAATGCGGAATGTTGAATCGCCCGGATGTTGTAGTTAGTTTGTTGCATGTTTTTGTAGACTCATGCGTTATTGATCCAAGCAACCGGTACTGTAAAATGTCCGGGCAATCTGAACAGATACTAGGATGTGTAATTTTACAATTCTGCGGAACAATCCAATGACAATTGCAACACGGCCTATTGTCACAATACTGGCCTATTGGGGTAATACAGCCACAATAGCAATACGGCGGGATTGATGAAAAAAAAAATCCAATGTCAACATCCGATCGATTTTACATCACAAGATTTAATCAAATATACCTGAAGAAATCAATATCTCGACGGACTTGTTTGTTATATCCTTGAAAGGCATGCATTTATTCATCTATTCATCTCGAGCACTGCTTTTCTTTTAGGACCACCAAGAACATTCTCGTTGGCAAAGGGCAGTATTGAGAAGAAGAAATACAACGAAAACAATGTACTAAACAACACCCCAGCAAGATGGCATCAAGTGAAAACAATAGTGACGATGGTGGTAAGTACAGAATAAATGGTGAAATTGGAGATGCCGTGCATTTTGACCGCTTTCTTAACCTATCCCCCTTCCGTCCCTAAAGGACACAATGTGTTTTCAGGTTTTTCGAGCTCGAACGGCAGTGGTCCCGAGTACGAGCATCTGATGCAGTTCGAGTACCTTACCACTAAGTACCGGGATGTGGTGTCCCAGCTGAAGACTGTTTCAAGCGAAAAGCAACGCTTGGAGCACGATTTTCAGCTGCTAAAAAAAGAGCTCGAAGGCAAGGGCGATTTCTTCAACAGCTATCACGAGTACAGTGGGCTAAAGCAAAAGTACGACACGCTGCGCCATCGGTATGAAGAAATCACCAAAGACCCATCGCATTGCATCAAGTTGTGCGAGGAGCTAAAGAAAGAGCGTAACAAATACAAGGAACTGTTGAAGGCGACGGAAATAGAGCTGGAAACTGTCCTATCGGAGCGGGGCAGCGTGCTCAAAGAGAATCAAAAGCTGTACGACAAGAACGAAGCACTCGAGCGGGAAGTGCAGGGCAAGCTGAAGGAATGTGTGGCTTTGAAGGAGAAAATAGAGTTGCTAAAAACACGCCAAGAGTATCAGCAGCTTTCGAACGAGAGCAGTTGGAACAAGGAGCTGTCCGACAGTAAAGATAAGTTCAGCATTGTGTCGGAGAACCTGGAAACTGCCAACCAAGAAATTGAACGGTTAAAGAAAGCGCTCGACAAAGCAAAGGCGGAAATAGCGAAAACGATCCACGACACGGAGGTGGCCAAGCAGCGAAGAGATTGGGCTATATCCGAGAGGGAAAAGATTGTGCAGGAGCGCGACAGTGTGCGCAATCTGTGCGATGAAATTCGTAAGGAGCGCGATACGGCTACGTCGAAGCTGCTGGCAGCGATACGCGATAAGGACGATGCACACAAAAGGATCGAACTCTTGACGGATCAACTGGAGCAGGTGACACGGGACAGTTTTAATAATAATGCCGGTACGGGTGGGCAAAACCCACCACCGGGAGGTGGCAATCCGTCGCAGGCGAACGGTGCGTCCGGTACACCGACAACACCAAACGCTTCCCTGGTGTCTATGAACAATAGCAACAGTCATCGGAATTCGCATTACAGCAGCTTTAGCTCGATCTACAATCTGGAATCGTTGCAGCAGTACGATGTGGAGATGGTCGAGATCGATACTTCGCCACTGTTGAGCAATTCTTCCGACTGGGGTCTTACGATCAGTGGCGATCTGGATCATAGCTATGGGAGCGACCATGGAAGCAACGCGAAGAATCTCTGCGGCCCGTACGTTGCTGCCGTGGAGCATGATTCGATTTTTGCTGGGAAGTTGAAACCGAACGACATCATATGCCAAATAAATAGCCATGATTGTAGTACATTTTCCCGACGCATGATCTACCGCACGATCCGCAACAGTGTCCCGCAGTGCATCATAACGGTGAAGCGACCAACGAAACGCCTCCTCCCGGTACAGATCCCATTTACCAGCACGAATCGTAACCACGGGCTGTGTCTCGAGCTGGGACTGTACATTGCGAAGCTAGAGCCCAATTCGATTGCGGCCAAGGATGGTCGGCTAGCGGTGGGCGATCGTATTCTATCGATCAACAGTAAACCGATGGAGAGCATCAAGAACATTAACGATGTGCACGCGTACATAAACGATATGCGCAACAGTAGCCTCAACTTGATCGTGATCAAGGAAATGCTGGAAAGTCATCCGAGCTATGCCAGCTTCTACCAGCCACGGTTAAAACACATCCGCAATACGACGAGCTGCACCCAAACGGACAACTCCCTGTCGACGTTTGGCAGCAGTCAGCACACCAGCAACACCACCACCACCACCAATCCGAGTAGCGTCAACACGAGTGCTAACGCGATGACGATGATGAATCACCATCGGTTGAGTTTGGAGTTTGACAACAATAATCACTTCCTGCCGTCGGCGATGCCTTCTTCGGCGTATCAACAGTCCTCGAGCACACCGAACTCCGTTGCCGCCAGTACACCGTCGTCCACCAAGTCGGCTTCCAAGTTGACGGAGTTTATTCAGAAAATTAAAGACAAAATGGCGATAAGCAATCACAGCAAGGAAGCTGGTGGTACGGGCGGTAGTCAAGAGCACGACGCAATCGCTGCCCTCGATTCTGTGCTGGACAGTGATGAACAGTCGCGGGATGGTAAGCGCTCCAAGCGCCGGAACAAGAACGATCCACACAGTCAATCGGAAGTGCCACGTGGAACGTGGCCAAGGGTTAACATGACGATACACATTAACGAAACGCATCCGGGGACGATTGTTCAGAAGAAAAAGATAAGACCTCAGCTGACGATTCCCCGTGGGGGTGGTGATTTGGATAATAATAACTACTTTGCTGCGGTAATGAATGAAGCTAATACGATTCCAACGAATTTCCAGCCCGATAAGATCACGGTTGGAGGATCAGTTTCACCGCAGGGATTATCCGGCGTTGGAGGTTCAATAGTTGGACAGGCTCTTGCCAGTGGTGTTGGTGGTGGTATTGGTGGCGGTGGCGGAGCAGGAGGTGGAAGTGGAGGAGGAGGAGGAGGAGGAGGAGGAGGAGGAGGGATGGCCGGTATGAGTGGTATTGCACCATCGGGAACATCAACTACTAGTGGTGGTGGACAAGGAACGCTACTGAACTCGAGCAAACGAAATTCCAATCCCATCATGCCGATGGACTTAAACCGTCTTCTGGCCTTAAAGTATGGAGACGCGACAGCCGGCGGTGGTTCGATAATGGGTGGTGGTCCGGCAGGTAATGCTACCATCGGTGGAATGGGCAAATCCCACACCGCTGCACCATTTCCCCGATCGTCTACCTATGACGATCGACATCACGATGGTGGCGGACTCAATTTGAACAAACATCGCTTCAGTTTGAATCTTTCTGCGATGAGTAAACAGCCGATGCAGCAACAACAACAGCAACAGATACTGTTGCCACCACCGCACCAGCAACAAAACTCGCTCGATTTCATTCCAATTCCTACGTCCTCCTCGTCGCAAAAGAGCAACCATTCGATCGACTCCGTCAGCGCATCACATTCGCTTTCCAAAAGCCCACCCGTATACTATCCCACGGCAGCGGGTGGAACGCTTGGCATACCGACGTCGAAAACGACCGAATTCTTCATGACTTCCAAGATTACGAAATCGCTATCGAAGTACTCGAGCGACAACGAGAGCATTGACACGGAGACGCTTTCCCTCGGGGGCGGAGGCGGTGGCGGTGGTGTAGGGGCAACGATGGGAGGTGGAATGTCATCGAACATGATGGGTCCATCCGGTGGGCAGGGAATGGTTGGTAGTAGTGGTGGACCGGGTAACACCAACACACTGCCACTGTCGCACATGCGCAAGCAGCTGATGGGAAACAGTGGTACGGGTGGATCGTCTTCGAGTCGTAGCGGTCACACACTACATCCAGCCGCGACGGCCGGTTACGGTGCCACAATCTTTCCCGGTTCGTATCCACATCCCTTCATGCGCAATCATCACCAACCCGGAGGTAGCGGTAATAGTAGCGGCGGAGGTGGAGGTAATGCTACCGGGGACACTCTGATGGCGTTTCAATCGGGCAATGTAACGGGACCGGCCCCAACCGGACATCACGGGCACGTTGCATCCATGGATTATTCCTATCGCTACAGTCAGATCCAATCGTCCAAGGAGGATGTTCCCATATCGGGATACAGTGGTGGCTACGAAGGAGGAACGTTTCCGCGCAACAAAACCCATCTAACGAGCAACAGCAACCATCATCACCACCACCATCACCATCATCATCATCAGGGAGGCTTCCGAATTCCTTCGAACCAGAGCGTTACGAGTCGCGGCAGTGGCATCAAGATCAGTAACGGTTCAATCGATTGTAGCAGCTCGGAGCGTGCGTCACCGATACCAACGTTCGAGGTGCAGGTGCTAAAGCCTGGACACGTTCCTTCTGATGGGTCTGGATCGAACAAGCGCAGCTCCCTGCAGGACTATGGACAATCCAAACCGAACGTAGGCGAACTCCGGTTAGTACAGTTCGACAAGAGTGAAATGTCGCTCGGTATAAAAATCTTCTGCCGACGCAACGGTGGCGGAGTGTTCGTGTCCAACGTGGGAGAAAATAGTTTGGCTAGCAAGGTTGGGCTAAACATTGGCGATCAGTTGCTAGAGGTTTGTGGTATCAATCTACGCAAAGCAACGTACGAGCTGGCGGCCCACGTGCTCCGTCAGTGTGGCAACTCGATAACCATGCTCGTGCTGTACAACCCGATCGTCTACAGCAATTTAACCACCAGCGAAGACAATCTTGCCCGCTCGGGTTCGCCAACCCCACAAAATTCTCCACGCTCCATGGGACGATCGCTTATATCGGCCGTTAACACAACGGCTGTGAATGCTATGACCGGCACGATGACCACTGCGAAAACTTCGTCGCTCGTAAAAGCCCAGGAGTTTAGCGACAGTCTCGAACATCAAACACAGCTACACGACGACGATGAAGATGGTTCGGTTGCGGTCGGTGGCTCCGGTGTTTCCGGTGTACAGGGCAACATGTACAAGGAACAACCGCGGGAAATTTACATTGAAACGCGCAAAACGTCCAATTTGGGAATAACGCTCGTCGGAGGTAATGCGTTTGGTATCTTTGTTCATGGCGTGCAGAAGGATTCGATTGCTGATAAGGCCGGACTGTTGGTTGGTGATCAGATACTGGAGTTTAACGGAACAGATATGCGTCGTTCGACGGCGGAACATGCGGCGCTCGAGATTGCGAAACCGGCCGACCATGTGAAGGTGCTCGTGTTGTACAACATTCAAAGTAAGTAGCCACCACCACCAACATTTCGTTCGAATATATGGGAACAGGGTTGCACAATACCGTTTTGCCAACTACATAGTATCAGCAAGTCTAGTTAGTCATTTCGATGGTTGGCGTAATCTAGATGGACGTTAAGCCAAAAAGAAGTTATAACTCAAGTAAAGAAGATTCTAATTCTTACATAAATTTTATCTGAATGATATGTGTGATTCTCATTGTTTTCCAATGCTTTCTTTCGCAACAGAGTTTAATCAGATCAAGGATAAACCAGGCGACGCACTCTACATCCGGGTCGGATTTGATCGTAACTGCGATCAGGGAGATTCGGAGCTATCGTTTACCAAGGACGAGGTGCTGTTCGTTGACAACACCATGTTTGGTGGGATACCGGGCAAGTGGCGTGCCTGGAAGCTGGATGAGTACGGCCACAAGAGGCAATGCGGTATCATTCCTAACAAGCTAAAGTACGTATAAAGATGTTGTGTGGAATGCTAAACACAAAACTAAACAAATTACCTTTGCGTCCATTTTCTTAGAGTGGAGGAAGAGCTACGATTGCTTGGAGATCCGGGTGATGTTGATACGACTGCACGACGAGGCTCAACGTCGGCTCGCAGATCGTTCTTCAAACGCATTAAACCCCAGCGAAGTTCGTCTCGCGATTCGAAGGAATTGGCCAGCTTCAGTAATACGCATCTGAGCCTGTATCTCGATTCCGGCTCACTCAGTGATGATGGATTGAGCAGCTACCAACGGGTAGAACGGTTGGAATGTAAGTATCGAATCATACATGTAAAGGAATCCCATTAATTACCGTAATTATCTTGTACCGTATGCTATCGCTAGATACCTACCGACCAGTGATTATATTGGGACCACTGTCTGAGTTTGTCATCGATAAGCTGTGCGTAGATTTCCCGGAAGACTTTGCCGTACTGCAGGAAAGCCAGAAGAAGTGCACCAAGGACGAGATGGAGCTGGCGATACAAAACAATACGATCGCGGACTACAAGCTACGCAACAATGGTATCTTTGAGTACACAAGCATGCAAGCCGTGCGGGACAATAAGGTACTGAAAAAGGAAACCATTCCTGATGTGAGTGATCCGTTGACTAATTGCTATTACTTTCTCTCAAATACACAGCAATGTCACTGCATACTGAACGTAAGTATGGCGGCTGTAGAACGGCTACAACGTGCTCAGATTTATCCTATCGTACTGCTGTTGCGCTTCAAATCCGCCAAACAAATCAAGGAGATCAAAGACTCGCGCTATTCGACTGATAAAATTTCAGCCAAAGCGGCCAAGGAAATGTACGAGCATACGCTCAAGATGGAATCGGAATATCGACAGTTTATTTCTGGTGAGTTGTGTGCGCCTCAGCACTAGTAGGTCGTTGGTGACGTCGTCTTAGTAACCATGCCATTTTGATGTGGGTTTCTCTTGGCAGTTGTCATTTCCGGTGTGAATATTACACACATGTGTACGCAGATAAAGGCAGCCGTCGATAGCGAACAGAAGAAGATCCTCTGGGTATCGATTCCCTCGCCGTTGTGACCATCCCTGAGCTATCTTCGTCCAGACGAAGATGAACGATTGGCCTAACTTCGATACGTACGCTCGTGCGATACGTATAAACACCACCTGGTTTTTATGTGGGAACCTTTTTTTTACATAACGAAGAAAACAAACAAAACACCACGACGACGACGACGACGACCACGACCACGAAATCAAAGTGAAACCTGGAACAATTTGTGTGTAAGTACTGTGCAATACTATTTACATTATGAATGAAATGTCTTGGGCAGGGAAATGAGGCTGGGTAGCACAGCTCCGTCGTGTGCGTTTTCGTCGCATGCTTTTCAAACAAAAATGTTTGTTGTTTCTATCGTACGATAAAATCGTAACCTCGTGTAGTCCGTCAAATCTCATATAAAATTTTGACTGGCCCATGCGAAAAACACAAAAATCGTGACGACCGAGCCGCGCAGCGTAGCAGCGATAAACACCTCTCGATCTCGAGAGATCGTTCTGCGATTGTTATTTATGTAATGCAACACTTCATCACATGTTTTAAACTTTGCGAGACAGGATATCATGCAAGAGATTCGTTTGATTATATTTCCCCCGCGCGTGTGTGCTAAGTAGAGTAATGTTTAATGATACTCAAGCGACACGGCACGACACGATAAATGGCTCACTATTTCGGCAATTTCTAAATCAGTATAAAACATTAAAAAAAACAATCTTGAACAGAATCTCACATAGTTTTCAAATCAAAATGATACTACCAAACCACACTTCGGCATTTTAGCGAGCGATAACAAAGATAGCTGCATTAATATATATCCATTCGATAGAAAATTCTCTTTACCAGTAGCCAAAATAGAGCAGAACTATTTTTCACAAACTCTTAACACACCCACCGTTGTCGTTAAAAAAACATCCTCCTCGGTATATCGTTTACATCGGTAGTAAGAATGTTCTCTGTTGTTCTTTTACTACGTACAACGAATGTTAAAGATACGAAAGAAGTATAAGTAAGTCTTCCAAATCTATCTATTATTAGTATAAACAAGCAAACATAAGAAGAAAAAAAAACAAATGCATTAGTTTTGATACGTTCCCGTACGAAAGTGAACGCATTTATTCTGATTATGAAGCGAATGGATTAAAAAAAAGATGCACAATTAAAAGCAAATTAAGCGCTTAATCGTTACATTTGGAAGGAAAACAAAAAAGCAAAAATCTAAGATTGACATTGTTATGAGTATAAAGTCATTTAATTATAATCGATTGAAAAAAAAAAAACTCTTGAACTCTACTACACGCTCATTGAGGTTAAATATTGCTGCTTATTTACGTCTTCCATCCATCAAAATCATTGAACAAATTATGAATTATAAGAAGAGAAAGTTGCATTATGATTATGTTTCCCCACGCCCAGATAACGAGGGTACATTTTAGCTAAATCATAGCGCGCACCACACTAAGTATTGTTAAACTTGTTTTAGCTTTATGCATTGTCATTTCATTCACAACTCCTGTCGCTATCTTTGTGCTATAATAATGTACAGTGGATATATTATTTTACTACCTCAACCGTTCAATCACAAGCAATTGATTTATGCTCGTTGGGACTATAATAGGTGAAAGAACAAGTATTACACGTTCACTTCTGCTTTAAATTGTTTTTTATTTCCCATTGTGTAAGTCAAACGTAATGCATTTTAATAACTGGTGCAAGGGTTTTGCTTTCCACTAAACGGCGGCAGGCATTGAAAATACAATTCCAATTCCAGTAGAATTTTTTTTTTGTTTATTAACAATTTAACCCAATCAGTGCAGGACAAATTTAATTGCTAGACTTCATCATTTCATAGTTAATGCTCAGCAGTCTAACAACTGTCGTCTTCTTTAAATGTGTATGTGGGCTGAGGCACACGCTACAGCATCATTTGTTGTTATTAATTATTCTGTTTGATTCGATCATCACGACGAAAACGCATAACGTATCATTGACGTATAAGTTTTTTCGCCTTTATTATTCGTTTCGAGTGCAGCTACTGCAAGTAATGGTAAATGTAGATTAGATATTTAAAAAATACCAAGAGGGAAACAAGCAATATGAAGAAATTGTGTAACACCAGCTCTGGATACCTTGTTACGCCTGTTATTTTTGGACTGGAAGTACACTAAATCAATCCAACACGGAACAGAATCAATCAATCAATTGACCCTAGTATCTTTTTTAAATTTAGTATTGTATACATATTCTGATATACAATTATACATTTATCTATAATATATACGATTGACAATTGTTTATTACACATATTAATAAAAAAATTGCTATTATCATACTTTTCTTTATTTCCATTGTGATTATGACTTTGCAGCCGTATTTTCCCTTAACATTATATTAATCGCATAAATATCTGTTTTGAGAATAGAACAAAAACAATAGCTCGTTAAATTGTCATAATTTATTTTAGAATGTTTTTTTTTGCTAGGCCGGTCTTTACCGTCACAAAAATTCCATAATCCGTCTCTGAACATCCCTAACCTCACTGGTCCGCAAAAGAACGCAAAAAGATATATAATAGTTGGGGTTAGTTTTCAACAGCAAAACAACAATTTAAAAAAAGAAAACAATACACACATTTATATCACTAGCCTTTGGATGCGTGTGTTCGCACTGTTCAGTGTTTGTTCAAACTGTTCAATCCACATCCTGCTCCTTCGGCCTGTACCATTCGTCGGCCGCATGCTCGTAGATAGCGTTCTGCAGTTCATCTTCCACCAACTCGATCGATTCCTTCGTCAGCGAACGTGGGCTGCGTGAGGTAACGCGAAAATCGAATGGCATATCGTAGCACTTGCAGATGCAACACGACGGAAACCGGAACCAGTCGGAAAAGATGCCCCGGCACTCGTTGTGTGGATCGTAGGCCAGTAGCCGATGCAAACGATACTGCTGCTCACAGCGACAGCCCTCCCGGCAGTACATTTGCTTCAGTTCGTGCGTACACTTCTCCCAGTGGACGTACTGCTCGAAGGGGTACAGATTCAGCAGGGCCAGCACTTCCCCGCGGGTATTGTTGGCCCAGAATGGTGCGACCACCTCTTCCTTTACTGGGCATGCGTTACTGGAAGTGAGACAAGAAAAAAGGGAGACAATTTATTGCAAAGATAACCGAGTATGCCCGGGATAAGGCAAAGAATAAGGAGGAAATGCCTTATCAGTATGATTATAAAATTTATTCAACACAAGCGGTGTTGACAATACGGTACTGGACCGTCATTATTAATTATAAATAAAATAAATAATTTATTGCAAAGATGTCAATCTCATTTCTCCACGATGATTAAGTTTGAGTTCTAGGCTCAATTTTGTAGTGGAGACTCTAAACCTTACAATTGATCTAGTTTAGTCTACAGAGCCATTATCCTCCCTTGTTTACTATGGTCGATTGTCTCAACGTTCCTACGAGACATGTCTGAGTTAGGGCGTGCCAAATTGAGCTAAATAGACAAGTACTTACACTCCACGACCATTAACGACTGGCGGTTCTTTCTGGGCCACATCCTGGAACAGCTGCCCTTCGGGGTTGGTCTTTTTCACCGACGTCGTACTGCTACTAGCCGTTATTGTGCCCGGGTGTGGTTTAATGCTTTCGAATCGTATTTTCTGCTGCTGCTGTTGTTGTTGTGGCACGTTGTTACTTGCTGGAGCTGTATCTTGCTGTACCAATGGTTCCGCTACTACAGTTTTGCTGCTACTCAGTGGTTCTGATTCATCTGCCGCAATATTGTCGGACACTACCACCGCAGCATCCGTGTCTTGACGATCGTTGGGATAGTTGCCAATGGAGGACTCAATCTCGGCCACGTTAGCACTATTTTCTGTGACAGGGAGCGAAACTTCCTTTCGATCGAGTTCTTCTGGTTTGGGCAAATTGTTGGAAGAAGCGAGCTTTAGTGTGGAAGATATTTTACCGACTGGTCCTTGAGCGTCTCTGTCGCCAGTGTTGAGAGTTGTTTGCAATGATTCATTCGTTTCCAGCTTAGCTAAAGAAGAGAGAGCATCCATATCGATCGAATCCGTATCGGACGCAGGTGAAGTAGTGTTTTTGGTGGGTGTTATGTCTGCTTGTACGGTACCCGTTGCTTCAGACGTGGCGGTGGTGGCTTTCGTGCCAATCGTAGCTGCTACATTATGCGCGACAGGAAGACTCGATTCCGACATATCTAGCGTAGTCTGAGTGGTCGATTGATTCGTTTGTTCGACGGGCGCATCAGAAGACTTTTTCGGCAGAGGAGACTCTACGGTCGTGCTCGTACTGCCACTGCTAGCAGTCGTCGAAGGAGTATTTTTTTCCGTGGTAGAGATCAGATTTGATGCTACCGCTGGGACTGCATTTTTAGCTCCAGTTGTAGTGGTGCTGGTCTTGCTAGTACTGGTGGTGCTTGGCGTCACCGTCGTCGTTACCGTTGTCTTCATCTGAGTGGGACGGAAATGTGGTTCATTCAATGGGATCTCATTGCCCTTCTCGCGTGCATAGTGTCCCGGTCCGCCCTCGTAGTGTAGTGAAGATGGCCGCAAATACTTCATTCGCTTGCTATCCCTTCCAGCACCTCCACCGGCTTGATCGAACGAACGCGTATATCGTTCCGTAGCACGATCAATATCATCTATGTCAATTTCGTTGTTCTCAAACTCCTCCTTCAGCACTGAGATGTGTCGCACATCACCATACATCCGACGCATAAGGCCCTGGTTTTCATGCACAAACCGACGTACAGCGTGCCACGGATAAGCTGAACCGGGCAGATTACAGTACGCCTGCACGCTCAGGTCGCATGGAATGGTTTTCAGCAGCTGTGAACGACCTCGACGTGAGGCACGCGTTGGATCGCACGATGACGCGGAATCGTATCCATAGCTCTCGGCTATCGATACCAGCGGAAGCAGTAGAAGCAGCAGCACGGTTGATAAGATGCACCAGGCCAGCAAACCACGTGTTTGCCACTGAAATGAAAAATTGGAAGCGAAATTTAATTGGTCGAAATGTAACAATTCTACAAGCCAAACCAGCCATTTGTGAGCTGTGTATTAGTTGGTTGACGAGGATGCACCATTTTTTACACCATTAACTAGGGCATACCATATCATTTTGAGCGCAAATGGTGGTGGTGTTATCGCGGGAAGCGTTTGTTTTCATAAAAGTGGTCACTTTCACCAGTCAGTCCGTTTAAGGTTTGCCGGTCGCCATGTCGCGATCACGTGATCAAACAGAGTTTTTTTGGTGAGGGCGCGTGACATACGATGCCGCGAAATACCTTCTTTCTGCTGTTGGTCGTATTATCTGATAGAAAAATAGTCTCTCACATATACACTCACGCACCCGAATATGTAGTGTTAGATACTTTTACTTTTCTACGACACATCAACCACATACAGATAACTTCCGGAAGGTGTTAATGTCTTACGGTGGGTTTTATGTTGGACACCAGCGGGAAAAGTGAAAGGTTACACTGACTCACATTCTCAGTTTTGTATAGACGTTTGTATAGTAGTTTTTTCGGTCACTCCTTACCGGTGGTTCAGAGACTAGTTACGCCATTTTCGGAAGGATTTCGCCGTGTTCCGTATGTGTTAATTCAACACAGCCATTTCAAGCTTTATCCAGCCGATGGTGTCATGGTTTTAGTGTTTAGTGTATTCATACTTTGCGTAACATATTTACGAAGTTAGTTATTACTTTAGTCCTGTCAATATTTTCTAACAAAATAAGCGACCATAAACCGATCAAAAGACAACTTCGGCGAGTGTGCACACTTTATGCAATGGCTGGGCGGGGGTCCACCGTTGGAGAAAGGTGATAAATATTACAATGTATAACGAATGCGCTCTAGCTCTCCAGCTCCAAAGCTCCACTTTCGTACAATTATGTAAATATCTGGTTCTGGCGTTCTAAATTATGCATTCTAGGCAAAACAGAATCCCGAGCGCTCAAGTGGTCTATATACGCGTCTACCATCTGTCGGCACCGGAGTCGCCGGATTAAGGTCATGACAGCTCTAAACCCTCCCTTGGTAAGATGCACCTCGGTGGCAACCTCAAAATTATTGATATGCAAGTCACGTCCTGCCATTTCTTTTTGTCCTATTCGCGGCGAAAAGGAAGTAATCGTCTACCTCGGTTTAAAATATTTTCTACACGTACCTACATGTGGACCAAATGCATGATTCTGTGCAAAGCGTCACAATGACCAACAGCACCTTGCGCATGCACAGCGCGACGTTGCTGTTTAATTAATTGAACATCGCACGTAGCGTTTGCTAGTTTTTTTTTTGTCTGACTTCCAAATGCTGGTGCGTAGTATTCCGTGTGGTACAAAAAAAATATACATATATGCGCTAAAACTTTCACAACAACACTTGTTTCTGGTGGTTCTTTAAGTTGGCTTTGCACTTTCACGACATTCACGAATCGGAAGCACAACCAAATGCAACGTCCGATTCCTTGACTGACCTTGTGCAAATGCGCTTTCACAACAGTCACGGACCATTATTGTGTACGAGAACGACCCCCACTGGAACTGGGCACTGTCATGCGGTCACTTTCCGGTCAAATCTCCGCTCGGGATGGTTGACCGCAGAAAGCGAAAGTCGATTTTCATGTGTGAGCCCCTCGAACACCACCAACGTCCATCTAATCGAAACGATCGAAACGAGAGTAAAAGTAGAAATCGAATCTGGGACTGGGCGGTACGACGAAATGGAAAATCAAAAATAATAAAAGACGTGGACTTCATCGTCGGATCGTGAAGATAAGATGCCCAACCAAACTACCAACCAGAGGGGAAGGTAAAAATAACTGAATAAGACAAGGAACCTATACCTGGTCGGTCCCTACCCTTTTCGCTGGTCGGCCCTTTGGTCTCTCTCTCTCTCTCTCTCTCTCTCTCTCTCTCTCTCTCTCTCTATCATTATTCGGTCAATGGCTCCGTAAGAACATGTGATTCTGGTTTGGTTTTTTTTTGGTTTGGTTTAAGATTTTCGACAACATAACTGTTTCACTGGATCAGCAGCCAGACCAGCCAGAGTCCGGCGAACGGTTAAACCGGTTTTTGTTTCCTGTTTGTCGCCTTTGAAAATAGACAGCCCTTTTGGCCGATCGGGACCGATTTTTATTATTGGCAGAACACCGGGACAACGGTGCAAGAGATAAAGGGTGCCGCCGAATGAATGAAAGTAGCTAACAAAAGGAGATGAAATACCACAAAACACCACTCCAAAAATCACTTTCTCTTGCTCTGATTGTAAAAAGTGTGTTTTATTTTTTTGCTAGGGAAAGGAGTCGTCTTACAAGTGTGATATAAGGGTTTTAATTAAATTGCTCATTAATAGAAAGGTAAACACTGAAAGGTAAGTGTTACTGAACTGCTTAAATGCTGTTGTGATTTGCTATCATTTCGCATGATATTATAAACATTACGCTGTGCATCAAAAGACTTCAACGCACAGACTAAAACCAGGCGACGAACCTTTTGCTGCTTGTCGCATGCAAAGAGCGTACAAAAGTTTTCTCTGCAGCAAAACAACATGTTTGAAATGCATGTAGACCCTTGGAGAGATAGTAATCGATCGTTTAGCAGAACGATCAGTACTTGAAGGAATCCACGAAAAAGTCACTTTAAACTGTGGATATAAATACACAAATTTGTCATACTCACACTAGGTACACGATCACCGTAAACCGCCATCGTATGTCGTTGTTTAAGTTGGTTGATGAAGTAAAATGATGTTAGAAAAGGTTTAAAAACACACACGCCAGACTCTCCCGGGTGGCTGTAAGGCATTCGCTTGTGTAATGGCTGTGCTCGTTAATGGTCACCACACTAACACAATTTTGTACTTGCGGTGACCGGGCGCAAGCACGTACTAGTCTGTTTCAATTAAACTTCGCGTTCCCGTATTAACGATCCAGCCCGTGCTGTCCCGAGTTGCATCTGGTCCCGTTCGATTCCAGTTTCCAAGTCAACCGAGCCAACCAACAAACCGGCCAGAATTGTCACACAGTCCGGTGGTGGTTACACACCACCTCCTTTCAATCACTTCTTCTTCCCCTCCCTAGTGGCAGATAATCTGCCAGGAATGCTTCTTCAGCAACACTTCAGCAGCCTTTTTGCCTCGTTTCTTGGCCTTTTCTGGGATGAGATACTTTCTGCGCCGCGACAACGACTCCTCGTTGGTTCGGACTACCGTTTTTTTTTTCGTCGCCTTAAATGGCCACAATTAGTGTAATTATTCATTAACACTCGCGCGGAAAAGGAAGAAAATTCGCACACCACTGTCCCCGATACATCCCCATCCCCCCCCCGCTGGACTCACTCGTCCGGCCAGTTCAATTTCCACCGGTAGCAGCAGCACAACACGTTGCCACCCATGGTGTGACGATCGGATTGGATAGTTGAGATGGCTGGAAACACACTAGCGCCTGGCTCGATTCGAACTTATTTAATCACCAGTGAACCAAACGCTTAAAACAAATATAACAGCAAACCGCAGGGGCAGCAGGCTACCGAGCCAACCAAAGCACTTGCTCAACTTTCTCCTTTTCCTTTCTTTTGCTTTCTACGCGAAGGTGGCAAGCTTGCGGGATTTCTGTGCGACGTGTTTCTAGCGTTATCGAAGGAAAAATGCACACACTTTTGGAGAAAATTTTTTTCTCACAATGCACTTCAACACGTTGGGGTTGTTTTCAAATGCATTTGTGTTACTTTGAATTTGATTCGGTCACTCTATGGAAAATCGTTTAAAAAGTCCGTTAAACTGTCACAATGATCGTCACTAAATCTGCGTTACAACAACGACAAAAAACACCTGTTTCTAGACCGCAACATTACAACGTGACTGCGCCAGTATGGGACGAAAGTCTTGCGCCCTGCAGCTCGAACGGTTGACTGGATGGGACTGATCCAGTGGTAGGCCCACACCATCCGGGAAAACGACGTCGGGGTCGGTCTGCCGATTGGTAATAAAATCCGTCACACACTGCTCCACTCACGAACACGGTCCGCGCACGATGAAACACCCAGTCTCCGGGCTGGGCAAGGTGCATACCCATTTGCGCCGGACCACCTCACTGTCGAACGCGGAACGAGAGAGAAAGCAGAGCAAACATACACACATGCGCGCGCGCACACACCTGGGTACGATTTAAACGAACTCCCAGCCCCGAAGACGCTCTGGAACCGGAACACTGTCAGCCCAAACTGACAGCTGGACGTGAACGTGAGATCGCGAGAAGCGTTTCCTTTTAGTAGGTCAGTAGTATTTCGAGTCACATGCGGTGGTTCTCTCTCTCGCTCTCTCTCTCTCTCTCTCTCTCTCTCTCTCTCTCTCTCTCTATCTATCTCTCTCGTTTCTCCATCTCTATATTTCTGATACGTCGGTTCGTATGTTGTAGAGCTTTTTCTCATGTTGCAAAAAGAAAACATTAAGCATCTCTCTCCGTGCCTGCCTGCCAGCGAAGGCAGCTAGCACGGCGAAAGTAGCGGTGAGGTTTTGTTCGCTGAAAAAGGTACAGCATCACACCGCTTCTGTATGTTATCATGTCTGTGAATGGAAGATGATTGATATTAATACCAAGCGATGCTCTTTCGGTGGAATGGAGAAATTAGCTAACGATGAGTATTCATTGCTAGTGGTACCACAAAACAAATTCATGAAGCAATTTGATGGAGAAAAAGCCACGAATATTATGTAATTTGAAGCTGTGCTTCGAAACCGGTAGAAAAGTTGTAAATTATAATTAGTTATGCTTTTATGCTTTAGAGAATCGCACCACAGCTTAAAGCTCGGGACCTTTCGTGCTTTTTTCTCCACCAGAGAGCGCTAGTGTATGGCAATTTATATGCTTTTGCATATGCTTCTACAGAAAACCGATTAAAAATCTATTCAAAACTCATTCTAACGATCCATTTTCTGCAAACCAAAACTCTTCTTATCGTAGAAAAATAAAATATTTTATTAAAGCAATCTTTTACTTGACTAGGTATTTGGCTATTCTCTTCATCTATCAATTGTGCATAGCTTTCCATCTCATGTTGGGTAAGAAATGCAAAACTATTTACGTTCTTCCACCTTAACCAGCGACAGCTGTCTACATCAGTTCCTAACGGCGTGCTCTAAACCACACTGGGTCGAGCGTCGCATCAAACCGCGCGCATATTGATAACACATCATCGACCATAATCCCCCCGATGGAAATAGAAACAATTATTGCTTTGCTTTATCGGCTCCAAACAACAACAGCTGTGTGGGTTGGCGCGAAATAGCTCTCTCGCAATGGTCTGGTAAGCAATCCTGCCTATACTGATCGCTAGATTTGCTACGCGATCACACCGGTAGATTACGAAAGCATAAATAACAACTGTGTCTTTTTTTCATAAAGCACGGCCATAATGCTGACCTGTGCCGTTATTCACGCCTAGCACCGGTGCTTGTAGCCACGGGCTGGGTGTTCTCCATCCGGGAAATCGATCATCTTTACTGGTGCATCCATCGCGAGGCAATGTGGCTGGCAAATTTTCATTGATTAGCTCAACGTCATTGTTCCGCTTGGCTTTTTCAAACCAACACGGCCGGGTATGATCGAATACTGCACCACTGCCGTGTGCGGTTGCCTTTTCTCAATTGGATCCGCGCAATGTTTCGCGACCGCGAGCCACGCACATCGCGCATTGGCTAGCAAAAAATGCTCACAAATGGCACATTTGCCCACTGTTCGAGTGCTGAAACTAGCGCTGTAAACACGCAAATCAAATCCGGCGTCAACCGCGTGCTTAGAGCGTAGCTTTGGTAGCTTTACTTCTCATGACGGCAAGGCAAATTTCTCATACATCCTACTCATGCATCCCTCCGGCGAGTAAAAAGAATTTGACCATTTCCTAGAAAACCACCCTTGTGGGGTCTCTATGGAAGGGAAATTGCACCAAATGGCACAAAAATGCGCTTTTAAAGAATGTTTTCGCCTCTAGGCGGAAGAAAATGCCGTACAAAAAATGCCCCCACGCCAAACGGGCAGTTTCCCCACCTCCCCCATTGGACGCCGTACGCGGCGTGCTGTCATATTGCTTGTCGAGCGCTCTCTGTCATTCGCAGCATCACAGTCGAATTTTAACGGTCAGTGCGTAAGCATCGGTAGTTGCGAGTCTCCTCGAAAGGTAACAAACACAAAAAAAACCCGAACCCGTACCAGCTGTACACTCCATTGGTGGGAAAGAGATAGATCCACACCACGAACGAGTCGTATGCGTGTGCCAAAAGAGACCATCCGTTGCGAGTGAAACGGCCCTAGAGCAGGACGGCAACAGCCAGGGTAACGCACATAATTCCGCGTGCCAGCCACAACGGACTCCTTGACAGCGGACTCCTTGTCAGTTTGCAAGCGCCCGTGAACCCGAACAGACATCGTACAGGAGAAACCCGTCGTCGTCGTCCAGTAAGAGCGCCCTCCGGTCGGAAGTCAGAAAACTAAAGGAAAGTTGTTCTCAAAGGAGGAAGAAATCAACTTAACGCATCCCTCTACTACCCTGCAATACCAAAAACTACCCCCCAAGCAAAGTAAATATGAGTTCCGCGGACAAAAACAGTGAAGTTGAGGTGGAGAATGTTGCCGCCGCCGAGGAGAAGGCAGAAACCAAGGAGGTGAAAGGAGTCAAGCGGCCCGCCGACGTGAGTACACTACTACTGCCACCATACTTCCACCCCCTCCCCCCGCCTTTATTCTCTCCCCCTTCGCCCGTCGTTTCCTCCGTTCACACATTACTACTGCATAAATCGAAATTGATCCGTGCCGCAACCACACCACCATGCTCTCCATTCTTCATCAATCGTGATTTTAGTGCGTATTCAAGCCACCGAAGCTGGTTCCGTGTGTCCGCAAAAGCGCTAGTAGGTAGTTCACCACCTTTCTCGTTCGATCCGGTCAACGCTTGGACATATCTTGAACACGGTGCGTTCCTGCGTATTTGCGTGTGTGTGTATATATGTGTGTGTGTGGATGTACGTGTGCACTCGCGCGCACACTGTACAATGCGCGTGGTATTTGTGAATGGGACAGTGGAGCAGCGTGTGTGTGCGTGTGTGTGTGTGTGTCTGTGTATGTACACCACTCAAAACCATTTGTAAGCACGCGATGATCAGTCATTGATAAAGGAAAGACAAGCAAGCCGTGATGGATGAGGAAAGCAGGAAGGGCAGATAGACCATACACACACTGGACGCGGATGCATGGTTGTAATTTGTAAACTTCGATCGTTGTGCTTCTTTCGTGTTGTGTGCCCTTTCGCGCGCGTCACAATTGGATTGGAATTCGGCATGAATTTGTTGAAAACAAATTCAGCAACAAAACCACCGTGTAATATGGCGCCCGCTGAAGCGTGTTTGAGGAGCACACAACGTTTTTTTATGTAAAAAGCGCGCGCAGGAAAATATCCGTTGTTCTGGTTGGCATGGGGCTGGTACTTCATGTTGTTTCATGCATATTGAAAGAGTATCGGGGTAGGCAATGGTTTCGTGATTGGCAGGCAATAATTATTGTGAAATTTCGAGAAAAGTACGCGCGCGGTATATGGTGCGTACCATGATGCGCTCTACACGGGGGTGTTGCACATAGGTTTGTACCGGCCGGCATTTTACACACGACACACAACGCACACAGGCGCGCCCGCGCGTACGTTCGCTCGCTTGCCTCTCCGTGTAAAGTGACGTACTGCTCTCACACGCACACAGTGGCATGTGTGCGCGCGTGTACACACCACGTACACACACAGAAGCATAAAAAAATCCATGTCAAAAAGCGGTTAGAGTAGTCTCCTTCGTTTGCACTATGGCGCCCTTTTACACAGCATAACCGAGAGTGCGTTTGTAAGAGATATGAATAATGAACGCGTTGGATTATTTTATCTCTTTTTAAAAGTTAGTTTTAGAGAGAAACATGTACTGTATTCTATTGCTAGCAGTTGCTGTACTAAGCCGCCAAGCCAAGCATTAATAATTAAATGTCATCAAATGACAGAAAGAGAGTGATTGTGACATACAAAACGAGAGAGGGAGCAGGCGTGTATGTGTAAGTGTGTGTAGCCAACATACTTGCCATTGGAAAAAAAAAACATAAGATTGCTACTAAAACGTGGTGTTCTAAAGAGCGTCTATCAAGCGGAGAAAAGAGGCATATAGAGTGAATTTGAAATAATCTATTTTTGACACGATGAACCAGAAGTAGTCTCGCCAGGTCGCGTCTGTCTGTACTATTTCACACCGGTCGTTACGCTTCTCCCGAACAAATCAAGCGGGGAAGCGCTTGTTGGCAGAGAAAGGTACAAGAACTATTGTTTTCAACGGGTAATAATTTACTCATCCGATTGAAACATATGACGAAAAAGGATGATTAACCTATTTTTTGTCCCTCATGATACGGCTGAATTGGAATAGCCGTAGTGGTACACACTACAGGTGCACAGAAATGGAAATGACCTTGCAAATGGATGGACGATTGGGTGGCAAGCAAGGTGTGTGTGCGCCTCACGACTCACGCTAAGGTGTTGTAGAACGCGCGCAAACATGGCTGCGCTACCTCAGAAGAGATACGCCGGCCACCGTAACGAAGAGTGTGTGTGCCTACATCGGCCCACCCGTCGCAACCACTGGTATTGCACACGCATTTCTCTCCCTAGTGGTATTGGGATCGACATAATTCCTCATTCTCGCGGTGGGGCAGTATTTGGTAAAAAGTGTAATTGAAAATGAACCATCGCTTTTTCTATTTTCATATGCACCACACTACTGTCCAATAAATGGCCGGTGAGAAATGCATTTCTTCCGTATCCCGGAATGATGATGAGCTTAGAATTGTGTGTTATAGCATTAGTAAGGCTGTGTACGCCTTCTCTATCTGCGGCTTGGTTCTACTGTTCCTCATCATGTCAAGGGTCTCGTTCCCGCTCACTCTCCAAGATGACGCCGTCGCCTTGCAGCGCGTTATATACTCCTGCTCGATCGAAAATATCGCTTCCATGAAAGCAGTAGCAGATGACGATGATGGTTACGGTTAGCGAGCCCGGCAACGGCGTCGCCTTCTGAGAGCGAAACTTCTGTTATGTACGTGCACGGCGTATGGATGCGAGAGATAGCGCTCGGATGGCGATGACTGGGCGGTCACCAACACAATCGCACCATCAGACGCCGGTTGGGGTAAAAGCACAAGAGAAGCATAAGCAGCAGCAGTAACAAAAACGCGTGTAGAGTTTCCGAGGTAGCTTATCTCCCCTATACAGTTGAGCATAAAACTTCCTCACGGTCCCTCGAACGTAGCTTTTCGGTAATGATTCCTTTGAAAATACCACATTATAACCTACCAATTTCGTAACAACCGCGCAATACACATCTGCCAACTGGAAAACGATCAAACTTGAAGTCGCGACATACTTTGTTAAAGGATTTTTGATATTAATGAAATCAACGGATTTATGGGGGACGATGCACCGCCGTAAAAATAGGACAAGCATTGAATGAAAGCCTGGCGTGCGTATAGTGCCATGTATTTTCCATTCAACCGGGTAGTTATTAATTAGTATGAGTGTTCGTTCGGCAATACCATTACACACATACGCACGCGCACAGCCCTTTGCCCATTAGCGTAGTGTGCGTGTGTTAGTGGAAAGGTAAACAAACTTTTTGTTGCGCGGCAAGTAACGCGTCCTACCACTTACGAATATGCACATACACACACTTGTATACAAGGAGAATGGCCGGTTTGTCGAAAAGTAAAGCAAGAAAAAAGGCATTGTGCACGATTGTGTCAAAGTTTTCGCTCATTGGTTTAACACCACAAAACAACAGAAAGAGCTTTTCTCCCTTTCCTATTGGTTGGGACAGGATTTGGTTGTTGTTGTGTGCTTGTATGCGTGGCGCTGCATGATGGGATGTATGGATGAAATGGTAGAAAAACGTTTGATTTTACTTTGGAATGATTTTCCCCTCAACCCAGGTGTGTATTGAGGGATACCCTTCTGTTCTGGAAATGAGCTTGCTAAATGATATGGGTAATAGGCCAAAAATAGAGAGTTTATTAATTGGCTTGTTGGAATGCTCGGGAAGATGTACATATGTCAAGTCGTCGTTTACTTGGATATAGTGTAGAACTAATTCTTGTGTTCTACTGGCCATAATTTAGAGGGTCTTTTAGTAGCTAGAAAAAAAGAGCGAGTTTGCGCGTGGGTGCTTTCCATACGGTGGAGGTGGGTAAGGATGATAATAGCTGGGAAGATTTGAACCCCCATCCCCACTCTTATGGGCGTCCCTATCCATTTCGCAGTGGTGCCCTCTAGCAGTCCTTTCTTGCCCTTGGGATAACCGCTAAAGAATATCAATATGTATTTTAGTACTCAGGGAATAAAAAAGATTTGCCCTTCTCGCTGTCCTCCTTAAACTATATCCCCCAATGATGCTACACTAAAATAGTTACATTTTACCAAATTCTGTGTATTTATTTGCTCCTCCACATTCCTATCCTGCAGGAGAAAACCGCCGAAACGAAAAAAGTAAAGAAGGATGAAAATGGTGCCGGCGAAGAAGAGGAAGAAGTGGAAGATGAAGGAGAGGAACTAGAGGGAGAGGATGAGGAATATGACCTTCCATACGGCGACGAGGAAGATATTGAGGCGGAAGGTAAGTTATGCTGTCACTAAATCAATTTCTATGGAAGTGATTCTGGAACTATCGAGAACAGTACACGAACTAATTGTACTGGAGAAAAACGTCCTTCCGTCGGAGGACGACGATGGTGGGCGTTCTCTCTCACTCTTTATTAGTCTACCGGCAAGAAAAGTAGGCTTGATTCTTCCGGGAGTAGTGGTAGTAGTAGTAGTAGAAATACAAGATGAGTGTGGGTGAACGCCTACTAGACCGCAATTTCTTCGATCGGTCCTACTCGAAATGCTCTGCGGAAAGCATTTCGCGCCAAATTATGAACAACGAAATGTTCATCCTAGCCAGCAAGCATGTAAGGGATCTTACTCCCACAGTACACAAATTTCATGCTGTGCGAGAGCTTGGTACATATTGTTTAAACACACAAGAACATTGAGAACATCAAACTAATTCCTGTTGGTGGTGTTTGCGCACCATTTCTTTCTTTTTTTTCGGAAAAATTCACAGATGAGGAAGAGGAAGAGTGTGATGAAGTTGAGGGCGAGGAAGAGGAAGAGGACGCGTAATGAACGAAAGTGCATATGTGAGAGTGAGACTAACAAAAAACAAAAAAAAAACAAAATAACTCTAGTAATAGGTGATTTATTATTTTGAATTTGCGTTAGTGGGAGTGGGGGAGAAGCTGCAAGGAGGAAGTATATGCATCGATGAAAACGATTGTAAAGTTTGTTTGTGTATATATTTTATAAAAAATGAAGCAGAGCGAAAACCTACAAAAAACGCGAACTCACACATATAACAAAAAGGACGACATACTGACAGAGATGATGGATAGCGGAAGCGGCAAATAGAGGACAGTAAAGCGCGTTAAAAAATAAAATACACAAAAAAACAATAGTAGGAACGAGAAGCTTCCCACCCATCATCACTACATACACCACCACCACCAACCTGCCTGTGGTTGTTCACACATCTACACAGAACAGCATAAGAAAGCGAGAGATAGCGAGAGAACGCATTAAAATTCATCCCCTCACTACTTACACAAATCAATAGAGAGATTCAAATCGAAAATCTCGTTTGAAAGTGTGCGCGCTCCGCACATACGTACACAACTACCAGATATCCTCGATCCACCCCATCACATCTCCAATGGCTGGCCGGGTTGCGAGTGTTACTTACGTGCGGAAAAAGGATTCGCGCGTAGCGTAAAAAAATTACCAATGGCACTATCAAGAGGAGAGAGTATGCTATTACTAGCATACACACACACACACTCACACATCTGAAGTCAAAGGAGCGCGTTCCATCTGGCATAGTGCTTGTGGTTGTGGACAGCAGAACAACGACGACGACGACGAGGATGTATCGGAAGCATTGAGAGAGATTAAGCGAGAGCAAAGAGCGCATCTTAAGATTTTCACCGTTCGCAGCAGTTTGTTAGTCTCTAAGCAATCCAAGCAACCACCTACCCACAGATCGCGCAGGTCTCACATACATTCAACCGAGAAGCGAAGGTCGCCTCGGCTCATCCTCCTCTTGTTGTGCTACTGTTGGTTGGTGGGTGGGTTTGTGATCAAGTTGGGGATGGCTGAGGCCCCCGATCTTTTCGGTAGTAGAGTGTAGTGAAGAAGAGAGAGAAAGAGAGAACGATAGCGTTAGACGAGATGGGCAAGGTACAACACATTAGTCATTAAAGAAATGGGTCAAAACAGTACATTTAAACATTGCATAGGAGAAATATTGCTGATGGAAAGATCGCTTACACCGGCGCCGTCGTTGGGGTACAGCGGGTAACCGTGCTGCTCGTGCGTAGCTGCATGCACGTGCTGTGTACGGCAAGCCAGAAAGCATAACATAACAGCATTATTATTATGAGATATATCTACACACAAAAAAAGCAGAAAACAAACAAAACAAGCAAATTGTTGAAAAGGTGTTAAGAAGGGGGCGAAACGCGGAGGGCTGCGACGGCGTGTGACTTGTGATGGATCTCATCTCAGTTTAGATTCGTGTATCGGACAAATCGGGCAGCATGGCGAAATAGCGGAGGAGAGAAGGAGAGTACAAGAGGTGAGTTCTCGCTTACCTACCAGTACTCCATCTCTCACAAGTGTCCCTGCACACGCGCATCCTAGGGAAGAAGAAGGTACCGTGACTAGCATTCGACTGTACTTTGGGGCGCAGTAACGGAAGCAGGCGAGTTTAATATGATAATAAAACGGACTCTCAGACTGATCCCAGAACGCGACTGGACGTTATAGAGCGAGCAGAGTGTGGTACCGAGCACCAGGACATATATTGACGGACCGGAGACAACAAACCAATGGGACGGGACGCCGACCAATGGATTATCACAGACGATGGAGAAAGGTTAAAAAAACAGACGTTATAATTGCAAATAGAAGAAAGTTAAATAGAAAGGAAGCCAGTAGTTCATGTGAACACAATAAACCAGAAACCGAGATAGAAGATCGCATTGAGCAACAAAACAGAAACACAGAGTTATTAACCGACAAGAGAAGGGAGGGAGGGTTAGCGAGAGAAGCACCAAAAGAAGTCATTAAATTCTGGAATCACACCAATATGCCGTAATGTATGTGTGTGTAATTAGCCTGCATGTTCTCGTCTTAAGGAGCATGTGTACTACTTCTTCTTTTCGGTTACAACTTTGTAGGTTTCTATTCATTGGTTTTTGTTTGTTTCCAAATGATGATAGGCCACCGGAAGGACAACACAACAACAACAACAACAAAAATGTAATTTTCCAATGATAAGAGCAATTTTGGTCTGCAAAATGGGAAATTGTCTTTGGCACTTCCTGTTCTGGGTCATGAAAGCACATGTACAACACAGAGACACACACACTTCGAAGCAAAAACAAACAAACAAAAAAACAAGAAAGGATTATACCTCTCCAGAAACTATCTTTTAATTGAAAATGTTTTCGGACAGAAAATACTATAATGATTATGGTAACGTTTAAGATCGTTCGTGGCGAAATTCGTCATGAGAGATGCGAAAAATAAAGAAAAACAAAAAACCACTGATACACATGAGATGAATTGGTTTATATTGTGCCTGTCCCCTGCCGGGTCTGTGAGAGTGTTGGGAGGGGAGGCAAAGGGGTTACACGTGGTGTTTGGGGCCTGGTAGTTAAGTGGTGTAAGTGCAAGGAGGGTATATGTGCTCGGTGAAGTGGATGGGGTGTTCCAAGCGCCAACTCTACTTTTAGCATAGAAGTAAATTCTCTTTGTTTCACTAAAAGGAAAAGCGACAGAAGAACCGGAAAAAGTACATAAAAAATCGGAAATCAATGTAGAATGAAATGAAATATTCCCGCGTAGTTGAGGATGGACTATCCAACTAAGTAATGTCAATAAGTCTAGTAAGCCAATCGATGTCATCAGTAGATAGTTTGTTATCACTTCAAGGCCATATATTCATTTTGTTGGTCAGAAAAGTTCGGTAAAGCCCTTTGTCAATAGAAACTCGTCCTAGGACTGATTCCTCCTTTCTAGACACAGATGCACAACGAGTAAATCAATAAGTTACATATAATAGTCGGATCCAGGAGTGGCAAACCTTGGACGAAGCGCACAGGGGTTACTTTTTTTATTTACACCCGAAGACTAATAATTCTTCTAAGTTAAGTGAAACACACATCTGTTTTCTAAATGTGCATGATTTCTTCTTTATCATTTGTGTTATTACAACTATTCAATTGTATGCGGCAGGATGGAATAAAACATCCTGACAACCCTGGAAAACGTGCAAGTGGACATGTGCGTGTTTTTTGTAGTGATTTTTTGCCAATTGATTATTGGAGTTCAGAAATCTTTGGGCGAGGTTCGGTGATAGAGGCGACGGCGGCGCCAGTCTTCACTCGACACGACCGCAGTTCAAATCCGTAGTGAGAACTGAGTATCCAACTACGTGGTATTAATAAGTTTCGAAAACCATTCCATGGCCAGCATGATCTAGCCGTTGTTACGTCGAGCAGAAGAAAGCTACTGTTAGTAAAAAAAAAAATAAAACCATGGTAATGTAGGCATGCAGGAGTGGAGGTGCGTATGTGCAGGGTAATCGGAGCAGCGAGGGCATCTAATGCAGGGAAGTTATCGTTATCGATTAGCGAAGAAAAAAAAGGCAAAAACTGACCACCATCGTGTCAATAGCGGTATAGTAGCAACCACATTGTGTTGCCATAGCAACAGCAACACACGTTCAGCTAACAAGACGTGCCCAGCGCGGGATTATCCCAGTAGGAGGAAGGGTACGCTGATTCCCCGGCAACGGGAAACGCATCCTTTCAAATCCAATCCTGAATTGCATCTCGATGTTCGTTTGGTGTGTTCTCGGAACACCCGGTGCTTCGAGTTCTGCAGCTGTTTATCCCGGAAAGAAGATTTGTTTTGCTGTGCAGCGTCCTAACGCGTGGTTTTGCAGCTGGCGCAACATTGTTCTACAGAAGGGGTCCAGCCCATGGACGGTGACTCAAAGTGTGTAAGTGAAGGTAAAAAGACGGCGCTCATCAATCCATGCGGAGAAGTAAGTTGTCTCACACATCCTTGCATGGGCTGTGTGTTACCGAAAGTAGCCAAACAAAAAGTACATTTGAATGATGGAGAACATTGAGGTTTTGAGATTTGATCCTCAACATTGAAGGTGTTATAACTCAGATATAGCTTTGCATGCGCTTTACGTAAATTCTCCTTTCGTCACCTCCATTGAAACATAAATGCCGGTTAAAGAGAAGTATCGGCCATCATGCCCTGGTTACAACCATTACCAATTTGCCGATTTGAGCAGAGTAGGGCCGCATCATAGTCAGAATGATGGGAACTGTACACCCGGATCGACATTCTCATGCTACGAAAGAGAGCGGGGAGGAGAAAGCATACTTTTCACGAGCCCAAAACCCACAGACACACACAAACTATCAAAGCAACATGCACGCACATGGAACCGGGAAAAAAACCGGCGAACATACGCGTGTGTATTGCTGGGTTGGCTTTTACACAGCCCAACACACATGCGCACAGAGAGAAGCGCGTCGTTGAAGTATATAAGGGGTGCTAATAGAGGTGTGTGTGTGTGTAAATAGGCGTAATTCCACGATGAGAGGCAATTTCTCATTGTGGAAAAAACGCACAAATTCTCACCCAGTAGAGAGTGTGTGATGGGAGGGAAAACCGGGTGCAAAAACATGGCCTGTGCAAGTGCAATATAATGTGACCCCGACGAATGGGGTAGACACGGGGATGATGTAGTAGGGCTTATTTTTTCCCGGATACCTCTCGGGTTTTTATCCCGTATAGCAGGAGTGGTTTGTGTCTTCCACTCTCTTTCTCTCTCTCTCTCTCTCTCTCTCTCTCTCTTTCTCTCTCTCTCTCTCTCTCTCTCTCTCAATCGCTTCTATAGAGGGGTTGGTTTTTGGCTGACATGACTATGTGCTGTTCCGATTGCACGCGTTAGCTGTCCCCAGGTCGGTGTTTTATTTTTTCTCCCTGTTCGATTCTCCCAGGCGCTAACAGGAAGCCTAAATCGATCCATTAGCCAGGGCAGCACAAGCAGAAGCAACGCACAAGGCACACGAAACCAAACCCAAGCCAAGCCACCACGCCGCGTGAAAGCGCAAGCCAAGCCATGTGTTGTGCCCTGCGTCGTCCGGCGAAAAGAACGAGCAATGTTGCAGAAGTTTAAAACCTCACTCGAGAGGTTTTGAATTTTGGAATTTTCTTGAATTTTCTAAAGATATATAGCGACCTTTTCTATTCTAAAGATATAGAAAAGGTCGCTGGTATCGTAATTCCGGCGTTTGGATGTCTTTAATGCCCACCGGTTGGGCTGGCCGGCATCAGATGACAGGTGCGGGTTACGGTGATGTAGGATAGTCTTTCCACTAAAGTTACGGCGCATGCTTGAAGAGGTACATTCTTTTATTTTAGAAATTGATTTAAAAATTCTCAAATGAAAAAGAAAGCGTAGTAGAAGTAAAAATTGTCCCTCAATCGTTGTGGATGGTAATTTCTGTTTCATACACATTGATCGTAAGCCTTCATTATCTTGTGGAAAAATGAGAAACACGAAAAGTGACTACACCACCCCCTTGAGCGGAAAGCATTTGCCGGAAGTTGTGTCGAGTTATATGAGAAGCCGGCGGTGTTTGCCACCTTTTACACACATGCACGGGCAAGCCCACGGTGGCGAAGTAGGGAAGGCTTTTTGCCAATCAGATAGACCCAGACTTGCGCTTATTATGTTGACCGGCTTCCTCTTTGTGGTGGTGTTGGTAAGGTTGGTATTTTTTTCCACCAACACTTCCATCGAGTTTAAACCCCCCGGCATGCCCCCTGAGACGGATGTGTTATGTAGTACGAATATTCCATCAAACAAGGTAACCTAACCTCGGTCTTGGGAGTGTGGAATTGATTGGAATCCCATGATGACGCCGCGCTAAAGCTCTTTCCACGTAGCATGCACATATATATCATCCCTTCAGCGGCGCCACCTTGCGGCAAAAAAGCTTTGAGAATTATAAATTAAATTCTTGATGAATGAGAGCTTTGTTGAATGCGAGCTTTTCCGAGGGTTTCCTTTCATTGTAATCTGTATTTTTTACACTTAAGTAAACTGCGGGTATTACAAGCATTATTTATCTTTGGTATGAAACCATTTTCAGCGAGTAAAAATGGTATTTATGTATTCAAGCAAAGCAAGGCTTCTGGGTTTATGTTCAATTCGGTATGCTCAGTACAAATATTTTGGTACATTAATGCTCTTATCTTACTTGTATTGGTTACGTCTTCGGTACACTTCAGTTTCGTATTTCGCTAAAGAAAACAATGTCAACAACAAGGTCATTCATCCGTCTGCTCTTCGGCCGCAGCGCGAGCAAAACAGTAGGGCGGTAGATTCCGGTTTAATAAAATCTTTATTTCGATCAACCTTCGCCGTGTATCTGCGAACTTTTTATAAGTGTTTTGTGTAGGATCACCGTCAGCAACTTACAGTGAAGAAAATGATGTTGTCCAGGGCACTTGCACCACGAACGATCGCTGGTATAGCTTGCCGGGCTTACTCAGCCGATGTGAATAGGTGTATTGTAAACAAATGCAGTTTTTATTCGGTTTAATTCTAATCGTGTATATTGCTTTCCCACAGTAACTATGACATCGTAGTAGTCGGTGGAGGTATCGTCGGTACAGCATCGGCCCGTGAAATTCTACTCCGTCATCCGACGTTACGAATCGCGATCTTAGAGAAGGAATCGAAGCTGGCCTTTCACCAGAGCGGTCACAATAGTGGTGTAATCCATGCGGGCATTTACTACAAACCCGGTTCCCTCAAGGCACAGCTGTGCGTGGAAGGACTGCATTTGAGCTACAAATATCTGGACGAAAAGAACATACCCTACAAGAAGGTTGGCAAACTGATTGTGGCCACAAATCCGGTCGAAGTGGAACGATTGAATGTAAGTTAAAAAAACCGGTGCTTCCAATTGTTATCGTAGCAACAGCCTTTGCTATCTACGGTGCATTTGTGTAAGTGTTCTCTGCCTCTCTTGCTCTACGGTGAAGATTATCATTGGCTTGAAGAGAAGTAGGGCATCTCAACCTTTTATAGAACATATCCATAAACAAACTGCAATTACAATTTAATGTTTTTATTTTTCGTTTGCCCCTTTAGGACCTATACCAGCGTTCGCTGGCCAACAATGTGCCCGATGTGCAGATGGTTGATCAGGCCAAGATCAAAGAAATCGAACCATATTGCGAAGGCCTGAAAGCAATCTGGTCCCCCCACACGGGCATCGTCGATTGGGGCCTTGTAACGCAGTATTATGCGCGCGATTTCAAAGCGGCCGGTGGCGATGTGTACGTAAACTTTAAGGTGGCCAAGTTTACCGAGGCACCAGAGAACGTTGACTATCCGATTGTGGTGAGAAGCGAAAAGGGCGATGAGATACGGGCCCGCAACATACTAACCTGTGGCGGGTTGCAATCAGATAAGCTGGCAGAGATGACAGGTTGTTCGTCGGTGCCGAAAATTGTCCCGTTTCGTGGTGAATATCTGCTGCTCAACAAGGACAAGTGTCATATGGTGCGAGGAAACATTTACCCTGTGCCCGATCCAAGGTTTCCGTTTCTGGGTGTACATTTTACGCCGCGCATGGACGGCAGTGTGTGGTTGGGTCCGAATGCTGTGCTCGCTTTTCGTCGGGAAGGGTACCGGTGGTCCGATATTAATTTGCTGGAACTGATCGACGCCCTGCGGTTTCCGGGATTCATCAAAATGGCTTCGAAATTTGTCGGTGCTGGTATGATGGAGGTTGCCCGTTCGGCGCTTATACCGTTGCAGGTGCGCGAGTTACAAAAGTTCATACCCGACATACACGAGTACGATGTGTCACGTGGTCCGGCCGGTGTGCGAGCCCAGGCGCTCGACAACGATGGCAATCTGGTAGACGATTTTGTGTTTGACCATGGGAAGGGCAATTCGGCACTATCGAAAAATATTCTTCACTGCCGCAATGCTCCGTCGCCAGGGGCAACGAGTTCGCTTTCGATTGCTAAGATGATTGCCGACAAAATCGAGCACGTTTTTCACATTGGCAAGTGAGCAAGTGTGTACGCCACCGTACGATCGTTTAAACGAAGCGATATTCTTCTGTTTTTAGTTGTTATTTGTTACTAAATGGTGTGGAATCATATTCCAAAAAGTCAACTGTTGTCACAATTTATTTTTACGAAAGTGATTACACTAAGCCGCGTACATTATAGTGTTACTGCTGGTCCGTTACAGTTTTCCGCGTACCTTACAAAAGTAAGCACACGAGGAACACGCACATATAGAAACAAAAATAAAATACAATCCTGAACAAAGGTCCTATCGAAAAAGCGGCTAACTTATGGAGCTGAGTTATATGTACAAGCGTATTGTTACTGCTATCTTATCTTACTAGATCAAATATCCGTTGCTGGGCGCTGGCGAAAACAGCACTTCACGCGGAGAAGATCACAATACCCGCGTCGTTGATGACGTGTCCGGATTGCATCTAAACCGAGCTGAAGTGTATGCCGGTGCGCCAGTGGAAGTACACGTTTGCGTTGATAAAGTCCCAGTAGGCCGTCATGTGGAAGCCAATGTTGGTGTACACGAACACGTACTCGCTTAGGGCAAACAGCGAATAAATGCCCGGCTCACAATTGTTATTGTGGCGCACGAAGAAGTACACCGCGAACAGTATGGAAGCCACATTTGCCACCAAAATTCGACGCTTACAGCGCAGTGATTTACGCTCGGCCAGCGTCAGCATCTCCTCGGCACGAGTCAGTCGATTGATCAGCACCACCAGCTGCATGTACAGGATGGAACATATCACGAAGGCACTGAAGCAAAATTTGTGTATTTCTGCAAGACACAAAAAGGTTATGCTGTTATTTAATGGGGGTCAATTGGAACTTGATTGAGGCATCTCGCCCCGCATCTCGCCATACTACTCACCGTAGTTATTGCTGGAAGTCCACAAACTCAACCCGACCAATGAGCTCAGCTCGACAATGTTTAGTATGCACGCCAGATAGGCCCACTCCTTACGATGCTTCCGGCCCAGCAGCGTGAGGTGATGGTTTTTATACAGAAATGCGATTGCATACCGAAACGGAGCGTGAAACAGTACCGAAAATTGCCATACGAATCGTTGCGGCTGGTAGTTGCCGATCGCGGCTGATAGCGACGGTAGAAAGTTGTACACCAGACAGTGGGTCGCATTAGCTTGCTCGAAGTTGTACAGCAGTGACCAGATAACACAGAACAGAAATCCCGCAACCGGCAGCATAACCGTCGCAACGGCCAGTTTGCCAAAGCGAACGCGAACATTACTTCTTCGCAGGCCGCCGCCGCCCGTCGTATCGCCTGCGTCGCCGTCTGAGAGTCGTTCGTACTGGGGTAACATTTGCACGCGAATGCCTATCACGACGGTCAAATGCGGGCTTTTTCGAGTGGCTGTGTCGGAGCCAACTGTTTACACAAAACATTGCATTTCTTATTTGCCGCACATTGATGATGTTGATCGTCGTACCACAAAAATTGCCAATATCATCGACACGCACGGCCGTGTAGTCAGGTGTTGTTGCGGTATGTAAACAAATGAACGTCATGCAGAGCGAATGTGTGTATGTGTGCGTGTGGGTGGGAGGTGGGATTGACAGCCCAAGACAAGGTGAGGCGTAATCAATTTTATGATTTCAAAGTGACGGTTAGGAGTGTTTCGATTACCATATTCTCATTTTTATTTTTAACCTTCCTTTCAATGACCAAAAATACCCCCTTACTTCTATAACCACCCATGGGTAGGTCATGCTACATTTCATACCCACCCGGATAGATGGTAATTGAAATAAAGGTGAAATTGTGTTTTCGAAAACTTGGTGTTTCAGATACTTGGCGTATAAACTCTTTGGACGGACAATGATCAACATCCCCTGACCAGATGGATAACTCTCTGGGCTCTTTCATATCAAGCAACCAAGGTAGGTACCACTCGGGCCAAATATTCTACGACCTTGACCTTGTCTTCACTATCCTAGATTCGTTGGTAAAAACTTAGCCATAGTCCTGTACAATTACTACACGCTTTTCTCATTGCAAAGCCACAAAGAAAAACACCACACATTTAAGTTAAAGATCTAATATATTTCCTTTCATCACGCACGCAATACAACAACATTAGCGGATTTTGAGAATCATCATTGCATCAGTTAAAATAGTACATATTTGTTCGACAGGATACACACGTTCCATTTTACACAGGCGGTAGATGATGTTGACTTTGCTATTTTTCTATTTTATTTCAGCCACCACACGAGATGAATTCATCCTTTATTACACATTGGCTTAAGTGACTACGGCAGATGGGGGAAAGGAGGAAGGAAGAAGTAAGTTCCATAACCGACGATTGACACGACATTTAATTTTTTTCCGCGGGTATAGTCCAAGTAATTTAGCTTGATTTTTTCTGTGCCCGATACTCTTTGATCCACTGCTGGATGCGTTCCTTCAGTTCAGTTGCTACGGAAAATTGAACAGGACATGCAATCAGCCCACACCGGAAGGAATTAAATCAATCAACAGACTGTACTTACCCGGTTTTAGCATGTCCTCTGTAAGCGGCTGACGGTTAAACGGATCGGTGCTGCTGTTTAGCAGATGCCGCGTAATGATCGCCCGGTCCATAATTGTACCGGACGGCAGCAGGACCGGATCCGTCATCAGCGTGTCCATCAGCGGATCCTTAAAATCATCCGGCGCTTCCGCAAACTCATCCGCATTCTCCTGATTTTTCACATAAATTTCAGCCGCCTTGTGGATCAGCTTGCGAAACTCGTCCACGTCCCGGTGCGAACGAATCCCGATCCGTTCCACCCGGTTTGCCGCATCCTCGAAGAATTGTTTCTCAAACGATCGCTCGTCGGCGGCAAGTGCGGCCGCAAACTCATCACAGCTCAGATGTAGATAAATGTCGACCAACTGACCTAACAACCGTCTCGGTTCCCACCCATACTTGTGCGGATGGCGTACGCGCAGATCGTTGCATTTCGGGCCGCATAGCTGGTGCAGATTGTAGTTCAGCATCGAGCTTAACCGATCGATCAGCTCTGGCCGCAAAAACGGTTCCTTTATGTCGATCGTCATGTAGTGGAACATGTCAACGGTTTCGCGGGCCAACGTCAAGTATGAACGGCACTGTCGCTCGTCCTGTACCAGCTGCCGTTGGCGGCTCTGTTGCGCTTCCTGCGTCAGCGCATTCCAACCGGCATCGTCCATCATCAACACCTGCGTTTCGTGGATGCGCTTCAAATACTCCAAACACTCGTCCAACAGGTAAGTGGTGTCGTTTAGGAAAAAGTTAACAAACTTCACAAACTGCTTGCCACTTTTCGATTCGTTTACGAACGCCTGTCGGTGCAGGGCGCTCTCCCAGAGACCCTTAAACAGATGGCTTATGTGATATCTGGAAACAGGGAGAGGATCTCTGTAAGTAAGCGATACGCATCGTTTCGTGGTTTATGGTTTCACCCTTACCTTATTGTAAATTTGTCATAAAATTCAGTACTTTGTCCCGTCGTTTCGATATCCGTATAAAACTTCATAAGTGCACTTACTAACGCAGTCTGAGCAAGTTCGTGGTTGATAATCTGTCAAAAGGAGGGAAGAAGCGAACCACGGGTTATTTTTTTCGCTGTCCAAATAATACACACGAGAAGCCGTCAGACTCACCTGAAGATACAGCCTTTGCGAGGTGGTCTGTATGGTTGGCGAAGTGACGAACAGGACCTCTATCAGTTTGGCAGTGATATAGGGATTCTTGATCAGCTGCGGTGCACATACCAGCGTCAGGATCCAGGTGATGATCGAATTGTCCACATAGTCGATCACGCTGATGCTGTGTCTTTTTTTTTTTTTTTTTGTTTGATCGGGTTGAATGAAAGGAAAAGGAAAAATTATTGTAAATATCCTTGTTTCGTCTGGTATTCGTCCTTGTTTACGTACTGCATGCAGAAGAGTATAAAGTCCGCAATGTCCTCAATGTACCATTCGGGCAGGGCGGAAAAGTTTTCACTCGCGACCAACGTCGACGGGTGCTTCTGATTGGTGAACGGTCCTTCGATCGGCCGATTTTCGATCTGATACAGCATATACTCGCACACGGTCGAGTAGAATTGCATACAGGCGCTCAGCACGTTTGGATCGATGATCGCAATGTCGCAGCTAAGTTTCGCCTTCGACAGTTTGTTCATCTGGCTGACGCAACGATCGCGCACTTGCTTGTTGCGCCGTGCCAGTGGAGTATTTTCCCATTGCGATTTAGTCGCGTTCAGCTCATCCACCATACGCTGCAATTCTTTTGTCGCACGGAGCAGCTTGTTGTAGCGCTGAATCGCCGGGATTATTCCGAGATGGTGCGCGTGCAACGTTAGGAACCAACAGTGCGTGACAAACTTGTGTTGCTCCCAGTCCCTAACGTCCTTCAGTGTCGCCAGCCAATCGGCATACTCTTGCGAGGAGAATTTCAGCTTCGTTTCATCCTCAATCTCAACCAAACTTTCCGGATAGTGCGGATAGAGTGGATCGATGCGCGACAGATTGATCTTCACCGACAGGAGCTGCAGCACGGACATAAAGTTTAGCATAAATCCATCCTTCGCCAGGAAACGATCGTCCGCATTGTACTGGATGCGTTTGGCGTTCGATTTCAGTATAGATGCGATATAGTTGAGCATCTCGAACCGGCTATACTGATTGGTCAGCAAAACCAAGAAGATCGAATGCAGCACCTTGCGCGTGTTGCTTAGTATCGAGTGAAACGAGTTGGTCAGCGTACGATCGCACACGTTTTCCGAAAAGTGGTGACTCGCGAACTTGGGATTCTCGTCTAGCAGCACCGAGAGCGAAAGGAACGGTGCGAGAAAGGAAACTTTCGATATTTCACGCGCAAAGTATTTATCCGGTGTGAAGGCGGTCAGAAAGATCTTGTGTTCCACGATCAGCAAACAGATCGGGTGCGTGTTGTCGACGCGCGTTTCGATCAGTTCCTTGAGACGATTTAACGGATCCGCGACGATGTTTTCGTTGCAGATTGCGTTCTGCATGTCGATGAACAGATCGTCCAGCACGGCGTTAAAGATGACGCGGAAATCTTCCTCGCCGTCCGATTTACGACTTTCCGCCATCAGATTGGACATGAAATCGGACGACACTTTGTTCTCGTACATGAGTGTAAGTAGAGGAGATTTCTCCAAGGCAGTACTTCCCGTGGCAGACGGTTTGGGGCCGGCACTGGTGATTGTACTGCTGCTGCCACTTTCGCTACCACCATCCGGCTGGCAGAAGCTTTGGAAGATGTTTTTCAGTACCAAGATTGCGTACTTGAGTGTTTGCTGCCTGATCACAGTCACCACGTTGGGTAGCGTTTCGGCGAGATACATTTTTTTGCTTTTCTTCACCTTCGTGTAGCTGTACAGTTCCTCGTTCGATCGCAAATAGCAACCGATCAGATATTCCAGTGCCGCTACCCGGTTGTTGGCGAACGCTTTCATCGAAGGTTTCGACGAGCAGAAGCCTCCGGCTGAGCTGTCCTCCTCCGGTTGCATCTCGATGTCAATGTCCATGGGTGTGGCGGTACTCCCTCCAGCACTGCTGCCACCACCGCGTCCCGCCCTTCCAATGACCACCTCGTCCAGCATGATCGGTTTAACCTTTTTGCTTGGTATCGTGCTCCAGCTGTCCGACAGGCGGCCCGCATCGCTATCGTCGCTGTGTGACTCGATCAGTTTGCCGTAGTAGATACCCTTTATCACCTCACTGATCACTTCCGCACAGAACTCATCGTATCGCTGACGTTCGAGCATTTCGAGCGCATTGTCCAATATGATCGATTCAATTGTAAAGCGGGAGTTGGAATAGCGAGCCTTGCTGTTTATCTTCATGATGCGTAACATGATTTGAAGCAGCTCGTCCTGGGTCGAAACGTGGCTGTCCTGCTGTTCGCTTTGCATCTTTGACTCGAGCCCACCGTCCATACCGATATGGTGGTGTTGATGATGATGATGGTGATGATGATGTTCTCCGTCCGTCTTGGTCGAGCTGAGATCAGACGAAGATCGCTTTTTGAATGACCATGCGTTAGCGGAAGCAGCTGGTGTCGTGGTAGTGGTCGTTGCTGAAGGAAGCACTGCCGGCGTTGGCTTCTTCCGTACTACCGACGCGTTCGTCGTCGTTGAAGTCGGAGAAACGGCAGCCAGAACGGAGCGTGCTTTTTGTTGCTGTTGCGACTGTTCAGCCACTTCCAGTCCCAGCATTAACGTGGCTTCGATTTTGTTCGGCAGGATCAGATCGGAGGTGGCGGTGCCAGTGCTGCTATTGAGACTACTGCTACTGCCGACATTTTCGCTGCCACTATTACTTTCCATCGATTCTGGCTTGTCCGAAACGATCGGAGTGCTGGTTGGCATTTGTTGAGTAGCGAGGACATTTTCTACTGTCACTGGGGTTGCTTCTGATGCTGCTGAGACACAGGTAGCGCTGCTGCTGCTTGTGGTGGCATCGGATATGGAACCGACGCTGGCCGTTTCCGTAGACGATGGAGCATTATTGTTGGATGCATTTCGAGTATTTTTCGCTTCCAACTTTCGTAACCTCCGGGCTCGTATCTGACAGCGAGAAAGGGAAGAAATAGTAGGTATTAATTGAATGAATCGATGTAAATAATATTAAACTAAAGACGTACTAGACGTCTAGAACATGCTTTTCTTCTCCTCTATGCTGAATTTTGATAACAAACAGACAATCATTTCGTAGCCACGTGCCACACGGGTGCTTCTAGACGCAAGCAAGAATCACGCTGCAAATAAGATCGTGTTGTATATCGACTTTGCATGCATCGCACGGCGAAGGCACATCACAAACCCCTTCCATACGGCACCGATTGAAGGAAAAGAAGAAAAAAATGACACATTTTTTGTGGATTTTCTCGTCGCAATTAAGAACCCATCATCATCTCCCGTCGCAATAAGAAATACATTCTTGTGCACCCATACAGGCTTGAACTTTGCTGTAGACGACAGTAAGACCTCGGCCTCTTTTTCCTATTTCCCTTCGTTTATTATGCGAAACAATTTTTCCGGACACATTTTCCAACTTGAGCTTTGTTTCGGCTACAGCCTTGACTTATTACGCACGGCGCGCACTCATTAGCCGCCTACCGCCGATGCTCTTAGACGGATGATGGTCGACAGTGAAAAATTTGCTTTGTTGAAAGCTGCAGTGTTTGGGGGAAGAAAAATTAATCATAGTAAGCGAGCGGGCGGTCTGAAGAGTTGACTCAAATCATCGATCCACGCCGCGCAAATGTGGATGAGGTGTAGCTAGCGAGCGTTGCAGTGTTTTCTTTTGTATTTTTGGATTATTCTATCTCTCACCCTAGCACGGGACCCACGGGAGGCTGCCGTATCTGTTGTGGGGCAACGGTATAGTAGTAGTAGTAGTAGTAAAAGTAGTAGTGTTAGTGGTAGTTCGGTAGCATAAAAGTAAATCATCCCTCACTAACCGACAGATGGTAATGTGATCCGACAACTCTTTGTTTCCGCGCTTTGGGCAGCAAGCGGTCAGCACAAAATGAAAATCAATCATAAGCTAATGTTTGCAGCCCCTTGTTGCAAAACCATCATTTATGCGTACTTTAATGTTGGTCGCAAATTGAACGCCATTTCTAGCTTCCTTGCATCAGTTTTGAAGCCTGCAAGGACAATGGCTTATGCGACATTAGCGGTAGGTATGGCGAGATCAGCAGACCTTGAGACACTATTGTATTGTGGAGACAGAGCAAGTGCAGCATTCATTTACCTCTTCCGGTGTTAGCTCCATTGCGTTTGCTACTATTGGTGGCAGTGGGCAGCTTTTCTCGGCTCGGTTGTCACGATTTTTTCGAGATGTTCGCGTCACTCTATTACACGGGCACACAGTTGTTTTGCCAAGAGACGTAGTACGAATAATGAGATCTAAGCGATTTTCACGGTAGCGTTGCGAAGGCTACAAGACTGACTACTGGATGAAATGTGTTGGATATTTTATTTTCCTACTTCCACACCAAACTACCCTTCCACCTTACTCTTTGTCCCTCGTATCTGTCGAATACGGACGGGTTTTCTCTTCACTATCTTACTGCATTTGGGACATCTATCGATTTGATGACACACCAAGAAGGGCACTGTGACGCGTCAACAATAGACCGAAGCAAAAGGCAAGGTGCAATTTGCCAAGATTCACTAATCTGTAATAGTTTCACCTTCCCCCTTTACAAAAATACTTCGTTTCTTCACCGAGCACTGGGATAAATATTCCAACGTAATAAGCGATCTTGCTAGCGATCAACAGTATCCGTTGCAAGCGTGATCGTTCCTTTCTACTGTTGGTGCGTGAGTTGTAATATTAAAGTAAATGATATCCACGACGAATCGGAGGCACGGATACCACCGACGAAAACGTACGAAATTGGTGTTGCGTTGGTATCTTCTTTCCGCAGAGTGGATTTACATTGGATGGGTGAGAATGATATGTCAAAAAAACTGTCGTTGTCAGAGAGCCTTTCCATTTGGGTGAATACACAAGTTGCAGTGGTTTTTCGATGCCTAAACGATGGTTCAAGATGTTCCCCAAAAATAAAACAACGAATAGAAAAAATGGGTCTCCTAATTCAAAACAGAAGAATTAAATTTTCCACCTTATTCGTTGTAGGGATGCGATTCACCCACCCCAAAACCGCTACATCACACTGCACTTTACTTGCAGTGCTTGGTGTGGTGTAAAATTGCGTGGTGTAAACCGGTACCACAACTGTCAACAGCCATCTTGACGTTTCCACACACGTCAAGCAGGAATCAGCGCAAGAAAGGAACACACGAGTTTTCACGCACGTAAATCTCGCGAAATTTGCATCTGAATTTCGTGAAATCGTGCATCTTGTGATCTCCTTTTCCGAGCGCGCGTGTGTGTGTTTGTGAGAGTGTAGCCGCTGTCGTTGGAAAGAACTGCCGTCACAGGATGGGTAACGTGTTGGCCTCCTCGAAACCGATTGCGGGCCCCGGTGGTCTACCGCCTCCGATGCCTACGGAAGCACTCACGGCGATCGGCGATGGTGCCGGTACGCCGGACAAAGCGGCAGGCGAATCAAAACCACTTGAAAATCCGGGCACGGTCGAGGAGCTGCACAGAAAGTGCAAAGGTAAGGCTGCGGTGGATGGTTGGCTTCCGACGGGAGTCCGAGCAAGACCCATGCCGTGTATTGCATAATCACCGAATATTGACAGTTGCGTTTACATGGTTTATGTTTTTGCCTTTATTTTTCCATTAACGCGCCTGCTCGGGTTGCTGTGTGATTTCACCGTACGATGCGATTCAGATGTAATGCCAACAAACTTTGAAGGAGCCAAACTGATGATCAACAAGGGATTGAGCAACCATTTCCAGGTGTCACATACGATCAATCTGAATTCCTCGAATACTAGCGGTTATCGGTTCGGTGCGATGTACGTCGGCACGAAACAGCTGTCGCCAACGGAAGCATTCCCGGTCGTGCTCGGCGACATTGATCCGTCGGGCAATTTAAATGCAAACATCATTCATCAAGTAACACCGAACGTTCGGTGCAAATTCGCGTCTCAGGTATGAAGCATGGCCAGCGGGATAGACAGATCGGCAGGATAGTAACTATATGATACATTTTTAGATCCAAAGCAGCAAAATAACGGCAGCACAACTTACGACAGATTACAAGGGACCGAACTACACGACCTCGCTCACTGTCGGCAATCCAAATATAATTAACAATTCGGGCGTGGTGGTTGCACATTACCTACAGGCAATTACAAACCATTTGGCAATGGGAGGCGAGTTCGCGTATCAGTACGGGCCGGCCGTTCCTGGTGGACAGATTGCCCTCATGTCGGCTGCTGCCAGGTAAGATGCATTTATTCGTCTTATATTCGCAGCTTATCATTTTAATGTTCGCTCCTTCCGTTTGAAAGATACGCCACCGATCTGTACACGTGGTCCGGCACGGTAGGCGCAGCCGGTGTTCATCTTTGCTACTATCAGCGTGCCAGCGAGCAGCTCCAGATCGGAGCAGAAGTAGAAACAAGCTTCCGAATGCAGGAATCGGTCGCTACCATTGGCTACCAGGTGGATCTGCCAAAGTCGGACCTAGTGTTCCGAGGTATGGTAGATAGCAACTGGACCGTGGGTGCAGTGCTGGAGAAGAAGCTACAGCCTTTACCCTTTACCTTTGCGCTCAGCGGTATGCTGAATCACACTAAAAATCAGTTCCGGCTCGGGTGTGGATTGATTGTGGGCTAGGCGCACGTGGTAATCTAGTTGAACCATCGATAGAAGGAGAAGACATTGTGGGCGCGATCAAGCATTTCCTTTTTGAACAATTCCGACACATTCTTAGAACTGGACTGGAAACAACACAGCAAAAGCTGGAGAATAGCATAGAAATCCGTGCAACAACCAAACAGAACGGAAAGAACGTTATAGAAAAGCTACCCCAACATCATATACTGGAAGGAAGAGAAGGACCTCGGTGGGTGTAAAGTTACAAGAGCAAATCAACAAATATAGTTGTTAGACAAAGCCCGTGCGTGTTTGTACACCGTGCGTTGTACAGAGAAGGAAGTTTTGCTTAGAGTTTATCATCGCCCAACTTTCCCTTATCCAGGCGTTAATCCTTGGATTCCGAGGTTTGCGAGGAAAGTGTAGGGGGTAGTGTTGCGTCTGCGACTGCCTGCGCCATAGTGTGTCATCAAAGAAATAAATGTTTCGTGAATGCGAGCCACAAAATGAAGGATCCAAGAATTATCTCCCTATACTACTGGGAGTCAAGGACCTCCCGAAGGCAAAAAAAAAACATTACCCACTAACTCCAATTCCTCTGTACGCCGATCGTTTCTCTCTGAACGCCTGCTTAGTTGAATAAGAAAGAGAGAGGAAGAAAGGTAGAACTTGCGAAGCGTTTTTTTAAAGGTATTTTACAGTCATTGATTTTTTTATTAAAATCCTTTAAAATCTTCACCGCCAATTATAGTTTTTAGCTTCTTCTTGTTTGCATTTTATTTATCTTTGTGTTAGCGGGGGGCTTCACTTACAACTCTATTACACGGTCACCATCCCGTGCGCGGTGTTTGTTTGGTTGTTTGCATTGCGTTGCGTAGCGTTGATTCTGTTTTGTTTGGTTTGCCGTTTGCCCTCTTCATGCGAGCATACGACATCTTATCGTGTTGTGTGTTTGCTTAGCTGTTCGGGATATCCATCCTCGTATGCGCGCTCCGGTTAGTCTTTGCACATTTGCGCCGTCATAACTGCGAGTGGCTCGAGCTCTTTTGCTGACATCAGGTCAAACTCGGTCACGAAATAGTAGAAATGTTTGTAGCAGGTGTTAACGTGCGCTTCCTACGTGGGCGAGAGGATGTATGGACAAACGGTTATTATGGTATTTATAAGTCTTACATCATTACAAGCACTTACTGCGCCAATACTGAAAATCCGATCGAAATGATGTATATACACGTGCACAAACACCCGAAACAAACGGGTAAGAATTTTTTTACACAAACTCGGAAACGTTTTCGGAAATGGCACGTCAGTCGACACGGGAAACAGAGTCTCGTTGTTGATTTGATTCTCTACCCAATCCATCAGCAGCTCGATGTAGCGCGGGGCGGGCAATTGTATCGGTTTCTTGTACGTTTCCCCGTCCGCCCATAGATACTCGTATTTGGCACCACCGCTCATGGTCGGACAGGTTGTTTCGTTGCAATACTCCGATATGGTGCCGTATATGAGATTGATCCGGTTGAAGAAGTCGACCACGTGAACCGCGAGCCAATCGTTCATATTCTCGCCAGCCGGCAGCTTGACCACTTCCTTCAGATTTATGCCCGACTGGAGACTGGCGTTGGCCTGCTTGTGCAGCGAGTACCGTATCGTGCCCTGGGTAAATCGTTTCTTCGGCCGGAACGTTTTTTCTCGTTGAAAGAATTCCAAAAACCCGTTCAGCGCCATTCTCGATGGTCGTAGTTTCGCCACAATTATGCTGTTTACTTCCGTTGCTTGGCCAATTCTACCACACACACACACACGTTCCACGCGTCGATTCGAGTTTTCGCCTCCGTACGAACGATAATAGGTATCTTCTGCACGCCCGAGCTAAAACCGCACTGCGACTAGCGGAATCCGATTAAACGGGAATGAAAATTCCTTTTTTGGATCCCATCTCTGTCTGTGGCACTGTCCTGCACACTCTGCTCAGTCCTGCACCTGCTCTGCCAATATTGGCTGTGAGTGTTAGAAACGATTATACATCTTTTTGCACATACATCCCTTCGCGGAAGCCTTACCACTGCTTTAAAGTCCGAGTTTAATCGGATCTTCTAAGTACGCCGTCGTATTCGTGTTGTGGCCGCGCAGTGACCGACGGGAGGGTTTAGAATTTATCGAACCCCAAACAACAAACACAAAACAGTACCGTGTGTGTGTGCGCGTTTTCTTTGCGTCCTGCTTTTCCTGTCAACGAAGCAAGCTGTCAACACAGGGGCGTCACTTTGACAGAAGTCGAAAAGAAAAACTCGGCACGTAGGTGCTGCTGGTGTGAAAAGTGAATTTTTCGTGAAAAATATACTGCAGACCGTCGATTAAAGGTCTGAAGTATGGATTTCTGCCAATATCGGCCGCACTAGAAGCGGTTACCGATGGAGTGTGTCCGTATGGTGCATTCTCGGGCATCGAATTTAATGTTTTTCGGCACCAATCAGGAGGTGTGAGTTGCGTGACTGCAGCCAACCAGCTACGGTGGCGCTGACAGTCGATTTTTGTGCGACTGTGTTTATGTGTGTGTGTGTATGTGCGCGGCGTTTGCGTGCGATCGCGAGAATGTGTTGGTAAAGTGTGCATTTTGTTTTGATGTGCGGCGGATAAAAACATAAACATTGGGATCAATTAAAGCGAACGGCACACAGTACCAGCAGGATCGCAATCGGTTGATCAGTGCTGGCAAAAGTGTGTATGGAACAACATATATGTATATTTGGCAAAACAAAATTAGTCTGGTCGAGTAACTAACAGCAGACAGCAGGCATCATGTCGATGGTGAAGGTGTTGCAATTTGTGAACGGGCTCAAGTCCCGCAACAAGGATGTGCAAAACAAAGCGATCAAAGATCTGTCGCTGTACGTCAAGACGGAGCTGCGCGAGACGCCGGACGATCTGTTTTTTGAGGATTTCAACCACCACATCTTCGAGATGCTCGCCAGCCCGGATAACAACGAGAAGAAGGGAGGAATATTGGCCATCGGTAATTTATTTATTTATGATATTTATCGAATAATGTCTGTCTCTGCGGCTTATTACTTATAAATCAACAATATAAATCCTTACAACAAATTTGTGTCAAGCAGAGGAAGTAGAATGGAATTTTGTGAGGGTATTACGAAGGCGGCTACGGAATTGGGACAGAGCAATATTGTAGTCAAACAGGTTGGAAGCTTCGTTAGCCGAGAGAGCATCAATAAGAAAGGAGGAAAGAAGCTTTAGTGATTATGATATTGTCGCAGAAAACGGCATTAAGAGGTGTGTAGGTAAGATCATCGGAGCTAGAACTAGATAGACCACTAGGGTCCACAAATACATTGGAGAAATACTTTCTAAAAGTCGGGCTTGATTAATAAAATTTTAAGCTGTCTCGTCACCGAGGTAAATAGTGTAAGCGATATTGTTTTGTTTTTCTAACGCTCCTTAGCGAAACTCCAGAAAGTCCCTGGGCCGACTGGACGCACGAAGTGCATTTTTTTCGGTTTTAAGACACTAAGTAACCTGTTAGACCGGAAGAAGGGATGGGACCAGGGAAGCGAAAAAACACACTTTTTTAGAACTCGTTCTCTTTCCTTTTTGTCGTAGATTGTCTTATCAACGGTGACGTCGTTAATACGACGAACAAAATTTCCCGCTACTCCAACAATCTGCGCAACCTGCTGCCCGTGAGCGATGTTTGCGTGATGGAGCTGGCGGCGAAGGTGCTGGTAAAGCTGGCCCTGCTACCCGGCTCAAACGGTGCCAGCTCATTCGAGTTCGATATTAAGCGTGCCTTCGAGTGGCTGTCGGAGGATCGGGTAGAAAACAAGCGGCAGGCGGCAGTGCTGGTGCTACGCGAACTAGCTGTTGCTATGCCAACGTTTTTTTACCAGCAAGTGGGCAGCTTCTTCGATCACATATTTGTCGCCATAAAGGATCCCAAAGCGGCCATCAGGGAAGGGGCGGGCCAATCACTGCGTGCCGTATTGATCGTGACGTCACAGCGCGAAGGAACCAAGCAAAACAACAACACCCAGTGGCACATGAACTGTTACGATCAGGCGTTCGAGTGTTTGCGTGACACGGTGGGACGCGAGAAGAATTTAAATCGAGACGATCGTGTGCATGGTGCGTTGATCGTGTTTAACGAAATTCTTCGCTGCTCGCATGCGGCGTGGGAGAAAAAGTATGTACAGCTGGATAGTTTGCATGTGGAGCAGAAGCGCACGGTTCGGGGACAGCGTGAAGACGAAGCGGCACGTGGTTTCTTTCCACGTATCCGTGTGCCTTTTATGGAAAAACTCGGAACCAGTTCGGGGCATGGGTCGGTTAGTTATAGCTCACGCTATTACGATGTTGTGACGGATTTAAAGTTTTTCCGCCAGACCAGTAGTGTACAGGAGTCGGCACTGTATCGTGCGTTGGTGAAGGAAAAATATGACACCATCTGTCAGGCGGTGCTTGATCAGCGTAGTTCGAAATCACCCTACGTCATCCAAACACTATTGGCCATCTTCCCTCGGCTGGCCGCATTCAATCGAGAGGAGTTCGTGAGACTGCATCTTCGTACGGTGGCAAACTATCTGCTGACGCTGCTGCGCAGCAAAGAAAAGGAACGAAATGCTGCCTTTATATCGCTCGGGTATATTGCCGTTGCGGTGGAGAAGGAAATCGAACCGTACACGAAGCGCATTATGGAGCTGATTGGAACCGCACTGCCACCGAAGGATACACCGAGCAAGCGGAAAACCCCTGTAGATCCGTCAGTATTTATGTGCGTTATGTTGCTAGGACACGCGCTGAAGGGTGGTATTACCCATGAAGTGAAGGAAATCATAGCACCCATGCTGTCGACGGGCCTCAGCCCGGCACTGATCGTTTGTCTACGGGAACTGTGCGAGACAGTACCGCAAGCGCAGCCCGAAATAACGGCCGGTCTGTTGAAGATACTGTCGTATGTGCTGATGAACCGGCCGCTACCCCAATTTATCGTACCGAAGTCCCATTCGGTTGCGTCGCCCGCGTTCCTAAGTACGCTCGAGCAGCAACATCAGTCGCAACCTCAACAGCAGCAGCAACAAGTTCACGATACTGCAACGATCGTGCTAGCACTTCAAACGTTAGGAACGTTCAGCTTCGAAGGATGCAGTCTGCTTCAGTTTGTACAGCGTTGTGCGGATCATTTTCTGAACAGCGAGCAGCAAGAGATCCGCATCGAGGCAGTCCACACGTGCACGCTGCTGTTAAAGCTGGCACTGCAGGCAGCCGACAGCAATGGGAATGACGTGTCCGAAACGCTAACGCAAACGCTCAGCTCGGTGTTGGAGAAAATTCTGGTCGTTGGCATCACGGACGTGGATCCTGCTGTGCGGCGGCGAGTGTTGAAATCACTGGACGAAAGCTTCGACACACAACTGGCCCAACCGTGGTTCCTCAGTTCGCTGCTGGTTACCATCCACGATGAGGTGTTTGAAATACGCGAACTCGCGATCATCATAATTGGTCGGCTGGCGACGATAAACCCTGCCTACGTAATGCCAAGTCTACGCAAAACGATGGTCCAGCTGTTGACGGAGCTGGAACACTCGGGCGTCAGTCGCAACAAGGAGCAGAGTGCGAGGATGCTGGATCATCTGATTGTTAGTACACCCAGGTTGGTGGCGTCGTACATGCGCCCGATACTGACAATACTGGTGCCAAAGCTAAAGGAACCCGATCAGAACCCGAGCGTGGTGTTGAACGTGCTGCGCGCTATCGGCGATCTTGCCGAAGTGATCGGTGGTCATCATGTACTGAAGAAGTGGTCGGATGAACTGTTGCAGCTGCTGCTCGACATGCTGAGTGATGCGGGCTCGACGGAGAAGCGTGCCGTTGCGCTGTGGACGTTTGGGCAGCTTGTCAGTGCCACGGGGCAGGTGGTTGTGCCGTACAATAAGTACCCGAATTTGATAGACATATTGATAAACTTCCTGAAAACCGAACAGCAGCTGTACGTTCGTCGGGAAACGATTCGCGTGCTCGGATTGCTTGGCGCGCTCGATCCGTACAAGCACAAGATGAACCGGGGTCTGATCGATAGTCAGACGAGCGCCAACATTCTTATCTCTGTCGACACGAAAAGCGACGAACCGACGGACCTTTCCACGTCGGAAATGTTGATCAACATGAGCACGCAGCTGGACGAATACTATCCGGCGGTGGTAATATCGACGCTGATGAAAATTCTTCGCGACCCAACACTATCCAATCATCATCTGAGCGTTGTGCAGGCTATTACGTTCACGTTTACCAGTCTCGGTATAAAGGGTGTACCGTATCTGTCGCAGGTGTTGCCCTGTCTGTTGCGGAACATCGTTACAGCCGAGATGAGCCTTAAGGAGTACCTGTTTCAGCAGCTGTCAACGTTAATATCGATCGTGAAGCAGCACATTATTGGTTTCATGGACGATATTTTCGAGCTGATCAAGACGTTCTGGACCACCGGCGGCAATCAGGGTGGTGGAGGTGGTGGAGGGGGTGGTGGCGGAACAACATCATCCACGACTTCAACAGCCTCATTGCAGCCGACCATCATAAATCTGGTAGAAAAAATCGCCATCGCGCTTGGATGTGAGTTTAAGGTGTATCTACCTCAGTTGATGCCGCAAATATTGCGTGTTCTGCTGCACGATACTTCGAAAGATCGAGCCGTTACGGTAAAGCTGCTGGGTGCGATGCGCAACTTTGGCAACAATCTGGACGACTATCTGCATCTGATTATACCGGCGATTGTGAAGTTGTTCGAGCCGATGGATATACCGCTAAACGTTTCGATTACTGCCCTGCAAACGATCAACTACCTGGCGGAGGTGTTGGATTTTACCGACTTTTCTTCACGCATCGTACATCCGTTGGTGCGCGTTTTGGACAATTATCCGGAGCTGCGACCGGTAGCGCTGACGACACTCTGCTCGATAATGATTCAACTGGGACGCAAATATTTGGTGTTTGTACCGCTCGTGAATCGGGTTATGATTAAGCACAAGATCCCTTCGGTTGAGTATACGAAGTTGTTGACCAAGCTGCAGAACAACAGTACGCTTGCGATGGACGACGAGTTCCGCATACGGCAGGCGCGCAATCGTAATCGAGAGATATCGCTCCCGAGTGACAGCACGATCAAAAAATTCCCCGTGTCCATGTCCGATCTGGAGGCAATGTTTAAGGCGAATCGGCGCGTCTCGAAGGATGATTGGTTGGAGTGGTTACGGCGGCTTAGTATCATTTTGCTTAAAGAGTCAAAAAATCCAGCCCTGCGATCGTGCGCCACACTGGCCCAAAACTATCCGCAGCTGTTGAAAGATTTGTTCAATGCAGCGTTTGTGTCCTGCTGGTCGGATCTGTCGGATAAGTTGAAACAAGATCTCGCACACAGCCTTACCCAAGCGCTGACGGTGCAAGACCTGCCCGAAATTACACAAACGGTACTGAATTTGGCCGAATTTATGGAACACTGCGAAAGCTATCCGCTGAAGATCGATTCCAAGATTTTGGGCGAACGTGCGATGGAATGTCGTGCGTACGCAAAAGCACTTCACTATAAAGAAGAAGAGTTCCACCAAACGGAGGAACACCATCAGTCGCTGTTTGAGTCACTAATCCTGATCAACAATAAGCTACAGCAGAAAGAGGCTGCCGAAGGTTTGTTGGAGTACGCCGGCCGACATCGTTCCAGTGCCGAGGAGATGAAGGTTCAGGTACGATGGTACGAGAAGCTTCATAGCTGGGAACAGGCACGGGCCCTTTACAATGAGAAGCTAAAGTCGAATCCGAACGATTTAGAATCGCGGTTGGGCGAAATGCGTTGTCTGGAGGCGTTGGGTGAATGGTCCGCACTGAACACGGTAACAACGGAAAATTGGGATACGCTTGGTTCGGAAGGACAGAGCAAGGCGGGCAGGCTGGCGGCAGCAGCTGCCTGGGGTTTGCAGGACTGGGAAGGTATGCATCGGTTCGTCCGATGCATTCCCGAGGACACGCAGGACGGTGCGTTCTATCGGGCGGTGCTGGCGGTACACAACGAACAATATGAGCTGGCGCAAAGTTTGATCGATTCGACGCGCGATCTGCTCGACACGGAACTGACCGCTATGGCGGGAGAATCGTACGAGCGAGCGTACGGTGCGATGGTATGCGTACAGATGCTGGCCGAACTGGAGGAAGTGATCCAGTACAAGCTGATCCCGGAACGGCGCGAAACGATCAAATCGATGTGGTGGGATCGGTTGCTCGGTGGCCAGCGGCTCGTCGAGGATTGGCAGCGTGTTATACAGGTGCATTCGCTGGTACTTTCGCCGAAGGAAGACATTCGTACGTGGCTAAAGTTTGCCTCGCTTTGCCGAAAGAACGGTTCGTTAAAGCTGTCGGAAAAGACGCTCGTCATGCTGCTCGAGTATGACCCGATGCAGAACCTGAGCGAAGCGCTTCCGATCGATAAACCGCACGTAACGTTCGCCTACACCAAACATCTCCATATGGCCGGTTACACGAAGGAAGCGTACGATCATCTTAATCGCTTTTTGGCTGCGTTCAGTCCGCAAGCATTCACGGCAAGTAGCGGCGCCGGTGGACAGGATGATTTGAAGGACGAGAATAGACGACTGTTGGCACGTTGCTTCCTCAAGCTGGGCCTGTGGCAGAATAGTTCCACCAGTGGCAATCTGCTCAAGGAGCATCTGGTGAATGGTATTCTCATGTGTTACAGTAGAGCTACAAAGCACGATTCCAACTGGTATAAGGCGTGGCACAATTGGGCGTACATGAACTTTGAAGTGGTGCAGGCAAAGAAGCAACAGGAAGAGTACACCAAAAATCCGGGCAGTGCGGCCGAGCGCACGATGATCAAACATTACGCCGTACCGGCCGTACGAGGCTTCTTCCAGTCGATAAATCTTTCGCAGGGCAATTCCTTGCAGGATACATTACGGCTACTCACGCTCTGGTTCGATCACGCCCAGTACGAGGAGGTGTACGAAGCGCTGGTTGAAGGGATGCGTGTGATCGATAAGAATACGTGGCTCCAGGTAATACCGCAGCTGATCGCACGTATCGACACGCCGCGCAATCTTGTCGGACAGCTAATCAATTATCTGCTAACAGAAATTGGTAAAACACACCCGCAAGCGCTCGTCTACCCGCTTACTGTGGCATCAAAATCGGCCCCGGCCACACGCAAACAAGCGGCACACAAAATTCTAAACAACATGTGTGAACATTCAAACACGCTGGTCACTCAGGTGATACTGATCAGCGAAGAGTTGATACGGGTGGCGATTCTGTGGCACGAACAGTGGCACGAAGGGTTGGAAGAAGCATCGCGGTTGTACTTCGGGGAGCACAATGTAGATGGGATGTTTGCGACGCTGGAACCGCTGCACGCGATGCTGCAGCGCGGGCCACAAACGTTGAAAGAATCGTCCTTCAATCAGGCTTACGGGCGTGATTTGTCCGAGGCGCAGGAATGGTGCAGGAATTATAAGGTAAGTGGGTTACTGTCTCCTTTTTCTGTTTACTTTAATTCTCTTTCATTTAACCCTTGTGTGTTCGTTGGTCTTTCGTCAGGTTTCGAAGAACATTCGTGATTTAAATCAAGCGTGGGATCTTTACTACCACGTGTTCCGGCGCATTTCCCGCCAACTGGTACAGCTTACCTCGCTGGAGCTGCAGTACGTTAGTCCGAAGCTGCTTGCCTGCCGAAACCTGGAGTTGGCAGTCCCTGGCAGCTATACACCGGGCCAGCAACTCATCTGTATAGCAAGCATCGAAACGAACCTTACGATAATCAGCTCGAAGCAGCGTCCAAGGAAGCTATGCATTCGTGGTTCGAATGGCAAAAACTACATGTTCCTGCTGAAAGGCCACGAAGATTTGCGTCAAGACGAGCGCGTGATGCAACTGTTCGGGCTGGTCAACACACTGCTACTGAACGATCGGGACACGTTCCGGCGCAATCTAACAATACAACGGTATGCTGTCATACCGCTCAGCACCAACTCGGGTCTAATCGGATGGGTACCGCACTGTGACACACTTCACAAGCTAATCCGCGATTATAGGGATTCGAAGAAGATGATGCTAAACATTGAGCATCGGATCATGCTACGGATGGCACCGGATTACGACCATTTGACGGTGATGCAGAAAGTCGAAGTGTTTGAATACGCGCTCGATCAAACGAAGGGTGACGATTTGGCGAAACTGCTCTGGCTGAAGAGTCCTTCCTCCGAGCAGTGGTTCGATCGACGTACAAACTATATTCGATCGTTGGCCGTTATGTCAATGGTGGGTTACATCCTGGGACTTGGCGATCGCCATCCATCGAACTTGATGTTGGATCGGTTGAGTGGAAAAATTCTACATATTGATTTCGGCGATTGTTTCGAGGTAGGTAGACCTTGAGGGGGGACGTTTGTCTGAAGCTTTTAGAGATGAGAAAACTAACTCTTTAGGCTGATTTGAAATCAAAGTTCCACATGCAGGATTAAACTCACTCACACTTTGAGTCATTGTGCACATCGCTAGTAGCTTAATGTAGTGGACCACTTTTTTTACATCCATCTCTCGTTGCAGGTGGCGATGACGCGAGAAAAGTTTCCAGAGAAGATTCCCTTCCGGCTGACGCGTATGCTAATTAATGCGATGGAGGTGACCGGAATCGAAGGCACGTACCGGCGTACATGCGAGAGTGTAATGCACGTGTTGCGTCGCAACAAGGACAGCTTGATGGCGGTACTGGAAGCGTTCGTGTACGATCCGTTGCTTAACTGGCGTTTACTAGATTCGGATCGATTGCGCCGCTCGAAGAATGCGGGCGATATGGACAGTGTTACGGGAAGTATGCACGACGACGATTCGATCCTGAGCTACAACGCCCGAAGAGACGCTCGATTGAATGAGCTAAATGCCGGTAATGGAGGCACAGCGATACCGGTTGGGGGTGGTGGTGGTGGGCCTGGTCAGGCATCGGCCATTGTAAATGTTCCTTCGGGCGGTGCCAAAGCCGCCATTCCCGTGCCTTCTGGTGTTTCAGCTGCTGTACCTGCTGGAGGTGACGCACCGGATGGGAACTATCCGGCCCTGCAGAACCCAGTCGATGTGACGAACAAGAAGGCCCGTGCGATTGTGGACCGTGTGAAGGATAAGCTGACCGGTAAAGATTTCGGCAAAGCGGAACCAGTGGCCGTCAATCGGCAGATTGATCTGTTGATTCAGCAAGCAACGAGCAACGAAAATCTCTGCCAGTGCTACATCGGCTGGTGTCCATTTTGGTAAACGGCTCAAGCCGTAAGTGTGTGTATGTGTGTGTGTGTTTTGTGCGGGATATCGGCCTTATCTTTTTTTTTGGTTAAAATCTCTGTAAATATTGCTACCGCGCTCTGTGGTGTTTTGTTTGATCAATTGTTGTCCCGATGATAATTTAACAATATCTAAATGATGTATAGTATGCTACTTAGTTTTCAGTTTTTTCGACAATTACGGCCAAACGTTTACGTTGCTTACAGTCTATAATACAAAGCCCGGGAATGACAAACAAACATATATAATAAAAAATGGTAATAAGAGAGACAAATCAGATCCGCTTATGGACGTGAAAAAGAAATGTATTTTTCGAAAACAGTCATAATTACATATCAGTTAAAGGAAGGAGCTCTCATGAACAAACGCACACAAACACACGCATTTAACGGCGCTGCTCATATCCACGATCGCGATGATGATCACGACGATCGTAGTCGCGCTTGGTTTCACAATCACGCGTTCGAACGCGTTGGTCCCGCTCTCGATCACGACGTTTTTGCGGCAACGCTTCATCCCGATGATGCCTGGAAATTTGTTGCTCCCGACTGCGGCTAAAATCGCCACCGTCATCATCATCAGCCCGATGACGATGTTGACGATTTTCATACTCATTCGGCGGATGTCTTCCTCCACATCTTTCACCCTTCTTTGAGCTATCTTCATTCTTCTCCTGTCTTCTTCTATCTTCGTATCTTTCTTCTTCATCATTTCGCTTCTTTTTCATCTTTTCGATACGAACCTTATCCCCTTGTTTGCTGCGCATCGATCTTTTTTTATCCGATTGTTTTTTCTTTTCAGCTTGCTTTTTATGTTTGCTTGAAGCTTTTTCCTGTTCTTTGTTCTTTCTTCGGCTTTTACGTTTGCTTGATCCTTTCTCCGATTCAGAGCTGGAGCTCGTGCTGGTGCTGCTGCTGTTGCTACTGTCCGAATCTGAGGATGATGAATCCGACGATGACGATGTACTGTCCGAATCAGAATCAGAACTGCTGGAATCGGAATCACTCGAACCGCTCGGGGCAACCGGTGCAGCGGGTAATGGTTGAATGACCGGTTTTGGGGCATGCTTCAAAAATTCACGCAACTCGTCCGTTAACCCACCGAGCCCGATCGAGGTGAAGTAGTTGATGGCAAAGCGTGTGTTTTTCGGGTTGTCTCTTGGAAACAGACCGGAGAACGGTTCCTGCAGCGTTGGATCTTTTAGCCTAGCGTTCAGCTTGAACAGTCCCATATATTCGGCCAGCTCTTGAAAGAGGATCTTTATGAATATTCGGCTCGAGCTGGTTGTGTCTTCCTCGTTGAGTCGGATGCATTGCAGCACATCCCAACCGATCGAGTCGGTAAACAATAGATGGGCGAAGAATTTGCTCACATTGCGCAAACGGTTCGTGTCAAGCCGGTGCGTCGTCGTGTACGTGTCCTGAAAGATCTGCTCGAACGGTGCGATGTACATTTTGTTGATCATGCAGAACCGTTGCGCAAGCAGACCATAGAATTTTTCGTACGTTCGCTGCTCGGCACAGCAGTCGAGAAACATGTGGCACAGTTCCTGCTCCTGTCCCGGCTTCAGTTCCATCTTCATCAGCTTGTGCGCACATTCTTCGTAATCGAGACTGGAATGTATCGTAAGATAGATCGTACGTCGCAGCGCAATAAGATTGGTTTCCGTGTTGTCGATAATGGTGTCCTGCTTTTGTTTACCACTCTCGCCCTCGTCCGAATCACTGCCAGCTTCATCGTCATCGGATTCACTGTCACCGCTCGATGAGTCACTCTTATCTGCATCCTCATCGTCGTCCTCAGCGTCGCTGCCGAGTATTTCCCGGCTAATTTCTTTATACTTTGCTTCGTTTGCTTCATACTCCGGATCTACCTTGAAAACGTCTGAAAAGAGGAGAGGAAAAACTCTAATTCGGCCACAAATTGTACACAAATGAAACCCATATTGCTTACTCAGTATGTCCTGCGTGTCAGTTGCTTCATCCAGCATAATCAAGTGAGTGAATTGATCGTCTTCCTCGACAAGCTCGAGTGCATCAGCCACCGCAACATGATCCTTGAACCCGTCCTTTCTAATCTGAAACACCACCTCGATCATGTACTGTACGCGCTTGTCCAGCTTTCCTTCGTGAAGGATGTTTTTAAGCATTTCAAAAATCGCATTTATACCCTTGCCCGACACTTCCGTCAACTTTTGGCCGACCTCCTTCAGGAACGCGATCGCAACCTCCACCGAATCGTCAGTCGGATTTTCAACAAGCAAGGTCAGAATTTCCAGCGCCAAAATCTCATGAGCGACGCGCTGATTGACCAAGTGCGCCACAAAACGAGACGCGGAAAGACAAATCGATTTGTCATTGCGTCGGAACCCACGCTTAAACTGGATGACCAGACGTTGTAGCAGCAGTTCCCCAATGTTTGGGAACTTGGAGTTTATGATCGCTACTAGCGCTGCATAGACGTGCGTGAAGGTGGGTGAAGCAGCCTGTGCCTGGATGATGGAACGGCAAAGCAAACCGCGACCACGGATTATGTTTTCCCGCAGCAACTCGCGCGTAATCACGCCAATGTTGTCCACGTTCACCTTGTTGATAAAGCCATGAATCGACTTCTTAAGCGCTTCCCAGGAAATGCGCTGATAGGCTGCGGATGCTTTGTCCGTAATTTCCGCCTGCATCATACGCAACTTGGCTGGTGGAATATACGCGCCGCCCGTTTTGGACGTTAGCAAGTCCACCGTTTTGCGGATCGCCGGTTTTTCATTCCGTAGCAATGACTCGTCACCTTCCTCCTCTCTTCGGTCGGGTTTTGTGCGGTTATCGTTTCCCTTTCCCGAGTCCCTCTTTCGGTACGCGTCATCGTCTCGACGGTTGTAACGGCGTTGATCCCGAGAACGAGATCTTGAGCGGGATCGAGAATAGGAACGCAATCGTGAATCGGAACGATTCCGGTGCCGTCTTCGGTTACCTCCGTGGCGACGACGTGATCGACTCCTCGAACGTGATCGGGACCTCGACCGAGATCGTCGCCTTGAACGGCTTCTTCTAGCATCTCCTCGTTCGTGTCTTTTGCTGCGGGATTCATATTTCTTGTCGATGTCGGATCGATTCGAGCGGGACCGGGAACGTGACCTAGAGGAGGAAGGTTCCGAGGACAGTTCACCTTCCTCTATCGTATCGTTCCGTCGAGTCACGACGGATTTCAATCGGTTAGCTGGTGGGCTAGCGCTTCTTGATGTCTCCCGATCCTTGTCCGCTTTTGCTGTAGTTCCGGCATCATCCTTTTTTGTCGTCGGTTCTGCCACAGTCGGCTCCTCGATGTCGGGCATTGTGAGGTAATCCACTTAAAACACTTTCACAGCAGAACAGAAAAAACTTGCCTTTTCGCACCAGAACGTACGCGTAAACAGCTTGTACTATGTTTTTCACGCTCCTTTTACCGACAACTGAAATTTGATGTCAAAATGACAGTCGAATATGTCAGAAATATGGAAAAAAAATCCCAAAAAGTATATATTTACGATAGAATTATTTAAAACAAAACACCTTAAAGCCATGCAAGAATATCAAGCTTCACTTTAATTTAAATATTTTAGGAGAATAAAAAGATATATGCATGAAGAAATTGCTACCAAAAAGGTATTCCATTGAACATTTGGCAACACTGCGCTGGATGGTGCAGAACAGTTTGTAAACAAGCCAGGAACGGACCACGCGCCTGCTTCACATCATAACAATGGCTGAAGCCGAAAAGTTTCTTCTACCACCGCCCAAATTTAAAGACGAGGTAAAGAAAAGTCTCGATAGCTTTAGTCGTCACCTGAATCCTCATTTTTCAACACCGAACGGAATGCTGCTAGCGCGCGATAAACAACCGCCACCGATGTACGGACCACGTGGTACTACCGTTCCCCCGCGGTTCCTGAGCAATCCACGGAAGCGTCCAGCAGGTGGGTCACCTTATTCAAACCATGGAAACAACCGGCATGTACAGCCAGGAGGTGGTAACTTTCAAAACAATTACCAAGGAGGTAAACACAACCGTCCACCAAGGCTCCCGAACAATGGTGGATTCGATAAGGAGGTGAAACCGGAATTGTTAGTTTTGGATTGGAAATTGTGGTGCGAAGGATGCGACGTTAATTGCCGCACGGAGCAAGATTACCAGCAACACCTATCCAACCATACATCGTGTACCGTTTCGGGTTGTAAATTTGTTGGCCATCCGATGATCATGAAGCGGCATCAGCGCCAGACGCACCGAGATGGTGCTGCTTCGAAGGAGACCTCGGTGGGACCATCGGAAGAGGAGATTGAACAATGGAAAGAAGAACGTCGCAAACGTTACCCTACGAAACAGAATGTTATTCTAAGACAAAATGCACAGGAAGCACGGTTTACTCGCGGTGAACGTATAGAGGAAAACAAGGATCGTTTTCCGAAATGGCCTTCAGCAACGAACGACGAATCTCGGGAAAACGGACCAAGAAGAGACAATGGTCCTCCCACGGCCAGGAGAAAACGACCGAAGGGTAGAAAGCGGCCCACGATTCCAGTACCGTCGACGGTAGTTGAAGAGTATCCGGGTAGAATATGCTTCAAAGGAACTTCAACGTTAAAAGACTACAAAGATCCACCACTGAATGGCTTGACAATGCTTGGGGACTACGGATCAAGTAGTGAAAGTGAGTCAGACGAGGAAGAACCGGCAGATGAAGTGGTAGAGTCGAAATTAATAGTGGAATCAGAGTACGTGCTCAGCGAAGGCGAAATAGTAGGCGAAGTGCCTAGCAATGGAACCAATCGTTACTTGGATGGATCAACACGACCGAAAACCGAAGTAGAAACTCAGTCAATTTGTACGAGTACGGAAAATGCTGCCAACAAAGCTGTAGAAGTTGTCAGTGAAGAAATTGTGAAGAACGAGAGTGTTCCTGCTGGATCGTCAACAAGCGCCATTGCGGGTACGGAAGTAGAAGCTGGACCATCCACAAATGCACCAAGTTCTTCAGCGGGAAAAGGATCCAAACAACAAAATTCTAAACACGGCAACAACACCTTCAAGGGTAAAGGTGCGATAAAACGCAACAGACCCTTATTGGACTATTCGAAGCTTCGTCGATCGAACCAGAACACAATGCTGGAGAAACTGCTCGACTCAGACATCCGGCATGAGCGGAACGTGTTGCTGCAGTGTGTGCGACATGTAATAGTGAACAAGTTTTTCGGAATAGGACAAGTGAATGAGGAAAAAGCACCGACGACTCATGTTAGTAATGTTAGCGAAGATGCTAAGGATTGAAATACATGGTTTTGTTTATTAAATACTTTTCACTCTACAGCATAACGCCAGCCGTGCTAGATGAGGCATTCTGTCCAACACGGTTACTTTGCATTCGATTCGCTTGTATGTAGCGCATTTTGCACTCCTCCAGATCCTTTATGCGTGACTTGACGTGCTGAATGCGGTGCCACGCCATTTGCAGTACCTTAGCGGATGCGTAGCCGGAACCTTCGTGCGGTTGTCCGGTGGAAACCTGCGTGAGATAGTTTATCTGTTCGGACAGTTTCGTCTCGACGCTGTTCAGCGACTTTAGGAACTGGTTCACGTTTGTTTCCGTTGCTTTTTGGCTCGTTTTTTCCTTGCTCAGCTCCATCAGGGCGGCTCCTGCCAAGAGGAAGCACAAAACGGATTTGAACGGGGAAATCGAACGGAAATAGTTGTACATCGAGAAAGTGTTACTTACCGGCACTTTGCAAGCACAGTATTAATTCCCGTTCAATGTGATCCAAAGCTTGTATTTTATCAATCGCGGTCATCGTGAATATTTCCGTACCGTTTTATTGGGTGATGAAGAAATGTAAACAACCCGCGTCTCAAGACAGCATCTCATTGCATCTGTCAAGGTAAACAGCACTGGAAAATGGGGCCGGCGATGGCAACACTGCCATCATCTGACAGCTGAGCAGAAATTAATCACGCACACAAAGCAAAGCAAAAAAGAATTTCCGTCGGTGCTCGTCGGTGTTGCCGAAGGACGGGCACGCGGTGTAACTACTTTTCTTGGTTCTTGGTGTCGAACCGTGTAAAATGTCGTCCTCTGCGGGAAGATGAACATTTCTGTGCCTAACCGACGCGGTCACGTCGAAATTTTGTTTTTGGTTTGCTGTTCGTAAGTGAGTACGCACGAAGAGCGTGTGCAGAAGGTTTCTCCGTTGCCGACCGACCATCCGCACCCGGGGTGGGCGTTTTTCTTCTGTCCTGTTTTGGATCGTGCTCGGCGATGAAGATAGTTGCTGCTGCTGTTTTAGCCTGTGATACGCCTGTGAAAGCAAAGATTTGTCCTACCGTTCTACCGGGAGTGTCCCCAAGCCAAGCGTTTCGCTTAGAAAAAGAGAATCCATTGTGTTCCAGTACGTGTCGGAGCAAGTGATTGTGTCGGTTCCGGATCCATTGTCCGGGACGAAGAACACAAACATTATTAACGGGTTGCGCTACAGCAACACGGTGGTGGCATGGTCGGACGGAAGATCGAGTGAAGCGGTGTGCGGCAGTTAAAAAGGTGAAAAGAAAATATTTTTGGGTGCCAGTGATCTTGTCCCCTTTGGTTGGTAGTGAAGAGCGACGGGTGTCGGCGGCGGCTGCGGCTACAGTGTTACTGGTGTGGCCTGTGTATTGACTGAAAGAGATTTTTCACTTTTCCTCTTCCGAATGTAAGTGATGCTAATTATAAATCTGGGTATGGGAATATTTTATGCTTGCTTTGCCGTTCGGCAGGGGAGGACCCCAAATGTCTAAGGCCAGGCGCATATGTGTCTTCCTAGTTTGGAAAACATTCCGCTCGTTTTTATCTCCTTATTATTAACCGCCAACAATTGAACGCCCTTTGTATTACCTTCCACCCGCCAACAATTGAACGTCCTTTTTATCAGAAGTCCAAAAAGATGATTCGAATGACTGACCAAGCGATAAAAGCTTTAGCGAGAGATAAGTGCAACGGCAAACGCGGGCTTGATTGATCGCTGAACCGCAAAAAAAAAAAAACGTCGACCAACTTCCACCGCTTACGAGGTGACGATGATGATGATGATGCGTTCATTCTAGGTGAAGATCAGACGAAGCACAGCAGTGATCGTATCATCGATGTTGTTTGCTTGGTGTCGTCGCCGGATGCCATTGGACATTTGCCTGTGTCGCCATGAAATTTATTTTTCTATTTATAGTAACGATCGAGCGTCGAATGAATCTTTTGAAACGCGGCCCTGCACCACAATCGTAGCGTTGCCGCACGATGGGTGCACGGGAACATTCAGCAAGCAGAGGATCAATGTTGTTGAGTGGACAGAAAACAAAATGTGTGTGTGTGTGTGCTTCGTTCGATTCCGAGAGTCCAAATGTCTGCGACTAACGGAGAAAAGAGGCGGCGTCCACCCGGATTGGGAAATGCATGCACGTGAATTCACAGCTCACGCCGAGTTGAGTGCTGGTTTATTGCCCTTTCGATCGCGCTCGGTATGTGAAAAGCGGCATCAACAATCTGATCGTCGATCTGCTCCTCAAAACGCAACCTAACCGATAAAACACTCCATCGACTAATGCAACCGGGTGGGTCATAAAACGGGTGAAAAATAACAAAAATGTAATAAGGACATATTCCTCGTCGCTTTCTCGGCTCTGCTTGCTTAAGGGGACAGAATGCCGATCGTAACTCATCTGTAAAACTGTTTAGCTTTCGGTAGACAAAAAGGCAAACGCTTGTTCCTAGCTATATTTAACCAAGGGTGTGAAGCATTTAATATGTTTTAAATCCTCGGTATTTTTTTCGTATTTCTTACTTTCTCACCACTCGGAGGGGGGGTCAAATGAAAACACCTGTTGTAAACGATGTGTCTTGTCATACAATCCGCACGAAGAATGTTTGGTCACACGGTAAAAAAGATAAAAGACTTTGTCTAAATATTTGCAGTTTTTGTTGAAACGAGAAGATTTCTTGCAAGTTTTCCTTAAGAACGCTTCGTACAATTAAGGAAATTCTCTGCATCTATTTGCTGTTTTAGTTACATCCAACTCCACGTGTCTTAAAGCAAAGCGCGCGCGTACAATAAATCTATCGCGCAACGTGTGTGTTGCCACCAGCAACGTCGCATCATCGTTCTCGTCGGTTTTGTGGGTGAATTGTTTATGAGACTAATTTTCAAACCTCTCACCCTCCCATTTTTGGACCGTTGCCAGGGTTCAGCAGGGTGTAGTGGAATGAGTTATTTAGCCTGCCTGCTAGTTGTGATTTTCGCACATTTCACATGGTGTAATACAAATCGATTGGGAGAATCCCCTTTCGCTTCGAATGGCAATGGTGTATGATGTGGGTGCTTAAATTTTCCAAATTACAATTTAACAAAGTTGAGTAAGATTTATGTAAAGCTGGTTGCCTCCTTCCTATGACGTTTATTGTGAAAAAAGCATCTCACTTTGTAATAGTTTTACAGCGGATGTATTATGTATCTTCTTTTCCCTCTTGAGTGGCATTTTGGTTGATGCCACCACACATCGCCATTATGGAAGCGATGGGTGCTGTCACTTGTGCTCGTCAGCTCCCTAGGGCAGGCAGCCGCAGACTAAGGGATTCTATATTTTCAAGAATATGTTTTGCCAAATAAATTTCCTCGAAAATAACGCATCACGAGCGTTGCGGGGACTTTCTGGGGGCTTTTCCTTGGATGATTCGCCTGTCTGTCGCGAAAAAAACAGTTTTTGGCAGTTCTCGTTATGTGCTATCAGAGACCAGACCAACCCAGCAGTGGGACGAATCGGTTGTGCTGTGCGCTTAGGACGGTGTGTAAGCCCGAATCACCAGTATTTGGGTGCGATTTCCACAGGAAAGAATTGCTCGTTCTCCCGTGAACGTGGAGGAGGTGTTTGATCGTCTCTAAACTTTCTTAATCAACCGTTTCTTAATCGATCCTACACGACCATAGCTTGGGACTAGTATCTCTGCGCGTAGTGTGTACGTGTTAAATTGACCATTGTCAGTTTGGTTTCTGGCCATTCTTTTCACGCAACATTAACGTAGTGCTTCTTTAAAAGCGTAAGTGAACGGAAAGATCGCGATTGTGGTGTGGTGGTCTGAGCAAGCAAATATATCAAATATCAATTTTGTTCCTCGTTTTGTAGATATACTTCACCACGCAGCAATATATGTATTGCGATCGGCAGCTTCCGTCCCACGGCCCACGGTCATTTGTAATATAAAGATCTCCTGGGAGAAGTCGCGTGATCACGAGCCAAGAGTCGCGGAATAATTATAGAAATTTAGCAAGCTGAAGCCGTAGAAACCTATGATATCGCGCGCAGGATCCGTCGAATAAATGAGCGATGAGCAACTACTGGCAGGCATCCTTTTGCAGCCCATGAAGATTTAACCAGTGATCCAGTGACTTGTGATCGCGAGTTTGGGTTCGGCAGACGTTGCTCTTGTAGTTCAGTTCAGAGTTCACAGAACAAACACTTGATCATGACTATGCATCAAAACTATGTTGTCCTTGTATGGTACATCATTATGGTGATGATACTGATATATCTGTTCGTTTTCTCACAGTAGCAGGGCACACAAATCATACACTTAAATTCAAGAACTCGCAGAATTAAACAAGATAAACGATATTTCCATATTTTCGTTTGCCGCAACGAATGGATGGCATCAATCGGGAATCAGATCTCCGAATCGATCCCTCTTTCGAAAGGGCTTTCTAACTTTATCTCATAAAAAATCCATTACTTTCGAGATGATCGAGCGCGGAGATCGTGGATAAAATGAGTAACATATCTTAGGTTTGATTTGATATAAATAAATTATACAAAATACAAAACAAATCCTCGTTTGTGCCTTTTTTGACGCAGTTGCGACGCTAAGAAATATGCGTTGAGAAAGATGAATCGATCAGCACACTTTAAAAGCATTTCTTTTAAACAATTCTGTCCGTTACTATTGCCGAATGTCAAAAGGTTCATCCGTGCGTCATACTGTCTGTGTTGGATGAGATATGGAAAATTGTAACTGCCATTCGTACGTACGCATATGTGATGCTCGTCGTCATCCTCTTCCGAACATATTTCACGTATTGGGTTGGGCGTGTTTGAGACATACAAGGCGACTATTTTTAAGCGTGTGGAATTCGATCTGCCGCCATCCCCTACCGCACAGGGTTGATTTATTTGTAAAAGAAAGAGTTGCCATACTGCATACTGTTTTGAATGAATATTGTTGCCACGTGAAGGAAATTCATTTTCCATCGTTTTCATGTTTTGAATTTACTTACAGAACGAACATTGCGGTGTGCTCCGGAATGGACGCTTCGATAATTACGGTACAGGCACAGTACTCTTTCAAGGGTTCCAACAATGACGAACTGTGCTTCAAGAAGGGTGACATCATAACACTGACACAGCGCGAGGAAGGTGGCTGGTGGGAAGGTACATTGGGCGACAAAACGGGCTGGTTTCCCAGCAACTATGTTAAGGAATATGCCGGTAAGTTAAGTGTGTGATTTGCGAGCGAAAATAGTTTACCGATTGCTATGTGGTACACCCCAACCAGGACCTTTGCCCCTGTCCGAAACAATACGACCGCCGGAGGAAATACAGGCCTTCCGATCGGTCGTCTTCCGTGACTTGCTGGAAAGTGAGAAAGCGCATGTCGCCGAGCTGCGAGGATTGGCCGAAAACTTCCTGGAACCGCTGGAAGGCAGCCAGATGTACGTAAAGCCTCGTTATTGCTGGATTAAAGTACTAGTATTACAACTTTTTCTTTGCACCTATTGTTAGACTCGCTGCCAACGAATACACACAGCTGATGTGCAACTTTCTAGAAGTGGTGGAAATGCACGAAGAATTTTTGCAAACACTGGAAGACTGTAACGATCGCGTAGGGAAAGTGTTCTTATCGAAGGCGCCAACGATGAAGAAAATACACCAATTCTACTGTGCCGCCCATCCTCGTGCCATTGTGATAGTTGATAAGTTTCGGTAAGTGACACATTTTGCAGGTTTCCAGGTCCTGCTGGTGGTAGATTCTTATTCTAATTTTGTAATTTACTTTCTTTCCGATTGTTTTTACAAACAGCGAAGAGCTAAATGTGTTCATGGAAAAGCAGGGTGCAGCCAAACCGGGTCTGCTGGTCCTTACCACAGGCCTTTCGAAACCCTTCCGGCGCCTGGACAAATATGCCGCCATACTGCAAGAGCTGGAAAGGCACATGGAGAGCGGCCATCCGGATAGGGGCGATACGCAGCGTAGCATTGCCGTGTACAAGGACATAGCTTCGTCCTGTTCCGCCACCCGGCGGCAGAAGGAGCTAGAGCTGCAGATATTGACTGGGCCGGTGCGTGGTTGGCAGGGCGCTGAATTGAGTACGCTCGGTGACATCATACACATGGGAAGTGTGGCGGTCGGGCCGGAGCATAAGGATCGTTACTTGGTGCTGTTTCCTCAAACGCTACTAATACTGAGCGTAAGCCAACGAATGAGCGCTTTCAAGTATGAGGGAAAACTTCCTCTGACGGGAATCACTGTGAATCGGTTGGAGGATACGGATCAGATCAAAAATGCGTTCGAAATCAGTGGCACACTGATCGATCGTATCGTAGCCGTGTGCCAAGGGCCGAATGAGGCCAATCGGTGGGTGGAACTGCTCAGTCCCAAGTCTGGTGCGATCGAACAAAACAGCAGTGCAGGAGCGGTGGACATGAAGCGCAACGTTAGCAGCTCAGCAGTAAATATCCCACAGCCTCCGCCTCATGTGAGTAATAATCATGTGTGTATGAGTGTTTTCTATGTGGTATTAGGTGTGATACTTCTCTATGGACAGAAATGAATGTGAGTGGGGGGATCACGGTGCTCTTAGGTGGAATGTACATTAAGGATTTATTATGTTGTTTTTATGATCGTTCACAAATGAACTGTAAGTGTGTGTGGGTTCTATCATTTAAATCTTTATTTTCTCTTTTTTTCTCCAATTTGTTCAATCTTCACAAAAAACACCCTTTTTCGATTTTTCGAAACACGTGTCTGGTGGCGGTTGGCATCTTCTTTTTTGATCATGAATGGTTTTTTTTTTATTCGTACAAACCAATTCCGTCTGGTGGTTTAATAGGGTAAAAAACAGTTAGCACTCGATTCTCGTGGCTACAGTACTCGTGTATCAGTATGTGCATATGATAGTGGTGGCCAGTGGCATGGAATGTATGGTGCAGAGTTTGTGGCGACACTTCCTCCGTCTAACTATCCGCCTACCGCCCCGTACACTGAGCTGACCAACTATTTCCGGCGCCTTTTTCGGGCGGGAGAATTGTCGCGATATGTCGTACAAGCTTTGCTATATCCTCAAGTGACACGAACGTATGCTAAAGAGGAGGTCATCATGAGACGCCGTCGGCATAAAACTACAGTACGGATGCAACGACGTGAGAAGGAAGCTGCGGTACGTGCCGAATTGCCAGAGCAGAGTGTAGTTGTGGCGAAATCCTCAGATCAGTCACAGAACAGAAAGGAAGTGGAAGTAGGAAATGGTGTTTCAGATGAAAGGCACCAACCGAGCGACCACAGCTACAATTCTAGCGATTCCGGAAGCTCGTCCTGTGCCTCATCGTCCTGCTCCCGGAGTCGGTCGAATTTTGAACGACAAAATGCGGTAGATTATGTGGAGGAAGATGACGATGCGTACGAAACGATCACGTTTTTTGCTGGTAAAAGTAAAACGAATGCTGATAGTAGCTGTGAAGACAGCACAGTGTATGAAAGTTATGATGATCCGCACTGTACTGAGGGTGGTTCGTTTGAGTATAAAAACGACACGAGGAAAACTTCTGCGACAAGTTCGGAAAAGAGAGAAGAAGAGGATAATCTTTCGGAAGAAGCATATTGTGATAATGGTAGAACACGTAGTTCAGAAATGATCGGTTCAGCTGCTGTACCATATTTGCGCCTGAACGATCGGGAATCACTCAACAGCAATAGCGATGCACATGCGGGCAGCGGTCAATCGAACGCTGCACGAGCGTCGGGAATCCATACATCCACGGCACGTTTGCTGTTGGGCGATTTGAAACAGCAATGTTCGGAACAGTCGCAAATGTCTAGCTTCGAACATCGAGCACCCCACGGACGTATGGCCTGCGAGAACTTGCTCAATCTGGACGAGTCAATGAAGATAAAACACTCTTTGCAACAGAAAACGATCACCGAGGAACGGCACAGCATGCCGACGTACTTCGTAGGCAATCGCTTCAACAACTCGTCAGTGACGGAAATATACATTCCTTCGTGGAAAGAAGACTGCAAGGTTGGAGATGGACAGGGACCCACAGCGACGACTTCACCACCAAACGCCAACACAGCTATTGGCGCGGGCAGTACCGATCGTAACAGTGTACATTCCAGTTCGCTAGACATACCCGCCGTCGTTCCCGTGCCCGATCCGATAACGGCCGAGCTGCTGTACAACTTTCCTCCAGCCGAAGTTCTCGACATGCCAGATCGGATGCTCGGATGTTTGTCACGGGAGCAATCACCATTCCGTAAGCATTCAATAAATTCTGATAAAAAACTTGTGCTAAATCCAAATCATCATAGAAAAGACAAGGACGATTCACAGTCAAATACGGCCAAAGGATCGGAAGCGAGGGCAGGAAGCAATAAAGGCATGTTGGAAGCTGCTACAAGCGTATCTGCCAGACGTTGTCTTAGTTATCAGTATGTGGAGCTATCTGCTAAGAAGCCCGATGCCAACAACAACAGTGTGCATGGTGGAGATAGAGCAAAATATGATAAAAGTTTCAAGAACCGTCGAGAAGATGGTTCCGATCACCACCCAATGACTGGTTGTGGTACCAACTGTCCGGAGCATAAGTGTCGATTTTGTAGTTTCTATTCACGGGGCCATAGTCCCCATTCGAGCGATTCAGGTATGGCCGGTAGTTGTACGATCTCGTCGCCAGATGGGCCCGCTAAATTTTCCGGTGATTTTCTTCTTTGTGATTATGCAGAGCAGCGTACGCTGGGCGAGGACGCTGAAGCTCGCGGAATACTGCACGATCGAGAAACTCGCGGGGTGGATGTGGTCGATGGCATGGGACGTGAGTGTTCCCAGTCGTATGCGCTGAGACAATCGCGCTCAAGCCACAATTTGGGTCGATTTGCGCTCGTTCGTGAGAGTGAGTTCGATTATACTGATAGTGGACAGTACGATCACCATAATGATCAGCATGCTCATGATAATTCTCAGTCCCATAATCGGCGGCAAGGCTCCATGAAGCATAAGTCCACTGTGGCGAGTGGTATCGGAGTGGCCCCGGTAGTGCTGGAACAGTCCGAACAAATCGATAGACATTCTCTGCACTACGAACAAGCAGGAAACGAGCGGACAGTGCGTAGTCGCAGTGAGGATCGTGTGTTATCATCATTCTCCTCGCCCGGTCGGGATGCTTCAGAACCCAGACACTATTCTGGCCGCAGCCGTATAGTAGTGAATCTGTTCGATCGTTCGTCCACAGCTGCTACGCAGCGCGTACTCACACAATCGTCCGTACCGCCGTACGGCGAGACTGCGGCGGATAGGATCACATACAAAACGGGTCTCTATGCACACTGGTGGAAAAAGGAAAAGTTACCGATATTTGTCGTCACGAGCAACGAGTCGCTGAAATTGCCACCGGCCTCTGGGCCACTGTCGCCACGCCATGCACCGTGTAGTGGTGAAAACAGTCATGATAGAGGTATTACTATTAGTAGCAAACCCACGACCAGCCAACAGGGTGACAGGGTGATTCCTTCCGGTGGTGATGATGGTCCGTTACATCGTCCCAATCTTTCTGCTAACCATGAAGGTGCCGCTCGGGGTTCAGGCAAGAGTGTTTCTTCCGTTTTTTTGTTGTTGATTGAGTTAGTTGTTTTGATTTGCTGTTTCCTGTTGTTGGTTTTATTGTGTTTTTCTTCTGTTTCGTTTTCCATTTACATCCTTTCATCTTGTGTTGCTTGTGTTCTTCTCATTCAGTATGGTTGTTAATTTCCATGTAATTTCAATATTTTATCTCGCAGAGCAGTGTACAGTTTTTTTTTCACCGAATGAGTCTAGTAAAGTAAACTCTATATTGGTGATGCTCTACTAGTTTCGTTGCGGTTGTTACACGTGGCGCAAAATCACCAGGAATGCGGATGTGCTTGCTTGTGTGTGTTTGTTTGTTTTTACAATCATAAAGCTCTGTTGTACATAAAGTTTAGCCAATGCACCCTGCCTGAGCCCTGCGAGCGAGCATATTCCCATCAGTATAATCACATCTTCATAGGACACACCGCGGACTAGCCGAATGCACACTAATATCAATCGCCCTTCACGTTCGCTTTTCGAGCACTGTTTCATCCACCTGCACCACCTTTCCATGGCTTAACCGTTTGCGATCGAAGTATCGTGAATTTTTTGTTATCAGCTCATTTCAAACCATCGCTGCATATATCCTCCAATATCTCCTTCACTTCCTGTGCTGTGGGCAGTTCAATGTGAATGATGAATGGATTTGTGAATTGGTTGCTTACTAAGGAACTGAGAAGCCTCGGTTCTTGCTTGAAAAAATGCTTGATCGTTAATGAATGCCGTTGGTTTTTGTAACACAGATGTCACCACCGTCAGCAACCGGAAACAGCCACCCGTCTCGGAGCGGCACGTCCAGTATCGTGCAGCACATGTCGCAACACAAACGCAGTCAATCGTTCAATCACCATCTCAGCTACAATCAAGTTCAGCAACAGCAGCAGCAGCTCCAGCAACAGCAACTAAAGCAACATCCACCGAATCCAAGTCTGTTAGCTTCCCCGAACTCCCTGAACCTAAATCGTCACGAGGCAAATCAGGCGGCACCAAATCAAAAAGGTTTTTCGGAAAAAGGTAAGAAAAACGATGAGTTTCTAGCCAGTACCTAGCTGCACCGTCTCCAACTGATCCACTCGAAAAATTATGTTGTTTAATTTTAGTTAATTGGAACATTACAAACCTAAGACCGGCACCTCCATTGCGTCCAGCCTTTTTAAGCTCGGTAGCCGTCAGTAGTGCTGGCGGTGGTGCGGCGGGTGGTGGATCGGGAGGCGGACGAAGTGCAACGGCAAGCATTACGGGAAGCATTGGTGGAGCGGCGGTTAGCTGCGTCGGTGGTGGGAGCAATAGCAACAGTGGAGGAAGCAGTTCGGGCTTGAACGCCTCCGACAGCGTGCACCACTGTCTGTCTTTCAGCTCGAGCAGCAAGGTTTCGCCCACCTACGAGGAGGACGCATTGGTGCTGCGCGTCATTGAAGCATACTGTGCCGCTTACCAGAGCACCTCACGCAACACGATGCACTCAGGTATGTGTATAATTTTTTATTATCTCACCACGTGGAATGCTTATTTTCTCGCCATTGTAATATGTTGTTTGTTTGAGTTATTCATTAAGTGTCCTCTAATAATTGGCTATTTATTAATCGCACCCGGTGTGGTATAGGCTTATTGTGTGTGGTCATGATGAAGCGAAAACATTTGTGTTGGGGGCAACGCTGCGGCGTCAGAAGATGCTTTCTTCAAATTGTGGACATGTTAGTGCTTCAAGTGTGGGACAGTATTCTCCGATTCTACGATATGGTTGCTTAATCACGGCACGCTTTTCAGTTCTGTTTGTGTATTTTCGCGCGGAAAAATAGGGCAATAAGATCTTGTTCCTGTTTCCATTATAGTGTTATAATATTTGTGTATTTGATTTCACACATTTTCTCTCACTATTTTAAGTTCACATCTTAAGCATGCAATTTTATTTTTAAATGTTGCATCTTTTTTATTATCGTGTTTAATTGTCTATCAAAGCTTGGCAAGACTTTTTCTAATGATTTGCATCGCTCGTTTTTGTTGAAATCACATGAGATTGCAAATGAAATGAAAACGATAGATAGAAGGCTAAACTGTTTTATCGTATTATGTCTTCTCTCTTTTCTCAATTCCTTTAAATCCCATTCCTTTCATGACGGCGTGACGACGACATAATTCGTTATCGATCGTTCGTTTTTTTGTTTTGCTGATTTAATGTAAACGTGACGTAATAACACGTTCTAATGGTTCTGCTGCCTATAAAATGCACCATCCTGATTTTCCTTCACACAAACACTCTCCAAATGGCACTTCAATGTTCACGAACCACAGCACTGCTACCATGGACACCGTGTTTGCCAATCCGTGGTGGAAAGCTGAAAACAAGTAAACACTTTTCCTCGTCCAATCCACAACTACCCTTCACCTGCTCTTCACTGTCGTCCTATCTTCCGAGCGGTGGCGGTATCAAGAACAGCAGGACACACACCTCGACAAACAGCATTAACTCGTCACACATTTGGCGGGAAGCAAGTCCGAACAGTTTCAATCTTTACGCCGCCTCGATCGCGACCCTCAATACGGCAAATGGTGTCCCGCAGTCTCAGCAGCACCAGCAACTACAGCCTCAGCAGCAGCAACACCACTCACAACGCGCTCGCTATTCGATCGGAGGCTACGGCAGTACCGAATGGCGATCACACTCGGAAGAGTCCGGCCGCAGTACTAACGGTGGACCGCGCTCGATTAACACGTTTAAGACTGGATCACCATCCACCATCGCCTATCATAATCCGATAGCACGATCTGGCTCGAACTACGATAACATTTTCATGAACTCAAACACCAATACGCCACTGTTGTCGCGCGTTTCAAAGCAACAGACCGTGTGGATGAATGCAAATCAAGCTCCAGGTGTTGCAGTTTTAAACCATTCGTACTATCAGCACCATCATCATGCTTCTCCGCATCACCATCGGTATCGGCACCGGACGACGAGTCGTGAGCTGGATGCGGTTGTTGCCGATAGAGACACGAGTCCACCACCGCCAGCACCGGAAGCTGGTGGATACATTGGCGACTATATGGCCCTTGGACACACGTCCGGTGTCGGCACTGGTGTGTCGTTGTACGATCGTCGCTTGAATCGCTCGTTCGAAACAGCACAGGGACTGAAAAGAAATTCAAAAATATCACAACTCCGACGTTCGACCCCCCAGCTAAACGGTGACGATGGAGATAACGATGACGACAGAACGGGACGAGGTTCATCAATGCAGGAGGATAACCTGCGCGACGATATGTCACGCAACTCGGTGTCATGCTGCAATAAGCTGTGGATGTTTTACTGGCAGCATCATCGATAGGACAGATAAACTTTTGTAGCCATCTATTAGCATTCTGTTCGTGCCATATGTGAACATGTTGCCGAATGCAACTGACTTACCTACACTTAGGCTGTTATCTTGTCGCTTAGCGAAGGATATTCGTAAATTATGCACTACTATGCATTGGTATAGTAGTCGACACGACCAGCTACACATTGATCATCATACATGCATACACACAACACAAATCAATATTTTATACACTCTTACATACATATATATACAAATATTTATAACCACAGGGTAAACAATTTAACGTTTGTAGTGTGATGTCTGTGAACTGATAGGATCTTTGTTGTTAATCCGTTCAGTGTTGTTGTGTCATACTTCTAGTAAAGGATCGTGTTTTTATGTGTATAGTGCGGCTTGCTTTATTAATACGTCGGCTTAACGAAAGGTTGACATTGATACACTCGCATCGAAATTGGCCTACCTTTATATTCGGCACTTTTTTTCCACATGTTTTCTATCGTCATTTGCTGCTATTGGCCGTATTTGGTTAACATAGCACCGTAATCATAGTTAGAAGTAGAGCTATACTGAGCAGTCAAACTGCATATACTCCGTGTTGCTTGTTGTTGTGGATATACAATATACATTTAGTGCTAAAGGTTCGGGATCTCGGCTCAGTCGTCGGGTGTCGGATCTGAACAGGAGCTACTTAACTTACCTTGGGTTCGAAAAACTAAATTGATGATAATAAATAAATTAGAAACACTACACTATACAACAATTCAGCTAGCATGTCAGTATCTGAGAGTGTATTGATAGACGTCCTATTATGCTAGCGGTCTTTCATTTATCATTATGTAAATTAATCTCCCCAAGTCCTTCTCGATCGCGGGAAGTGCAAGCAAATGTTGTGATATTAGGTGATATTCTTGCTTTATATAGAACTGTGTCTGTAATTCCGTAGAAAGTAAATGTGAGCGATGAGAAAGTGAAGGTTCCCAAAACATACTATGAAGCTTATGGAATATGTGCCGCAGTTCTCGCTTCAGTTTGGTGGTGGGTTTATCTGTCCCATGACCAATTCAACACCCTCGTTTTCACCAAATGACCCACAAGAAAGTGTGCTTGATTGAGGTAGTTAAATTAAAAAGACCAGGGCATCGTGGTAGATAGAAGTGATGAAAGAGAATGTCAAGCTAGCAGCAACGAGATTTCGACCTAAAAATGAGATGTGTGTGTGTCCGTCCGCTATAGAAATGCAAAAATGCATGAAAGGAAAAAGTGTTCACAGAAGACTAAGCTGGCCTGTGTTTTTATGGGGTTTTACGGTAGACGAAAATAAATCATTTTCTGTTGCTGTTTTTGCTTCAAACATCAGTAAAACAAATGAGCAATAGGGAGGTGTGCGTGTGTGAGAGACAGTTGTATTGTTTTCGGTTTGCGGCTTCTTAGCGATCTTGCTGAACTGCTGCGCCACGGCTGGGCGATCTTCGTCGGTTGTACAAGACAACAGCAAACGAATTGCTCGTGTTTTATTTCATGCCGCACCGCACGACTGCGGAAGTCTTTTGTGGTCCAATGCGCGGTTGGTCAATTAAGATTTTAATGCCCCGTGTGGTGTGTGACGTTGGTTTGGGAGGCACGAAGTTTCAGTTCTGATAGAGTCATCGATTGGTGGTTCGTGTTTGTGGAAAAAAGGGAAAAAAGGGAGAAGTAAAATGCTATTACGTCAGACATATGCTCTTGATCAGTGATGGACGACGTGATCGATGAGTAAAAGGAAGAGGAAAATTGTAAAATAGAAATCGAAATTGATTTAGATTTTATGAAAGAGCCCGGCACCAACGCTACAGGTGTAATAGAACTCATTGTGTAAAACATAGTTTGCTCACTAATCTGTATTATGTTGAGCAAGGTGTATAATAAATGTGTGCTTGCTTCCATTTTTAATGAGTTGCATGTCAGTAGCGCATTCCACGTTTATCAGCTCAACTCATAGCTCATGAAAGGGTAATTTCGTTTCGAGGTCGACAGGAACAGTTCTGCTCCCTTCGATGCGAACGTGCACACACCAGTCTTTCCCTCCTTCACGTCTCCCAATCCACGAAAAAAAGCAAAACAATAGCCAAAAGAACTTGCTTTACGGATGCTTCTGTCGTCGCCCACCATAATAAGGGCTGATCTAAATCTAAAAGTGTGAATAATTACGCCCACGGATGGATGGTTGGTCGAGGGGCTGGTGTGGGCGCAACCTTTAAAGCGCATCGTACTGTTGTTGAACAAATTAAACATGAAACCACGAACGGGAGGACCTCTCCGGGCATGAGCTGACCCGATTTTGTCCTCCTTCAGTCGGCACGGGAGCTGTTGGGGGATCGCACACAACAATGGGGTCAGTTTTCGGTAGGGTTTTCGAGTTGTGTTTTTGATTATATGCCGCTTTTGTCCCGTTATGCTGTTTTTAGTTCATATTTTCCCCTTTACACTGCTGATGCCGCTAGATTAATGCTTTTGTAATATGATATATTGTTTTGTGGTCTATATTTTTTCCCTCGATTGGCCTTTTTGTAGCATAGAGTCTTTCTAGCGTTCAAGAAGTCGCTTCGTCTTATATTTGTTCCTTTTTTTTCTTTTTTTTTTATTAATTTATGTTTATTCCGGTTCGATCTACTACCTTCGTTCGGCTTTCTCTGTCCTTGGTTTGGTCCTTCTTGGGCTCGGTGATATATCTCGTCAGGTGTCGAGTATGATGAAATGACCCCAACCTTAAGGCAACTGTTCATCAGTGTGCGTCAGTTGCAGCAAGATATGGCACAGGTTAAGCTGCAGATCGCCGAGGAACGCAGCCAGCGGGGCCATTTGCAGCAGGTGCTCATGGGCCATCTGGAAACGTACGGGGCAACGAACACTAAATGCTGAAGGAACCAAAAATTGACGGTGGGTTGACCCTTTGTGTCACCTACTCCTACTACTAGCTAGAGATGCGCTACAAATCATCGCTTATAGAGGAGAGAGAGAGCCAGAGAGGGTCCTCATATATGATCTTAGTGAACTAACATTTATCAGTGTGTATTTGCTCCAGCGGACATAGACCAGAGAGACGAGTATTTTCCACGCGTTAGAAGTGAAATCGGGTTTATTAACAAAGACACAAGCACACCTACAAACATCTATTTACAATTAGACTAATTATTGCTGATTATCGTTTGCTGTCACAACTAATTTCATTGAAAGTGAAAACCTTCCAGCGATAACAAAATAACAAACGAAAAGCACGGATAAACAAATGAAGGAAGAGAAAAACCAACCGCATGCCTTTTTTTTGTTGTGCATTGTGTATCGGAAGAATGTCCGCATCCGAAAAGTGTTTTTGGGCAGTGTTTTCGTGTCGAAAAATGGGTCGAAAGTGTACGCGAAAGGCACAAACAACTTGCCGCCCCGTGTCCGTCCGTGAAAGTGATAACGTATCGAACCCCATCGTCGTTTGTTAGAAGAGAGCCTCACGGGGTTTCCCACAATGGGCTTCTCCTCGTCAAGCCATTTCGCCGGCCGAGCGATCCAAATCCCCGGTGTGCCTTGGTCTTTTTAATAGAGTTTTTCCTGCCCACTCTTTGAAGTGAAGTGGGTTTTGGGAAGGTGGGAGAGGACTCCCCCGGCGGGAAACGATCAATTTCAACAATTCGGTGCTCAGTCGCCAGCTATTGGATGGATTTGTTGTCGGTGGTGGTGGTGCGAGTAAAAGTGAAGTTTGGCTTCTGATCGAAAGTGAAAATCGATCTACGGCTGCTGCCGCCCAGATGTGATCGTGTTGGCAAACAGCATTGGCATACATAATTCTTAATTACGCCGAAAATTGACCGTGGCAGTGTGTGAACAGTGGTGTGATGGTGTGTGACCGTGGTTGAGATGAACGCTGTGGGAGTGGAAGTTGACCATGTGCGAACAATGTTGCCATTTGGCGGGGCTCAGTGGTGCTTACAAAGATTCGATTTCCAAAATCGTCCTTCAAGTCTTGTGGTGCTGGTGTTAAAAAATGTATCTGTTTGTCGTAAAAACACGCAAAAATATCGTTAATAATGGAGGAAATTTTCACTCCTCTGCAAGTCATTTAATTGTACTCGGCCGGAATCGTAATTATGACATCATCAAAATGTGGGTCAGAAACGTTTCCCAAATTTTGGTTTGTTTTCGGTTCACAAGCACGAAATCGGATTGTTTGCAATTGATGAGGATAGAAACACATTTGCAAACAATATCCGTTTGAAGGAGATTCAACGTCTATTGATGAAGAATGAGAAACAAAATGCAAAAGACGAATGAGCATTGGCTGTAATCGAGGCGTGAAAATACCCGGCACATGATGGGTGGCTACGTTTAGGCGTTTTGTGCATTTTCCTGGGCAATCCGTTTACGCGCGCTAACTTTCCCGCTACCATTGGCATCTCAGTTTGGTTTCTGAACATTATCGTTCAGTTGGATGTTTTCTCAATCGTGCACTGCAAAAGGGAAAGCTTTCGCTTTCGTAGCTGCCGTTGCAATGCAGAAAATTGCAATATGATGGATTAATTAATTTTTACGTTCTATTTAATTTAACGCTTGCGCTATTCGAATTTCGGATGCGCTATCTTCATCGAAGAAAAAAATGAAAGTTTCGCCTTCACCTTTGTGTGGATTGGTAAAAAGTTATTTGTTTAAAACAATGTTAATCTAAATCAAGTGTTTTTACTGTGACAAATTGTGCTGTTTCTGGCGTGTAAAGATGGACAGTTTTGCTACCATGCTTGGCTGCACTGGAAATGAATTCGACTCGAATGTAAACATTCGAAAATGTTGTCCAACAAAACCATTTATTCATCACGGATATGGGACATGGCACATGGAGAGAAATGGAGATGTGTAGAGGTAGGGTGTGGTAATGGAATATTTACTACGTACGGAAAGTTTGGTGCACCTGAAGGAAATCGTCGTTTTGAAACATAAAAGGTCCGCTAGCTTAGCTTAAAGGATAAGCAAGCGTCTCATCAGACCAAAGGTCCTAAAAACAGAGCAAACTACGCCCTTACAGATCCAGCAGATAATCACTGACTGAGATGACTCCAGTGTACGAATAATACACAAGATCCATTGCTCCGTCCGGTAATGCTTTTCGATCATACTGCGATCATATCTCTACGTTGCATGTACGCTTAGAGCACAAAGAATATGATAGCAGCAATCATCAGCTGTAATCAATCCTTGCTTAATCAATCAAGAAATGATGGGCGATGGCTTGGGCCCAGCGGCCCTGGAGTTAAAATCATATCAATCACTAGCTCAATAGGGCCGGGATAGATCTATCTTCTTCGACCAGACACAGTTGGGTGCTTGAAAGCTTAGAAGCAATTCTGTAATGGCTGTGAGTGATTCAACTGCTTCTGTCTGGGTTGTATCACGGATAGGTGAATGGATTGCGAAAAAGGAATCAAAAACAATCGCGAGAATCGCGAGCCTCGTGCCGCGTGTTTGGAGTGGAAAATGGTTGAAAATAAATGGCTTTTATATTGGCTCTGTACTTGCCCATGGATGATTTGCGGTGTCAAGTAGAGCAGGAAAAGCGTCATAATCGAAGACAATTGAAAAAATGCTTGATAGAGGAGTGTGTTTTAATTTATTTAAGCAAAGCTTAAGTATTTTGTTAACATGATAAAAACTGTCACCATTGAGAGAAACCGAGCATGTCCGGTATAAGGCAAAAAAAAGACAAGGAGGAAATGCCTTGAGAAATTTGTATAAAATCAGCTCATGGAGAGCTACAGCACTAAGCCGTAATATTTAAACTAAAATTAAAAAATCAAAAGTTTACAAACGAAACCAATGATTTAAGAAAACAACATTAATCAAATGCATGAACCATACGAACGACGCAAGGTATGAGAGAAAACAGTGAGAAAAATAGTGAGAGAGAAAGAGCGCGATCGTTCACCAGCTGTGAGAGCGTGAGAAAATCGTAGTTGGAAAAGTGAGAAAATACGGAGAAAAACGCACACGCAACTCGACGGAAGTGAACATGATGCGCGCGCGCGCACACGCCTGAGATCTCTGCACAGCTGCGCGTATTAGTTGCAATATGATCGTTCGATCGGACGGTTCCCGTACAGCCAGTTTTCGTCGCTGAAGTTTTCGTTGTTTGCCGCTGTACACAGACCCGGATTCTAACGGCTCTCGCGCGTTAGCTTGTAGGCGCCTCGCGTTTCTTCAGCCGGAGGGGAAAGTCAAGACACTCGTGCCGTTGTCCGTGTGTGTGCGTGTTTCCGTGCAGAGGAACATCCAACTGACGGGCGCAGCATCAGGCGATCGAACGGTCGAGGTGCAATTTGTTTGCTGCGACAGCGTTCTTGGAAGTGTATCGGTTACACCAGAGACACGCCACCGACGAAGAACTCCTCGAGTTGGTCGATGGATGATAATCTTGCTCTCCCTTGGCTGGATGTTGTGTGTTCTTTACGGCTAGTTCCGGACCTCATTCTGGAACGTTAGTGACAAAAGAAAGACCACACTGCGGGGTGGGCAAGAGCAGTCCGAGGTCCAGAGCAGTAGTTCGATTACTGATTACCGGTCGGCTTGCTGTGTTCTCCCATCTTTGGGTTCGTTGCGTATACCACCGTTGAAGTCGTTCGTTTGCAAGCGCGCTAGAGGAGCGCGTAATTCGTTCGGTGGAAAAACGGAACGGAAACCGGTGGCGGTGGCTTCGAGTTTAAGCTAGTGTTGTGTGATTATGTGAAGCGATAGAAAGGAAAACGCGTGTGTGTTGATTCGTTCTTTTGTTTGTGGTATCGGATCAGAAGGAAGTGTGCATGAAGTGTTTTCCAGGAGGAAGCAAACAAAGTAGAAGTCATACGTCCGTCCAACGCTGGATGGATAGCGATCGAGTCCATTGAACTAGATCAAGTGTCAAGGCACTTGACCCGTTAGGCAAGAATCTCATCTCTCACTTTGGACCACATACCGCGCGCGATGGTTAGCAGGGTAATGATCTAAACGATCGACCAGCAAGAAAGTTGAATTACCCTGCACCTCCATTTGACACCGATCGTTTGTGGTGAGGATTTTAGTGTGTGTGTGTGTGTGTGCTATTGGTGAAAATTTACATCTTCCAAAATGTGGTTCTATTCAACGAACGCGGTGTACAAGGACCGGAGCTCTCGTCGACGCAACCTCAGCACTTCGGCGGTCGGCTATCTAGTGCTCGTGGCACTGGTAGCAGCACTGGCAGCTCGAACAGTTTCCGGTCAAGAGGACTCTCAAGGTTTCGGTAAGTACCTAACCTCAATTTACCTTCAAAGATCATTACGATTTCTCTTTATTCTGAGCTCCATTGCGTCAGAAGCGTGTACCTAGTGACGGGTCAGGGCAGATGGAAAAGCCCTTGAAAATGTTGGAGTTCGTTGAGGATTTTTTGGTTTGTTCTATTGCGGATGGAATATGAATATCAGACCCTTGTTTAGCTTTAATTTCAATCCATTCATTAGTCGGACAGTAACGATCAAACCTACGAACGAACGAATGGGATGTGAGCATGAAAATGCAAGAAGGTATCAATTAAACTGAACGTAAAAGGTTAAGCATCCGTTTTGCGGAAAGTAATGTATCTAGTTGGTGGATTAGGTATAATATTATAAAAATAGTCAGTAATTACAGTGATTTTGTTATAAACCTTCGGTTGCAGAGATCAGCTTGGAAAGAGAAACCAGCGATTAGACATTAAGACAGATTCCTCATGCTCCTAAAATATTTGATATCGTTAAATGAGTTGTTGCTATTCTTAAGCTAACGGGATACGCGATTTAAGGGAAGACGAGATTCTCATTTTGGTGTGAGAATAATATGTCATTCGCAGTGCTCGTCCGGAGGCTTTAGAATTAATTTTAGGACGGTTCTTTTACGTTCGTTCCAACAACATCGCTTTACACTGGCCGCCTCAAAACTGATTATGACCACCATGTGCTTTTTAGTAGTGTCATTGAACGGATTCTTTCCGTCGCTGCCCTGATAAACCATCCAACAAAATCAGCCCATTGTCAGCAGCAACGATGGTCCCCGCTCAGTGTCACAATTAGCGGACAACAATGCGCTAATACCGCGCCGCCGCGAATCGTTCTTTCCTTCCGGTTGCTTTTTGGGAATTAATCGGATCGGATCGCTTTGTGCCTCATTCTTCTCAAACGACCTTTCGCTCTTCTTTGTGTTTCCGCTTTTTTTTTTTTGGTTGCTTCTCGCTCAGTCGAGAGGAAGGTAATGCGGGTGATGGTGGCGATGAAATGTTCTCAGCCTTTTATGCTCTGTCTGCCCTTCCGGGCTGGACTGGTTGGAATGCATCGTCATTAGTCACTTGGTGGGCGCTTGGAAAAATTCTATTCATTGTGCAACCGCCGTTAGTTTACGCCGGGTGGGCAAAACGGGACAGGAAAATTTTCCGCTGAGATTCAATTAAGCACTCTCCCTGCAGGCCTGACCTCGGAAGATTAGTTTCCGAGGAACCCAACAATCATGATATGGAAAATTAATTCAAAATTATTCCTCTTCGAAGAGACTGGCTTCGGGATACTTTTTAGTAAAAGGCTCTTAAGAGGGGAGGGAAATAATAAAGCCAATCTAATGCTACTGATGCGGAAAACTCTGGGAGGTAAAAGTCACCCGGAAAGGAAAGCGTACCAGAAAAGTCTTTTTCAGCTCAGTCTAATGCAAATGCCCTGAAATTGAAGTTTTTGAATATGAAAGCATATGCTGATAAGCTTAAGCACGCGCTTGCGTCTGCCACAATCGGCCGGGATAGTCGTATCAATCAAAATTTCACACCTGACTGCATTGTAAGCTCCTCCTTTTGCTTGGCGGTGAGAATGGAAATGGAAATGAGCCTCTTACTGGCAGCAGTCGGAGATTTTATTTGATTAAGTTCCAGCTAATCTGTGCAGCTTATTATCTACCTTCGTTTGCATCGGAATAGAAAAATTCGCCGCAAATGGGTCTTTGCCTTTGCCAACAAAAAAAACTGTGGCGTTGATGTGCTCATTCTGTACGGTTATTTCTCTGCACGGGGCCACACCAACCAAAACAAGCCGTGAAGCTGCCAGTTCTTGCACACTTCCCATTTAATCTGGAATGCGTTACGTATTTTTGGCCATCGTTCGCTTCCGTTCTTGGCACAGGTTCACAGTTAGACCAGGTTAGCCAAAAACCCTGCGTGGCGTTGAAATAATTTGTCGTAATTATACACACCACTTCGCACCACTCACCCGGATTGCTAACGGATTGAACTAGTTTGATGAGATTTTGGACCCAGCCATCATCCCATCCCTGTTTTTGTTTCGTAAATTTAATTTTCAACGGTTTTTGATCTTGTTTGGGAGCCAGAAGACCCAGAAAACAAAAGACTGTTGGGTACTGGAGGCTACCGCTAGGGAACGATCGGCACTTTATCTGGAAGGGATGAAAAGAATTGTTCCTTTTTTTTTTGACTTCAGTCGGAACTGTGTTTCACACGCCGTTTAATTACTCGCCCAATGTAACAGGCATGAAACAATCGTAGCGAGAACATTGTTGCACGATCTCTACGATCTCGATCGACTCCCTTCCTTGGGCCTTTGGGACTCGAAACTATTACTCTTTCATCTTCAGCTCTACTCTACCCAGTTTGTTCTGCAAAAGCATTTTTACCGAAGGGCCTGTACGGGAAATTGGCGTTTGTTTTATGCTGATTTTATATACATAACCTCACACGCACGCGCGTTCGTACCGTAATCGTAACATCATCTCGTCTCGGGAAGATATTGCCGGTTTTGTTTTTTTTTTTGCTCGATCAACACACAACTCGTTAGCAGTTCTTTCCCAAGCCAGTTCCTTCAGGTTCGTTCCGTATGCGTGCGATTGCTTTTGTTACATTACAGCTGAAGTTACTGCATAATCTAGCTGGACTGCTCCGTTCCGTTGTGTCCCGTACGATGAATTGCACATGCACGTAACGTACGTAACCTTTTCCCGGAGATTTGGGTTAGTAATTACGCCAAATAGGTCTTGTTTGGTAGGAATAATAGAGAAGCCTCATTTCTTTCATGATGTTTGCTATTACTTCTTAGCTTCTCAACCCACGAAAAAACTCGTGCAGATCCGCCCTCCAAGATTCCGATGCACGATCATCGTGTGTGTGTGTGCTTTATAGAGGTTCCCTTAGCCGTCGTGGAGTCAAGGCGCCGGGTAGATGCTGGATGATGATTTGTCTTGCCAAATCTGCCGTAATTTGCAACCAGTAACTACCATCAGCACGCAAAGAGTCAAGAGTGTGGCGGTGGCGCTACATTTTTCTCTCCAGCCGGTGATTTAAAGTGGTCACTGGAGGGTTTTGGGACTGTTACGCAAATTAGCTTACGTTACGTTTCGCCGTACCATTCTCCATCTCATTCTGCATGCCTGGGTGTAAGTCAACGTGCCAAAGAAACGTTCCCTTCGAAAACCCCGTTGTGTATCAGGATGACCTGCAGACGTTGGGGTACGTTGTGTACGCTCGTTTTTTTACGGTAACAGCAGTTGAGAACATTTCCATCCGTCGCATGATGGCGCATTTACATTGCCCGTTTGCGGTTGCGTAACCACAATTATGCGCCAGTCACAATCTGCCCCGTACTCACCGGTGTGTTCCGATTCCGTACGCGGCACTAATGATGGTGTGTGATTGTGCGGCAGTTACACATGTTTGCATATGCTTCTGTTCTGCATCGGAGCTGTGCAGATAATGGCGTAGCATTGTGTACTTGTGGTGGTGGTAAAGAACAATAATTACAGCAGCACAACGACAGCACAAAGGTTGGCACTGGTGCGTCACGGGCAGCCAAGTTTGCGGAAGAATATTTAACTTTGCATGATGAATGTGTTTTACACGCGAAAGAGCAGGTTTGAAGGCGTTTTTGCATTAGAAGTCGACCTGAAATGACGGCTGAAAATGATGAGCTTAGAAAGGAACTTTTTCCACCCGAAAGGAGCTTTCATTTTTTGAGGTTTCCTCTTTGGTAGGTTGGGCAGAACCTTCCTACCAAAAGCTGCACAAACACAAGTGTGCTGGTGTTCGTGTGCAGAAAACTCGTTCCGTTCCAGCCGGAATGAAACAGCTTCACCTCACTCGACAGATTAGCGACGGGGACGCGCGATGATGAAGCTGTGGACCCTGTTAACATGGCGATTTTCCACGCAGAAAGGTTTTACTACCACTACTCCCTGCCGTGGGCCCTTTTTTCGCAGCACCAATGTTCCATCCTACTCCGGGGAGTTATCTTTCTGCGTGCCGCGAAACATCATCCGCGTGTGTTTTATCTTTTAAAACCTTTCTTTTCTTCTTACGAAACTATTCGCTTCCCCAATGCACACCGCAGAAGCAACAGCATATGGGAGGATGCAACGGGAATTCGTGCTGCTGTCGGATGGCTTTCGACACGCATGAAGAAAATTGAATTCTTCACCCTTTTTTTTAGGTACAACAAAAAAAAAAGACACGCTAGCCCTTGCCAGAGCACGATCGCACACACGATCGCGAACCAGCGCAGTACCCCAGCTGGTAGATCTTCTTGGGAGGTGAGATCTTGGGTAGCGATCTTCGCGAGGGTTAACTATTTGTGAAGCACTTTATTCGGTGCACAATAGACACCAAACAATCCGAAAAGAGCAACAATTGCGCAACGCACAATGTGTTCCTGTAATGGAACAAACTCAATTATCTGCAATTAGCGAGCCTTTGTGCGGGGGGGGGGGGGGGGAGGGGGGGCATGCCGTCACCTGATATGCAGTGCTTTTCTTTCCTGTGTGTTTTTCCGCATTCGAGGATCCGTTGATTCTCTTGATCTTGGCTGAGGGCTGAAGGCAACATACTCTCACGCACACAAACGTGGTACAGCAGCGCATCGTAAGTGGACGAAGGCGACAAACTGCACATGTTGGCAGTATAAGTGTAACAGATTACAGTTATTAGTCCACCGGGCCCGTCACTGAGGGTGTCATCTTTAATTGTGGAACTGGAGAAGTACAGGGAGGGATGGATGTCTGGTTTGTTTAGTTTCATGATTGATGTCACTGGAGTTGCCATTTCTTGGATTAGAATTAACCAAGTCAGCAGTCAGTACGAGCACAAGTGCTTGCTTTTTTTGGTCGCATTGATGAATGATGTTGTCTATTTTCTTGCTCTTAGTGATAAATAGTTGTAACTCAACACGATTTTTGTCACGAAAATCATACTGACTGACAGTTTGGCAGTGGTGGATATTGATACTATAAGAAGAAATAAGCTCCACTCCCTGCAGTGGAGGTTGACCCACAAAGAAAGTAATCAAGTACAGCATACCACAAATTGTTGCCAACAAGCCTATCCATGTAACGGTCATCACTCTCGTGAAAGGTGTAAACAATGCGCCATCATCCAACGTTCGACATGTGACGGTTCTGTATTCACCAACCGTATACAATAGGTGGTTTGTTTGCTGCCAAACATCCAACAGAAGGATAAACACAACCCTGGGGAAACCTTGTCCATCACGAATTGGTTTAATTTTTCGGTTAATTAACGAAGCCCTTCACGACCCTATGGACACCACGAGCTCTGGTGGATCTCGTGGCCTGCAGTTTCACTGTTTCTGATAGAAGTGACTCGATCTGTGGCTCATCTCATCTCAAAAACCAACCCGTCAGACGACCCATTAAACTTAATCATGCGTGTGGCGTACGGTACACAGCGATCTTTTCTGGTAATTTTTGCTTGTCCGTGGAATCACCCGGATCGTAAAATGGCGCAATTTTGGTTTTCGGGTACCAAAGCCTCTTTGGCCCCAAAAGGAAATGACGCGCGCGCACACGATTCATTCGAGTCGTTTTCCTTCTTTTCGAGGCCCGATCCCGCACAACCCATGGATATTGATGGTTGATCGGTTCAATTTCGACTCCAAATGGTAGAAAGGAAGGCTTTGGTTTTTTGCTTCGTTTTTTTATAATTAAAACCAATCCAAATCAAAGCACCAAACCGTACTTGAAATTGGATGCAAGATCTGCTGACGAACGTTAGGTCCCGGTTCTATGCGCGTTCGGCTGGATATATTTCTACGGTGTTCGGGAATTGGTTCCCCTGACCACACTATTTTTTGGCACGTTTTGATCGAAAATCTAATGGAGCCCCCACCCATTTTCTCATCGCTTTTGAAACCGTTTACTTCTGGGCCCGTCTGGTGCAGAGAGGCTGCGTGAGAGATCTGCGCGCTGTTGTGGGATGATGCCGGGAAGTAGCGAAATAGAAGCGATCATGTATGTATGAATCCTCGCCTTTGTCCACCTTGAGCGGTCGGGAGCAGAAGAATTGGGAGCTAAAGATGATTGGTGGTCGATTGCGTTTGCTGACGAAGACCTATTTCCACCGATGGCCGACTTTACGCGTTCCGAACAGATCGATGTTCTCACTCTGCTGAGGCTTTGGAACTCGGTTTGGTCCACGAGTAGAGAAAGAAGATAAACAAACAAACACGAAGCGTTTATCTCTCACGTTGACCCGTATTCTGTGTGTCCGGACCGGGTAAATTATGCAAATGTGGTGACCACGAGTCAGCACATACCCGTGGAGGAATAGGGTTGTGATATGGAAAATGGTCAGTTATTGGTCCGTGGCAATTATTTCGCGGTTTAAACTTTTTTTAAAGTTCAATCACTCGTACCGTATATTCGCATTTTGGATCATCGGACGCGGAGAACTTCGAAGCGAGGTGAAGTCTTGTTTACCGAGTGGTACTCTAGGATCAGGCAGCGTAATCAGAGTTGATCATCAAAGCTACCAGATAAATGATGCCAGGCCGGAAGTTGAGTCTTTTGTACATCAGCTCCATGAGCTTCCATGATCCCTCGTTCTATGAGTTCACAAGAAACGGATCAATCCAATCTAACTACGATCACTCCGGGTACGTGATCGTTTCTGACGTTTCATTTCCACATTTCCGCGAAACGATGTTGATCTACGCTGCTAAGCTGCGTGATGAGAAGGGGCTCATGATCGTCGGACACGACGATGATCACGTTTAACCATCATAAACCGGGCAAGAAGCGGACTCATAAAAGCCCGGTGTGTGGGACTCATTATGGAGAACGATATGCTGTAGAGTTTCGCTTTTCATCGTGTAATTTGAAACGATAGGATCACTGCTAGATTGTTCAAAGCGGGCAGCAGTAAATCCAGCAGTCTAGTGTACTGACCGAGTACGCTTCAAAAGCACTCGACCAAGCATCAGCAGCAGCAGATGGTGATGGCAATGGAAAATGCTTATATTCCGACACGGTAGTTGCGTGATCGCATACAACAGGCCGCGGTGGAAAACACGGGGTTACTTGGGTGTGAAAATCTTTGCCATAGAGACATACGATCAAACAAAGCGAAAACTTCTCCCCATCATCTTTGAATGTTTTGTTGGGAAATGTGTGGTTCTTGAGCAATTCTGACATTCAATGAACTCGCTCTCTCTCTCTCTTTCTCTCCCCTCTCTCTTTCTCTCTCTCTCTCTCTCTCGTTCCCTTTCTTTTTCCTCACCGTTCTGTTGCTCTTGGTGCAATTTGGTGGCATGTGGTTTTGGCGCAAGCTGTACCTACGCATGTGCCGATCATTCACGTTCAGTTGTTTGCTGCTCACGAGCCACACCCGGGTGAAGCAATAAACCTTTTGGCGAACATACATAATTGTGTTACGGCAAACGGGCAAGCGTGCGCGGGGCCAGAATTCTACCACATCCCGAGAACACTGGTGTTTTCTTCTTTTTTATTTTTTTTGTTGAAGCTATTCTTTCCTCCATTCTGTGGCCATTTTTCCAAACCAGCCGAGCTCGACGGGGGCCAACATCCGAAGAACATTTGATGTTTTTTTTTTTCTTGTGAAGAGTATGAAGGCCCAAAAGCATGTTGCCGTGGTGTTCTAGTCATCGACCGGAACTGAAATCAGCATCGTTGCTTTGTGAGGTTGATTTCTAATTTTCTTCATCCTGCTGTTCGGATTACATTTTCAAGTTCAACGCTGTATTTTCTCACACCATGCTGATTGGTCTGATTGGGAGCGGGTTGTAACGAGTGATGATCGAGAAAGCACAGATGCATGTAAGAATGACGTGGTCGAATGTAAGGTTGTGTAGAACATGCTCATGCTTCTCCATATCATGCTCCCCCATCTGACAGGCCTTAAAGTTCAATTAGTTCAGAAATACCCGAACACAAACATGTGCCTGGTTCAACTGGTTCGAGAGCGAAAAACTCCCATTACGATTTATGGGAATTGATAAATTTAAACGTTGCGACATAATTTACAAACGCTAGAAAGTATATCGTTTGTCGATTTTTCTCCCCTTGCACTGCTTCCCTTTCCTTGTTGATGGTGTAGCCACCCCCTAGTGGCTGTCCAAAAACCAGCCGAGCGAGTCCTCCATGGTCATGATTTACTGAAAACCTCGTTTCTACGGAACCGGAAAAATAGAGATATCATCCAGGTGTCGTCCAGCCAGCCAGCACCACATCCAAGAGTGTCCGAGTGTGTCATCCCCGATCGTATCACTAGAGTAACCGTTTCGTAAAATACCACGAACCCCCCACCCCAAGCGGTAGCTGGGGCGGCGGCAACTGCAGTGAGCACACTTCTCCACACTCCACGAATGGCATCTTCTCTGTATTGCATGATTCGATTACGGGCAACGAATACGCATCCATTACCATCCATTATGCTGTCTGGTGACGTTTGGATGCATCAGCACGCTCTCGTGCGAAGGGAGGAAGAGAGGAGGGAGGTTGGTTTGTTTAGTCCGCCCATAAAGTTCGCTACCCGGGAGGCACCATATCCGTCCCGATACGAGCTGAAGTTTAATTAAAATTCAACGAGAGCTAGCCTGCAGGCGCGCGACAGAACTGTGGTGTGCACAAAGATCGAGGATTATAGTCCTGTGGAAAGTGGAACTGGTTGCAGAACTGGAACCGGACAACCTCAGTTCCAGTATTGTGCGGTGTCTATGTGTGTTTGTGCAAGATGGCATGATGATGCATCTTGACCGTTAAACGGCGAATCAGCATGTTCCCGTTGGGCACGCAAACACCTGTGACAAGTGGGTTCGCCGCATCGGAAAACCCATCGCCCACAATCGCGTATTCGAATGCTCATAAACCGGCACGTCACGAACATGTGACACGCAATGCTGGATCGTGGGTTAGAGCATGCCAAACTGACCGTCGGAGTTCCTAATCCGATCCCATCCTTGCCATTGGAATATATGCAGCTGAGGCAAAGGCGGGATAAAATAATAATTTACATGCCATCGCCGTCTAGGCCACAGCTTCCCGGTACTCCTGTGAGACTGTCCCCTCTGCACGGTCTCCCATAACCAGTTTCGATGGGCGGACCTCAATTCTCCATAGCAGCTTCACTCGAGAGTGAAAAGGGTCTGTGATTGACCTGCTTGGCGGAGCAGAAATTGCTTATCCTTCGGGTTGCTGGCGACGTGACCATGGAGCCGTGCCTGCCACAGTCTCTTGGTATACATAATACATCAATTAATTACAGCCACGCCACACCTTTTGCTTCGTTTTCACGCTAAACTAAGTGGACTCTACTGGAGGTGCAGGAAAAAGTCCGAAGGGTGGGAAAGTCGAAATGCGTGTGGGGAGATTTGAGAAAAAATGGGAACACTGGTCGTTAAGATTTAGCTCACAGTTAGGCATCCAGTGTGTGTTTCTTTCTCAGAACTGGTGCAAAGTAAAAGTATGTTCTTTGGAGAAAACAAGAGAGTGACCAGCAAGCGACATACGCAAGGATTTGGTCCAACTTTCCAACCGTGTCGTTTGTTTGCGTCTATAATTGTATGCAAACTTGCAAAACTAAAACGGAGAGAATAATTAAGCCGCATTAGCAGCATTGCACCAAAAACATGGCGTATGTTTGTGGCGCGCTTTCTTGTCTGAATGAAGAAGGGCACAATCAGCACAATTGAGGTTGACAGATCGTTTGCCTAGATCTCCTGAGAATCTCCCGCAGGAGGAGTACTGTACCCATCCCTGTACCCGGTAGGTCGGGATCGTAATCTTGCATGTAATTGCATTATAGCTCGTTTCATCGTCTGCTGATCGCGATCGCTAGACTCTTATCATATCGGTCCAGATCGCACAATAGACAGCGATGCGAAACAGGGCACAGCCGGAAAAGAACGAACGGGGTTGGGAAGGGCTATTGCAAAGGAGCAGAGCAGAGCCACACGTACTAACCTTCTACCGGCAAACGTTAATGACCCTGCGGATGGGTTGGTTGGTTGGTTGCATCCGCAAACTGCCTCTAGCTGCACTCGCGCTCGCTACAGAGTTACAGTTTTTGTTGCTCACCTTGGGCAAAAGGTGTCCGCTTTGTTAGACGAATTGGGTCGAATACATGTACAACCCTGCGAGCAATGGAAGCAATAGAAAGTGGGAGCAGTCTCAAGAAGCGGTCTTCCGCTTCTTGAGGACTTGAATCGTTGAAGAGACTTGTTCTGATGTATGAAATCATTATTATGGTCATTAGAGTCGGTGATAGGTTCACGTCAGCAACACAAGTCCCAGTTCGTCGACGCATAATGTCCACGATGCATTATTTATAAGCGCTGGCCCGTAGCTGTCATGCACACGGGGGCCACACGACGTGATAATTAAATCTACAACTTGCTACCGTTTTTTCTTTCTACCGGTCAAGATGGCCGACAGCCGAATTTTGATCATACCTTGGTGTTGCTTCCTTTCCTTCCTTCCGTACCGGTGGTTTACACGATTGTCGAGAGCCTCGAGTGATCTCCCTACTGCACCTCCAGAGTTGTAGAGCGGGTCAAAGCCCTGCTTGTGCAAAAGGGGGTACACCGACGCTTACGAGACATAATAAATTAACTGCACGTAACTAAACTTGCGGCAGTGATCCGTTTATGATGTTGTGTTGTTATGTGCCTTATTTACTGCTGCTGCCTCTATGTGCTTGTGTAGCCACTGGTGTGTGTGTTGCTTCATCGATGTGAAAGTCATTGAAACAAACGGTGTTTAGCATAGTGGAGTGCAATGATCCATCCAGAGAACCGCCGCTCGTCTCGGTGTATCAATAAATCTGCGAAATACAATCTTCACTCCGGGTGAATCGTGTGGCTGTTTGGATGGTCCTCGATCGGTGGTGTGAATATTGCTGCAACCGGTAGCAGCACCCGCGGTCACGTAATTAGCATCGATTGTTCAAGCAAACAGGGATCACCTCCCACGAGTGGGGTCTAAAATATGCACCCATGCAGGCAGCAGAACAATGCGCCCAACAGAAGATACTATTGTGTTATGCTGCTGGTAGGGTTCGAAAACAATGCACTGTATCGCCGCGAAAGTGCATAAATATAGAGAGCGGTGTTGTTGTGCGTGAGGGGCGAGAGATGAATGGCTGTGACTGTTGGATCTTTATCCGCCCCCAAATGGATCGAAGATGGCATAGTTTTCGTTTTTCCTCCTGGTAGAATGAGATGATCGACAGCAAGACCAACTGAATTGCTACCGAAATGAACCAATATTGATGCCCACCGTAAGAGACTGCATTGAACTAGTAGATTGCACAATGGGAATATAAATAATCGCTAAACGATCGTCTACGAATGCAATTCCCTTCTTCCATCTTCACGGGAGGGAAAAGCGAATCCGTGTGCTTTTTTATACCATTCCTTAAAGGCAACTTCGATGGAGATGGAAACCTGGAAGAAGTGTCGTCCCGGTGATGGGTGTTCCATCACCAAACGTCCATTTTCCAACGAGGCTGGGAAAATGTTCACCTTCGTTTCGCGTTTCGTTGCTGTTAGGGACGTTGATTAATGGTTTCGATGCTCTGGACGAGGTGTCGAGGTTGCGGCGATGGTAGCTCTGGCTAAGACTAACCATCGAACAGAGGAAAGGAACACCTCACCCCGGGTTCGGTCGGCGATCGGTCGCGGTAGTCTAATGAGATGCACTCTCAACCTCAATTTTCATTTCGAACCATTTCGTACTCTCGGAAGGGGGGTGTCATTGCCTCCCGGGTGTAGGACCTTTAACCCCTTGCTGGCTGCTGTCCGGGTTTGCTCGTCTTTTTCTCTCTCTCTCCTCGCGTGAATTGGTGAAATGGTAAATGCAACTTCTCGGCATTGAAACAACAAACCAAGTCTTCCTCTATTGCACTCCTGTTTTTATACTAGACCTCAGTGCGGTCTGGGAAGGAAGTGGGTAGGAAATGAATAGCATTTTTTTGCTTCTAAGCTGGAGACAGCGGAGAAGTTCCACTCACACTCATCTACCATGTTGTTGCCACGCAAATGCACGCGCGAACGGTGCAAGCTGGTGCAGATATAGGTTAATGTTACTAATTGAGTCGTTCCTGCCTGCCTGCCGTCTGTGTTGTGCGCCGACCAGACCCACCAGGTTTAGGTTCGAGCCTGAACATCGTGCCCTGAATAATCCTCCAAGTTGTGCTGATCTCGGTCGGTCGGTCGGTCGGTCGATCGGTCGGAAGCCAGTTTCCCGACCATAGGCCCGTCAGCCGTTCGGAAACGGGTCATCGGAATAAGCACGGCTCGGGTTCCGTTGCCGACTTGTTAGAATGAAATGTCAAAGTGCTCCGACGATCACTAATAACAGCTGTGCTGTTTTATGGCTGCTCGCTGGTGCGTAAAAGAGAGTTTGGAACGATTTGTGTTGAGCTCATGAACTCTATTTGCTAGAGAAACTGTTTACCGAGTCTCTGATCTATTTATTTTGCAATAAGCCCCATTTCATACCTCCTTCAAAACGTGCTCATCCAGTGCCGATCGATTCGGTGAAAGTGTTTCTGTCACGATCGTACTACGTCGGGGTGCGCGCATCTTATCAAAAGATCAACCTTTTGTTGCCGCCTCAATTCGCAATCCATTTTCAAACGTTTCCGAAAGTCCGTTCCGAGGGTGATGGCGGCAGCCAACCAACCAACCATCTTGAAGGCACAGTTATCTTTTCAACCTCTGACACCGATGGTACAGTTCTTTTGGGCGAATTTTGATCGCTCCACCTTCCACCGACAGAGGGATTGCCTGGCTGTGGATGTAGGTCACCGAGTGAAGACGGGTGTGTAATTTTGCTTTATCAGGTACCTATTTTATTTCGAATCAGCTCGCATCATCTGCCAACAACCAAAAGTGATCATCTTCTTGTTGGTGAACCTCGGTCCGGTGCGATTTGTGTCCCTTTACCTCTTTCTAACGATTCTCTTCCGATCGCGACCGATAATGTTCCCTCCAAAAGAAGAAGCAAAACGCTGACACCAATCTCTCCTAATCGGGTGACCGTGGTCTTTCTTCGCCATCTATTCCAGATAATAAGGTGAGAAGGTATCGGTTACAACCCTAACTAAAACGCACACGAGACATAGTTCCAGCAGTGGCCCCGGTTTGGGTTAGTTGCTGACATACAAAAAGTAAATTGATCATCAAAAAATGGCAATCATCACCCTTGTACCACGCCGCCCCAGAATGGTGGCCCCTCTGTATGTGTTGGTCTATATTACCACTAATGGGGAATTGGCACTTTGGGGCTCGTAAAGCACGTGGGAACTAGAGGGCGGATCCTAAAGATCGATCGATGAAAGTGAGGAAATTTTCTTGCTTGATGGGATTTGTTGTTGTGCTACGTTGCTGGTGTGTGGGGAGATCTTTTCTTTTTGGGAATAGTGCGAACAGCTGGCCCGATGATACCGTCCATCTGTGTGCGTGTGCCCTACTGCGATATTACTTCGCCTTCGAATGCGATCATGTAATTAACCAACACAAAAAGAAAAATTTTAGGGGGTATGTGTTTCGTGGTATGTGATACTTATTACACGGGTTTTTGTCCTGCTTTATTACATCGAAGATCGTTATATGTTTCTTCCAAGAAAATCCAACGTTTTTTTTTTTGCTGTTAATAACTCCCAAAAAGTGGAACAAACAAACAACGTAGCGTGGGTAGCAAGATAAGATCAAACCCCAAACAAAGATCATGTACCAGAAATTAGTTTCCTCAACTGGCAGACGAAAAAATGTGAAGTGATTAGTCGCTGCTACCCCGTTGTCTGACGAGAGTCATGGACGGTTCGTACTGAGTGGAAAATAATTCGTCTTCTAACAAGGCAGTGGCTGGCTGGCCCTCCCACGTTACCAGAGCAACAAGAGGCGATCCTATTGTGTTGTGTAATGAACCCCAAAACTAACGGACTCGCTCCATCGCTCAAGGTCATTATGCTGGAAGCACCTGGAGGAAGAAGCATACGATAAGAGCATCGAAGAAAGTATGTCAGTATGCTAAGTAGAGTGCTGTTTGCTACCACTTCCGTGACACAATGGGCCACAGAAGAAGCCGTTTGTTCCTGTAAAATCATCTGTCAGCTTGTGAAGAAGGCTTATAAATTAACATATTTTCCTTCGCGTAAGGCAAGCCACGGCTAATTACCCAATAACGGACCAACTGTGTGCAGACAACGACCAGAGTGCCAGTGTGTATGGTTGAAGATTTCTATTCGTGTTATCGAAAAGCAAGAAAAAATGTATGGCATTCAGCAGTTGACCTTCAAAGTCGAAGGTCTCAAGTGCAACGATAACCAATTACCCAGATATCCGGCGGCTTTGTCTGCCCCAAGCGCACACTCTAGATGACCATATCGAGCCGGGAATAGCATCATACATCTTAATTTTCTCCTTTCGATGGGTATGGATCGTAGATCTAACCGGTTTGCCCGAAACCCCGATTATTATCGCGCCTAGTGTAGCGTCTCGGGGTCGATAGAGGCGTCTCGTGTGTTGTTGGGACTTGAGGATCTTTCGCAGATGAAATGTTCGTACCGATATGATCGTCGATGTCTCGTTTACATATCGCATGTTTTTATGGTGTGCCTACAGGACACACACAAGATGAGCCTTGATCGCATAAATCTCATGCCTCTCCGATCGATCACCGGTAATTTCGCGCCGTTTGGAGGTCATAGTCGTTTATTGCTGTACGTTGGTTGGCTTGGTGGAAATGGAACGAGACAGAATATTTGTTTGTTTACGAGAGCGAGCAACACATTTCAGCCTAAAAAAGTAAAGAAAATAACCATAAACCCATTTATAACGTCATAAAAGTTCACATATATAGGTCGGATGGATTAGGAGTGAATACACACTTTTGTAGCTGAAGTTCCCAAGGCGGGCGCGCGAAAAGTGGAGCACACACCAACCTAGAAAAGCTCTTATCGTCTTGTAAGACTTTGTACTTTGCGTTTTGCTAATATATTTTACTTTTCGTTTTTTTTTTTTGGTTTGTGCAGAGATTCGATCGCTTTCTGGCGAACCGGATTACAAATCGGTGAACCTTACCTGGGAGGTGGAAAGCGTCCATGGCGAAGAAGAACGTCCGGTTGGGTATAAGGGACGAATGGGAAAGCATGCTACCTCCCCGATGTCCACCGTGCGTGGTCCACGATCGTTCAACGTGTTCTACTGTGAGCTGCAGAACTGGGGACCTCACCGATGTCGGTCCAAAATTGTTACGGACGAGTCTGGTGACAGTGGGTAAGTACGGTTCGCACAATTTTGGCATGTCTACGTCTCACATTTTGTCGAAGTTGTCTCGACAGCTAGAGACTGGTTGAATTGCGCGAGGTTCTAATGCTTGCTGCATTTCCGCAGGAAAAGCAAACAGTACTCGCTACTGGTGAAGAATCTTCGAATGGCGACGAAGTACTCGTTCCACGTGAAGCCTCAAGCCAAAAAGAGTGAACAGCGTGCTAGTGGTCGAGCGGACGATGGTGAGGAAGACGATCAGAATGCAGCTACGACTGCTATCAACCAAGGTCAAACGATCATCATCCCTACGAAGGGCTGTGAGTGTTCTTAAGCATAAGTCCCATTCACAAACTAACTTAACCTTCTAAATTATGTTTTTGTTTTAGTTTCGGCCCATGCGACTCAGTGCCTGCCCGATGCTTCCGAAATTGAGGTTGAAACGGGACCATACTTCGGTGGTCGTATTGCAGCGGAAAATGGCAACTGCGGCATCCAGGGAGACGTATCCAGCCCGCAGGAATCGTACACGATGCGCATCGATCATGACAAGTGTGGCAGCAAGGTTAGCACACGAGATCTTACCGTCGAGACGTACATCACCGTGCAGGAGAATCTAGGTATTTTGACGCACAGTACGCGCAGGTTCGTGGTTGTTTGTACCTTCCAGCCCGACACCCTTACCGTCCGTGCTCGTTTGGCACTACCCGGGAAGGGTGGTGCCGCTCCCGTACCCACCTCCGAATGGTGGCCAGCAACTGGGCGTAATGCACGTGTTCGACAGTTCAACATGGTGGACAAAAGCAGTTTGGTGCTGAAAGGCACGGAAGATGACGAACCACCGCACAATGGCGTGGAACAGCAGCAGCCACAGGAAGAGGATGATACGGGTGTTCCTGCGGAAGTGCGAGAACTCCCGGCAGTTGAGGCAGACAGTCAAAAGAAAGCATCCACCGGCAGCAGTAGTGTGGAGAAGAGTGAGGATAAGTCGTCGAAAAGTGCGAGTAACTACGCACGACTCCTCAACGAACAGAGGACCGAACCGGACGAAGGAGCCGGACTGATCGATGAGTTGGACGAGTACGGACAGGATCTGTCGGCGGAGAACGATGCGCTTGGGGCAATGGGCGAAGGAACTGATGGGACTGGTCGCCGTGTTGCGATCGGTGCCAACTCTCAGCGGCGATCTTCGGGCGGATCGTCAACTGCCGGTGGTGGAGCGTTCGATGCTACGGGTCTGCTTATATCCGCCTGCCTGGCTGTGATACTGATCGGTGCACTCGTATATCTGCTGCAGCGCGAGTTTAAGAAGCAGCGCATGATACACCAACATCAGCAGATGGAGCGGACGGCCTCCGAGCGTCGAGGTGCGGTGGGCGTCACCATGTAGAATTTATCCTTGACTGAACTGAACCGCTCTTATGTCTGCCGCTGTCATCTAACATTCCTTATTTATGACTCTATCCATGCGCGCTCTGCCTACTTGGATTTGCGGTGGTTTACTCATTTCGTTAGCTGCTACGATTCAAGATCGTCTGTGACTGCAATTAGAAATTTAAGTAAGCTTATAACATTTTAACGAAAGCCCAACGACGAGGACTACAAATCACACAAACACACACACACTAACACAAATGCACACACGTACGAAACAGCACAGCCGCCCACTAAGATTAAGCATTGATAGCTAGAGTTAAGCGAGAGAGAAAGAGAGAGTGATTTGCACGAGTTTTTCGTGTCGATCATCGTGCTCCCACCCAATTTCCCAGTTCCACTCCTGCCCCGTTTGCCATCCAACAATCTATTTTTATGCTTGCTCGTTTCCTTTGAATCCATCAAGCTCGCTCTTCTAGCATGCCTTGGGGATAATTCGGATATCCCCATCGTGCAGTGGTGCAGCTTAAAACGTTTCAGTGTATGAAAATGACTGAGCATAGAATGACTGAGCACTGTAGAATTCCTAACAACATGAAAAATCCTCATCAGCACACCCTAATAATACTAACTAGTTTCGTTAGACGATTATAATAATTATTATTACTTCAAACACGCACAAATCCTCCTGCCTTTAGTGCGTAAGAAGTGACGGAACAGGAACGAAACAAACAAGCAAACAAAAGAACAAACACACTGTCTTTAATAAAGATTTTAACTACAACGAAATGATGAAAATATGATAAAAAATCGTAATTTCTAAATTTTTTTCAAATTTTAGCAGGTAAAAAACCAACTCGAGTTAGAAGTTAGGCAGAAAAAAACCCAACTCGAGAGATGCTGTGATGTACTGCTTTTTTATTTGATTTGCTGAGGTGGAAGGGAGGAATGGAGCCCCCTTTTTGTAGAATAATTAGGCAAGGGATAGAGGGATCGGGTTGGGGTGTTTGGCAAAAAGATGCGCGGCTTCAAGACGCATCCAATGGTATGTCGGAAGCCAGGATCGGACCAAAGCTGAGCGAGTTTTTGCCGATTTTCCACGGGAATGCTGTTGTTTTCCGCAATAACTGGGTGGAGGTGGAGGGAAAACTCGCTCAGTTTTGGTCCGATCCTGGCGTGCGGCATACCGTTGGCTGCGTCTTTGAGTCGTGTCTGTCTCGAACACGCATTTTGCCCATACGCTTGGTACTAGGTGTTTGACACCAGGAGAGCATCCAAATTAGGAGGTAACATGACTCTGACTAATCTGATATGGATACTACTGCGACATGTCTGAAAGAGAGACCCAGCAGTGATAGTGGAGAGAAAGAAGTGGTTATATTTTTAACACAGGGTTTCGAGGATATAATGAACATACTCGACGAAATATTAGTTATTCAAGTTTCTTATTAATTTAATGTGGGAGATGATAAATCACTCGCATGTTAGCGATAGCTTGTTTGGAATTATTTAAGAATCACGCAAATTCTGCAAAAGTATCCGAACACTTTAAAATCTCTCAGATTGAACAAAAAAAATGTCTTAACAAACAAATATATTCGACGTAGTTGTTCGTTCTGTTCAGGCAAACCCTGTAATATCCAGCACACCAACACTATCGAACATACAGGTGATCCTTATAACCAATTAGTAGCTAGAAAGAGATAGTCGATGGGGACGTTAGGGAGAAAGAAACGACCATATTCTCAATACAGGGTTGGCGAGGATATAATTAACAAGTTTGCTGGGATATTATTATTCAGATGGATTATTAATTAAATTTGAGAGTTGTTTCATCGCTCGAACTCTGTTTTTATTTTGTTTGGAATAATTATAGAGTTAATCGTTTTTCTATAAACAGCCGATCACTTCAATGTCCGATCACGTCTTGTAGATTGTATCGAAATAAATCTAAACAAACCACAACATCGGCGTGCCTGTTGATTATATAGAGGCAAACCCTGTATTATCTCACACACTTTCACTATCTCTCGTAGGAGGCATCCATTAGTTAAAAAGAAATTATACATGTGAAAAAAGGACAGCTGTATATGATAGCTGATAATCCATGCTGCCTCCTGATTTGGATGCTCTCCTGGTATCAAGAAATCAAAAACCGGTTTCGGATTCGATCTCTTCTTTCGTGGCTGATGAGATTTTTGTATTTTGCAAGGGAATCCGACCGATTTTGGGTTTTCGATACTAGGAGAGCATCCAAATTAGGAGGTAACATGAATAGTACTCTCTGGACTGAGTTAGTAATGCGACAGACAGAAAGAGACATTCAAAATTTGTTGTAGTGAGAAAGAAACGAAATTATTTGATGATCATATGCCACACCAATACTGTCGATGACACTTATCTCGTCAGAATACTAATGCGATAGACAGAAAGAGACATTCGGTGACAAAAGTAGAGAGAAAGAACGAATATATTAAATGTTCTTTTGACCAATACCATCCATCCCATAAGCCTCTTAGTAACGAATTCATGCTACCTCCTGATTTGGATGCTCTCCTGGTGTCAAGAAATCAAAAACCGGTTTCGGATTCGATCTCTTCTTTCGTGGCTGATGAGATTTTTGTATTTTGCAAGGGAATCCGACCGATTTTGGGTTTTCGATACTAGGAGAGCATCCAAATTAGGAGGTAACATGAATAGTACTCTCTGGACTGAGTTAGTAATGCGACAGACAGAAAGAGACATTCAAAATTTGTTGTAGTGAGAAAGAAACGAAATTATTTGATGATCATATGCCACACCAATACTGTCGATGACACTTATCTCGTCAGAATACTAATGCGATAGACAGAAAGAGACATTCGGTGACAAAAGTAGAGAGAAAGAACGAATATATTAAATGTTCTTTTGACCAATACCATCCATCCCATAAGCCTCTTAGTAACGAATTCATGCTACCTCCTGATTTGGATGCTCTCCTGGTGTCAAGAAATCAAAAACCGGTTTCGGATTCGATCTCTTCTTTCGTGGCTGATGAGATTTTTGTATTTTGCAAGGGAATCCGACCGATTTTGGGTTTTCGATACTAAGAGAGCATCCAAATTAGGAGGTAACATGAATAGTACTCTCTGGACTGAGTTAGTAATGCGACAGACAGAAAGAGACATTCGAAATTTGTTGTAGTGAGAAAGAAACGAAATTATTTGATGATCATATGCCCCACCAATACTGTCGATGACACTTATCTCGTCAGAATACTAATGCGATAGACAGAAAGAGACATTCGGTGACAAAAGTAGAGAGAAAGAACGAATATATTAAATGTTCTTTTGACCAATACCATCCATCCCATAAGCCTCTTAGTAACGAATTCATGCTACCTCCTGATTTGGATGCTCTCCTGGTGTCAAGAAATCAAAAACCGGTTTCGGATTCGATCTCTTCTTTCGTGGCTGATGAGATTTTTGTATTTTGCAAGGGAATCCGACCGATTTTGGGTTTTCGATACTAGGAGAGCATCCAAATTAGGAGGTAACATGAATAGTACTCTCTGGACTGAGTTAGTAATGCGACAGACAGAAAGAGACATTCAAAATTTGTTGTAGTGAGAAAGAAACGAAATTATTTGATGATCATATGCCACACCAATACTGTCGATGACACTTATCTCGTCAGAATACTAATGCGATAGACAGAAAGAGACATTCGGTGACAAAAGTAGAGAGAAAGAACGAATATATTAAATGTTCTTTTGACCAATACCATCCATCCCATAAGCCTCTTAGTAACGAATTCATGCTACCTCCTGATTTGGATGCTCTCCTGGTGTCAAGAAATCAAAAACCGGTTTCGGATTCGATCTCTTCTTTCGTGGCTGATGAGATTTTTGTATTTTGCAAGGGAATCCGACCGATTTTGGGTTTTCGATACTAAGAGAGCATCCAAATTAAGAGGTAACATAAATAGTACTCTCTGGACTGAGCTGGTAATGCGACAGACAGAAAGAGACCTTCGAAATTTGTTGTAGTGAGAAAGAAACGAAATTATTTGATGATCATATGCCACACCAATACTGTCGATGACACTTATCTCGTCAGAATACTAATGCGATAGACAGAAAGAGACATTCGGTGACAAAAGTAGAGAGAAAGAACGAATATATTTAATGTTCTACTGACCAATACCATCCATCCTATAAGCCTCTTAGTAACGAATTCATGCTACCTCCTGATTTGGATGCTCTCCTGGTATCAGGAAATCAAAAACCGGTTTCTACGGTAGGAAGTTATCCTCGTTCGGGGAATTTGTTTTTTTACAGATCCGTTCTCCTCCTTCGTGCATGATCTCCTGGTAAGCTTCCACGTTGATGATCTCATCGAGAGGGAGGGGAGTGATTTTATTTAAAGCATAAATAGACGAGATCATCCAAGGTGCGTCTTTTTTCTTTCATATTCTTATCTTTAGTTGAGTTAAGCACATTCAGCATGATTTGCGATACACATCGAAGTGACAATCCTCCCTTTCTAGCTCACTCGTCTGATGTAACATGATTTGGTTGATTCCGTCAGCCTTTCTAATCGATATTATGCCATATTCTTCGCCTGTTATCGCGATATGCTGCAACATGCACAGTCAGAGCTGTTTTCCGCTTATCGGCAGCTGCTGATAGGAGCAGAAAAATATAATGAAAAGCAGCAAGAGTAAGTTCACAATTCAGTTCGTAGTAGGCTGTGATAACCAGCGTCGCCAAGATGTTCTGTACGCTACTTGGATGGCTTGGACTGTACGTCGGTGCTATTTGGGTGTACGAAAATCTTCGCGCTCCCGTACTGCTGGTACTGGGATGCCTTAAGCAACTTATCTTCCGGCAGAAACTCTCCAAACGATACGGGAAATGGGCCGGTTAGTATCAGAAATCAGCGGTTTTAGTGGTTACAGTAAATCATACTCTTCCAACAGTCATCACCGGTGCGTCGGATGGCATTGGCAAGGGTTACGCACATTATCTCGCCCGCCAAGGCATGGCAATCGTGCTGGTAGCACGGAACGAAGCCAAGCTGACTAAGGTGGCCGCCGAAATTAAAGCGAAGCACGGTGTGGAAACGAAAATCGTTGTAGCCGATTTCTCGAAGGGTGCCGAGATCTATCCACATCTCGAAAAGGCACTCGTTCCGCTCGATATTGGCATCCTAGGTAAGACCACTCACAAAGTTCCCTTTCTGCAGTAGTAGCAGTTTGCTGAGTAGTTTACATTTAAATTTGCTTCGTTTTGAATTTAAAACCAGTAAACAACGTTGGCGTATCGCACGATACACCCAAGTACGTGGACGAAGTATCACCGTCCGTGGTTTGGGACCTGATCAACGTGAACGTGGCCGCTGCAACACTGCTGTGTCAGATGCTGGTACCGGCGATGAAACAACGTAAGCGTGGCCTCATCGTGAACGTGTCCTCGATTGCCTCGGTATCGCCATCGCCTTGTCTCTCCATTTATGCCGCGACGAAAGCATACATGACTAGCTTCTCGGTAGCACTTCGGGATGAGCTGAGTCCGTTCGGTGTTGAGGTACAAACCGTGCGACCATCCTTTGTCCACACCAACATGACAGACTTCCTGGTGAAGGACATGAAGGATCCACGCATGCGAAAGTATTTAGTCGACGTTGATGGCTTCATGGCGTACGCGGGATGTACGATCGGGAAGGTTGATATGACCTCGGGCCACTGGTCACACGGATTGCAGACTGCCGTCCTTTATCTGCTGCCGGAGGTGGTGCGTGTGTTCATCCTGGGACTAATCAACAAGAAGGTGCGCGACGATTTTTATGCTAAAACCAAGAAAAAAATGCGATAAAGGGTTAATTTAATAATAAATAAGACTTTATATGTTAACCGAGTATGCCCGGGATAAAGCAAAGAATAAGGTGGAAAAGCCTTATCAATACGATTTTTTTTCAACACAACCGGTGTTGACAATACGGCACTTTATCGTCATAATCAATTGTAAATTAATAAATAAATAAGACTTTATGTGTCTGGATACATACTTGCGTGTCGGTGTACTAAACAGTGCTGCATTGATTTCCTATATTCTGGTGCAGGTCAAACATAAGTACGTTCGTGATGCTGTGATGGTTGCCTCATTATTGCCACTGCAGTATACATGGTAGATAATTACACTTAATTCCCACGCAGTATCAAGGGTGTCGGACAGTTTGTTTGTACGATCGTTGCGGCAGTTGCGATGATCTTTATCTAATAATGATGGACGGCTATCGATTCTCCGCATTAGTAGTACTTTACTCACAGTAAAGGTTAGTTGTTCCACAGCTATCCTAGTAGGCACAACAAAGATGCTGCTTATTTGTCTAGCGCTTGCTCTGATCGGAACCTACTGTTCTATCTGCTGGTTGTACGATAATCTCCGAACGCCCGTATCACTTCTCCTGCACGGCCTACTGCAGACTCTTCTACCAAAACAAACGTTTACCGAAAAGTACGGAGAATGGGCTGGTAAGTTAAGGTAGCCATGGTAACCGCTCTAGTAACACCCTTATTCTAGCACTGTTCTCCACTTTTGTGTCAGTTATCACCGGTGCGTCGGACGGAATCGGGAAGGGCTACGCGGACTATCTCGCCCAAAAGCGCATGAACATTGTGCTGATTGCTAGAAACGAGCAGAAATTAAACCGTGTGGCTACCGAACTCACCCGGAAGTACCCGATCAGAACGAAAATTGTCGTTGCGGACTTTACCGAAAGGCAGGAAGCCCTGTACGACCATCTTGCCCAGGAATTGCTGCCACTGGATGTTGGTATTCTGGTGAATAATGTCGGGTTGTCATACGAGCGTGCCATGTGCGTTGATGAGTTGCCCAGGAAAACTGTATGGGATCTCCTAACCGTGAATGTAGCATCGGTTACGCTGCTTTGCCATATGTTGGTGCCATCAATGAAGCAGCGTCGCAGAGGATTAATTGTTAACATCTCATCCCTTTCGGCTTCAGCTCCTGCTCCGTATCTTACGGTTTATTCAGCATCTAAGGTTTACGTCCGTAATTTCTCAATGGCACTGCGGGAAGAGTTGCATCCTTTCAGTGTCCAGGTACAGACAGTTTTGCCCGGTTTTGTCCGCACAAATATGACAGCGTTTGTTGCAACCGAGCATAAAGAGAGACAAGTCTCGAGGCATCTGGTGCAGGTGGATGATTACCTACGATACGCAGGTTTCACAATCGGCAAAACAGATCGCACTTGTGGTTACTGGACGCACGGGCTGCAGTACGCCGGGCTGAAGCTCGTACCGGAATGGGTCGGCTTGTTTGTGATGAAGACGATATACAAGAGTTTGCGAGTCCAAGCGGTCGGAGGTGTTGAGAAAGATGATTAAAATAGAAAATTGTAAAAAAAAGCATTACAATATGAATTTTGAATAACAAAATAAAAAAGGCATTTGTTACGGGACGCTTTCATACATTATATATGCGCGGCACTCTCCGGTTTTTATACGTAGGAGTCGGAGTGGATCCACTATTCCACTCCGGAGTTCCCACCACTAGCGCTAACAGGCCTCTTTAACTGCCCATTAATCTATAGCAAAGCACATCCACTGCGAAGAACAAGTACCTGATAACGTACGAGCACTCTATAGTTCAATCTCGTTTTCAAACCGGATTTCTGCGTCATCATTAGCGAAGCCAACGATTCGTGCAACGCGCACGAAACCGATGTACGTTTGTCCGACGGCATTTGGGCCCGTCGATCCGTTGCGTCAACATTGCACAGTCATTATGGCCAGGCGGCAGCAGGCGGAGTCGCGGATCATGCGCCATCAGTTGTGTTTTGAATCGCAAGTAGGATGGTAGCCGACGAAGGTATCATCATGTTACCACCACTGCTACTACAGCTGTCCACAGTGGTCGGAGTGTACAGCATAATCTGCTGGTTGTATGATAATCTGCGAACACCAATATTGCTACTGATTCGAAGCATTAGCCAATTGTTTGCTGGAGGTCAAAACTCGTTGCCAAAAAAATACGGACCATGGGCAGGTGAGTGAGGATGAGCGCGTTACTCACGAAGCACATGCAAGTGTGCGTGTGTTGCATGTAATTAACCGTGTGTTCGATCGTTGCTATAGTAATTACCGGCAGCTCGGATGGAATCGGTAAAGGCTACGCACACTATCTGGCTAGCCAGGGCATGAAGGTGATGCTGATCGCTCGCAATGAAGCGAAGCTTAAACTTGTGGCCGAAGAAATTGCCACCAAACATGGGATGGAGACGAGAGTATTGGTGGCGGATTTTTCACAAGGAGAGCAAATCTATGAAAGGCTCGAAAAGGAACTACGCTCGCTAGATATCGGTATCTTGATAAACAACGTTGGCGTTATCAACGAAAAGCCTATCCAGCTGGATCGAATGGAAAAGCGTCTGCTGTGGGATCTTATCAATATTAATGTGGGCGCAGCAACGCTGATGTGCAACATTGCCCTTCCAGCGATGAAAAAACGCAAGCGTGGACTTATCATAAACATTTCCTCCCTATCATCGCTTGCTCCGACCCCTTATCTGGCGGTCTATGCCGCAACGAAGGCTTACATGACCAGCTTTTCCTTGGCACTGCGGGAAGAAGTGAGCTCGTACGGGATCGATTGTCAAACCGTGTCACCGGGATACGTACATACTAGTATGACCGAGTATCTGCACCCCGCGGATGGGAAGAAGAACTCCCTCTCGGTGCGGCTTGTAAAAGTGAGCGATATGATCCGGTACGCCGGGTATTGTATCGCAAAAGTGGACCAAACCACTGGCCATTGGTCGCATGGTATACAGGTAAGCTTTTTCTAAGTGGGATCGAACGCGAACGCGAGAACAATGTCACTAGAATCACTTTTTCTTTCTAGACCGCCATACTGAACGTTTTACCTGCCACACTGAAGCTGCGAGTATTCACCCGGCTCTACACACAGCTTTTGCACGAATATTCCGACACTGACAAGAAGCTTACGTGATTGGCTAATTGACACTAGCGATACTAACGTATTGCGTACACCACCAAGCACGCTAACTAAACGCATACTTTTATGCGTCTCTGTATATTATTAAATGCGACTAGAAGTATACCGCAACACTACTTTACTTCTACTACTACGCCAAATAGCGACTAAACACCTGCTATTACCATCGTTGTTGGGTGTTTATTACAAAATAAATAACACGAATTACACACATCCAATCGTAGCATGCCAGCCAGCCATTCATTCCAACACTTCCTCGCCCTCTTTGATCTCCTTCAGGTTCAACACTTCCAGTGAGCCGGCACCTTTCGTTTCGGTTCGAATTATTTCATCCATCTCTCGGAAGTGGCCCGGATCGATGAGGCACGTCAGCATCAACCGTTCGCCTTCCCACTCTTCCCCTTCCGTCACCGTTGAGCTTAGCTTCGCTATTCTCTCCTTCAGGCGTTTCGCTTCCTTTGCCGGCAGTGCCATCTTCAGCCGCATCTTGGCTCGTTCGAGTGGAATGGTGTCCTTTAGCAGCCGAATCACATCGAGCGCTTGCTGTTTGGCGTTACGATGTGGTTTGATGGAGTAGTGGACATCTTTCATCGATTTCTCTATGATCGATACCGGATACGGGCGCTTCGTTTCCGGATTTACACACTTGTCCGCAACGGTTGTGGCTATCTCCTTGAACATTGTATCGAGCTGATCCTGCCGTTCCTTTTCCGACACCTGCAATTCACCTTTGGCCAAGATTTCTTTACAAATCTCAGTGATATCATCCTTGCCGAAAGCTTTCTGCAGTTCCTCCTTTTTGGCGACCTCTCCTTTCGATACGTTGTTGAACACCGCCAGCGTTTGCAGCACCTCGTCCAGATCCTTCTCCGCGCCGGATCGCCATGAGAGCACTTTGTTTTTGTAGCACGCTATCTCGAAACGCTTGCCACCTTTCTTCATTCGCACGACGGCCACATTCGTGAGCCGGATCTGATTGGTTGGAGTGAATATTTTCGGCATTTTGTGATTCTATTAGTGCAACACATGCGGCCACCGCGTTGTTGTTAGTTCACCGTATGTGTCCGGCTGCACAAAAGCAGGTTTGTTTACATTCCGCTGACATCTGTCAAACTGAAGCTTTGTCGTCGCTGCGTACTTTAAAAGTGGTTGCGTACATTGTACGATGTGAAATTTAATTTAAAACATTTGGCTGCACATTTTCGATTCGATCGATCAGCTCGGCCGTTGCCGTCGAAACTTGGCTTGTTTGTTTGTGATTATTTATCATGTGGTTTCGCAAACCAGCGTGCTGTTTGAACGATTGACTACACAGCTTGCAAGTAAATCGATACACTTCTTCGTGTGTGTACGAATGTGCTTTAAGATTACTTTTCTTGGTAAACTCTTTTCCACACTGCTCACAGCTATAGATTGGTTTCACCTTTCCCGCCATAGACTCATGATTGGGGTGTTCTTTGCTTTGGTGTATTTCAAGATCAACCTTTTTGTAGTAAACCATGCCGCAAACACTGCACGCCATTTCCTTACCATTCTCGTGCACTTTCATGTGCCGCAACATAGGCGCTTTGGTTGCGAATTCTCTGGCACAAATATCACACCTAAATTGCTTCACACCACTATGTAAACGTTTATGAACACGTAGACTATTTTCAAATCGAAACCCGTTCCCACACACATCACACTTGAACGGTAGCTCATTTTGGTGTAAAATTCGATGCGACCTTAGAGCACCGGGAAACCGAAATGCGGAAGCGCATTGATCACACTTGAATGGCTTGGGATCGTCGTGATGTCGCATGTGCACCTTTAAATCTTGTGCGTACTTGAATTGCTTGTCACACAATTTGCACGAAACACGTTCATTCTCGTGTTCCGTTCGGATGTGTTTTTCAAGGAAGCAACGAAAGCCGAAGGTTCGGTGGCACTGGTCACACTGAAAGCGGGCACTGGCGTGCTGTTTAACACGATGCACGGCAAGTGTTGTGCCGGATGCGTACAAGTTGCCGCACAATTCACAGATGAACGACTCCTATTACCAAAACAGAATATTTTAGTGTCAAAAGAAAGGTTGATATTGGCACAAAGGAGAACCTCACCTTTGAACTTTGTCTTGGCTTTGGGTTGATAGATGATAACGGCAAACAAAAATCTTCGTTTGCTTTCTCGCTAGTATGTAAAGCTTTTACGCTTGACGAGTCAGCTGGATTGTTAGCCTTTTCTTCACTTTTAAAAATTGTTTCATCAGGCGACATTTCTCGCTGGACCATTACGTCTGAAGATTCTTCATTTCTTCTGTTCACATTTACAGGACATGTAACTGTTGCTGACACCGGCTGAACCTTTACTATCGTCAATTCATCAGCTGCACTTTCATTCCTTTCCTCCAAATATTTCTCATCACTTATTGATGATTGCTTTCCATCGTCATCAACCATAGCAAAATCATCTAGATAAGCTTCTGGCTCAGCTCTTTTCATCGCTTTCTTTGAACGTTGCGGCTTTGGGATGCCTTTGCGGTTCCAACCATTCGGTGGTTGGGCCACTTTTAGCCGATCGAGACCCATTTCCTTCCAATGAACACGACGCTGGTGATTCGTCAGGTAGTCTGGTTTGTTAAAACTATGGCAGCACAGTTCGCACTGAAACCGCCGACCCCTCAAGTTCTCGTGTGAAGCAAGCTTCGATCGATCCTCAAACGCTCGATCACAGTGTTCACACTTGTACGGTAGCTTTTCTTTCGTGTGCGACTTTCGGTGCTTTAGCATCGCGTACACACTATCAAATCCAACACCACACTCTGGACACACTCGCTTCTGGTGGTTACGCAAATGTAGTCTCAAACTCTTCAGATGCTTGTAGGTCATGCCGCACAGATTGCACACATTAAGCCGTTCGTTCGTATGCACCTGCTTTCGATGCTGCTTCACTATCGAACTCGTAGCAAACACCTTCAGACAAACCGGACATTTTGCTCCTTCGTTCGTGTGACGAAAGATGTGGCAGTTTAGCGCTGTTTGGCCACGGAATGTTTTCGGACAATAGGAACACTTGTACGGCTTCTCGCCGGTGTGTAGTCGAAGGTGGCACTTAAGGGTGCTTTTGTGCAAAAATCTACGATGGCACATCTCACACTCATGCTGCTTAATACCGTAGTGGATTTGTTCGTGCTGGCGAAGTGTTGCCTTGAATTTAAACGTTTTACCACAAAACTCGCAGGAAATGGCGCTTTTGCTTTCATTCTGTAAGGAACAAAAGAAACAACAACAAACACAAATAGGCCAGTCTGCTAGCAGAAAGGAATTTTCGAAGGTACATACTTTGACGGCGGATCGTGCCACTTCTAGACAAACGTTTTCGTCAGGTTTTTCCGAGGTAGATTGCATGGTGCTGCTACAGATTTTCCCGAAAAGCGGCACGGCAGTGTGTATTTTCACGCATTGTTTACAATAACTTTCGATGATATCGCAGTAAACGTCGCCGCGCCACTGTCAATATCAAAACATCGTCTCGGCTGTCTGTCAAAATCTTTCGTCTTTGCAAGCGCTGTTCGCTACTTTGGCATCGCGTAAACAAACCCTAGCGAATCGGAAAGGCCAAAACGTTCGGAAAGGATTCTCTCGGCGTATTTTATCATCCGCACCAAACATCAAACAATTCCAATGGAGAGGGACACCAAGACTTCTGCGGCAGACAATGGTCGAAAACCAGCCGGAAACAATCTGCAATCGTTACCCACCAGGCAGTATTTGGACCAGACGGTAACTCCGATCCTGCTGCAGGGATTGAAACTGCTGGCCAAAGAAAGACCTCAGGATCCCGTGCAATATTTAGCGAACTTTCTCATGGAAAACCGGAACCGCGTTGAGAAAAGCAATGGAGGCAGCACGGAAGATGCACAATAAATAGATTTTGTATAAGCTACGGAGGAAAAGCTCTTGTTGTTGATGAATAGTTGAAAGAAACGGTTGAAGATAGGCAAGGGAAGAGTGAAATCGAGCTTGAAAGATATTTGTCGACGAATCGACCAACATACACACACACCGTCGGCTGTCAGATGATTGCTTCTGTCAATCTACAAAAGGAAGGCTGGTGTGAAATTGTGTTTTCGCACGCCAAATTTTCCCCCTGTGTAGTGAAAACCATAGATCGCGCATAAAAAGGGCCTTTTACTGCTGCTGCAACGATGGCCGAACTGCTGATTGATCCGAACATTCGTGGCTGGGTGTTTCTGCCCATCGTTGTAATCACCTTTCTGGTAGGAATCATCCGGCACTACTTTTCGATCCTGATATCGTCTCAGAAGAAGGTAGAACTCACGCAGATTCAGGACAGTCAAGCGATGATCCGGGCCCGGCTACTGCGCGAAAATGGCAAATACCTAACGCAGCAATCGTTCGCAATGCGTAGACACTACTTCAACAACGAGGATACGGGCTACTTCAAGACACAGAAACGGGCACCACCGAGCCCGAATTCGACCGCGATGCTGTCGGATCTGGTGAAGGGCAATTTCATCAACGTGCTGCCCATGATTGTTATTGGAGGATGGATTAACTGGATGTTTTCCGGCTTTGTCACGACGAAGGTTCCATTTCCACTGACGCTGCGCTTTAAGCCGATGTTGCAGAGAGGCATTGAGCTAGCATCGCTTGATGCTGCCTGGGTATCGTCCGCATCGTGGTACTTCCTGAACGTTTTCGGTCTGAGAAGTATCTACACGCTAGTGCTGGGTGAAAATAATGGTAAGTCTAGACAAAGCGGAACATGTTTGCCGGTAATCCTAATTGTCCCTTTCCTGGTTTTATGTAGCGGCTGATCAAACGCAATCGATGCAGGACCAGATGTCTGGTGCCGCCGTAGCAATGCCCCAAGATCCCAAGGCTGCTTTTAAGGCGGAATGGGAAGCGCTGCAGATAACGGAGTATCAGAACGTGCTGGCCAATATAGAGAATGAGCTGCTGGCTAGTAACAGCTTCGCCGGTGACCAGTCGAGCCAAACCACACCATTCCTACAATCTAGTCGTAGTGAGGACGGATCAGCGCTTCGGAATTAAGGCGTTAGGGAGGGTCGGTAGCAAATAGATTACAACGGTAGCCAGGTTGTTTTTGATCGAGACGTGTCGGTAAAGAAGCAAAAACAATAGGTTCAGGGGTTTTCATGTGTAACAGAACAAAGTAGAAGAATTATTACAACTACGGTGGATGACGGCTCAAAGGCGGCAGACGATACGACAAGAACAGGACGCTTATAACAACGGTGGCACATGATATTACGATGGAAACGTAAAACACACAGCTACTAAAGCGGGGTTTATGCTTTCACTGGCGTATCATTTGCCACCATTGTTATAAGCCTACTGTTAAGCTGCCATCCACAGGAATTGTAATAAGAGTCGCCTGCTTTGTTCTATAACATATGGAAAAGCCTGCAAGCATTCGCATGCCGTTGAATTTTCCTTATAAAGATCATGCATAAGGGTACCGGAAGCCTAGTGGTGTTCCAGAGGAGACCATAGTCGTGGTCATCATAAGCGAGTAACGAGTTGGTAGTTAAATGAATTATTTAAAACATCTACGCAATATATCTTTTGCCAGTAGTAACCGCTTGGTTAAAGCAATGCAGACGGTGGAAGAAGAAAGCAAATAAATTGTAAAAAAAAAATTGTTGCTCTCTCATTGTCCTGTAGACCTCTCAATTCGGATGTAGAATAACGAACTGTCCTCTGCAGCAAACACATTTTTGTAAATGTTTATTACGTGTCCTGTGGCCCTTAGCTGCGCGATTCGTCCATACCGAGCGTATCTAGGAGTGTGTAGGTGAGTGATTAGGATGTGTATTTTGCTGTTGGACAATAACACACCGACTTTCCTAAACTAACTAAATTGGCTGTCGTTCCCACAAGATCGCACACATTCATGGAAGATCATGTTGGCTTGTAGCGGGTTTTAGGTTCAAGGTTGCAAACGTCGGGTATTGTACTCACCCGTCCCCTAAACCTATATTTTTATACTATATTTGCCACGATTTTGGAAAATACTTTTTTTTACACAACCTTTTCGTTTACCTCAGCTGCAGCTTTAGATGAAATTGGCTAACCTGTATGTTTCGTGCTTAGTGCGTATGATCGGAATATCGTGGTTGCGGAATTGGTTGGCCGACGAATGAAATAGAAGCATCATTTTAAATTCCTCTTTTATTACGCTTTAGTTACACTGTTTCACAAAATCACAACTACCATCTTCTTCATTACGACGAGACACACACACTCGCGCGGACACGAAGGATTGCTTTATGTTAAGGATGTTTGTTGTTGATCCTGGCCTTGGTTTTTGTTTGTTGTGTGTGATCGTGACTGGAAAGTCATTTCTACTGGGCAAACACATAGCTTTTACATAGTGCGTGTGTGCTTTTTTTCGTGGGGAAAGGAAAATTATTCTAGGAAACAACACACTTGAGAGTAATTTGTAAGTTTTTTTGTTTAGTTGTTGCTGTATAGTTTAAGATTGCGATAAGAAAAAGCCATACGTGATCAGTCCCCGACGCTTAACATCCGAACGCGAACAAATAGTATAGTAAACATGCTTGGCTTAAGATATGATGAGGATATGAAGATGATGAGAGTATGCTCACTATGTATTACTACTGCTACATGCCGCTTCTGTTGAATAATGATGAATGCGAGCAAACACAGGATATGAAACATCTGCCACAGGTAAGTGTTTTCAGTAAGAATATCCAAACTAAATCAACACTAATTTTGCCAGTGTATTATAGGTGCAATTTTGCTACACGCATGGCGCTCTCTCTCTCTAATATGCCGCCACTATGTCTGACACAGTGGTGCAAGTTGTGAATATTGTTTTTCTTCCAAATGCTAATCACACGCATCACTCAAAAGCATGTGTGTCCCCTGCGGATTTTTGTTTGTTTGTTTTGGAATATATTTTCGGTTTCACTATTCTAATACTCTGGCTGGCGCTCGTCTCCCTGCTATGCTCTCTGTTTATCACTGTCTTTACGATCTTTTTCCTTTTTTGTTTTTTTGCTACCACCCTCACTACTCAAATACGTGATCTCTGCTCAATATACTCTCAACTGAACATCTTTTTTGTAGTCTCTATCAACATTTTTACAATCCTTGTCGTAGTGTAATACTTCCATGTTTCATCGTTGATTGAGCAATCAGTTTTAGTAGTTGCAGTAATTAGTATAAGCCAAAGAGAGTATGCGGGTGTGTGTATGCTGTTCTGTTCTGTGTTTTGAGAGCTTTTCTGGTAAAATAGTACACATTTGAATGAAACTAAGAAACTCGCGTGAGTGTTACTGGTACAAGAACAAACCATTAGGACGCTTGGATATTTCGTTATTTCCATCAACTTGTGATGCATCTTCCGGGAAGGTCTTGTGATAATATTCTGGCAGTGTAACATTAAAAGGTGTCGGAACATGCTTTCGGTTTTCTTTTTGTATTGTGTTCTTCGAAGGATTAAAACTCGAGCGTGAGAATCTTACCATAAAAAAAGTGTTTTTTGTCTTAACAACCTTAGTGAACTAAATGCTAGAATGTAAATCTAAATCAAATACAAAAAATAAACGATTACGTTCTCGCTACTTTTAAACTTACATCATAATTTGTATTCTGTTCCTTCACATTACATTAACGATCATAGGACGATCGTATTTTCTCCTATTGTTTGACCTTTTTTTGTAGTTTAGAGTTTTAGATTGGGTTTTCTCTTGTGTTGTCTTGTCCTTCAGAATTTGTTTGCATTCATCCTTGCCTCCCCCATTCCCGTACATCGTGGTTACATCCTCTATGTGTTACTTGTTGTTTAAAGTATTCTTTGGAGAAAAATTAAATCTTTCTCTTCACCCACTCTATACCCTATCGCCCTATCGTTTGCTTCTGCGCGCTTTGAAGTTTGCTTTCGTAGTCTATTGATGCTAGTGCAGCTGTTGTAGTGTGTTGTGTATTACATCATATTGTGATGTCGGTCGCCGACTTGTTTGTGTTTTTTTTTACTGTAAAAACGAAATACTTGTTCCATGCATTTTTTTTTTACTGTTTTGCGCACTTTCGATACGATATGGAAAACCAAAAAGGTTGGAGTTGCTGGTGATGTGAGGCCTAAAAAGCCCTCACACATTAGTAAAGCTTAGATCGGTCTGACCAACAGCTCTCCGCGGAGGGGAATCACAGGAACAGATCAATGGGACTCCAGATATGGGAGAGAATCTCTCGGTTTTGTGCCTTGGTAGCATCAACAGCATTGGTTAGGGTGTATTGTGACGTCGTTAAATGATAATACATTAAATTAATTTAAACGCTACAATTAAACTGAAATAACCAGTCCAGCTCAGAGAGTTTTGGCCCTATCCAAAAGATCGCTAATGAATTTCTGGAACGAAATATTGATCATGTATGGTATTAGTATGGGAAATTGCAGTGGCACGAGAAGTAGCTTCAACAGAAGATTAGATAATTAGAAGGGACAAAGTAATGCAAACTTCGCTCGAAACATCGTAAGGCGAACCCGTCCAGTTCAAATGAAAAGTAACGAGGAAAACAACTTACCGATATGTCTTGTGGTGGTCGTTTGCATGCGGAAAGCAGACTCTGTAAGATAGAAAGGCAAACGGATATGTAAATTAATTATGAGTCGAAAAAACCGAGCCCGCACGGTGGTGCAGCGCAGCACGTCTGGTTTGTGGTTGGGACGGTAAGAGATTGTGCAATTAATTAGTTCACTGAATTAGTGAATCTGTTACGATAGACGTTTCAAGATAGGCGGCAGCCTTCACAAGCCCATATTCGTCGAAATTTATGGCGGGCCAATATTTTGCGGGCGCACTCTCTCAGACATTAGAGAATGCCCACGAATTGCTTAATATTGACTGATACTGAATGAAATCGGGGCAATGATTCAATAGTGGATGTTTTATATTATTAATGTGAAACCATTTTGCACAGACTCGGATCAAATCTACTCTACCTTCCTGAAGCGATCAAAACCGCCTCTTCAAAGCAAGCACTTTTTTTACACTGCCATATACTCTAATTGTGGGCAGAAGTTGTTGCCAAGTTCCGTATCTCTTTGTGCTAGCCATTTTTAACACAAACAAAAAAAAAAACAAAAATCAATAATTTAAAACTCCCAGCACTTTGACCATTGAATCGGATTTTACAAGCACAAAAAAAACAGACAGGTTGACGTAGTAGGAATGTCTCATACTTTTTTCTCGCCCGATCAGCGACTTTTTATGGGATTTTCTTCGATCTCTATACCACCGATGATACTACCCGCCCATCATTTCAACGATCGATGAATGTTTTTAACCGGTAGCACAAAATCCGATTGTTACGATATGGGATTTAAAAATATAATCTTCGCGAGCTCAGCACAGAAGCTGCGATGCGAACGATCCCGTTTTCCAATGAAAAGAAGAATTATTTTTGGACCTTTGCACACACACCTATCCATGATGAGGCCTTATACTTACGAACAAATGCGATCTTCTTATGTCATCGGTGTCCATGTCTAGAATCTCGTCGATGTCCACGTCGATTGCTTCTGTCTGCGCTCGACCAGACGCGAATACGGCAGTGGGTGAAAGGCGAACCGGAAAAGAAGAACAAAAGTGAAACGTATTAATTAACCGTCGTTGTGGAAATATGCGAGCCGAGGCGGCGGCGGCGACTTACGGGAGGATCGAACAGTTTCTGTAGCTCGTCGTACAGCCACATCTCCACCGCTAGCCGCTTCCGGATCAGACTCATCTGGTGCGATCCGTACTTGGCTGTGAGGAACTTCTCGCGGCGCTCCTTGACCTCGCCCTTCTCGGTGAAGTTGACGCGCAGCCCAGTGCGGCCGGGGGATCGCTCGCAATCGTTCATGGTTTCAACGCCACACTGCATGATCTGTCGATCGCTTGCAAACGTTTGCAGAGACAGAAGCGGGCCGGGGGTCTTCTTTCCAATAGCCCTCCCGAAGGTGATGAGAGATCGTCCGCCAAGAAATTGACGAACTTGGAAAGTTTCTTTCTATCTGCTTGCTCTTTTCTTTCTAGCTGTTCACCGCGCGGTACTCTGCCGTGAGGCAACTGCAAAATGGACGGAAGAAAAGAACGTGGGATTTAATAAATTAATAACACTAAGCGTTAAATTGATAGCTCAGAGATGGTGCGTGATGCGCGCTTCGTTGTCACGTTTCTTTTATTTCTTTTTGGGGTGGGCCTCTCCTGGCTAGTTTCAAACACAACACAAGCGAGACACGACGGGACTAATGTAATTAAGCCTTATTTATCATGTCCCTACTTAAGCCGCCATCGTTTTGGCGGCAGATTTTTTAAACAAACGCACCGAAATTGACCACCGCCAGTGGTCGGTGTCTCTCGATTGAACCGATCGGTCGGATCATCATTAGACTATCACGAGGTGCTTAGGTCGCACACGATTGACTGATCGAAACAACGACTCGAAAAGGTGTGAAGCAATGTGATCGTCAGGCTTTTTAGATGCCAGCTGTTATAACTATTTCGGGACATAAGAGAGCTTTGTTCCCGTTCCATTTCAACGCGATCTCGGGATTTCATCATTGCGACAGCAGAACAGGCCCACTACATAAGATGCGTGATAACACACCAGTTCTCCATTAAAGTAGCAGTGTATGGTAAGCGAGAGAGTGTGTGAATCACATGCCTGATTGGGTAAAAAGTGCTCGATATGCTATTTATAGGGCAGCAAGTGTTTCCGTTACGTATTGATTTACACAGTTCTCTGCTTATCAATCTCGCTCGGTTCGGTGGGATGGTATTTCATAAATTTAAGAAGTTGTCAGCTGCCCCACAGAGCTTATCAAAACTTGCATGATTGCTTATATTGCTGAAAGATATGTACTTGTTTATGGTTGAGGCACATGAAATGCGCCACATACGAGTCAAATGACTCTGCAAGAAAACGTATAGAAATGCATTGAGTCACTCCCTGGAAATGCGTAAATGATGGCTGACAATCGAATTATAATGCCGGAAGCTTCTGCGGTGATGTCTATACAAATGATTTGCAATGTTTGGACATATTTTCCGAGATTGTACAGAGGCAACATTCAATCTAATAAGCTCCATTTCAAATTATGCTCTAGTCTATGCTATGTATATTCGACAGTGAGCGCTGCTGTTTTTCACTGCCGTTTTCACTAAGCGTGATGATTGAAATAAATTTATCTACCTTTCAGCGGACGTCATTAGAACAACTGTAGAACCGTGCTTCTGTGAATACGAGACGGTGTTCCATGGAGGGTCAGGTGAAAATTAACGTATGGCTGAAAATGAACACCTCCAAACGCTATGTTCAGTGTGTTCATTGTGCACAAAACATCATCATCATCATCATCATTTTCGAACCGTACCGGGAAACAATATTTTATGTCTCTGCCCTAATGCATCCGCGCAACCGTGTCTCCTCTTCTTACCGGAAGTGGGCTATGAAGCCCATACAGTTCGCTCAATCAACATGTAATCACGTATGTTCGCTGCTGCTCCATTACCAAACACAGCCTTTCTCCGCATGAATCCATCATCAGAACAATAAGCTGCAACACTACGCCACAAACCCACTTCCTAGTCGGGCTATTAGGACTTCCATTACGTCGCAACATTTTGACGAGAGACTTTGCACTGTGGCTGTGGGTGCCGGAGAAAGAAACCGGGCCGAGAGATATGTTTGCTTTTTATTTTGCAATCATTACCCTCCCGTCCCTTGTTGCCAATGCGGAAGGAAAAGCTGTTTGATTGTTTGATGCCTCCCAGTGCAGCATATTCTTCTGCAACGTTGGCTGTAGTGAAGCAGTAGTGACGAGCTAAAATGTGGAACAACAACGTCGGGATGTCATCCGTCCATTCTATGGTGGCACCCTGTCTCCAATCGCAACGGAGACCTGGCGGCGACTTGGAACATTGTCTCCCGTAGATCAAATATCACACACGCACACTCTATGCCATCTCTTTCTCTCGTCCAGCTTCCTTTATTCACTATAATAATGATCGATATTTTATTATAATCAAACCACTGAGCATTCCGAGCAACGCTCATTGCAAACACAGCTTCAAGTGGTTGTATTTTGCATGCAAATTGCTATTTGCTTAGACTCAGGCTCGCTCGCTGTGCCTATCCATTCTTAGTTCCAAGAGTACGCCGGGTTGGGTTGGTCAGTGCTGCTCTGCTTTCCCTCCGCTTTTGGTGTACAACCTCTCCATTTATGCTGCTTTTTACCGTTTCTGCAGGTAATGTTCTGTTTTCCACCTTTCTGGATTGTAGTTCCGACACACAAACCTGCTGTTGTTCCTTATTCCATAGCAAAATAATAGATGACCGAGCAGAGAAGAGCCATGGTCTCGGGATGAGACTTGACAGTGAGGTTCTCTCGTACCTTTGCTCTATTTTCATTAGCAAAGGCACGATTGGTGATGTGTTGCATCAAGGTGGCACTACACCCTTTTATCGGATTAGGAACTGTAACATGTGAATGTCCCTCGCCAGAAGTCCTCTATGTTGGTGGTAATGGGTGTGTAGATTGTGCTATGTAAATTCACTGCTTCCATTGTATGCAAAAGCGGCGACTTCTTTGAAACTGATGATGAACTCACGAGACTTCCCCTCAGTCCGCAATTCATTGTCCTCTCGTACAAAGTAATGTAACTGTACCACCTGTACCACGCGCTGCTTTCACGACCAGCTTCATTTACATTCGGAACAACAGGAACAAACAACGGATAGCGAGCATAAAAAAGAAATACAATCAAATACAATGTTCCATTTTATAGACTCTTAGACCAACAGTTAATCTAGTAAAGTATTCACTTTAAAACCTTGTTTTCATTTCAATATCATTTACGTCATTTCAGTGTTACCGTATTTCGACATCTCTTGGCTGGAAAACGAGGTCCAGACATCCCTTTCATCTGCACATTTTGACTGATGTGCGCATTTAGATCGTTAATCGTGCTCCACCGCGATGTACCCAAAACGGATGCTGACGTAAACGGGCGGTTGATGGGAATGTGCATCCTCTCCCCCAAACTGCATTGCAGCAGTGCATCTCATCTTGCGTTCGAAAACATTTGTTTTCCATCAACGTCAACGTCGTGACGATCACAAGCACGCGACACCGATACCCAATGACATTGGATTAATTATTTTCAGTTATAGCAGAAGAGATTTCACGTAAGAATTGGAACCGCTCGATAAGAGCGGCACGAGAGCGATGTTAATATTGGCCAAACAAATTTATCAGCAGTACAGCATTTTCCAGCATTAACCAGTATCAAGTTCTGCGGTTGTTAGTATGCGTGCGCATCCTTTTTGGTGAACATCCCACCCCGATCCCTTCACCCCCGCCAATTTATTGTGGAAAAACTGCAAAAAGTGTTTTTGTGGGATGGGGGTAAAGTGTTCCATAGAAGCGCGGTCTAACGACGCATCCAACGGTATGCGAAACGCTCCGATCGGATCAAAATTGAGCGAGTTATCGTTGATTTTCTACAGGGAATGCTGGTGGCGACATTTTCCGGGAGTTTCTGGGACTGCACCAGACCGTAAAAAATCGCCAATAACTCGCTCGGTTTTGATCCGATTGGGACATTCCGCATATCGTTAGATGCGTCTTTGAGTCACGCATCTTTCAGTGCCGATTCATAGGCCTCTCGCCCAGTTGTTATGCGAAAAAGGGGTTTTTCTGCGGAAAATCGGCAATATCACGCTCAGCTGTGATCCGATCGAAGCGTTCCGTATATCGTTGCATTCGTCTTTGGAGGCTAAGGGGGGAAAGATTGTTTTGCTAGTGGAATTTTTAGAGATTTTTTTGGACCCCTTTAGCCCCTGGAAAATCGACGAAACTCGCTCAGTTTTGGTTTTGGTTCCTCCATGATATTTTGTTTGCTTGATACCAGGGGCGGGAGGGGTACCATTGACAAACTGAACCGAGCCCTCTGTAGTTCTGCAAGGCGGGAATTGGAAGTTTGGTCCATCTAAAACGGATCTTGCCATCTTAGACGAAAGGGGTATTCTCTAGCCTGCAAGGCCCCTTGGCGACCGCCACCTCCGCCCATAGGTTAAACCGCCGCTGATCTTAGCCGCATAATTCGATCAACATAACCAGCTCAGTTGCACAGACCGAGCTTCACCGCTCTTGTAACAACAAGCAAGGGAATCGTGCGTAACGACCGTCGAGTTAATTGAATGTGAAATGAGCGCCCATTTGGCGGCAAACCAACCATGATGGACAGTCGTTCCACTCACTCACTCTCCCATGATGGACAGGGAGCCCAACCTGGTCCGTAGCAAAAGGGATTTTCTACTGTCTAACAAAAAAAGAATAACCTGCACGTATACACTCCGAACGAATGGTTTATTCGCAGTGAATTCACATTCAAAAACGGCTACAGTGCAATACCTTTGTTGGCAAATGCACCTCCTTCCTCAAGTAGTCACGAAAAGTGCGCCAACTTGCGAGGTTTCTTCAAAGGTAAATTATTAATATAATTCCTTCGCAAGTGTCGAGGAGGAGGAGGTGTGCCGTAGAACACAGTGTCAAATAATTTCTGATCCAATTAAGAGCGGGGACGGCACAAATCACAGTCTTCAAGCAACTCTAGAAGGGAAAACGAATGATCTGGTGCAAATAGTTTAACGCACCAGTCCTGGAAAGTGATCTGTGCCTATTGCCCTTCCGCATTAGCTTGGTAAGTGACGTCGTTGGTGTGCGTGCAGTAAAAGTTTGTGAAATTGTAATTAAAAATAAATTATTGATACACTTTAATATGCAGCTGCCAATCACGACAGGAAGCTAGACAGTAGCTCTGCTCGATGAAAACTAAATTATTCTTCACATGCTGTAGAGAGGAGTTGTTCTAAGAACAAATACGAGTATTCGCGTGATCGGGACAATAATTGAAATCAGAATTACTACCGGTGTTTCACCAAAGTTTCTCCCGCCAAAAACGGCCAATGTCTAGAATTTGATAAATCACTCTCCGCAACACTGAATCATCGTCACAACTCACCGATTGGGAGCCATTAAAGTGTAAACTTTTCCAATTCCATGCTACCCCCCACGGCTCCCAAGCAAGAGCAACAATAAATATCGCAACGATAAGAGGGAAATGTGTTCTGTCTAGTGAGAGTAACAATCGGAAAGTAAAATATATCCAACACGCAACTCGCCTGCAAACAGAATTGAGTGTTGGTTGAAAATCTACATAAGGAAAGAACGCCAAAACACGTGCAGAGATCAAGCTGGAGTCAGGGTCAGACAGACAGAACAAAACGAGGTTGCACATTTTTAATACACAACTTTCCATGGCCCGACGAGAGGAACGGAAGCTCTTTATGGCCATAGACCGTCCATAAACCATTGTCTGAATAAAAAAAAAAACGACTTGCCCAAAGAGGAACGCGGTACAGCGCAACCCATTCAGTACAGACCTCTTTTAATGAAGTATAATTAGACGACTTTTTGTGCTATCCCTCGCGCTAGTTCCGGCTCTTCCGGTGTGCGCGCGCCCATAGACTTGACAATATTTAATTGGATCATAACGCACCGCGCTATAAAATCACAAAATTAATCTTTGAAGAGTGACATAACATACATTAAGTAAGCTCACAGTAAGCTTTAGAACAAACTCCAAGAATCTAACACTGTGGAAGATGGTGATGGATTAATGCTCTTAAAATAACTAGAGAATTGAGCTTGAAGAGAGGCCTCATCTATTACGCATAACTTGCCAAAAAAGAAAAAAAAAACAAAACGCTACCACATAAAAGTTGAGATGAGCAAAGTTTCGTTCAGGGAAATGGTTTATGGTAAAGCAAATAAACGTGTACTTGCGCGTGTAAAGTTGTTTCCAAGAATTATCCAGTTTATCTTCAGCCGGAAATTGAGGTTTTGCCTCGTTTCCTTTAGCAACAAGTATTCAAAGTTTATTTTTGGTTTAAAAAAGATTCAAACAAATCAGCTTTGAGATGTAACGAATCTCGTTACAGCAGTATCCAACTCTTCGGGCGACCGAAAAGGCACACCATTTTGGGAAGCACCGTTCCAGACAATGCTAATTGAATCGTATTAAGTTCTGCTGTTGGACAGAAACCGTTCAACAGCTGACGCTCAGGTACGCTCAAGTATCGTCTCCTTGTCAATATGTAAAGACGTGCCAGAATGTCGGTGCGAACGCTGGACAGAGAGAATGATGTCACCTACTAACAACGCTCGCGTGACGACCTGAAACGTGAAACCCTGGCCCAGAGAGCCACCAGGAGCCTTTCCGTCTGTCATGCTTTCCGTAGGGTCCCTCTTACTAAAGCACAAACACACACAGAGACACACAGAGACACACAGAGCGAGTGAAGTGGACCTCGTTTCTTTTTTATCCCATCACGATCAATGGGGCTTGCGGTCTCCGGGAGTAAACCGGTTATGGAAGTCTCATCAGATCTTGCTGGTGGCGATCGGACGATTGGTGAACTCCCAGCTGGCCCAATGAGGAATCAACGACATTCGCGAGCCCTCCGTGGTACGCGACTTGTGTCCTAATTGGCAAAAAAACAGCACCGCAATGTTTGGTTACGTCAGTCAGCCACAGCGTTTATAGCTTCACCTGTACTTGAACTATATTTTCCCTCTCGGAAGTTGCAATGAGTGTGTGACTACATCTTCAATTGATTCGATTAATCGTTATGCAGCATGGTTTGGCGTGCACAAAAGCAGGAAGAAAACTATTTTACTAATACCACTCGTAGTTTTTTCGTGGACAGATCGTGTGGTACATTATAGCACAATTGCGTGTGGCAAATTTATTGCATCACGCAGCCAAGGTACCACGCCAAAGCACCAAGGGAGGGATATGAAATAAAATCGCGCCAAACCAGGTTTCAATGCGCCATTTTCACACTACGCTAACGATATCAGTTTCTTGTCGTACCGTTTTCTATGTTGAGCAAAGCCTGCAAACCAGTAACGAGTAAATATTTAACTCTCACTGGTCAGTGATAATTAATGTTACAAAAGCTTGGTCGCTTTTAGCGCTCTACCGCGGTTAACGAGTGTCACGAGAGTGTCTGCGATGTTTCATACCAGGATTACAAACGTTCGGCATTTGAGTTTTCACGATATTTACTTACATTTTTGTCACCCGAATTTAATCCAATTCGAGAATTAATGGGTTAATGGAGTTGTGCATTTGCCAGCACAGAAAATATTGACATTATAGTTCTAAGAGTTTAGCTGAAATAACATTAAAACTGACCAAAGGTAATAGGGAATTTCTTTGGCACTACAGCCTCAGGAGTTTTTGATCTTGTTGTGTCTTTGGGTTTCGGGTGTCCGAGTTGTTTATATTATCATTGAACTTTAAGACACAAACGATTAATACAATAATTTATTAAACCTATTAAAGTAACACACGCACCACACGCAACACACCGAACGCTTGGCTATCTCCTAACTGAGTGTCTCCCGAATTCCTCTCTCGCTGGTTGCTTATAGAATGCGCGCTGACCCGATCCTGCGGTCAGCGCCCTAAGACACTCACTCACGCACCTGACAATTGCTTGCCCAAAGCTAAACACTCTCTGGTCATCAGATTGCACCATAACAGATCTACAATTTCTAACTCCCTTCGACTTAATTTAATCCTTATGTGCGATGGAACAGTCTGGATGTGAACTGTACTTTATCCTAAAATATAACAAATCACATCCACCTACTGCATTGTCTTCTACTTCAGAACCCACAAACTGGTTCCAGCATGTCCGGAGCTTTGTTAGAAGTATAAGTCTCCCAAGAACAGGCAGGCACATGATCCATCAGGATGTAATGTCTAGTCGAAGCACAGTAGAAAAAATCACTCACATTTGCTACAAAGCTTAGTAACGTGGCCGTCATGCGGTAAGCCATAAATAATGCTGTAAACCTCCATCATGTCATTTCGGAAGATTCTTTCGCTCCATTCAAAGCTAGTTATCCTTCCTCTGTGTGTATGCCATAGACATAAAAAAGACACACAGTAGCCAGCCACTGCGAGATCATGGACGACTTTGCAATTAGCTAGCGAGTGAACAAATGAGCCTTCACATCGTTCTTGTCCAACCCGGGACAAGGTTAACAATTCGGAGCTCAAACATATCTTAAAACGCAGTCCATCATGTTGATATCCAAGATGTTGTACGTCGGAACCTTGAATCGCGGGATCAATAACGTATAAAGTGTGTGCAAATTATAGACGAGATGTCGTTATTGTCACAAACATTTATCACCACCCATACCGTAAATGAGAGAATCCCCATGCCGTGCATCATAAGTTTCACCAGAGCATTATTAAATACGATTTACAACACAAAACAGGCGTACAAATAATCGTCTCACCGTGGTGCTGCCACACCAAGGCATGCTCCAGTGAAATGGTATTTTAAACAAAACATAAACAATCCTAACGGTACACTGAAGCTCTCCTCCAGTTTGTCCAGATTTTGTCGGTCCTTGGGTCCGGTGGTGGTGCGCTTTTGTAAACAAACTCTCATGCCAAACAAATGAACCGGTCGGTCCACGCAGTTTGTTTCTCACCACACAACACTCCACATGGTTGGTGGAAACACACAAAACTGCACACGAATGCATTTCACAACCTTTATTATACAGACCTTCGATGACCTTTTCAGCATCCCATTGCAATACTGCAACCGTTTAACATCCGCCACAAGGCGTACAATCGCAGTCATTCACCGCACATTTTTTTCTGTTTGCTCTCTACCGATAAAGCAATCTTTTAGCATAAACAGAGCAATTGCAACTCGTGATAGTGAAAAGCATTTGTATGCTGTGAGAAACGACCCTGTCTTAAGCGAACTTCTCCTTTCTTTAAAGGTTTGTGAGAACTTTTCCCAGCATTAGCTGTGGAACACGGTTGGAAGTGAAATTTTCTGCCACTCACAATAATTATAGGTTTGAAGTGCTGTTTACTGTAATGGACCTGGGACTCTACTATTCGAGAGCCTTCAATACAGCAACAATCCGACTTCTAATTTAACCAGAAATACCGTGCAAATACCAGCATACCGTACACTAGATTTTGTTTATTTAAGTATCAACTGATAAGAGTTCCAAATCCAAATGCCATAGCGATTGGTATGGATTTTTTATAGCAGCTTATCGCAGCAGACCCCACACTTCAGCAAAGCTTATCTGATTTTTTAATTTATCAATAAAATAATTAATTGCTCTTGAGGTTGATCATGCTTTTATGCGGCAAAGTGCCAACCAGTAAAACAAGAGCTTTGTTTCTTGGCATATCCATTAGAATCTGGCCATTGTGACCTAATTTTCAGAGTATATCAAAGGTTGCAAAGTGTTCCATTTTTGACCGGAAAAACTCGGCTCAAGTCTTTCGTTTGAAGGTTATCCCGTAGTGCCAGAAAATGAAGCGTTCTGACCTTCCCTCACACATGACTAATCTAATCCGACTTGACACTTCCTCCCAACTCCTTCGCATTCTTGAGAAACGTAATTTGCTAAATAAAAGAACATTCAAAGACGATGTACACCTCTTACATGGAACTCTTAGTACAAATGAGCATTAGAGAATTACTTCCACCTAAGCATGATGCCCACACGTACGGCACGGCATTACAAGTTATAGACATGATAGAAGATTTATGGAACGCATGTCGCATGCCCTTTCTCCCACAACAAAAACCGGCACTGATAAGATAGATGAGCGTGAATTAATAATCCAGTAATGCTCTACGACGTGCTGTTGCTGAGCTTATCAAAAAGCGTTTGGCTCGGAATGCTTCGCTAGAATCACACGTCCAGAGTTATCTCATTGTGACGTACGACAACACTTAAACTATCCAATCTTATCGAAGCAAACCCCAAATATACGATTTTATCATTTACGGAACTGGAAGGCCAGCAGTAATAAATTGGATTTAGGCACTCACAGGAGTTGCGGACTGTTGCAATCAAAACTGTTATCTTTCAGTTGATGTTTCATACCATTTTCATAGTAGGATTGTTGTGCTACGATGTATTGTTTGTCGTACTATGAGATTAAAAATTGTATAAGGTAGCTTACCGTTGCGATACTACGTTCGGCAGTCAGCAATTTCCACAATTTTCTTCGAAGCTATCCTGTAAAAATGAAACAAAAGAAGTATATTGAATAAAGATGTTTGTAGCTATTTTTTGTAAATGCATATAAGGACAGAAAATAAAGTTTTCCATAAAACATTGTGCAGAACTTTTTTATTCTACAGAAGATCATGTTTTACATGAACATTTTTACGAATTTTAGTTAAAAAAAGGCAACAAAAAAGGATTAATTCGATTCACTACATGTCGGGCTACCTTACGCTTCGTACTAATAGTGTTTAATCTGAGCATCGAGCTTGCCCCGCGAGTAGAGAAACAGAAGAGAGATTGAGTAGAAAACAAGGAACAATTATCAACGCAATCTGTGTGCTAGACGAATCGATTTAAATGAAAATCCAGTCCATTAACTTCCGCTGAACGAAACCGAGAAAGAATTCTGATTAAATTGGCTTGAACCAAGGGCACAGTTCCGTAAGAAACCTACGCAAAAGACTGACAGACAGACAGAGGTGCAATCGGTTCCATGTGTCCAACTGTTGCGAGGGTTTCACAGTGAGGTTTCTTCCGTTCAAACGACCTTCAATCAAGCTCAACTCCGCTCCTTTTTTGCTCCGTTTCTTTGGTCATCAAACCAAGTGTTACAGACACGACACGCATGCAATCGGTGGTTTTTGTTGGAAAATGAAGCAACATCTTGGAGTAATAAGCCACCGTAAAAGGCAATTTTATATTTGGGCTAATGGGGTTGCGTTAAGCAAAGCCTCCCAAAGGCTCCCCGGAATAAATGCAAGGGAAGGGAACATGTATTTTTACAATGCTGGAGAAGCATTCTCAACCATAACGATGCGCCCATAAGTGTGACACGCGCCACTCTTTCTCCAAAGGCTTCCTCCAGTCAGCAAAGAAAGCAGTACGAACGAGAGATGAGGCATGAGGCCGCATAATGACTTTCAGCCAAAATTTTGGGGTAGCCTTTTACGGATGGCATAAACCGAGAAAGGCCATATTACAACAAAGCACCAAGCAGTTAGCTATCGATATACGTATATGCATGCAATTTTCTTAAAATCGTCGTTCACTGCACACAGTGTTGTGTCGAGGTGTGTCATGAACACGAGGAAGTGTTTCATGATGGAGAAGGTTGGATGGTGTAGGAGAAAAGTCGCCACGCATCATGATTTCGAGATCGATTCGGAAAGATTACGTTACGTTGGCTACCGTTGCATCCTTTGTCCACAAGTGCCGCGGTGTTGTGATGGTTTAAACGGTCACAAGCTTCGCCAGCCCGCTGGAATAACTTTTCGCTTTCCGTACACATTCGACGCAACCTCGTGCGTTTCGTTCCATCTCACTGCCACTTCCGTCGTACGCGGAATGCGGCCACCGGAGAAGAGCTGGAGGTGACGACGCTAACGACACAATCTTCGCGTAGCGCACAAAAAGCCCTTGGTTGGGTGGTTACACAATCGCTTTAAAAAAACGTGGCGAGAAAAGAAGCATCAATGCCGAAATGAAAGATGCACATATTATAACCTTTTCTCGTAGAGCATCTTCTTGCGTAGGCAAATATTTTAATACTAACGATTGGAACAGCGATTCGGGGTTTCGCTTGTAAAGTACTGTTCATTTAGAATTTCGTCACTCTATGTTATGTATAGTAGAGCTGTATTGGAGCACCCTTCCCTTCGTATGGAATGGTTTTGGCATTATCGTCCTTGTTTCAGTTATTATTAACGACGGGGCTGCAACTTAGACAATTAATTGTGCACACCACACCCACCACTTAGCAAATTCAACTTAATCCGGGAAAAAAACAGGAACATTCCTTAAACACGCGTCTTCTACTTTTAAATATGTTTTGAAACGGTTTCGGAAACGTGGCAAAGCGTGGCTAGAATGGTTGAACAAAATCGTCGTTCTGGAACAATGTCAGCTGACTGAAACTGGAAGATGTTGAGAGCGTTACAGGCTAACAAACAAAGTTACAAGGCCTCAAATCAACCCTAACAGAACGTCTGAAGCATAATTACATCGCCAAACCACTTGCCCCAAAAATTGTATGACCAGGTTTCTAACGAGGAACGCGGGTTGCGTTCTTTTCGTCTTCTAAAAATTTCTCGTTTTGCAGCCTGTGATGAGTGACCGAATTCTAAATGAATGACACTTGTACTGTGTGCAACACATTCCTTTTAAATTTGCCGTGTCAACAATTTTAATGCAGGCTGACAAAAACCATTTCTTACCCACGCCTTGCCAGTGATCATCTCTACAAGCAACAGCAGCTAATGTACGAAAACCGACCACTGAACAAATGCGCCGCAAATGATGAATTTACAATTTTGTTCTAAAAATACTTCCCCAACAAACGCTCTTGATAGTTCGGTCTCAGAGGTGCATAATCTGAGTACAAAATGAAGAGAATTCGTGTGTGCAATCAAGCAGTTCAGAAACGTTTGATTTACAAAGACTGTAAGAAAATTGTGCTTCACTTTGGTGGCTTGAAATCGATAACATGCGAAGCAGTTTCTATTACTCACAGAAGAGCGCCAGGGGAGTAAATAACGCCCAAGGAAAAAACGGGGGCCATGAGACATGACGTTCCCGTGAGTCACGTTTTATTTTGGCAGCCATTGAAAAGAAAACCATCAATTTTTCACTTCGAACAAATGTATGGGGAAGTATATGTACGTTACGTTTCATGATCAGCCAGGAGAAGGTACAGCCAACAAACCTGACTGATTGTGTGCACATCTGCGTCTTTCGTGTAATGTCGGGCCACACGTCCCCAGGACAGCTGGGCCCTTTCTTTGTGGCGAAAGATGACTTATCATTATTAGTTACATTACTAGAACATTAGTGATTGCAAAGTTCGGATGTCAAGTCAAAACCGCTTACGCATCAGTCCCTGTTGAGGTTTAGCGGTTTTTTTTAATGTTGACCCATTTGTTTGCCCGTTCCCATTAAACTTTTATCAGGTAATGTAATGAAATTTCATTCATTCTTATCAGATAAACACTGAAACTAAAATGCTTCTTCTGATGTGGTTCACTCTTGACTCTTGACACACTACAGTTGCAACCGTACAACTCATCAAACACAGAAAGGTCAAGAGATCAATATTTTGAACTAAAATTCACACCATGTCTCTAGTGATTGTACCGTTTTTGATAGTATGTTTTGCATGTTTTATCATAAGTATTGCCGGTGACAACAGGACGAACTCGTTTCCACTACTAACGCCTCCACACTCCGATATAAGCTTCATTATCAACGCTTTTGTAGAGCTTCAGGACCAGTGGTGTCCGACCAGGCTTCACAAAAGATTGTTTGTACTAAATTACAATCCCGATCCACTATCCGAGGACATTTTGACTGCCATCTTAAAGATAAACGCTCCACTTAAAATTATATCCAACGAATTCAGCGGCTTGACCTACTGGACCTATGAGAACCGTCGGTGCGCCCTTATGATGGTTCGAGGATATGAAAGACTTAAGGTAACAATACACAGGCTGGATTTATCTACAATTACACTGAACACCTCCCTTTTATTTCTCTTTAGCCAAGTGAAACTCTCTATTATGGCAGTAGGTACATTATATTTCACGCAAAGTTAGAGCATAACGTGCTGATGGAAGACCTGAACAGTAGCAGCGGAATCATTTTAGACAAGGCGTACCACATCCTCTACAATCGCACCGAAATTGAGATCCATCACAAGAACTTTTTCACCAATCAAACGATCCAGCTCGATCCGCACAACATACGCGTGCCGGACGATCTGAGGAATCTTTATGGACGAGCATTACGCATGTCGCTTCCCGTTGGCAACCAGGATGTGGTCACATTCGACACCTACCTGGGCGAAACGATGGCTCGCCAGCGTAACGGATCGTTCGAGGTGTTTACCGAACTTAACAGCAAAACAGACTACGGCGTAGTGAACATGGGCGTGCCGTTTCTCGGCACGGACAAGATTATTGCGCTTGGGAGCACGTTTGTCAGTGTGCTGGTGCCGCGAAGCAAACCGAAACCAGTAATCACGGTTCTGGTCGATCCGTTCGATTACTACAGCTGGCTTGCACTGTTCGTGCTGCTTTTTGTCCTAGCTGCGATACTGTCACTGTTTGGTGAAGTTTTGGGCAAGCTACACTTTGTCGAAGTGCTGCTCGAGATGGTCATGTGCATTGTCGGTGGTCCTTCGCTCAAGTACGGTGGTTGGTTCGAGAACCAAATCATCACCAACTACTGTCTGCTTTCGATAGTGATCGTGTCCTCCTACCAGTCGCTCATCATCTCCTACCTTTCGATAACGCGCTACAATCCAGAGATCAATTCGCAGGACCAGATTCGCAACCACTGTATCTTCCCGCCGAAAACTGCATTTGCCAACACGTTGGACATGAAAACCACCCTCGACCACAAGGCTACGATGGACAACATGTGCTTTATGTTTAACAGTCGCGATAACAAACACATCACCACACTTTTGATGGCAAACATGCGCCACATTGACCGTGCGGCTAGCGAGGCGTACAAGCGCAACTTACGCATCGCCGATACGATTTTCTTCAAGTTTCATCTGCTGTACTACTTTTTCAACAAGTCGCTGATACGGGAGCTATTCCCATTCTATATCAACGCATTCTACGAGTCGGGATTGTACGATCAGTACTACAAAAACAAAAGCAGCTTGGCTTTGCTGTACCAAAAGGAAATGTTTGTCATGAAGGCGGTTAGCGTGGAGGATTTATCAATCATTTGGTTTATGTACTTTGGTGGAGTGATCGTGTGTTTGGTGTGGTTTTTGCTAGAGATCCTCTGCTATACATGCCAACGCTGTGTTCGAACTTTTCCAGCATGGAGGAAGCGGTGCACTATAAGATTATGGCATTAGTGGTAATTGTTCGAGATTGCGATGCGATGTTCGGAGTGTTTAGAAATAACACTGTTGTAAACACAAGCAAACCACAAGCAAAAGTATACCATGAAACAACAATAAAAAAACACACAAACACAAAACCCCTTTTGTTGCAATGTTTCGTTTTTGGAGCATAATGGCCAGATGCGTTTGATCCACATCTATATCGATCGCATCTCTAAATATAAAAGAACGTAAGGATAACGCCCGAGCGCGTGACGCACCCGAACCAACACCGAACCGAACTTCGTCGTCGTCGTCGTAGCTTAGCAACAGCGAGCAAGCGAGTGCAGCGTGTGAAGAATGGAAGAAGAGAAAGACGGGGGTACCTCTTACAAGCACTAGATTGCTCGATTGAAGATTTTCAAAATTACATCCAGAAGTACATACGGGAAGGATGCGCTACTCTATCGCTGCTAGTTTTATGATTTGTTTTACGTCAATTATAAATTTGTAATAAAACTAATTTGAAAAATTCTGGACTATAGCATTATTAGAAAAAATCACGGAAAAAAATAAATTGGACCAAGGAAATGGGTCAGCGAAAGGAGCTAGATAGAGACCACGTACATACAGATGAATGAATGAGGGTGAGGAAGGAGCATCAATGGTATTTAGGAGAAAAGAGGCATTACGGTATGCTTGACCATGTGTGCAACAAGATTATAAGGGCTTCAGATCCAACAAGAGATAGCGTACAGGATACGACGGCAACGCTGAGCCAGTAGTACCAAATACATTGCGCATGACAAAGCGAGTGAAACTCCTCGGAATCCGTTCCCCCATTGCAATTGCTCCCACGCTAGAGGGGGATCAAATGTTTAAGGCATACTCTAACAATGAGCAGACTAGGGAAACGAACAGAGACTTCAAACAACTGAAGTCCGGCGATCAGTACGCTTATAGGAAGATCCGGCTCTGGGATAGATGAGGGAATAACATTAGGACAAGACGAAAAGCTGATCTTTAGATTGTGTAACGCCGTTCAAAAAATGCTCAGAGGGATGCAATGACAGTCTAAAGGTATTTAACTGCGCTGGATAAGGACCAGTTGCTTGAGACCCAGAAGTAACTGCAGGAGCAGCAAACAAACTGGCTTAGTGTTCAGCAAAAAAGGCCACAAATTTCGGAGCGAAGCAATAATCCCTCCAAGCGACATGCAGGAGCGTAGACGTGATAGCATCAAGGAGACACAGTTATTGTAATGGCGATGGAAAAATAACAGATTGTAAACTTTTAGCAGAAGCACATGAAGGAGAAATATCATGAATTGTGTCACTTTTTTGAAAACCTAAGAGACAGATACTAGGGCAGATTCACGGGCACAAAAGGTAGGTTCTACCGGGCCTTGACTAGTTATTGATAAACTTTGCCATGAAAAATACTTATCACAATAGCGGCATAGTTTCAGAGAGAGAATATCGAATTACCAGAATTTCTACCAAACAATCTTATTAAAGGCACAGCAAAATCACTTTCCAAGTAGCAGTTAAAAACAAATTTCATTGCAATTTGAATCGGAAAGAAATCAATTACAGTATGCAAGAAAGCATAACAATTTCACCAATTCTCGTGACGCTTTTTCTCCATTATTCGATTCGACTTTCGTCGACTTGTCCACTGGTGCGCGATTGATTTTGTTCTTCGCGTCTTGTGTGCCTCGCCGCGCCGTCGAATATAGTTGGATATCGCTTTCGATTGCAATTTTCCCGTTTTTCAGTTCAAACACTGTGCAGGAAAGTGGCAGAAGAAGCACGCGGAAAGCAGTGTTGGATTGCCTTTAATTATTTACCTCGCGTCATTTTGCACCATTTCCTCGTTCATTTTGTCCAACCAAAGGAATCAATCATGCTGATGCGATGTGTTGTTTCAAGGGGCCCACCAGAAACAAAAATTCAATTTGGTGCGCTTTTATGCGCGTCTTTTGCACACCGCGGAGGATTGGCTCCGTGCTTTGGCGCAGGGATTGTCACATCGGATGGATTGGGACAAAGTTGTATAGTTTTTAGTATGCTGGCGGCAGTATTTGTTGGGCCGAACAGTCTCTAAGATAACAAAGCGACAAAAACCAAAAGACAAACAAAGCGTACAAAACTACTTCGTACAGAACACCTTCCGTAGCACATCTCCATGAAAGGAAAGGGTTGGGGGGGGGGGGGGGGGGAGGCGGTGCACACAGAGTCAAAAGTCGCGTCGAATGACCCAGTTTCGCGGGGTAAGCGGGTCGAACCCGCGTGTACGAAAATCGTTGCTGTCGGGCAGCATAAATACGTGAAGATAAAGACAAACAAATAGCATGACAAACGGTTCTCGCGGCATCGTTTGGCGTTGGGAAAAAGGAAAGTATTTCCCAAATTAGTAAACTGCTTATCGCTTGGTTTTTTTTTGCTAAAAAACTTTTTGACTAAAAGTTAAAAGCAAAAAATTCAATTCACATCAAAAGCGAAAAGAAATGTTCAAGTTCAAAAGAAAGAACATAAGGATCCTTGACTCCCTAACAGTTGTAAAAAAAACTGAGTGTGAAATCATAACAAATCATCGAAGTTCAAAGAGCAACAGGAAAAAAATTGCGTGAAAGCAAAACTTAGGCCAATATGTTTGTTTGGCTTATTTTTGGGAACAAAGACAAAAGGCCACAACATAATTTACGACCGAAGATTGTCCTTGGGATGGGATCATTTAACAGCAAGAAAGTGCCACAAGAGAAGGGCTAGAAGGCGAAGAAAACGCACACACAAAAAAAACTGTCCAAACATTCAGGTCATGCAGCTGCAAAAACCCAACCCTTAATCAACCTGAATTCGCATCTCAAGCGGACGTCGAGTATCTCATTTCCATTCCCCGACTGCTGACGAAATCGAGGGCGTCTGAAAAGATTAATGTTGACTCTGGCTGAATGGTGCCGAAAACTAGCTATTAGATTTCTGTTGATTTGGATGTGCTTTCTGTGTGTCCCCCTGCTTCAGGGGCTACAGAGCCGATTTTCAACTTTGCATTCTAATTCTGCCAAAGTAGGCCCTTTCTCCGTTTTTCGTGAGAGAGCGAGAGAGAGAGAGAGAGAGAGAGAGAGAGAGGAAAAGAGAGGCTATCTGTACCTAGCAACCCTGGAAATGCTGTCGCTAGGAACGGAAACACACATTTGCTAAGCCTACTTATTTCCTGCCAACCAAGTGGTTCCTGTTTATGGAACACAGGGAACCGGAATTTGACTTGATCTGTCGTACAGTCCGGGACGGGACAGACAAGGCAGAAGGGCAAACATGTACAGCAGAAAAGTAGAAAGAAAACATCGTAAGCTTGATTCTTGGAGCGATCATCAGAGGGTGGCCAAAGCAAGTTTGCGCGACCGGGATGCAGACAGTGCTGCAAGTCGGTGTTTTTTGTGTGCTTTCCACAACGAGCCACGAAGATCTTTTCACCACCATACGCTTGGGGTGATTCGCGATCGCACCCCACACACAAACACACAAAGGGGAGAAACCCTCCATGTACACACTCACACACACCCTGGAGCAAAGTCCACACTCTTCTTTCTCTGCTCTTTGCCGCTAGTCACCATCGTAACGCAACACGGGGTAACACAACAAAACACACTACACAATAACACCCCCTTTTCCTTTCGTACCCCCCTTTCCCAGAGCCAATAAGCATCTGATTTGGCCCACCGAAAGGAAACCGATGGACAAGCTTCGTTGCTTTCTCCTCCGGTCGATGCGAACGAACACACTGTTATTGTTGGCGTTGTTTCTCGGCAGAGTATCTCTATCTGACCGATGGGGTTCTTTGATCACTGAAAGCAACTTCAACTTGAGGTTTGATGTGCGTGAGTGAGTCGTCCTTTGTCATCCCTCTCCACCCCGCCTTTCCCTCCGCCACAGTGACAGCTGATTATCTTCTCAGCTCACGGGGGCCCTAAGGGTTCGTATTTTTACGGCACACCTTGCGCTACATTCCTGCGAGACAGCAGCTGGGACCTCAGAAGCAGCCATAAGCAAGCGAAGACTGAGAATTTGGAGGGTATCGCCGGGTTTAATGGATAAAAGTACATACACGCACACACATACACAAACACACGCTAGTAGGCTGAGTTTTAGCATATATTCTTCACCCCAAGCGAAATTCTTGTGCCTTCTACACCTTTTCCATGAGCCAACACAACAGCAAAAGGTACGGAGTAGGCTTTCCCGTTTACACATTTTTACTCTCTCGCTGCGTTTCCCCACCGAGGGACGATTATGATGATGATGATGGGTAGTGTTGATGCTGCGGAAGGTGTTGTGTTGTTGCTGATGCACAAAGATCTAGCAGTGCGGTACAATGTAAGGCCGTGTGTGTTTTATTTCTTTTCAACACTCTCTATCGTTAAATACTCTCTTCTTGCACAATGGGGCGCTATCGAACGGGAAAGAGCGATGGGTGGCGTCGTGGAGAAGTGTGTTTTTTATCTGGAACCACCACCTCCTGGTTCAGGGGTTGGTTGTACAGCACGATAACATGGGGAGAAGCACAGCAGAGCGGTAATCACACACACACATACACACACATACACGTCTGGAGGGAAGTTAAGCACACATCCTTCACACTTGCGTATGCACCACCGGAGCAACCTTTGGTAGACCGTCTGTCAGGTATATATGGGTCGGAACGGTCGTCAGGTCATACCGGCAGTTGGACGTTTTGACTTACGCACAGTAAAAGCTCTCACTTCACTAGAGGACCAATGAGTAAAAAACACTATCGAATAGCACTCTGGGGCATGGGTGCCAAACACCATCCAAGTGCTATTGAGATTGTGTGTAGATTTTGCTCACCTTTGCACACCAAAAACTGCCACATACGCGCACACACACAGGCTCACGGTACGCACAAAACCCTGCACTTCGCGGCTGGTGTGATAGCGGGAATGGTGCTGGACACGCACGCAGAGACAGATAATACGGGGATACAGCTTTTCTCCAGACACCGAAGAACACAGATCTCCGAAATATACAACCGGATGGAGAAAGGAGCGAAAGAGAACACACACGGATACGATGCGAACCAAAAAAGAAAGAATCTACAGAACCGGAACCTGGCTAGAGCAGGCTGTAAGTAAGTAACCGCACAAATAACCCGCTACACGTAGTTCGAACGGACGTGTGTTGTGGGGCTGTCGTGCGCTACTAAATCTCGCGAACAGCAGAAAACAAATGAATGGACCGGGAGCTGCAAAGATCGAAGCAACCCATCCCCGCGAATGTGGGTGAGAGAAATACTGCGTTGGAAAGCTCTCCGAACTCCCCACCCTCCCAACAAGCGAAAGAGCAAGGGAGAGGGAGAGAGCACATGGGAGAGCGAAATATGCTCTCCAGGGTGCGATGTGAAGAAAATGCGTTTTCATGGCATACAAAGAGCAGCAACATGGGGTGGATGAAGAATGAGGGGTTGAGAGTAGGGTGGAGGGGGGGTGTATGAAGGGAGCATCTTTACAATAAGGGGGAGCAAATTTGAGAGCATGCGAATTGACCCGCTCTCGCTCGCACAATATGTAAGAGAAATTGTGTCTGCGCGAATACCCCCCAATCTAGGAGAGAAATGGGGAGACATGCGTAATAAATTAAGAAATAACAAAAGCACCTTTATTATGCCGGGTTCTTGATAACTAGCACAAGATAAGTTTTGAATCTTTGAAGCGAAAAAAGTGCCTTTTAAACCTTTCAAAAGGGTAGCTACATGGAAGCGAAATTGAAGGCTTTTCCCAAGCTTAGCGACGCCGGAAGTCATTTTCTGCAATCGGCATCGTTTCTCTGCATCGTGCTTATTGGTTGATATAATTCACTCAATCCTTTTTGCCCAGCAGAGCTTGCGATGACACAACCCGCCCCGGACCCGATGCAATAGATGCAGTTCGATAAAGAAGAAACCACCTAGTGCAATCCACCCCACACACACAACACACAATGCCTGGGACAGTGAAGTAATCCAATTACACAAACACAATCGGTGAACTTCAAGAAGCTAGAATGAAGAAAACTGCACACACAAAAAAAAATTGCCAGCATGCAACTTGTGGCCACATATTTCCAAAACTCACGAGTGTGCGTGTGTATGAGACGGCCGCGGCCGTGGTTATACCGTTGGTGAATTGGTGGGTTTGGGATTTGGTGGATGACCACTGGAAAATACCTCACAACTCACCTGTGGATGGGCATTCCTAAACAGAAAATGAAGATATGCAACACAGCCACACACACACAAACGAAACTGATGGGTATCGGACACGTCTCTTGTACAACGCCCCTACCCCCTCCCGCCTAGGGGCGTTTCACTTCAATGCATCTGTCGAGTGAGAAAGCTCAAAATCTCGACAAGGCCAAATGGCGAATTTTGCTGCCCCTGCTGTTGGCGATAACATTCTTCACAACCCACCTCCACACACCCGTCAGCACAGTCAAATACACTTAAATAAAGAGTACGCAACACAACACGCAACACATGGAGGAGTCCAATTCTATTTGACAATGACCTAAAGATAATACAACAAATAGTAAATAAGTTGTCGTGATACAAATCACGGCTCAGACACACACAATATGTTGCTGGAAGTCGGGAAATCGGAATGGGAAAGGTACGTGCCATCTGGATGTGATGACCCACCAAAGAACATTGAACCGGTCGGGCTCTGTTTCGATAGACTCGACGACAGTCGTCAAAGAACTGTGTCGCGTCGTGTTGCATCGGTGTGCCTTGATAAGAGGAAAGGTCCCAAAGAATTCGGCAAGTGAATTGGGAAATGCAGCTCTCCAAACAGTCAAGTCAAGCGCCATGCTTTTATCGAAGATATGCATCAGACACAAAAAAGCAACACTAAACGATGTGCTTTTGCACACACTTTACTGCTCGTCATATCTCTCTCTCTCTCTCTCTCTCTCTCTTTGCTTTAAACCTCGATAAAGAACTAATGCCAGTAGAGTGAATGTGTGCGGTGGAGACGAAACATAAAGCAACGGATGAACAAGCCGTACACATGTTCTGCCGAATCACTTTGAATTGAAATTCCGTATGCCCGTGTATGTGTGGTTTAAGGTGAACGCACAAAAAAAATTAGTCAGCCATCAGCCAACGGTGGTGTTGTGTGTGCGCGTTGTCGAGATTCACCCTCCCGCAGACAATTGTCATGGTTCCATGCTCGCAAGGAATTACCGTAGCTTGCCAAAGGGGCAAAAGGTTTCCATGTGTGGAATTCCGCGGTTATAACACCCAACTATTTTGCTACTTGGTTTGTTCTGTCTGCTCTAAGCGTTGTTTCATAGATTGCGCCAGCTAATCGTTGTTGGCGGTTGGCCACTGCGGACAACTTCCTTTGTCTATGCACGAGCGACACAACTTCCAGCATAATCCAGTATATTCAATTAAAAGATCACACATTAATCATCCCTGAAGCTTTAAACACTACATTATGCGTCATTTATCCGTCATGCTTTTATCTTTAGCGTATTCACCCCAAAACAACAAAAGAGATTCCTTCCCGGTGTGTGTGTGCAAAAAAATATCTTAAAGGAGGTAAAATTTCCGTTTTACCATTGCAAAATTTTACACCGTCAATTTCACCCTGCACCGTCGAAGAGAGCAGAAACGAGGCAATTAATCTCAATGTATCACGATGACCGATGACTCATAAACAATTCCTTGCCTCGCCCGTGGGTCGTGGGTTTCTGTTTTGCACAAGCTCCAGAAAACATTGTGTGTGCTGCTGCTGCTGGGAGCGCGATTTTGTTGCTGCTTCCCAGGGCCAAACAACACATCTCGCTGTCCTTTAAGATACACGTCGAGAGAGGGCAGACGTTCGCGATGGCGGTTTATTTCCAGGGACTTGCTGGGCTATAGAGCAGAGGCACAGGCACATTTCCTAAAGCTACACCGTTTAATTACATCTTTATGCAAGTGGAACAACAGACAACCGCCGTGACTACCGCTAAGCCGGATAGTAGAGTCAGTCAATGCCTTCCTTTTCGCGCTGAAGTGATTTTCCACGTCGTACCGCCACAACATCAGCAAGAACTTGTTAAAGATGTTTTTTTTTTTGTTTACCACATCGCAAGGGTTCTAATAGTGCGCTACGGATACCCTACACAAGGGCTGGGACAGGCACAGCCAGGGGGGGGGGATTTGTTGGGCTTTGAAATGATTCGGAACTGCGGACATTACTTGAGGCGAGAGAGGCGTAAATTCAAATCCAAGCGCATGGATCCGTGGCGGATCGTGATGACGTTGAGCGGGTTCGTTGATGAGGCACGGCCCTTCTTCTTCGGACGGGAGCCAGCAGAATCAATTCTCCCCATCAGTACGCACCATACGAGGGGAGAAAGGATTTTGCTGGGTAAGACATTAACAGCTTGCTCTCTTACCGTTCCTTAAGGGCAATCAGACCACAGTGTACAAGTACGCACAACCAACGTTTATACTGTTCCGTGTAATAAAAGGAGAGAGCGAGCTGAGAAGCGAAAAAAAAACGGGAAAAGAATTGTTTATTAACCTTAACTTGATCTTCCGGTAAGCAAACGGGGGAAGGGTTGGTGGGAAGGTGTGAGTCGTGATGAGTTCTTTAACACACGCGCACCAACTATGCCCTCATGTTGGTTGGACACATGCCGGGGCCCAGACGAGGTAACCTTTTCCGAACGGACGCAACAACCATTACCGAGCGGACGTACACACACACAACCCGAGTTCCCCGTTCCCGTGGTAGACCGCTGTTGATATGATAATAACTTCAATTACACCATCAAGCATCCCGCCGATTTCTATGCGTAATATAAAAGCGTTCGCCTTACTATCAACGGACGTCCGAAGAACAGGTCTTTGCTGGTTTAAAGATTTTCCCGTCACAATTGAGGTCTCGATATCTTGTTTTTCAGCCCCGATTTGGCACGTCGCCAATGGAAATTGTCGGGCAGAAACTGTCCTGTGGAGGAAATCCGTATGACAGATGAGTTCTGCAGGAATGCTTACGGCATTGATCGGGCCAAATGGGCCATTGCACACCACCCGTAACCACAAGTTTCGGCAGAAATTCACCAAAAATTAAAACCATTTCATTGCGTCACATTCCCACTAATCGGTAAGCAGAAGAAAGAAAAGCTCCCAAACAGCTGACGATCAGCGTCACGATCTAGTCTCGTTTTGGCCCGATTCCCGGGATCATTATAGAGATACTGCGCTGGACGGATCTGCGCGCTGCATGATTGATGGCTTAACCGGCTAATGACTCTTGGGCTCTGTTGTTGGTCAGCTGCAACTCCCCCGATACACATATACACACCACCCAGTGAGACCACGTCATTTTTTTTTCCTATTTGTCTATCATTGTGTGAATTACGCTGGAGGCTGTTTCCCGTCGGGATAGACGAGCAGTGATCTGGACAGCCGATTGCGCGTCATCTCCAGGAGGCACTACTACCAGAGCGTGACTTGTCTCTGTGCCATCTTGGATTGCCATTGCGGCCGTGGCGAAAATAAAAGCTGAACCATCGATAACGGTTGCCGCCGTTTGGCCGAATGACGAAAGCCACTCGTGATGGAAAATCAACGAACCGTGCACCGTGCAGCGAACGTCGCGCGTTACGCGATTTCCCAACCCTAGACAGGGGGTTCTCCAACCGCAAACAACAAAAGCTCGATCGCTCGAAAGGATTATTGAATGAAGAGAAGACAAAAAAAAACAACGCAAAAGCCAAGATTTTCATAAACAGAAACCTTGAAGTAGCGTCTTCTTCAGTGAGCACACCACAAACGATTTGCGATCAGTTGTTTGATTGGGAAGCATTTAATGGTTCTTTGGCTGGTTGATTTCTTGCCGTGCGCGCACACACACTCGACCTTCTTTGGCATTTGGCGCATCGGCATCGATCGCCACAAAAAAGCTCGGTAGTCAAGTAATTGCAACATGTAACAAGAAAAAGGTGATGAGTCAATACAAGAGAGCGCTTGTCGCGCGCTGCGCCTTACAAAACTAGCTCAATGTCACTGTACGATGCATCTTGATGAGAATCTTTTTTTTGACACATCTTTCGACATCGAAGCCATGAAACGATTCAGATACTTACCGGATGCTAATGCCTATCATACGATACGAAACACGGCGTGAAAAAAGATGAAAACTGCTCTTCCTTAGGAGCAATTCCACAAGCTTTGATATTGTTTCCTTGAGGCGCTTGAGAATGACTAATAAGTGGACAAAAAACCACAGCAAAAAGCTCATAAACCAGAACACAGATTGGCATTACGCAATACATAAGGGACATGAGAAAGGAAATAAAACCCTGAAACACGCCCTCCTTCACACAGGCCAGATAGAACGAATCAAATGGAAAACCAAAAAATTAAAGTCAAATAAAAGCTAAAAAATTGGGAAAACCTTCCCACCACCACGAGGAAAGGCAGGCCAAGCCAACCCAACACAAAAAGGTGGAAGTGTTGAATGTTGTAAATCACATCACGTCGTCGTCCACCCGAAATGCGCGCGAGAGAGTGGAGCATCCACTCGAGGACGATTTATTTGTCACTCGAACGCTGGTGGTGGCGCCATCATCTACCAACGATGGAAAAGATCCATCTTCAATCATACCCCTCCCCCCCAATACAGTTCGAGAGGCTGATTATTCCCGATGAATTCTTGCAAAGGAGGACAAATATTTGTGCTCGCCTTTCCACAACAAAGCTGCGCTACATAAAAGTTTATCCGGGATAGTGTCGCTTGCAGAGGGAACCCATTCCTTCCTCTGTTCAATTTATTTTTGCTACCTTATCCATATTTACAGCGCCGACAAACTCGCCGAACACGCCGAGATAGTGTCAACGAGCTTGGGAAGCACTTTGGACGAGAAAAAGCGCAAGAGACCGAGACATCCCGTTTAACAAGACACACCGCCGTGCCGTCGTCAACGCTCCTGCAGCTTCCCAAAGTAGATTATAAATTCTAATTTGCATCGTAAATTGATCCAGAGCGTACAGTGAGATGCAGCGTTACAGATGAAATTTGCATAAGGTGCAATGGCCCTTAAATAGTTTGCTTCGTGCCGGACGGATGTGCCAGCCAGACGCGGAAGAGAAAATTGACTGATAGCCAATATATCTAATAACGATTAAACGCGGCAGTTTTTTTTTACAAAATTGCTCAACACGTTACAAACTTACTTGAAAACGTTTCACCTGCCCACAGCTCTTTAGCAACAGCCTACACACATTGGTCAGGGTCTAACCTTAGCTCTCACTCTCGGGGTGTACGGTAAGGCGATTAGCACGGAAATACCCGATCCCACACCCAACAACACATGACCTCCTATATCGTGCCGCCTATCACCATCGCACGCCAAGACCACTGCCGACAGCCGTTAGCGAGCCTTTCGCCCCAATGCAAACAAAAACAGTCGGCTTTGAGGCTTTCCGTTTATCGTACTCGCCCTCCCGCATTCGAACGCATTACCATCTTGCGTAATTCCTTCGAATGGGCCCCAAACGGGGAGGATTTGGAAGATGCTCTGGACTGCTGTGGAGGCGGCGGCGACAGCAACAGCAGCATTGCTTAACATTCCACACCTTCTTAAGCACCGCTCATCGTGACGACTTATACCGCGGGCTCGTGTTATGTGTCGCCGGCCTGCCGGCACACAACAGACGCACAACCTCCTATTGACGAAGAGGATTCCTACAAAACCGATCAAAGTCGGACTAAATCATCGGGCGCCTCCACTTCTTTGTGCGATTGATCCAATGTGCTTTGGCTCTGTTGAATATCGTGTCCGTTTGGCAGAAAATGTGACATTCTGGTCACATTAGGTGTCAGCTGTCAGCAACAGCAGCGTGTGATTTGAATTAGCGCATATTGTTTGAGAACGCCGTTTTGTTCTTGTGCACACGGTAGCACACATTTCAAATTTAGTTCACTCGATAGGGAAAAAGCTTTTCATTAAAATGGTTTTAAAGATCGCTATATTATCTAAACATATCTCACGAAACTTCAAAGACAAGGACATTTACTTTTAGGAATTTGCTCAACGTTCACCCAATAAAACTGGGGTTCGATTTACAGACCAACGCCCTGATTACCTCCGAGCTAAACACATAAAATCTGCGTTTAATTATTAACGCTACTAAAAAGGGGCGCAAATGTCAGTCTTTGGAATAGTTCGAGACAGAGAACTTAAGCATTGTTGCGGGAAACATCGGCCTCCAAGTGAATCAAATGCCAAATGGATTTGTTCAAAGTTCATCACCACCACCGTCCGCGTCAATAAATTGCACCCAACCATTGCAAACACATATCTTTCATTCTATTTGTGCCTGTCTCGCTTTCCATGCTGCTGATGATGATTACCAAGCAACATTATTTATGCTTCGTCGAGGTGGTGTGTGTGTGTGGTAGCGATGGGCAGTGGTTATGCTTGGAAGCGTTTCGGGTTTGTGTTTTGTTTAATTCTCAGTTGGTTTCCACCAATTTCCGTTCCACAATCCGATCACAGTACCACCACCGGTACGGTTTTTCTGAGCTTGGTCATGGGCAAGAAAAGTTGGCGAGTGTGTTAGGGCAGCCTACAACAATCCCCTATTCTAATTACCATACACATAGGTGCAAAAAAGCCTTCTGTTACGATTGCGACATCGTCGTCCGGATGGACCTTTTGGTAACACTTGTAACACATGATACGGCTTTTCCTAACAGACATTTGCCACCCTTTCCTTGGGGAAATAATAACATTTGCGAAACGTTCCAACTTTACTACAGTCATGTGGAAGAATTGGGTCCTTGGAAAGCAAGTTTTTGGTGCAAATCACTACAAATCCGCTAGGAATTAAACATTTTCTGCTGCATCTTTCAGTCCGCGTTCCAAGGAAAAAGAGCAAATATTTGATTGACTCATCATACATTGGTAGATTGAAATGCCTCTGTGTGGGGTTTTTAAGGAGAGAAATGTTCGAGCTTTGATGACCCTTTTCGTTATAATGACAAAGAATTGCATGTTTTAATCTTCGAATTTTGTATATATTTAAACGTACCGCAAGAAACTACATAACTGACACGATACATAACACGAGATAGCAGTGTATATAGGCCTTTGCGGGTGTTTTCTCGCTCCGTTCGCCGGCAATCATCCGACAATCAAGTGGAACTTGCTGACGACAGCACCAAACAGGTCCATTCTCGACCCCGAGGACCGAGGGTTTGCTTTTTTATTTACTTTCCCAACTGGCAAAGACCGAGAGGAGACACCAGACAATCTGTTACGGGTGCTCATGCTGATTCATCGTCGTCCACACTAAATCGTTGCAGCTGAACCCGGGGTTTGCAACTACACCGGGGACGTACGCAATGGCAAAAGAATATTTACAATCATTTAAGGCCTTCCACACCCTCTGACTCTGGGCCTCTCTCTGGACCATCGTTTGGGACTGTTTTGCCTACAAATTAATACCGCGTGAACATACACACTCACACACACTCACACTCGAAGGCAAATCGTGCGAATATGTTTGTTTCCTCGAGCGCTTCCTGATTCGGTGTAGCGCCTCTATAGAGTGGATGGTTTTTGTTGCCCTTTGTATGGATGTACAGTTCGAAAAAAAAGAGTATTCGCTATATATTCGTAAACGGTGGAGCGCGGTTGGTGCAGTCTCATTAAAAACAAACGCCATATCATTACCAAGCGGAATGAAACAAATATGCTAATGCGGAACGAGACAGCGTCAGCTCTAGAGCAGATTTTTCAACTCATTTGTTTATGGCGGACACTTTTTTTTGTCGTTGTGTCGGTAGCAATTATTCATGCGGTGTTCCAGACCACTTCAGGAAAATTATGCATATGCAAAAATTGAAAACAAATAAAAATGGATTTTAACACTTATTTTTAGAGACACTTCTTCCATTTTATAGTAAAACATTTCACGGTTAACCGACTGCAGCCGATTGAATTATTAGAACTTCCTTCTAGAGAAATGGAGCAGTTTCCAATATGACATGGACTCCAGACAATCTTGTTGGTTGTTGGAATACTGGGCAAGATGTACATTGTTATACAAGGTTATCAATAAAAGCTATACTATTTCACACTTAGTAGAAGATAAAGTAATACTAAAGAAGGGCAATTTTTTAAATTATTGTGTGGTCATTGCGAAGGACCATCTATTCACCAAACCCCAGAACGAACTGAATACATAAAAGTATTTCTTTCTTAGGCGAGGAATTTTACTTCTGAAGTGTTTCACCATATTCCAACGTAATAATTGAGCACAAAATGTAGTTCATTAAGTTATCTATAGTATTTCATATTTTAATCATCCAAACAAATCCTTTTTCAATACATAAGATACGAGTATACGAGTTGCGGTAAAACAATCGTACGATATTTTCCAGGGCCAATCCACCGGGGGACACAAAAAAGGAACTAAAAGATTTCAGGTTAATTGCAAATTACGTTCTCGAAAATCTCGAAAATAACATGTTGAAATTGATTTTATGCGTGTTGGGTTAGAACGATCGATCGACAAAACTCTCTCCACAAGTATGCACACATGAAAGCGAACTGGAACGAACGAACCCCTCTTATACCAGGACCCGAGGTAAATGCCACCGGAATCTGGAACTTTTAGAAAACTCGATTAAATCATCGAACTCCGGTGCCTGGTGCCACTCTGCTAGATTGGAAGGCATAGAGGATAACACACCTGACGCACGAATATGGATTTTCACACGCTTCCTCTTCCAATAGGAAATTATTAATAAAAACGGTGTGTGAAATATGCTGTTGTTTGCACAATCTAACAAACAATTGTTCCTTCTAGCTTTCCACCAGAAGAAGCGTGTAAAAACACCGAAACGAAACCAATTAAGCTAAATGCTTCCAATATCCATATTGTTGTAAAATGTTCTAATTAGTTAATCCAAGCAGCAGAGACACCCGGCACAAATCTCGTCGCCATGAGAGAGAATGGCCGCGGCGCACGTTTGCAGTGGATGGGTTAGCGTAATGAACCGTGAAATGTTTCGCCAAGATTGATCGATAGATGGGCCAAAATGGAGCAAAGCCGGAGTGAACCGTTCAACACGCCTAATTGCATAAATTAAGGCGTCTGGCGACATTGCCAATACAATGTGCCGGAAGTGTGTTCCACTTTGCCGTTAACGATCCGTCATCATGCCGAGAGGAGCAACTTTGCTAAATTGTTTTAAATTTTGTCTAATTTGTGTAGTTGTAACTATTGCGAAAGTAATCTAGACAAGATTTTACACATATCATTCTTACGACTCCTGCTATTTGGAGAGCATAAAAATCGCAGGGTAAAGGTGACATTTTACACAACTCTCCAAAGATTCAGAGATGTATGTAAACAATTCTCCAATGCAATAAGATTTTTTCCCGCCATCTCCTATCAAACCTTTACCATTCCCCTCTTTCGTGTTTGGCAACGAAGTACCAGCCTACTCAGTGGTCCGCATTCAAAACGTGCGTGATCATCTTTTCATACTCTTGCTCCCTCTCTCTTTATTTCTCGTCATGGGATGAAAATCTTGTGGATAGCGTTGTGCAGACCAAGTGCTTCTCGGATGTAAACACCGACGCATTTATGTCTGAACCACACACACACACATTCTACTTTCAATTGTTCGCAGGGTTTGCTAGATTTTCTATACTACTGCTCCCCACACTAATCGCACACTAGTTACCGAATCTGGGGGTAGCTAAACTGTTGCAGAAAAGATGTGGTTTAATCGCCATTTTGTACCTGCGCTGTGTTTGCACGTGTTTTATAAGCATCCTCCCTGAAACGCACAGATTGTGGCTTGAGTACTTAGAGGCATTGCTTGTATTTTCGCATTGCCTCGTAAATTCATGATAATTTTTTAACTTACCTTTAAGCTAAACGTGTTTTCAAGATTTATCTGCTTCAGATGACGCGATACCGCTTTATTTCCCTTTTGTTATCCTGGACGGATGCACAAATATGCTTTCTTTCACATAAACCACACTTTTAGTAAAAGCACACACACGCACAAAGAGACAACCGGATGTAGACGATAGGCGAAAGCAAGGAGGAAGATAGAGCCACTGACCGCAGCACAAGATGTGTGCAATGTGGTGTGTTTTATCACTCCAAAAAAAAGCAGACCACCGAGAACACACGCGCTAGGCAGACCTCTCACCGACGCGACGATAGTTCGGAAACTGAACGAACTGAACGTGGACCAATGCTCGAGAAGGCGACAACACCAAACGTTCTAGCCGAGGGAGCCCAAGAATAATCTAGCAATCGCAGACCTTACAACTGTCGCTCACAGCAACACACCCGCAAATAGGAGACTGTGGGGAGCAATAGGCAGAAGAACACCACATGTACACAATGGGAGCTGTGACAGTGTGTGCTTCGTGTTTGCTGCCGTTGTTTTGTGTACCAGGCTCGTCTGTTTTAGCACATCCACAGCTTCCCCTTCGCCGTGTTGTTGTTGGATTGGGGCACGTCAAATCTGGCGCATGCGTGAATGTCCTGTACGCCATGTAGAGCTTTGGTGAGTAAGTTTACAGCGTAGAGGAAAGCTTTCCTTGCAGCCATTACCATGTGCGCCGTATGGTAAAATTGTGGACTTTTCGGTTGAAATGTTTCCACCAACTTGACGAATGATTTGGTGTGGTTTGGGCAAGTCCTACGCAGATGTAAAGAGATGTTGGGGTGGAACAGGGGTAGCCTTTTGCGTTGTGTGCGTGTGTGTGTGCAAAAATCCAAACGATTGCTATTGATTTTTCCTTCACGTGAAAAGTTGAGGGCTGTCAGTTGCAGCCTAGTACTATCCGTGGATAGCGAGTGTTTTTCTTCTGTATCGCCAGTGTAGTTCCTTATTAACTAGTTTTGGTTGGTGAACTTGTTTCAATAACGGCATTAGTATCTGCGGTGAGAATTTCCACAAAATCAAGCAGAGAAAGTAAGGAGGAAGGAAATGATAAATGTTTCCTTATGCTGCAGCTTTCGAACAACGCAAGGTGTAAACATTGTAATTTTTTTATAAGGAAACCTCAGTTCCACGCAGGCCTCGAGAATACGCGAAAAAAACCATCGTAGATGGCACAGAGAGTCCTCCAGAAGACAACAGACAACAGTTGTGCGTAATCCCTAAACATTGGTGCTAAGCAAAAGCCTTTTTATTGAAGACGGGACGGCCACAAGCATTCACACAACCAATCCCACCATGCAGCTAACCTGGAGACAATGTAACTTAATTATCACCAGTGGAAAGGGTGCACCCTACACTACTATCCGCTTGCTAATGCTGCTTCTGTTAGTCGCCATTACTCCGTATCATGTAACGATAGCACTGCCGGAAGGAACGTTCCCGGTCGCAAAGCGTATGAATATCGAAACATGCTTAGGTAAGATGACTAGCTCCCACAAGCAACACGAATCTAAACTACTGTTGTTCTTCACGCTATTCCACACAGTTCGGTTCGATGTGCATCTTAACACCATCATACGCACGGAAGAGTCCCGATCGATGGGAGCCCGCTTCCTGGATGATGCTGATCTTAACTCGCGTGAACAGTGTCTACGGTTATGCTGCGAGACGGAAAACTGTGACGTGTTTGTGTTTGAAGAAAAGGTAAGAACACAAGCCAAACAGTGCTCACATAAGCCATAAAAGTAACAGGTTCCTTTTGGACACCATGAAGTAACAACAGCAAACTTCGTCAAAGGTTTACGGGGTTAACGGAGGTTCTTCCACTTGAATATGAAAGCGTGTTTTGTGTTTATTGTTTTCCCTACTTTCTGGTTGTCTGAAATTCCCGGGGTTTTCTGAGACCATTAATTGACACAATGGACAGCGAAATATGAGCCCCAAAAAAGTTCATCCCACAGGTGTAAGTTTGGGCTGCAAGGTGAGAAAACGTCATCCGTTACAAGCGTAATCACCATCCATTTCTGCCACCCCGGGGTCAGTTTTACTATGTGTAAATTTAAACCGTCTTGTTCATTCGCTTCACTTAGATGCACAGGAACACTACAGTGCTGTTTTTTAAATGTTGCTTTGTTCTAATGGTTGCCGTTCCCATGCTCGTTTCATTCGCACCATAGAGTCCGGGAACGTGTTTCCTCTTCCAGTGTGGTCCACCCGAGAATTTCCGCTGCAAGTTTACACGCCACTCGAACTACACTAGCGCAGTTCTATCCATCCCACCTCCGCCCATCGAACAACCGCCTCCACCACCACCGCTGGCTGTTCAGATACAAGCATTAGCCGCACAACCGGCCGCCACCGCGAATGGTGTCACAAAGTCACTATCTCAGCATGAGATGGAACTGGTTAGCTTAAAGGACGGTGGCACCAGCAAACAGTTGGGAGGTGCCAATTTCGCAACACCCCTTTCATCCACAACACCGTTGCCACCGTTGGGTGTGCGGCTCGGGGAAATACAAACTACTCCCAACCCTAGTACAGCGAAACAGCAATCGTTGTCCTCGCAGCAATGTGGTCACTTTGAATTTCCCTGCCATTCCGGGGAATGCATCGCGGTTTATAACGTGTGCGATGGCATTCCGCAGTGTGAAGACGGTAGTGACGAAGGTGCCGAATGTCCGCAAAAGAACTCCGGTTCGTCGGCGACGGTGGAAGGTGCAAGAAAACAGGTTCCGGGACTTGGAAGACCAAGTAGTCTGAGTGGTGGCGGATCTGTGAATCAACCCATCATAATGATTCCTGGAGTACATGGCGGTATGGGCGGTGGAGCCGGTGGCGAAAATATGAGCCCTATGGGGATGAACGCTCCGGGAATGCTTCCACTCGACCAGCGAATGTATCAACCCATGGAGTACCAGCAACCATCCAATCGGTTTAGTTTGTCGTCGTTGGAACAGCAGCAGCAGCAGCAGATGCACCGTAATCGTGAAGATCCGATGACAGCTCCCAAACCCTGGCCTCGTCCAGCCATCAACGAGCCTAACTATGTCGGTAAGTTGACCGATGTCGTACTAGAACTATGTTGTACTATTGTGGACCTATTATTGATTATCAGTTACTTAATTCCCCAGATACGTCGGATAGTCATATCTTCAATCATAAGGGTGGACTGCAAATTTCAGCGGTAAACAACATGATTCCACCCGGACAGCAGTATCAGGAATCACTCCCGGAATCGAGCTACATGCCATCTTCTTCCGTCATTCGACCAGGAGGTGGAAAATCATACCTAACTCTTTCCAGCAGCAATAGCTATCCTCAGCAGGCGTTGCAACAATTCCCGGCCGAGCAATCACCACAACAGCAACCGCCGTATAAATCTATTCTTCCTTCCCAGTGGAAGGTAAGCAATAGCAATATACGATCCAGTTGGCCCATCCAACCCGGCGATGAGCTATCGCCCAACAGCGGTGGTGGTAGTGATGGCGTTTCCCCAAGAGAGCAGTACATACAGCCACCGGTACAACAACAACAACAACAACAACACTCGATCGCAACACAAGTTATTCAGTCTACTTCCAACGGAGCAGCAGGTGACGGATCGATGTTCTCGTCGATCGTGTTGCAGCAGCAACCGGTTCAGAATCCATCACTCCCAGCTGGCGCTGGTCCACAGTGGACACAAGCGGCAGCAGCAGCTGGAACACCAACACCGGACACCTCATCGACAAGGGACGGAGCAGCGAATCAAGCCCTCGGAGCCGACACGTCAATAAAAGATCCATCCACAAGCAGCCATGAATCGAAGCCTTCCGGCGCCGCTGCTGCTGCTGCTGGCGTTCCTCAAAATGGCGCTAAACATAAACCACTCTCCAGCAACGTTCCATCGGACGGTGATGCCGAATACGAAGAGGACACATACGAGGACACATACCCGGAATCGACGAATGCAGGTACATCCAGGGCGGATAATCAATCGCAACCAACTACACAAACGGAACCACCGAAGAAAAAATTTCGTAAACATCGCAAACACGATCACGATCATGGCAAGCAAGACAATTCGGAAAATGCTGGAGAACCATCGGAACAGAAAAAGAAGAAGAAAATGAAAACCATCAAGAAAGATAAATCTACGGAACACGAAGCTGGTGGCCACCATGTTGATCCGATTGTGCACGAGCACCTGAAAGCGTTGCACAAGGATCTTGAGATTGAGTTTGCGGATCATGACGGGTATGCCGACCGTCCCGGTGGTGCAATGCTCTCACTTACCCTCGGTGTGCTGTTGACTGCGGCCATGGGCATTCTGCTGAGCTGTCGGATGCGTGTCGCACGGCGAAGAATTCGTCGTCCGGGCAAATCGTCCTACGCGCATGATGCCGATTTTCTGGTGAACGGCATGTATCTGTAGTTTTCGCGGGTAATGGCGCTACCAGGAACGCTGGATTTTTCCCTTTATGTCACTTCCGTTTCGTTGACCTTCGCTGTATGATATGTGTTTGGTTTTACACCCTGGGTTGATAATGTATGAATTCTTATTAGTGCTGTAATTAGTGAAATACATTAGTGCTGTATTAAAGGAAATACATATACAGAACGAAAAATAAAATTGGCTGATGTAAAACTCGGCCAACGTTTTACTTTGTTCTTGTTGTTCAGTAAAAGCGCCAACGACCGATGGCGCCACTGCGAATATCAGTTTTGTTGTGTAAATAAATCCATCCATTTCGGTTTTTTTTCTTTTCTAACGATTGTTGATTTTAAAGGAAATCAAAATCATTTATTAGTTTGTTTCGGTTACGATTGACGAAATGTAACAAACCATCTTTTCGTTTTTCCTTCTGCGTTTGAATGTTTCCATACCTTTACTCTTTAATTCAAAATATGGTCTCGTGTCATTTTAGAATCTGTGATAAATATTTCCTTTGTTTTCTACAATTTCTAATAAACATAGTCAAACAGAACAGTGCGTCAACGCAACAAAATGTCTTCCTTATTTTTGTAGGTCTTTATCGCTCAGTTGACAACATCTCCAGTTGCCCAGTTGCTTGCTTTTTAGTAGCTACCTTCTTTTAGAATAGCAGTATTTAGATTGACGACTGCGCAAATAATGCGTTCGTCAATTGCTTGTTAATATCTCTCATGCTACACTGACTTTTAGTTTACTTTTAAGTTTACAAATATCTGTAATTACTGTATTTAATCATTTGTTCGCAATAGCACACAAATCGCGTGCGAGATGTTCAAATCGTCACATTATCTAGACTTTCTGGTTTAAAGACTTACAAAAGTCCGCTCGGTTGATTAGGTAATGTTCTTCCTTTCGCTTTGTATATTTCTTTACATCTACTTCACCAACACTAAAATATCACCCTATCGTTCTTAACTACACACCCTTTTCCAAATGTCTTTTCTTCCTTTACATCAATTCGAATGTCTACTTTCGCTTAGGGTGTGCATTTGCATTATTTAGTATGAATTGATATCATTTTTTACATTGAAATAGCTTGCTTTTTAGCTCCTCTTGCCTAATTCTGCGATGTAAAGGATACTTTTATCCCTTCTATCGTAATCGCATAGGTAAAAAAGACGAAAGCATATCCCAAGATGCTTAATATGCCGATGATAAGTGTGTTTACATTAGATGCAATAGCATAGAGGTGTTACAAAGCAAAAAACTCTACTTTTATACAATTCCTGGCTAACTATAGAATCAAAGCCCAACAATAAGTTGCTGCTGCTGTGTATTTGTTGTGCCTACAAGCCTTTAACAAATCACAGATCTTTAGTAACCATTACGAGTTTGTATGTGTTTCATAATGTCTTTCGATAATATACGGATTTATTAATAGATTAGTTATCGCATAAGTAGCAGCTGTTTTCATTTTTATAACGGCACAACAGTTTAATGCTTACACACGAGAGGTTTTCATTCGCACAATTATACACAACAGTAAAACCCACATTCAATAAATAGAAAACTTCCTGAACCGTGCCTTTCGCGAAAAAATAATCGAAACCATTGTACGTGTACACATATCGATATAAGCTCTTTCTTATCTTACAACTCAGTTAAAACTAAGAACCATGAAATGGTACAACATTTGCCAGTTCGCGATTGGCTTACTAGTATGATTATTGTACACAGCATCATCCATGTATGATGTGTATTTGTTAAAATTCTATACATTTAGTATGTTTTGTGTCTTTTTCTCCTAATCTATGCCAGGCGCTTCCCACCTTCTTTAATCTTAAAACTAAACAGATAGAGTTAGAAAGGAAAAGATAGTGGGGAAAATAGTAAAGTGTAAAATAGCGAGCTTCGATCATATTTATAGACACAACCGTATAAAAATGACGAGACTATACGAACGCATTACACCTTCCCACACCATATTAGGCCGATGTGTGAACAACTGAACGACCAGTTCATCAGGCTCTCACAAAAAAAAAAACAAAACGACGGAAAAATGGCAAAAAAAATGCTAACTAAACGGACAGCACAACGACCAATTAATGGTAACAAAACACAAAAAAACATCAATAATAAACAAATTGCTGTGTGCTTACTGATTTGCGATGACAGATACAGGCAGCTGATTACGCTATGGTAGCCCTGGCATAATGCCACTCAACCCATGGTGACTGCCCGAGGACGAGTTGGACTGGCTGCTATACTGCTGCATCCAGTTAGCCCGATTGTACTGATGTTCGAGGCGTTGCACCTGGAGCATCAGCTGTGAGTTTTCTGCGTACATATCCTTGACTAGTATATCGTTGTTTGCCAACCGGGCCGCCTGGTCCGATATGACAGTACACTGCGCTTCCAGCCGGTTGCGTAGATCGTTGATTTCACTGCGCTGCTGCTGCCAGATTTCTGTGTCGGAGGAGAAGAAAAAAAAATAGCTGCCATTTAATATTGATTATTCTGCTGGAGTTACGTTACGCATAAAACACTGCGCTTACGATGCAGTATGGACTCGGTGTACTGCTGCTGCTGTTTCACCATTAGCTGTAGATGGCGATTTTTCTGCTCCAGGTTCTGTATTTTTTGCATCTGATTAGGATGGGATGCCGTTTTGGCGTACGATCGTGCCAGTACAGATTTGGCTTCCTTCAGCTGCTGCAACTCCATCATGAGACAGTCCCGCTCGTGGGTAAGATCCTTTATTTCGTCCTGCAACTGTAGCTGCACCAGTCGCATATGCTTCGCTTGCATCCCACTGGCACTGCCCTCCGAGTTGGCTATAGAATGTTGGCTACAGATAGGGAAGAGAAAAGCAAAACGATCGATATGCATATGGTCGATCCACATAAAAAATGCTAGAAGTGATGCCGAAACTTACATGCTGTGCGTTGAAGCGAGACTCTGAGTGCTGCGGGCCGACTTTACCGAACATGCATCGGACGCATCGATCTGATCTAACACGACTACCGTGGTGCAGTGTTGAGTTGTGTCTTCGATTTCTTTCGCCTCACAGCTTTCGCCATTAGTTGGTTTCTGGATCGGTGAAATAACTCGATCGAAACTCGACGCACCCAACTCAGTCACCTCGTCGGTGCAAGAATCTGTGCATTCATTACCGTCCTGAGGAATTGATGAATTTAGCACAGTAGCCATTACAGTTACAGAGCACTTGTCTTCAGTCGATGCACCGGATTCTCTGGAGATGGTGTTAACTACCACCGGCGGACGCCAGTTGGGATTTTGATAGTCACGTACCGGACGCTGAATTGTGCTTTGATTCCACAGATAGCTTATCGGAGAGCTGGCTGGGCGATCCTCAACCTCCGGTGTTTCAACACGCGGTGAAGGAGAACTATCGAAAGAAAAAAAGAAAGAGAGAGAAAAGGATTTTGAGAAGAGCGCCCCTTCATTCACTCCAGCCTCCCTGCCACTTACAGTAGCATCTCCGAAGGATATTTGTGCATCTGCTCCATGTCCAGAATTTTGCGACGCAATTTTTCCACCTCTGCCGTCCGTTCCTCCAGTGCCATCTGCGCTTGCTCAAAGTCTGCTTCCAGCTCGAGATATTGTTGCTCCAAACCGTCTTTTTCATCGATCGGTGACAACCGGCCATCTTTTTCCAGCTTCGAATTGCCCGCGAACTGTTCCTCGTACTCGGCCACCTTCTTCAGCAGCTCCGTAAACTTTTCATCGTTTATTCGTTGCTCTTCCTCATACAGCAGCCGCTCATCGTTCACCTTCGCCTGCCAGTAATCCTCACAGTCTTCGTACTCTTTACGCATCTGCTCCAGGCTGGATTCGAGCTCGTCGCAGCGTGCCTTCAGTTTTTTACTCTCTTCACCCTCGTCATCCTTCTTCGATGGCGAAGAAGCATCCTGCGATGACATCTCCTCATTCGTGGGCGAAACAACTAGCACGACATTCTTTTTCGCATCCTTCAGCTGTCCTTCGAGCTCTTCGATTCTCATACGCAACGCTTTGATTTCATCGTCACGGTTCAATGACGATTCGTTCATGCTCGAAATTCCGGACGACGTACCCGTTAGCTCGACGCAACCCGGAACGACCACACCACCGACGGCAGGATCCTCACTGGAGCACCGGATACTCTGTCCAAGTTCCGAATGCAATGCCATCCAGTCGCCCGATGAAGAGTCCGATTCGATATCGTTCTCGTTGCTGCATCGGCGAAATTTACCCAACCGGGGGCTCTCATCCGAAAGACGCGTTTTGCTCGGTGAATCACCACGACGCTTGATGGCTGCCGAGCCGCCGGCCGTACCGTCCACCCCGCACGATGTACTTAAATCGTCTGAAACGACGGTGCACCGCTTGAGCTTGAACTTCCCAAGCTCCACGCTCAGCATTTCAATCTCGGCACTGAGCTCATCGTTCTTGTCGCGCAGCCCCGTATTTTCGTTCTGCAGCAACGATATGCGATCAATCAGGTCCAGTACCTCTTCGCTATCCTTACGGACAAAACCACACTCATCATCGTCGGCGTAATCGTTGCGATTGTTTTCCTCCAGCTCGGCTATATCTCGGTTCAATTTGATGTTTTTCTCCAGCAGGTCCGTTATCTCCTTCGTAAGGTTCTCCTGATCCTGGCGCAGTTCTTCATTTTCTTCTGCCATACGGGACATTTCCGCCTTCAGCTTACCCTCCTCGTTTTCCAGCGATTGGATGCGTTTTTCGAGCAGCCCATTCGCATGTGACAGTTGCTCCCGCTCGAAGGTTAGCTGGGAGGTCAGTTCTTTTACCGTTTCGTGATGACGCTGTTCTAGATGGCGAATTTTTGTACGGGTAGAGTTTTCTAGCGAATTGTGACGCTCGTCCACTTCCTGCGCTAGAAGCACGGCCCGATGGTTAACCTCTTTGTTGTCGGCGTACAGTTTCTTATTCTCCTCCACCAGCTGATGAAACGCTTGACGTAGTGCGGTCACTTCTGCCTTGTGCAGCACCAACGAGGCCTGGCGAGTTACGGGAGACAAAACCAAATAAAGGTGAAATCGTTATCAATCGATGACGGTGACGGCAGAAAGACGATTACGAACAGATGAACGAATTGTACGATCATTCCGTGTGCGTGTATCTCCGGGTTTATTTGTGCCCATAAAAATATATTATACTCACTACAATACATCCACCCAAACATACATATCACTCAACCTCCTAATCCGTAAAAGCCCCGAAAAAAAATCATCACAAAACAGTAAGTCCATTTCGCATGAGAAACAGCGCCCGCTTGAAACAATCAGAATTGTCAACAGTTTCAACCTTTTCTTATCTTGATAATGAACATTAGTCACAACATTATACAATCGCACGTTAGGAAAAGAAAGATAACTTTCTTCTCCTCCCCTACACCTACTCCACAATTGCCGATTTTCAAACAAAAATTGATCCCAATGATATTGAACCCCCTGTAACAAATATAAAGCCGTTCATTATGGAGTTTTTTTTAAATAATATTATACCTCATCCTGGAAAACAGGGTATTGTAATATTTTTGAAGCTATCTTTTGTGTATTTAAATCATTTCCTAAACATAAACATATTTAAGATCTAGAATTCTCAGAGCTTTCCAAATAACATCCAAAAAATCTTGAACTTTCAAAATAATTTTTGGAAACGTCGTTATGTTTTTAGAACGGCTGTTTTTACGAATAAAAAACTATGTTCGAAATGGTAGATAAAGGTGATATTCAACTGAATGGATCTATGGAACTGTACACAGGAGGGCTCAAAAATACAATATATAAGGAAAATCATCAAAAACTCTCCGCGATACCCTGAAATGCACAGCACACCCAACTAAGGCCCTGGTTGATAAATATTCATAACTACCAACATACATGCCTTACAAATGGGAATTGACACAGACGAAGTATGGTGATTAATTAGCAAACAAGTGAAGATGTGTGGGTTCAGATGGGCGGTGGTGTTCGACTACATTCACCTACGCATTCGTCTTGCGGTTTGTGCTAGAGACACTGCTATGACAAGCTATTTATTTAGTGAAAAAAATACTCACTCGCACGATTAGCGCAGCATCGTCGAAGAGACTGCTACTGATGTTGCTGATAGTGCTGCTATTGAGGTGCCCACTGACAAGCCGCTGATGTTCCTCCTCGAGGGCTTGCACCAAATCTGCTACGTGTATCACATCCCGATTGAAACCCAGTTCATGCAACAAATTGGCCGGCGTTTCTATGCCTTCCGATTCCCACATGTCGATGATGATTGAAGCTGCCAAAGATCCTATTTCTGATGTCCAGTCTACCACGAGCGAGCGAGAGAGAGAGAGAGAAAGAGTGTGAGAAAGAGAGAGAGAGAGAGAGAGAGAGAAAGAGTGTGAGAAAGAGAGAGAGAGAGAGAGAGAGAGAGAGAGAGAGAGATTGCAAAAGTTTAGTGTAATGAAATTAGAAAAGCCGATTGCAAACATACCTGGAGGCAATGCAAGTGTGAAAGTGCTCTCTTCCGCCGTAACAACGGCCGTGGGACAGCCACTATGTGGTCCACCACCACCACCACCACAATCGTCAACCTGCAGTTCCTTGGTTTCATTCATCGGCAGCAGATCGGTGTTGCTTTCGAGCAGGGCAATAAATTCCTCAAATCCGATACCTTCGCTCGGTTGCAGCGACAGCTTGTTGAACACTTCCTGTGCGGCCAACCGAGCAGGCACCTTCTGCAGACCCACCCGCTCGCACACTTCCTCCAGCTGTGCTTGATTCAGTAGATCTCCATGCCGTCGATCGCTGTCGAGCAGCAGCGAGTTCCAAATTTCCCGCAGATTTTCCGACAAGTTCATGAAGTAAATCTTCTGATCGATGCGCTCGTCGTCCATGTGCAGCTGCTCGCGTATTGTGATCGTGGTAGTAGTGGTTGTGTTCCGTTTGCTTTCCACCGTGGCTGGACGTTGCCGGTGGGTCGGTAGCGAGGCACAGCGTTTTAGTCGGTGCACACCAGCTCCTCCTCCGACTACCGGTCGGCGCCGTTTCGAACCGTGGATGTCACTTTGGGACGCCGAACGTTGCACTTTGGACGAGGCAACAGTACCACCAACGGGAGCGGCTATGAAACTTTGCCGCGGTCCATCCTCTTTCTCCATCGGTTGCTTCACGATGACCGATTCGTTGTCCGAGTTGGACGAAAGCGACGATGAATCGAGCCCATTCACATCATCCCGTGGCCTTGACCGGCGACCATACTTCTTTGTACCGACGACAAACTTTGGCGATACTTCCCGATCGGAAGAGTCATCCAGCACGGAGGTTTCTGCAGCCGTGTCCACCAGCAAATCGCTCCGTTCGAGTTTGAGCGTACGATTTGGGTGATTCATGAATTCATTATCATCCACCGGAACGCCATCATCATTGCACGCCACCTTCTTCGTGATATCGTCGTGCTGTGGTGACGGCTTCGCATGGCCGATTAACGCCGAGAGACTTACGTTCTGTTGCTTCTCGTTCGCTTTGGTAAGACTGCTGCTGTTGTGCTGTGAAGTGTCCACTTTACGTTGAATGTTTTTCACTACCGAATTTCGTTGGACTGTCGATCGGTGCTTGTGTGTGTTGCTGTTACTGCTACCATTTGACACATTGTTGCCCCCGATAGTGTGGAATGATGGCGAGCCGGATATGGATGACACTCCTGATGAACTACTACTACCACTAATACTACTGCTTCCGTCCTTACTTCCAACGATGTGACTGCCTTTGTCCGCAGACATAAGACAAACTGGTGAGGAATATGAGTCTATCTGTTGGGACACTAATTGATGATGATGCTGCTGCTGCTGCTGCTGGTGCTGCTGCGTCTGCTGCTGATCCGGATGATCGGAGCCTAATGGAAGACAAAACGGAAGAGCAAATATGAAAACAAGACTATCTCAAAACAGCCGATGGTCACAACATTACATAGTATGATAATCATTTTGGCAGATCGCGACTAGAAAATTCTGTTTCTCTGTGCAACACGCCAGCACCAACCAGCACCGGATTAGAGGCGATGACGAAACCAACAACACAGCAGTCGAAGGTGCGATGTCTTGTTAACAGCAACCCACGTTCGTGCACCACACCATCATAACACCTGCACGAACTTGGTCGCGGTTTCTCCCGCTCTATCTGACACACACAGCCACCCAGGCTTGTTAGCTCAGATCCACATTTCCTTTCCCGTTCGCTCTCTATCGAAACATCCCCGGAAGGTCGAATGGATTACGACTGCTGAACACGTGTGCGTGTGCTGCACACCGCAAACTTTTACTCTTCGCTGATGCGCGGATATATGTTGAACAAATAACGAAGGAACTTCTTACTGGCCCTATTATGCGCCACAGGAGTATCCCTCCTACAACCCTGCCACAAACTACCAATACGCTGACAATAGCGCACTGCTACCATGCGGACAAGCGAACTGACTGATTGACTGACTGCCTGACTGACTGTGCTTGGGTTGCTACGATTGTCTGGTTCGTTTCATTCGGTCTCGGTCGCGCTTCGGTTCGGTTCGCAGTACCTCAAGTGTGCGCTTGAGGACTCCTTGGCTCGGGGGCACGTGGTGTTGGTGCATTCGGACATGGACACACGGCTGCCGTTTAGTGCGTCATATACAACACAACGTGTCGCGAACGGTCCAGGTGGAAGGGCGCGTACTATTAGTGTGAGTTGAACTGCAGTCAGCCGAAGAAAACACAACAAACCACCACACACCGCAATGCAACAACGCAACATATAAGAAAAACCGAGTGAGTTATAAAAAAAACCAACACACCACCTTGTTTGCCTGCTTACATGGACACAAGAAAGAGTTGGCCTGCACGGTGAAGGAAGGCGCAACAATATTGTACAGTGTTAACGTTGAGGCGCGCAATAGAACTCACGCAAAGAGAAACGCGCGCGCGCTCACCAACCAAAGCAAGGTGTTTATTGCGTTGATGACATTGTTTATTCCCTTTTTTTTTTTGCTTTGCAGTGATATGCACAGTTTTTTTTTAATTTTGTGTACAGAAAAAACATTAAACGAAGCGAATCCTGTTGAAGTCACAATTGAACTGTTACTTCACGATACCGGCAGAAGTAAAAGAATTTGAAGCAGCTGATTACTCGTCGAGGTAATAAATTGCGCCTTATTGCTATTCTAAAGTGATTATTTCGAGTTCAGTAAGCATGCTAGATGGCAATACCAGTATTACGGAGCTTTATGGTACAACTGCAAGAGAACGTAAAATAATTTTATTTATAGATGCAGACCAGATAAGCTGTTTTTTCGGTTCAGATGGAAAAATAACTCACTGCCTTAAAATTCCCCTTTTCGACTGTTTTGTGTGTACTACTACTCCTCTTATATCATCGCTTAAATCTTCATTTTTTTAAACAAAACTGACCACCAAACGTTACACAAAACGTTACGTTCCGCCGTGGTCACACAAACAGTGCCACAGTACCATTTTCCGAAAAACGAACGTTTACACGCTTCATATAAATAATTAATTTTCACCACCAGGTAGGCTGCAGCGGAACCAAAACCGACTACAGGGGGGGGGGGGGGGGGCGAGAGAGAGAAAGACGAAGAGAGAGAGAGAGAGAGAGAGAGAGAGAGAGAGAGAGAGAGAGAGAGAGAGAGAGAGAGAGAGAGAGAGAGAGAGAAGGAAGGTGGGTGGCATAATTTTACATTTTTTAATTCACTTTATTGTACACACTATTTTCCCACCTCCACGATATTGTGGTGTGGCCAGGCCAGGACCAGTACGGTTAAGAAAACCGTCACAACCGTCACATCAATGCACTTATCTTAAGACCTCCGCGCCTTGTTTATTGTCTTACATACCCGGTGAAAGGCCGAATAATGATTGTAAAAATAAAACTCAACTTCAAGGTCGTAGAAAAGTTTCCGAGCGCGCTCACTGGCTCCTCTCTCTTTCCCTCTTGATCCCTCTTGTCTCTTGATCCCCAACGAATTAATATCTCATGCGCTTATTGTTTGCCATATGTCTTCGAATGTCTTTGAGCTATTGCTGCCTAAGGTCATAGAACACAAACATAGAATTGACGCTAAAGCGACAATTTACCTTAGTTTTGGAGTAGAAGCTTTCATTTTTCATAGTTTATCTATCATCGATCAAACAACGGCACCAGACTTGTAGGCAGAATCGACTAGAGTACATTCGCACAAGTGAGGCTATGAACCAGATCTTCTGACATTTCATATAAATGGAGGGACGGTGTTTGATCTAAGAAGTCCATAAATTAAAAAAAACGATGTAAGAAGTCAAATTGTTTTACACATTTGGACATTTGTTTTAAACATTTGGCTGAACTATTGTAACTATAAATATTAATAAATCGCAAAAAGAGCTAGGAATTGGCTGGTTCTGTGGAGAATTTTATTCTTTGGCAGGCCGTAAGCCCCAGTGGCAGTGGATCTAGCTGTTGTGAAAGCTATTGGCGGAATGGATATCGGGCCCTATCACTATCAAAATCATAAGTATTTACCGGAGTGGAGTTGGATGTTTGGGATTTACTGATGCTACTTTGGGCGGAGTTGCAATTAAACTGCATAGAATAGCGTAAGGTGCCTGTACATCTACATCTTGGGATCGGCGAGATCCCGAGATGTATGGCGAGATTGTTTGGGTTGCTTCCCTTCAACGAGGGGCCCCCTGACTTTGATTTTCCGCTACAAAGCTACTGCTGCGTACGGGGCCTCTGATTTGAGATCCCTTATACGAGGTAGCTCTCTCGGGGTCCTAATTCGCCCACCGTCAAATCCGCTACCTATGCTAGACTCATATTGAATCTGCTGACCGCTCACTCCGCTTACCGCTAAACCCGCCACCGGGTTGGTTTGTCAGAGCAGCAATAGAGAACCAGAGGAATGTTTCTTCTACGACATTGAGAGATAACTTAATTATAACACTAGCCAGTCAACGAAATTTACGATCTAAACCAGACGCACTGGGGAAATCCAAGCCTTAATCAGTGGAGAAAAGGAAACTCTTAGGGTGTTTCAACGTACAAATTAAAATTTATTACTCTTCGCATATGTTTACGACTAACCTAGCGTGTTGTGCGTGCGATGATGCAACTGATGGTTAGACCCCCTTCATTCGGTAGCTGTTGTTTATTGATTATCGCACTACCACTACTTGTTGCATTATGTATATCCGATGTAATATAAATTGGATCAAGTTCAACCCGGTCCGACCTTCTGTCTGCACTCATGATCCTGTGGCAAAACAGATAACGCCATCGGGCGCCACAAACACAGAAAGATTCGAAAATAGCAACCATCATTCTAAAACTCTACGCTTTGACAACTTTCTAGCGACAAAATTTAACTTTGCCTACTGGGAACCCCCCACCCTCTCTCTATCTCTCTCTGTCTCTCTCTCTCTCTATATCTGTCTCTCTCTCTTTCTCCTTCTCTCTGAACAAAACCACAAAAACCAGAGCTTTTAAGACTGATTGTTGGATCGTTGTTTGATTGTTCATTTTGTTTTGCTCTATGCGCTTGCTTTTATTTCAACACAGTCAACACAGAGCGCCCCACAAGGTGAGTTGGAGTGTGGATTGGTAGTAAAGCTATTTGTTGTACAAAATTCGCCAAACATACCAGTCGAAACACAGTTGTTATTACGCGGTTTACTGTGTATGATGGCTGTGCGGGAAATGTCTACGAGGGAAAAACAGGCAATCAAAAACAACAAGAGAATCAATTCGCCAAGGAAGATCGATTTAATGCCGGAAAAATGCTGTGACACGACGCAATGTTTTCTAAAAAAAAAGGCCAATGAATGCAACATTAATTGCAATTCGTAAAAAAGAGAATCAAGATGAGATGCGTTTCGGGTGCGAGAGGATGAATTTTACACCTAAACCCATTTATTTTTGGTTTTTAACGGACTCACTCCATTTTGTCTGGCTATCAATCATCTGAGAAACTTGTGTTTTGTTTTGTTTTGTTTCCTTCACTCGCTGATCACAATATTAAGATTATTTTTACACCGCATTTGCCGCTTCACACAGTATAAGGTATGCTAGAAATGTGCTCCGCATTAGTGACTGAGACACTTGACGCTTGACGACTTGACGTAATAACGCTTGACGGCGCCACAAGACGATTTCAGTTTTTGGTCAGGTGTCAGTGAAAACAAATTTTTCGAAACATCATGTTCCGATGTGTTTATGTGTGTCTTTGCGCGACTAACAATCATTTATCAATAATTTAGATTTAGATCAATAGTTTATCTGACAAGCTCTTTTTTATGCCGTTCAACATGCACAGAGGAGGTGTGAAAGGAGCATGCCGCGATAGAGTATGATGCGTCGACCAGGAAGGTCGAGATGTTGGATAGGCAGACAATGACGCTAGTTGGTGATCGTAAGTATTTTAGCTCCAAGGTACAATAGCAAAATATTAATCGAAATATAAGCCTTTTTTATCAGACGTGTTGCTGCCGTCTTTTGCCCATAATTCTGTTTGTGCATAATTTGTTCATAATTCTTTGAATCCCTTGAACTTATCGTGCTTTTATCACCATCAATGAACATACAAACCCGACATTGGAATGGCGTTTCGACCTAAAGCCCAACTCAAACGTAAACGTTCCCTGTGGGAGTCTTCAAGGTGCAATCGATCGATATACGGTGTGGGTTCAACAGTGAAAAAACTAGGATAGGCAACACAACAGCGATAACGACGCTTCTTCTGTTGCCACCACGCCAGTGAGCCACACGCTCTCCAGAACCAAATATTTCACCAAACAGTTCCGGTATGTGTGCCTTTCGCTAGTTAAATTAGCTCCTACCATCCCACTTCCCACCCATCGTAGGTGTGGAAAGGGAAATTCCCTAAAGCAGTCCCTTCCTCGAAGCCATAAACCGAGTTGCGGTGTCCGAAGCCCCAGAAAGAATGAAATGGTTGGGCCCACCTGATGCCCGGAAGTGGTCGAGTAGTGTCGCACGACACGGTCGTAGTAAAAACGTGATGAGAATCTACTATGCCTAAACCTGCGGGAGGTGGTTGTGGGTCCACCAAGATCATTACAATGTGTATGTTGAGCCCATGTTGTTCCTTTGTAGTTTTGAACAGCGGAAGTGTTCCTGGTGGGTCAGCCAAAAGTATAGTGTGTGTGTGTGTGTGTGTGTGTGTGTGACACACACACACACACACACACACACACACACACACACACACACACATATCGATCGATTTTTATAGCTAAAAAAGGAACAATTGTTCCAAATTCCTATTTGCAAGACGATCATTCATAATTACGCTAATGCACATCGCATTCTCATCGCTCAAGGTCAAAAAGTGCCCCCGATTGTTTCGGGCAGATACAGACATTGCATATGTGTGTTCTAGAAAATGATACCATGATGAATTGGAGGACGTTTTCTTTATCTAATCTACTGCTCTTTTATCGGATATATGCAAGACAAATTAAATGAAGAAAACAAACCCAAAACTACGCGTACATTTGTAATCGTCGTGTTCGTTGCTGCTCTTTGTCGAGACAACTTCGAGACAAAAACGATTTCTTGTAAAGATTGCACAATCTTAGTAAGCATAGCGAGGTGTCTCTTTCGTTGGCAGTTGTTGCTTGGTTCCTTGGTTGGATGGAAAAATGTATATTTCTCCATCGCGGGAGCGAAATCTTCCCGAGTGGCGTTAACCAAACGGCAAAGGTTAACGATCTTTGCCACCACCGGTTCTTTACCATAATATTTTAAGGGAACAAACAGAGGAAGAAACCCGGCATTCGAACCATTGGCGATAATTATGGCCGTAACCGTAATTAGATCTCTCGCGCATTCATGTTTTTGTTACCGGATCTCGTCGGAAGAAACAACGGCAAAACGGGAATTCAGGGTAGAGAGGCAATAAGATGCTGCCGCTGCTACTGAGCTGCTATAGGAAGCAATAGAAATTTGAGAACAAATCCCGAAACCCCATCCACCCTTACCTTCTGCTTCGTACGTTTCCTGAGCACTATTGGACGCCATCGTTGACGGTGACGACGTAGACTCCATTCCGCTACCGGGAGTCGCGATCGTATCCTCGTTACCACCAAGGATGTGCAGCAGTCCTTCCCGAAATTCCCGAAAGCTGACATGCGTCTTGGACCCGATCAGCAAACACTTGACCAGCAGATGGCCTCGCTCCTTAAGCTCCAGTGTACGGCACAGCTTGACGAGTGACTCGCGATCGAGTCCACCGGTACCATCGCCGGTACTGTGGGACTGAAACATGAAATACAGCTTCTGCTCGTACGGATCGGATGAGAGCGCCATTTCCCCTGCCTTTTTGCCACGGTCACTACACCACACAGTACTAAAGAAGTATTCAAACACAATCCGACGTATACACACTCACAAGACGCACGTACGTCCGTACTGGCCCTTCGTACACGGCACAAGCAGCACAAAAAAAGGGCCACTTTCCAACACTTCACACAACGAGGGGTAGGCAAACGAGCTTAACTTTCTCACACTGAAAACACACTGATTGCTTTTTTGTGTGTTGTGTTTGCGTCCTCTCTCGAACACGATCAGAGATGGCGCTGAGCAGTGCCTACTTTCATGGACGTTATGACGCTGTGTAACCGGAGCCTGTAACAGACCAATGAATTTTCTTTCTTTACCGAATGCTTCCAGAAATATTTACGCGGCCAGCATCGGTGGCAGCACCGGATATTCCGATATTCCGACACAACACGAACCAAGAATGAATTGCCAGAGCACCAACACCACAAACCCCACTAGCACTTAGCTACTTTAGCACTTTAGCGATGGTTACACATATATTCCTTCTGATTTTCCAAATGACCGAAGGTGGGGACGCTGCGCGGAACGTTAATTGGGACTAGAACCACCCCCCCCCCCCCTCCCCTTTACGCTGTTTCCCTTCTGATACACGATTCAAAGTTGGTTCCCGAATTTATTACCAGGGCACCACACCACAACCACACGGCGGAATAGTATCGCGCCCTGGCTATTCCTCGCGAGGAGAAAATCAATTTAATTTTTCCTCCTAAACTGCTGCGGAGTGTTTGTGTTGCAGCCCATTCCGCCTGAGAGCGTGGTGTTTATTGTGACCTGTGTTTTACTGCCTTTTTTTCAATCCGCTTACACTATCGCCGTACTTAACTAAAACACACATACCCACTAACCTCCTATCGATGACACGACACGAGCAACTCACTGCAACAAATCAACTATTTGAGGACCGCGAACAAAAGGGGTTTAATTATATAAAACACGTACGCCCGGATCGAAACATCTCGACTTGATGTAAATCTTTGCAGCAAAGGTCAGCACAATACCTTAACACTAGGATGAGAGAACTTTGCGTTGGAACCACGAAAAGAAAGGGTTCAACAACTGAACCCTATCGTCGTGTGTTGTCTTTGGCCCTTTGCTATGAATAATGTCTTTCACTTCAGCGAGTAGGCCGTGTGACTTTTTGTTGTACCCTACACACACATACACACAAACGCGCGCGCAGATGCAATAATGCCAACAATTCACGCACACATGCGCACGGAATGACTTTGACAACATAACTGAAATGTCAAAAACACGCCGTGGTTAAGACAAGCTGCGGCGACCACGGAATGCACAGCTGTTTTTATTAGCTAAATAAAAAACATGATTCTGAATTTCAATTCTAACCTATTCTTAGATTTATTTGTCTCTTTACCATCTCTAATCACTATCGCTTGATCCGGATCCATAATTGCAAAGCAACAGCTTGGGCCGGACTGCAACTTCATCATCAGCCTTTGGTGGTGGTTTCGTTGCTTCGATCGTTACCACTTTTGGCCGTTTTTCTTCTAGGGTAAGTTCAGTAAATCCGTTCACTTGCTGTCCACATGAGCTTGCAGCTGATCGTTTTACGATACCCAATACTTTGGATTCCAGCTTAGTACCGGTATGGTGCTTGGTGACTGTGGCCGATTTGTTGGCGTAGGTGGACGGTAGAACAGGTCTATTGAGGATTGCATTCCGTCGCTCTTTGTCTTTCTCGTGCACCGTTTTGGAAGAGTGTAAGCGCATCAACTGAGCCATCCGTCGGTCGTGGTCACTTTCCGGGAGCAAGTCAATCGTAAGGCTAGACCTTCCTAGCAGAGCCTTGTCCTTTTCTTCTTGAACTTTCAGCTCCTTTTTGCGTGTCTGTATAACCGAGAGAGAGAGAGAGAGAGAGAGAGAGAGAGAGAGAGAAAGAAAAAAAGAAAAAAAATGTTAAAATCGCTACTTATGAACGTAAGCCAACCACCATTGGTACATACCCTAAATTGTGCCCTAAGTCGACTGTTTGCTTCAAAATCATCTCGCCAAATCGTATCGTTGCGTTGAAAGAGTCTCCCCAAGACTGGCTTAGCCTCTTCGGCCGCTTGTGTATCTTTCGCTCCATGTTCCAGCTTGTACATCGCATCGTCGAACAGTTTTCGCTGGATCTCCTTCGTTTCTGGCACAATCTGCTCATTCTGTTTCGGATCCCAACGGTTTTCCTGCCGTCTCGCACCGGATACAATCTCGTAATCGAGATTCTGTGGGTCAGTTTTGATCTCGAAGTGATTGTCACACAGGTGGCATTTCATCCGGAACTGGTAAACGGGCGTAGAGTAGTACATGCCCACCTTCTTCTTTTCCGCATTGTATCGTACGCCCATGCCGATGTAGTTCTTGCATCCATCGCACCAAATGTTGTACGGCATCTCAAAGCGGATGATCAATATTCCGAGATGGATTTTGCGGGCCCGTTCCCTTAATGCGTGCGTGCCTTGCCATTTGTTCAGTCCTCCGGTCTTGGGGTCGTAATCTGGAGGATAGTACAGGTTCTGTCCCTTGCGTTCTCCCATTTCGATCAAGTGCTGTGCGGATCACGCTCAGTTACAACTATGATCCACTCTCCCTAGGATACTCTATCACCAATGGATGTGCCTCTCAGTATAAATCGTTCCTCTAGATCTTCCAATCCAATCCGTTTAGATCTTTCAACAATATTCCTGCTGCAATCTACTTCTGTTTGTTTATATTGTGCGTGTGCTGCTGTAGACACAAGTGAATGTCATATCTTTCGTCGTGTTTTTACTTCGTTCAATTCAAATTGAAAGGCGCGATATTTTTTCAAGCAAATTTAATTACTTGAACGCCAAGGGCTCTGGGGCTGTATAATTTTTACGTTTTACAAGCCATAATAATTTCTGTTCTGTTCAAGAGGCGCTTTTAATTTGCTTGCCAAAATTTTGTAATTTATCAAAAATTTACTTTATAATTCTCTGTGTGGTCGCTTCATGAATGATTGTCATCCAATTAAGTTCGGTGCTTAAGGGCAATAATTTTATCTAAATGAAAGACGATCCCAGAAAAATTAGTAAATTATTAAATTATTCCTACATTATCGTAACAGAACACGGCCTAACCGCACCCTCTTTGGTCGTTGGGAAAGCGCCGGCGTAAAACAACTGCTGCTGCTGCCTCGTGTTGTGACAGTTAAGACAATCTTTCTCCTCACCGTGTTGGAAGAGAACTGGGATTTTCATCACCCATCGTTGGGCTTTCGGTAACGGGGAATTTCCAACGCAACACTCTACGTCTGGTACGGAATTGTGCTGCATTCGTCATTGTGCACGGCAATTTGGAAAGATGTTCATCTACACCAACACCGGCAACCCGTTCGGGCTGAAGCTGCTGATTTGTGCAAATTTGGCCAAAATCAACGTGGAGGTTAAGCATGTTACACTGGGCGGTATGTAACAGAACAGGCTGGTGTGGGGGAACATTCGCATCCACGAAATTGATACTAACTTTTTTGATAACCTTCCCATAGATCCCGCTCTGGGAGACATGAAGCATCTTCCCATACTGCAGCTGGACAGTGGAGTGCAGCTGTTTTCTACGGACGTGGCGGCCAAATATCTGCTACCGGGTGAGGATGTGTCCAAGGTGGTGCAGCGAGACGAATGGCTTGAATGGTCCTCGAAGCGGTTGGCACCGGCATTAACCCACAACATGGCTATCGGTTCCCGTGCCGATCCGAACACTAAACCGATCCTAAACACGCTGGTAAAAATGCTGGACGATTGTCTGAGCGGCAGCACGTTTCTGATGGGAGATCAAATCAGCAGTGCCGATGTGGCCGTCTGGAGTCTGCTCGCCCCGGACGGTACGCTCAAGGGTGCAGTCAACGTTGACAATGTGCTTCGCTGGTATCGTCAAATTTCCGCCCTGCCCGAGGTTCAGTCCGCACTGATCGTGTTACCATTGAAAGAGCTCAGCTTTGCTTCGCTGCAGCACAGCAATCGGTACGGTGGATTGCATCACATCGTGCTGAATCCAGAAATTGCCGATTTCGAAGGCGAATTGCTTGCCGATACGTCCGCCAATATTGCCGAAACTGTGCAGCGGGACGAGATCGAAGCAGCTCGCGCCGCGTTCGGTGAAGTAGACGATCGGGCCGTGCGCGATGAGCCGAGAATCGTACTTCCAAAACCGGGTCAGAAGAACAATCTCATCACATCCGCACTGCCGTACGTGAACAATGTGCCTCATCTGGGCAACATTGTCGGATGTGTCCTGTCGGCGGACATTTTCGCTCGCTACTCGCGACTCTGCGGATATAACACGCTCTACATCGGTGGTACGGATGAGTACGGTACGGCCACGGAAACGAAGGCCCTGGCGGAGGGTCTTACTCCACGACAGATTTGCGACAAGTACTTCGATATCCACAACTCGATCTACCGATGGTTTGGGATCGGGTTCGATTACTTCGGTCGCACAACGACCACCGAGCAGACACGCATCGTGCAGGAAATATTTAAGGACCTGTACGCCACTGGCTATATCGAGACGCGCTCGGTGGAACAGTTGTTGTGCCAGAAGTGTGATCGCTATCTGGCGGATCGGTTTGTGGAGGGAACCTGTCCTCATCCGGGCTGTGGGTATGAGGACGCTCGCGGGGATCAGTGCGATGGCTGCGGGAAGCTGGTAAACGCGATCGAGCTGCTCCGGCCACGCTGCAAGATGTGCAACTCCTCGCCAGTCATTCGAGACTCGAACCAATTCTTCCTCGATCTGCCTAAAATCGAGCCAAGGTTACGGGAATGGGTGGAAGGTTCCGAGTCTGGGTGGACGCATAATGCGCGCGTAATTACCCGAGCCTGGTTGAAGGAAGGACTCAAGTCACGATGCATTACGCGTGATCTGAAGTGGGGCATTCCGGTTCCACTCGAAGGATACGAGAACAAGGTGTTTTACGTGTGGTTCGATGCTCCGATCGGATACATTTCCATTACGAGCCGGTACTGCAAGGAGTGGAAGCAGTGGTGGCAACCGGACACGTCCAAAACCGGCGTGAAGGTTGATCTGTATCAGTTCATGGCAAAGGACAACGTGCCGTTCCATTCGGTCATGTTCCCAGCTTCGTTGCTAGCGGCGGACAAGGGCTACACGCTGGTGTCTCACATCATGGCGACGGAGTATCTCAACTACGAGGATGGCAAGTTTAGCAAGAGCCGAGGCATTGGCGTGTTTGGTAATGATGCTCAGGATACGGGCATTCCGGCCGATGTGTGGCGATTCTACCTCGCTGCTGCACGGCCGGAAGGTCAGGATTCGTCCTTCAGCTGGAGTGACCTGCAGGCACGCAACAACAATGAGCTGCTGAAGAATTTGGGCAACTTTTTCAACCGAGCGCTCGTGTTTTGTGAGAAATTCTTTGATTCCACCGTACCGGCGATGACGCTGATCGAGGAGGATTACACGCTGCTGGCGTTGATTAATCGGGAACTGAAGGGATACGTGAACCAGATGGAGAAAGCTCGTATGCGTGACGGAATTCGGCATTTGCAGCAAATTTCACGCTACGGTAATCAGCTGATGCAGTCGGAGGAACCGTGGGTAAAGGTGAAGGGCACGGACGATCAGAAGGCGCGTGCTGGTACGGTGATTGGACTGTGCTGTAACTTTGCCTGTAAGTAGACGAATCAGATCGGTATGTATCCCTTCCCCAACAGATTGTGTTTCTCATTCGGAGCAATCTCGCCTTTGTTTTCATTTGTAGGTTTGCTAGCAACGCTTATGTTCCCGTTCATGCCCACGACTGCGCGGAATATGTATAGTCAGCTGAACGTTCGTGGTGGATTCATTAATTCAGAGTACGTACGAACCACACCCGCAAGGAAATGTCTACAAGAATTTCTTTTAACACATTTTCCCACTCCTTTCCTCAGCAAACCGTTAATCCGGACGCTTCTACCAACCGGGCATCGTATCGGCAAACTGGCCGTGCTGTTTACCAAAATCGAAGACTCGAGGATCGAGGAACTGAAACAGAAGTATGGTGGACAACAACAGCAGGTCGTAAAAGACAAAGCTGCTGCCTCACCGTCTGCCTCATCCGCGCCACCAACAGGAACGTTCGGTTCACTGAAAGACGCACAAAAGGCGGTCGACGAGCAAGCGGCCAAAGTACGCAAGATCAAATCGAGCGGTGCCGATCGGACTGTATGGCAGCCGGAGGTTAACATTTTGCTTGAGCTCAAGAAGCAGCTGCAATTGCTTAGCCAGCCCCGTACGTCCGAGAGTGCTCCGGTAGCGCCGGGAGAAAAATTGTCCAACAATAATACTGCAACCGCAGCGAAACCTGTGGCGAATGCTACCACCACCGCTGTTCCGGCCGACATAAAAGCGCTAGAAGAGGAAATCGCTCAGCAGGGCAGTAAGGTGCGCAAGCTGAAGGAATCCAGCACGGATAAGTCCGTGTGGCAGCCGGAGGTATCGCTGTTGCTTTCACTGAAGCAAAAACTTGCCAGTCTTACCGGTATACCAGTGGCTGGTCCTGCTGCGAGCAGCGGAAAAAAGAAGGGTAAAAAGTAAGGATAGTCGCCCGTACTTTGTGACCCAAAACATATGGCGAAACCCGTACAGTTGTGCATGAATAATGATTCATTTTGGCAATAAAAATTATTTAACATATCAAATGATATTTTCAATTATTAGTCGTTAAAAATGGTTGTGAGTTACATACGATTTTAAATGAAGATGAATTTTGTTTCTCCTTGGCTTAACTACTAGATCATACCGGTCATCGAATATGGCGTACTAGACTCGCTGATACCACGTAGTTGGAAAGTCAATCTTAAATACGTAAATAATTACGGCTCCAGATTGGATTTGAACCCCAGTCCTGCTGTTTGAAGACCGGCGCTGCTGTCGCATCATCACTGGGCGCCCCTAATTTAGCTCCTGGTTTCCTGAATCCCTAGCTGGGGTACGACCTGAAATTCGGATAGCATAAAAATACATTTAAGAATTAGTGAGGGTACTTTTCCGTACTCCACTGTTTTTGTGTTTGGCTTGGGTGGTTGAAGTTGTCAAAACGTTATCAATAGCGGCTGTCAAACCCCGTGTTGGTAAACGTGTCTTCGTATGCCAAAAAAAAGTATCGCTACCATCATAGTTCACAATGAGATGTTTCATTTTGCGTGGTAAAACGGTTTCCATTTCCCTGTGAGCAGTGCGCGCCGGTTGATATAGTAGTTGCCCTTTCACTAAACTGGGCCTGGAGCAGACTGGAGAGACTGGAAAATTGGTTGTGCAATTTTGGAGGGCGAAGAAAATTGGGAGTGAGCAAAAGCAGTAGCAGCAGCAGTTCGACCCAAAACTTGTTTACATTCTCACACACAGAGACAAATGGGCAGCCTCCCACCCCAACGGTGTTTTGCGTTGGCGTAAGTGAAACAGACAGCGTCCTGGTCATGTTGAGATAGCCGACCGACCGATCGACCGACGAGACTCGTCATCATCATCATCATCGCGCGCTTCCGTGTTACCGCGTTCATATCCCCACCCAAAACAAGAACGAGCCAACGAGAAACTGGTCGGGGGGGTTGTCGGAAAACGGGTCGCGCCTGCAACCCACTCGGTGGTGGTGGTTTCATTGTAGTGTGGCATTCATTGTGCAACGAAACGGACGCAAATCGCTTCGAGTGGAAAACATAACTTCTGGAGCTCTTTTTGAACGGGATGAGTGAAAGGTACGCCACGATTGCAGAACAACTGGCCAAATGGCACCAGGACCATTTGCTGGCGTTCTGGGACGTGCTATCTGAGCAGCAACGGACCACGCTGCTCGATTCGCTCTCCGATAGCGTCGACTGTGGTGCGTTGGATGAAGCGTTCCGCCGTGCCATGGCAACCGCCACGTCGACGAAGGAAGATTTGAACGAGCTGCTGAAACCGCTCGCCCGCGAACGGTACCTATCGGTTGCCGAAGCAAAGGAGGCGGAACTAGAGAATTTGCGACAGATAGGACTAGAACAGATCCGGGCAGGCCGAGTTGGTGTGATTCTGCTGGCCGGTGGACAAGGCACACGGCTCGGTTCGTCCGCCCCGAAAGGCACGTATAACGTGCAATTACCGTCGGGAAAGTCACTGTTTCAACTGCAAGCCGAACGTATCAGGAAGCTTCAGCAATTAGCCGGTGGTGACGGTCGGATCCACTGGTACATTATGACCAGCGAGCATACGCACACGGAAACACTCGACTACTTCCGGGAGAACGATTACTTTGGACTTCCGGGCGAGCAGGTTCGCATGTTCCGCCAGCGCAGCGTACCGTGCGTGGATTTCGAAGGCCGCATTCTTCTGGATGAAAAGTGGAAAGTGTCCACCGCTCCGGACGGTAACGGAGGTATCTATCGGGCGCTCAAGGACGAAGGCATACTGGACGAACTGGAACGGACAGGCGTCCAGTATCTCCACGCCCACAGTGTCGACAACATACTGATCAAAGTTGCCGATCCAGTTTTCATCGGCTACTGTGTCCGCAAGGAGGCCGACTGCGGTGTGAAGGTGATCGAGAAGGTACAACCGGACGAAGCGGTCGGTGTAGTGTGCGAGGTGAAAGGCAAGTACCAGGTAGTTGAGTACAGTGAGCTCTCGAGTGAAACGGCCAATCGACGTAATCCGACCGATGGCAAGCTTACGTTCAATGCGGGCAACATTTGCAACCACTTCTTTACCATCAGCTTTCTAAGGCGCATTGCCGACACGCAAATGCCACTGCACGTGGCCAAGAAGAAGATCCCGTACATCGACACGGCGACCGGAGAACGGGTAAAGCCCAACGCTCCGAACGGCATCAAGATGGAAAAGTTCATCTTCGACGTGTTTCCGCTGGCGGAACGGTTCGTAGCGCTGGAGGGTCGCCGGGAGGAAGAGTTCAGTGCCCTCAAGAATGCCGATTCGGCCGGGATAGATTGTCCGTCGAGTGTGCGGGGCGACATATACCGATTGCATCGGAAGTGGCTTATCAAAGCAGGCGCGGTCGAAGTGCTTGATGCTGCCGATGCATCATTTGATTGCGAAATTTCTCCGCTCTTATCGTACGCGGGCGAAGGTTTGGAGTTGGCTGCCAGCGGTCAAAGCTTCCGCTGTCCCGTGCATCTAACCGGAACCGATGAGCGACTTGCTGATTAGTGATGGTGTAGAGATAGAGAGAGAGATATATATATATATATATAGACGACAATTGATGCTGCTGCAGATGTACAATAATCAATCGAAGTAGGCGACTATCACACATTCGCCATCGCATCATCGCTTGCTTCGTGGGGGAGGCCACCAATATTAGCGATAAAGCAGAAGACCAAAATTACGCCAAAAGTACATCAAACGCGAAGATGTACGTGTGGGTCGTATCTTATTTTCGGCAGTTTATGCTCAATGTCCTATCATTGTCCCACTTACAGAACACGTTTGGGAAAGGGAGTTCGCCTTTGTACAATGATTTTGGTCTAAAAGTTACAATACCCCTTTGATCTGTGTTCAATTTACGAATCTTTGCCTTTTTTTAGTTCCTTCTGTCATTTTTTCCTTTACTGTGTGTTTCAATGTTTTCCCATTAACTAATTTACGAAGTATCTCAAATTAACTCGATTATTTTCAAAAAATTAGTCCATTCGGCTGCTGCAGCTGTTTCTTTTTGTTTTATTTTATGTTTTTAATTATTTGTTTAACAAAACAACTATTCGTGCGTCCTCACAAATACACATAACGAGGTAATCAAAGGCCCAAAACATTCCGAACAAGCACACTCGCCCGTTTCAGAAGTGGCCCAAAAATGGAATGAAAAAAACCTTTACAGTACTTTAAAAGAACGGCTGAAACGTAGGGATCGCGTTTTTCAATAAACAGCACCAGTAATTGTTTACACACGCTACTGCTGCTGCTCTGTCGGTGTGCGGAGCGGCTTATCTTAAAGTACACACAACACACGCACTTAAAAGCAGCAGCAGCAAATCGCAAGATAGTATAATCCGCCTCTTTGTTATCTGTTTTTTTAAGGAGCTATCAATATTGTTGTAGTTGAGTTGAGTGTAGTGCACACAAAAAACACCTTTTCCTTAGTAATGAGATTTCTCCTATTATATTGTAATCAATAAAAAAAAAACATTTTAAAAAATCTAGCGCCACCAACGTTATACTTAAACACACATGTGTTTTACCATTTTTCTTATTAGAACAAATTTATGATTATTTTGAAAAAACGAAAAAAAAATGTGGAACAAATGTCTGTTTAAATAAAGAAGTTTACTTTTAAACTACGTGTTACTTAACTAAGTTCTACACCTTCAAAAGGAGGACTTGGACAAAATCCAAGTGTCCGCGGCGTATCTGATTGCAGGGTTTTTAATACGATAGAACAAAGCAGGCGACTCTTATTACAACTCCAATGAATGGCAGCTCATTGTAGGCATAACATGCGACGAGGACAGGAGGCTTAGAACAACGGTGGCGCATGATATGACAATGCAAGCATATAACACATGGCGCGAGTTTGTAATTCACATACAGACTTCTTAGTAGCTGTATGTTACAGCTTCCATTGTTATATCATGTGCCACCGTTGTTCCAAGCGTCCTGTTCTTGTCGTATCGTCTGCCGTCGTTGATCTGCCATCCACTGGATTTGTAATAAGAATCGCCCACTTTGTTCTATAACACATAGAAACCCCAATACGGTCATTAATATTTCAATAATTTCAGTTTGTAAACACATCTTGTAAATAACATAGAACACCAGTCAATGTTGTTGTGTCGTTATGTCCTTCTTTTCTTGCCATTTTCGAATGTCTCGAAACGAAAACGAAAACGAAAAAAAAAAATGCTACAAAATTCATACTTTTGATTCTGCAACTTATGATTCACCACAGCTTCGAGGATTTATGTTTATTTCCATGTTGTTCCTTCGATTCTCTCGCACGTACCTTGGTGTTAGTCATTCGGGAAAACATCTTATCATCACAACTCACCAGAGGGTTGTTGCTTCCACACAGATTGTCTCAATACTTTTGGAGACTTGTTGATCTACAGTACCTGAAAAGGTTTTTTTGAGTCCTCTCTTTATCTCTCTCTCGAGTCATATCGTCTAACAAACATCGTGCAATAATAATCCTTTTCTTGGTACATAATAGCGTACCCTATTTTCTCCAATTTTGAAAAACTGTGTTGGACGGAAAATGGATCGAGAGGATCGTATTTAAGAGCACCGCGTGTGTGTTACAACAATCTGTTTCTTCGATAAGACGAAGAGCAACTACCAAAAAAAACCACGCATTTGTGTTTTTTTTCCTACAACAGAAGAAACAACATGACCGCTTAGAACATGTTCTTTCTTCTTTTTAACCTAGCCTTAATGGTAGAGCAAGTAAAAATGTAATATAGAAATTCACTAATCATTTTCTTATATCTTGTACTCTCGGCCTACTTGGGTAGAACCAACCGACTACTTTTTGTGTTCAATAAGTTAATCTAAATTGACCACACGAACACTATAGTTACCACTACACATTTTCCTCAAAGATCTGTCCTTTTAAAGGTTAAGTGAAAAGCAAAAAAAATGTACACATTTAAAGAGCACTTAGAGACATAAACTAAATAACCATATTACGACTCTCCGCGCTGCGTTATTTGTATACGCTGTAGTACAAATTGTTGCGGCACATCGAGAATTGGCATATGTTTTCGGATTGACCTTCTCTACATCCGATTCATTGATAAAATGGTCACTTACTCCTCATTTGCTTGACCTGAATAGCACCATACGGCCTCCCTCTATCTACTACCACGCACCCAATATTAGTCCTAATCTAGCTCTATCTGTTTCACCTTATATCTATTGTAAGGTGCGTAAGGTGTACGGCTCAATCCGTTGTCTTGAACGATAACGGAGGTGGTAGTGGTCTTTATTAGATCCTGTCGCTTCCCAAGCAACCAGTCACTGCACGATGCTCGCTGCGAGCCAGACACGTGCTGGTCCAGCCATCGATCGACGACCCGCTTGAATCGTTGATCCATCCGTGTAGTAACCCGACAGTGACTCTAAAAAATGAGTAAATGAACGGTTAAACATCTCTATTTCAACACTTTTACCTCATCCTCGTTACCTTCCGCGAACGAATGAGCGATCCCTGCCGATACATTATGAAACTCTTCTTTCGAGGCGTCTTGTACGGTAGATTGCGTTCCGCAGCCCCGTTCACGCTTGGTAGACGGCGACGATGATCCGATGAAGGTGCGGTAGAAGCTGGCGCTTCTTGATTTTTTAAGCTATTGCCAATGCCGAACCACAGAGACGGAGACGGATTGTTCTTGTCCTCCGCTACAGCATGCTGTTTGTTGCCGCCGCTAATGCTATTATTATTATTATTATTATTTATATTGTTCGGATTGTTGTTGTTACTGCTGCCATTATCTTTGGTCGAAGAAGCACTGATATTTGGGGACTGAGAGAGTGCTTTCGTCGATTCTAGTTTCGCAGATATCGTAGCAGCTCTACCAGCTCCTCCTTCGTCGTATAGAGACGTTTTTCCCGGACTACTACCGGATGCTGCACCACGATCACTAGCATCATTTTCTTGCTTCACACCGGCATCGTTTCCTTCCATGGCAGCGTCCGCGTTTGTATGGGAGTGAGAATTGTGTCCAGCTGCCGTTGCAGCTTGCTTCGATTTCCCATCACCAGCGATCTCTTCCCGCTCTAGCTCTCCACTTTGCAGTTCTGTCATGGTAACCGGCTTGCCGTCAACGGTTACTGACACTTTTCTTCTATTCGCTTCGCCATACTTTCTTCGCCGTTTTGCATTTCGCGATAGAAATACAGGCATGCGAGCACAGGTGGTGGTGCCCGGTAATGAACGTGATTTCTTCGAAAAAGTAACCACAGACGGGAAAAACACGACACAGCGATAGAGAAATGAAGAAAAAAAAAAGAATGAAGAAAACGAAAAACATACATTAATTTTACTTCTTTTGTCAGAACGAAGTGAGTGTGAGAGTAAAAAAGGAAACGTCATACTATCTTGGACAACGATCGCAGATCGGCAATAGGATATCGCAAGATGGACATCAAAAGATACTATAGATGCAGATTGAACAATAATGTAAGTAACAAGCATCGTTCCGCATACAAATGCAAAAAAATGAATAAAAGTTAAAATAAACAGCATAGCCATGATCTTTGTTAAAGTAAAATAACTGAAGCCCAAACCAGCATGCATTACATCGAAGAAAACTCACAGCAAAACTAAGGCAATTCAGAGAACAATTTAAATGTCCCAACTACACCACGAAATGTAGAACAAGGAATTTGTTAATTCATTTTTAAATAACGAAGCAGTTTGAATGATCGTACTTAAATGTTTAACTTTACCAACTTTCTAACGCATTGTTTCTATTGATTTGTGATGAAATGATTAATTAATGGTTGTTAAGAAAGCTTGGTGAATCAGTAGTGTCGTACTTGGCAAAATATTTTACACCATTTTATCGTTTTCGCTCTGAACAAAACTCAGGGATTGGCGAATGGAAAACAGTCAAATGTAGGAAACAGTATTTGTAGCCTTGTGTATAAAATGAGTTCCTTCACCCGGTGGGACATATTGGCGTGTGTTTGTGTGTGTGTGTGTGTGTGTGTGTGTGTGTGTGTGTGGAAAAGTAAAAATGGGGAACTTTAAACGCCATATTCCTCTATACAGAGTTTCCGCCGAGAACAAAATATACAAATATTATTCTTCTTTTCTTGCACCAGGTCAAACATAAAGCATTTTACAGAAAAAAAGAAACACATTAAAGCGAGCCTGTTTCAATTAATATAATTTTTCTTTATAAGCTTCTGTATCAGCTGTTTTTCGCCTCATTACACAATAAATAAAGTGTCACACATTAATTATGCAAACGAAAGAGAAACCCTACACTACGGATGAGCGTGTTTGTATAGCTAATACAAAATTGTAATATTAACACGTGTCTAGTAAAATATGTAAGACAAAAATATATGCGAGCCGTACGACGAGGTACGCGACTACCACTACTAAACCTATTGATAAAAAAAACATACTAAATTAAAAAAACGAAGAAAAAAGCACACATCAGTTGGAAAGCTACAATAAGCTGAATGAAAAGTAGATAAATAGAACTCCATACTCGAATTGTGAAACAGTAAAAGGAAAACATCGAAGAATTAAATATATTTCAATCAACCGAATAGAGCGCATGATAATATAAGTAAGTATAGTAAAACAAAGAGCAAACTAGTGCAAGCAATAATATTAACAGTAGACGACGCAGGTAGAGCGAGAGAAAGAGCATAGAAAGAAAGTAACGCAATATTGAAGAAATGAATCTACTTCATAAGATATATCCGTCAAAATAATAGATTTAGTTTTCATGGTGAATGAGATTTTTTTAACATACCTATTTTGCATTTAATTGTTCAAGTAGGCCCACTACACACGCACACACCATCAATTCGCGCGGGTGCATTCACTTTTTAATCCTTTCGATCTCCTTTTAGCTCTTAATGTATGGTCATTACTCATTACCGCGGCACAAATTTACTTTATCATAACAAAATCTCCGAAATAGGTTTTAAAAAGCTATTAATAATCATGTTTGTATAATATAATGAAAAAAATAGATAGAAAAGTAAAAAAATAAGAGCTACCTCGAAACCAAAATAAAAAACGAAAACAGTCAACATTGAAACGAAACAAAACTACGTTGATTTCGGGTGTATGTACGACTATAATAAAATTCTTCTGTGTTTGTTTAACACAAGTAAAAACGAACAATTTTCAAGTGAATATTTGCAAAATTTCTTTTCTTATTGTTCATCAATTCACGTTTTGTTGGTTGAGAGAAACATTCAATCGGACAGCAACACACACGTTGCTTTTGCTTTGCTGATAGAAGAGATTTGAGTGTGAATTTCTTACGTCTAAACGATGTTTAAATTTGCTTGCTTTTTTACATATAATACACACACAATCTACGCACAAAAATTGCCGGAAGAAATGTTGCATGAACCCTCCTCTCTCCTTTTTGTCTAAGATTTTGAGTGTTAATCTGTGGCTTAGTATTAGGATGAATGTTTCTCCTAATTCAGTGTGTTTGTGTGTTTTTGTGTATAAAACTGCGTCTTATAACTCTTATGCTCATACTATTATTTTCTTCCTTTCTTTCCTTAGCGTTCGAATCAACGAAAGAAAGTATTCTTTTACTGTACAACTTTACATGCAAAATACTGTTTACAAACACGCTCCTCCTTCCTTTTAACCTTTCATGCTATGTCGTAGGAGCGTTAATAATGAAGTAAAACAACTCTCGCCGTTACTATTTACAATCTACTAAACACACTCTCTATTCCTCGTTCAGTCTCCGGTTTTGTTTTATAAATTAAAATATTATCTGCTTCAAGAGCTGGTCTATATACAGAGATTGTGTTTCTTATGCGTAATTGATTGATGCCGAGACGATTCTACTTATTCACAAATTTTCTCGCTCTCTCTCTCTCTCTTTCTCTCTCTCTCTCTCACACACACACACACACACACACACACACACACACAACGTTTTTCTGGTACAACTCGTTTAGTGCACTCGCGTGCATCTTTCGCCTTAGCTATCCAGCAGCAAATATCCTCCTTCGCGTGCCCGTGCCCATAAAAGATTATTCATGCTTCCGAGGAACATCTCGTTTCCATTATGGCAAATATTAAAACAGAAATCGGATCTTTTTGTGCTGTTTTGTAAGTATTTCTCGTCGTACTACAAAACAAAAAGCACAGCTAACAACAAGCTTGCTTTCCTCACGCAAAATCGTCGAAAGTGTGCGATGATGCTGATAACTTGGCTCTACAAACACAGTGTTTGAGATTTTATGTGTGTTATTCCCTTAACTGATTAGTTTTATTTTATGTATATCGTATTCGCATAGACGAAATCACAGTTCCCTTTTCGGGACGGCTTTTCCTACCGATAGAGGGAAGAGCTCCATGAAACGTACAAATCGCCGATATTCTATCAACTGCTTTCCGTGAGATCGAACATCGTGAAGAGGAGGAGTGTGTAGAAAATAAAAGGTCAGTTATTATTCGCTTCTGTATAACTATTCATGTCTAGCTTTCCTTCCTCTTACGTTAACCAAAAATATACATCACTTTCGTTATGTTTAACTTTTAAAGTACCTCTTTCTCCCTCTTATACACAAACATCTCTCCCAACACACATACCATGTTCCGAGAAGGTAGATAATAAGGAACTGATTTGTCTTCTCCATAGTTAGTTCTCGATATCCTTGTGCTGCCATTCTGGTTGGCCTGCCTTATACTTTCTGCAACGAGCAGGGGGCGCCACTATTTCCATTAATAACTTAACTAATCTCCGCTTGGTACGAAAAACAATTGATAACGTGAAAATAAATAATACAAAAAACTCACATATGAGGAATGATCGCTCTTCTCTCTTATTTGCGTCAGTTTGACTTTCACGCTTTAGAAACCGAGCACTGCTCAATTATTATTTTCTTCCATTTCATAGTTTGTCGATTTGTTGAGAAATTTGTCGATTACTCGAGACACTTTTTGCCTGCCAACTCCTCTTATTCTCGCAGCTTGTGGTGTGCGCGCGGCGCCCTATCGAAACCTATCCGAACTGAACATTACTAATCGCACGGTGAATTCAAGATCGGAACTGATAACTATTTGTGATAGAAGAACCATTGTGATAGTAATTGTGATAAAAGTAGTACTTTTTTGCTTTGTTTTCGAGTTCTTGTAGTATTCAACACGTCAGGCACGTTTTCCCGCCGCACGTTCCTTTTTAAGATCGTGTTTTGCTATTCGGACACACACACACTCACGCATCAACTTGTTTGTATTGTTTATGTGTATAATAAAGAAGCTTTTTTTAAACATTTTGTTTGACCTGGCACAGGAAAAAAGAATGTTAAAAAGAGAAGAAGAAGAAGTATGAAGAAAAAAGCTTATATTAGTCAAACGCATTTTTGCAGCGAAAACATTCGATTATATTTATATGAACACACACGCACGCACGCGAACGATTGATTGAGGGTTGTTGTGGCACTCTGAAGATAATGAGGGCTAATTGGTGGCTCGTGAACGCATCATCAAGTGTGTATAGTTGGTTAAAACATGCCAGGACATATGTATAATTAATGGTACTCCTCCATGTGAATGGTTTTTTTTATTTTCACAAGAAACGACCAGTTTGAAATGCAATCCAACTTTTCTTTTCAACGACAAAAATGTCGTATGATAGTTCAATAAACATGGGGATTTACCGATGGTGACAAACACAAATTTTAATATTTTAAAAGCATAGAACAATATATTTTCAACACCAACAGAGAACCACCAGATCCAACAGAACCACCTTTCATACAAGCTCTATTGATCTGTTGTAGTACAAGAAGGCAGAAAAAGAATTACAATTGAACCACTGGAAAACGGTATGATTTCGTTATGAGGGAGGATCGACTGAGGTTCAAATGTTAACAAAAAGAGAAGAATAAAAGGAAAGGTTTTTGTTAAAGCTATTGGGATTCCATAACAAAAATTTTGCCAATTCTCTCAATAGTCAATCGGAAAAAAAAACAAACAACAGCGAAACAAAGAGGACGAATATAAACAAAGATAAAAATAATTTAAATATAGCAAATGTGTTTGTGTGTATGTTTGGGTGAGTTTGTGTGCGTAAGTAAGTCAAAATACTGTCGAAACGATTATGGAACCGAACTGATTAGAAACGATAAACCCAATGATGTATGTAAAATTAAATAACGCAATTAGGAACAAAACACGACAACAACTTTATAAATAAAGCGTAAAACAGTTAATTGTTACAAACAATATACACACAAACGTAAAAACTTTAACAAACCACGTTCCCACCAATCCGCCGCCTTCATCCGTATTTAAGCGCCAAATGGCAACTCCCAAAACCTTCTGCTCTTGTGCACACAACTAGGCATAAAATTAGGTCTTTTTGTAAGGTGCAACAAACAAACTTTCTGGCACACGTGTGTTAGGTAGGTAGAGGGGGATAGGAGAAAACGGAACCAAGATCACTGCAAAATGATCCCATCCCATATATCTCGCGTCAAAAAACATACGATTAAACTTAAGCAATTCCTACTTACCAGCTCATCGTCGGGAGTTTCCGTTTTCACTTCGGCATTGGTTGTTATGCTGCCTGCAACGCCAACAGCATTATTACTGATGGAAGATCCAGATCCGGTAGAGATATTATTGTGATTCACAACACTATTACTATTACTGCCGCTGTTGTTTGCATTCAACGGTCCACCACTACCACCAGCAGCATCTCCTCCACTGCCACCACTACTACTTTTATTGCCGACGGCACCAGCACCACCAACACTTCCACAGACACCACTTCCACTAGTTCCGCCACCAACAACACTGCTCCCACCACCACCACCACCTCCTCCTCCACCACCACTATCACTTCCGGTACCGGTGGCAGCTGGGTTTGAGAGACGATTGACATATGAGCCGTAGGCTTGCGTGTTGGCGAAATTAGTAGCAGTGTCATCCGATTCGGTGTCCAGCAGCTCGATCGTTAACCGACAATCGATTTTGTACTGCAAACAGAAAACATAACAATCATTTGTCCTCTATACCTTCCATAATAGGGAGACATGCAGTGAGAGCTTCCCACTTACAATGTATATTTTGTAACAATTTTCTTCCTGAAGTGCCGATTCAGCTTTTCGCTGGTAGGCAAGCTCGGTCGCTGTACGTCGGTTGGCCGTGCGACAAAGACCACCCGCTCCGCCTCGCCGCTGTTCCGCCTGGAACAGCTCAACGCATTCCAGTGCCCCACGTTCCGTGACACAGTGTTGAAGTTGCCGTACAGCGTTTTGTACCACCTGCAAGTTATCAAGAATAATATTATTAAAAAGCTAGCCTTCATAAAACCTTTTCGAGGGGTGAGGTCCGATGTTCTATCTCATCCCAACGACTGTCCAGCCTGGCTGCAGCCAAAACTCCAAGTTCGAGATAAGTCAGAAATGGGCAGGACAAGAACATATTGTAGCACCAAAGAAGAAGAACTTTTCATAAAATCGACCCTCCCCCTGTTTACATACCCGATCCAGTGTAAAAGCGATGTACGCATGAATGCCAAACATCTCCCGCAGCGTGTCCTCGTAGCTGCTAGATTCCATATTGCCATCAAGCAGATTTTTCAACATGTCCAGAAAGATGTTATAATACTCCTCGATGCGGATTTCGCTCTTCGGTTTCAATCGTAGCGCTGTGGCGGTGCTGTTGTTGCGTGTACTCTCGTACGCACGTTCTTCGGCTGCGATTATCTGTGCACGCTCGTAAATGGTGCGCAAACGTTCGCACAGAATGGCGTGCAATCGGAGGAACAGGTACCAGTTGTTGTTGGTGAAAAAAAGCGTGTACGCTTCTTCCTGTAAAATAAAATAAAACACACACACACAATGAAATATTCACCCGCAAGAGTACGTACCGAACGCAGTACTATCTGCTTTTATACGTACGATATGTTTGCTCACGGCATGCGGAGGCAGTGGTGGACTCATTGGTTGCTGTGGTGACGACGATGATGTACCACCAGTGACAGAGCTTGCTACACCAGAAGAATCCTGCATCACAGATGCTTCGTTTTCTTCCTTTATTTCCATCTTTATTGTCGTTGTCTTATCGCCGGTACTGTCTTCGTTGCCGGCGGCCGTAGCAGCATTACCACCGTTACCAATGTTGTCATATTTTGTAGCGGCATTACTACCAACTCCGGGGCAGATTTCCGAACCGGATGTCGTTGTGGAAGAGGATAAATTTGACGATCCCGTAATAACGCCAGAAGACGCCAGTTGAACGGTTTCGGAGGAAACGGATTTTGGCGTTGCTGATGATACACCAACTGCTTCGCCTGCTGTTTTATTATTTTCACTCTCTTTCGACAATCCTCCTTCTGATTCTGCCGTTGCTGACACATCGAAAGCGGATGCTGACGTTCCACCAACATTACTACTACTGGAAGGATTGAAATTGCTGATACTGCTGTTGCTGCTGCCGGTAAAGTTTGGAGTAGAGGTGCAGGTCGCTTTTTTAAGATTAGTTGCAGAAGATTTGCCCGCACTGCTGCTAATGTCCTCGTCTTGCTCCATTTCCGTATCCTTATCGTCTAGTGAAGGAAAAATACATGTAAAAAGACATGAGGAAAATTCTATGGCACACACGCGCACAGGGAATACAGAGTACGCTTTCCCTATGGGTATTACACGTACCTTCTTCTCGCTCATCTTCACTGAGCTGCTGCCTTGGTGCAAAAAATAGATCCGGCACAAACTGTCGCAGTATATGCTTTATCCGTGCCTTTTCCTGCTTTTGAATGCCCGTCTGGCGCTTCACATGGTGTATGAGCAGATTGGCCGCATCCTCGAGTATTGTCTTGTCTTTGTACGGTATTGTCATATGGGGCCCGCTGGCCTGCGGAACTGCCGCCGAATCGTCGTTCTGTTCATGGCGCTGTACACACACACACACATAAATTTACGATTACGAATTACGATAGATTAATTTACATGCTTTGCAATCGCGTATTTCTATGCTACTTATATATTTATTCTATTATCTTCTCATATATATATATATATATATATATATATATATATATATATATATATATATATATATATATATATATATATATATATATAATCTCTACTCTATAATTCACTCTCACTACCACAATATTCCTACGCACAAACACTCCTGCTCCTATTTTCGTCCAGAGAATAATGAACAGGTGGGTAGATAAGTTGTAGTCCTGCGTGTGTAGTTTGTGGCACGAAAAATGAATTAAATTTTTTATCAGTTTTCGCCAGGATGGAAAGCACACATGGATGAATGTCATAGCTGTCTGTTGATTAGATGATGAGTTATAGTGTTTTAAGTGTAGCAAATTTTAATATTGTGAAAAATATTGTGAAATGGATAGGAAAGGATTAGGTCGGCTGATCCATCGTTGATTTTTGATGTGTTGAAAAAAAAAATCCAACAATGAAATAATTGCTGAAACAGAGGCCTATTTTGAGGCTGGAATCACAAACTATGTCTATGTCTATCTAAACTATGTTTAAAAATGGTTTCGAAAAGATAGTAGGTCGCTGCTTTAAGCACTCTCGAAGGCAATTAAGTTGAGTTGAGAAATGGAATTTGTTCAAAAACTCCTCTTATCGTGGTTAGGACAAAGACTTATCTACCCACCTGTTACGAGCAAACGATACAAACACATACACATAAAAAGAGCAAACCAAAAGAACAAACTGGGGACGATCGTGTTTACCTTCATGTAACTCACCTCATCAAAAAGTGTCTCAATTTCATTGATCAAACTTTTCGATCGGAGGGCTTTGATGTCCGTTTGCTTGAAGTTGATGCCCTGGTGGTCCAACGATTTAAGATAATACTTTTCGTTCTGCTCCCGCCATTGCTTGTTGAAACTCTGTTAAGAAAAGAAGGGATAAAGCAAGTTAAAAAAAAGCGGAAGCGATCAATTTCTGACCGAACGAGGTGCAGCGTCTTACCTTTTGTGCTTCTCGCCATTCCTCTTCCTTGGCTTTCATACGCCGCAATACGACCGGCACCGCAACCGATGGGTTTTTCTTCAACCCTTGTATAATGTCTGCCGCTTTGTCACCATAAATGCGCCGCAATGCACGCTGATGAATCGTGGCCGACGTACCACCGAGACAATCGTCCAGCCGGAATCGACTCACCTCGTCCTGTGACATTCGGGTAAGCTTCTTCTGTACGCCTTCCAGCACACGGATGGTCGCACTATTCGATTCGATCACCACGTCCAGCTCGAAGCGCTCGTCTTCGCAGCGGTAGATGAACTCTTCGTACTGTGTTTTGCGTGACGTGACGAAGGTGGAATCTTCCGCCCAGGTTGGGAAGGATACCCACGTATCATTTAGCACATCCCGGCAAAGGCTCGTGCGTCCGGAACACTTAACGCCTTCGTGCGATTTCGGCAAGGCACAGTAACTCGCCCCGAACCGTTTGCACGTGGATAGATCAACGTCCGCCGCTAGTTCGCTTTGTGTTCGGTCACGATCCTGGCGTGCGGCGGCCGCAGCTGCGGCTGTCAGTGGTATGCATTCGTTCGCACCACTAGCACCGGTACCGGAAGAAGGTCCCAGGAAGTCCTGGAACCATTTCAGTAGATCGGGAAATCGACTCAGAAACGGTGTGATCAGCGTTTGCAGTTCCGATTTGGACACAATCTCCTGGTTGTACAGTGTCAGGCAGCGCAGGAAGTCTTCGTACACGTCCGGACTGCGTAACGCTTTGCGGACCTTGTCGAAGAAGGCGTAATCGTTCAGCGTACCGTACTTGGAAGCTTCGGCCAATGATACATCGCGGCAGATTGGTTTGTGTCGCTTAATAGGCGGTGGTCCCGTACCATCGCCACGATCTCGCGCAGAGCTCATGTTATTGCCGTGTCCGGTAGGACCACCACCACCAACGCCACCCGGCCCTACGAATCCCATCTGCGATGCGTACGAAGGAGATCGTTTGATTGCGTTTACCCCGCCGGCTCCTCCTCCTCCGCTACCTCCACCAGCTCCACCTACGCTGGCCGACACTAGATTTGCCATTACGCTGGAGACAGCATTAGGGCCAACGCCAATACTAATAGTGCCACTGCCGGGTGGAATTACGTTCCCACCCACCAGTCCACCAGTGGGGTTTATACCGGATATGGCCGCACCGTGAATGTATTTTGCGTTCAGACCACCTGCTCCGCCACCACTACCGGGTGCTCCTCCTCCACTGCCTGTTACTCCTCCTATATGATGATTGCGATCCTTCTCCAACATTACTGCTCCACCTCCTCCACCGGTACCGATTAAGGTTCCGCCGACGGTCGCTCGAATAGCATTACCCACCACGGGGATACCACCACCACCACCCGTAGGTATACTACTAGCCCCAACACCTGCACCATGCATTCCACCAACGCCATCGGTCGTTGCCATCGGCGAATAATCACGCTCCTGTTGCAGTCGAGCCATGCCCGTTGGTTGCATACTGTTGTAAACTTTCAAGCTAGCGAGACCACCGCCTCCAATACCGGAATTGCCGCCCAGCTTCTTGCCACCGCCGCTGCCGTGCACTACCGGAACGGAACCACTGCTCCCCAAACCAACTATTGTGGTAGTGCCACCAGTTCCTGGTCCACCACCCCCCAATTGCTGCTGTGGATGTGGTGCTTGATGGTCATGCATCGAAGCATTTACCACGAGATTGTGTTGTGAGTTGCTCTTGCCCGTTGAGGTCATGTGGTGTTGCTGTTGCTGCTGTTGTTGTTGCATGGCGGCCTGATTATGGTGACTGGTTGCGTCTGGCAGGAATTGACCGAACTCGCGTAACAAATCTTCCTGATTGTCGAACAGCTGCGCCACCTGCGTGTAAACCTCCGCCTCGGTAAGCTGCTTCGCATTCGTCAGGCAACCGCTCTGGGCGCCCTCTTTGTACGTTTTCTGTTCCTTCTGGTATGTGTGCAGAATCTCGAGGAATCGTTTATACTTTTCTGGCTGCGAGTGGAATCGGTTTTTGATCTTGTTTACGTACGTAATGGCATGATTGAACTCGACCGGCTGATTCGCGGTGGCAGCCGTCGGCGGCGGCACCACTGTTGTCGTGACAGAGGCCGTCTGCGCTTCCGGTGGTGGCTGAACCTGCTGCAGGGTCGTTTGTTGATGGTGTTGTACCTGTGTCGGCGCTGATACCATACCACCACCAGCCGTCGGAACCAGGTTGCTTCCTCCAATTGCTGAGCCTGTCGTTTGCTGCTGGGATATGATTTGCTGTGTTAATATTCGATGGATGCTGGATGTTGGTGGTGGTGGTGGGGGTGGTGCTTGTGTCGTCTGACCACCGCCCGCACCAGATGAGACATCCACTGCCGACGACGATGACGACGATGATGATGAGTTGACGCCCGCAGGAAGACTGGCATTGCTTGCGGCCGAACCGGTAGATATCGTACGTTCCCGGTGATGGTCACTGCGTGCGGAAAAGTTTTGTCCCACATGAGGACCTCCAGCTGCTGTCGTCGTCGTCGTGGTCGTAAGCGATTGCTGTGCGTTTTGTGCCGTGGCAGGACTGGCGTTGCCCCCGGTCGAAACACCGGTGGGCTGCTGCAACGATGTTCCACCGAGCACGGGTACGCTGGCACCACCTGGTGCAGCTGTCGCCGCATGCCCACCGCCATACGCCATGAGATTGACGGCTCCGGGTGTACCGCCAGCAGCAGCAGCAACAGCAGCGTTGCCCCCCGAGCTAGCGGTGACCACGTTCGATCCTCCAGTTCCTGTTCCTGTCGATTGCACTATTTGACCGCCGCCTTGGAAGATTGTGTTGTACTTATGCGGTGAGGGTTGCGGTGCGACGGAAGCACCGCCCGACGATGCCGTCGGCTGCACGGATACCGACACCTGAAACAGATAGCAGCCCTGATCGTTCGCCTGCACCTCAATCTTGTACCCGGGCGGCAGGAACGTGTTGAAGCCGACGATCAACTCCGGATGTCCGCGGAACAAGTTTGACACGCGCTGAATAACGCCCGGTGTATCGATGCTTTGCGATTTGAACTCTTTCATGATGTCGAGGAAATCGTTGTACACCTGCGGCTGGTTTCCGAACCGGTACTTCACCTGATCGAGATAGCTTAGCGCATCCTCGACCTTTAACCGCTGCAACTGTGCTTGGCCCTGGGGCGGCGGAGGTGGTGGGCCTTGCGCTGCACCACCACCACCTCCCGGTAGTACGCCCGGCGACATGCTGGTAGTGATGACCTGCTGGATTCCGGCGGCTGCAGTTACACTGCTACCTCCGCTGCTTACGACCGAACTGTTGCTGTTGCTGTTTGGAGTGGCCGCCGCGACTGTAGTGGCATTGACAACTGCGTTTTTGTGGCTTGGACCGCGAACTTGGCTGGTCGCGTTTACTACGTGAATTTGCTGCTGCTGTGGATTCGTTGTCTGCTGCTGGGCTTTCACCAAGTTGCTTCCAAGCGCCGTATTATAAGCTAAAACCGCGACACAAATATAACATAGGAAGTGTTAATATCCTCATTATTTATGGCAAAAAATCACCTAAATACATAAGGTCCATTTAATAATACAGTTCGCGTAATATCCATTGTTGGATATTGACATCTTACAGTCGATTTTTATCAGTTCTTGGATAGGAATATGTCAGATGTTCAGTTAGGAACCGAATAAGTCCTTCTTCTTCATATTGCCTTTTTCACCTGCTAGGTCACGTAGATGGATAGTCAGTCCACGCTAGGGGGGAACGGTCCTAAGAACCAAATCCTACATATTGCTCATACTCATCATTAATTGAAGGATCGATTCGGAAGGTCCATCTGTCATCTTATTTTTCATTTCTTTTTCACGAAACTTGTATATTTAATAGACCTTGCTAAATACTGCTCGATAGTGGGGCGATACTTACAGGTTGTGTACTGGACACTAGTAGTTTGTTGTGGCGACACAAGCTGAGTCGCCTGCTGCTGCTGATTGCTCAGGTTCGTCACTGAACTGACGGAATCTGGCGGTGTGGACGTCTTAATGACGTTTGGCGGGATCTGATACTGTATTGTCGTGCCAGTATTGCTGGCCACATTGTGTGGTTGCGTAGTCGTAATTATGCGCTGCTGACCCGTCGGTGGCTGTACCCGCGGTTGCCCAAATTGTATCTCTTCCGTTCTCCCGCGCTTCATGGTGGGTTCATTTTCTTTTATTTTGTTTCTTTTCCGCTCGCGCACGCTTCCTCTTTTCTTTATTGCCCTTTTACTTAAATGCGGTAAAATCCACTTTTCATCCACTGCACAACACCGTTTTTTCCGCTCACTCACGGAATACACTTATTTAATCAAATGTCCTTTTTTCTTTCACACTTTTGCCAGTTCTTACACTATTCAAATATGCCTGCAGCAGTCCCTCTTCTGCCCGATAATGCTTCTTGAGCTGTTTTATAATCATTTGCACTCAGATAAATGGCCATAAACTGCTGAAAAACGCTGTAAAAAAATGGGAAGGCGAAAGAATTACATTAGTAAAGCTCGAGGACACACACAAGTCGGGCTGATTTATAACACAAAACTATATACCCCCGATTATCGGACAGAATAACAAACTTTTGCCTACACGGAATGCTTCCTTGTTCTCGATTAACAACATTTGTATAGGAAAATAATGTTTCTTTGTTTCTTCCTTCATTCTCTCCGGCTTCACTAGCTTTGGGGGAGAGAATTATGCTCACGCAATCGTTGTATTTCTCTTTATTAACAAACATGTAAGAGAACCGATCGTAAACACACATCGGTTTTATCGTCAGTGTAAGAAAGAGCGCTACATCCCTTTATCATTGAAGCTCCTAGCCAATTTTTGGCGAGCGAAACATCTGTTTGAAGGAAAAATTGTTCGGATCGATTGACAACCCTAGAGCTCTGGCGTCTCCCATTGCGCGTTCTTGCCTTTCTTTGCCGGCTTAGTTGCTTTTGTGCTCTTTTACCCACACGCAGAGACAACGGAACCACGGTAGCACACGAGTCGGACAAGAGACTCCCCGGGAATGTTGTCACAGTCGGACCTGCGCACTGCAATTCCGCGTCCGTCCGTCAACCTATCCGCCCGTGAACGTTAAAACAAGAATCTACGGACAAAATCATTCTTATCCGCTTATCCGGGGACGATGATGAAATTAGCGTAAAATGCATTCGAAAGACGAATGCGAAAAGAGGCTCTTTTTTCGACGTTTACAGGGCCAAAGGCTAGTGTTCAGTAATTTGCAGAGTGACACTTTGCCATTGTGAAATTGCAAGTAGGAAAAAAAGTGGCACGCTTAGTGAGATAACCTCTCTTTGTAACTAAAAAGCAAAAACATAACAGCGTAGAGCCCTTAGCACTACTTCCCCATTTCGAACCGGTATTTGCTGCACTGTATTGTTCCATCATACTTTCCTGTGGCTCCACAGCGCCAGCACGCGAATTGAACGCCGTATTGCGTGGACAACAACAAAAAATCTGCCATACCACACCAAAGCAAAGACAGCGACGACTATGGTGGATAATCGTAGTCGTCGTCGCTTCTAGATAGTGGTGAAGGCGTCGTCGACTTTCCGTCCGTGTGTGTGGTGGTTTCGAGGGTGCACTTACTTCTTTGGAGAGCAGTGTGCATCAGAATGTGCATATGGGCGGCGATGAGCATCGTCGTCTGATCCGCTGATACACTCTACTATTTATAATATATTCCCGTTGAGCAAATGTATGTGTTTTTGCTCCCCCCCCTTGATTGTGATGGAGAACAAACAACAAGTATTACACAACCGTTTTCCGTTCGGGAGAGAGTGTTCTTGGTTAAACTTGGGGTCATTAAAAAAAACTTACATAGTTTTCATTACTTATTTTACTTTTCAAATAACCATTACTTTTGTATCTATGCGTAATTTACGAACATTATATACCTTAAGGGGTACCAAACAGGATTTTACATGACATTGTACATCACAAGTGTTGTTCAACATGACAGGGATGCCGGCAGCATCTCTATCATCTTGAACAACACTTGTAATGTACAATGTCCGTACCAAGATGTACCAATAATCGAATCCCATCCGTACGGCTACTTGGTCTAGTAAGCTATGAGATGCCAGGCATACATTATCTAGCAGGTTGTTAAGCTTAGAAGAAGAAAGATGTACTCTTGACAGAGGTTATCCAGAAAATTTAATACACTTTGCTGCCAAGACGACCTTATATAAAAGCAGCGTTTGCCGACCTGCCTAGAAGCTTTCTTCAAACATTCCAAAGCATCACAGGTTAGACACCAAAAACATAACTCTTTGCTTAGGAAACTGCTCCCTATTGAAAACCAGGCGATGCATTCGCGACCATGTCTCTAATCTTTGGTCAATTTTTAATGCTATATACCGGTCCTTTTCCCCCGTTCGGATGCTTCCTCAAAAGGCAGGGGTAGAGCTGTGGTATCTCTCCCCCAAAACGGTTGGACCGCACACCCTCCGCAACTTCACCCAAAAACGAGAAGAGGGTGGTGTGTGGCACAACAAAGTACAATTTATACGAGATTTACGCACTGCGCTCGCAGCTCGCAACATTACTGCGTTTCCAACGTTTCCGTCGTTCGCATCTGAAGCTCTCTCACTCTTATGCTCATTTCCGCTCTATCTCGTGCTCTCTTTATGAGACTAAATATGAAATGGAAGCTCACACACATTCGTAATAATGTTGCTTGCACTGAGAAACGAGAAAAAGGCGCGGAATACACGACCTAGAGTAGTCTCTCACAACAAACACAAATTTTAATGCATATTTTCTTGCGCTGAGAGCTGTTGTGGGTTTTTTCTGTTGTAAAGTTTAATGCATCATACCCGCGACGTCCTACCGCACAAATTCCCCAGGTATGTGCAACGTTTGTAATAAAAAGAGGAAAAGTTAACCTGAACCGTCGGCGAATGACACTATAACAAGCCAATTTTCCCACTTTCTTTTGACCTACATAATAAAACTAGATTTACTGATCAAGTGTTCGTCGACGTTGCTATGACGATGCAAAGAATTAGCTACAAAGTGTAGAAAAACAACATGCCAATAGTTGGACATTTTTAGTTTCCTACTATTCTTCAATAATAGTATGCTGTCCCTACCCAAAGCATTTAAGCTGAAAATGTGCAACATAAAATGAAACCCCCCCTCCCCCTCCCCCTCACACACACACACACACACACCAGCACACACACCAGCACACACGCCAAATCAAGCCAAAAAGTTCATCCTCACTTCAAACCTGTGCTTGCCCACCTCCTCCGCCCTACGCGTACGCATCGCGCGTACATATAAACTTCACCATGCACCAGAATATTTACTTCCAATCGGACCAAATACCGCAAAAGCCGAGAAGGAGGCCAACACCATCATCATATCATCATCAACCGTCGTCCTCTGGCCTCCAACCAGGCCAAGGCGGTAAACACACCACAGCGCGTCACGAGATATATGCTGCTTTCTGGCGTTGTGCGTGTATGTGTGTGCGTACACATTCGTCTTCTCACGCACATTAACAACGCGACCGATTACGCGTTTTCACTGCAAGCAAAGGCAGCAGCCATCGATCGCGTGTGTGTGTGTGTATTGTACGCACCCCTTCCGATGTTTTCGTGATATGAGAGAGAGAGAGAGAGAGAGAGAGAGAGAGAGAGAGAGAGAGAGCGACTGATCATCGTTTTGTCTTTTTCTTCTAGTATGTTGAAACGTTTTTAGCTTCGCACAGGGCATAAGCGAACAGGACTGAACAAGGCTTGGACCACACACATGTGTAGAAGAAAAAACAGCACGAAACTTGAAAATTACAGATTCCCATCTCATATCCGATTCCGATTCGGTGGTCTTTCTTTTCAATTATACGCATATACACGTCAAACGTTTTAGAATTCTGAAGCACCACTGTGTTCCCTCTGTTCAATCTAGTTGATAGCACATTTTAAAAAGTTGCGTAGACGTTGATCATTCATTTCATTATTATTTAAGATTTTTTTCCTTCTACCGTACATTCCAATTGCGACGAATACCACACATACACAAATAAAGCGCTTCCATCGTGGACAAACACTACCTTCGCACCACAAATGCACTCGATACACCATTTATACAACCCGGTCTGTGCCGCTATTTTACCTTTCTTAGCCAGACTTAAAAACGATCTAAACCAAGAAAACAAAACGCACCAGAACGATAAAGCAAGAATCGCCGAAAAAATTTAAAAAATTCTACGCGAGCGAAAATTAACAATCAAACTCGCGCGATGGTGCACACGGCTTTCGATGTAGTAGTGATGGCAATCCACGCTCCCGCGCGCGATATTTCCCGCTCTCATCACTACACACGCACACACCACCATACACACTTTTCACACGTCTTCTCCACTAAAATGCGAAGAAGTACAGTACGCGTACGCGTCACGAGAATGAGAAAACGAACTGGTAGAGTTGCTCTGCGCGACAAACCGAACAGGGGGGTGAGGGAGGGAGCAGAGGAGAGGTGGTTTTTTGGGAAGGATGGCAGTTCGGGAGGAGGTAGGAAAAAATACAAAACGTATCGGAACTGATCCGGATAAGCGCGGGTAGGTCAGTAGAAGTAGTGGGGGGTGGGAGCTGAGTAGCGAATTCAAGTCGCAAAAATGGAATACGGAATATATGCGCCTAATAAAATCTATTAAAATGTCCATGGCCGTGTTGACGAGGGGAGGGGGGGGGGGGGGGGTGAAATTGTGGGGGTGTATGCCTTTGCGGTGGTAATATCATTTTCACGCACATTTCAACTTCCACCAAGTGGCTGCACACGCTCAATTCGGTATCGATAGACACGGGATGCGTTTAAATAGGACGAATCTATTACACGTTTATCGTGGAGATGAAGGTAATCACGCTCATCCGACGAACGTACACACAACTCTGGGTGTCACAAAGTGCGTTAAAAGAGGCTTTTCAACAAACCCTTCGAATCCTACTCTTCATACACACACACACACACACACACACACACACACACACACACACACACACACACACACACGCACAGGAGTGGGGGAAGGCTCACCTGTGTGAAATACACGACGCAGTGAACGAATGTGAACGCTAAGCAGACACTCACTATAATGCTGGAGTCACAGCACAATGAAAGTCACGCATTCAAAATCCAAGCACTATTTCGAAAAGCTGTCCTCAACCATCCCAACTACAATAACCGGTGGCACGGCCCGGGGACCAAACACAAAATGGGACTTTTCTTCTTCGCGACGCGTCTCGATTAAACGGACAACAGAGCCGGATGAAAAAGCTGCCACTCTCGGATTTGCCACTCTTTTCTTTTCACGTCGAATGACGACTGCGGAAAAGATGACAACGAACGAAGGCCAGCAGCAGCAAGCGAGCAGAGAGCGGGAGCGAATTGGCTGTGCGTTTGCTAGATTGCACTAACACACACACACACGCTCAAGCGCGGGGTGCGCCGTCACACACGCACACAGCGATACGAAGTACGAGGGAGCAGTGCGAACTGTCAGTAACGCCATATTTACACTGACGTCCGGTTATAGCATGCTTTGAATCGAACGAAAACTACATTTCTTCACTACTTTGGTGCAGAAGTTTTTTCGAATAACTCCACCAAAAAAACTTATCTATTTTGCATTGTAATAATGCTATTATCATCTACTGAGCGGTCTTTTATTGTTTCTTAATCCTCAACCCTATTTTGGGCCTGATTTGACGCTCTCAAACCCGGTGTTATAAAAATATATCCATTTGACAATTTCGACCGATACACACACACATACACACACCCCACACGCATGCAATCATGCTCGGTGTCAACTTTTTCCGCTTTTAATTTCTTTTGCTTAAGTGACTCAACTAAAGCCCATATCGATACACATGTCATCATGCTACCTCCTGCTGACTTTGATCACTTTTCCCATTATACTGTGGAAACTTTACGCAAAAACATCGTGACTAGATTGGCAAGCACATTTTACACTTGGGGCAACGTTTCTAGTAGAGCTGTTCACGTTTTATCAGCAGAAACTACATTCATGTGGCACACACCACACTCTGCCGTTTACACAAATGATCGAGTATCTAATCACACACATTCTAGGGTGGCGGCGCTGCCTAATAATGTTGCTCGTTTGCCACGGTGGCGGCGGACGAGCGACAGGCAACACACACCTCTTGCTTGCCCGATGATGTCGCGAAAAAGCAAACAAGTGCAATTTTTTTCCTGTGCAAATTCTTCACTTCAAGACTGATGATCTCCTACACAAATGGCCTACTTTTGTTTACAAAAAGGGATCATCCGGTCCCTTCTCCTAATCTCGTGTATATTTCGCGGGGCGCAAGAGTATAGCGCTTTGTCCATTTCGCACCACAGTAGGGTCTAATTTACATAACAAGACGGCCCTCAGCAGTTGACGGTTATCGGAATGTAATCCGCCACAAGCTGAAGCGCTGAAGAAAAAGCCAAATACGGCGATACACTTTTCTACACGGCTGATTCTACTTGAGTTCTGTTTTGGATGTACGTACACACATATATACCCACATACACACTACCAACATTGCACTATCGCTTTGGGCAAGAAATTGTTGATCAAAGAGTGCGCTGCTTGCTGTAGGCTAATTCCTGCAGTATATTCTCTTCGTGCACAACAGCAGCAGGGCTATTGAGGGCCAATGATGAGATGCGGCAAAATAATACACCCTTTCCCCTCCTCCTATACGTTTCCCTTCGCACATTCGTAGCATCCAGTTTTTCACTCCCGATGGCTTCCTTTTGGCTCATTATGACTATTATTATCTTTCTATCTATTACGCATGCATCCGCGATTTGAGTCGGTCGCGAACGGCATAAAAGTTGCTGCTACCTTGCGCGCCGCAAAACCGGGAAAAAACAAAATGGCGCGTGAAAGTCATTTTTCTTGTTCTTTTATTTTGCTTGCATCAGATGGTAACTAGCCCGTGTACGTACACGACGGTCCGGTTTGCTAGTGTGCGTGTGCGATTCCGCCAATGATTTACCAGTGTGCGTGACATTCGTTACATCAACTCGTTGCTGCCACCCTTCTGATCTGTGCTACCTCTTACTCTTCTACCATCACTTCCTTAACACCCGTTGTTATCCATCGAAACAACGGAAGGTGATACAGCCACGACGAACGAAAAAACACCACTGACAACCGCATCGAAATCGAGCGCAATACGAAGGAAGGTAAAAAATATGTCCCTTTACATCCCGAAAAATCTTTCTCCATTCTTTACAGACGCCAGACACCCGTTCTATCGCAGATCACATGCATGAGACAAGACTGGCTAAAAAAGGGGTAAACTTACCTTTTCGGTAAAATATGGCATTTAGTATATTGCTTGCTGCATTGTCTGCGTTATTTTCCTCAAGTTGGCCGCATCTTCCACACCGTTTTTCACTAGCCACGCGCTAGGATTTCACCAGCTCCGAACCGGAGATGAACACATGCCGCTCATGATGCTGCAGTGTACCAGCTTAGCGCTTGGTCTTGGTAGTATAAAGGCCCCCAGCAGGCAATACTACGCTGGCTTGCTGGTTTACAGAAACGTTGAGATTGGCCTTCAACGAGCTTACTTGCACGCGTAATTAATGCAAAGCACGACGAGGACCACAGAGCACACAAAAAGCCTAATCACATGCACACACTACGTACAATTCAGCGCTTCTCCGGTTTCTGTGTTATCACATACGCGAAAGAGCACATACTTCAGGTCAGAAGAATGAAATGCGAACTCTTTTCACACTGTTCTGCGCGATTTTCACTACCAATTGCATACACGATATTCACTTGCTCGACGACGTTTCAACTTCTTGGCCGGAGGATGATGCTTCTGGCGATTGAAGATAATTTTATTCTCAGCAGCGCACACATCGAACTGACCGCGATAGAGAGGTTGCATCGTGATGCGCGTGCTGTCAAAAGCGTCCAAGTGACAGCAGGACTGGGGTGCTGGATGTCAAATTGATTTCATAACAGCAATTTGTTTTGATTCATGCTACAAAAATTATAGAATAAGTATTTTGCTTCGAAACAAATAGAAAAAACCAGCAGCAATGAGTGAAAGCCGGATACATTCCGAAGATGTCGATGTAGATCCACTATCGGAGCGGGTAATTAGAAGCGCAATGGGAACTTGCTGTTGCCTGTCGATTTTAAACAAAATGCACGTGTAAATAATTTTCATTCCAGTCTGTGATCATTTTTGGGCGAGATGTGAGCACAATCCCGTGCTTCCGGAACAGCTTTCTCTACGGAATCAGTATCGGCATGGGGGTTGGATTTTTGGCATTTCTCAAAACCTCCCGTCCACAGCTATCTACTCACATCGGGTTTGGCACGTTCATGGCAACGACGTTAGGCTATTGGTTTCCGTGTCGATACAATTGGTCTAAGCAAAAGTTTGATGCTGGTCAGCTGCAACAGGCACTGCAACAGCAAGCTATATACGAGGGTACCGAAAAGGAACGCGAAAAACTAGAGGTAAAAATGGAGCATGCCTGAAGAGGAGAGACAACAGCTGTTCGGAGGTCGTTTAAGTAGTCATGTGCTTTCGTTGTAAATTTTAACTTAAAATCAATAAAACGTTGTCTACCAGTATGTGCTTATTTACAACTATTTATTTGACCTACTCCAAACCCAATGATCGCCGCATTGCCGACGCTTCGTCCGATTCGTTCATAAGGGAATGGCCGCTCGGTTCCATCGATACGCTTGCTGTGCCGGAACTGATCGTCCGCAGTACAGTCGAATAGTCGCCCAATTCTGCCAGAGGTGCGATAACTTTCAACACCTTATTTGCCGAACCACGTGGGGCAACATCTTCTATACGTGCCCTTCGTCGGCTCAAGTCGGCTAGGATAGGCGGTAGATACTCGCTCGGTGTCACAATCTCCACAAACATGTCCGGTTCCAGCAAACGACAGCGTGCATTCGTTAGTATATTTCCTATGCATTGGGCAGCAGCGGCCATTATGAAAGGGTCAGCAGTACCTCGGCCGATTGTGAGCGCATGTAACTTAACAGTACAGTTTGCCAATTGTCCACCAAGCTTTGGACCTCGCTGTAGAGCACCAATTGCTCCTTTGCGGAAAAATGCCATTTGTCTTGGACGCACCAGCTTTAGCGTTTCTTGCGCATCAGCAGAATTATCCAGCACAATACGCTCTGCATTACCTTCCCCGGCTTCATTGGGAAAAATCGTCATATCCATGTGCACGGATTGTTTGCTACCGGCTATTTCCTTTTCCGCCGTCCACTGTCCTCGACTCGGTTCTTCGAGTGTTTCCTTATAGGCAATTTGAAGCGGACCCAAATCTGCATCGATCCTGTACTCAGTAAAAATGCGAGATTTTACTATTTCCAAATGCAGCTGTCCCATGCCACCGAGCACAGTTTGTCCGGTTGCTTCGTCGTATCGCACTCGAAGACTTGGATCTTCACGTTGAATTTCGCGTAATGCATTATCTAGCGCAGTTTGCTGTCCAGAAGACGGTGGTTCAATCGAGCAAAAGTAAACTGCATCCGGTATGTTCGTTTGCAAACCCAACTTTGATGCAAGCAAAAGCTCGCCATCGGAAGACTCTTCCTCTTTAGCATCTTCACTAGCTATGGAGAGTCGTTTTAAGGCCTTTTTTAAAGAGGCCGCATTTGCCACCACCAAATCGCCCGTAACTGTCGCTTTGGGTCCAGCGCAAAGTCCTATGTTACCTGCACCAAACGAATCAATTTCGCGGTACTCATCGGCCAGCGGTTCATATATGCGTTGTATCGTCTCGGAACCACCAGTAGCGGTGATAAACCTGGATCCTTTCTTTACTGTGCCTCGAAAAGCGCGGATCATGGTAATTGGACCACGCTGCTTGTCGTGCGTAACTTTGAACACCTTCCCAACAAAATCAGTCCTGAAAGACGGATGAAAGAATTACTTTAGATGTCTTTCTGTGGAACAAAATTTGGCGCATACCCAAAGCAGTCATATATCTGGTTTCGTTCACAAGGGGCAGGTAAAAAGTTCAACACGCTGTCCATCAGCAGTTGCACTCCAACATTCTTGTACGAAGATCCCAGCAGGACGGGCACAATCTGCTGCTTCAACGTGCAATTGCGTATGGCATCTAGTACGAGATTTAGTTTCACGTTTTCGAAACTGTTCGCCTCAATGATGGCCTGAGCAAGATTATCGTCCAGTCCCGAAAGCAGGTCAATCAACACGTACAGCTTCTCCTGAACTTCATCATGCAGTTCTTCATTGGCTATTGGAATTGCTTTGTACGATCGGCCTTTATTTTGTCCGTCCCAGATTATCTGAGTCGAGGAAAGCAAGTCAATTACACCTGTAAAAGAAAATATGTGTTAATTTTCGTACCACTCCTGAGCAAATCTTTACCACTAAATCATTCTTACCCACCAATTTTCCTTTCTCTTTTATGGGCACCTGAAGTGGCAATGGTACAGTTGATAGCTGTTGCTTTAAATCTACCAAACAAGCGTCGAAATCGGCTGCTTCTTTGTCCATTTTATTTACAAACACTAAACGCGGCAACCGGTGTCGATCGGCCTGACTCCACACAGTAACGGTTTGTGCTTCCACACCGGCAGACCCGTCTAGGATGACCACGGTACCGTCAACTGCGCCGAGTGATTGTTCCACTTCCATCGTAAAATCGATATGACCAGGCGTGTCGAGCAGATTGATACGATGCTCCTTCCAGTTAAAGCTAACGGCAGCGCTACATATCGTAATGCCTCGTTCACGTTCCTGCTGCAAAAAGTCCGTAACCGTGTTGCCCAGCATTACCTCGCCCAACATTTCCGTACGCCCGGAATAGTACAGCATTCGTTCCGTTGTAGTCGTTTTTCCGGCATCGATATGCGCCAGGATGCCGATGTTGCGTATCCGTTTTTCGCTGATCGTTCCATCGGAGTTATGCACATTTCGGCAGGATGGTAGAACACTAGGAAAGCGCACTCTGTGCAGTACAATCGCAACGTTGAGCAACCGATTGCACAACATTTTTGGTACGATCGTATAGTACCCAGCAATGGAAAAGGTGTTTGTTTACGTTTTCGCTCTTCCTACCAAATGTGACAGTTTGACGGAGATTGACAGACTGCGTCAACCCGCGATGACGTTTGACATTTCTTTATTTTCATTTTTGCTTGCGTTTCATCGCTGCTTCAGCGCAACAGTGCAGCCCTAACCATGTCCGATATCGACAACAGATCAACTGCGGAGATTAAAAATTGAACACAAGAACAACGGAGCATAATGTTTGGCAAATAAGCCCAGGCCCAAGTGATTGAAGCTGTTTGCATCTACAAGTGTAGTATTACCTCCCGCTGGTGTGCTGGAAATCGACCAGAATGTTGCAGTTTCTAAAAAAAACAGGTTTGTGTTGATGGTTTGTGCAAGCAAGTGCGACATACCAGTCCAAGCTATGCCGTACTACTTTCGCTGTTGCAAGTAGATCCGCGCATTGGTTAGGGCCTAGGGCCTGGGTGATATCGGGAACAGTGGAAAGGAGGATAAGGTCTGTCTGTAGCAGCGCAACGCTTTCCAACGATCAAACTTTCTCCACCAGTGTAGTTGCTGTAGGGGGAGGTTATAGATTCGAGTGAAAGGAAGGGTGCGGATTGTTGTTGCTACTTATGTTCCATCTCGTTTGATTTCCCCTCCGGGCTAGGCAGGGCGGGGACTTACTTAGCTAGCTCATAAACCTCTGACTGACGATAATGATAGTGCACGTTCGCTTTCCTTGCACAGGTCGAAGAAAATCTATCACAACCGGCAGCAACAGTGAGTATTCACCATCATCGATACTAAACAATGATCCAACGACGGATCCATCATCACTCAGAACATCGGATGATGTCATCGATGGTACAAAAGCACCTGAAAATGACGAAGAAGCGTTAAGACAAGCAGAACGGTATTGCTTCGAACGAAAAGGTAGGCATAGGAGAGAAGTAGGTCCTATAGAAACACGGTGCTTACCCCGGGAGCAGCGCTAATAATTGATGACGAACTCCTTTGCAGATACTGTTTCTGTTCGTGTTTCAAAACTTTCGCGCCGTATGATTGACATTCTGGCAGAGCAGAGCTGCATCTGCTACTTTGTGCAATTTTTAGAATCGAAAAATGCTCTTTCGTTGATTAAATTTTGGCTAGAAGTAGAAAGCTTCAAGGCAGCTGCTTCCGAAAGTGTGCGGGGAGGAGTATTAAGATCGTCGGTGGGTGGTTCCGGTGGCCATGCTCACGGGAGGTTGCATCGTAGTGTCTCTTCCGACGGGTACGATAGTTTATCGTACTTCAGCATAGATTGTGATTCGTTATCGACGAATTCTTTCTCCGAAAATGCCTTCGAAGACTCACAATCGGCCGACGATGGGCGTGAGCTGGATTCGCGAACGTCACAAAGCTGTACACCGATACCGCCGCCCACTCCACTGGAAGTGCTGGAGGAAGTGGACATTAAGGAAGATGGTTCTGAGCCAGCGGGTTCGCTGCATGAAGACGAAGAAGCGGTAGGCAAAGAACCAAAAGACAAGCATATGGAAGTCTGTGATATAACGATCATGCGGCAGTCATTGACTGACGATGAAAAAACACAAATCTGTGAAGCAGGCAAAGGAACAGCGATGGAAGTGACGGTTGCTACGGCAAAGCCTATGCGGCCATTTAACTCGCTCATCAACTCGGATGCGGTAAGAATCTACAGAAAGTATTTGGTCACAAATTCGCCACACTACATCGAAATGCCGGCCACCATACTGTCCAATATCTCGCTCGGTCTTGCTGGCAGCAGTGGGACGTGCAGTGAGACTATCTTCAACGAAGCACAAAACCACCTGTTAGAAATGTTGGAGCAAACTTATCTAAACCCTTTCCTGGAGAGTTCCTTCTACTGCAAGTACACACTCGAGGTGCTGACGAGCGATAACCTTACGCTTCGCGACATTTTGGCCAGTGAAATGGCGCTGTTCTTCTTTATGGAGCACCTGGAACAGCAGGGTAAACGCCACTATTTGGAGTTCTACGTCGGAGCAGTACATTTCAAACGTTCGGTGGAGGATCAAATCCAAGCGCAGAAGGATGCAGTCGTGCTGTATGAGAAATATTTCTCCCTGCAGGCCACCAGTACGCTTGGGCTAAGCGATAAGATACGCTTTCTGCTAGAGGAGCATATTTGCTCGCCGGATCCAATCATCGTGGCCGAATGTTTCGAGCTTCCGGTTCGAATAATAGAACACTTTCTTGAGCAACGGTATTTTGCGGGATTTATCAAATCTCCGCTCTATTGCCGGTTTATTAGCGAGTTGCTCGGAAAGGTGAAGACGAGTGCGAATGACGCTGGTCGTGGGACAGAAAGACTTCCCAATGCTGGTGGTGCAGGTCGACGTGGGCATCGCAAAACGCTTTCCGACGTAACTAGCGATTGCAGTGCAGGTGGTGGTGGTGGTGGTAGGCGTGGAAACACGGTTTCGTTTATTTCCTCCCAAAACACACTGCTAGCCATGTCCGACACAAACTACCAGCGTAATCGAAAGCACCTGGTAGCCGTTGCACTAGCGGCCGCCAGCAATGGTCCGACAGGCGGTGGAACGGGAGGCGGTGGCAGTGTTGCCGGTGGTGGTGATATCATGCAGATCGATTCCCGCCAACTGTACAATCCAGATATGCTGTGGCGACGGCGCTCGTCCCCTGTGGCAGGTCTAACGTTCGGGCGGATCGATGCACTGGGACGGTACGAGCGAGATTTCGATATTGCAGAACCACCGTCCGGAGATGACCGTTGGAGCCGTAATCGAATCAAGAAAGCCGTTCGCAAACTTGTCAATTTGCCAGAAGACAAGGCACAGGAAGAGTTGGCCTGGCAGGTGGCCGAGATGATTGTGAAAGACATTACGAACGTTACCATGAGCAATAGTAGCAGCAACAAGACGTGATTGAAAACGGATCTTCACCGCTGGGGCGACGATATTCCAGGTAAACCTTGGATATTTTTAATTGGATTTAAGCGATCAAAGCAAAAGTATTAACACTAACTCACTCACAGAATGAGATAATTCCCGTGGCTTCTTTACGTTATGTTATTAACTAGTGGCCCGCGAAGATGTAGAGCGAATCTCTCCATGGCAACACGATGGTGCTTACAAGAGGAAGAAAAGAACATTCAAGATGGTTGTTGATGAATTATTTTTTATTTACTACTTACAGTAGGTAATCCCTTCCCAAGAGGAATAAGATTATTGTATTATACGAATACGCCTCATTTTGTGCATATTTTTTGCCGGCACAAAACTATCCGCCAAACCGTATGTATGCTCTCGAATAATTTTTCTTAGTGGAAATTTTACTCACTGTGCGCACACAGACACAGATTAAGTCGTATTGTTTTTACAGGGTTGCGATCCATACATTAGAACTTTTAAATCACTCAGTGCAATATTACAAGCTTCTATTACGCTATTTTACAATCATATAGTGGAATCTTACATTAAACTCGATAAATTACATCAAACTAGGGGTCTTCAATAGGTTGTTTACATCAGCACACCGTATCAGAAAATTGAACGGATTTAACGCAAAAAATAGTAGCAAAAGTTGGTCTAATTATTTCTTCTTTAAATCATGAATGATTAAAAAATTTCTCAGTCAAGGTGCAATTGTGTTTCGTTTCTTTATAGAGGTTTTGAATCTCTGAAACAACATTTCATAACGGGCTTGCAGTATTCAAATATTCATTTGAAATATTCTCCTAAGTGACGGTAAAATTCCATTATACGGATCGAAACCCTGTATTGTAAATTAATTTTATTCCGAACAAATTCGGGAAAGGTTCGTCGGCCGGAGATAAGAATCTTAAAAATGAAGGCTGTATCCAGTCCGGGAAAGCATACAAAATTTATGATTGTATTAGAGCTTTAGAGTCGTGCCAATTACATTTTGGCGAGGATGGTAACTTAGATGGCCCGAACGGTTTTAGGCCGTGTTAAATCGCCAAAAACACTAGGGCAGACGCCTCTGTTTAATTGTCGAATCTGTTAATTTTTTAGAGTGGTTAAGGAAAGCATATTTTCGGTTTTTAAAAGAACGTGTATCTCAATAGAACAACCATGGTAACAGAACGAAAAACCAGCGTTAAGGGGACTACACCGCATGATGCAAATCAACATCGTACAACATGTCCAAATTATGTTAAGTAATGTAATATAACAAGGAACAAAATATATTTTCTTACAATAACAGAAAATCCACGCAAAGTTTCTTTCCACCTAAATGCAAGCGAACATTAGACAAACATATTACACAAAAAAAGTTTCCACAATTTATTCGCTACCGTAGATAAGACCAAGAGATGTTAAATATGAGAAAGAAGATTTGCGGTAAGCCGCTCTAAAATCTAGCGGAGAAGTCACGGGAAAAGCACAGACACAGACCAGAGTAACTATGTTTTGCTTTTCCCTTTTGCTTATTCTATACACACATACACACTTTACACATGATTCCGGGATACTGTGATGCTAATACTGTGACGTTGAGAATTGACCCTGTTCGATGCCGATTCCTCCCACTCATTGTTCGTGGTCATTCGGGTCATTTGTGTACAAAAATCGATAAAATTGAACTTTTAAAAATGGATGTTAGATAAGGTTCTTCCAGGAGACTTTAACGGCCACTTTAGTCTTGCGCTGCTTTGCGAGCAAACTGTGTGAGGGATGAAATTTCGCTAGGGTTCGAATCCGAAGGTAGATTGCTAAATTCGATCTCTTCGCTCATAATGTTTTCTAAAAAGAATGGAAAGATTACATATCTAGCTATTGCGTACCCGATATAGTACTCTGGGGCATTATTTACCAGTAGTTTCGTTGGTGGGCCATTTTTTGTGACTCGGAGCGTACAGTACAATCAGTGCAAAGATGTAAATATTCCACATGCCGTATACGCCAGTGAAGAAAGCGGACGTAAACTCGAGATCGATATTGTCGTCCCACTTCCAGCGGCCCTCGGAAACTTGCCCAATGATAAAACCGATCACGGTCATAGCAGCACAGAGCAGGGTGGCCAACATCAGGAACTGGAAGCGATAAATAATGCCTTCGTAGTGTAGCCGCCGTGCGGAGGACATGGAGGGGAGTGATGTGCGCTTGATATTGATATTGCAGAACACCTTCCAGATCATGTAGCAAAGAAAGCAGAAGTACAATCCCGCCGATATGCCAGCCAAGATTATGAAACCCAGCTGGAAGAAGACAGAAGAAAACGGGTTCGCTTTATGAAACCTTCAATTCAACAAACAAGCTAAAAGCGTATTACTTACCGCAACGTTTGCACCAACTTTAGAAACCCAAATCGAATAGAATGGATTCCGCAGCTGTACGCCACGTTCGCACATATCGAATAGAAAGAGCGACACACAGCCGACGGCCACCGCGCTCAAATGCTTCCAGTACGTCTTGACGCCCGATTTTTCGCCCGTCTCTTGAATCTGTGGGAGTAAGTATTTTTTGGATTATTAATTCATAACCACTAAAACATACGTTTTTTTCCTCAATGAGATCCCTCCTCACCAGCATGTGTTCTCCGGCAAAGATAAGCCAAAACGAAAGCAGCGTGGCGTAAAACACTCCCTGACGTATGTCGCTCAGCAGCAGCATAAACGGCATGTCGAAGAACAGCGTAAAGTATTCGAACGGCAGATTCAAAAAGGTAAGCGCACAACCCAACGCCAACAGCATCTCTTCGAGCAGTGCCGGTTTACGGTGCAGCAGGTGGACACGCTGCCAGAACCAGGCCATGATGAGCACGATGAACGGCAGGAAAACCGTCTTCAGCGATACCCACACCTTCGTGAAGCCACCGTTCTGATAGATTACGGACAGGTGCAAATCTTTAATGTGTCCAATGTCCAGATTCATGCGTCGCTCACTATCCACAGGTAGACGGACGTTTAACAGATAGAAATCGTGATGCAGCGAACCCAGTTCGAACAGTGGGATCGTGTTGCAGTTGTACAGATAGTCATCGGTCACATTGTTGGCGGTACAGTCGAGATCTCGCTCCTCAAGCGACGATGCCAGATACTTCCAGTCCTGATCGGTATCACCCTTGTTCCGGTACGCCAACCGTGCATCGATCGTAATCTTGGTGTGCGGTTTGTGCAGCACATTCGCATCGTACGCAATGTCCGTTTGCAGCACGCCGATCAAGTTCTGCTGCCAGCGTGAGTAGTCTAGCTGGCGGCCCTCGCGAGGCAGTGGCATTTGGAAGACGAACACGATCTGGTTGGCCATCTTCATGTCGTCACTCTCGATATCGAAATGGTCCAGACTTTGGCAACGATCTTCGCCCCGCGAATAGAGCCATACGGAGGTGTCGTTGTGCGAACCAGGTACATCCTTACAAATGGTGGCTAGAATTGTCTGGACACTTGCCGGAACCGGTGCTGTGTAAAAAGAGGCAAACAAAATAAAATAAAAATTATCTTACTTAACAACACAGTCAGTAGCAATGCGAATGCTAGCGAACGGTCGAACGCAGACGCGCGCGCGGCATCTTCAAAGGGGATATGTGCGGTATAAAATAAACAAAGAAAATCACTGCACGCCCCCACCGTGCTTCATCTGCAGCCAGATGCCGCGGTAATCGATTTATATTGCTCCATTAATTGCGGTATTTATATCCTTGGTAAAAACGGGTTCACCTTCCCGTTTAGCTAATACTGCTCCTTTTCCCATGGTATTGATAATTTGATGCATTTTTTTTTGCTATCTACATGTGTATGTGTGGGTGGGAGGGTCGGTGAACGAATCAGACGACGCCGTTTCCGCTTTATTACTCACCGATGAGACCACCCAGCAGGAAGCAGAGGAACTGTAGGAACAAAAGCGATGCCACTAAAATGCTTAACTTTTTGCCACTTAAATTCTCCAATATAGTACCCGACATCTTGACGGGGTTTTTATCTGTTCGGTCCGAATAGAACGTCTTGTACGGACTGGCAGTGTACCACCGCCGAAGCAGAAACGCACTGAAAACGTGTATGATGCACCGGCTTAGATAGAGCGCTGGCAAAAGCATAAACGCCGAGCAAACACGCACGCACACATAAACACGCTATGCTGAATTGTTTATGCTGCTGTATGGGAATGTTAACAACTAAATTAGCTACCCACGGGATCGGGAGTGGTACGAGAGATATTTGATTAAAATAAAAAAAAACAATTGACCACACAATTATCCCTAATTATATTCCATAAAGCGGATGAGCATATCTATAGCTTAGAAGTAGTATTATTCACCAGCAAAATAATTTGCTCGAGATGCTTGTTTGCTGTACTCCACGGCCTTGGCTCGGCAAGGGCGTTACTCAGGCGTTACCTACCCGTTATTCAGCAAAAATATGAAAGCACACTGGGATGTTACCTTTCATGTTAATATTTATTTATTTTTATTTCTTGTAGTGTTTGTGTTTGGAGTGCTAAAAAGCTTGCTACTATTTTTTGATGATGAAAAATATACAATTTTGAATGTCCATGTGTTTATAATGGCCCACGCAGCTGACCATACGCCAACCCACGATGCATAAAGTGGATGACGTGACAAGAGGGAGAAGTGTCAGGTTTTGGCCAGCAGCAGTAGCAATTTTTTGAGCAAAAAAGTTTCCAAAAATCAAAACCGTGGCCGGCGCACGGTAATAACGAAGGTAATCCCACGAAACGATTACAGCTGGCACATAAAGTCCACTTCGAAGCGAAAGTCTGTCCGCTCGCCAGCCACCGTTCAGCCCATTACCAGACACTGTTGCCCGTTGTGCCTAAAGTCCTGTGAAACCCCTGTGTGTGTGCGGTACACCATATCGATAAAAGGAGTTGTTTTTGCGTAAATCGTGTATCGAACGTACCCAGGGCAGTGTCGTGATAAAGCAGGCAACAGCACCGAGTAGGGGCAGGAAATAATTGCAAGATGCAAACAGCTTGTACGTGATCGGTTTTCCAGTGAACCACACACAGTCACACATGACGTGGAGTGTTCGGCGGCCAGTGGATAGGCAGACGGCACTGACGTGCTGAGACGAAGCATCTCCGCCGCCTGGTGTATGGCATGACGATGTGCAGATGCAAGTCTTCGTAACATCGAGCCAGGCCAGAGGAAAAGCAGCACTTAAAGTCGGAAAAACACACTGTTCGCCGGTTATAATTAGACCACTCGTACGGTGGTAACTCGGGACACATACACACACACAAACACACGGGAGTGTGGCAAAGTAGGACTCTCGAAATTGAATAACTAAGCGAAGATAAACAAAGCGCTTCAGGCGAAAATGGCAGCATCGGACGATCGTAGGTTCGCTCCAGAGTATGATCCGTTTTCTGATACGTCCGCGCGTGCCCGTAACGCCACTAATACACCCGGACGAAAGGAAATGCCACATGTCACAGGTATGTAGATTTACAAATCGATGGTTCCGGTACGCGCTGATGTTTCCATTTCGTTGTAGCACCATTAATGAAATTTAAAACATACCTTTCGGCTCTCCGACCATGGTCGCTGTCGGCCAGCCTGATGCCCACCCTGCTCGGCACGACACTCGCGGTACGTGTGCACGGGTACGAGAGCTTCGGCATATTCACCTTCCTGTGTACCGTGCTAACGGTGGTTACCGTCCACTGTGCTGGCAATGTGGTCAACACGTATTTCGACTTCGTGAAGGGTATCGACGATCGCAAGGCGGACGATCGTACGCTGGTGGATCATATTCTTAGTCAGGATGAGGTAAAATCGATTCAAAATGATCGAGAAGGTGGAGAAAAAACGTGATCAACTATTTGTATCAATTTCAGGTTGTCACATTGGGCGTGTTGCTGTACGGCGCCGGATGTGTGGGATTCGTGTTCCTTGTGTATCTATCCCCGGCCAAGCTGGAACATCTGGCACTGGTGTACTTCGGTGGATTGTCCTCCAGCTTCCTGTACACCGGCGGAATTGGCCTTAAGTATATTGCGCTCGGCGATGTGCTCATTCTGGTAATCTTCGGTCCAATCTCGGTGCTGTTTTCGTACATGGCACAAACCGGATATATTGAATGGGCCACCTTCCTGTACGCGATTCCGCTCGCGCTCAACACGGAAGCAATCCTGCACAGCAACAATACACGCGACGCCGAATCGGACAAACGGGTCGGGATCGTTACGCTGGCGATCCTGATTGGCCGAACGTGCTCGTACGTACTGTACGCCGTGCTGCTCTTTACACCGTACGTCATCTTTGTGGTGCTCGGTATGAAATACTCATTCCTGTTTCTGTTGCCCATGGTAACGTTTAAGCAGGCGTTCGCCATTGAGCGACAGTTTCGCAATGAAAGTACGCTGCAGAAGGTGCCTCGCCAAACGGCCAAATTGAACCTATTCTTCGGCCTTTTGTACGTGGTGGCCTGCCTGACAGCGCCCCAGCTACCGTTCATAGCGCGAAAGTGAATCGGTAACGTAGTACAATGGTACTATGGTGAGAAAACGATACCCGTTAAAACGTGTTTACCTAAGCGTGCTGATGATTTCGACACACCCCTCAAAGCTAGGGAAGGACTTATCTTTAGTTTATATTTATTCATACTGCAAACATGCTGCCACACACACTACTCGTTCAGTTTCACGTTAGGTTTGGTTGCGTACTTAATACTTAATACATACACATACACACACACACGCGCGGACGTTGTTGTCATATACACAACATGTTTTTTTGGGGTGTAAGTGCAAATATTGAACAACTACAAGGATCTGGATCCGCTTTTCGCAATATAGTGCAGGATACAATGTTTTCCGTATAAGGTTAAATGTGTTATGAACTGTATGTTATTTGCACTGAACGAAGAAACCGCGGACGAAATGTTACCGTTCGATGGACTTTTTCAGCAACGAGAGCTGCTTCGTTAGATAAGTTTGTGAGTGTAACATAATGCAAATTTTACTAGTTTACTACAAATACGTTCACTGGTCACTGGTCGTTCCACCTGGGGCGGAACATACGCGATGCCGACTGATGTCAGGTTGGGATTTTGACTATGCTTTAGTGGGACGATGCGAACACATGCTTGACCGTTTTCCTGACCCTCTCTACTGCGCAACATTAAAACAACACATATCAAACATCGAAATCTTAAACAAACCAGTGGCACCTGAGGAAATAGAAGTCCATTTGCATAGTTCTGATGCTAGTAGGGCTGCGAATTCGAGCAATACAGTTTGCTTTATCCGTACTTCATAGCAGCTACAGCTGATGATCGAGTGTGCGCCACGATCGAAATGCGAAACGAAACCTGTCGTCTCTGAGCTTGAGAAGAAAAAATAAGACCAAAGTCAAAACCCTCTTAAGTAACAAAATCATGAGCCATCTCTCGCAAAAGGATTAGAGCGTGTGCGTATTGGAAGAAAAAAAAAACAATGTAATTATTTCCGTGTAAGTAGTACCAGCTTAATTTCATCCCACAGCTCCCACTTTCCTGCTAATGCTAATGAGCCCCCTTGTGGCAGTGCAATGAATAATAGTAGTCAGACATAAAACGGTGATCACCGATCATGAGCGCTAGAGAGAAAGAGAGAGAGAGAGAGAGAGAGAGAATTCTGCACGTGGAGAGGTATTTTGAACTTTAATGATATTTTTTCATCCTTCAACGCCAACCCGACTACTATGTGAGAGGACAATAATTAGCTAATGGATATAATATACAAATGAGATGAGGAACAAAAAAGAAAAAAAAACAAGATGTATTCAACATCGATTAATAAGTATGGTAGAAAGTAAGGAGCGATCGTAAAGCAATGGAAACGAGAAAGATCATTTTTGTGTCTGGAAGCGCGTAGTAACCTCAGCTTTTTTTATAGCTTTTAGTCAAATCCAAAAGCAGGCAGCAACATATGGACTATGAGGCAGAACGGACGATAGTTATGCTTGTTAGCTTAGTTTTTCGGCGTTTCAGATTGAAATTAGGCATTAATCCCGTGAAGGTGATCTTAGCCAGATTGTTGACGTTGTTTTACAACCTTTTAAAACAAACAACACATTGCGTGAGTATTACGGGCGATTCGTTCATTGCTTCAGCAGTGAGGAACTGTGTCCTGCAAAGTTGGTTAGTGCCATTTTTTGGGCATTGTGTGGGTTCATCTCTCAAAAAATGCAACGGTAACGTTTTCCGGTTGATATGAATCGCTCCTTTTGCTTGCGTACTCCCCGATTCTTCACGGAAGATCTGAAACAAGTGCGATTTGGTGTCTGTAGTCTCTTCTTATTTGTTTTTGTTGTACGAATGAGGTAGTGAGGGAAAGAATAAACCAGTTACATTAGGAACAGTAAGTAAAGTAGATATTGTAAGTTAAGTTCATAAGATATTGCGGCATTTTGCTTATCGTTGGTTGTTTCATCCTTTGTGTAGTAAAACAAACGCAAACGGGCAGTTTTGTGTAATGCTGATTTATTTTTAGTATAGCGCTATGTTTCTGGTTCTGCCTAAAAGCTGCTGGTCGAAACGTACCCGAATATATATATATTTCTGAATACAACTAAAAATATTCGCATATCGCTCCCCATGTTCTTAGCCAGTAACGACCGTTTCCCACGCCAGTAGCTAGTAGAAGGAAAGAATGAATGAATGTGAAGGTGTCTTCCATGCATTGTGTCTCGATCTGATGCCAGGTGGCTCACAGGAGCCAACACACACTGTGGACCGAACGGATTGTACTGTTGGAACCGTTTCTACGCGTAGTAACTATATTTATTATTTAAATCGCGGGCCCTGGTTGCCCTGTACCGTTCGGCAGAAATTCGTATTGAGAAGAAACCCGATGGCGAAAGAAAATGTTGATAAGAAGAAATAAATCATTTAGCTGCAGTAAAACCATCTGATGAAATGTGATTTTGCGGTTTCTTTGTTTTCATTCCACCGGCCAAACCGAACAGATTTGAATTTGTTTACATTATTTCTCGCTTGACAGCTCTTTTTGTTTACATTTTGTTGTTGCGTGTGGCGCTTGCCAGTACCAGCACTAGCAGATAAATAGTAAGCATACTCTTGGTTTTTTCGGGGATTTTACGTTTATTATCTGTACGAATTAGATACATTTATAGTCTCAAGTGATTGAGAAACTGTGTTGTCGGTTTATTGGTACGTTTCGTGAAGGTTTACGCACGTTTGCCGGTTTCGTGATGTGTGTATTCGGTTGTGAGGAAAGTTTGTACATGTGGTGGTTCATGTTCCGATTGGTTAAAATCTTCAATTGAAGGATGAGGTAAAATTAGGCTACGTAGAAGTACATCAGATGATTGCTAGTGGATTTCATTTTAACTACACACGCACACAAATAACCACACATAGACCGAGTTTGCTTACACTGCACACTCATTGATGTTAGCTCCATCGTAGTCTGCAAAGTCAAGCTCGTCCAGCTGGTTCCCTAGCAGAATGTGCTGAATGCATCCGTTGAACGATGTGGCAAAGTTTCCCCTTGTACGGTTGTAAACATTCTCATCCGGAAATCCTCCTGTAGAGACAAAGATACGGAAAAAGACGCAATTAATGCCCGGTACTCAGTTTGCGTACATTTTAGCGTTGGGACGTACCTAAATATGTAATTTCCTCGCTCAAAACGGGCTTATCATAGGGCTGGGAAAGCAAACTTCGCCCATTCGGAATGAGCTTCCCGGTGAGCAGCTCGTATCCGTCGACCGATAGGTGTAGCTGATGTGCTTTTGTCTCCAGCAACACATTATGCCAATCACCATCGGCTACAAAAGCATTCCAAAGACCGCCTGCTCCACCGTTATCGTATTCCCTGTGATCCTCCATTAGCATATTGCTAACAACCACCAGGAAACCATCGCGAATTCCTATCCCAAAATATCTTCCCGCCTCATCCGTTGTCCACGCCAGCATCCCGTCCTCCAGGGTGGAAAGGTTGAGGGAAATCTGTAGCTCAAAGGGCAACCGGTTGCCAACGGAACCGCCCGTCCCGTCATCATTACGCTTGTCCTTCATTTTAATTTTTTGTGAAGGGATCAGAATGTAGCTGCGATCGTTAAATCCGAGCGACGAATACTTTGCGGTAGCAATCTCACAATAATGACCCGTCCATCCAACGGCGCAACTGCAGCGACCATTCTTTAAACACTGTCCACTGTTTCGGCACTGTACAACTTCGCACGATTCTTGAATTTCACAGTTGACACCCTTCGAGTACTCGGGACACTTGCAGCGTGGTTGCGAGTGCTCATCCAGCCAACATAGACCTCCGTGGGCACAGATGTCGCCCCCGCAAGGTGTCCCATCGCAGTCGTTGATGTTACGCGATGCGACGATCGAGCTGCCGTTGAGTGTGATGCGCGTTCCGTTTAAATTGACGTGCCGGATGCAACCACGGAACGATACGGGATAGCCCGAGATAGCGTCGTACGGTAGGGTGGACAGATCGGGCAAACCGCCCAAGTAGAGGTGTTTCGTTAGACTCACGTACTCCTCACGAACGGAGCCAATGATTGAGGTGCTTTTGCCTTCAACCCACAGCGTTAATCGTTTGCCATACTTTACAATGCGAATAAAGTGCCATTCACCGGTTGCAAGCACATGGTTACTGCGTACTACGGCCGCTTGAGTGCGTGTGGAGGATATCCGATACTCTACCACGCCACCCTGCAAGCTAATGCTTATAAATCCCTGTTCCTGTGCGTTAGAATCGAAGGTACGAACGAAGAGTATGAGTCCTTTCTCCGATAGCGGACGTACCTGCAGCTCGATGGTTAGTTGCCGTATCCGAAGCTGACGGTAGTTATCCGAACGAGGAACCATGGAATGGCCGGCATACTGTTCGGTTTCGTTCGATTCTGGGAGCACCTTAAGCACGTCGTTGATCTTGTCCAACTCCCGTATGGATTTTAGCAGGATCGAATGGTTATGTGGGATGATGTGCGAATGTTGGACAATCTTTTCGTACCGTACCTCGTTCTCACGGTACGAACCAGACCAGTCACCGGTGTTAGGCCACCGCAGCGCAAGGTACGATCGTCGTCCGGAGAAGGAAACATCGCTAAGATACTTCAGATTTGATTCGCACCTTTTGCCCACCTTACCGAAGGGACAATCGCACTCATATCCTCCCAGCAATGGGAAACAGGAGGCATCCGGTGCACATTTGCTGACACTTTCATCGCACGGATTAACCTTCTGCGAGCACAGGATACCGTTCCAATCTTCCTGGCAAATGCAGGTAAAGGTAGAACCGTGCTGCAAACAGGCGCCATTGTTCTGGCACGCGTGTCGATGACACTCCTTCGTACCACACTGGCCAACACTTCGGCCACGCATACCACCGATATGTTGAAGCGGGATGTGTATCGGCCCTGCGACAAGACGGATGTCGAACAGACATCCCTGAAACCCGGAATGAAGCGGCAAATCGTGCGGTAAGCTGGAAAAGTTAACAGCCTCATGGCCACCGATGTATAGCTGTGGTGCGACATTAAGCCTTCGGCTGCTTCCGGGCGAATTTCCCGAAATGTTCACCTTGCCATCGATCGACAGCCAAGCGGTGCGTCCATTTCGGCCGGCCTGGATTGTCGTTGGACGGGACGATTGCACCTGTATCGGTTGCTGTGTAAATATCCGTCGTGGGCCACTCCCCAGGTTCCAGGTGACCAATATAAAGCCTAAAAAGATGGCAAGATTTCATTCAGTTTGAAGAAGGGAAGTTTACACGCAGTTGTTCCTTGTTACCTTGTATGAAGCTGACCGAAAAATGATCGCTTTGATCGTGATGATCGTTCGGTTGACCAACGAATGCTAGCAACGAAATCTGAGCCGTTGTTGTTGGGATAATCTTAAAGCTAAACTCAAACCTATCTTCCAGCGGGAATGCGATCGGATAAGCGACGTAGGAAGAAATACCCTTGATGCTACCAAAGAACGATGGTTGCAAAATGTCCAGATCATGCTCACAAAAATGCCCATGCTTTCCGTACGGACACAGGCAAAGGTAGCCACTTTCCGGAAACGTTACACACGTGCCACCGAATCGACATGGATTATTATCGCACACGGATCGTTCGCACGTGCGGCCCATGTATCCGAACGAACACTTGCAACTCCAAGCAGCGTTGCCTGTGCCGGTTGGTGTATTGCTGCTGGGAGAGAACCGTCCAGGCATCCCGTAGCTTTCCGCTTCCACACAAATCGCTCCGTTGCGACAGGGACTCGAAAGACATGCCAACGACGTACATTCGTAAATCTTGTACGCATCTTCGGCGTTGCTGGAATGTTGGAATGGTGATTAAAATTACACCCTTTGCTGGGCAAAGGTTCACTTACTCAAAGATGGCTGCCGGAACGTTGTTGATCTCCAGGTCATACACGCATCCGGTAAAGCCGTGAGATCGTGAGATGTTGTGACTTAAGGTGTACATCGTTTTGATGGGACGTCCACCTAGATGTAACCAGCTCTGTTTGATTGAAGCTAGTGCTGCTATCCCATCAGAACCATCATCCTGGCCTACCTTTTGCTGCCTCGTACGCAGCACATTTCCAAGCCAAGTCGGCTGTTCGCCACTCATGGCCAGCGTTTCATTGACATGGAGCGACGCATTGCAGTGGCTATAGCGATCGTTGAAATTTAACCTTCAAAAGAGAGGAAGTTGTTTAATTAAGCACGCACGTTATATGTTCCAAGTGCGAGCACTAAACACATACTGCACTTTTACGTTCAGCTCGTATCCATTATTGACCGTGCCTTCGATTTCACTCAAAAGCATCGTCTGCAGTCCACAGGAAAATTGAAACTGCAGCAAGCCTTTGTGCAAAAATAGTGCCACATAGTGATTGCCATCGTCGCCTTCCGCCGTGGCCAGAAGAATCAATCCTTCGCGAGACGTTAGCTTTGCCTTGAAGCGAACTGTCATGGAAGCCAGCTGTTTGAGCGTATCCACCGATTGGTTGGTTGAACCAGCGGAGTGCGTCCGTCGGTAAATGATGTGGCGCAAAAAGGATTCTTTAGAAAATGCAGCGTTCTGTATGCTGACCGGTACGTCACAGTAGGGTCCTGCGTAGCGGAAGTCACAATGACAGCGGATACCGTGTGGGGTCATGGCACAAGTTCCTCCGTTGGCGCACACGGTATCGTCGCACTCTTCAACTTCGGGTGATCTTGTCGTCGTCGTTGTTGTTGCAAGTGGGAAACTTGAAACAAGGGAAGTTGTGCTCCCATCTGGTTGCTGTGTGACTTCATCCGGACCTGATAAAGTTGGTCCATTTGTAGTGTACGTTGGAGTGTCTGTAACTTGATCTTCTCCCTGGAGTCCTGGTGCAATGGATCGGTTTGTGGGAGATTCGGTAAAGAATGAGCTCAGTTCGGTTGAGAGTGTAGATACTCTAGGAAGATCCGATGTTGGGAATATCGTGTCCATTGGGGTGGTTCCGAAGTCGGAAGGTGCAGCAAAGCCATCGTCAAAGGTAGGATATTTAGACGAGGCTTTTACAGTAGGGTAGTAATCTCCAATTGAAGCTTCCTGAGTATTCTGTGTTGGCGTATTGTAACCAGATACTGAAGTGTCGTTTTCCAACATGGTAGTGCCAGGAGTGGCCGTTTTTTCTTTCGCAGCTTCTGTACCTCCAGAAGGTCCAAAGGTAAATTTTATATCCTGTTCAGGCGATGCAGTAGTGCGTGACGTTACGTTGCTATCAGTATCACTTTCACTTACAGACGTAGTAGTATACGGATCACTTCCTGAGATCGCTGGAGAGATAGAAGGTACGGAAGATGGCACCGTACTCTCACCAGTATTAGTCGATGGGCCACTTTCTGTTACTTCTATAGAAGGATCAGTAAATTCTTCAGTAACAGCAGGTGAAATTGGCTGTGACCAAACCGAGAAATTTGTAGTTCTTTCTAGCGATAGTTCGGTTGAAGGTTTAAAAATGCCATCGGTCGAAAATGGAAACGATTCCACGGTCGACGCATAGAATGAGGTTACTGTGAATTCTTCCGCTTCAGACGTGCTCACAGTAGGTGCCGTATAGTTACAGTCCATTTCGATCTGACCGTCAGCGTCCAGCATGAGACACTCACAGTTTTCTCCGGTGAAATTAGGCGCACAAGTACAGAAATACTCATCAACTCCATCCACGCACGTGGCACCATTCGCACAGCGGGGATCCGGTCCAAGTTGGCATTCGTCGTACTGCAACTCGCACCGTTCGCCGTGATAATCCGGCACACAGTAGCACGTGGGAGAATCTTCCTCCATCAAACATAGCGCTTGGTTGGCGCACGGTGAACTAGCGCAAACCATTATCTCTTCTTCGCAATTTGTCCCACTGAAACCCATCGGACACGCACAAACGTACGATGCGAACTTGTCGATGCAAATGGCCCCGTTCTGACAGGGGGATGATGCACATTCGTTGATCTCAGCATCACACAACCGACCCTCGAATCCTTCCGTACAACGGCAGGAGAATTCTAGCCCAGGTCCCTCAATACAGGCGGCACCATTGTGACATCGATCACCCGTATCACAAACGGCTATATCGAGCTCACAAAACTCGCCCTCGTAGCCTAGCGCACAGGTACAATAAAACGCATTATCCTTATCATTACACTGGCCACCATTCTGGCAAGGATTGGACTGGCATTCGTTGAAATTCTCCTCACAGTTTAATCCTGGTTTGGGAAAAGGATCCAAGAGAGAGAGAGAGAGAGTGAGAGAGAGTGAGGGAGAGAGAGAGAGAGAGAGAGAGAGAGAGATCAGACTTCCGGAAGCTTCAGCGTGATTCTGAACATCTGGTCCCTTACCTAGGAAGCCATCGGGACAGGTGCAGTTGTAGGAAGCGACACCATCGATGCAGGTACCCCCGTTAAGACATGGTCCGGACCAACATTCATCCCAGTTCGTCTGGCAATGCACGCCCGTGTACCCATCGATGCAATAGCAAGAGTATGTGCTGCAAGCAAAAAGAAACACAACAAAGAAACCATTGATTCGTGCTGGAATGCTACGGTCAACATTATTCTACACTCCATAAACAATTATCAAACAATCGGAGTAAACAACGATGTATCTCTGGGTTACGCGACAAATTTTTGCTGTCCCCTTTTAGAAGACGGATAAACAAACAAATGTGAAATAGAAATGCTCGACAAGGAGGAGCGTTATTAAATAGAATCTTGTTCATTTTTTGTTTACGCTGAACCCGGTCTTGTCATAGTCCTGGGGGAGTACTGTAGGTAGTTAGGTCGCTGCGGTTAGCCAACATAATATGTCCTGATAGCATGGCGTTAAGATGTAAATTATACCATTAACTTTTCGGAACTATCAATATCGATTATACACAGTCACTGCAGCCACGATTACAACGTGTATGTATGTATGTGTGTGGATATGCGTGGGCAAAGGACATGCGGTGTAACACTTGTAACCTGCTACACCTCAAGTGTCCAGCTTTTATAACGGGCATATGTTACATGTTACATACTAAATCAAATAAAAAATTAATATGTTACATGTGCACGGGATCTTCTAGCCGGTACTTATTTTCGTGGTACCGTTGTTAATCGTGTTTCGAGTTGATCGATTTTTAATGAGCAAAAGGGTGGAACAACAAATTGGAACCAATAACCTGCTTCGAACTTTGACTCCAATAGCCAGAGGTACTGCACACGAGTCCACGAGTGTAGAATGATTACCTATTTAGATCATCGATACACACTCCATAAACACATGGATTGCTGAGACAGGCAAAGCCTGCGTTGGTCGAACCGGAAATAAGGATCACTACCAGTATGGTTAGCAACCACCAATAATAAAAGCACTGTGTCCTTTTTTCTATAAATTTGTTAGGCTGGCTTTTCATCCTTTTTGCTCTATTGAAGAAGCTTTTTCTCATTTTCTCATCCATTCTACGGGTTGCGGGGAACTGGATATTAAACACTATAAACGACGGAATTGAACAAGAATTGTATCTTTCTTCCTAGGCACACTGCACGATCATCACCAAGAGCACACATCTAGTTCACTATTTCATTTTGGACATTTTAGTGCCAAGTGAAACTATGCTTGAAGGGACATGAAGAGCCTAACCACACCGACCGTTCCACATACGAGAGAGAACCATGTTCTACCACGATCCAAGAAATACTATTTACGGTCCATAAACAGAGAAGGTGTTCGACGGTTTGGTTGGATTCGTCGTCGTTGCTTTCCGACCCTTGTTTCGTTTTCGATGAAGAGTACTTTTGCGTACATTTTTCGTTATACTGCACCACCCCTCCCGGTCCCGGTCTTTCGGTTAAAGCATGTCCCTACTGCGGTGTGACTAACGCTGTATCATGGGGGCCAAAACACATACCACACGTAACCAGCCGTTCGGTTGTCAAGGGTTACTGAAAATAACAACCGACTTCAGCTGATCCTAGTAGGTGAGGTGTGTTGCCTTTGAATCCGTTGGGGAAAGTTTTTCCATTGCTTAGTTTGCTTCAAACTAGAATGATGTGTTCAGAGAGCACATGCTCCCGAGTTTGATTGTCCGGGAACTGGGAATTGGTGGATATTCAGGTAGGCTTTATTGAGTTGAAGCATGCAATAATTTTTGTTGTTGCATGGTGACCCCATACTGCCGGTATGCAAAACCGAGGAATGAGGATGAGCAACGGATTCGTTCTTGCAAGATAGTTGTGTGGTCCATAGGTGCTGTACCTCTTGCTATAATGTAATAAACATAGTTCTTTAAAGTAAAACAATTCTCCAACTATGTTTCGTTGTGAGGTGTTAACAGTTCCAAGTAGAGGGACAATATATCCGTTGAACGTGGAATGTTGGCACTTCGACTATTAACATGTTCTCAATTGTGTGACATTCATTGTACAAGCAACAACACGTTCGTCGTTGCAGTAGCGTAGCTTTAAATTAGTGTTTAATGTTGTTATATTTTATTCTTATTAGAACGATGACGTATAGCCGAGATTTGATGTGTGTACGGCACTGTAATCAGACGATTTTCTCATACGCTACTTTGACCCAATGTCCTCTGTGTTCGAAACCTTTGGGCGAAAATCTAGACAGTATACCAATCGCGTAAGTAAAGACCGGTTCGGTTTAAATAAAGAACTTAATTTGTGATTCTTTTTCTTCCCTGAAGGCTACCCTGTCCGTTCGTCAGAGCGTGTCAGCATCCTTGCTCTATTGTTCTGCGACCATCGGTAGGAGATTTTCTAAGGTATCATAAGAAGATCTATTTGAGCGAAAACCGAACAATTAATTTATTCCTTCTCTATGTTTTAGCTCCTTTAAAAATCAAAATAATCTACACATAGCTCTTACATCCTCCAATGGAACAGTAGTCGAATTCGATTTAAATGGTTTAGCAAAAATACCACCCAAAAGTAAGCCATCCACCACAAAGGGATGGGATCAGTGTCTTCTGATTGCTCAAGTGCCTGAGCCTTGGTATGATCGGTGGGATGAAGTGTTGGAAAAGATTGCAGGTGATCCTGCGTGGAGGAAGAACATGTACCAGGAGGACACGCACAACTGCTACACGTTTGTCTTAAGCTTTCTTAATGAGCTTGAGTATGGAGAATTCAACGATTTCTGCCATGACAAGTATCTATCATACACACATGGGAGGTATAAGCTGGTAATAATAACCAAGACAATTTTGCTTTGTAGGTTGTCGTTTAGTAAGCAGATAGTCGCGTCGAAGACACAGAATGCTGCTAAATACATCACCATACATCGTAAGCTACAATCGAGCAACTATTTTATCGAACAAAAGGAATTATCGAGCTGTTAAGATACCTTTTGAGCGGCTGTGATCATCAGGCATTTCATTAATTTAAGCATAACAGTGATGCATTATAAATATAATGTAAGGAAGATACATTTAAGAGAAAAACGATGCTTATGTCCTATCCGAATTTGGATTCCTATATGCTGCAGCAATCAACCGTCACTTCAAATTTATTGTCAGCATATTTTGCTCTAAATTTTTTGATCACGGGTCGAATAGTTTGAAACTAATTTTTTCCACATTCAAACAGTTCTCTTTGTAAATTTTTACAATCGTTTTGAAGATTAAAATAATTAAATGTCACGTAAAATTTCCACGGTTGTTCTTCACTTATGTCAAAGTGCACGTTCAGAAATGCTCGAATGTGACCTTAAGGCTCTGTTCTACAGCGTGCGAAGTGATTTGTTTTCTTTATCTTCAACTTAGAGAAATGTGATCAAAATAAAATGCTATAGGTGCTACCATAGGGCAGAGGAGATGGCAAGGAGATATTTTTGATTTGGTTTTGGTGTTATAATATCGAAAAAACTTAAAATAAGGCTTGATCTTTGTAAATTAATACTCTTGGTACACGTAAAAGCGTTTCTGTTACCGATTGGGCGGGACGTGTATCTGAGCCTTCATGTTCGACCAACTGCTCGAGTGACTTCGCTGGGTGTTGTGTGTGTGCGTGAGAGAATTCAGTCGTCATAATTTTCTTCGCTAGATCCAATTTTTTCATTACCAATTTTTGCTACTATTCATCCATCGTGACGAAAAGAAAAAGGTGCTCGTAGTTGATTTAGGTTGGGTTTTGTTTTTCCTAATTCATTCGATTGCACGTCGAAACATGCGTTAATGGTGTGGAATTGGGCGTTCTGATGTGAATCTTGTTAGAATGTGTGTTTTGCATAGAGTGTCCGAGGTACGGGGGCTACATCGGAGTCGAAGTTAAATAGATTGTTTGTCGTAGTTTGCTGCGCTGTACGTGTGCTTACGTGTCCGTGCGTCTCTTTTAGAAGTGTGTTACTCATCCTCGCCCGACCAGGAGATAATTGGCGTATGTCGTCGTCGCATCGATTCAAATACAGCACATACACATGTCGGAATTTTATCAATCGACTGTCGAGCCTTGTGCGTGCCAGTGCGAGGATTTATCATTAGCATCAAGTATCCAGTGCGTAAACGTCGAAAGTGTGCTGATCGAGGATCGTGTCTGTGCTGGGGGATGGGTGGGGATTGACGCTTGTGAGGACAAGTGGGGGCAAATCTGTGGCCAGGAACAAAGCAAATCCAGTGTCGTGAAGAAATGGACTCGTTTTCGTGTAGTGTAGGGGTGCGGCAGTTTCTATATTGGCTGGATGGGCAAAAAAGTCTTGCTTGGGATAAACAGTAGTGAAAGAAAGAGAGAGAAAGATATAGAGAGTGAGAGCGAAAGAGCACAACACTACAGTGTTCGTGTGTGTGTGTGCGTGAGAGAGGGAATGAGAATGTATTTGCATGCGTATGAGAGCAGGAGAACAAAAGAGGGCTAACGGGGTTTTCCTGACAGAACGGAAACATCCAGGTTCCGCGTCATTGGCACCCTCTATTCTACCAGACCAACTCCATTCTTCTCATCCCCAGTGCTGTTGTAGGGCATCGCAATTATCGCCTGGACAAAGAAGCAGAGAAATACAGAGACATGATGTGTGTCGTAAACAGCAACAGCGTAAACCTCACACACGGTCATGGTGACAAAATCTGGTCGTAATTGAGAGAAAAAATGGCTGAAATTGATCAAGAGCAAGAGAGTGCAAGAGAGAGTAAGAGACATAGAGAGAGAGAGAGAGAGAGAGAGAGAGAGAGAGCCTGGGTCTCTGTTACAGGGGGTGTAGAACCAAATGGAATGGCTGGCTGTTGGAAACGAGCGTGTACTAAACTACGCCAACACTAGTAATCTCGAAACCCCTGTATCACCTATAGTAACGGAGCCAGCTTACTTGATTACGGCTGCAATCGATACTGTAATATGCAGAGCAGGCAACTACGGCCGCATTATTGCTTCCTAGTGTGTGACCATGTGTGCCAGGTACGCCTAAAAGAGTGCATCTGTACTGAAACGGTTGCAAAAATGCATCCAGCATGGACGTGATCGTTACACCGCTGCCTGCTTTCCCACCAACAAGTAATTCAGCAGGTGTAATAAAAATTGATAAGAAACTTCACGAGCGACATGAGGATGAAAAGCTGTCGCTGTACGGAAGAAGGCAGCTGAAACGCAATAGGAACTAAGTTTACGAGTGTGCGGAAGATCAGCAGGAAATCATTTCTCGTCACGACTCTGTAAAATCTTCGTATTTGTTGATCATATCGTGTGCTGCTACGCATACTAACACTGGTTGTCCACATAGAATATGCACTAAGCACGGCAAGATGACCATGAATAAGCGGCGTGTGGCGTTGTGAACCTACAACGAGCGAACGACGGAACGACAAAGCTCCAACCAATTTCACAGAAAACGAACTAGCCGGGACGTGTGAGTAAGCCACAAAAGCAAGAATGAGAAGAAAGGGCAAGAAAGAACCAAGAACGAAGGGAAACATGAATGAATGCAGAACATAATTGACGACGGGGCGATGTCGCGGTCTCTTTATTAAATTACCGTTTTGGAAAAAAACCTATGCATGTTTTTGTGTGGACTAGATGGTACCTGGTGTTGGATGTGCCTGCATATGCGTGTGCAACATGATGATGGTGTACGCTCCCCGTGAGTCGATAGAGTGTTCCCGATCGTACCCTTCTGCGTCGTTTGTAGGAGGTCCGAGTGGCAGTTGTATAGTAAACCAGTACCTGTAGACTTGTCGGATACGGAGTTTCACCAGCGTGTTCTATCCGTAGCCTTGAAATCAGTACCGCTGGTGAAATCGAATGGTGCGAATGGTGAAATAATCAAGGTGTATTTCATCCGATCGATTTCTTCCGGCAACTCTAAAACATGACGTTCCACGAGGCTTGCTTTCTTGTGTGCGTAGAAAAGGCGATAATTGATCTTAATTGTGTGGCTGCCGCAAGCAATCAATCCACTCGGTTCTAACGTAAATTCTGTACAAGTCTGCTCCATCATGTGATAAAGATGACGCTTCACTTTGCTGTAAAGTGTTCCGCAAATCATCGTCGTACATCGCGCCGTACCGAAATGTCACCTGAATTGTGCTGTGTGCGTGTGTGTGTTTGTATGTGAATGGAGAAATGAAGTTCTTCAAATCGCCTAGGCCAGCAACAGCGTACTGTAACTTTAACGCCCCCTTTACTACATCCCTTTGGTGCGTCGCTAGGGAAAGCATACTGCAAGCATCCACTGACGGGTTCAATTCCAGTACCCAACGGACGTGCACGATAAGAAAAATCCCAAAAGTTCCCCAATTCTCCGATCCGATGATGCTGAGTGGGCGTTTATAGCAGCTTCCGGATCTTTTGGCTGCTTTTGCCGGGTTTTATTATTCTTCCATTTTTCCATTGTATAAACAATCGTAACGGCGAATCACTTATCGAACTACTACGCCTTAGAAGAAATATTTCCTTCTCACTGACACGGATCTTTTCGTTGCGATTGCGCTACAGGGGTGGGTGTAAGTGTTGTAAACGTAAATATTGACTGTAAACATTGGGTGCTTGGGGGGCTCCCTGTCTGTGTGTGAGTGTATGTGAACTCTCTGGACTGTTCTTTGTTTCCGACGGGCGTGCATCGCGGTTTAAGTGTATCGCGCGATTTGTACTAGCTTACCGGATGCATTATGGCTGAGGCAAAGATCCTTCGTACAGCGGCGAGAACATTAACGTTGCGGGCCAGTTGAAGGTTCTCAAATAGCATTGATGGGGCAACTGTTGTACATAATATTTATACCAATCCTAGTGGGCTGCGAACCGCTACGAATGCACGCGAAGGAGGCCCACGGTTATACAACCGTGGTTTATCAGTGGAAGCAGTTACATATCAGTCTCTTAAAAACCTCGACCGAGGGTCGACAAAGTTGGTCGTGAGCTGCTACAACGACGACGAGCATGGTGGTTGTGCAAAAGAAGCGGTGTGAATTTGGAATTTGGACAAATTGCGTACTGCAATGTACGTATTTTTTTTATTTCCACGAGGTAAAGTACGCCGGTCGTCGTCGCCGTTGTGTGAATATGTTTGCATTCGCACGGTAGAGAAAAATTAAATTAGCAATTAGTTTCTTCCTGCAAAAGCAAGCAAACGAAAGCAACGAATAGTAAGGAGAACTGGGTATTTTTCCTTTACTCATTTTCTCTCTCTCTCTCTCTCTCACGCTCTCAAAGTGTTCGTGTAGTCCTTCCTCTCTAGCGATTTTCCTTCACTCTAGTGATCATAATTAAACAACGTGTTTTATTTTGCTGTTTCGTACCATCCGTCTGGCCAACATAAAAATACATACGGAATAGTATCTTTGTGGTGCCCTCTTGTCTTGTTGCACTCATCGCACTTTGTTCCGTTGTTGCGCACCGAAAAGGAAGTCGGAAAAGGCAGTTGTTTGCTGATTGAGTGAGTCACTAATTTTTGGTGCGCTCTCCTCCACCAGATGAGTCACTGATTACAACAATCCGCTCTACCACCGGTTGTGAGAATTAGTGTTGAAAATGCGTAAAACGTACAATCTGTGTGTCATCCTAGGCCATGTTACACATGCCTGCTTTGTTGTGGTGGAACGGAAAAAGGGAAGATAATTTCGGACGAGCAATGTGGATTAATTTCTTTTCCTTTGTTTTTCATGTACAGCAGAAAGAACGTAGGGTAAAGTTTATCCTACTGCCGGACGATTTAAAAACCACCACACATTCGAAGATTTGGTTGCCGATTTACCCCAGTGCGTGTGCGTGAGTGTTTTGAAACACGGAGTGTTTGAATTTGAATTTCCGTTTGACAAAGTGGGTATCGCAAAGTAGCAAGCGAATTAGCCGTAGGACAGCTTCCTGCTGAAGTGAAGTAGGCTTGCGTGTATTATCGTCGTCGGTATTAGCAGCAGTCGACGTACTACGTTCGAATCGATGGCATCGAGTCCGCGAGCAGGTGGCGCAGCGCAACGCCCAAACGGTGCCACACAAAACAAAATCTGTCAGTTCAAGCTTGTGCTGCTGGGCGAATCGGCGGTCGGAAAGTCATCGTTGGTGTTACGCTTCGTTAAGGGGCAGTTCCACGAGTACCAGGAAAGCACGATCGGTGCCGCCTTCCTCACGCAAACCCTCTGCATCGATGATACGACAGTAAAGTTCGAGATATGGGACACTGCTGGACAGGAACGGTAAGCATTACGGAAACATCTCTTCTCGTTCATGTTTTACCGATTTGTTTTGTTGTTGTTGTTGTTGTAATCGTTCCGCAGATACCACAGTTTGGCGCCCATGTACTACCGAGGTGCACAGGCCGCAATCGTGGTGTACGATATTCAAAACAGTGATAGCTTTGCCAGGGCCAAAACGTGGGTCAAGGAGCTTCAAAGACAGGTAAGCGTGTGCGTTTCTGGCAGAAGGTAGTGTGATAACCTCTGCCTTGCCTGTGTGTGAGCATGTTTCATCTTCTCACTTACAAAATGCAACGGAATCTGATCGGTTATACTTCTTTTCGCATCCGTCTAGGCATCGCCAAACATTGTGATTGCATTAGCCGGTAACAAGGCCGATCTGGCAAACAGCCGTGTCGTAGACTACGAGGAAGCCAAGCAATACGCGGACGACAATGGGCTACTATTTATGGAAACATCCGCCAAGACGGCCGTCAACGTGAATGATATATTCCTTGCAATAGGTAAGCGCGAATGATTTATTGTTGTGAATGGAGAGAAAGAGAGAGCCTGGACGTTTTGAGTGATAGCGTTCCAGCTTTGATAAAGTATGATTTTACATGATCTGCTAATCACACGCCTATCACAGTGATCGCTTTTCGTATTGTAAAACGGTTGCTAGGTTTCGAAAAGTATTTTTTATTATTGCCTCTTTGAAAAAACAAAATCACTTCCTACTGCAGATCTTATTTCGGTGAGCTTGGCCAATTGTATCCACAGATAAACCATTTACAAATCATGTTGGTTTCGGGGGGTGGCTATAATCATTCCATCAACAGTTGTTGATGATTTTTGCGCCATTTTTTTACACAATGGCCTAAAAATAGTTTAAGTGCGTGCACACACTCCAGGGGCAAAAAAGGGGTTGATCGATTATTCTAGGCTACTACTAAGGTTTCGCTTAATTTGTTTTTCACAACAATTGGCGTCATAGAAAGAATCTGATGGGAGACATTTTGTTTTCGTACTGACGCGATAAATGCAGCAGCCTTAGGTTTGATTTTTAATCCTATTTAAAAAGGGCTGCATGCAAACATTCCTGTAATTCTCACAAACATTTTCAAATACAAACCTTTTCCTCTGTATCGCAGCTAAAAAGTTACCCAAGAATGAGGGTGCTGGACCGCAACAAAACATTAGACCAACGCAAAACGAAACCAATAGGCAGAACAGCGGCTGCTGTGCTGTGAGCAAGTGATGTTATTCAGCAGGTAAGTATGCAACGCTCCAGATCCTGGTCGATTCGAATCAATCATATATTTCATTTCTTTCTTTTTTAGCAAATGGACTGTGGAATGCGCGTGAAATATGCTGCATGAAAAATTGTATAATGGTAATTATCGTTATGTTGAAGAAGAAGCCGGTGGTGAAGATAATAATGCCGGCCGTCGCCGCCGATATGATAAAGATGATGAGTAAATTGATAGGAAGTAAGATCGATTCCAAACTAGTTATGGCATACTACCAGCAAACAGTAAAGCATTATATTTAAAGGAAAAAAAAACACACACACACACAAACACACATACACGTACACATGCCACACATAACAAGAAAAATAGCAAACATTAGCAAAACAAAAAAAAATAACAAAAATTGTAGAAAACAAAAAGGATAAAAAAAAACATCCGCAAAAACGAACAAAACTCACATTGAATGCGAGGGAAAAGCAGTTAGTGGTACGTAAATATTAGTATGAAGGAGGATTGATCATAAATTATGCATTGCGGCACCGCACAGACGGACGGAGGGAAGGAATAGATTTGATTGTTCAAAACGGCGGAATGGAATGGGTTAAGTTCTGCAGACCCGTCGGGGTTTAGTTTAATTGGGGATTGTAGAAAGCAGATACATTTTATTTGAGTCTACTACGCGGTGAAATGATAATATAAACTAGTAATATTAATATTCACTCTATACTACTAGCAACGAGCCGCCCCTTTCCAGCAATAGCAACAAACGATCAACAAATGTATCACACATACACACACACACACTATAGCTCTCCAACGCAAAGCGATCACCTATCGTAAACCTTGTATCCTAAAGGATAAACAGACTCGTAAGAAAAGCACTTACACCTCAAGAAGAACCAACAATTAATTCAACAATTGACGAACAAAAACAACAAAAAAACAGAACGAAGCGAAAAAACATCACGATTTTCCGAGCAAAGCCGACAAGAAGGATAAAGAGAGAGAGACACAGAGAGAGGGAAAGAGAGAGAGAGAGAGAGAGAGAGAGAGAGAGAGAGAGAGAAGGAAAAAGGGATTAAAATTATCTTCCCCTTTTTGTGCGCAAATTTTTCCTTCCTACGATCGCCTGAGTCTTCAACCCGGGTTCACTTTTCTTGTAGTGTAAAAAAACGGTTGCATTTCTAATTCAGCTCTTTTACATGTGTTCTTTTACTTCCCACTTGGTGTCTATATGCACCTGTTTTCATCTTCTGCTCCAGCGCTGCTTTCAAATTTCGATTCCAAAGCATACCCGGGAAAAGAAAGTCAAAATATAGAGAAAAGCAAAAGTAAATAACCACACCCCATCGAACTGTTCGATACAGGGGACGATCGTGGTGAAAGCTAAGCGAATATTAGATAAAATTAATGTAACAAACCTTTGATCAACCGATTCATTATGAGGAAAATTGTAAAAAACGGCTAAACTTACTGGAGAAAAAACTTGTGCAAAAACTTCAAAAAGCGTTATAGTTTTTTTAAATGTGTGTGTATGTGTGTGCATTGGCTACAATACATGAGCTGCATACTATGAGGAAATATATTAGTTAAGATTCGAAATGTGCAACAAACAGAGAAGAACAAAAAGTATGTAAAACAAAAGAAACAGGGAAAACAAAATGGAAAAATTCTATCAAAAAATGTCGTGCTATTCTATTCTATTCGTTGTTTTTAACATGTGACACACCCATTTTGTATCAATTGCTGTAGGGAGATTGATTGTGCGATTTACCAGAGAATGCTGGCTCATTCAATATATCCCTTTGCTGCAATTCTTCTCTTCTTAATTTTTTTGACGCTCATATAACCTTGTAGGTTATGGCTGCGCGTATACATAGGCTTACTGCTAGATGTAGGTTTTGTCAAACAGTCGTAGAGGCCCGAAAATGAGATTCTTTCTTTCTAGCAGCCGTTTTGAATGGTGGCAACCAGCTGTGCAATTGATCTAATGCTCCTGCTTCTACACGCAGAGTGAGCTCCCGTTTTGAATTAAATCCAAATAAATAGACCCAGACTACCACCATAAGGAAACAAGCGCGAACAGCAGAATGCCACCGTCTTTACACATTTGAAAACCACGCTCCGAGTTAACAAACATTCTTCTATTGGCAACAAATATAGTACACGGGGCCCCACCGGTGCTAGTAGTATTAACTAGAAAAAAAAAAAATACTTACAAATACACGGACATAAACACATGAAACTAAAAAGAAATCCTCACATTTTTTCACCTACATTAAACGCAGCAGAGAGATCGAGAGAGAGGATGGAGAAAACAACTTTTAGAAAGTAACAAATGTTGCAATTTGTAGAAAGGATCGCGACAAAGCACGACTGGTTTTTAGGGGCGACATTTCCAGGGTAGCTGTCTCTAGCTGTTTTTCATCAATTTGGTGGCCGTACGTTTGTAACGACACAGCATGCAACCCTGGGCCTGGGCTCTTTTTACGTGGAACGACGCCAATTCACGAACACTCAGACACCCAACAAACACATCAAAGTTTATTCCCGCAAAAAAAAAATCCTAGCCACCCGAAACTGTGCATACCCGAAAACTAAATCAAACACGCTGCAGAGAAGTGCTATATAAATTGCGGTGAAGGATGCGCGGAACACTACCGCCATTCGAAGATGATAAAAGAGAGAGAGAGAGAGAGAGTCAATAAAGAGAAACATGATACATTCTGTACAGTTAAATGTGTCCTCGTGTTGTGTGCACTAAAGAGTAAATAGTTTTATTCCTATCCAACGTATCAACGGGAGAGAGGATATACATTAATCCGTTCCGAAACCGGAGGACACAAAGTGGTGGCACTGGCTCGTGCTCTAGGAAAAATCGTCCACGGCAAGCAGTGCGTCCCAGTCGATGTTGTTGTTGTAGACCTCCTGCTGCAACCACAACTCGTAGTTCTGCTTGAACTCTTCGCTCAGTTCGATCTCTTCCGGTTTGCGCGCCAGCCCTCCGTAGCATGCGTTCCCGCGTTCCGATGCTCCCAGTCCGGACGCTACGCCCGCTCCACCAACGCCACCAGCACCTCCATTAACACATCCGCCCAGTGATCCACCGGCACCGCCACCACCACCACCATTCAGCCCTTCGCCTCCACCACCAGCACCACCGACAATGGCCGTCACACCGATACCAGCTCCGATTCCACCGATCCCTTCGATTGAATCGTCATAATCGAGCCCCTCGATACCGGCCAGTATGCCATTGTTCACTTGCAAATACCGCCGATTGTTGAATCGATCAACGCCACTCTTTAGGGCACATTCGTCTGCCTGGAAATCCCAGGGCCTCGCATCCAAATCGTTCCCGAACGCCCAATCGTCGTTCAAGCGATGGCGCACCTTCGCGTAGATTGCACTGATCGTCTTCATGTTTGACTTGCGCCACTGACGGCCCAGGTACTTGGTTTGCATTTTGAGCAGCTTCAGCACGTACAGCTGCATGAGCGCGTGGCGCACCTTGAGTGTGCGCTTCAGAATCGGCGCCGACTTAAACACGACCAGCATCATGATGCGCGAGTGCTTCCACTTAGTCAGCTTGTTGAGTATGCGCAGCAAATTGATGCAGGAAAACACGTTGCGCCACGAGTAGGTGGCCGAATCACCGACCAGCATAGATTCGGACGTCAGCTCGGGCTGTTCGCCGATCACGCACGAGGGAAAGTCGATGATCGGGATACCGTTGTTCGTACCAACGTACCCCATAATGTCCTGGTTGAAGAACTTGAGCACCAGCGGAATGCAGTTGGCAAACACGAGATGCTGCGAAATGAACTCGAACTGGTAGATGTGATTGATTTTGAAATGTTTCAGATAGAGCAGCAAGATGGCGGATACGGCCTTAACGGTGATTTCCTTGTGTCGGCTCACGTCGATTCCCAGCTTCGAGGACTGTAGTACCGTCATGCTGTGAATTTGGGAAAACTCTGAGGTAAGTGAGGATGTAAAGGGAGAGTAAAGGAGGAAAGCACCACTCACGGCATATCTTCCGGAAGTACGTCGGCCATAATGTTGATGCTTTCGGTTTTGGCTTTCGAGGTCGGGGCGGCCGCTAGCAGGATCTTTAGCAGCGAAATCATGTACTGCGACAAGTTGGGCAGCAGGGCCTGGTACAGTATTTCGGTTGGAGTTAGCGGAATTTCACCTTCCGATGTCGAAAGCGGATTGCGATTAATTTCTTCCTCCCGGCGTATCTGCACGTCCGCCAGACTTACGTACATGTGCTGCAATGAAGTAGGGAGAGGGGACGTGTTAAACATGATGAATGCTGCGAAGGCAGTGGCAATTACCCAGGCGGTACCTTTGTCAACGTTTTGAATCCTTCCTGTATCGGCTGCGGAAGTCCGGCAATCGTTTCATGATCATCCTTCAGCGTATATCCGATGAATTTACTGCGCGAATTGTTGAGAAATATGTCAATATCCTTGCGCCGGATCTTCGGTGCCCAGGGCAAACGGTTGGTAATCTCTGGCGGTGGTTCTTCCACAGGTTCTGCCGGTGGCGGGGAACATTCGCCCCCTTCCTTTGTCTCACCAGCTTCACCAGCAGTGACAGCCGGTGGTGCGGTTGCCCCTTCCTCACCAGCTGCCGGATTGGCACCACCGTTTATGGGGTCCTCGTACTGACGAAAGTACACGGAGATATCTTCCTCGTTCTCCGTAGCCGCCGTTTCCATCTCCAGTCCCAACTGTTCCTGCTCATCCAGAGAGCTTTGCTTGATCAAGCTCTGTGTCGAACCATGGTGGATCAAGAAGTCGTGCCGCGAAATGCAAAGAGGGAAAGTGGATTAGAACGATTGACCGGTGCGGACCACCATCGGAACTGGATGGGAACGCAATTAGATACATGGACTAAAGGTGACTAGTGACAATGGATGTTTTTGTTTGTTTGTTTTTTCTCTATCGTTCTCTATGCTCAATGGTAAATCTAACAAAGAGGGTGATCATGATCAACGTGTATATACGTGTGTGCGTGTGGGTGTGTGGTTGAGTGAGTAAATGTTGGTGGAAAACGCAGATTGGCAGGGAAGTCACACAGATTCTGGCGCTATCTAGTGCATGAAGATGAAGTAGGTAAGTGATAAAACATACTGAACATTTTGGGGATGGTTTAGGTTTTCTAGTCATTCAACTAACATTACATTTGCTTAGATCAAATAGGGCAGCAATGGGGGTTTAGGTCAACGAACATCCCATGTATTTAATGGACTTTTTTATTTAGAGAAAATAATAATGAAAAATCCGTTTATTGGGATGAAGTTTTGAATGATCAATGGCGTTAAAAAATAAAAGAATGTGATGGATTCAAACTCAAATGCAACAAGCAATGATCGATAGACGATTTCATTAGTACAGTATGGATATCTACAAACTGAACTAACGTATGAAGTCTGACCAAAGTTGATAAGACAAAATAAAAAGCGAACCGAATAACTCGAACGAACATCCACTAACTACAACAACCAGCAGCATGGTATGGTGGTGCACGACGCAACTGCACATTTGATTAAAAAGCTATTCCGAACGTGTGAAAGGAGTGTAAGCTAAGTAAGGTAAGCTTGCAACACATTCTATTTACACGTGTTGTTTGTAAAGAGAATATGTTCGCAAAACAAGCACACTGCTGTTGATTCTACTAGCGGCAGAAGGAAGGAATTTCAGGCGATTGATAAACGGTAATAATAGCGTAGTTCTATTGGGGCATACCAAAAGGCCAGGCAGTAACGTATGCATTAAAACATAATAATTATATTTAGCATTTTCATACGATGGTTGTGTGTCTCAACCCGATTGTTGAATTTATCCATCGGCTTTTGTAATTCTGAACCAACCAAAAGTCCACCTCGAGTAGCATATTTGCCTTAGAGCTTTATACTCAAGTTTAAGTAAGTAAGTTCAAGTAAGTTTTATACTCAAGAAAAATGTGTTTCTTCTTGGTTCGTATTTAGAATGAAAACCGATTCTTTAGTGCATACGTTAGCAGCTACAAAAAAAAAAACAGTTCTAATTTTGCCCGAGATTGCAAACGATCGCTAGATGTAACATTCATTCTCTACAGCACAACAAGTACACAACACACAACACAACGCATAGGACAAGAATTAAAACCAAACACATGGCGATACTCTCGATCGACGAGAGGGTCTGTGGGACGAGCGGGCGCTTGGGTGGGAGCGGCGGATTAATAACGATCGATAACAACAATGATGTGTGTGTGTGTAAGTGTATGACGTTATTATGTTCGTAAGTGTGGTTGTGAGTGGTGTGTGTGCTAGGAATGTTCGTTTTTTTGTTACATTCTTGTAGGACACATTTCGATTACAGTGATTACGATATGTGGCGGCGAAGTGGTAGCATTTAGCTCTCCTGAGTTCTTGGAAAGAGAAAGACACAACTTAACAAATGAAAAAGAGAGAAAACAAAACAAAAGTAGAATATAGAACTGAATACGAAATGGTAATCGATACCTTATCTTATAGTATCGTTTTTTGTTGTTGTTTTTGGGTGGATAATTGTGCCGCGTCGGTGGTGTCGACAAATCGACCGATCCTACCGATCCTTTACACAGTAAAGTATCTTTTGGTAGGTTGCTTCTCTTTGCTTTCACCCGGAAGGAACGCCCACCAGCATTGCGCTCTCTACACGGAAATGAATCATTTTGAAATTTCTATCGGTCGGTCGCGACACGCAGCGAGTGTGTTCTGTTTGATCTTAATACATTCTGTTATTCTGTGATCGCACTGGGGACATTTTGAGTACTGAGTGTCTTTCGAGAGATCTTCCGAAGCTTGTATATCTTGCAAAAAGTCAAACAAATAAATTATATTCATCGCTGTAGAGAATACAAAAATTGGCGGCCAAACATTAGGCTGAGTTTTTTTTTAGCAGTTTATAGCAAATATAGAGAAAAAGTAAGAAAGATATAGAGAATGACAGTGAGAGAAAAACGGGTTTCGGCAGCAGTACAGTTAAAAGATTATTGTTGAAGAGGAAAAAGAGCTAAGAAGAAATTTTTTTTTACTGAACTCAAAAGAAGAGAAGTAAAGAGATGGCAAATATGTTTTCAAGAAAACTAGCAGCATTGGTACTGGGAAGAGAATGTTGAAAGACAGTTTGGCATTAACATAATAACAGCAGTCACAGTGAGAAGAGGTAACAATTGCAAGTAAAAAACAAAAAATGAATTATAAAGAAAACAAAAAGGGTATAAATATAAATGCTTTCGACGATGAAAGGTTCACTAAAGACAGTTTGATATTTGCCAAAGGAGACAGCGTGAGACAGATAAAATATTAGAGCAAAAAGAGTGTAAAGAATTTGAAGTAAAAAAATACGGGTTTTGGGGAGGCAGAGTAAGTTGTAAGTTAAAGAGAAAATTAGTAAAATAAGTATCAAAAGTAGTGGGTACATAAAAAGGGGGGGGGGGGGGGGGCCGGGCAAAGAATAAGTTACAAAATGAGGTAACGAAAAATTAATATATATATATATATATATATATATATATATATATATATATATATATATATATATATATATATATATATATATATATACTCCGGGGAAGTATAGAGGAAGGAAGAAAAAAGAAATTAAGATGAGACTCAAGAAAGCTTCACTACCTCTTGCGTTTGACTAGGGTTCGTACATACTCTTCGGGATGGTCGGCTACGCTTCGCGTTCTGATTGTCATCATTCGATGGTGCTGTAATAGGTGGCGAACTGGCACGCATCACCTTTGATACCTCTAGCGTGTCCTCGCGATTCTGGGAAAGGCCGGCCGCACTCCGATACTTATCTGCAAAGAGTGTAACACCATTAGCTTTGGCTGTGGGGAAATCGCATAGAATGTGGCGTACCGCTTACCTTTAAGATTTTTGAGCGTATCCATGCCTCCCAAGGACACGAGAGATATTTTCCACAGTAACAGTAATACCTTTTTCATTGGAAAATGTGGCGCCATGCCGGAGCAGAAGTGTGTGACCATCCCGAGCAGTTTTACGGACAACAATTCATCGCCGATGGGATAAGCTGATGGAAATAGAGAAGAGGAAAGATAAATACATCTGCAACCGTGTACTACACGATGCGATTTCATCTTAAAGGGCTAGCATAGCCATGGCAATCCAAAGCCATCGAGTCAAGTGATGATTCTTTGTAACCTCTCGCATCGTGTTTAGCCTTTATTTTGCAGCGCCTCTAGAGCGCGAGCCTTACTTATTTCGGTAACGAAGTTCGAAACCAGCTGAGCGTATTCTTGATTTTTGCTCTCCTTTTCCGCTCGCATCACCTCGGTAATAATGTACAGCACAGACAGAATGACACGCAGATCGATCGAATCGGCAAGCGATACTGCTATTTTGCGCAATGCTAGATTGGCAGTGGAAGAATTGCTATAAATTGAAACCCACATTAGTTAGTGATAAACTTGTGCATCGCTACCACCAGTTTCCCTGATACTTACTCAATTTCCAAATTCAACAGTTCCACAAATGCACCAAACACACCGGCTGAGTACAGCAGCATAACATTCTTGCGTGCCCACATCTGTTGCTCCTGGTCGGATTGTACCTCCACCCAGCAACCCTGGGCTAGGTACAGTATGCAGCGGGCTGACTTCATACGCTGACTCTTTTTCGACATGTCGAGCTGATCGAGTAGCTTTAATATGACGCTATTCTGTTCGCTTTCCGACAGTTTCTGCCAGCTGGGTGGCAGTTTGTACAGTTCCATCTGGTCTTCGAATGCCTGAATGGAATGGAAGAAAAGAAAAAAAAAAAGGAGGATTCATTAGACATGCTTTGAAGAATCGACAGATACTTCTACTTACCTTAACATTGTGCTGAAATTCCGCTTGTTCGGTATAGCTGTACAGCTCGGCAATCTCGTTCACATGAGTATCTGCGTCCGCGTAAACGAAATCTAGATCGGGAAATTCTAATGCATTGTTCCCCTGCGAAAGAAATATTGAACGAGGTGTGTATGTTGTGGCATGACTAACGAAATGATAGAAAGGTGCTACAATGAAGTTCTTGAGTGCCTAGTGCGCACATAAGGGGTTTTGGGAGTGTCTGGCACAATTAAAAAAAAAAAACAGGGAAACTATCGTACCGAGATTCGAGTACTTCCGAATTTCACACTACCATGAAGGAAGAGGTGGAAATGATCGTGAACGGGGGATGGATGAACGAATGAACTGATTGTCAAGAGAAAAAAGAAACAACAGGAAAAAGAGAAATCGGACGTATCGTAGCAAGCGGGCACGTTGTCCTTTCTTCCTTCATCCTTTTCTGGTTTCTGTGGTCACATCCTGCATCGAACCACGGAGTAACACTCACAAGTGTTACCGGGTAGTTGCGAGCTCATAAGTAAGCCATAAAGCCATTTAGTTTGCCCACAGACCAATCAGTTGTTTCTGTTTTTGTTCAGCAGTGTGTGTTTGATGGGCGACAATCCATCCCGCGTTGGCATTTGTCGGGAGAGAAGGGTAAAGAATGTGCGTTGCTGCTTGGATTGCGGGTCACTTACATCAAACTAGTGGAAATGGGGTAGTAGAAAATTATTGTCCAAAAAAAAACAGAATTATGCACACGACAGCAGCAATATTCTCAACACCTACTAATAATAAGCTCACTGGCTTCCATTTGCGTTCGTGTTGGCAAGAAAGAAGGCACCAGTTGTGTTTGCTTTTTTTTTCGTTTTCACGGCACGGACACGGATTTTTCTAGGATGGGCTGTGCTCTGCCTGCCTGCTTTCCTCAACACACAACCATGGAAGCGACGCAATCGATCGATAGACCGACCGATTGTGTGTGTGCGAAGAGAACGGGGGTGCTGGAATGTACGCGTACACTTACGTCGGGCATCTCGTTTTCGTTGAAATTATATATCGCCAACATGTCGCCTTCCATCGCGTATTGCACGGCGCAACCAATAGAATGAAGCTGTTCAAGTTTGCTCGAACGAACGCATCCGGGAGGGGTATGCACGATTTACTTTTTCATAATGTTCACGAGTAGCAACTGGGCACCAGGAGAAAATTCATTTCTTTTTTGCATTGCTTTTGGTATGTTGTGTTGTGACAGTTCTGACAGTGTTGTCAAGCTTTGTGCAAATGCATGAATGCAGCGCCCTCTGCTAACAAAAAATGAAGCTGCGCAAAACAATGGGAAAAAATGTTGAAGGAATTAATTGAAACCTATCGTATTTTTGAAAAATTGTTTTACAAAGGCGCGAATAATTACGGCTTTTTTAACCAACCAATTAATCGGTTTTTATTGAATGAAAAGAAGGAGGACAATGTTTTCATTTGCCCCCAAAGTGAGTTAGCCGGTAGTTATGTCTCACTCTATTTGCTGTCGCTGTCACTTATCGCACGCGTTCAGTTTGTTTACTAATCTTTCGTCGCGCGGTTAAGTAATTTTTCGACGATATTTAATGAGGCTTGTTTTGGTTTTACGTCGCTTAAAAATGCGGCTAGTGGAACGAACTATCTCCTGTGCTGCTTCACACTTGGCCTTTAGTAACACGGTCACTCGGCCCTTCGGAACTCCGTTGAGTGGTAAACAAACGGGCACACTGCTGAGTGGTTTTCTTCATTGATGCTTGCGGCCTGACGGAACACCTCGAACTACGTTACGATTCATCAGCAGATCGTCCAGGTCCGTTGATATTCCTTGTGCATTATCAACCGAAGAAACATTTAACGGATTTTTCCGTTCCCGAACCGTTTCAATGATGCTGCCTCGGTACATGGCAAAGGGCAGGTTTTCTGGCGTTTCCACAGCACTCTTATCTCGAGCCGGTCGCCCTGCAGCTTGGATTCTTTGCTGCATACCGCCAGAGGCTGTCCTGTGATGAAGCTGTGATAGTGCTATGAGAATCCAGTGTGGCAAATACCTTGTCCTCGATCGTATTGGTGCTAGTGAAGAAGTGCTCCAAAAATCCAGTTTACGCCAGCGGAGTTCTATTTCGCGCTGTTGTGAGGTGAAGAGTGCGAAGGGTGCCGAGTGCTCAAAGTGTATCTCTTTAGTGCGAAGTGCTTAAAAAGTACGCAGAGCTTCGTCTTGAGGGCGAAAACCTCCAAGAACACAAAGAACTTCCTCGGGAGGGTGAAGAGTTCGACGACTATGAAGAGCTCCGATGTGATGAATGCCAGGTAAGTGTATATACGTTAGTGCATTTCGTTACTGTTTGTTCCTGATTTTCTCTAAAAGGTTGACGAAAAGTTTTCTCTCTATCGCTCACAATTCACAATTTTACTTCTCTGTCTCGCCCCTATTGAAATGGGACATGAATAATTTTTACTAGTGAAATATATATATTTTTAGGAAAACGACCGTACGGAATACGGTCATTACGAAATAAATAAAAAATATAATGAATATGAGAAGAATCTGTAACTACCTTTTTTGAAATAGAAGAGCATGCTCAGAGCCCTAAGTTTGGTGTGATGATGCCTGCTGCTAACTGCTGAAGGCCTGGAATGCTAAAGCTAACTACTCTACACTAGCGATCGTGGTTATCCCCGGTGGATAGTATTCAATTTATTCGTAAACTCGAAGTAAGGCGCATACATTAGTATTACAAGCTAATATTTTCCGATTTATCACGATTATCATTATTATCAATTAATCACCAAAAAATTTGTCGTCTTTTATTACGCATTTTCCACTAAAAAGGAGGAATCAATCAATCACTGTTTTGGCCCTTATCACTGTCTTCTCACTTCTGTCTCACGTATTTTCCGACTTTCCGACGGCCTTTCCGACACTTTTTCCGACATAGCCTACCCTGACATGTTGCTTTATAATCAGCAGGCGGTTGGCGTAAACACAATTTGTTTACAACGATTCTGCAAATAGCGGGACAATCTGCAATATTTATGAATAGTAGAATTTGCTATTGCTTTAATTTTTAATTCCTTGCAATAGGAATGTTGTATGTTGAAGCAAGTCGATATTAGGTCGTCCGTTGCAATGGTGGCGCCATACAGTTGACAAAAAATCGAATAAAATACTGCTTATACTTCTACAACAAAATAATACATTAAAACACATTATGTAAATATGTTACATCGTGTTTCGATGTTTATTAATTGCGGCTGGATGCTGGTCCATTAAAAACTAATTGCAAAATAAAACGAAAAAAAATTCATCTGTCGTATTAATAGACACATCTCTCATTCGTTTCGTCTGCTGGCATTGCATGCTTTTGCTTTTGTTGCCTTTGCCGGTCGTTACATTTTCTTTCACGTGCACGCAAGCCGAGGCATGTGCGCTCGTAAATACTAAACAGGGGTCCGATCGTTCGGGTTGGCTTTCTTTTAGTTCAATTTGCCGTTGCATCCGGGCAGGGTTGGACGTAGTGGCGCACGTAGTTCCGAAACAACTGAAACTGTTCGGGCTCCACGTTCAAAGTGCACCGTGCTACCAGTTTGACGCGGCCTGTAATGGCACAGGGTTGTTGCCGTTGTTGTTGGTTGTTGTCGGTCAGTCTTCACACTAAAAGGATTATCAAAGGCGATTGCGAATGTCGCCGCGGTTCGCAGTGCAGTTGTTGTAGTGGCGTAAACAACGAAACGTTACCCTGATTCGAGGACAGCGTCGACCCCGTTTGTGGTGCCGTGCGGGAAGTGACTAATTGGGGAACGGTGCAAAGCAGGTGGGACACCCTAAAGATTTCCAGTACCCTTGAACCGAAAACATTTGTTTCAGGAAAACATTTGTTTCAGGGAGATAAAGCAAATAGACCCGGGTTCCTCTGGGTTAACGATCGACTTTATCAGTAAAACGGAAGATTATAGACATTCCGCATCATCAATCATCACGCTTTGCGATGTGAATGGAGGCGCATGGTGTGTGACATAAAGGAGTACTTGAAAATTGATTTAAATTGTTACGACTTCCGGACGCATGTCTCCGCGTGAATGGTTGATGGAAGATTATGTGATTGGTGTTGCTTCAACTAGCAAAAATGTTCTAAATTGATCGTAAAAAATAAACAATCCTATTTTGTGCAACTCAAGCCAGCCACGTGGATATTATGGTTCAAGTGGTTCGTTCAACTTTTTTTTTCTAAACTTCACATTTGCTTATTTACAAAAAGGGTAATTTTGAAACTAAATTCTCGTATTCATAATTTTTTCCTGTTGTATAATAAAGGTCTACCGTATCCATGCTGGATTTTCCTATTTCGCTGCAAATTTCCAAATAAGGAAAATACTTCAGCCACGGTAGTAGTACCGTACCGTAGTTTTTCAAGTACGGTATTGATGACAAGCAAACGATTAATTGGTATTGGTTGCACACGCGACAACCTTCCCTATTCATAGCTTCGCAATGCACTTAGCGTTTAGAGAGAGGCGGGGAGAGAGAGACAGAGAGAGAGATAGAGAGAGACAGAGAGAGCATTGACTGCAAGAGTGGAGGTTATTAGCGCCTCTTACTTGTTGTAATCGCACACAATCGCACACATTGCGGTGCATCGCACAGGATACAGGCATCCACGGGACGACTCGTCCCATCAATTATAAAAAGAAGAGCTAATACGCAAAAAGAAAATCGATATCGAATCGAAACGCGAACCACCCTTCGAAGCATCACGATGCCACGATGCATGATGATGCACCGAGCATTACTAACACTCGGCAGTTTCAAAACGACTACTGGGTGATTTGCAGGAGGCGTAGACAAAAGCAATAGTACAATTTACATAAGCGCAATGGAAGGAATAAATAAATCGTTCCTAGCTTGATTGCTGACCTTGGGATGCGTTGGTATCTGAGGGCCTATCTAACAAGACGAACCCTACGATAGCCGATTCTTGACCGATGGCGTGCCGCTGACGGACGGCATCAATTGAGCGTCTGCTGGATATAGTAAAATGGACAGTCGCTTTGATTAATTCAATTCGTTAAGGACTTTGTCGAGATGCAAATGGGTTACGCAATAGCTGCTAACAAAAAGGCAACGACTCGATGCACTCTGGCTGATGCAAGATATTGCACCCGGTTTCTGTGAACAACGATAAAGATCACGTGTCTGCTACTGGTGTAAAAGAGTGCTTACTCAAACGTTATACCTTTTGTTTTAGCCGCTAAAAACGCCCTCCTCGGATGTGTTTGGTGCACGAGATGGCACAAAGTCAGCAGAGCTTTTTGAAACAAGAAGCGGGCCACTTGAGTCGAGAAGATAAGCTGCTGAAAATGGGCGATCATCGTTCAAATTGGAGACGAGTGTTGGGGGACAATAAACTTATACTCATCACACTGAGTGGAGTCCTGCTGGGAGTAATCATAGGTGAGTACTTACAATCATAAAATAAAGCATTGAGTAATAGAAGACCGTTTTATTCAATGAGGTTTACGCCAGGCGGGATGAAGAAGTCGAATTTATGCTAGCATTTTAATTTGATGAAATGTCAAAAATATTCTACTCTCGAATCGCGGGTCATAAGATTTTCCCGTTTTTTATGTTTTCTTTTGCTCGATGAGACCCTGCTTCTGTTGCTCGGGACAGGCCATTTGGTAAAGGAATTGAATCAATGTTCGCGTTGGACGCCCAGTCATTCGATCATTTTCGAGATACGGAATACCGGCACCTCTCTTGAGCATTCCAACACCCGTTATGTCCATGTGTACCCAGTCCACACATGGTACAAACTCTTTCAAAAAAGCCGCACCTAAACAGGCACTTCCCTTGCCGCGGCCAGCATTGCTGATGTCCACGTTGCTGTAATCTGGAAGAAAAACAAAAACGGAAGAGAAAGAGGTGTTACGACGTTTTCATCTGGCCATCTTCTTAATGTCGCTAAAGTCCAAACTTACCAGTGACTTTATGAGTATAGTATTGCCACAACGGCATACGCCAAACACGGTCGCCGCTGAGGGCACCGGCTTTCTGTATCTGAGACCACAAAAAGTCAGAGTTGGAAAAGACGCCGCTCGCAGCGCCTCCTAGTGCATGGATAATACCGTCCGAGAGTGTGGCCACATCGACAACAATTTTCGGCTTGAAGGTGGTTTGTCCGTAGATAAACGCATCCGCCAACATCAACCGTCCGGCATTGTTCGTGTCGTGGACGGCTACTGTCTTACCATTCATGGCCGTGATGACATCGCCCGGCTTGAATGCCATTCCCGAAGGCATATTCTCACACAATGGAATTAGCCCAACCAGATTCACCGGAAGCGAGAGTGCGGCAGCTGCACGTATTGTGGCAACGACTGTGGCAGCACCGGCCATACTGGCCCGATACTTGGCCATATCTTCCGGATCCTTCAAGCATAATCCTCCGCTGTTGAATGTCATGCCTTTCCCTGCGAGCATAATCGGACGACCCGATTTATCGTCTCCGCAGTAGCTGATTTCGAGAAAAATTGGCGGCTCACAGGAGCTCTTGGCTACAGACAGAAAACAGGACATGCTTTTCGCTTCGGCCCAGTCTTTGTTGCGTACCTCGATATTGACTCCGCATGGGCAAAGAGCATCGACAGCTGCCTGAGCGAATGACGTCGGCGTGATCTGGTTACCAGGACCGTCCGATAAACTGCGGGCCAAATTTTGTGCATCCGCTTTAAAAAGTCCCCGAGTCCAAGCGTCGACTTCGGTCGAATCGTACAGATCTAGCTTCGGAATGGGCTTACGGTCCTTCTTTGTTTTGTTGGCCTGATAGCGCCATGTTGCGAGACCACTTCCCTCCGCAGCCTGTTCCGGATAGTCCATTGGATCGACGTATATCTGTGTGCAGCCTTCGTTGGCCAACATCTTCGCGCCTACGCCGGCAGCAATGCGCACATTTTCCATACCCTCATCAATGATTTCGAGTTCGTTGAACCCGGCTCCCTCGATGCCCAGTCCAACGATGGCAATCGATCCGATTTCAGGGTCCAAATTGTTGAACACCTTCACACTCCCCAGCTTGCCCTTAAGGTTGCATCTGTTTATGTAAACGAGAAAAAAATTGAGAATTCGGTGGTCCATCCAAGGAGACATGGGATACAACGACTTACTCTTTGATGAGGTTCAAAAGTTGTCCATCGGTTTTCGCATCAAAATGGATGGCGGTAGGTGAGAGGCGCGGTTCTTCAGTATCAATTTCTTGTTCATAGAGTCCAAGAACAAGTCCTTTCTGCGATTGGTGGTAATATAGCGACAGATTTTAAACTACAACGGCAAATCAGTACAGAACGCCCTCTTACCTCAGCTCGGTTTTCACCGATTTGTGTAGAAAATTGGCAAGCCTTAGGAATGACACTGCGTCCAACTGTTCCCAAACACCTTCTGGCAAAGATGGACAGCATTATGACCGTGGTTTTATGAAAACTGGCTACGTGTACAGGTTTCGATAGACTCCAATGGGATCCTTCACAGAGCGGCTACAAAACGTGTCTGATCAGAATGAAAACGTTTAATAATTTCAAGTCTTATTTATTGGTTGCTTAGATTCTGTCGTCTTCAAATTGCTTGTGCATGACATCCTATGATGGAGTAATTTAAATTGATAACTATGTGGTTTGTTTCTCTCTCTCTCTCTCTCTCTCTCTCTCTCTCTCTCTCTCTCTCTTTCTCTTTCTCTCTCTCTTCCTCCTACAGGATTTACATTTCGACCGTTAGGTCTTTCAAGTGATTCGCTGATGCTTATCGCCTACCCAGGAGAACTGTTTATGCGCGTACTAAAGCTAATGATTCTTCCACTTGTCATTGCGAGCCTAATTAGTGGTTCTTCCAGTCTGAATGCGAAACTGAATGGCAAAATTGCTCTCCGAACATTTGTGTATTTTTTGACCACATCACTGTTGAACGCAATCCTTGGAACTTCACTAGCGCTTATAATACATCCAGGCAACCCGACCACCGACGATGCAGTGCAAACAGATTTATTGAGAGATACACCGCTTAGCAAAACTAAAACGGTTAGTCTTATGGACAGTGTTCTGGACCTTGGACGGTAAGCAAAAAAGAAGAAGGAAAATTTTAGTACTTCCTTACTCACCCTTCAATATTTCCATTATTACAGGAACATCTTCCCAGACAACATCTTCCAGGCAGCTCTACAACAAGCCCACACCGTCTACGTTCCCAAGGAAACGGTCGGATTAGCGGCAAATAGTACCGAGCTGTCCCAAACATCTGCTCCAATAACATCCAGTTCCGTTAATCTCGTCGACTGGTCCGAATCGAATGTGGAATGGACACGTATTGTGGAGTACCGGTCGGGGACCAACTCCCTCGGGATTGTTTTCTTCTGTCTAGTGTTTGGCACTCTGCTGGGAACGATCGGTCGCAAGGGGTACGTGGTGGTGCAGTTTTTCTCAGCCATCTTTGATGTGATCATGAAGATGGTGACCGGTGTGATGTGGCTCACACCGATTGGCATTAGCAGTGTGATTGCAGGCAAAATTCTGAGTGTTGATGACATTGGTTTCGTGATGACGCAGCTTGCCTGGTTTATCTTCACCATTGCGCTTGGAGTGTTCCTATACCAGTGGATCATCTTGCAAGCGATCTATTTTGTGTTTATTCGCAAAAACCCGTTCCGATTCTATCTTGGGCTGGTGCAACCTATCTTGACGGGCTTCGCAACAGCTTCCACGGCCGCTGCCTTACCGTTGACGTTTCGCTGCATGAACGAGCGGTTGAAGATTGATTCGCGCATAACACGCTTTGTGCTTCCGATCGGCTGCAACATCAACATGGATGGGACAGCGCTGTTCATTTCAGTGGCCTCTATCTTTATCGCGCAGATGAGCAACATGACACTGAACGTGGGACAGGTGGTGACTGTCGTGCTGACCTCAACTGCCGCCTCTATGAGCTCGGCCAGTATTCCTTCCGCAGCGCTTGTACTCCTTCTGATCGCCCTATCGGCGATCGATGCTCCGATCAACAATGCGACGCTACTATTTGCCATCGATTGGTTTGTGTAGGTTTTGCGAGAGTGAGAAAATGTGATATTTCCGGTCTGCTTAACGATACGTGTGCTCTGTTCTTCCACATCCACAGCGATCGTATTCGAACAACTAACAATCTGCTGGGCGATTGTTACGCTGCCGCAGTGGTGGAGCATCTGTCCCGGAACGAGCTGAAAATTTCCGACATTGATGCGTACTACAAGGATGACGACATCACGTCAGACGACCAGTGTGAGCAGGATGCTAACGGCAAGCGGAAACTATCCTTCCCTAATTCTGTGATTTTAAACGTAGAAGTATCGACACCTGTTTCTAACACTTAGTTCACATTTTGGTTTTATACAGTTACTGTTTTAGTCTATTTTATATCCCACACGATTGCGTTTGGTGGTACACGAAGCGGCCAACGCATTCTGGAAATAAAAACAAAACAACAACGAATACCAGTCATCCACCGTTAAGTCAGTCAGTCAAGTCCGGTTGATTATTTTTCATATAAAACATATTTTTATTTCTCCTAAAATACACCTATAGACACATTTTTTGCATTATAAACATTGTCGCCTCTAACGCTCCTAACATACCAGCTACATCCGTTCCACCTTTCCATTCTCTAACATATGGCAGTTGCGCAGTTGCTTGTTTGTGGCTTTGTTGGTGGTGTTTTTGAACCGGGTGTTTCCTAAAATTTTGTTTCCCCTTCCAACAGTTACAATAAAATTACCGTGCCGCCATGCTGCCCACGAGCCGCACGTAGTACAATTTGGTGTCTTTAACGTTTACAAAGACGCGGTAGACGCGGTTTGATGCTTGTCAGGCTGTACAAGCGAAAACACCCAAACACACGGTTAGTGCTTTCGTACCCGGGAACCACACATAGCGGCAGCTTGGATAAAAAAACGAGACATTAAAAATGTTTAAAAAATGTCACTCCGGCTTCTCGTGCAAACATTCACGAGCCCAATGTGAGTAATAAATGCACAGACCATTCGCGGCGACCAGCCGAAAACCACAAACTGATGGGGCTTGCCGTTTTCACTACTCTTCGTTAAACAATAATTAAAACATTGCCACTTACTTAAAATGGGATACAGCCCTAAAGCTTGCAGTCTTGTGTGATTCGTTTGAAAGTGGCGGCCCCCAAAAGCGAATCTAGATGTCCTATCCTATGTATATGCTTCACTATCTACTACTGTTATCGGCCCCTGTGCACTATTGCTAAATTCTCTGGCATTTACAAATTGAAAACGAGTGGCTGCGACAGCAAGCGCGTTGCCGCTAAGGGCCGAGCCCCGTTTGCTGAGCTACTTTTCGCTAAGAGTATTATTTACAGTACTGTAAGTCGGGGTATTATTACTATTACACCTGTACAAAAATACGGCTAACGAATAAATGGTGTTTTGATTTTGGGACGGACAATTTAAAACAAAAACAGATCCATCTTCCTTCTACTGACGGTGATCGTATTCGGTTACACTTATCTACTATATACAATCTCCTCTTGTACCTGTGTCTTGTCCTGTGTTGGGTTTGGGAAGGAAGTAATTTTATTACAATCTCATTTCCGACACTCATATCAATATGAGTTTCTGTCTTAATCTGTCCCGAACGCGTCAGTCTACGCTGCTAGAGGAAGTCGGTAACCCGACAGTAATGGTATTTACAAAGCGTATAGCGCCATCACGTTCGACGACAGGCGGGATTTTGTTTTGCTTACGTTTCGTTTTTGTTTTTGGAAAGGGACCTTAGACCTACACAGCCATCCGAAGGGGAAAATTTGGTTCGCGTGGACAGGAAAACGCGTCAGTAGGGTTTCCTCTGACCGGCGGGCCCTCGCTGTTGTGGAGGTCGAGGTAGCGAAACCATGTGGTGGGACGTGGGCATACCCGTCGAGACAACGTGCGGCGAAATCGAGGGTGATCGTGTCGCTAGCGGGGAAAGGGACGGCGAGAAGCTTGGTGACATGGCTGAGGAAGTACTGAAGCCGGCGGCCGAATCATGACTAATGGGAGAGCGGGGCAACAGGTACTGGTTGGGGGCGCCCCCGTGATGACTGCCCGGGTTGTTACGACCGGCAAAGACGGGCACATTGATGGACCGTGGTGCCACATTCGTCAGCAGTGGCGGTGGTAGCGTTTTCACCGTGTGGTGTAACGAGTTCTTGCTCTTTGCGCTGGACGTTCCGCTATTGCCACTCTGGACGGACAGTGTGTCGTCTTTGAGTCGAGCAATCTCGGAGAACACGTGGGCCAGCGGTTGGTACTGTGGGCCCCAATCGAGCAGATAGTCCCAGTTGTAGCTGCCCGTGAGCTCTTCCTCACTGTGTACGATCGAGCTGAGGGAGCCATTCATCGAGATTCCTTGCTGATTGCCCACGACAGGCACATCGCCATAGCCTCCCATCATGACGTGATCGACCGTTGCACCGATGCTGCCTGCATTCGTGACTGTCTCGTCCACGCTGCTCGCGCGATCACTGTTGTTGGTGACATCGTTCAGCTTTGCGTAGATGAGGTTGGTGAGGTCGGATTCACGATGGTGCTCGTCGTCGTGGAACATGTGCAGCGTGTCGATCGGTAGTGTATGCAACATGGCGTCTTTCGAGCTACCGAGTCCCATACTCTCCGAGCAACGGCGTGATGAGTTGGACGCATTCCCAGTCGTGCCGTTGTCAACGATACCGAGCCGCGCTAGGTATTCCTGCGTGTTTTGTACCGACACATCCGACAGGCGACCGTCAAGCTGGAGCCCATCCCGTTGCAGTGGGCCACCTTCGTTGATCATGCGAATCTCCTCATCCTCACCATCATCCTCTGCAGAACCGCGCCCACTCGAACCCGACTGTTCTGAGCCCGACAATTCTGACGTGGTGGCCGCACCCGAATTGGAACTCGCTCCGTACGGTGGTATTTCATCGTATTTCGGTGGAGCAAACTGGCCAGCGCCTGTTGCACCACTAGACGACCCTCGGATGGGGATCGTGTCAAACGCACTTGGATCAACGTAATTGTTCGAGTGTCCGACCGACTCCGAGCTAAGCCCAGTTTTGTTGACGTGTTTCTGTTGTCGGTTGCGCATGTGCAAGAAAAGGAAGACTGATGCCACACCGATGATTATTAGAAGCAACGAAATCACCAACCCGACCGCCCAATTGGCGAACCCACCACCGGCAGACACGGACTGGGAGTTCTCGTAGCTACCACTGCCACCGACACCGCTGCCCAGTTCGTTGCCCTTAAGGTGTCCAAGCGCATCGATCCCAATCTCGACCACAGTCATGTTGGTGAGTGATCCCTGTCTACCAGAGCCTGCCGTCACTACGAGACTGATGTCCCGTCCAGCGTCCAGCATCGTTGCCACGTTGTCTAGTCGTTTCTTGATGAGGATGGCACCCGTCGTACGGTTCATCTTGAAGTATGGATGTTGTGTCGTAAGCTGATAAACAATGCGCCCATCCGGTCCACGATCACGATCAGTCGCTGTCACGTGACCTACCACATACCCCACGGGCAGTTGTCCCGATTCGGGTGTTTTGATAACGAATCGATACGTACGCTCCGTAAACTGCGGACTGAACTCATCGCGACTCTCGATAACAATCTTCACACGAACGGTTTTGGACTTACCACCCGTGTCAGTGGCTCGCAGTGCGAAAGCATAACGGTTCTTCTCTTCGTAGTCGAATACGGCGTTCGAGTTGACAACTCCACTCGTTGGATCTACCTTGAACAGCTTCCAGCTGTCGTCTAGCCCAGAATACGACCCGGACAGTACACTGTCGATCGTGTAGTTAACAATACCAAACGGTCCACGATCGATATCGGTGGCCCGTGCGGTGAAGATGCTGATACCAATTGGTTCGTTCTCTCCTACAAATTCCAAATACTCCGGCACTGGGAACTGGGGTTCGTTGTCATTTTCGTCCGAAAGCGCAATCGTAAATGGATGCACAGCGCAACGTGGTGCGGAGTGGCTATCGCACGCTCGTATAACGAGATTGTACTGCGTCTGGCCGTGATCGTAGTCCAGGTACTTGTTGGTGTACAGCAATCCCGATACCAGATCGATCGAAAACATGCCACTATCATTGCCGGATATTATCTGGTAGATCACTTCCGAGCTGGGAGACCCCGACTGATCGGCATCGAGAGCGGACAGTTTTGCGATGGAATGTTTGATCGGTACCAGCTCAGCTATCGTAGCTTCGTAGGTACCCGGTTGGAATTCTGGCGCATTGTCATTGGCATCCTCTACCGTAATTATGACACGCACGATCGTGCTGAGACTCGCATCTGGTCTGTTCATGTGCCGTGTGCCAGGCTCAACAGTGACCAGCTTTAGTTCGTAGTAGTCAACACGCTCACGATCGAGTCGATCCACCAGCACTATTGCTCCATCGGGGTACGTAACATCGAACACGGAGTCCTCGTTGCCATCGATAATTTCAAATGCAATTGCCGAATCTGCACTGGACTGTTGTTGCAGCACCGATTTGGGAATCAGATTAACGACTGTCGTCCCGGGGAGGGCTTCTTCATTGACCGACACACGGTACTGACTCTGGACGTACTGTGGGTTCACTTTGCCTTTCGATTTAATTTCCAACCGCACGGTTGTGGTGGACGAAAGTGCTGGTTGGCCAGAGTCCGTCGCTGCTACGGTAAGGTAAAGCGTTCCACCCATACCGTTAGTTGAAAGTTGGCTAATATTCGCGAACAATTGGCCTGTCGATTCGTCGATAGTGAACCCACCGGTGACCGATCCTTTCGGTGAGACAATCGAGTAGCGTACGATGGCATTCGGTTCACTGTCTGCATCGGTGGCATTGACGGAAAGGATCATCACGTTCGTGTTGCTACCGTCTTTTGGATCTGTGGGAGGATAGGAATAAGAATAGACATTTTGTTTGAGAAATCGATCATCATCGGCAAAAGAGAAAATCATGCAAAACATAGCATTACCGGATAGCATGGCGTGATAGGTGATCTGCTGGAAGATCGGCGCATTATCGTTCACATCGAGCACACGCACGGTGAGCGTTGTGCGTGCGACATGCGCCGAATCGGAAGCCAGCAATCGTAGGAGAAACTCGTGCCGATCCTCGTAGTCTAGCGGGCGTATGAGAATGATCTTACCACTGTAGCGATCAATCGAGAAGTAGCTGGTGGCATCGTCATCGTTCAGCTCGGCGAAACTGTACGTCAACGGTGGATTTGTGTCCACATCGTTGGCGGTGATAGTGGTGAGCACCGTACCGACACTTGTAACTAAAAATAAATACTACTAGTTGAATCTCTGAACTGCACGAAATCCATCGCGAAGAGCAATGGGAATGGTATCGCTTACCTTCGCTGACGCTGATGACGGTGTTCGGTGGAAAGGTCGGCTGGTTGTCATTGACATCCACTACGTTCACGTTAATGGTAGCGGTACCCGTCATCTGCGGGACGCCTTCGTCCGTGGCGATCACCTTCAGCTTGTACTTGTCGCGGATCTCCCTGTCGAGCACGATGTTTGTTTTAACGATTCCACTAAACGCCGGTTCGATGATAAACGCGTTGTCATGGTTTCCATCGACGATGTGATACAGGATGCGCGCATTTGCTCCCTGATCCGAGTCGAACGCACCGACCTTGATCACGAACGTGCCCTTGCTGTTACCCTCCCAGACGGAGGCAGCGTACTGTTGTTGCGTGAAACGTGGTGCATTGTCATTTTCATCGCGCAGCTCCACGATTATCGTCGTGTAACCATAGAGTAGTGGAGTGCCATCAGTGCGTGCTACGGCCACCAGTTCAATACCCTCGCTCTTAAGTCGACTGAACCGTTCGTAGTCGAGGTTGTGCGAGTTCCGGATCCGGATCTCACCGGTTACGGCATCGATCGAGAACGTACCGTCCTCGTTGCCTGATCCAAAGCTGTAGATGATTTTTTGTCTGCGGCCGTCACTGCGAACGGCACTGAGCTGCAACACTGGCTGACCGACTGGTGTGTTCTCCGACAGCATTACTCGGTAGGAATTGTTTTGGAACCGCAGTACCGGCAGTTCCTGCTGTACTTCGCCGACACGCAGTTCGATCAATCCGGTGGCAATCTGCGGAGGGTTGCCTTTGTCTCGTGCCGTAACTTCGATGTGCAGCAGGCGACCATTCTCACTGGCTAAGCTTTGCGTTGCGCTTAATGCGCCGGTGGTAGGGTTGATGCGAAACTTGCCAATGCTGTTGGAATTTTCGTTCAGACTGTACACAATTTCACCATTACTGCCCTGATCGCTGTCGGTAGCGGAGATGTGCAGGAGCGTTTGACCCGGTTGCACGAGCGCTCCGATCTGCTCTCGAAACGGATACTTATCGAACACGGGTTTGTTGTCGTTAACATCGGCTATAATGACCTGTACGGGGACGTTTTGTGAGCGAGCATTATACCGTCCGCCGTCCATCGCCACCACCATAAAGTTATACACATTTTGCCGCTCGCGATCGAAAAGTCTGCAGAAGAAATGAAGTTGTAAGATACAATTAAGTAACTGGGCTGAGCTACGGTTACAAGAAGAATATTCTATAACAACGCACCCAGCAGTAGTGATAACTCCAGTTTTGCTGTCAATGTTGAACAACCATTCGGTAACGTTGGCCAGCGAGTAAACGATGCGAGCATTGATGCCCACATCTGCATCGATAGCTTTGACGGTGAGCACAGTAGTTCCAATTTGAGCGTCTTCATCGATCGTAGCGATGTATTTTTGTAGCTCAAATTTAGGATCGTTGTCATTTTCATCCTCTACCCGAATGGTGATGTTGCAGTGGCCCTGATGAGACACGGGCGAACCTCGATCCTGTGCCGTTATCTGCAGAACGTACCTTGCGTGCACTTCGCGGTCTAGTGGACGAGCGGTTAGAGCACCCGTGTGAAGATCAATACTGAACTTGTTTCCCATGTTTCCTCCTGCAAAACGGATAAACCCAAAGGTTAATAATAAGGTACGCAAATCTTTACTACACAGTAATCGTACAACACTTACCTGAAATACTGTAAGTAATTTCACTGTTCAGGCCATCGTCTGCATCCGTAGCAACGACGGTGTGTATGACTGAGAGTTCGCTATTTTCGGGCACTGCTAGTGGATAGCATGACCCTTGCACAAACTCCGGGGCGTGATCGTTAACATCGGTAATGCGCACGACAAGTGTAGCCACATCGAACTGAACCATCTCCTGGCTAGAAACTGAAGCAGTTGACGCTTTCTTAAAACGACCCCCTTCCGTCACGTAGATCGGTATTGTGTAGAGATCTTTCGACTCCCGATCAAAGGTTCCACGTGTCGTGACAATACCACGCACTGGATCAACTGCAAAGTGATCCTCACCGACACCTTTCGGAATTTCATACGTTAGATTAAGCGAACCAACAGAACCAGCGTCCGAGTGGGATCTGGCTGAGACGCGCACCACAAAGCTACCGCTAGGAACATTTTCCGTAATGTTGACGTAGTACACTGGTTCCACGAAGCGTGGCGGATTGTTGGTCATGTTCTGGATAATGATTTGTAACGTAATTTTCGCTTCACGCGCTCTTGGTGAGCCGTGATCGCTGGCAGATATTACTAGATGATATTTCCCGCTCACCGAGTTTCGTTTGCCACTGTCCATGATGAAGTTGCTGCTGAAAGGCTTCGCTAGTCGGATAATTCCGGAGTTAGAATCAATTGTGAATCGTTCGTCTTCGTTGCCTCCAGCAAAAGTGTACGCAATGTGACCATTCTCTCCGCTATCGCGATCGATAGCGACCACGTGCGATACGACTTGATCAATTTCCAACGAGTCGCTAATGTACACCACACCGTCCGCCGTTTGTGGGATCACAAACTTTGGCGAGTTGTCGTTGACGTCCGTCACCATGATGCGTGCCGTGGCGGAAGTGGTTAGTCGCTCGGTGACGTTTGATGACTGATCTGTGGCTTGCACGATCAGCAGGAACTCTTGAGTGTCCTCGTGATCAAGCGGTGCAAGCAACGTAAGAGATCCTGTTAGGGAGTCGATAGCGAAATACTCCTTCTGCGCGAGTTGTGCTGGCTTGGAAAGGTTGTACTTAATTTCAGCGTTCGTACCAGTATCGTTGTCTTGCACGGTGAAATTATACACGATTGCTCCGACAGGAGTGTCCTCGGATACGTAGACATTGATCGGATCGCTGGGCCATTTCGGAGGATTATCGTTCACGTCTGCTATTTCGATCTTCACTGTGACGGCGGAACTCTGTGGATTGTTGCTAGCACTCGTGTCCAGCGCGCGTATTTCCATGCGATACTCACTCTGCTTTTCTCGATCGAGCTGCCTAGCGACAACCAGCTTGCCCGAGTTACGATCAATGTCAAAAGCACCCTCGGTGATGTCGTTCGTTAGCGGGGTAAGCGTGTAGGTAATATGCAAATCATTGCTGCTCGAAATGAGATTTTCCGCGTCCGATTGTTCGTTGCCACTAATCGATCCAATGATGTGTCCAACGCCGACGTCTTCACGTAACTGCATGCATAAACAACAACGTTAAGATGATGTATATCTACAAATTACTCTTGCTCGGTTGTTACTTACCCTAAACACTAAGCTGGAACTGGTAAACGTAGGCCGGTTATCGTTCAGATCTAGCACCTCGATTCTTAGCAGACGAACTGTTTGCTTGGGGGGTTTTCCATTGTCCGTAGCGGCTACCGCCAGTCGGTAGATCGTTTTCTCTTCATGATCTAACGACGTTTTGGTACGAATCACGCCACTCATCGGGTCGATCGAGAACATGCCGTACCCATCAGAATCGCGACCCTTAAGGATGGAGTAACTGATGGAAGCGTTCTGACCGTGATCGCGATCAATCGCACGAACTTTTACCACCTCAGTCCCGATCGGTTGTTCCTCGCGCACGCTCACAACATCTTCTTGCGGGTCGACAATATCGGGTGCATTGTCGTTAACGTCCAGTATTTGTATCTGGACCGACACTCGCGAGCTCCGGTAAGGTGTACCTTGGTCGCGTGCTTCCACAACCAGATCGTAGGATGCTTTCGTTTCTCGATCAAGCGAATCACGTGTTGTTATTTCACCTGGAGGATTATGCAGTTCCGATACCCATTAGAGTAATGCGTAAAAGAATGTACTTCTTACTACCACTTACCTGAGACAGGATTTATCTGGAAGCTGGTGTTGCTGGGTATGAGACTGTATCGCACGACGGCATTAATTCCCGCATCGGAGTCTGATGCCGAAACGGTACCGATCATCGCACCACGACGCATATTTTCCTCGATTTCGAACTCGTACAAATTCTTCGCAAAAATTGGACTATTATCGTTGGCGTCAAGGATCGTGACGATGACATGAGTGGTCGCAGTAAGCGTCGGAACACCGTTATCGCTAACTATCACAGTGATGTTGTACCGTTCTTTTACTTCCCGATCGAGTTTAGTCCGAAGATAGATCCAACCACTATTGGGAAAGATGCCAAAAATTTCTGCAACAGGCTCGTCGGGTGATGCCGGTTGTGTCGATTTGCCGGTACGCTGGTGATCTTCGCCAAGAATTTTGTACGTCAGTCGGGCATTGTTTCCCGTGTCGGCATCGGTCGCACTGACTTGGAGTATCTGTAGAAGAAAAGAGTGTGTAAGTGACTGTAACTCCTCACAAACGATTCGTTCCTATAAATTACCTGTGAATTGCTGGGTGTTGACTCAATTACCGTGATGGCATACTCGTTTCGTTCGAAAATGGGTGCATTGTCATTTACGTCTTGTACCTCCACCAGAATGGTCAGATTGGTAGAGAGTGATGGCGTTCCAGAGTCGGATGCCGTCACTACTAGCGTGTGACGCTGGATGGACTCATAGTCGAGTGGTCGCGCTAGGGTTAGATGTCCACTACGGCTGTCCATGCTGAACAAACTTGACCTTGCACCACTTAGTGGATTGCCCTGGCCAGCCAACATGTACGTAATCACACCACTCATGCCTGAATCTTTATCCTGTGCGTTAGCCTCGTAGAGCGGTGAACCAATCTCCACATTCTCCGGCACAGAGATGCGCACTGTGTTCGACTCAAACTCTGGCGGATTATCATTAACGTCCTCAATGTCGATATTGACCTGTGTGTGACCGTAGGCAGGTGGATCGCCACTTGTAGCCTGAATATTGAGTAGAACTTGAGGCTTGGTTTCATGATCTAACGCATTAGCCACCCGAATGTTTCCAGACACTGGATCGATAGCGAAAAATCCGTCAGGATCTCCGGAGTAGATAAAGTACCGAAGCGATCCACGATTGCCTAGGATTGTGAAACGGTTAGTTATATTTTTCAGCTCCGAATCTACTGTTCACAATTCGGGCTAGGCAACTAGGGCTCTATCCATGTGACTTACCTGAGTTGCTGCTTGTTGCCGAAACCGTCCCGACTACTGTATTCCGTTTCACATCTTCCTTTACGTAGTAAGTGTAACGCGGTTTGTCGAAGATTGGTGGTCGTTGCGTGGCATCGATGACACTGATGAACACCTCTGCGTCATGTGTTGACCGCAGGCCACCACCGTCGCTGGCGGAAATGTTTAGCCGATGGTAGGGCTGCGTCCGACTCGACAGCATGTTTGGACGCGTGACAAAAATTTCTCCCGTCAATCGGTCCATGCGGAAGATGCCGGCCTCATTACCAGCCACAATACGATAGCTGATCGTACCGAAGCTACCCGAATCCGAATCGGTGGCCACAACTACAACAACCGGCGTAGAGAGAAGCGAATTCGTAGGCATGGACTCGCGCAACGATACGTTGTACTCGCGGGGGTAAAAAGTTGGTCGATTGTCGTTCACATCGGTTAGCTGGATTTTTACCATGGCAGTTGTACTGAGACCTCCTGTGGAGCAAGGGAAAGGACGGAGCAGACGAAAAAGAAACCAAAAGTCAGCGGTGCCATTAGCAGCAGGTTTTTTCCGGTCTTCGGCCAATCCAGCGGTCGATCCCGTGTTGTCACATACCTCGATCGGTCGCTATGATGGGAAACTCGTAGGAATTGCGCGTCTCATAGTCCAGCTCGCTGGCAATGCACACTTCCCCGGTGCTCGGTCGGATCTCGAACTCGGTGTTCTTCTTGTAGCCCTCGCCGAGGGTGTAGTTCACCATTGCGTTAACGCCGCAGTCTGGATCGGTAGCCGATACCTGTAATTACGAGCCGGATCGATCGCAGCCGATGATCGAACAGAAGAGGGAAGAACAAATGAACGAAACGATAGGTTAGAATGCCGACTTTTGAAACAAATCTAAATCCTGCCCATTCCCTTGTGGCTGACCGCGTAATGGGGGCCCCGGGTTCGGGGCATCATTAATTCTAAGCGCGGGGCAATGTACACGTGTTTCCATTGATTATCGCAAACGTGGCGCAATTGGCGCAACCGACGTCCGTGTCTTAGATGGAAGATCGACCGAGCTTGGTACCGTCGGCAGGTTTTCTTTGATCTTTGACCAGTTCCTCTTCGGCCATTACCGGCCGGCCGGTCTATGCGCGCGAGGGAGGTTTCGGAAGCGGGCCTAATGTGGAATTAAATTAATAATAATTATTCCATGGAACCGTCCGTGAAATCGGTCCCGCGTGCGCATCGAGTACGCTAGATATGTTGAAGTTGCAACTTTCCTACCGGTGGCACAATTCTTCCACCCGTTGCCTCGTCTTGGGTGCCATAACCAATCGCTTTCTTTTGAAATTATTATTATTATTGTTAAATGAATTACCAGGCGGCCAAGCAGGTTAAACGAGAGTATCGTACATTAAAAGTCGTAAATATATTCTTTTTTTCTACATCGATTCCTCTCTTATTATGTCCCTTAAATTCTTAAATTGAAAGTTATTTTTAAGTCAAAATGCCTTAAATACACGTAAAATTGACGCGGCTTTTATTCGTGGACGCATCGTGTGTGTTCCATGGTTTTCTGAAGCATTCTATGTCGCCGAGAAGTCAAGCGAGTGATAAAGAAATTGATTTTGGCAAGAACCAATGGTGCATAAATTGTCCTCAACATTTTCCCTGCTAGAAATGCAACCTGCGCGCTTTTCCGACATTGCTTGTAATCCAATGTTCGGAGGGTTATGTTGGGAGATTGATCGGGTATATCAAAAATATTCGGCATGCCATAAGTACGCCACCGATGCGTATATATGTGTGTGTGTGTGCTGTTCGTACGGTCACGATCAGTACGATAAACGGATAGTAGATATTGTCGTAGATCATACGACGAGCATTGAGCTGCCCAAACACGATTCTGATAACACGATAAGGTAGTAGTTGTGTAGCTTGCTTGCTAACAATCGTAAGCGATGATTATTCACGTTGTCGTGTCGCGATTGCGTTATAATGTATTACGGTGCATTGCTGAAAATTATCGTCATTGTGGGTTGGACGAATTTCGTGATTCTAAATTGTGAAATTGTGTTGTGACCCGGCCCGCTCGAGCAATTATTATTTCAAGCACTAAGCCGCCTGTTGACAATCCTTGTCTGCTGCTTTGCGTTGTATGCGTGTGCAATTTGCACGGGAGGTCAACGGTCACGCTGAACCGCATGGAAGAAAGGAGTGTCGAAAAAGCGGTCGAAGCGATTGGTCGCAAGCACGTGTGATTCGCTTAATATATTTTAGTGAAATTTTAAAATATGCTTTTATAATGTGTTACGCATAGTTATCATCGTCATATGAAAACATTCGCGTACACAATAAGTAGTAATTTATATTGGCCGTGATATTTGAGTATTTCTTTGTGAAATATGATCGCGTTTGCAGTTCGTGTTTCGGATTTGTGTGTGTGTTCAATTTGGTCAAAATCATCAGGAGAGAGTGCTTCTTCATGCAGTGTGGTCAAATATATCTCTTTCTCTCTCGCTCTATCGATCTCTAAATGCTGAAAAAAAGTATATCATCTAAAACCGATGAAATTGGTGGTGGCACATGAGATGCCGGTTGTGTGATTGATCGCTGATGCTGTGAGTTAGAGAATTTTGGCGTACTGGCGTAAGAAGGTAAGTGAACTATTTTTTTTTACTGATCTTTATACTGTTTATACGGTAATGAGAGGCTGATAATGGGTTACGGGGAAATCTTTTTTTTCGTATCTTTTTTAAAATTTTCTCCGTTATGCACACTAAATAAACTGTTCCTGTGGCATACATACGTTAACCAGGTTGCTTGAGATCTCATCGTTACAATTACGGTGGAGTGCAAGCAGGTTGATACCACCACAGTAGTCAATAAAATTAATCCTTCGCAATTGTCCTTAATGATCGGTGTCGTCGTCGTTCGATGTGGATTTTGTAGTTGGAGAAAGGCGAAAGTAAAATTTCCAACGTTAAACCAATGTGGAACTATACATTGTGATGAGGGTGAAGCAGGAAAGGGGGAAAAAAGTAATGCCCAATTGGTGTTTATTCTCCCTCTTTCAACAATTCTCAATGTGGTGAAAAGTCCTCGCTCGCATTTGTGTCTGGGTGTTTGCGCGCGCTCGCGCCCTTGTGTGAGCCTGTTATTGCCATTGCTTGCAGATGAAGATGGAGAGTCACATAAAATACCCATATTCGTAATTCGTGTTTTCTTGTCTTATCCCGGCCTGTTATCTTTTATGACTGCACTGCTCTCCAGTCGCTGTCCGGCGCTGGGATTTTCGTACATTGGCTCACCGGTCCCAAGCGTTGATGTCCTTCCTGGCGTCTTGATTTAATGCTCCGCAGCTTGGGCGATTAGACTCGAGGGCCATATGATGACTTTTGTGCAACAGACAGCACACAACCGCGCCAAACTTGCAGGCGACCGCCTGTTACTCTGTTGCACACATATTTTCATTATTATCTCGAAAATATATATTTTCCTCTCCGGCACACGGTCAGTAGCGTGGAGGAAGCAGAATCCCCCTAAAAAAACCCAGACTCTGAAGCTAAAATACAGTTCCAACAAAGCTAAGCGAGCGAATGAGGTGGTGAAACAAGAAGAAAATCATCTTCCAAAAATTCGCCACCACCAAAAACCCGTGCGCAAATGCAGAAGCAAAAAAGCTTCCCGAAAATGGTTTGCCATCTCGGTCGGCCCGGGAAGAGAAATGAGCCTTCATCCTTTATTTTTAATGATTTTCTGAAAGATGCGTTTCTGTACAATGCGTCTCGCTACCGCATATTATCCGATGCGGTGATCGGCTTCTCCCAGGGCGGATAACGATCGTGCGCCCGCGAGGATGACTGTGAATCATATGCCGGGTGGAGTGCACACACACAAATCAAAGGGATCGCAAGAATCCTTTCTCCCAATTCATTTGGAGTGGATTGCAGCCAAGGCCATGTTTTGCTTTTGGACGTGTGATTTTTCTCTCCTGTTTTTTTTTGGGTTCCCCTCCAAAAACACTAGCTGGTCGCGTTGACAACGGCATATTTGATGATGACACCGAATGACACAGTCGAGCAAAAGGACGACCCCGACCCCAACCGTACACTGCTGCATCTCGTAGTCAATTATGGGTGCTGCCGCATTTTTCATCCTTTCACGGAGGTAGGATAGACCGTTTTTACGGCATTCCCAGCAAACAGCGTATCGCATTTCGCTTGAACAAACCACGGCTATCGGGTGATTTTAATCAAATCAGGTGCATGGGTTTTATCATTTAAATTCGAAGTGAAGATTAATTCGATGGGATCATAAATCAATTTGCGATCCAAGTGGAGTTGGTGTTATGAGGGGGGAAAGGAAATGGTGTTGCGAAAAGTGTGCTGGCTCTGCTGCTGGAGGGCTAACACGATCTTTTGCGATCTCAACACGTTATCTGCACCTCGAGATCCTTCTCGATTCTCGGGCGCATCTGTCGAGCAAGCAAGGGATGAAGGAAGAAAGAGAGGTGATGATCATGGTGGGGGGACTGGGTGGGTGACGATACAACAAGACCTCGAAAGCCACGTTTAGTATTGTGGTGATGTGATGCGTGCAAACACTCAAGCTTAAGCACAAGCATCGGCAGGGTGTAAGATGCGTTTTTGCATTCGTGCTAACGATTTGGACACCGATTACCGATCGGCGTCTAGGTATGTCTCCTTTCTTGTGACCTGCGTTCCTTGCGAGTGTATGGAATTGGGCGGGATGAGCGCTGTTCATATTTCTCTCCTCGAGTTTGGGTATAGGTGGTGACTTGCGAAGCGGTTTACGAAACAGCACTAATGGTTTTGTCGTTAGTTTGTCTCCGACTCGGACCTCCGAAGAAGATTCTGCCGACAGGACCCTTGCCCCATGAAAATTTGAGACGGTTTAATTGAATTTTTATGTAGCAAATCAGTGAAAATTGTGTAACCGAGGCACGCAGGGGTGAATTTAAAATAATTTTTTGAGTGTGTTCTTTTCGCTGCTTGAATTCGAAGATCGGCATATTGGTAGGATGATAATAGCTTATCCGGAGAGAACATCTACGAATTAAAATGATCAATGTCTGTTTCTGTCATTGTTGTAATAGAGTAGTAGAGGAGTTCGGAGGGATAAAAGAAATCGAATTGGCCTTCAATAGGATTGCCAGTAGCTCGATGCGACCCAGTTCCAGCGAGTTGGGAACTGTACCGTTTTATTTCCCCAGCGCCATTACACAGTTTGCCGTTGGAAGACATTTTGTTGTCTCCCATCCCACACCAGACCAGTGCAAGTGCTATAATACAACCACAATGCGATCGGTTCTTCGCCCAATAGCTTTAGATAACTCTTCCAAAAGCATAAGCACCCACGAAGGCTAGGATGTGTCCGGTTACTCTTGCTGCTACTGCTGCAGTCCGGATGACACTTTTGCGGTGTAACAATTTTATTCCCTTCGGTTTTGTCCTCTGGCAAAAAACCGCCCAGTTGCTAGAATACGATCATGCTGACGCTTTCGAGGGTCAATTGCAGCAACAGTGGCAGCGTTCAATTTCAATGGTCTCGTACATGATGAATGAAAAAGGTGGGCCCGAGAAAAGCGAGGCTGCATCGAGTTAGGTCCCGACCGGCGATCGAACCGACGACGTGCCAGTTTCTTATCATTCGAAGATCTTTTGCAGAGTATTCATTTGCAATCCAAATAAATTTATGTATATATTCGCGTTCACGTATTATGTAGATGCTGACGCGCTTCTGCCCCAACCACTCAGGGGCTGGGAAAAAGGGGGAGGTGAACGAAAACGCAAAAACCGGCAGTAGAAATAAGGCATTTCAATAGACAGATCGAAACGCGCTGGATGAAGGAAAAAAAACACAAGAAATAGAATGAAGGAGAAAGACATAACGAAAGGATAATCAAGAACGTCCGCAGCCAGCCCTGCGCTGATGCTCGGTTGTGCTCGGTTGTTGCGAGTTTTTTCCATTGCCTCAAGAAGGGAATATTTTACGAAAAGTTTCAAATAAACACACATTCCCGTAGACCGAGAGGAAGCCAAGGAAAGCGATCGCTTTTGAGTTTAGGAGCGGCAAGCCCTGCTGTAAAACTCTGAAATCGACGGTCTCGTAGCTCATGGACCAACTCTGGTCGGGAGATACTGCGGAAGCTCTTCTTTTCCTACTAGAAGACAGCGAAGCCGACAGCTCGAGTTGACATTTTGGACGCTCAGCGATGGAGATAGAGTGCTGAGACGTGAAACCAAATTGAACCGGGGTTGCTCCGTGCTGGTCGTTTTCATGCCGTACAGTGGTATTCAAACCACAGGCTAGGAGGAAGATCGAGCTATACTACGCCTTTCAACGTCGAACGAAGCTTATCTAATTGTAATTAAAACGGTTATCTAAATCTTGTGGTAAATCAATTAATCTCGAAACCTGCACCGACTACACCCCGAACACCCGGTGCGAAGCGGTGATCAGGTGGAATGTGGCGAGTGGAGAAGATGGGCTATTTTGGAGCGAGATTGGTTGCCCAAGCGCTTCCTGCACATGTGCAATTCAGCAGGGAAACAGGTCGCCAACAACCAGCGTACATGCACACAGTCACCACTACACTGAGCGAGGAATGTTTCAGCTTCACCCACATGATCGTACATTTGGGATCGTTTCGAATCGCGGGTATTTTAACGCGGAAAATCGACCTACTAGGAAATCCGAACTGAAGCTGAACGTGGTCTGCTTGACCACCGATTCAAAGGTCACAACCTTTGTCTCACTTTCATGCTGCTCGCAGCTATTCTATTGACCACCAGACCTGACAAGCCCAACCTCATTACATTCATACGAGGAAGGATTTTACGGGGCGTACCGAGCTGAACCGAATCAGGGCAACATCATACACCAGATCGTCGACGAAGGAGGGAAAAAGATCGATACGAATTCCAACATTATCCAGCGGATCACACAGTGAATCAAAGGGAAAGAATGTGAACCTCACAGGCTTGGGTAAATGTTGATGTTGTACCAGAGAAAAAGCAAGACAAAAGGAAAAAAAAACGCATAAATGTTATAATTAATGGAAAGTATCGTAATGAGGTCTCTTGCGTATTCTAATTAAATAAATATATTCCACAGGCTCACTGTGTTCGCAAGTTCGTTCGCACTCGCCGTGGAAAGGCGCCTGCGCAATCGACGCAAATTTTAGCATCATGCCCCGCCAGCCAGTTGTTGACGAACTTGGATGGGTCTGAGATTGGCAGCGGAGATTGGGGGTCTTCCCGTCATCCAGCGGGATCTGCCAGCGGTGGCCTTCAGCCTTGTTCGCTCTCGCGCGTATTCGGCAACATTGCTGCTTTCCTCGATTAGTTCATTCGCTCATTAAACCGTCGGAGGCTGTGAGCAGCTATCTGGACGGTAAATTTACGTTTTATTTCCTTCCCTGCTTCGGGTGACTCAACCACCTCAGCTCGAACCAGTTCTCGTTGTCCCGTCCTTTTTCGCGGTTATTCTGAGGTTGTCTTCCTCTTCTGATTTGTCGTCCCAATTCTGGTTCTAGCGCATCAACCATTGTGCATTGGTTGCTTGCGACTTTCCCTTACTCTGTTGCAAAAGAAAGGTTTTCCGTTGCGATTTTCCACCCGCTTGACGTATCGATCATTTGCATCTTGTCACAGTGTGGAGCTTGCCTAGGAGCTATTCTTAGGCCACTTTTAAGCCACATTTTTGGAGAAAGGTGTTTACCGATTTAAAGGAGGAGATTTTGACGAGTCGATGCCAGCCGCGTCGGATGACCCCTGCGGTGTAGTGTAAATTTAAAAGCGCACGAAATTTACTCTTCCCACCGGAGACTTCAACCGTTTGAGGATTAGGTTGTCTGCGATTGCAAAAAAAAAGTAAACCTTACGCAGGCGGGTTTTGTGCAAAATCCATCCCGATCACGGAACTACGGACCCAGTAGGGCTCACAATGGAGAGAAGGAGAAGGACAGAGAGAGAGAGAGAGAGAGAGAGAGAGAGAGAGAGAGAGAGAGAGAGAGAGAGGGGGAGCTTTAGAGAAATTCCAGCGCAGACGCGATTCGAGATGGAGCGGACGGAATGCAGGAAAACGGTACGGAACGCAAATTTTTCAGCTCGTTCTGCGCCATATTTGAGGCAATCTTTAATTGGGGGGACAGTTTGCGTCGCTCGCTCAATTAGAGAAGCTGATGAGCGATCCTAAAACCGTTTTCACGATATGGAGATGGATCGATCGCGCGCGTTGGGTTGATGGGCGAGGTTTGCTGTGTTTGTTGTTATTCTTTGTTTCCGCCGATCGGTTCAGGTTGAATGGACGCGTGGATCGTTTTTAGTCGTTGCTTTTGTCGTTAAAATTGGGATTTTTTAAAGAACTATGGATGGTTTATTTAGCGAACAGCGTGCCGCGAACTTGCGTTAATGATTACGGAAGGATAGCCGTTTGTTTTTTGTAGTAGTGCAGGTAATCAGTGCTACCTTTGAATTAATTATGGTGCCCTGTGAATCGATCAACAAAAGGGCTGTCGATAGAAAGGAGGTACAGCGTGGTCTTGCCGTTGCACTTGCACACATGACCCATCATTCCACGATTATCGAGAAGGTCGAGCGTGAAAATGGAGTTTTATCCGGCGCGAGGTCGGATTCCCGTCCGAAGGTCTGGTATTCAGTGCAGACGATTATAAAGCCAAACCGGGACCGTGGAGAACGCCACCACTACCTTGGGCACTGTGGCGAGAGTAGCTTTTGAAGGGTTTGGTGGGCCCGGGATAGGTCCATTTCACCGAAACCAGGCACACCAGCAGAAGAATGATTAATGGGTTGGCATTGTGAGCTAATTATATTTTAATAACATCACTATCGCCATTATTCCCGTGTGATACATTAAAAGGCTTCTTCGTCTATGAGTCGGCGAAGACTGCGCCGGACGAGACACCAACCAACAACCACCCCAAACAGAGTGGCCCCAGCTAAGCTGATGGGACGCTAGGTTCCTGCTCGATAGGCTCGCCCTCCGATCGTCTGCTATAGGGGTCGGCGATGCGTCTATTCCATCATTTGTGGCTCATAAAACCGCGCAGTGATTTTCTTGCCATTCCCGGGGCCGGTTTCACGAATGGGGCTCTACTTTCGGGACTTTCCTTTCTCGCCGTGCGGGGTTTCGGATTTTCGGGTGCTCCGTGTGTTCTCGCAGCGAAAGAATGGAACCGAAGACGAAGAAATCGTTTTGTTGATTGACCTAAAACTGCGTCTAATGCTGTTCCTTTTTCGCCTGCCTTTCTCTCGATCGCTGTCGGTCCCCACGAACGGCCTAGGCTAGCGTTTGTGAACGTGGGGCAGTTTTGATAGAGATTAAGGCGGAGAACGGAGGGTGAGTGTGTCTGTCTGCCAAAAAGCAGCGCGAGTCGTCGTAGTTGCCGCTGTCGAAGCGGATGGTATTCAAAAAGAGACCGAAGGGAACGCCGCGATTGTTGGAAATTCCGAGCATTGTTCTATGTATCGCCCTAGGTAGGAAAGACTTGGGTGCTGGCTCAAGCGATGAAACGAATCGTACGAAGCTCGTAACCAGGCTGCCAGGCTGGCGCACGGTCTATTCAGACTGCATCGTTTTGAGGGTGCTCATAAAATTCACTACTTAACGCACACACGATCCACCCTTCTTCAGGTGGGGATCCACCTCTTGCAGCCCGGCAACCGGTTCGTGTCCCTTCACTGGGCAAAACAAACAATGTCTGAGTGTTGCGTTTTTTTTTTCGTTGGTTCACTCTTGCTTCCTTCACCTTGCTTTATTTTCTAGTCTGCGCCCCTGTCGGAAATCTTTGGATGGATGGGAGTGATTCCATCCACTTCCAAAAACGGCGCATTTATAAGTATTAGAGCATACTAGGACACACGGGGCTGGTGCGTAAGGGAGTAGCAAAGCGTGAAGGATTTTATGTTTATTGCATACATACCCCCTCCGTAGTAGTTCAGTTCTTTGATGATCAAGTGAACATGAAGCTTGACGATTGGCCAGTATATATTCTTCACAATGCACAACGCGCGCTCCTGCTGTAAGGCGAAGGAAACAAGTGCATGCCGTGTGTCCGGTGATTTGAGGGTAAAGAAAATTTGGTGGAAAACTAAGACAATCCAGATGGGGACATTCGGATGCGCGCTCCGGACACAATCACGGGATGGATCAAAGTTGCGAACGGCTCGATATCAGGCAACGGCGTACTCCTACTTCCCCAGCCATCGCTGTAGGGAAATTATTGTGCGTGGTTGTTTGTGTGTGTGTGTGTATAATGTAGATGCACATTTTTCGTGCAAATGAAATGTAATTTGAAAAATGAAACCAGCCAACCAGCGGAAAAGGTTTTTGCTGCTGGCTTGCTTAGCTTAAAATCTGTTCGCTGGGAATCCATTCGAACGCATTAGCAGTGGATGGTGGAAAATGGAATATTCTTTCGCCGGGGGGGGGGGGGGGGGAGGAGGGAGGGTTGGGTTCGTTTCCTTACGCCATTTGGTTGGCTGCAGACAAGCACCAGCTGGATGCATACATAAATTTTCCCGGCTGTACGAAGAACGTAACACGAGTGGGCAGCAGCTAGACATTCAGTAGTCAGCATTATTGCACTGTATTCTTTTGTTTTCGTGCTATGAAGTGAGCATGAATTTCAGCTTTTTTGTTGTTGCTGTTGCTGCTTGCCTTTGAGGTTTTAATTTAGATGAATTGAAGCGGCTTTGTTTGATGTGATGGGTAATGGGGAAGTAATAATAGAAGTCGAATAGCATTTTCTGGAGCTACTAAGACGCAGGCAACACTAGAACAATTGAGAGAAGTAGCAGTTTTAGTTTCGATGTACCGTACGGTTTTTTGCTGTTGAATGTTTTACCTAATTAAGATCATTTTCTCGTGCAGAAGAAATTGCACAACAGCATCTGGCAAAGCACTCTGTCTGGCACTCGCTCGACCGGGATGAGAATTGGAGGGTCACAAATTAGGGCAGTCCATAAGCGATGCGTTTCGTAGGATCAGGATTGTGGACGGATTGTTAATATCCAATCCGGAGGAAAAAAATGGCAAGCACCGCCCGGATTTGCGATTGCCGAAAGAATGTTTTGTTGAAGGCACCGAGTAACACAACATAACACACACACACACACATGGCATGGGGAAAGTAAGAGAGATGTTCGGTGAACTGCACGCACCCAACGCGCGCGGCTGGAGGAATGTCTTTCTTTTTCCTATCAGCTCGCAGCACCCAGGGCCGGACCATGCGAGGTGTGTACGATATATGAACTCTCTTCAGATTAATTGATCGCCATTTCCACCTCGCAATCAAACGAACAACGCCACATTAATTTTGCTTCTCTTTTTCCATTGGGTGAGAAAAATCGATACCTTTACGACGCGCAGGCAGGGCTCTCGGCCGGCGTTCTGCGTTTCGGGGGAAGTGCTCCTTTGCCGATGAAGGTGCAACAGGGCCCGGGAACTTAGTGCGCAAAGTCCTGCTAAAAAAGCGCACCATACCCTCGTCATTCATCCTACGGTGGAGGGCAAACCAACCTCGTCTGTCTGATCCGTATTGGGTGTAGGGTATGAGTGTATGATGAAGTAAGGAGGATACGCCAAATCGGGGACACAAAAGGAAGTACAAAAAACATGGCAGATTTTTTCACCCAACAACAATCTTCGCTTGGGGTATGCGTGTGTGTGTGTGTGTGTGTGAATGTGATATTGTTGGTAACTCGGGGTGGAGTCTGTGGGGTGACAAGATTTATTTCAACCGAAGCCTTATCTACTCATTTCATTTCATAAATTAAATTTTCGGAAACTGAGCCCATCCCCGTGAACGAACGCGTTAACGGCGCACGCGTTCTTCGTGTGGAGTGCGGCCTGGGAGTTGTGGTGTGAAGCGAGGTTTTTTTTAGTGGCTGTTGCTTTCATTCAACCAACGTTCAGGTTGGCAAGGTCTCGAGGCAAAGGACTCACGCGCTCGAAGAAACTCGAAAAAGGGAGGGTTTGGATGTTTTGTGAATGTCGTAAATCGTAGCTCAATTTTGTTGCGTTCGATAACGGCTGCTCGATGCATGCAGAATGCATCGGTCCAGCTATAGGCGGCTTTGTGTGTGTGTGTGTGTATTGTAAGGTGTATCGAAGGTTCCAAATATCGACCCATTCGCCAGGAAGTTGGCCGGTCTGTAAGACTCACGCTCCATGTGCATATGCTCCGGGTCAAAGTCACTGTCGATTGTATGCCTCCTTTCGAGTCCGGCTCAGCAGACGCTCCTTAATCCAATTAACGGTTAAGTACGTCCTGCGAAAGCGTCCAGCGTGACAGCTCGTGCGAAAGGGACACCTTCGCCCTTGTCGTGCCGACGAATTGACGAAGAGTGGATTGAGGGAGGCACTTTTCGCCAAAAAAAAAAAAAAAACGGTATCTATGTCTGGTATCATCAACCGGTGGTAGTTTAACCTTCACGAGCTGGAGCATTTAAAGCTGTTTTGTTCGTTTTACCTGCATATTGCCCATTCTGGTCCCGGATGGGCCGGCTGGGAGCAAGGGGATGAAACGTGGAGCGTTTATGCAAAAATCTGATCCACGAAAGTCCTTTAAATGCAGGTCACACGAAGCACAGCCCATCAGCGAATGCTCCGTGTTGAGTGCTTGCGAGCAGCCAACCATCAACAATCAGATAGAGCAACATAAGCGAACAGATGGTTCAAAATCCCGGTGATTCGACCGCGGAAGATTGAGGAGAGCCCAGCACGGGGTAAGCACATTTACATTAATTTATATGTATATATGAAATAAATAATGTCACTGCCGAAAAGTGTGGCCGAACGGTTCGTTCTTTCGTTTGGTAGCAGCAAATCGATCGGCTCGATCACTATTGCATATAGGGTCCGGGGACACGTTATGCCAGTGTATGTCCCGTAGGCAACGAATAAATCCGCCAATGAAAACAGGCAGACACAGGATTTTCGGTAGCGAATCGTCCAAGAGAAAGGAAACATTGAGGACACAGCACCGGACTTACTGCTGGGGGACTATCGAAAAACAAAACGCGCGAAAAACGTACGAATTAAACGAGAACGATCGTGAACCGTAAAAGGAAAAAGGTTGGCCCCCAGTTGTCCGGGATATATGTCGCACGAAACGGATTGATGTGATGGATGGATGAATGAATCTCATCCTCGGATATGTGTATGGCGTGAAAGGCCAAAGCCTTTGCAATAAAAACGCGACCCGCTCAAAAGCCCTAAAACGTCAACGAAATCCAAGTCCGCGCGATAAACATGGAAAGTCCCTAATTTGAAGCAAAAAGGACATTTAAACTCGACAAAAAGGAACCTTCTGAATCCTTTCTGTTGCCCTTTTGTGGATCGATCTGGATCTGGGTGGTTCTGTCGTAGTAAGACTCTTCCTTCCCAAGATCCTGCTAGCCGGGCTCTAGTATAGGGGCAACTGTGGCACGCGCATTCTTCGTTTTTGTGTTTCCATTCTCACCGATGTGTCGATGCGATTCATCTGCTTAATTTAGCATTTCGCTTAAAGAGACTTTATAAAAGAGCGAAACTTACGGATGCAGCAGAGGAGCACAAAAAAAAACTGAAAGAACAATCGCATTCAATGGCACATGGGATTGAATCCAACGACATGCCGAGGAAAGTCGCGCGATCGAACTCGCGCGATAAACGTTTGCATATGGACAGTAATCGTTCGTGGCTGGTAAGAACGTGAAGAACCCGTGGGTAAGGTTAGGAGGGCGCACGGGGAGCAACGTTGGCGACAAACATGGACGAGAATGTTCAGGAGAAGTAAACCCGTCCCGTAGCCGCGTTTTGCTCGTTCGATGATCCTCCAATTTTGGCGATCACTGCCCCGTCCAAACAGCCATCATGGAAGCCACCAACATCAACGGGTTGAGCGACAAATGTAAGATTATTGAGAATGTTAACGTAAGCTTTCGCTTTCCGCCCGGCTTGCCGTTTCCTCTGTTTCGCAAGGCGATATCCTCTACTATATGTTCGTCCTGTTGCCTGAACCTCCTACTCCATTCGATTCATTCGATCCGTCTTCGAAAGGGGCTTCGTTTGATCCAATGTCCCGCGGGACCGCGAGCTTGGTTCGGCGGTCATCGTTTGCAGCTTTTTTCTCCTGTTCACGGGGCTGATCGTGGCCACCTTTTTCCAATACATATTTCAGTCGTACTGAAGTTGTGTTTTTTGGTCGCTTTCTTGTTGTATTTGTGTGCTGTTTGCTGTTTCGTTGTTTCGTTCCTCGTGTGTTTTTAATACGTACCCATCGTCAACAATTTCCTCTCCGTTCAATGTCGCTTGTTTGATTGTTTTTTTTTTGTCGATACTTCTCATATTTATTATTATTTTTGCTAGAGTTTTATCCTCCGCCCGGTGTTTTTTTTTTGTCTTCTTGGTCGGTCCCCTATGGGGTGCGCTTCGGATCGCTTTTCAACTCTCTCATCTCGCCAAGTGATGACAGTTTAAGGAATGTTCTCCTCCCGCACACACAGACCTCTGTACTCTCTTTCTCTCTTTCTCGGCATTCAATTTTGAAATCAAATTTCATCATTTCAAGCTATCAAGAAAGAAAGATTGTTGACTATGAGAAGAAAGGATTTCACATGCAACACTGCAGTTCAATGCACTTTCGTCGATGGATTCATAAGATGGTAGAATGACTAACGGTAGTGATGCATAATACACACACAAAGGAATGTGACTTATCCACCGTTCTGTAGTCCAAATGTTCGACAGTTGGAGCAGAAGCGAAACTTTGAAGACAACATACTGGAACTTTTTACTACCCTTCTACAAACTACAACAAAGCAACGGAATTTCTACAACACTTTGCTGAAAAGATGAAAATTTATGAAGGCTTACACAGCTTAAAGCATTGCCCCAGCCTGGCTTCTGGCTTTCTTACGGGAGTTCGGACACGACCGCTGGGTTTCGATGATCCGTGATTTATAGGAAGCGCTCTATCCGGTGGCCATTTCGTACTTTGCGTGTTTTGTATGATTTTTATGATTCCTCGCCCATTTCGGTTGTAGTTGGGAAATGATTTATCTGCCTCCGGAATCAACGTATCCAACTGCTCGAAATAAAGAGGCGAATGTACTTTTTGCGCTTTCTTCTCTGGTCTTTTATCATTTACTGGCTTTTTTGTTGTTGTTGTCGGAGTTTGGGGGAAGCTACAAAATTTGAAGAAGGCTATCATCCGTTTCAGGGAAGTAATGCATCTTTGCTTATCGGTGTACGTTCTCGAGGTGGAGTTTGGTTGTTGTGAATTGTGGTTGGTGTGTGTGTCTGTGTGTGCGGGGTTTTTTTTTCTACCGGTTGTTGTACATTGGTGCTGAACCTTTAGTTATTACCATCGCAAGAAGCTCGGGAGTCGTGAAAGTGGTCACGTAATGGCACTTGGGCCTTCGCTCTTCCTTTGGCGAAAGATTTGAAGGAACGGAACGGTAGGGCAGCAAAAAGATTGCCAAAATAATTGCCAACTATGAGCTTATATTGCTTTTACTGCGCAAAAAGCCAGGAAACGCAAAAAAGGACCTCCGTTGCGGTGCGATGATCATCCTTGTTGCTGCTGCTGCTTCTGGATGGACCTGGATAATAAAAACTTTACCGCATCGCAATGCAACACAACGAGCTGGCCCGTCAAATTCATCATTACCGACAATCTGACCGGTCTGGAGACGGATCGCGAGGGCGCGACACCATAACCGGGGCGGCGTGAAGCAGACAGAGCAAGGACGGCGCAAGATTGGTTTTAGTGTCCGGTTGGGTTGCACTTGTGGCTTTCATGAAAAACGGAGCGAAAATGTACCCTAATCTTCATCCCGGCAACCTTCAATCAGCGAAAACCCCCTTACCAAACATTGCTTCGGATCGATTCTGCTCCCCACGTACAGGAGGGATGAGCAAAGGCGGAGGAAAAACTACTTGCGGTTGATTGGGATGTAGAGAGAGGCACAAACACACACACACACGCACACAAAAAATGGGGAAAGAAACACAACACAGCAAAGCTTGAATGAAAATCATCCGCAAATGAGATAGCATCGCAATCATAATGCACTTTGGCTGCCGGTCGCTCCGGCGTACGCAATACCATCTATCGTGACCGAATCAACCCGGCATCCCGGGGTGGTTCACCGTGAACAGGGGAAGTAGTAAGTAAAGCTGCCCTTTGGTGAAGCGGAAAACGAACATTCCTTCCTTGCACCATCATCTGGCACGATCTTCTTCGATCGGATTTGTTGTTCTTCGCGGTCGCGGTCAGAGAAAAGAATGCCCTGCGGACAGGTCATTCGACACCAGCCGATCATGGCCTGAAGGGTGCCCGAGATCATTTCATCCTTCGTCTACCCCTGGAGGTAGAGAGAGAGAAAGGGAAAGAGAGAGAGAGAGAGAAAGAAAGAAAGATAGGGACGGAGCAAATTGCGGGGAAAATTGCTTCACTGTCCCCGGTACTCTGTTAGTAAATTTGCTTCGACTGAAGATTCGAATTTCTTGATTGCTCCGTTGCATGCATCGGTACGAAGGAAATGTTGGACTGTTTTGTGCAAGCGGTATCCTTTTCCTTTCGCGCGTATGTCCAGTGTGTTTTTTTTGCTGTTGTGCATACACGTTTCTGGCAAGGATTCGCGGACCATCCACAAGGGCCCAACGATGATGATGATAGGTAAAGGCGCCGATGGAAAGCAACAGCGAAAATAAAGCAGCTATATGTACATATGAGAGTACAATCATCCGTGCGCAGTTTTCTTACGACGATCGGTTTCGATTCGGTCTGGCAGAAGAATGGGGCAAGGCGGATCGGGTTCGATTTTCATAGGATGCACACATTATTGCTTGGCGTGTGCAGTTGTAATGGCGGAAAACCATGATCATACACCGGTCAGTTGGCCAGTTGGCGACAAGCCGCAAACATGAAGCAAAGGGGAACCAACCGGTGGAAGCGGTAGGCCGAACAGCGAATGAGAGAGATTCATCATGATCCATCAAAAGATATGGACGAAAGATGATGAACTTTCCACTGCTAGTCCCCATACTCCCCAGGTCCGGTCTCTATCTCGGTCTGGCGTTCTTCCGTGTGAGGTGCCTGAACCTGTTAGCTTTAGCCGGGCAGTGCAACCGGGTTGGATGTGATTATTATTTTCTTATTATGGCTCTGATGCATTTTATCTTTTTATATAATTTTGTACACCATTTGGAGCGCAGGGGGGCCTGTCGGTCGGGATCTGCCATCCCATCATTGTTTGGGAACAATTGAGTTTTTTTTGGTGTGCAAGTTACTCGACACTGTACAACTTAGTGACGATATTTGTAGCTTATATGCGAGGGTTAGTCCGCTGTCTCAGAGATAGGAACGGCAGAAACCGAGAACGATTCCCGAGTGAACCGTTTCTCTAAGGCTAGGACTGACTATCTGCATGAAAGGTATACTTAAGTGTAGAAAGTTAATACATAGCCGGCAAGACCGAGGCAGGTCGTTGAATTCAGGCGAAGAAGAAGATATGTTGCCATTGTTATCAAAATTATAGATACTTTTTTGCGTAGAGCCGTGAGGATATCTGATGGCAATGATCGTCATCGCAAACATACCTGCAAAGAGAAGAGTAAAGAGTACAATATAAATTTCTTGTTCATTGACTTAATTGGTTTAGATTAGTAGATTTAAAGAGAATTGTCACATTTGTCTATCTTGCTTATCGTTTAAGTACGACGAATTGTAGATGCTAATCATATGAATGTTTCTAAGTATACATTTCAATCTCGATTTGTTGCTCTGTGCCGCTCATATCAAGACGTAATATTCCCAAGAAGGTACAGGATTCCATCACCCATTGTTTGAACTCATTAGTAGCAGTAATTGTATTGCTTGCAGGAAAGTTCACAAGCTTGCAAGCTCGATTCACAGTTCAACGTATCTAATTACGAGGAGTCGCACGAAACAAAGAGAGAAGGCCATTGCGGGGCTTAAAGAATGAACCCTATTTTTGGCTACTCAGAGAAAAAGCAGCAAAAAACTGTACCCATTCGATCAAGATGAGAATGTGATCAGCGTTGACGAGGAGTCTTCATCACATCTAGTACACATGCTGCCAGATAACCAACCCTTCTGATGGTGGATCTAAAACTCGCTCGCTAAAATCCTGTGCAGTGTAATGGCTTGATATAAATAAAAATGGTTGTCGATATACATATGTACATCTGCATCCCCCTTCGTGTGTATTTGTGTGTCGCTTTCGATGGGTGGGGTAACTACCGGTGAGGAACGAACCGAGCGGAGAAGAGTAAGGAAGAGGAAGGGTAAGAAATAGATAATTATTTGATAATAAAACCCGAGCACCAGCCATTGCGAGATTGCGTGAGTAAGTTCCCGTTTTGCAGAGGCCTTCTTTCATTCAGTGTGCGTTTCTGGTTTCCAAGATTTTCCGTTTTCCTCCCCCCCCCCATACCCCACCATCATTGTACGCTTTCTACGATTGCTGAAAGCTCAGCCCGATACCAGGGGAGGGGGTGGGGGGGAGTGTGGAAAGGGAGAAATGATCGTGAACGCGATCACTGTAATCACTTTGCGATCGATGGTTGGGCAGAGCTAACAGCAGCCGTTCAGAGCGAACGATTCGTCGTCTTCGAGCGGAAATGGGTGACGATCGAGGCGAATGCACGACAGGAGCGAACGCATGGTGTGGACAGCAGCAGGAATGTATTTAGTAATCATCGACAAAATTTTAAAAAATAATTACAAAACACACCGCGCTCCCTTGGTTTAAGAAGTTCACGGGAAGGAGAATGTGCGCAGGGACAAGGCAATCGAGGGCAAAGGAAATGGCGGCAGTGAAGGATGATTTTGGATCTTTTGCGCGAAATTCATGCCCGCAAAAGTATAGAAATAGTGTCAATGTGAAGCTTTTCGATAGAGCCGGATGAGAGACTCTTCGAGGAACGATGCCGTTTGATAGAAAATATAATTTTAATTTTCCAATCGGCTAACTAATCACCTACATTAAATCAACGCAGCGGCGTTTCTAGCTGAACTTCAGCTCAGTATCGTTGCATTAATAACCATAATCCTCACCCCGCACGGATGCTATTTGTTCTGCGAGTCTGCGCGTTCCACCCTGGCCAGCAGATCGAACACCATCGCAGGTAGAAAAGACGATCAATGCCGGCAGTGTAATAAATATAGGAAACATTACCTGGTGATTTCTTTCCTACAGTTCCCACCGGACATGTTGGCTAGAAGAACTCTCCTCTCTGCGATGGCTTTTAATTTGCCATTAGGACTGTAGGTAAGCGAGCAAGATAGGGGATGATCTTACTAACTTAAGTCTCATCCGTGTTCAAGCAACATGGCGGACCGGGTTGCAACTGCGTACGCTCGCACGATACATTCGCATTCCACTACGTAAGATCGCACTGCCTTGCACAAAACATGCGTTTCCCAGCTTACCGTAGCAGGCGTTTGGATGGAGGGGGGGGGGGGGGGGGGGACAACGGGTAGAACAGGATCAGATCAACTTGAGCAATATCGACATTAAAGATGTGACGAGCTATTCACTTTATGAATCGGAATGGTGTGCAAATGTCATGTTCGATCAGAGCCAATCACTGATTGAAGCAGTGACAGCGGTGGTAGTATAATGATTGCATTTCCTGCCCGCCCGCGTCCATCCAGACATTGTTCCATGTGAAACAATCAAGAGGCACGGTGTAGGTTGCACCGTCGAGAGCTCTCGAAGGCATTTAGACGGCGAGGATTAGACGTTGGAGCAGCCACTGCCACAGCAAGAAGAGCCAGAAAATTACGGTGATTGCAAAGTCACCTGATAAAGAAGCGGATGTATTGAACAGTCTTTAGAACACCGATGGTTAACCATTTCGTGTATCGGGTGGCCCAACATAAACATTGCACGCTACGAAATTAAAATCACTTTATTAATAGACCTTTATTGATTGATAAAAGGTTGATTTTATCACACCACGATAACAGTTGGACATTCAAATTATTACTAATTTTGTGCACATCACTCTGCCGGCTGCTCCTCGACGGCTATTTCGATGGGATCTTCGCAACCACCACGGCGTAACACGCGCAGTTCGATCGATCGTGCTGCCAATTCCTCGGCTTTGCAGTCCAGCAGGCAGCGGTTAGCGTACGTGCTGAGATCCGTACCACAGACCGGGTCGTAAATGCGTGGACAGGCACATACTCCATCGGCAGAGCGTCGTGCGTAGACGCTTTCACTGGCTAGCAGCAGCGTCGCGGCTAACAACAGCAAGACAAAGCTACCGGTACGCATCTCGGATAGGTTGTAATTGGGAGTGGAATGATACTGGCAACCGGGTGTAACTATTACAGGCACGGGTAAGGCACGAGGTACAACTATTTCGTCAGCAGTAGCAGAAATCGCACTAGGTAATGAATCAGTCCGATGCGCTTTTGCTGCTGATAAATAAAAAACTGCCCCACTGATATGGTCGTTATCGCGAAAACAAAGCACGCTAGTGATGTGTTTTCCTTTCGTTGGAAGTTTGTATTGTAGTGGTACTGCTGACACATACAGAGAGGGATCGATTACGAAGATAGCGCTGTTGTGTGTTGGTGCAAAACAGTGTTAAGATTGCGTTTCCTCATGGTAAATTTTTGTTACACTAGTTGGTAAATCCAAGATGACGTATGAAGTAGCAGATAAACCTTCGGCACAGTTGTAATCTTCCGTGATTACAACGGATAATGTGCAGTATTGATAACGATTCATAATGTCTATAATCCGCGACTGTTTCATTGGAAAACATACTGCTCGTGATTTAGTAGAGAGGAAATTGGGCGGAATAATTTCTGGAAAGAATATTCTGACACCAAGTTCTCGAGTATCACACTATGAAGTATTAAAGTGTGCCCTTCAATAGGGTCTCAAGAACCGTCAAAGCACTTGTTACTAATCGATCATAAAGATTAAATCTTGGCTTGATGTCTTAACTTTATCAGTGATAAATATCTGTTGAAAAGCCGCTGACGCATTAGTCGTGGTGTGGTCATGCAGTGGTAATAAACATCGATACACATGGTTGCCTTAAACAATAAACATGTACAGTGTATTTAAGAAATCGGTTTTACATTGTGGTTGTTGTTTTACAGCACTTGACAGCCAAATGCAGCAAAAGAAAGAAAAACATTTACAAATCCTCATTGCAATTTCCATCCTTCACTTTGTGCAATCCGATCCGACGACCGGTGGGTGTTTCGCTGGCACACTTTAAGACACATTCGTTGGAGTAGCTTTCGTTGTTGCTCGCACACACTGGTCGGTACAGAAGATGGCACGCACATGCCGCCATTTCCGAGTAGATGTCCGCCTCGACCCGAGTGGTTTGGACAGCAAGCACCACCAGCAGGATCGATACCGCAAGTAAATAAGCACGCATCTTGACGGGTTCTCGAACTCGTAGCTAAAAGTTTGGAAAAACCTCACTGACAGTGTGGTCGAACTGATGTGACTGGTTGTATTAACGGGTGCTGTATGAACTGAAGCTTATCAGCGTCGCACTATGCTAGACAATCGACAGCCGCGTAGAATAGCTGGGTTTACTCGAGCTGTTATCAGTAGCTCATAATGGCCCTGAGCTGATGGTCGATAAGATAGTAAGTACAGTTTTTTTTTCGTGTAAAAACCCTTAGAGTGTTTTTACAATAAACTAAGTGAATTTTGAGACAAGGTTTACTAAAAAAAATTGGTGGACACGTATTAAAAACAACGTAATAAAATGGAACTGTTCCCATAACATTAAGTTATATACGTTTCAACTAGGCTCGAATTGGTTGATGCGTGGAACCGATCGTAATCAACAGGTATATTCCGTAAACATCCTTGGCTAGTGCTGAAAGCACTTGGAATGTACATGAAGACACCTTTATTTCGGTGTTTACGTTCTGTATGTACCGCAAAACAAACAAATAACTTACACGTAAACAACCCTATTTGCCAACATCAATCTCTTGTTGCTGGGAATTCACTAGTGATCATGCCTGAAACATCGCCATTTCCGAGGTTAATTCAGCAAATAGCATATTAAACGTGGACCACGCCATCAAGTCTTTGATGGAATTTATCGATCCATTAAAAAGTGCTTTAATGCTCTAAGGTTTAGTACGGTTCAGTGGCACTGTGGTTCGTGTAGCAGTGCTGGGACTATTGGCTAGGCTGTTTTCTCCAGCTAGACAACACGCCAAGTGCAAGAGCAGCAGATTATGATCATCTTCTTTGGAACGGCTTCTTGGCACGGCTGCACTTGCATGATTTATCAAAGGACCTTTTTTACGACCACGTCCATTACGGTGATGGAAGTCTATCTGCGGCTAATCTATCCAACGCGAGTTCAGGATCGTCCATTCAATGAATGGACAGGATCGTTTCAAATTGAGCGCATTTCTGCGATATCTTCATTAACTGCCATGCATCCACCATCATCATCCACCAATGATGGCGACTATCAAGCGGCCACCATATTGTTTAAAAAAAAAACACCCACTCTCTTCTCTTGGCCCTTTGCTACACTTCTCATTCTGGGCAATTTTCTTTGCTGCTTGTGCCAGGTTGTTTTTGTTACTTGTGCTGGTGCCATTATCTTACGCTCTCTCTTCTTTTTGTTCGAAATTGCAAGATGGCTCTGTCACACTTGATGTGATCGTCGTCCAGTTGCAATGTGATCGGGGTAGCGATCTCTTCCCGCTGTTTCATTGCTGCTGTTGGCGAGCGCACAGCGAAATATTTAATATTTCATCCTGTGCAATTAATACTCATTGAATATGATTGGCTCTTGGCGAGTAGTACCTTTGGAGCCTCCGGCAGACAATGAGAAAATAAGAAGGAAAATTCCGAGCTTCTGCAGCATTGTTGTGCACAGATGGTGGCGGTTCCCCTTGTTTCCTTTTGAAATCGTTCTTGACCATAGGGAGGGAAAACAGAACAGCATTCGTGTGTGTCTGTGATTCGTCAGAAGTGTTATGCTGCAGGTGAAACAATAGCAACAAGATTGTGTGAATTTTTTTGGATTACTTCTCTAATCAAAATGGCGAATCAAATTGGTTTTCGTGCTGCATATATGTAGTGGTTGAACATTTGCCTGAACTGTGGACAAACTGAAAAATGTCTGATCTATTACATATACATACACACACCCAAACACAGTACAATATTTACACTTCCGCATCAAACGGTCAGGTGAATCTCTCGTGCCGAAGGAGTAGTTCAGAGGTCATCCTGTGTCGTGCACCTTGCGCAGTTTTGCTGTACGCTCGACAGTTATGGTTCAGTGCGCGCCATTCGCACCTATTGGCACGATGGGAATACACCATGCTTTTTCAGCTACGTTTATCAGCATTGGGATCGCCCGAACCAGCGCCATGTTGGTGAGAGGGATGGTACCAGCGTTGATCAGTCGTGTTGAAGGTGCTGCTACTACGTCCGTCAAGGTTTGGGTTGAAAATGTCGACAAAACCACACATATATGCCATGCCAGAAAGAGCACACAGAAACATTACACACGCCGAAAAAAAAGCGTCCCAAACATTATGATACTGCCAGGAATAACAAAAAAAAAAACCAAAAAAAAAAAACAATGCCCGTGGAACGAAAGAGAAAAAGCGATGTGTTTGATGGGACGACAGAATTATCAAGAAGCATTGCACGTTTTTCAGGGCTCTCCTCCTTCAGGGAAAAATGAGGAAAAAAGCCATCAACGCTCCGAACTGCTGCCGCCATTGCAATCAGATGCGATCATCGCCGGTTTGCGCCAATTGAAGTGCGAGTGCAGCACAGAAAGTGCAGTTGGAGAATGTAATATCAAGCTCCGGCCAGTACTTATAAGTTTCTTCTCCTTCTCGTTGCTCGCTCGCTGGGGCTTTCCCCTTTCCCAGCTCGGTGCAATGCTTTTTAATGAAGGCTTTGCGCCAATGCCACTGTGCGCTGTGGTGTGCGTCCGAAAAGCCAATGCTTCGGCAGCGGCATCAGCAGCAGCAGGATGGACGATTGGCCAACGGAAATTAACGCAGCAGTCGTGCACAGGTGGAGCCAACGGGAGCAAGAAAAAATGAAGGCAAAATAAAAGTGCAAAATAATTCTTCATCATTATAAAGTTTTAATATTATACTTTATTGGATGGCTAATCGATAAAAACAAAAAGGAAATGGTGCGGAGCAAGAAGGATAATGGATGAATAAGGCCAGGCCGGGCTCTCTGGTGCTCGAGATGTGATTATGAGTCAGGGTCGCAGGATGGGTCGCGAAGTGGCAGAAGTGATCGTGACGCACTTACTGTGCACGGAACGAGTGAGCGAGAGCGAATGAAAAATATTAATTTTATGATAACATGTAGCGCACTTATCCCCTCCGAATAAGCCGTGTGTCCTGACTGCCGGATACCACATTCTTTGCATTGACTAGAAGAACCGGTAATAAAGGAACAAGAGAGCACGGGGAGGCAAGAGAGAAGCACATTTTCTAGAAGATTATGAGTAGCTTCGGTCGGTATCGACGCGCACAGATAGTGGTTTGGACGATGCTAGGTTGCTCGATCGATTACCGATCATAAGTACCAAAGTGTGTGTATGTGTTTGCGTCCGTTCAAGAAAGTGCATTGGAAAAATCTCTTCACGTTTGTGTTTGCCCACCTTTCCGCCGAATCGGATTGTGGCCCCACGACCCAACGAGGAGCGGGAAGCAACATTATCGAAGGTAAACATTATACGAGTTAACCCAGCATGATACCCTTATAGTCCTCCCATTAAAAGTGGTCCACAATTCATGTTGACGAACCGTAGTTCGCTGGAACTTCACTGCGGTAGCAGCCAGCAGATGGATGCATCAAAACCAAACAACTCATGCCCAGAGGGTAAGATCAACACCTCGGAAGGGCCACCGTAAAAATGTGCGTCCGATGAAGCAGGATTCGCGGGAAATGGACGCTCATTTCGCAACATCGAACCTGCTCACTATCGGTTAGGTATCTGTGTGCCGTCGTCGTGGTTGATAATGTTCCGGGCATGATTAAGTCCGAAATCCGCCCACCGAAAGCGTTTTTAACTCGGTTGGTCTTTTTATTGTTGTTGGTGTTTCGTTCGTGAGATCACGATCACGACACCTGGGACAGTGGTGGCATGGAGGACGGTTGGGTGGAAGGTACGAGTAGAAAGGTGGAGAAAATTAAAAAGGAGCTCCTTCCGGCTCATACGACCCAGCACCGGTACGAGTCGATATAGGGAATGAGTTTCCCGTTATAGCATACGATCGATGCAATCTGCAGGAAATCACCGAGTACTTTACGATTGCCTTTTTTGCCACCCTACAACCCTAACGTCCTGATGAGCACATTCAGGATCGGTTTTTGCCATTTTTTTTTCTCCATTCAGCGTTTTCAATTATTATTCCACAAGCGCATTGATGGCTCAAAATCGATTTTCTTATCGACAGGTAGGGCTGGACGAAGTAGGGTAGAAGGAGACGAAGAGCGTACGCGGGCAAGTGAGCACTATGTGTGGCCAATCCGCACATCACGATCCTATTCTAGCTGTTGGAACGATATTGCAAAACGTCGGATGCGTCAGCGTCGGTTTGAGTCGGTGGTGTTTAGTAAAGACCACAAATTAAACGCCTCAGTATATTAAATAGCTCAGAGGCAATCTTTGCGGCTCGCAGCTCTTATTTACGTTCTGATTTTGGATGGGGAAATGTAGAATGTGCCAAGTATTTTTTTTTTCGCTCAAAAATGTTTTCGGAAAAATGAGTTGAATAACCTCTGCGACATAATGTCAATGGAATGAGGTTCGTTTTTTTTTTGGGCCAAAAACAGAACCGCTTGATGAGTCAGAAGAAAAGTGCCAGCAAATAATGAGGAAATGTTTTGCGCCCTGCCATACCATCAGCAGAGCGCTAAGATTCTAACTGATTTTTACAAACTTCTTCTTTTCGGCTGTTTTACTTCTGGCCGCTTCTTTCCTTAGTTCAATTTCGTGCACCGAACGCAGCACCAGGTTTGGCGTCCGGCGCTCGAAATAATCATGGGAGCGGCATGATCGAACTTGACAAGCAATGAAAATTGTTAATGAAATCGGTTTGAGCCTGGCGTCGATGATCCTCCCATCGCTCGTGGTTGGACTTGCCGAAGAGGGTGGAAAAGGATGGAATGGAGCAACGGTAACGGAAAACATTCCGTTGGATTATTTTCGCCATAATGACACGCTTTCTGGCGCAACCGAACGTCGTCGCCGGCCAGCCTGCGAAAGAACGTCGAGTCGGAAGACGCCATGCCAGGGGTAAAATTATGGAAAGATTTTTTAACACTTAAGTGAGAATTGTGAAATTACGGCCCCGTCGAATGTCGGGCTGCGCAGGCGAGTGGGATTGAGATGTAGACGGTCAGCCAGCCAGCAAACCTATCCATTCAGCCCGGGTTCGTCGTGTCGTCTGTAATGGTGTTTGAGTTACTGACTGATGGATCGGTGGATGGGCTACGCTGCTCGGATTTTTTTTACCCTCTCGACTTATTGTACTATCTTACCCTCTACCGAAGCGCACCCTTTACACCTTGTCCCACCGCTGAGAACTCGTATCGATAATCGTTAGTTTGGGAAATGGGGGAGGGCCAACGGTAGGTTTGGGAAAGGGAAAGAAAGAGAGAGCCGCGATGGGGGGAACAAACCCAACGCCGTGGTTCAACCGTATCCATTAACAGATCGCGATCCTACCGGCAAGATTGCGGCTACCTCGATCTCGCGCTTTTGTCGATATTAATTAACCGAAAGAAGGAAACAATTTTCTTAATACCCGCCAAAAATTGCGCACCATTGTTGGGTAGCTGGGAATGGTGGTGGTGGTAAAGTATACCGCGAGTCGCAAGTATTGCTTTTTTCCGGCGTTGCTCCGTCGTGGGATTCTCGTGACGGTGAGAATTAAGATCCATCCGTCGCCCGCTTAGAGAAGATCTCATAAGACTCTACGAAAGTTTTTGTTTTCGAAGGAGAGAACTCCACTCGGATGCGCCGCCAGCCGTCAGTACACGCTGGCGGGCTGTATTTATTAATGCAATTTTTCGAATAAATGCCAATGATTTATGTGCCCTTCGATTCCCACATCCATCTAAGGCGGGTAAGCAGTTTGATTATTTGAGTAAGTGCTTGTTAAACGTTTGACATAGGCATAACATTCAAAACGTACACGTTTAGCGTACAAGGGATAAGCAAACGACAACTTTACGACTCATCGATGACAGTTGGTGAGTCTGTTGGTTCCATTACTGATCGCGAAAGAAGGAAGCTCCGAGAAGGAGATGAGAACTTCTCACTCGCTCGTTCTTGATGCCATAAGTTCAGCTTCTTTTTTTCCCACCATCTATTATCAGAATGGCACAGCGCTTGAGCCCCAGTGTAAAATTGACAGAAACAAAACATCCTCTTACTGAGGATGTTCCATTACCTTTGCAATGTCGATCGATGACATTTATTCGTTAACGCACGTTTTCAGCTCCGTTCTCCATCCCTTCGCTAGGGGTTGGGGAAAGCGTCGTCGGTTGGATGAAAAAGGGGTGGTAATAAGAGTTGTTTTTCGACATAAAGTTAGCCTAATTAGCTGGCTATGGCGAGCATCTGCGAACCGGCAGTAGCGACAGCAAACAACAATCCACCGAACCTTGCCTAATCCAGCGGGCAACAATTTAAGTAAATCCTACTTAAATTTGCGATCTCAAACGAAAGCCAGGAAACTTAAATGGAAACGCGACACATGCTGTGGCAACAGGCACACGTGATTGCCATGCTCTTTTTTTCGGCGCAGCGGGTTTTATTACACAGAGCCGACTTGTTTTATTTATATTAAAATTTAATTAATTAACATTTTTGGACCTTGTAACTACAGATCATTGTCTGTTGCGTTTGACTCTAAATCAGTAGCAAGAACTCTCCTGCTTTACCTTCCATTTCCAGTCTTCATATCGTATCGTGCGGTCCATTCGCGGAGAGCTTCACGTTTTCCGCTTCGTATAAAAAGCCTACATCATGATGATCGAAATCTTCTTGACATTGTCGTGGCCCGTGCCCCACCTTGATGTGAAACGTCAACACGCCATTTTGGCTCTTGGTACATTCCTTCCGGGCAGCGTGATGACAAGTTTAATGTGATTCTATTTCGAGAAGCACGCAGCAAACGGAGCGATCAACCGCAGATGATCGCTCTCCCGCGAAAGATCCATCTTCCCGATTGTGCTGGCAGTGGCCGGTATGACCTGGATAGCTCAATAGTTCGACAAAAAACGCTTCCCAAAAATCGTCCACATCGAAGGAAAATTAATGCCAATGCCAAGGTAAAAGGCCATCCAGAGAATAAGATAGCCACAGACTCCCTCGAAAAGAAAAGAAAAGAAATAAACGCTCCCAAACCATAATCTAGGGTCGGGTGTGTGCACGAAGGAGAGAAATCGAGAAAAACGGCACCACAATAAAACGGAGGCCGTCTCGCGAAAAAGATGGACCATGCGGTTCGAACAACCCTTTAGGCCGGGCTACCGTCGTATTGCCAGCGGCAGCGCGGTTTATCTTTGCCATCGGCAGCTCGGACGCGAGATTGTTGTGATGTTGAGATCGCGATCGCGGTCCCTATATACTCCCCGGGACCGTATAGGACCCCGGGGGGATGATGATGGCAATGGTAATGCGAAATCAGTCAAGCCGAAATGTCGGACAGGTCACTCTGGACAAACGCCATTCCTTCATAATCCCTTCTTGCCCTTCTCGCATTGTTGTTGATTGTATGTGGTGTGGTGCGGGCTTCCGTGTAGGCTCCCATTGGTATTGATGCACTAAAAAAGGACATAAAACTCCGCTCCGCTCCACACGTCGACATCCTCCCGGCACTCGTACTGGGACGGTCGAAAAAGGTATTCACGAGAATGTAAAATTCGCGAACGGAAGTCGGTCGGTTTATTTGATTTTTCGGCTTAAAGCAAACGTATCCGAACATTGGAGCGCGACTCGGCCCGAAAGGGGGGACTGACTGAACTTACCTTAGCTTCGGGGGTTTTGGATTTATTTCCCAAAGCAACTTCCCGCACTTTTCCCTGGTTGGCAGGGTGGTAGGCGGCTTTCACTTGCGTTGTGCCTGTTCACACAGCAGGATGCAATAAAATCCCTCCGAGCAACGATCCTTTCGGTAGTACCGTTGCGGTGCAGTTGTCGCTGTAAAAGTTTTTGATTTTTCGGCTAAAACGCCGATGGTGTGTGTGTGTGTGTTTGCATCAAATCGATGATTTTATCGTTAAATGATTTATTTCGTCTGTGAAAGGGGCGCCATCTCCGGAATGAGCTACCGAAATGAGCACCCTAATGAGTGTTTTGGGCGAAACAATTTCTGAAACTCCGATTATTTTCTACAAACGCGACAGAACATCAATCAGCGCACACGGTTCCCAGGCTCACTCGGGTGGAGTAACATTTGATGCCCCTCGTCCATATCAAACCGCGAACGCTAGCGTGCTAAGACGGCGGCGGTCGCACGTTTGAACGACGGTTTTAATTGAAGTATAAACATGCGCGTTTCTAATTAACACAGCGTGCATCGCCATCGCGTACCAACTATTCATCATAACCTTGGAGAACCTTGGATGGTTCCCTTCGGTTTGATTGTGCTGGTGCTTCGAGGTGCAACAATTTCCCGTTGCTTCCGGAACAAATGTTAAAATTCAGTAGCGCGTAGAGACTGGCCCATGCCCATCTTGGTGAAAGGTGGTCCAAGTTTTTTTAGACGACTAATAATGTAGAAAGAGAAGACTAATAATGTAGAGAACCTAGAGAGAGTGTCAAGTAATAGCCTTCAACGACTTGACGACAACCAGACTTGATCAATAGATTTCTTTTTTTACGAACGTTCGTTGCTGTTTGGTGACAAAGCCAATCGTCAAAAATGCCAACAGTTTCCGTTTCTTTCGTTAAATTCCCGTCAGAATCGGAACTCGGAAGTCTATCTTTTGGGAAAAAAAACCCAAAAGAGAGAAAGTGGCGTGAATGGAGAAAAACTTTGACGACATTGTTCGAATGAGAAATGGGCCAGCGGAAGTTATTTGTAATGTGCCGGTGAACGTTGTTGAAAGGTAACCACTCCGCCCTGTCAACGGACCATTTCATTGTGAGTGAAGGGAGATGATTTGCTTGGGGTGAAATTAGTAACGTTTTGGTTTACCTTTTAGTTAAATTTGATGATTTTTATTTAGAACTGACAACAAGTGGCTCAAGTGGAACCTGAAACAGGACTTTAAAGAGTTAAATTGTTAAAATGAAATCTTTTTTGACCGATGTTTAACAGCGTTAGAAGCATACAATCATCTCTGATAATTATCCCTTCTGTAGCGAACGACAACCTTTAACTGCTTAATGCCAAATCATCCAGGATCCGACATTTATCTCTATGACAATACAGCTTTATTCTGTTGTCATCTCTCTATCCCGTACCACGAAGGCAGACGTCCAATACCTTTTAAAGTTACAACTTTGTTACACCAATTTCCAGTGGTGATTGGTGACTTTCTCTTTCTGGACGACCGTACCGATAATTGCATGAACAGACGCAACAGGTTCCACACGCGCGTTGCAGGATAGTTCTGACTCGGCATTAGAAAGCGAATCCACGCCACAATCCTTGTTCGGCACATTATCGTCGATCGGATAATTAACGTGTGTAAAGGTGTTAAGGCAACGGAGTTCGTCCAGCGTCCATTTCGAACGATGGAAACGGACGCACCAGAACAGAAGTGCATGCTGTGCGATCAGGGACGCTGCACTGTGGCCGGGCGAGGATTATGTTTTTCCACTACTTGCAGTGCGATCAACGAGGTATATGATAATATGAACACGAGCATGAACTCCGGGGTGCTTCGCGAAGGTTTGAAAATGGAAAGCACTTTCGCTCACAAAAGAGATAGGAATTTCGAAACGGTGGTACGGTAGGCAACTGGTCAGGCGAAGAACTTTGCACCTTGGGACCAGGCAGCCCATCATTGCGATTTGATTATTTCGGTAAGCTTGTGCTGGTTTTACAGGTTCGATCCTCTTTATGCTAGGGCAAATATGGCTATTCCACATCTGCCCAAAGAGAGCGAAAACTCTGTGTTTATGTCGTAATCATATTAACATAAGGCTGAATAAATCAGGAACCCCCAAGTCCAGGAAAAACTAAAACCACCACCGGACCGGTTTCTGGCGTATGCTTGTGGTGCGGGAACGACAAATCGCCCAGAGACGACAGGCGAATATTTCTTCTCCATGTCCCATCCCTTCGACCGGGAGGCTTTGCATATGGTGGAGCGATTTCGCAGGAACTTTGGATAAAATCGGCCGTTTGCAACCGTGTAGGCAAACTGCAAACGCCAGAGATGATGGGCTTCGTGCGGTCGACTCGGGAAGTCACCAAGCAAGCGCGACGATGACAAAGTCGACTTTCTACTTGTAGATCTCGGCAACCGCACACACTTGTCCGCGGACTGTGCTGGCCCCCGGAGGCCTGTGTCGCAGATTGTCAGCTTGCAGGCCCCGTGGTTCGTCCGAAGGATCGGGCTGCTACTAGCAGCCGCAGCATCTTGTCGGCGATAGAAAGTGTTCATTATTTATACTTCTGCCAGTGCTGCCTGTTGCTCATGTGCGGCTCAAGTTTCGGTAGCCGGAAAGCGCTTAGGAGGTGAATGGCGAACGGCGGTGTGTTGAAAGGGGCTTCGGCTGTGGTGTCTCTTCTAGGATTTTGCGGTAGTTAAAATTCACACGTAATTCTCTCTCCGCTTGATGTTCCTATTTCGAAAAATGGATTTCACTTTTTCACTTCAAACTAGCAATGAGCTGGAGAGGGGTTTGGGGTGTGAAGGATGAGTGCACTTTAATGCATCTCGTAAGTATGCAAATGAGGTATTTGATGATATTCGAGGTATCGATCGTGCTATGTTTAATTTAGATAAATATGTCCACCGAAGCTGGCATCTCGAGCAGGCGACGTGTTGAAAAGCAATGCAAGTAATGGTATATTTTAATTATGCACCCCTGCCCGTACAGGATATGTACAAAGAAATGCATCAAGTGATGTGTAAACGGCATTCATGGCTGACAAACTTACGCAATTTCGATGTAGTTAGTAATAAACGATTATCGGTTCCGATTTTGCAGTCACATACCTGTAGAGATTGGATAGAAGAGAGAGAGAGAGAGAGAGATATACAGCCATATTAGAAATGCGTGAAGCTTTACACACACAAAATCGCTAGAAACGATATAATTGTAGAAACAGTTACTCATTCTGTGCATGCACGCTAGGGTAGCAGCTCTGGGTGCCATCGCCAAGCGGGAAACATGTTTTGGGAAAAGATTATTTATAGTGGAATGTGATCGGAGAATCGAAGTGGCACGGTCTGTCGTGACTCTAGAAAATCTCATAATTATACAGGCTCCATGCAAGTCGGTGTGAAGTGAGTGTGAATGGATGGAAGTTCGAAATTCATAAGGAATGTTTCGACCAGTCTTCAAGCTCGATATAAAGTTCCACTTCCTCGCGGCACAGTTTAGGATGGTTTTCTTCACAAACCGAGATGGTGACCATTGCTGTTTTTACGTAGGACACGGCTGATTTGGAGTAAATTATTATTTTCAAAGGCCACTTTGGCCACTGCTCGTTGGCTACTCGTTGTTCACCGAATTTGTTCCCTGAGTACCAGAGATAGGTAAGAGTTTTTGGGCTAGAAAATTCATTTCTCACGCCTCACACCGACGAAAACACCGTTCGAGCACCACTGAATGTTTCTCCCGGTACGCCTTCACACGCGCGTTCTTTCACTTGTCTAAAGTTGATTCGTTAAAGTTACTCCTCCAGAAAAGCCCTTAAGCCGGGGTGAAGATATGCGGAAAAAGTGTATCTCATGAATCCGAGCTCGCCCAAAATTTGCTTCAATACTTCCGACCTAGTAAAGTAGGTGAATTGCGTTGGGCAGACCCACACACACACACGGGGAGGAGCGTACGTGGAGAAGAGAGGCGTGCAATTTTCGTTTCAAAACGGCTCGACAAAAAACACTACGCCACACCACGTCCATACCGCGACGATCTAGGATGTGTTTTTGCGTGCATTTTCAATTTTTTCCGTCCCGAAAGGCGATCTCCTATGGTCTGGTTCCGCGCCGATTTTGGTTCTCGCGTCAGCCGCTCTGGCGGTGCTGGGGATTCGATGATTTATTACTCCCGGTATACAGCATTCTCCCGCGCTCACTCTGCTTCGCTTTCCTTCAATCATTTTCAATACTGGATTGGAAATTACCCTTCCGTCCTGGGGTCGGTCATTTACAGTTATTACCAACACGTTTGACGTGGCTCGGCCAAAACGTTGGCGCAAATTAAACAGAAATTATCCCTCGCCCCAGTTCGCACCGCACCCAGACTCGTGCCGCTTCTACCTTGCTAAGACCCGTAGGGCGATCGATAGCGGATGAATTTGATAGGCAACACCGACGCAAAACCAAACAGAACACAACACCCGGGAATAAGGCACAAGTCCGACAGTCGGGCGGAAACCTTCTATGGAGCATTCGGTGAGATTGAAATCTGTTGCTTTTGCGACAGCGATCCTAATCTCTCTCTGGGAGTGTTGGGTGTATGTGTTTTGTGGCTTAGTTTGGAGTTGTGAGTAGGGTGATCTGGTATTAAGCGATGTTGATTTAGTTAAAACAATTCTCTCCATAAAAAGTCGATTGACGTCAGCAGCTCGAACGATAAAAACAGAGAAGGACGTTTTGATGATTGCACGAGCAGACTATTTTCCGAATTTGAGCTCAGGTTTCCCATACTTTGAAAGGTAATTGTAGTGTAGAAAATGGTTGCGAAAAGGATCATGTGACAGTTTCGGAGACTTCGATATTTTGTTAGAGTTATTTTAAGTGAGAGATTCAAAAGAGTTCAAAAACGAATCGTTCCGGACCAAAGGAACGTTTACGAGAAATCGAGGGAACGATAGGTGACCCCGGCCGAACGACTGGAGCGTGAGTCGACTGTCTTTGGGGTTGGAATTCAGTTGCTTAGGTTTTAATATTCCCTCCCATTTCGTCCTGGTTGCCCATGCTCTGTTCTTCACCATCGTTCGGCCAGGTGATTACTAGGTTTACGATGGCACACACAACAATACACACGCAGCCCTACACTCCATACAAGTCTGAGAGCTAACAAAAGGCCAGGGATGGAATGATGCGAACTGAACGTGAAAAGCGCGCCGGGTCGAATGGAACTCGAACCCGGCACATTGTTCGGCAGGATGATGGCCATGAGCTTACCGGTGGTGAAGCATGTGCAGCAGACGCTGTAGGATGGGAGCGTGGTTAAAAGAAGCGATAGAAAGAGAAAGAAAAAAAAAACGAAAATACGATCGCCGAGCGCGAGCTCCTCACTTTCCCGAGGGAGAGAAAGAAAGAGAGAAACGTGATCCAGACACACGGCAAAGGCAAAGAAAGCACACACGCAAGACTTGAACTCAAGCAAAAGCGATGAACTTGAACATCATGCAACAACTGGCAAAGCCATTTGATCTGTCAAGGCGCTCATAGAACTGTTTTAGGCTAATGGAATGTAGCTTTGGAGAGTCTTGTTGAAGAATTGAGACACCAAAATCAATTGTCGCTCTTAATAAGACACAATGTTTTTCCCGCTTTTGAGTGCTGTGTTTGTCATTAAGATGAGTTGTTCCGATTGTTTGATTGATTGCCAGGATCGAACATCCCGTTTTAACCTGTAATCACTACGTAAAAGGGCAATAGATAGCGCAAACATGTAAATGCTCACGGTACACAATCGACCGCCGAAGTACCCGATCAGATAATGGTTTAAAATGAGAGTGAGGATGTGTATTAAAATTACATGTTTTTTGTTTTGGTTTTTGGGCTGCTGTTTCGTTCATCGCCACTTTGCAGCGGCTCCCGATTCACGTGGTGACTTCATTCTAAAACCGATCCGTGCGCATGCCTGCAGGGTCCGACGACGCCGACGGTAACAGTCAACGAAGCAGTGGGACAGAGAAAATAAGAAGCGGGACTAGGGTAGGAAACCTTAATGGAGAAATATCACTCCGCGCGAAGTAACATATCAGGCATGCCCACGAGAACACGCACCAAAGGACCAAATGGGATGAGCAGCATAATGCGTAGCCGGGGCCGAAACCCGAGGCAAACTACCGTGCAATCCCTTGGGGGAAAAAAAAACTCGCGGCGCAGAACACGAAAATGGCACGAAGTTTGGTCGATCGTCATCGATCGGCGTTCGATGGTGTACTCGTTCACCGTTTCCTCCTTGATGAGCTGATCAAGTGAGGCGAGCGAAAGAAAAAAAAACGAGAAAACCTCTGCTCACACATATCCTGGTGGAGCTGAGGAGCTGTCAGAAAGATCGTACGCATCGTGCGAGTACACAGTAGGCCGTACCTCTGTTTATACTTGGTTCGATATCTTTCATCTCCCTCACCGCTTACTTCGGGATAAACAGGCAATAGCAGGAGCAAACCCGTGGCCGTATCAAAGCAGAATTTGATGATTACTTGACGATTGTCAAATTATACACATGCGGAAATCATACGCAAGATTTCGATCGCTATCGCCATCGCTTTTCTTCGCCCTATACGTTCTTCGATCGCTACCTGCTACCGACTATCGGGGGGCTATTTCTTCCCCCCTTTTGCCCGTGGGGGGGTCTCCTTCATCCCCCCTCCCTTCCTCCTTCCAGTCGTTCCCACTTCTCACCTTTGTGATCATGTTCGATCGTATCGGATTGGGATCGGATGGACAACCGCTGGGTTTTCTCCTCGGGTGAATTATAAACAGAGCTTTAATGAGTCATTTCGATTTCGATAGCAGAAGCCGATATGCTGCTGCTTTATTGTAATTATTTTTATTGGTTACTTTACTCTGTGCGTGTGTTTGTTCGCATACGCTGATGCGTCTGTGTACGAGCGCAAGAGTTCGCGTGCGCGCGCGCTCCCGTCTGTGTGTTGTTTGGTTGTGTAGTCATTGCTGGAAGCTATTTTAATTTTTCTCCTCCGATCTCTTCCCAATCGACAAGACAAAACATTACGTGAGCGAGCGAATCGCATTACGCAATCGATACACTACCATAATCTTGCCGCTTCGGGGGCGAAATCAGTCGCGGGCGGAAGTTCGGCTAGGGACGATTAAAATTATCACGTACTTAAAAGGACGAACGGCTTTAATCCGCGCCGGGAACTACTTTCCAAACTTTCAACAAGCGTCAGCAATGTTAGCCGCAAGGAATGCGTGGCATTCGAACGGAAAATTTACTCGGAACAATCTCAAAAATGCTTCCTTGAAATGAGCAACGTCTTTGTTTTTGCTTCACAGCAACTCCCATACCTTTGCTGATCGACTTTTGCATGGGACATGTTTCTCAAATTGGTCAAAAATACATTTCGGGTTTGTTTTATCCCTTCTGGCTGAGCCTGAGGATGTTATTGGTTTAATGGGCTTTGGGGTACGGTTTTATTAGCTTCTTTCATACCTTGCGAGCGATGGATTCAGGTTTTGGGTTTCGTTTTTGCGACATTTGGTTCACAGGCTATAAGTGCATAATTATACTGCCAAGATGTCGGAGAATGAGCTCACTATTCGGCTACATGGTTTTAAATTCTTCGCAGGCCTCTGCGAAAGAATAGCACGGAGGAAAGCGTGAACGTTCAGTTTGTCTAATTTAGCGCTTGAAGACGCAAGGTAATATTCACTGTAATCGATTCCAATGTTCTAGCGCACGGATTTCAATTTGAATGTAACTACCGTTCGCAAATTGTTTAAAATTGCGACATTTCTTTGGCAGCATTTCAAGTGCAAAAAATGTGCCGCAAAATGGTGATCCAATGCGAGAAAGCGACTAAATAAGAGTTGTAGCATTAAAGCCAGAAAATGGCGCACAAAACCGACGGGCCGTCGATCGCAAAAGCGGTCGAAATGAAGCAAACAAAAACTAAAACAAAAAATTACCCGAAATTCCGAGTCTCGCTTGAGATCAGCGAGCGGACATACGTGTGTGGTGAGCGAATGTTTCAGGATAAACGCCTGCAGATCGTTGCGTGGACGGGCCCGTGATGGGACAGATCGGCATCGAAATCGTTCAGTCCGGTTGACATCTCGCGAATGTAGCATAATAAGCAAAATTATCAAAAGGAAATGTACGGCAGGTTGGGCAGAGGTAGTGGCCATGGTAAAGTGGCCCGGGGCGGGAAGGAAAAGAAATAGGGGTGGGTGGGCAACGAACACGATACGACCTATCGTGACTGCAGTGCTGTACACTCCGTATGCAGTTCATCGCAAGTTGGATGAGAAAAAACGTTGCAATCGGCATCCAAATTCGCCGAGAAACCGAGAACTGATGGAGAAGAATCGAGTCAGAAACAAGCAGAGTTCTGCAGTTCGGCCATCCGACCGCATCGAGTTGACATAAGCCAAACTGAGGCTGGATGAGTAAAATCGTGAAAAAAAGATATATATATATATATATATATATATATATATATATATATATATATATATATATATATATATATATATATATATATATATATATATATATATATATATATACATAACTGCTGCAAAACATTATAAATACTAAATAAGTTATCGGCGATCGGTGCATAACAGAGTGCTACAAAAGGGCCGAGCAAATACACGGGCGTAGAACTGATGTTCGTTCAGCTTCTTGGAGCTGGCAACGTTCGAGTACTAATGAAATCAAAATGGTCGTTTGTGATCGAAAAAAGGATTAGGGCAAGTTGAGAAGGTTCGTAGCTTCCTGAGCAATGACAGGATAATTCATTAGCTACTTGAGGTAGATTGTCTTCATGCAACAATATCATTACTAGACTATTTTTATAAGACAGCCGCTTTTGGCAACGGGGAAAGCTCAAACCCATTTTTTGTTTTTTGGTTGCATCGTATGCTAATGATGCTCAGATCAGTGTACAAGATCCATCAAAAAGTAAGAATACAACATGGCGGCACTGGTAGCCACAAAATTCGTTATTTCGCAGCAACTTTCGATCGTGTGATTATATTTTAGGCCTCACATCGTTCACATCATACAGCAGCCTCCACTGCTTCTTACGTGTAGGAAGAGCATCTTTTGATCAACTGCCATGGAAATTTCACATTGTCTCCGTCAGCAGCTTAGTAAATCGTAAGATCTGAGCCTCGTGATACGTATGGAAATTTTTGGCATCCTGACGAAATGCAATTTCAATTGAAATACGCTTACTATCCTGCCCCACAGTCAGACTGGCTAGTACGTGCATGCAAATGCAAAATATCCTTTCGAATGCTCTATTAGCCGGCACGGTTGCATGGTTCGAAACAAAAGCAAAACAAATCAAAGCGTTGGTTTGATGGCAAAAGCATACTTTTGGTTAGCTGCTGCAGAGCGGTCAGCCGGAGCGAAACTGCACATAAACAGTCATTCGAACAAGCAAAACATTTGCGTAATTCGTTCCGATTTTCGAGCCTCACCGAAAACGTTGAAGGATGGTAAAAACGAAAGGATCCTTCGGTAGAATCCTTCCATTCGCCCGGTGTTGCCAGTCAGATCTTTTCGATTGTTTGTCAATTGACTGGCAACGGAAAAACACATAACGAAATGGCAAGAATTGAAGCGGCTTGATTCTTCTTGCACAGGAAAATACCAATCAATTTCGCAAAACTGTGCACACACATGCTTTGCTTCTCCCTGCTGGCGACGACTGTTCCCGGGGTTCGAATTCTGTGTGTGTTGACAGGCCCAAATATTCCCGATGCGCTGCAGAGAAACCTTCGCCCGTGTACGATCTTCCCATTGATGTATTCAAATTTTTCCTGCTCGTGATAGGTTTCGCTACCAAAAGTAAATAAATTATCGTCACCGTCACCGCGGCGGACATAGCACCGGGTGAGGACCCGACGTACGTCGTCATATCTTCTACCGTACCGTGCTCGCTGGTTGCAGTGCTTTCCCGTCCCGGTCCTTGGTGAATAATACACGACGATAGCACGGGAGATGGAAGTGGGAGACTCTAGGGCAAGGGCTTTTGAATGGAGTTCTTGAATCGTACCGCCCCGTAAGCGTTTTCGGGGTTTGCATTGTCCGCCAGCTTGACGAGCGTGTGATTTGATCGGTTTGCGCGGCGAAACCCTGGCCCGGTCTGTTCAGGAGCCCATTATCTACCACGTCTAATCTCTTCAGGGTTCTCTTGTTCGAGGCGGCCGAAAAAACAGTGGAACTAAGGGTAAAAAACATACAGCCATACATACACACACGCCCAGAATCTGGTGGCTGTTCTTTTGTCCATCCCGACAAATCCCATTCTTCTGCGCTCGAGTTGGTCCGTGGTGTGCGCGCGTGCAGTCTCGTGAATTCATTTTCGAATTGCAATTTACGTTTAATTGGACTCCTGGGCTCACGGACGAAGCGTAGCTGCCCTGACTCAAATGATCCTCGCTGGTTATCCCCTCGTGTTCCAGGAAACTCGATCGCCAGCTAACGAATGTTTGTGTATGTTTTTTTTTTTTACTGGAAAGGATTTATTTCCCCGTTTTAGAAGGCAAATTTTCCATGGGAAATTGCAAACCTTCTGGTAAATGGTGATGGTAAAAATACGATAATGAACAACACACCCGAGCGGGCCTGGTTTCCTTTCAGTGCCGCCGTGTCGGTACCATTTTGCTACTTCTTTGCATGTCAAAGTCACTCAAGAGACGAAATGTATGTTCCAAAGCAACGAACCCTGTTTTGGTATGCTGATGCCGAAAATAAGAGCGACTGCTGCTAACAATGTGTCCTTTTACGAGACACTTTCAAAAATATCACCGCGTTTCTTTTAGTTTTAATGATCTACGCATGCATTTGACGTCATTTCTTCAGCCATGCCAAGTCAATGGACTCATGGATTTCTAGTAAATGACGCTCGCGTGTACGCAACAAAGTTTAGTGGAATAATTCACACTCTTGTCGTCAAAAACGGACTGAAAAGCGTTTTCAATAGATGTGCAATCGAGGCCCGAGATTAATGCAATTCAATCGAAGTTTGTCGATCTAGTATCCCGTAGTATCTCCTCTCGGATTGCAGCTGTGAAACATATCGATTTCCTTGTTTGACCACCGACTCTCGAACTGAAAGCCATTGTAGAGGTCGGCTACGAGTGATTAACAACGAGACGCACGTCTTCCGAAGGTTTTCCATACACGCTAAGGCAGGGTTTCGTGTTGGGTGACCACAAATTGTTGGCCCCGGCTGACTGACTGACCGACCAATCGATCGATCGATCGATCGATCGATCGATCGATCGATCGATCGACCGTCAACAGGCATCAAATCCAGAAGATGATGGATAAATGATTATAAATTTATCTCTTGGATAGATATCGCCTTTTACTTCGCGTTTGCTGGCTCTGGCTTAGAGTTTAAGCTTTGCATGGCCCATTCGATGCATCGATCGATCGATTCTAGGACTCAGTGTGTGCAATGTGGTCTGCGACGCATCCCGCTGACAGTTTCAATGTCATCTTCAAAACCGGACTTGCACCATTGTCGAAGAATCACTCTTTTCGATTTTCACCTTACGCCATTGCCCCGTGCACAAGCGATCGTCGGCATGTCAACTATTTTATCAACAGCGTCCTGCACAACAGACTGACATCGTTGTCGCCTTCATCGATCACCGCTAGTAGGGTCGCACATAGGATCAGGGTAGGCTGGAGCTGTTGTGTCACTTAAAAGGCCACATTTGTAACTTTGATTCGACCCAAAGTTGTGTACCATGGGTATTGCTAGGTCGTCTGAGTCATTGAAGGTTTTGTCTGGTGCTATTCTGAGATCTGCACTGAATCCGCGGTTTTTGCTTCACTATCACGGACCTCAAAAGGCAGTTTCCTATCCTTTACACCCTACCGTGAAAGAGGTTTGGATGTTCATGGATACGGTCTCGGTCGCCTATCACTCGATTGTAATCAGGTCCGCGCATTGAAACGGTTGAGGCAAACTGGGCGAACAAGAACTCGGCACCCAATGGGATCAGTCGAACATGCTGCTGAACGCTTCGAGGCTCGGTGCAATGGCAAGCGGCGGTACCACGAGGACTAGGGGGGTTACGCTCAATTAAAATCCCACCCAGCCCAGTCGCCGTCGACGTCGTCGTCATCTTAGGTTATCGTCAGCATCATAGTCGTCGCTCCAAAGCTCTTCACCTCAACGCAATGTTCACCGGACATTGTGGCGGTGTGTGCAAGCTTGTTTCTTTTCCTTTTTTTGCTCATTTCTTCTGCTCAATGCCCCCTGCCGTGCAAGGGCTGGACTGAGTGCGACGGGGTGAGAGAGCGAAGATCAAAATCGGATCGCCTTAAGAACGGTCTGATATGCTGTTAGCCCTTGGGAACGACAACAATGTCGTTGAAATGTACCGATACCAAAATATGTCATCGAGAGCTGTCATTCAGACGCAAATCGGGAAACGGCTACATGGACTCCGATGCGTGGAATAATAAATGAAATGCTATCGCTCCGGTGCGTCTCCTGCATGTGCAGGTATTCGAGATCACTTCATAATTCGTCCTGCTCTACGATCATCGGCCGTCTTGCCATATTGGGCAGTATGGGCGATGTTCAGCGTACTTGTTGAGGGTAAACTTGTTTCTGCTTTTATTCGCGCTCACGATCAAAGATACAAATACTGGTCACCGTGCTGGAGGTATAATTGAATCATAATCTGTAAATTTACTCTGCTAAGATTGTACATATAGCTTCAAAAACTACCCGTAAGTTATTTCAAACCCTTGTAGAACCCTCGAGTAGAATGACGTGTAAATTGGATGCCTGGTTTGGTTCGATCCGTGTTAGATCCTAGAATCTGTGCTCAAGAGCCTAGAAAGATCAGCCCGTTTCTGTGACACAACACTTGGCATTGATCTGTGGTGTCGAGGTGAACAGTTGGAAGCAAGTCATCAGGTACATTCCGCCTTCCAGAGGATCGTGGTCTGAGTTAGCTGCGGTGTAGCAGTGGTTCGTACCAAATAAAACCATTCGTTCTGGGTGTATAGCGCCGCACTATAAGCATGCATTGCGCAGCACCAGCAAGATGCTGCAACCCTCCACAAGGAGGTAGTGAAAGAAGATAGAGGAAAGCAAAGTACATCGCACAATATGCCGCCATGGGGAGAACGCAGCACAAACGCAACAAGATACAGTTTAGCGTGGAGTTTGCTGGAATTGGATTCGGCACAAGAGCGGAGGGCACGGAACACGAACATCCAAACACGACACGAAAACGGACGATGGTGATCGATGGCCTGAATCCGTTGAACCGGGGGCGTCTACACATTCGCCCATATCGAAACCTCGAACGATGATGTCTTTCGTTTGTCTCGGCGCAAGCAACCAACCGCCTTACTGCTAGAGCGCGCGCGCGCCCCTGCTCCGAAACCCGGGCACCACGTGGGCTACAAAGTAGAATGCCGAGGGAAGAATTTTCCACCGGTGAGAGGCTCGTTAACAAGGCCAACAAATAGAATTGTACACTGCGTGGGTGACACATGTCTATTTTTTCTTACTCGCGACACTATCCGTTGCATAGTGCATTGTCATTAGAAACGAATGAACCTCTCACTTATTGGTTTTCGTGTGTTCTCTCTCGCTCGGTCTATCTATCTCGTTATACATTTTGTCTCCCTTTGTTATCGCGTGAAATCCTGACCACCAAAAAAGCGTCACACTGGGTAACTAAATTGCTGTGAGATCCTCCTGCGTTCCGTTTCACGCCTGCATCGAGACGTGGTCAGCGGATCAACACGCGTGTGTGTGTGTTTTGGCTGGTGATTGGTGGCCAATTTTCACCTTTCAAATCGAGGCAACGAATAAGGTATGATAATCGCAACCGGCCACCAAGTGCCGGAGTGGCAAGCAAACAAAAGCGAAAAACGCTGGATGATGGTCGGCGGGAGCTCCTTCATGTCTTCCAATGTCACCATATTCTTACCTGTCTCAGAACGCCTGCAGTCTTCCGGAAATATATATACGTATACGTATGTGTCCAGCACGTTTCACAGGCATTGAGGTCTCGTCCGCATCCGCTGGAAATCTTTCGTCGCCGCGCGACACAGTTTGCGGGTTGACGAAAAGGAAAAGTCAAGCATCATTAGCCCGAACAGTTTTACTGCCAATCATCGGGGCTCTGAAGTGTATGTATTTTCCATATATATATATATATTCTGAGGGTAGGGGGTTCTGTGTGTTCCATTTGTTCTTGCGTTTTCTGTTCTGCTACCGCGCACTACAGTTCCCTCCGCTACGCCATGCCTTAGTGTCCGAATCCTATGGGACAACCTTTTTTGAGGTTTTGTCGAAAACAAACGAAAGATCGCGCATCCCCGTGTCCTTTACCCCCAGCCCCTCGAAATGGGACGAAATGGCATCAATCGCAACAGGACAAGGCTCACCGGATGAAATAAACGAGAAATCAGAATCAAAAGCAAGCCCGTGGAAAAGATGCAAAAGAACAAAACAAACTGAATACTGTGCACAGAACGAGAACACATAGGACTAAATAAATTGGTCCAGCGATCTTCTTGAAACGGACTCCTTGATCCCGGCTTCAACGTAGCCTGCCTCGGTCGTCATTCTACCCCTCGGCTGCTCCTTTAGCTGGACGCGATCTTTCGCGACGCTCCGGAAAGGGTTTTTGGTGACATTTGGCGTGGTCGCAGTGAAGGAAAGAAAAAGAATCGATTTGCCCCGGGTTTGCTGTTCGGTGGTCGCAAGGTGTGACTGAGTAACGAACGTATTCGACCGCGTGATGGTATGTGCAGGAGCAAAAATTTCTCATCTTATCCCACTTTCCCATTTTTGCTCCTTTCCTGGGGCTTTCCGTTCCACCCGCTTCGCTTGAGGCAGATTAACTAAGGTTAGGTGTTTTCCCGTGTGACGTGTGCGCTCGTTATGAGTGTCGTTGTCAGTTTATCATTTTATTGGTAATTTGAAGAAGATCGTTTATTCTGTGAGATGAAATATTATCAGCTGTACTACCAAATATACACGAAAGGATGAGAAGAACTTTTAGGAAGGACTTTTAGGAAAGGTGAATCAATAAAACACTCGTATACTCCGTAATTCAAGTTGCGAATGCATTGTCACACCTCTAGCAATAAAGAGATGAACTGTCCAGAGCAATCAAGTAGCCTGCAGCATTCGATACACAGCCATTGCTCAGCACCCTGACGGTAGTGAAAAGTTTCGTCCTCACACGTAAATTTCCCGCCGTCGTCCCGTCTCGTCGATGCCGTAGTTGTCGTCTTGCGCTGCAGTGTATATCAACAGAAAACGGAAAGAAGCGGTGGCAAGGAAACAAAACGAAAAAATGTGAACAACAATTCAAAAGCCCACAGAAGAATGAAGGCAAAAACACGCATCGCGTTGAAGGCGGGCAAGGTGCTCGCGCAGGCCCGAATGGAGCCCGCGTGCGCACCCCGGGAATGGAGTGAAGGGTCCCAAGCGTGCGCAAACGAGAAAACATGAGAGCAAAAACGGCACGCTGGCATGGCAGAGTTTGTTTGCGGGAGAAAATGAACACGAACGGCAGCCAGTGCTCGAGCTCGGATCGGAATTGGGAGGCAGAGCGTAAAACGCTGCTGAACGTAATAACGTGCTACACGTTTGCTTGGGGTTTTGTTATAAAAGGTAATTTTTCCTGTATCGGAGGTTCCGGAATCCTCCGGTATGTGAGGTGGCACATCGCAGCACATCGCGGGATAGATGGCCTCTTCATTTCACGTTCTCCAATCTTCCGTCCTGCACCATCTGGAGAATGACGATGGTACATGCCAACGCGAGCGTGATCACGTAAGGGAGACAGAGCAAGCGCTACACCGTGGACCATTAAACCGCTCCAGCAATACACACAGAAAAAGCCAGGTCCCGCAGGTCTAGATTGGGACACGATGGCTAAGGTCAATCCTTCCCTCGTTTGATGGTGTTTGTATCCGAATGCGCATTGGTAAATCAGGCAGTGGGGATGGGGGATGGAGATGGGAAGCAATAGGAATGGAATAATGGGGGTGAGCAGGGACGATGCCAATCTCGCCGGTGGCCACGAGAGTAGAATTTTTCCTGGTGCCGAACCGTGTAAACCAAGTGTGAAGGGAATGTTCCGAGAGCAAACTGCGCGAACGAATAACTGCGCTTTTTGGAGGGATGGAAAAAACGAGTTTCTCTCTTCCCAGCGCGATCTTTCGGCTGGCTAGAAACCCCTTTTTCACCATACTCACCTACACTACCCCTTTACTAGCGCGTGAGCTTGTGTTTGTGTACGATCGGAGCCTGCACGGCTTTGTGGTGGTTGTGTGCATCCCCCCAACGGGCAGGGGGATGATGTTGTTTGGTCTGTAGGGGAGCGAAGCGAAAAGTACAGCAACGCGTACTTCCTTCACAAACACATAGAAAGCGGTGTAGAGCGGTGTCGCTTTCTCTCCTCGTTTGCTCGCAGCATTAACGCATTTACATTATGTCTGTTGCTATCCCCTCATCTAGCTCAAACATACACTGTCTGCAAGCTTAGGCTTCAATTGAGAAGAACCGAAGGAAGAGAGAAAGACAAGTCTTCTAAGACCCTATTTGGGACTCTTCTTTTTCTGAGACGTCAATGTTGTTCTTCAAATTGTTTGGTAGGAAAAACTGTGCGATCTAGCGGTGCTAGTAGATTGGAATTTCAAAGTTCAGTGGGCTGGTCCGGAGACTCTGCACAACGACTCTGGCACATTGAGAAAGCTTCACGGATCAATCAATTACAACAGCGTTCAGTAGAAGAAAACATAAACTGCTGCAAAAGAAGTATTTATTTCCCAAATTGTATGTTGAAGCGAACAGACTGCAAATGGTGCTAGCTTTTCGAAGAATATTGAGCTGATCGCATGTTAATTTTATCGCACGATAGTGCGCAATGAGCCATCAAATTTGCACGATAAGAACCAATTCATCAAAATCGATCGACGCACTCGAGATGGTGGTTGACGTAACATAGTGCATGAAGCGGAGATCTAAATGTTGCCCCGAAGCTATCAGACAACCACAGTCAGGGCATCGGACCATCTCGTCCGAGGAGCAAAAAGATGATGACGATCGCGTTCCTGGCTCGAGTGGAACGAGTAAACAATCTGCAGAAACCCACAGCCTTGGGGAAAACGAGCAGGAAATCGGGCTCGCTACAGCAACCAGTAGCTCCGGTCCTGCCATCGGGCACCATCAGCCAGCCAGTCATTATCATCGTGTCTGTGATGTGCATTTGTCAGTACGCATGTAGGTGTGGAATGGAAGGGCTCACAACGAGACAGTCTGTATGCATGTGCGAAGGGCCATGTGTGAAATTGTAATGATAGATAGAGCTTGCAGAAATACTAACTGCTCGCTCGTCTTGTTCACCTACCTTGAGAATACAGCGTCCTTTGGATTCATTTTCGGCAACAGACACGTTGTAAAAGCTCTGGTCGAAGATTGGCTCGTTGTCGTTAACGTCGTGTATCGTGACGAGCACTGTACCGGTGGAGGAAAGAGGCGGCCGGCCGTTGTCCTGTGCCATCACAATCAGTTGCGGAACCGGGTCGGTTTCACAGTCAATGTGCGCCCTTGTCGTGATCAGCCCAGAGTGACTGTCTATCTGAAACCAGTGCGAGTGCGTGTCGGGGGTGTCCAGCAGCGAGTAGACAATAGCCGAATTGTTGCCCTCGTCCCGATCGACAGCCGTTACCTGGATGACGGAAGTGCCCGGGTCAGCCACCTCCATCACGTTGGCGTGGTACACGTCCTTCTCAAACTCGGGCGCATTGTCGTTGATGTCGGTAACGGTCAGGAATATGTCCTTGGCCGCATGCAATGGCGGGTTACCGGTGTCCGTGGCGATGACGCTGAGCGTGTAGTTGGGCTTGATCTCACGATCCAACGGCAGCGAGACAATCACGAGATAGATGATGTTGTCGCGTGTCGTCAGACCGAAGTGTCCCTCGCCACCGGACAGTGTCACATTGACGTTGGAGTACTCGGTGCGCGAGTCCGGATCGTTGACAGAGATACGGGCAACAAACTCGCCGGGCTGTGCCGACTCGGATATCTTCGGTGTGGCGTCATCACTCAGAAAGATGACGTTGATGATGGGTTGATTGTCGTTCACGTCCGTCACCCGTATCGATACGAATGCCGTTGTCTCGAGTGGTTGCATGCCGCGATCCTTTGCCACCACGACCAATTCATGCAGCTCGCGCGTCTCAAAGTCAAGCGGTTTGTTGACGGAGATGAGTCCAGTGCTTGGATCGATGCGAAACATTTGCTCCTTATCACTTTGCCGCCTGTTGATCGCATACTCGACCTGACCATTCTCACCCGCGTCCTGATCGGTGGCGTACACCTGTAGTACCGTGGTGCCGAGCGTTGCGTTCTCTGGCACGGTGGCGAAATATCGACTTTGGTTGAAAATCGGTTGATTGTCGTTGACGTCCTGAATTGTGATGTTGACCGTCATCTGTCCGCGCAAAGGTGGACTGCCACCATCCAGTGCTTCCACCACCAGACTGTAGGCTGGTGTTGTTTCCCGGTCTAGGAAGCCATTGATCTGCAAGTCGAGATAGAGCACTCCGTCCCGTTCCCGGTGGGAAGATAATCGGAACGCGTTGTTTACGTTTCCTGAGACGATGCTGTAACGCTGCGTATTGTAGCGACCGAGGTCAGCGTCCCGCGCTGGATTTAGCGTGCGCTTCACATCTCTGGGAGTGTTCTCCGGAAACTCGATGCTCATGATTGGCGTTGGGAAGGTGGGTGCGTTATCATTCTCGTCCAGAACTCGCACCACCACGCGAACATTCTCGCCACTCAGTGGAATGGCCACTAGTGAGTAGGACGACCGGTTTTCTCGATCCAGTGCCACCTTCGTCCGGATCTCACCAGTCGTATGATCGATGGCTAGGTCCGTGTCGACCGCACTGCCCGGTACCGGCACGATCAAGTACGGTGGCCCACTGTCACCGCTTTCGTCGTGTACGAATTCTCCTATAAAACCGATCTGATGCCCAATCGGTACACCCTCCGACACTTCCAGCTCTCGCACATGTTCGGCGACCGCCAGTCGTATGAAGCAGCCTGGCCCTCCTCCTCCACCACTGTCCCCACTGAAGGCACATATCATTAGTAATAGCCATAGCAAGGTCATCTTTCTGTGTCGATTACTGCAGCTACTGTAGCCGTGCCTACTCTTACATTCCGCCATAGTTTAGCCGAATGGTTGTTTGTTGTTTAAGTGTGTCAGTGTGTAGGTGTAAGTGCAATTGGGTGCACTGCAATGTAAGGGTTTGTTTCACTGTTTTCAGCAAGAGGCGGTGGGTTACCGCACCTCCGCAGCTCTACTGTCCCTGCGGAGTCCTTCTGCAGGTGCAGCTCCTGCACCTGTACCCTGTCGATAGTCTTGGGAGGTGTGATATTTCACGAAGAAAATCATCACCGAAGCTCCTGTTGCGCGCAGTCACTACAGCACACTGTACTATGACCACCACGCTGGTCCATTGTCCGGGACGAATACCACTCTGCACCTATGGAATAGAACGAAAAGAAAAGGTTAAGTCAGCTAAAGTTTATTGGAACGGGACGTTATAAATGTAAGTCATAATTCGCATAACTTTGATCGAATTGTTCGACGAAACCGTTGAAAACAAAGCAACCACAGATCACTGCGCTGGAGATGGTTCAACCTTTGGCAGTCGAGGAAATCCATCATCGATCGCCACACGCAATGCAAATTATAAGAGTAACCCCGCTTTTTTTCAATTTTATGAACGCAATACATCTGCCCAGAAACTGTCTCCACTGGTTGGTTCTCACCGGTGTTGCAATCTGGCCACTGCTGCGATGAATAAATTTCGTCTCATTATAGTGAAACTGGTGAACATCGAAAAACCGCGCGAATTTGCTCTCGGTCTAATCACGATCGTTTCACAACAAGATACGACCAGTTTTAAAGGGGTCAAAGCCAGCCAAGCAAGCAAAACGGAGAAGAGGTGCCCGGACATTGCCATCCCGTAACACACTGGTCAATGCTTTGCAAGTTGCTCGTGATATAGCTTCATAGAGAAGAAGCAGGAGAAGATAAAAATGGGAAAGCAATAAGAAAGTCTCGATGAAGCAGAACAAACCGCAAGAAGAATTGGTCCATCTTCTCTGGGCCGAAATGCCAAATGCGAGACTAGTTCTCAACTCGTGCCGCGGACGCAGTTCCTTCGCAGGGTTCGAAAGATATGGGCGGCTATTCGAAATCATTTTGCACCACATTACTAACTCTATTCCCCCTGCGGGGGCCGCTAATCGTGAGATCGTTTCCACAGCTTGGAAACAAAACCCGAGACCTTCTAGCACCACTCTGAGGTATTGCTTTCCCCCGGTGTGTTTTCATTCTTGCGGCTGTACCAATGCTGGATCGTGAGATGACTTTCGCTTCATTTGCATCTTTTGGGAGAATGATCCCGTGGTCGAACTTGAATACGCTACTCGGGGGGTACAATTAGCGCATTGGAATCTCCTCGGGCTGAAACTCTCGCTAGTCTACAGCGCTTAACATAGTTTTGTGAACTGCTACCGGAGACGTTGATCCTTTAAAGTAGTTTTGTTTTTTTAAGAACCATAAACAGTAGAAGATTCAACTATTTGGTTTGTTTTCCTTCCTTGCTGGGAAATAAATTCATCTGCATGTTTAAAATATGTATTGCAGCGTTGAAACATGAGTTCTGCAGTTACACGAGGAAGTGATTCGGTCACGTTTGACTGACTCCTTTTCCAGCGCAGTAGATGTTATGTTTGAAAACGTTGTACATGATCGTACAAACCGAAGAGTCACCAGTCACAGACAGGCCCGATTTCGTTTGATTGTGCCGTCTGTATCAATGTGCGTAAGAGATATTATTATCTTACTTAGTATTCCATACCCCATGGTAGCTATAACATTTACATACTCCAGGTTTTGCTTAACTCCGATCTTTACCCAAGCTGTCCGTTTTTTTTTTCTTGTGCTCTTATTGAGGGACAAGGACAGTGTCAAGTTAGTATGTTCTTTGTTTGAGGCGCATGCTTGTCAAAGGACTTTTAGCGCACTCTAGACACGGTTGGCATGTAATTCTATATTCAGCATGTAACGCTAAGCCAGTTGCGATCGTGTTATGTGTGCATTTGAGAGAACAAAAAACCGAAGCGGTACGGAGGATTTCTGTTTCTTCTGGTTCGAGTCGTTGTCATTCGAGACAATTCTTATGAGCATCATCATCATCATCATCATCGTAACGATCATCTATCCTCTTACCTATTCTCAATATTAGCACACATTAGCCACCGTGGCTGCTACGCTCAAGAGGCCTCCCATCGGAGGTGGGAGTGTGCACATTTTTTCTTCTCACTCTCTCGCTGTACGTTCTCAGAACGTATCCAACTTTCCAGCCGTACACAGGCTCGAAGCTCAGTATGGCTGCGCGAGTACGAGTACTATCCCGAAAACCACACTTCAACATCTTTTTGTGTGCAGAACGCGCGACTTGCAGCAGCCTGTCAAGCCATAAATGCTACCGATGGCTAGTGGAAGAACGGTCGTTTGACAGAAACCCACAACAAAACCCGGAATAGGTTAAAAACCTCCGGGAGAGAGAGAGAGAGCGGGTCGCGGCGACTCGAGTATGCGCCCGTTGCTCGTGTTAGGAGGAATGGAATGCTAAGCAGGAGTATAATTTAAATTTATTCATATTTTAAGGGGTGTTTATGGTTTCTGTTTGTTCGAGATCCCGCGACGGCTAGCGGCTTAAGGGGAGTTTTTCGAACGGTATCGACCGACCTCGGCCGTACGCTTTTGTGCCTGTGTGACTTTACTCTTTCACAGCTTCTCCCATGCTTGCTGATCCTCCTACTCCTTCCTCTCCCACTGCTTCTCATCACCACCCTCAGTGATCTGACGATTCGCGCGATCGTAAAACGCACCGACATCAGAAGTCGTAAACGCCTGGTGCAGGGTGCGAGGAAAGCATTTTTCAACTTGCCGTATTTTCGTCTTATCTGTGAGCGGACCCTCGCGACAGCGCGACACAACCGGCCACCACCACAATGGGTGATGGCGGCTAAAATGGCTGCCCCAAGCACGGAAAGAGCCGTCGGCTGCTGGCTCCCGATTTGGGCCCCGCCTTTAGAGCAACGCAAGTGGACGACGCACGATTGAAGACAGCACGAAACAGTCAGCAGAGTGAGGACGCTGCCTCGAAGCAGACTCTCTTGATGCCGAGCGAAGCCGCTTTGTGTGTAGCTGCTTCTGGTGCAAGGCTGTACGGCCAGGCGGATGACTAATAACGATCATAATTATAATCGAAATGGATGACCGGAGCTCATTTCTCTTCGCCAGGCTCTTTGGCAGACCGGGCTTGGTGGGCTGGTCGAGAGACTGGCGCATACTAATACGATTCCAGCTTGTACAAGTCTGTGCTGTTCAGTTATTTTCCAGTTTCCGCCACTTGTGCGTGTATGTATGTGTTTAGGTATGTTTGTATGCGCGTTGGTTTCTTTGCCAGCAGCGCGCTTACCGTGCTTAGTTGCGAATTTGTTTCATATGCTTCAGGATGTTTTCATTCACAATTTGAGCATTACGTACGTGCTGCGTTATCTTAGGAGGATCGAAGCACAGGCGTGTGTCCACTAGGAAACATATCATATATTCATTCAAAAATGAATACCTAATGTTAAACAGAAAAAGTTTCTATCCATAGGAACAACGTAGTTTGCAAATGGAAAGCTTTCCATTTTTTTCCTCCCTTGCGCTAGACTCATTCACACAACCCTTGACGTTGAACGAAATGAGGAACTACGGAAAACAGGAACTAAGTAATCAACTTAAGATTTCCTGCATTTCGTGAACTGCTTCAATCAAAACCGTCCGATCGAGTCCGAAAGCTTTCCGTGACCCATTTGCCGCCGTTATTTGTCGTCGACGAATTGATGGAATGGAATCGCTACTGTCGCTTCTTCGTCCATCGTATCTTTCCCGTCTGGTCGAGAGCTGATGCGATTGCGAAGATACATTTCGAGACCTGTGCGGTCTTGTGCTGCGCATCTACGTCGCCTTCATTCGCCGTTCGCTGCCTGACTGCGAACCCCGAAGCCACAAGCTTGATTACGGATGGCACCGGTAATTTCGTTGCCGTTTGCCGTAGCCGCGTTGTTTATTATTTTGAGATTGATATTTTGCCCTCTAGCGGTCATTATCGTTCGTCGGTGTGACAAACCGTCATCACTCATCCCACTCCCCTACCTCCGGTGTCGTCGTCAGCACCACCCGCATCACTGTTTATCTTCTCTACATCATGCTTTATCGTTTCTGAAGAGCATGACGTTCGAACTTCCTCACCTTCCCGGGACAGTGCCTTAGGATGGTTGGGATGGATTCTGTAGCTGCCACAGCTTGTGCGAGTGTTTGTATTTTGTTGGTGCGCTTCGTTAATTACTAAATTGACAGTTATTTTCCATGCCCTACACCTTACCGCATGCCGGCGGCTGGCGCTGTCCTCGTATGGCGATTATGATGATAGTTCTTTCTGGCGGTGGTTTTCGCTGAACTCAGACGGGGGATGAAATGGTTACCGAAAACAATGCAAAAAAACGGCACACATTCAAGCATCGACCAAAACGGAAGACCAGCTCACAAACCCCACGATCGCTCGCTTGGCTTGGGTCCATGTGCCGACAATATAGAACCACGATCATCTCGAGATTGCTGATCGAGTGTTGAAGGAAGCGACTTGCTCGATATGTACACGGGGTTTGTTTTTGTTTCGTTGATGCTAAAGGTGACCCTGGCAGTGAAACCCGGTCGGATGAAGTGGATCGGTGACGTAATACCAATACGTTCAGATCGGTCGTTTCCTCCTTTTTACGTTACATTCGGACTTGTAAAGGAATACTTCCAATTTAAAACATAGAGTCATGCAATCGCCATTTTGTAGAGAGTTTTCTCATCTCTGCTGTCGTTGGTTAATTAAAGCCAAGGCGTGAATCGTCCTGCTATAAAACTTACGTATGCATTGTGAAAATGGAAACAGGAATTTCACACATTGTTCTCGTTTGATGACCCTTGTGGAGAGAAAATGTTTCTTTGGACATGGTATTTTCCAGTGCTGATTCTTTCTTCAGCAGTCATCGTGTAATACATCCTTCTTTTCCATCGGGGAGCAATAAACTTACGCCCGGTAAACCCGAAATAATATTCGGATCAAATGCCCGTTGCAGAACGCATTAAGGTGCATTTTTGTAAAAAAAAAAAATAATAAATAAATTACTCTACCCTTTATTTGTGCAATCGCGATCATCTTCCAGCTGAATGGTTTTTCTCACTTCTGAACATTTGGCCAATTTATCATCGCCGGGTGCCCTTGCGAAATGGATTCGGTCCAATGGATGCATCCCACGAAATAAAATAAATCCCATCTGCAGCCAGTCCCTTGTTGGATGGGGTAAATTAAAGATTTTCATCGGCTTCGGCCCTTCCGATGAGAAAACGGACTCGAAATAAAACTTACAATAATACAAAAAAAAAAACACCGAAAGGATGAGCAAATATGTAGTTTACAGCATAAAAAAGTAAAAATCCCTGCAATGGAGAATGGTACCGGAAAATTGCACTGATGATGATGAGCAGAAAGCCGAAGAAAGAGTTGACCAAACCGACATGAGTGAGGGACAATAAAAGAAATACACAAAAAAAACATCACGGCCCATCCATTGAAGTCCTATCCATCTGGTGGGTGCATGATTGCAGGCATACGGATGCAATTTGTCCAAAAAACAGTATCCACCAAGGAAAGTGGATGCTGCCATTAAACTGCAAGTCTCCACACATCCATCCATCCATCCATCCCGCGTGATAAGCTTGTCCACTTGTTTCGGTTTTTCGGATAATATCAAAAAATCCTTTTCTGCACACATTAATGCACACACAATGAAATAGTCACGGTTGCCAATTACAGCCAAACAGCAGCATTTCCCATGGGAGATTGGTAATAAGAAAGAAAATTGTTGTAAATGCGGTTGCAATTTTTTCAGGTTCGTCGTTTGCGCCAGAATTGAAGTCGTTCGTTCAATCGTTGCACTGCGTCCGGTTGCAACCCAATCGCGCTACACTGGTCGATCGAAGCTGATGGGAGGATAATAAATCTGAAAGGAATGTGGACAAGCCAAATGTGTGTGTGTGTGCGTATTTTCTCGATTATTTCAGAGACTCATGCGAGAAAATTGCTTGCATCAGCATGGGCAGTTTCGATTATCGCAACAAAACATTTTCCTTCTTTCCAAGGGTGATCCGTCTCGTGTCATCTCGGTCGTCCAGCTAAGCGAAAATTGCGCAAATTTTCCTTTGCAATAAAAGTACACGAACCGGTACGACCATGATAACAGCAGGTTTGTAAATCAGAATAAAGAAACGCTTCATGCTTCGTGTGGATTGAAGAGATTTGGTGCATTAAAAGACGAAGCAAAAATTCACAGAAACGTTGATTATATTCCTACAGGAAAAGTCAATTGTTGTGCAGTGAGACAAAATAATATCGAAACCATTTCACAAGAAATGGCAAACGAAGCCGCAATCTGCAAACAAAACTTTGCTTGACTTAGTATGTGCCTAGAAAGTTCTGCACAAAAACACAATTGATTATCTTTGGAGTGGTTTTTGCATAACATGAAACGGTTTTAGAGCATGGTTACATGCTGTATGAATGCTTCTATCTACGGAAAAGGGCATGAAAAATCCCAGACTATTCTAAGAACCGTTTCGATTTACAACAAACCATCGAAAAACCAGTGTATGGCGCGAAAGGAAATGATGAATAAAGCAACTCACTTGCTCACAAGCCGACATACCCACGCACCACCGAGGAACACGCAAACGAGGCACAGAAGGCAAGAGAGAGAGGCGCTTCTTCTCGTACGCCTAACGTTTCATTATTGGAAAAGAATGATGATGGGGCGGTGCGGTCGGCCAGGCGTGCAGGTATCGGTGGAAAAGTAATTTTGATTGAAAATCTGCTGACTAATCAACTCTATATTAAAAACATATAATTTATATTTATTTTATTTCGTAATTACCTTCACCGGTTGCGGGCTGTAAAGGCTGCGGGCTTTCTAACGCGATCGCATATGAAGCAAAACCCAGCAAAAGGAGCTCAATCGTACTAGTACGCTCGATTCAAAGGGAACGACGGTTTTAACACCCATTTCTCTCGCCGCATTTTGATCTCCCTTTTTCAACCAACTCTGCGCCATGCCGAGGATAGTGCGCTATCTAGAGCAAAAACACACTACGTACGCCTTTAGTCATTAGGACTACAATCAGGAATAGTTTAATTTGGACTTTTTTTTTTTATTTTGAAAAAAAAAAAGCCACCGACATTGGTCGACATGGTCCAGCAGATCAATGTTACGACTGTCTGCTTGCAATGATAGGGTTCGAGGATGAGGCTTACACGTTTCGAAAATGAATTTCTAGACGAGTGAGACAAGGGGGTTTGGGTGCCTTCGAGCGCAAGCCCCACTTCGAGACAACAATGGAAGCGCGCGAGCCGAATCGGGCTCGAGACGAACGTGGCAAGAAGTCGATTTACGGTCGTTCTTTGAAGGGTCTCACCGTATCACAAAAGAAGCTATTTAATTTCAATAAACCGTTTTCCCGATTCTGTCCATCAGCCCGAGACGCAGAGGATTGGTTTTGGACAGAGATCTGAATTGCAGGCCTCGTTGAAGGGCGGTCCAATACGTTCTACTGACCACAGTCGATCGTGACCGTTACGTGTGCATGGGATTGTTCGCGATGAGGTTAACAATGGTGCAGTAGTCATCGGTGCTACTCCTGGCGAACGAAAAACCCTAAGGTTCCTGCTGATCCTCGAATAGTAGCAGTTCGATCGTAACGGTGTCATTAGATGCCGGGGTGGTAGAATTTCACCTCCATCATGTTCCATTAGCGCCAGGCCACAAAGGCCATCATTACCGTCGTCAGGATTTTTGCGCGGCCGGCCTCTCCTGCTGTTCCATCACACCCATACACACATGAGGCGAGTTCGTGTGTATTGTTCGACACACAAACAAACAAACCATCCAACACAGCCAGCACACGCTTTCGTTTACTAGAGGAAAGTATCATTTTAACACTTTCTCGGATATGTTTCCTCCCGCACCATGCGCAACCGATCCCTTATTGCCCGATGACCAATCGTTCATTCATTTGCGAATGCCCCCATCACCGAATGATACACATTAGAGATATTTTTATTTTCCGTCCCGGCTTACCAGCCCAACCCCCCGCGTTTCCTTGTCTTGTAGCCCGGGAGAAAAAAAGGTGGAAGGCCATCGGCAACAATTACATTCCTGTTTTTATCTCCTTCTCCTTCGCTAGCTTGGAGCATTGTAGGCATCTCGGATGAGATCACAAGCGAGCGCTAGAGAGAAGCCACGGAACGCTTGCTAAACAGGCGTTTGATGGACGGGCAAATTGCACCAAAAGCAAAAGAGGAATATTTAGCCCTAGCGACCTCAGTCTATCTCACCAGCGTGCGTTCGCAGCGCACTTCAAGACACACTCAACCGGCCGTTCGAAAATGGTTGAAATTAATTTTAATGAACAAAACGGCTGCTGCTTTCGAAATTTGAATCTCCATCAGCTCTCCCATTCTTCTCCGTCCTAACCACCGGGCCACCGGGCAAAAAGGTTGGTCAGCTACAGGCCCAGCAGCATTGTCCAGCGGGGCGCGATCGGAAACTTGCTAGCACTCTCAGTGCAAAACGCGGGCCGAAATTGAAATCGAAAATCGAGAATTAAAACATTTAACATTTCGTTTAAAACGCGAACGATTGGTTCGCCGAATATGTGCTCTTGTGTCTGTGCTGCCTGTATATCGTTCATTAGGGCTCCATTCACTTTCCTTCGGAGGATTTCCGCAGCTGAAGGGTGTAGAGTGGTAGGAGATCGAACGGGGTCTCCTTCCTTCCCCCTTCTTTACCATGGTCGTGTGTGTGGTTCATGTGTGGCGATTCGATTGAGCAGTGATTGCAGTCGATCGAATATCGGAAAATCGCGATCGTGTCGGCGTTGCCTTGTGATCGTGTGCCACATGAAATAGCGCTTATTTTGTTCCCTTTTTTGTTTAGTTTGTAACACGCTCGTAAGTAGGTTTTCGAGTGCTCGAACGCTTCTACGTGCGCAGATCAAATGTAGAGCAATATTTGTTTGAAATAAGCGCAATTTTAACTGCCTAGCGAAATGTTTGCCAACAAATTATTCAGGCCAAACAAAGCAAAACAAAGTGGCAGTTGGAGAAAGATCAGTTGACCAAAAGTGTACTGCTTGTGGGTTTGTAATGCATTGTTTGCTTACTTTATAGTTTTAAAAATACTTTTCAAATTTGGCGAATTGGTTGTCCTATTTTATTTTAACGGGGGAAACCCTCTCCGTCGCGCGTATGTACGCACTCAGAAACAAATAAGAGGTAATTAAATCAAAGCAAACGAAAGGGTCATGCTATGCGTACAGGCAAGATCGCTACACCCGGAAGAACCCAGATGGATCCATCGACAGACAGAATGGCCGATGCGATTAGGTGTCCATGGTGGAGCAAAGACGAACAAAAAATAAAAATAAAAGAGCGTCCATTCTATTGAAGGAGGGCAGTAGTCAGGAAAACATCATTAGCTGCTGCGGGAAGAATTCAAACGGCTCCTCCACCAAGCCTCCCAGTATCCTATAAAAGACTTTGATGGACGCTCGAATCATCTCTTCATCTCATAGCATTTTCGAGCGTTATCTGTCTTACTCTGGCGCGCCAACGACAAGACTCGACTATTTCTTTTCTTTTCCCGTTTTTGTGGTTGTTGTTGTTGTGCTCTTTACGTTTTTTACCCTTCTCCCCGTAGCTGATGGTGATGGTGGAGTTGTAGCTTTTACTGCGTGCTGACTTAACGCTTTTGTTGAGTTTGTGTGCGCGCCCTGGTGAAGCAAGAATGGGGAAGAAATGGTAATGGCGGTACTACCCTTTCTTAGAGCGAAAGAAATTTTAGCCTTTTTGTCTCGTTTCTTTCAGTTTTCTACTTTCTTTTGGCAAATGCACCCAGGCTGAAGGTGATGCTGTTGGGTAGAAAAAATCTTCTCCGTTTGATAGACTTACTCGAAGACTCGAGAAGACAGTTGGGAGTACTTGTATTTCAGCTTGGACTATTCGTAGCAAAATACTTCTTACCATTGCATCATCATCATTACCATTGTTTTTCATATTGGTAGAGCAATAAATGTACTATTTTGCTTCTTCTTAAGCAATCTAGGTTGAACATAATTTTTTATCACTGTGTATGCTGTGAATGGAATGGAGGGCGGTACAGTCCCAATTCAGATTTCGATCGGTAGAAAATATTTTTCGAAACAAAACAGAACGCATCTACAACACATGAAAAAAGCATTTGACTGCGAATGTTTTCTACGTAAAGATTAATTTTGTCCGAGAGAAGGAGGGTGTGAGAATTTGTGAGCTTGAGATGGGGCACGGGGCGACTAATTTTGGGGGGCTTTAGCCTCTTTCTAAAACAAAACAACAAAAAAACCAGCAAAAGAGACACAGGAAACAAGGATGATGATGAAGTAGCATCAACAACAACTGAGGGCTTCCCTATTCGACACACGGCTTGAGATGAAAATGTGTGCTATAGAAAGACCCCGTAGACTGGGCTGACTGGCAGAAACCAGAAGGAAGAGAAGTCATGAGATGCGAGGCAGTGAAAGAAAGAGAAACAATTAAAATTTTATTAAGAGATTTTATTACCGGAGAACCAGAATCTCCCTTAAAATAAAGGAAAAAAAAAACAAGAAAGCAAAACAACAGGCCTAGCTCTTGGGCGAACTGCAGAGCTTGGGGGATGTTGGAATGAGTATCAATAAAACAAAATAACGCACTATGCGAACGAAAGAATGTGCCTTTCTTTGTTGTGTTTGTGTGTGAGTGTGCGTTTTTTTTTCTTTTCGTAGGCACCAACAATGTGCTTAGTGGTATGGGTGCCGATCCGCTTTAGACGATCGGAAAAAAAGATTGATGAAGCCCACGAAGAGGATGGCGTAGACTCAGACAGCGAGTGCATTAGGGTGTTTGTATGCTTCACCAAAATCCTTTTCTTCAGTCACCATGTGAAACATGGTTTGCTCTTAAGCACACGCGCCATTTAACACTTTTTCCCATCGCCTCCTGATCTCTAATGCGAACAGGATGATCATCGCTAGCGTCTCATGTTTTTTTTTTTTTTTAATATAGCTCATTACGCAGGATTCATGCACCAAAATGAGGTTGTTTTGTTTCCAAACATTGGGAGAAAAATGATTAAATAATGTACGTTGGCACTCTTGTCCTGCTCTTCGGTGGTTTGGATGCTTGGACGTGTTATCTCGCCCTCCCAGACCATTCCACAACTGATTCCAGCATTAGGTGCGCATAAGACAAAGGGTACAAGGTGGTTGGTCTCATCTAACTACCATTGTGGAATTTCATGAGCGCTGGCTGAGTGCCCTAATGACTTAAGGAAGCAAAAAGGTAGGCCGGCAAACTGCCAAGTGGCAACTGCCGTAACGCGTCGGACACTTTACCCAGGGCTCCCACGAATAAACCTCTCCCGTTTGCGCTGGTGATGGAATGTGCTCCTAGGCGAATTGTGCAGGTGAAAGGCATAAAGACCTGCTACATGAAGTACGCTGCTGCTGACTGTCGCTTCTTTTGGGATGACGGCGTCAACGCTTTTATGTCCAGCGCGCACGTTTAGCTGGTGATAGGTTAATGTGCCGTTTGGGCATACAAATGTGTTGCGAACCGTCGTTTCGAATTATGCTGCCACTCCTGCCGGTAGTAACATTGCTAACCACCGACCAACTAATCCGTTAGTGGTCCACCATCCTATCCTGAACGGTGGGTACGCCTTCGAGTTAGCCGCTGGCGAAGATCCTTCAATTAAGGTAGGACAAATGTGTTTTCAAGTATTGTCCTTAAGGCATGGTGTGACAGAGCGTGGCGTTATTATCACCTATCATTGCCTTACAGATCTGGTGATATGTTTTGGGTGTCAAAAGCGTGTTTGGCTCCTGTCGTTGTTTTAGCACCTGTCCTGGAGGATTTTGATGAGTATAATAAAAAATAGGCCCTAGGGGAAAACATACTATTTGTTGTGCAAATGTAAATAAAACAAGTCTTTACGAAGGCGAATCTTTACAGATGTTCTCCATAAAAAATCCTCAGCGAATGTACGAAAGATGCAACATTTTGGTTTAATGATTAGTAGCGCTTTCACTAGGTTGTAAAGAAATAATTGTAGCTTTTTAACCATATTTAACCATATAAAACCGTTTCAAACTCAACTGCTTTTGTTCATATAGCAAGCTAACATCAGAGGTGTTTTCTAGCTTAGAAGGTTAGAAGGAAGGTTAGAAGGAAAAAGGAAATGTGGCCACAACAAATGAATCTCTCTACTTTATCTTTCCGTTTCTCTGTGTCAACCAACATTTACAGTTCCTGACGCTTTTTTCCAAAACACGAACATTTGAATGAGCTTCCCGTAATTAAGTTGAAAAATTGCTCAAAACGCTCGTCGAAGAAGCGCAAGGTACAACACGATGTTGCGGAATCGAACCAAAAGATAGTCGGACACATTTGGACGACATGAAAAAATGATCATAACAGCTTCTTCCGGGAGGCCACACCGACGCCGATGAAAAGCGATGTACGTTGACAGATAGCAGATGGGTTGCTGGTCATGCAACGCACGACATACGATCGCCATTTCGCCTGGCCGAAATCGTAGGGCACTTGGGACTAGAAGGAAAAATAAATCTCTGCCCGTGATAAACATCTTCCACTGAATTCTAAGCTTTCAGTCTAGTTTCGGGTGTTATAGATTTTATTTTGCTCCCTCCGTTGGCCTCTCCAACGTCGCATTGTGGGGACAAATAACGGAAAAATGAACTCACAACGGGTATATCAAATGATCGCACTCGGTCGCTTGGTGGAAGATTGCGCTTTCTCTGGCACTTTGGTAGAGCATCATAGATCTTCTCGAGCCCGAAATCAAGACAATAGATCAACCTGCGTGCACATACGTCCAACTTAAATGGATGAGTCCAAACTGAGATCAATGTCAAAGCGTTTAACTCACACTCTTCCTATTGGATTGCCCTAGTGCTATTGGGCGTTGATGGAAGGCTTCTACTCCAAAATTATCTATTGGACTAGTCTAGTGCACGGCAGAAAGTTCGGGTTCGGTGCTGCGTGACGCGACATTCCCACGGCGACATTCCTGGACCGGATTTCCCACAACCGTCCTAAGTTGGTCGTCCCGCGGCCATCGCGTAATTGGATCTTCAAAAAGTCGACAAGAAATAAATCACTTCCTGCAGCAGCAGCACCAACATATACGCAAACGATCTTCATCATCCCCGTAGCCATCGTCATCGTCGCCGTGTTGGTCGTTTGTCGTCGCTGTTGGCGCGTTACGCTTTCTCCTGGCCGCTTCAGCGTCAGCGTCGCCGTCTAATCCGGTTCTGGAAACGCAAGCACACTCTCGTACTGCGGTTCATCCGAAGACAAGCGTTTTCTACAGGGCCCACGCAGCTCGCTGCCCGTCAATTGATAGCCGGAAATGAAACCGATCGTACCGGAATTCGGAAGATGCGAACTCCCCTCGCTCCTCACTCTGTGAGCTCGGTGGAATTGGCCACAATCATAAAACAACATAGTGCAGCAGATCGACCTTCTTTACCCCAGGCTCCCCAAACAACGCCTTTGAGAGGGCAATCTTTCATTAATTGACACCGTTACGATGGAGCACACTGGGGAAACCGATAATCTGAACCAGCGCTGAAATGTCACCAGTGGCACTCGATTGATGACGCGACTGGCGAGCGGACCGACCGGCAAACGGGAATACAAACAAACGTCAAACAAGCGCGAAGCAAACGACCGAAGGGATCTGTCATGTTGCATTCCGCTTATCTCATCTTCCTGGCGGCGCACTCCAGCGCTCTGCCACCATCCACCAAACGTTCGCCGATACCGAGGGCCAGGCTGTGATTCGAGAAATGAAGTGAAAATGGAAATTGAGAGCCGAAAGAAACGAAATCGGTAATATCCCTTCGCGCCCTGTCTCCTCGTGTCGGCTTCCCGTATGCCGAGCCGATAGAGTTGGCACTAGTAGCGGCAGTAGTAGTAACGAAGTGGATGAACGGATCGTCGCCGATCGACGTTGCGTTGGACGAACCGCTTTTTTTACTTCAGCAAAGCACTGTGACTGGTGCTGCTGCTGCACAGGCCATAGGCCATATGGCAGTGAGGCACAGCGGCAGCGATAAATAAACATATATAATCCCAGACAGTAAATAACAAATGTGACTGTAATATTTTATACCTTTGGCATGAGGTTTGTGCGCTGGCTCGGGATCCGCCCGTAGCAGCATCAGAGTAGATCTCGGTCGTCTTCCTCCGCATGCATCTTCCACGCACGATCCGAGCGATCGCAGAAACCAGACGGAGTAGTAGGTAGTGTTTGCCCCCTTTTGCCCCGTTTGTTCTTGGGCGTTTGGTTGTGCACCGGCGAACGAGCCGTTGCAGAACATTTCCTCGTGTTTCTTTGCGATTTGCGTTCGCGTTTGGAGAAAGGAGAATCGTGTTGCAAACAACAAGCAGACAACATCGATCGACTTGATGGGCATGAGATCGAGACGAACAACCGTGCCCGAGAGCTTGGAAGGAAGGATTCTTGTTTCTTTTCATTTCCCTTGCGAAGGAATCGGTGGTGGACTTCGAGGGCAAAACACAAAACAAAATGCAAGACAAAGGGTGCACGAAACTGCTAAATTCTAAAATTTTCTCGCCAAATTGAATGCGATTCATGTTATGGTTAGAAAGTGTTCTGGAATAAGAAACGGAGGGCCAAGGGTGGCGAACGGTTAGTACAGCCAATGTATTAGACATTGGTGTTTGTAGATCAGACAAATTCCAATCGGCCCATAGTTTGAATGGAATGCTTTTGTTTTTTCTCCTCCATTGTCAACAACTTAAGACACTCTGGCAGAGCACGCTTACTACAAGCAAAAAATAATCATTAGCAGTCTGCCCTTTCACGATGTCTTTATTGTGTTGCTTATCGTTCTGCTTACAAAATTTGGTTATTCTTATTCACGAGAGACAAACTCTCTTACAGTAAAGATAAAGAATATGGAGAGAACCAATGGTAGCTCTAGTTGGAAAGCTTGTGGAAAGCTTTATCAAATCATTAGGAATTTACAAACAATTAACTCATTAACGATTCCCATCGCAACCAACCGCTCATGTTACTCAAGCTAATGACATTTCTGTGCTGATATGCCGACAATAAGCTATGTCCTCTATCTCTGTTGGACGCTATGTCCCGAAACGCATCATTTTGCAATTGTCACCATCAAACTCGTTATCTTTTTGCGAGCAATCAAGGCCAGCGATGATTGCTGACGACGGATAAAGGATGACGAACGGCCCACTAAACGGTTGATGGTGATTGGTTCCGCCATGCGTTCGGTATGCTAAGTGTGACGAATGGCGATCCTCCCAAGGAGATGTGTGGTTATACCTCCCGCACAGCTCACCCCACAAAAAAGACATAAACATGGTTTTTTTACGATGCAAAAACCGGAATACATTTTAGCGAAAAACGGTGGGAACGGTTAGCTAAAAGCTCACAAAAAGCAACCCGTGTGCTTCCTAATGATTTTTGATTCGCTTACCATTCGAACCCGGGAATTTGAGCTGGACGCATTCTAATCAAGCCACTGAAATGTGTGACGAGTCTTCCACGCGCCCTTCCAGCGCATTAACGGCCTTCCGAAGTGACCTTTGCGAATGGAGCAGGAATCCTTCGCTGGCTATGAGCGATCGATCAATAGTGTATGGGTTTGATAGGGGTTGCCCAGCATCCTTTAGGCCACAGTGCGCTAATCTTTGGCAAGACTGTGGAAACGGGGCCGTCTTTCAACGCGCTTATAAAAGAAGAAACACATGCCCCGGTGTGGTTCGAGCACAATAGGTCGTAAAATCGAAAATTAATTTTTTTCCCTCCCAATTCCCGGGAACGGCAGCAGCAACAGTCAGCTAGGGAACGAAGCCTTCAACCAGCAAACTGTTGGCTCCAACGGTTGAGATTGAGAGAATGAAGAAGGTGGCTGTCGGACGGTCGTTAATAAATCGTAAAAAAAAACTCGTTGAGCCTGCACATCATATTACAAATTCTTCGGCTTCGTTCGTGTGGCTCACCTTTACCGGTGCTTCGTAGGAACAACGCCGGTGCAATAGGTCTAGCCGATCGCATGGAATGTGTACTACACCTTCGCCTACTGGCGAGATGGCGTTGACGATCGACAGGAAAAAGCGTACACAAAACAACAAAACCATCCCTTTAAACTGTCCCCCGTTCGGTGGCGTGCGTTCACAAAAAGTTACGCGCACTCACATTCTGTCCGTAAGGTGGAATGATCGCCAGCACTGGGATAGAAGTTGGTTAGAAAATACTTTTTACACAGAAACAATAAAAAAATACGGCCACGAAATGCCTTATATCGTCCTGGTGGTGCGATCCATCGCATGACAACGCACAGTGTGTCCTCTTGATTATACCTTAACTCGTATTTTCTTTCATGATTCATGTTCGGGATAGTCTTTTTTATGTGCGTCAGGAACATTAAAACAATTGGAAAATGTTAAGGGAAAAGGGCGCTCTAAAGGCATGTTTGTTGCGCGGATCGAAATAGAAATGAATCTCCCTCGCAAGAAGAACCGACGGGGGCACCGGATTCACCGAAACCGGAAAGGATGCACATAATTGTTGTTGGAAGCTTTACAATTAACATGAGTGGTGGGTGTGTTTTTACCTGTGCCGAGCTATGCTGTAGAGCGTGGCAAGTTTCGTAGGGTCGATTATTCGATTCGATCAAACTGTCAAACTAGCACCTTAATTGTTAACTTGGTTCGGAGTAATTTTTTAACCTTTTTTCCCTAACTCCCAAATGTTTGAAAACAATTATGCTCTGAACCAGGGATAAACTGTCAATCAGACATGGTTGAGAAGAGACATTTAAAGTAGAAGGCATGCTAGAGATGCCTGTAACTTTCCGTTTCTAATGACACAAACACCTGTGATGGAACCAATTTGGCACTAATTTTAGTTCGTCTGCAGTCAAAAACGTTTTATTTCCTTTGGCGCGATGGTGAGTGATGATCTGCAATCATAATCTTCACTCCTTTCTGGGCCGTTTACGATTTCCGTGTGTTTGTGCAGTTTGTGATCATTAGGCCCGACACATTCCGCCAGTCTGTCAGGGATATAAGCAGCTAAAATTTACTACAATAAAACGCAACATTATCAATCTCTCTACAATCACCCGCTGCTCTTCAAAATCTCATGTTTTTTCTACCCTTGGACGGCAATCGGTAGAGCGATGAAAATGATTGTCTTACCATGTCCTTGTTTCGTTTTTTTCTCGGAAATCGATTATTTTGTTACGAAGGAAATATACAACCCTCATTTCTTGAACAGACGGGATGTGTTTGTGTGTGTTTGTGCTTTGTTAAGGCAAACCTAACGAGATGGAGATGAAGCAATGCAGCAAAAGGATCTTCATTATCTTTACCATCGTGAACTTTTCGTCGGTACCGGAAGGCTAACGCAACCCAACCGAAGCAGCGAACGGAGCATGTTTGGGAAAAAGCCCAAGGCATATAGCTGCCGCCGGAGCAACAGCATGGATTCGCCGGTTCGAATTTCGTCCACCCATGGAGCGATGGCTAGAATTGGACCATGTAATTATATAACATACAAAAAACTTTGTAACATTTGGCCCTTGACGGGAGTCGACGATTCGGTGAGGATCGAGCAATTAAGAACGTTAAATTGTATGAGTGGAAGCATTTATTTCTTCTATATTACATTAGATTTTAAAATGCTTTTATTTATGAATAATAATAAACTATTACAAAAACTGCAGATTTAGTGGAACATTCACAATAAGCTAATCATATTTCATAAAACCAGCCAACGACTGGTTGGTGTCACATTCCTATGCATGCTACCCTTCAAGTCGCAAGCCATGTAACACTGACGTAACACTCCCTGGCGCATGCACATGAGAGTGTGCAAAAAACTCCTACCAGTATGTGCAGGTTGCAGTGCAAAGGCTTCACCGAATAACTATGATTCATGATTCGCCAAAGGGTACGGCGCGCGCATTCGCTTATTAGACTGCGAAGCGCCCGACGGCAAATGTAGCAATGATCATGCCAAATCGATCGAGCAATTAGAATGGCATCGAACGGCATCATACTATCATTTAGCGCTCAATTTTATCTCCAAATGGTCCTTCTTCTCACACACAAAAACATCACTCACAACACAATCCGGTAGTTTCTCGAAGGCTGCATCTCCCACCGGTGAGCGTCCTTTTTTGGGCCGTTCATTAAACCATGTTGGGCCTTCGGGCCGACGCTGGACCCAGCTTAATGGACAAAACACTTGACTAATTAGTGAACGATCGAATGATTTCTTGTGCCGTGCTTGCACATACACATACATACACATACACAAATTCACACAGCGGTTTAGGCTTGCAATCCGCGCCATCATCAATCGAGCAGCAAAGTACAGATACCGCGGACCACATGGGTGACGTTTGTCAGAGCAATGTGTAAAATGCTCCACAGCTCCCTTCGAAAGCGCCCCCCACTCTAGGCCCAAACGGTGCGACGGTATGTTAAATCAGCGAAGGGCGATCAACGCTGTTGCATTGACGGGGAAAGGAAAGTGCATCGGGCAGGCAGGCAGGCTGCGGCAGGTCGAGAGCTGAAAGGACCATAAAATTTACGATTACTCAAGAGAAATCCCCACACAAGCTTCCTACCCTGGTCGTTGCTGGGGGTTTGCTCTAAACAAATAGAGCCCAACAGTAAAAGGTAATGTTGGCGTTGTCAGCATCAGGCTGCAGCGCACAGGTGAGCTCAAACATGCCAGTGTACTGTGCAGCGGCAGAGCGGAAATGTACGCCATGAGTCGCGCGATCTTACACATCGATTAGGACTGTTGTGGGCCCGGACTCGCAGTGTGCTGTCGAATCCTATGTCGAAGATATAGGTAGATGCGCTGTTTGCTGGTGGTGCTGGTGGATGTGTACAACAGGAAAAAAAGGAAGAAACAGGTTCGTCAGCACATCAGCACATCGGACCCTTTACTTTTGATCGCTGTTGAGTGCTATGTTTGTGTGCGCGGAGTGACTGTTTTTCCCAGGGCGATTTTTGATGTTCGGAAGCCGTGGATTAATGTTACATTGTTGCATAGCAATAGAGGAGTCAAACCACTGTCCGCTCCGCTCATACGCCGGCGTATAGTTGGACGAAAAAACTTCATTCGACACTAAAACATAAGACCATGAATTTTGCAGGTTCGTCGCTTGCTGAACAAATCTTTCGTTGCGGTGATCAACGGAGCCGAACAAATCGCATGATCACAGTATGCTTTGACGGGGTGCGTATGTCCCGCAATGAATATCGATTGGGCGAAGTTATATAATGAATTACCTTGCGTACAATTATCAACGTTTTCTGGGACTTTTCTGTTTTCTTTTTTCTGTACACAAACCTTGCTTCACGCCAAAAACACTCTGTTAAATTTTATGTAGGAATATTTTGTTGCACTATTTCGTTTACGTTAGCTTTTTTTCGTGTATCGATTACCGGGAGCTACCACTGCATTTGAACGATTTGCTTTCGTGGATGATGAGGATATGTTGGGCTTCACACTAAATTATCACCTTTTTCCATTCTAGCTTTCTTTGCACACTACCACAAACTCATATAGAGCTAGCATTTGGTGATTTCCACTTTCGTGAACATTATCAGAAGGAACTTCTTACACTTCACTTAAGCTCTCTTCACAATGGCAACATTTTAAGCAAAAAAGCACACTGACACACGCAGAAGGTACGCAAAATACCATTCCAACTGACACTGGTCATTTTGAACCGTTTCGTTTCAAATCGTACCTCGACTTTCCCCGCCTTGGAACGATCGTGATCTTCGATCGTGCACTACTGGCAATCTGGTAGGCATCGCTCGAGGGCACTTCAACACTAACACGCACGCATACTTTCCTCCGGATGCTGCTGCTAGATGCCGTCTTGATTTGGCACCTTTTTATGCACCACTTCACTGGTTGGGTTCACTACTGGCGATTCTATTTCACTAATTTGCGCTAAACCAATGAGAGCACAAGCACACACACACACTTCACTTCACACAACAATTTGTATTGCTTTATTGTTGAACTCTCCGAAACGATCGGTTAGACACTGCGATCTCAAGAAGCTCAACTCATCCTTGAGCAACCATCATGAGCAGCATCATCCTGAAAACAGCAAGTGGAACATACAGGCAGCCGTACATATTTTTTTCCTTCCTTTATTTTTTGATTATTTTTCTCCCCTGATGCTGACGACTAGCTGCGGCTACCCATTTGGCACACAAACCACGCACAAACACCACTCTCATGCGTGCTCTCTCTCTCGCTCTCTTTCACGGTCGCGCCCTTGCTTCCGTCTTGTTTTTACTTTACTGGTCTGATGCCCTGGCTGGTGCTGCTACTGCTAACGCACGTACATATCACCAGTGCCAAGGCTCGGAGCATGGTCTGGCCAATTTATTATTCTTCCTTGCCCTTCCGTTCTTCCTTTCGGTGACAATCGGCTGCAAATAACTTGCGCCAGAAGCGACACAGGACGACAAGAGGGTGGAAAAGAAACGGAAGGAAAAAGGCACGAAACAACTCGAGCTGTGCAAGGAACGAAACGGCGGACAGAAGACGCAAGACAAAAAAAAACCGGTGCCCGAAGGAAGGCGTAGCAAGAGTGGCGAAGAATACTAAAAATAAATTTAATCTGACTCTTCACTTTAATCAAACGTACGCAAAATCAGAATGTATCCGAAAAATTTTGTGATTAAAATTCCTATTTGCAGCTACAAAAATTTCCTTTTAAAAAATTCTTTCTCGTATTCACGCCGGCTCCGCGAACGAATGGGAGAAGTTTTTCTTGCCATTTCTGCTATTTCTGCTGCGGCAGTGCTTCCCATTTACTGACTGTTGCATCCTCGACATAGTGCCCGAAGCACATGGGAGTGTGCACTCATCGCATAAGCCATCGCCTTCTGTATGTTGCTTGCGATTGGGGTTTTGTTTTGTTGGTTATTTTCCTTAATTTCCTGCCCCAGCTCTGGTACACTGAGCGCAAGTCTGGTTCCGCGGGTTGGTATGTTTGCCGCCGCTCTTGGCCGAAATCATGCTGCAGCATGAAAAGCGCAACTTTTATATCGTTTGGTATCAGCCTTTACGGTTTCATCTGTTTTCGGAATTGGGTCTGTCTTGGCCGCTTGCCCAAAACCCAATCGAACACACTGTTTTAGCACACGGAAAATAAAACACAAAACTGCAACAATTTTCCACCAACACTCTTTATGGCCCACACACAAATTAAGGTTATCCTTGTTGATATCACCAACAGCGGCTACTTAGATAGTATCACTGCTCGATTTACCACAACACACCGCACTCAACCGAGCCGCGATCTATTTACACAGAGAGCCTCCTTTGATAAGTGGTGCAGCCTGTATCTAGTTCATCGGCTCCCGTTACCCGTCGTTGCTAGCAGGCGTCGTCACAGGCACCGGATATTCATGCTCGCGCGCGCGTTCGTCGGTTGGGCAGCGTTGAAGTCTCTCGTTTGGACCACGCTCTATACCACACAGCGCGACACGTCGTTCGCTCGTTTTACCCAAACTGCTTTGCTCACCTTTTTTTTTTTTGTTTCACCCCTACTACCCGGATAAGGGTTGATCTCGTTGTGTTAAAATTCTGTGGCACTATTTCACTATAATACTTATGGCCCCGAGTTTGAGCCAACCGAATGATAAAAGTTATATTACGGTAGTATTATTTCAAACAAACAACGCTTGGTCCAGTAATCAGTACGCAAAAATGCATACAACGTAGCTTCGTGTGCACAGCGTCGTTCGGTATTTCAACACCTTCGTATTCGGACCACTACTGAACCTGAGGCTGGAGAAAATATTTTCTTGCAGCAGAAGACAATCGTTCCTTCCTCTCGCTGAGCGACCCAATCCTCCGGGTTTTGCGGAGCACTGACACGCAACCTGACATCAACACACACGCAATTTCAACCCCTAGCGCATGATCGCACACTCACCCCTAAAGGAGTCCACAGGGGCTGAGTTCGCTCACACAAGACAGAACTGGACGAAAAACAGATCGCTCCGTACGGGTGTGTTGGTGCAGTTGAACCTGCTATGCCGAACCGGGAATGTCTTAAGATATGTGGGCCGTACTTCTTCGGTTCGTGCTGCACATGGTTGTGTGAGTGCATTGAGAAAGCATCATTCCTTGGGCATCACCGCAAACGAAGCCGAAGGGGTTGTGTAAGGGAACCGAATTGAAAAGCCAGCTTGCGTTCCGCTCACACTGGTCGTGCCCTCTTAGGCAAAGGTTCGTAAGGTGTATGAGTTCCTCTGGTCTGGAGAAGATCAAACAGAGCCAAACTGGAAAACCGATCCACCTAAAGGCTTTTAGAGATCGTTGAAGCAATGAAAATGTAAGATCGTAAGTTGATTTATTTCCTTTTGAGTATTGTCGTCTCAATACGAATTATTACAAAAAAAAAAAAACTAGACTTAAAGCGTTGGCTATTATTTTCTAAAATCTATTTTCAATTGTAATATTGAAAGGAAGTTGTAATACCACTCTAGAGATTGCATCGTTTGTCTCGCACTGTAGAGAAACATTTCCATCAAAGCATCCAGAGAGATCTGAACATTAGCGATGCTAGACCTCCTTCTTTCATTTGTCGATCAACTCAACCCCCAATTTTATGCTCTCTTTCTCTTTCTATGTTCCCTATCTCTCTTTCTTTCCCAAGCCTGCTGGTGCTCCAATCTTTTCGCATAAGATCAATTTGATGGGAGGAAAACAAAAGAAGTCAAAAAAGTAGTCATTAGCTGGGTATGCTGTTAAAATGTTCACTCTATAGGTATGCGTCCGATCGCGACCCCAGTTTGCCAAACCAGTGTGTGTGCACGCGCGCGCTTTGTGTGTGTGTGTGTGTGTGTGTGTGTGTGTGTGTGTGTGTGTGTGTGTGTGTGTGTGTGTGTGTGTGTGTGTGTATGCATGATTGCCATACACACAACAAAGCGACCACTCGATCGCATCGATGCAATCGCGATGGGGATGATGTGTTGCGGTGATGTTAGTGTTGGGGTGGAAAAATAAATGTTTCAATGACCAGTTTTTCGTTTGTGGTTCAGGCCACACCATCACGGCAACGGTATGCCGTATGTATGCCACAGAGCGTGGTTCGCTCTGCTTCGATCGTGCTCTCGACACTTTATGCCGCTGGTTTGGTGGTTTGGAATGCTGCCGCTGAGAACCACTATAAACAGACACACGCGTGTACGCATGGTACGACTGGCACGATGGTGTGGAATGGAGACAGCAGAACAAGGGAAGGCAAGCCGTGGTTAATGTAACACCTGAATGTCCTGATCGCACATTACATTGTAAGGAAAATCTTTGAGTGAGGAGCTTAAATTGAACAATTAGAGTATCATTCCACATAGACACCTTGTCCTTTTGAGGGTCCGAAGTTTTTTTTTGTTGGGTTTTTTGAATGTCCTTTGCACAACGAACGATCGACAAGGAGGCTCGATGAGAGCGAGAGGAGAGATGGATGAAGATCGAGGTAAAAAAAAACTCTACTATCCAACCTGTCCACACCGTGGTACGCACACGTTCACATGATCCCCTGTACGCGATCGTGGTCAACTCCAAAACACTGATCTTGCCTCATCTAAACAAGTTTTGTGCGCTTCCATCTCGCTTTTCTCGTTCAGCTCTCCTGCTCTTGCACTCACACACTCAAATAATCACACACATTTACCCGGTCGCTCGCTTGCTGTTCACATTTCGTTTCGGCATGCGCAGTGCTTTGGACGATGGACAACATTTACCCTGAGATTGTGTGGTTAGGTTTCCCAGAAACAGGTTTCCCCTATGCGCAGGTAAATGATGATTTAAAAAACCACCCCAAACCTTGGTTCCACATCAACACCACCAGCGGACACACACACACACACACACACACACACACACACACACACACACACAGCATTCGGAAACGCATTAGATGCGCATACATTGCTTCTCTGTCTCTCTTTCTCTTTTGCTCTCTCTCTCTCTTTTCTTTTCTTTTCTTTCCCTTCCACGCTCTCTCGCTCTCTGATTTTTCTTAACGTAAGGGGTTGTTTTAGGGGTTGTCGGGCAGCCTTTTTGAATTCGGGTTCGTGGTCGGAATCTCCTTTCTTCGGGGCCTACACAAACCCTGGTGCGTTTGGGACGCACTGTATGAAATACGTTATAATAAATGAATACATGTATCATTATTACAAAACTGTTTCGGCACCGACGCTCACCATGCATTCCATTCGTTGCCTGTTCCTGACGCCACTTCGCCTACTCCTGGCTTGGCTAGGGCCAAGCCAGGCAACGCATCCTAGGAAGTTGCTCATTTAACCACTTCTATCCTTAAACTTCTCATACAGCAAGTTAATTTAAAAAGCCATCCCTCGGTCCTCCTAGCCCACTTCCCGCTTTTGCGGTTATCAATGCGCGTGTCGTTTAAACGCAAATATATTTATAAATGCATATTCAGAAGTCAGAAAGCAATCACTTTTATTAGCTCTTCATGGTGGTAATCGCACGGCACGGCAAATTGAATTTTGCGAATCCCTCGCCGATATCCGGAGATCCGATTACGTCCTCGCGCTTCTTCGATCTTGGTAGCCTAAAGCAGCAGCGCAGCGTCTAAAGCTCGTCTACCCATCATTCCTCTTGGTGGATTTAGTAGGAGGGACGATGGTATGAGGGAAAGAGAAGTTTTAGTCCCGAACGGAGTTTGATGATTGTTATTTACGTAAACCAGAAGAGTTGAAGAAAAATATATTTCAAATATTGATACTTTTTGGGATGTCTGGATGTTTAACAGGCTAAGCATTAAATTAGCATACACAACAATAAATAAAAATAGTACAAGTAGAGGTTTTGATATCTTTGAGTAGTCGGGAACAAGCTGCACGCGTTGAAAGTATTGCATTTTTTGGTTCCCGTTTTGTGCTACCACTATTGCGCATCGCAGCAACGAGTCCGACGTGGATGACATTGGTGGCGATGATGCTGATGATGATCGTGACAATGATGGGAGTCGATCATGGAGACACCGATGTTTTGCAGTAGCTGTTGAATAAGTGAGTACGGCCAGATTTCCCCTACCATTGACTGTCATCAACATCATCATCACGATCATCGTCATCGTCGTATGGCTGCTGCATCGCGAACACTCGCCGATCATAATGCTCTGCGCTCCACAATATGCGAATGCTGCGTGCAATCGAACTTATTTCTCCGAACGAACTCGCTGACAAACGGGATGAGGAGATTGCGATGAAATGGCAGGAGAAAAAAAAGCACGAGCACGAAAAGTATAAACGAGAAAACGTTAAGAAAAGTGAACACTCAAAACCCGAACTTATCATCGCAACAATCTTGCATATGTGGCGAAGTGTGAGAGTTGCCCCATGGGTACATAATTCCGTCCCCGCGCATCCCTCCGTTTCGCATTTCCCACGAGGTTTCCGAGCGCTTTCCCACCCTTTTACACTCCGCCGCCCACTTTTCCCGATGGACACTGGCTCGTACAGTTGCCGTAATCGCGATCATTCGGTTGGCAGGATGGAATTTATAACCTTTCTTCGGCTAATCTTGCTCTTTCGGAATCGGCCATGGTTCGGACAACTGCTCCGAGGTGATTCTGCGCGTTGACATGATTCAGCATTTACCAAACCGAAATACGGACCCGTCGGGTTGTTCGTCCTTGGGGGTTAAGGGACACAACGGGCGAGAAATCGAGAAAAATTCCTTCAAAACAGTCTCTACAACATTCCTACGACGTGGTCAAGCGTAATTTTTAACACATTTCGATCGCGACTGATTGCGCTTAAAGTACCTTCAGGAACTACGCCGTAGTGTCTGCGTGTAAGGGTCAGCCGGGCAAGTGAGTTTCGGTGGTATTATAATTATTGCGGTGAACACGCCGCTCGTCATACTAGACTAAACGCGCTAATGGGCTCTCAAACTCTGCTGAGCTGCCCGACCACCGAGAGGGATTCTCTTTCGGGTACTTGATCGGGTCAACAGCAGCCGGACCAGCTCTATGCTTTTGGAACATGATCTTCATTTTTCCGGTGCATGATGCGTTGGATTCGAGCATGCAGGCTCGGACACGACGCTGATTAGTGAGCAAACAAATGGCCAACAAATCTAGGAAGAGAACATGAAAAAAAAACCCGAGATCGAACATCCTACTTTGGTTGTAATGGGGTCGGCATGAACCGGAATTAGTAGGCTGCAGGTTGCGATGGAAACCGGAGAGGAGAAAGCCAAGAAAAAGGGAGGATCAAACAAAATCCACCGCTACCGAGAGGTACCGAATTCGACCTCCCCGACACAGGGCAGGTATCGAGACGAGTTTCGTTTGATCCTTGCGCTAGCTGTACAATACGGTCCTCTCAGGATCTTCACGGTCAGCTTCGCGATCTTGACAGAACCTCCAACCAAACATCCACCATACTGAGATCTCAGAAAGCGTCCGGAAGCTATATGCATGCACATACACACGCGGGACCGCAGTTCGCCTAGGCAAACATGGAACCAATCAAACAAAGCATGTTTGAAAATGTGTAAGGCAATTCGTGCCGTCCATCACTCGGGTCCGTTCGTGCATGAACGGATGCACTTGGTGGTAGAAATGCTGGGATTGTTTGTTATCCACGCTTCACAGAGCAAAGATTTTGGATGATCGTTGGCTCTATAAGTATGTCATTTCGAGGTTTGCATTCGAAACGCTACGGAGGTGAAGATCATCTGAAAACCATCTGCTAACGCTTACGATAGCATCCGATAGCATCCGATTGTTGTACACAGAATTCAGCCTGCGTTATCTGGTTGACTTCATGTCTCACAATTCTGCACGCGAAGATAGGAAAGAAGTCTTTCGTTGCGGGCGACAACGATCAAACATAGATTAGATCCAGATTATCGTACTGCCCCCCTCCGTCGATGGATATGGAAATCGTCGTGTCGTTGTGCATCTTCTTCCGTGTGTTATAGATCTCCTTCCTAGACACCACGATCGCGCTCAGCTATCTGTAGTCTGCACAATTTCCCAAACAATGGGAAAAAGTGCGATCAAGGGGTTTAGCCAGTGCCAGTGCTTCTCATTATGCGCCGTTGGGTGCACGATGTCGCCACTCATTCAAATAGGATGTCGGAGTTTCGTTTCGATGCCCATAGCGCCCTTTTGCCCGTAATGGACGTCCACAAACAATAAACAACTGCTGTGAGTAACATCGCGCCACCGAACGACTATATTATTTGGTGGGCAAATAAAGAAATATAGAGCCCGTTCATGACCCATATGGGTGGTTCAAGGACCGCTAGGGGGTTCAAAGCCTTTTTTGCCCAGGCTGGCAAACCAACCGCCACGGGTGTTTTAAGTCTTCATGCCCGGCTTAATCAAACACGGTTGAAGCGACCGAGCGACGAACCAACGCCGGTGGGAGCAGGGCGAATGCATTGAGAAGGCTTCATTTCGCTACCACCGGCGAAGAATGCAGAATATTTGAATGCAATCGAACGAGGGAAGGCGCCGTGGCTCAGATCGAATGCGCACGGGAATCGAAATGGACTGACCCTTTCGGTCAGGGCCACCGAAGGATGTCACCACGATTTCGATATTTTCGATCCGAGTGTAATTAGTGGGCTGTTTATTCATTCCTTCCCACCACCCACATCTCCTATCGAGTACTGCGTCGTGCGGGTTAATTTAAATTTCGTCCATCGACACCGGGGTGGTAGTGATGGTGGACGACGAAGAGGACAAACCAACCATAACACTGCTCGACCCGTAAGGCCACGGCAATGCGCGAATTCGATGCGCGAGAGTCGTGTCCATTTGCTGCCAGTTGCTCTAGCTGCACCTCCGCAAGGGTGATCACTTTGCGAGACGCGTTTGCTGCCTGCACGATATGGTTTTCGTTCTGGAATGGATCTGGACTCAGGCCGGCTCGACTGCCTTTGCCTTCGTGCCGAAATGCAAACTAATCCCCAGGCTTGGTAGGTCGTGATGATTGGACCATTGAGCGGTGAGGGTTGTCTGGGTAATGATCGAACTGAGGTTTTCCTCATTGGAATAGTTTAATCGGAATCAGTTGGTACTCTGACTAGGCTAGGCGCTGGAACGAATCAACCCACGACAACGACGAGTACGACGATGCCAGTTTGGGGAACAAACGTTTGGAACGCAGTGCTCGAGTACTCGTACTCGTGAGGCTGGCCGCGGGATGATCTTTCACATAGCAAACTAGTTGCGAACATCGTCACTTCAGCTTTACGACCAGCAGAAGAAGACGCAGGGTGACGGATGGCGATGGAAACTGACAAGGCAAGGTCAGATCGACAGATGGCGTGGAAAGGATTCAGCTCGGCACTAGTGAACTGGCTGTGACATGGAGCTTGGTACATGAGAAATTGTGCTTGTTACCCACATTGACACCTCGCTACGGCTGGAACGGTTTTTGCAGTGGGTGGAAACATGCAGGAAAGCGTTTCGATTTTAACTATTGAACAATTGCAGTCGCCAAAAGTGGTCACATCTATCGGACATCGGTCGGTTGTGGGGTTGGTTGTTTCGTAACGGTAAAGCTATTTTAATTACCAGCATTTCTGCAACTCATGGACTGGACAGTGACTGATATGACCTTGTTGGGGTGTTTCCTAGTTTCTTCTTGACTATCTCTTGTGGCTTGAAAAGATTACGCGAAGAAACTCATTGAAGCCAAACAAACTTAACCTAAAAGCAAAATAGTAGCAATTAAAGAAAAATTCTTTCTTAGTATCTTTTTGTTTTCAGTTCAGCAAGAAGGGCCTAGAATGAAATTCAAATTATTAGCTCAGCCGTGCTCCGTTGCCAGCAGCAACGCGGGTTATGCTTCACGGCGTACTCAGATGTTAAATCACAATTAGCATATAACGATGTGTGTGTGTGTGTGTGTGTGTGTGTGTGTGTGTGTGTGTGTGTGTGTGTGTGTGTGTGTGTGTGTGTGTGTGTGTGTGTGTGTGTGTGTGTGTGTGTGTGTGTGTGTGTGTGTGTGTGTGTGTGTGTGTGTGTGTGTGTGTGTGTGTGTGTGTGTGTGTGTGTGTGTGTGTGTGTGTGTGTGTGTGTGTATGTGTGTGTGTGTGTGTGTGTGTGTGTGTGTGTGTGTGTGTGTGTGTGTGTGTGTGTGTGTGTGTGTGTGTGTGTGTGTGTGTGTGTGTGTGTGTGTGTGTGTGTGTGTGTGTGTGTGTGTGTGTGTGTGTGTGTGTGTGTGTGTGTGTGTGTGTGTGTGTGTGTGTGTGTGTGTGTGTGTGTGTGTGTGTGTGTGTGTGTGTGCGTGTGTGTGTGTGTTTTGTGTGTGTGTGTGTGTGTGTGTGTGTGTGTGTGTGTGTGTGTGTGTGTGTGTGTGTGTGTGTGTGTGTGTGTGTGTGTGTGTGTGTGTGTGTGTGTGTGTGTGTGTGTGTGTGTGTGTGTGTGTGTGTGTGTGTGTGTGTGTGTTCACCATTTTGGCCCGAAGCAATGTGGGTTAGCCAAATTTGGCAGCTAACGATAATGCGACGAGCGGATAAAAAGAGTCATAACATTGCCAATAATTGATGGAAACCCAATAAACGCCCGCCAGCAACCGAAGTGAGCCATCGATCCGTCAAACTACCGGGATGCGATATCCTTCCTGTCTCTTTTGATCCTGTCTTGCCCTGCGGCCGGGTAAGCTAATCGGAACCATTGATAGTTATTACCGGTAGCTCAATCGTTGGTGCCGTTACTGTTGCGCTCTTATCGCCACGAGCCGTCACTAAAACGTAATTTTCGGTAAATTTCCGACACTCGTGAACGCCGCGGCAATATTGGAAGACAAACACATTGGTCACGGTTTGGTGCTTTGGCGTGTTCCAGGATGAACAGCCGAATATAAAAAAAACGCTTACCAAAAGCTTAACGTACACTACTTTTTCGTTCTTTCTGTGCGTTCAAGCAAGTACAAACAGTGTGCGTCCGTATCGATTGAATCGATTGATTGATCGCTCCAAACCCGTAAGCGAACGACGCGGATACGGCCCGCTGCACGTTGTTTATGTGTCGATAATGGGCAGCTTCATGGGCCTAGAGTGCGCGAGTGAGAGAAGCTATGCGAGATCGAGAGCGAGCAAGAGAGAGAGAGAGAGATAGAAAGCGAGAAAGCCCACGAGAGCGCATGGAAGGATTTTCGGCATGTCCCTGTGTAACGAAGCGGGTGAAAAGCGTAATCGAAGACGCACAAAAAGGCGACCAAAAACGGAAGCAATAAGCGGTAGTCGGTCACCATTATAAAACACCAGATAAGAGAATAAAACTGCAAAGCGTGCACATAAACATGCATGCAAACGAGGCAAGATGGAAGGGAAGAAGGCCCGAGAGAAGGAACACGGGAAGGGGAGAAGATGACTCGCGATTTGGATGTAGACATCGCTTTTCGCATTTTCCATTTTCGGGAGGCCTCCTGAAAAAAAAACCCGAATCGATCGGATGGATGACGGGGGAACTTTACTGGGTGTACACCAACAAAAGTGAGCAAAATTAATTCAGTTGCATTTCGTCTTTCCCCTTGGATTTCGACGAAAGAGGAATGGGATATCTGGAAGGAATGGTCAACGAAAATCGAGGTACAGATTCAATTTGACTGCACAGTGTCAAATAGTAGACAATGGCAGTATTCACCCGCGGCTTATAAACCAGACTAGCTGTGAGGGATAATTGTCAAGAATACTAGATCGTCAAAAGGTAAAGTTCACTAAAACGTTTCCCAAAGACACCATTAGCAACTCGCAAACCTTTCAACTCACGACACATAAAAGAGAAAGAGAACGCGGGCTTAATCTCTTCCTCCCCGTTCAAGACAAGGACCTCGCTGCATGTGTGTGGTTTTGCGGCGTGTGAAGTGACCACACACGCCCGCTGATGTGTGTTTGGACGTACGGTGGGTTTTAGAGAATGTTTTAACACCTCTACCCGTCAGATAAGCGAAGCTTCGATGAAATCGATCAACGCAGACGATCGACGATCGGCCCCGGGGGGCAAGGCGCACCCATACCTCGCTTCGTTCGATCGTCGTTAAACGCCTCGAGCCTTTTGTAATGCTTCGTAACGATCTCGCATCGGAAGAGTTGGCAAACGGGCCAAAGATTTTGTGCAACTGCAATTTGCATAACGCATGCGGTTGGCTACTGGTTGCGCTGGATGGCTGGCCGTGGTTGCCATTGTATTGCTGGCTGATCTGCGTCAAGCGTTTTGGTTATGCAAAATGTCATTCTTCTGTTCTTTTGGGGGTGTTCTTCTTTAGGTGGTAGATAAGATAAATATTAATACTTATTTTTTCCTTTTTTGCTGTAGTATGAGTACAGTATCTTTTCGTGCTTGTGATATTGCACACAGAGATTGAATGTTTTATCACACTTAGAAGATCGTTAGGCTGACTTCGACCCTTGAATCGAGGTCACCGCTAATGCCGGTCACCGGACAGCAGTTAGCTCGTGAAGCAGCGGTTCATAATCAGAGGGTAGTTTGGTGCTCTTAAAAACGAATCAAGCCACTATAGATAGCCTCCGTCTCCGCAAGCTCAGCTCAGAGCTTTAAGGCTAATCTGGCAGTGAGCTTCAACGATCTTCGGTCGATCGATGGGTATCATAATGAGATCACTAGAGGCTCTATCTATATTCCACAAATCGACTGCTGCCTATGGGCCAGAATACTTGCAGAGGTTTTGCCTAACTCTTTTGAAGATCCGATGGAAAAAAAGAAAAATGTTGTAGAGCATAAAATGCACAATGTAGTTTTTTTTCTTCTGAACAAAAAAATCAAACACAATCTCATCTGGAGAATTTCCGCGAGCTGGAAATATAATCATCCAACTCTCCAAATTGCAGTTGCGTGCCACGCCCGGTCTCTGGCATCAAAATTGCTGTCATGTTTCGAGGACACCAACGTCCCGTGCCAAAGCAAATCCATCGAGACAGGTGATATCACATGAGAATGAGTCGATCGAGAACTCCCACGTTTGCAGGACGTTTGCTGCTGATGCTTCTACTGGTTTCAAGGTGAATGTAATCAAATAAATCAACGCAACGCGGCAATAAGAGACCGCCCGAAACGGCCCTTTGCGAAAGACACGAAATGTCATCACGGTGCTCGATGCCACTATTAAGATCCGACGCGAAAACCACACCATTACACGTGTAATTTTGGTCTTCATCCACCCCGGAACTCTCGGGTTCCAACGATCCAAGGATCGTTCTAGCGATCCAGCGCCTATCATTATCATTTCGGCTGCCGGAATGTCGGTGGTGCTCATTAGGAGCAAACTCTCGGGAACCCTGATTTGAGCTTGCCGTGTCGTTTCGTTTCGTTTGCCAAATTATGGTGTTGTGTGAAACTCGATCAAGATTATCATTTTGCTCGGGGTGCTTCTTATTTCGCCCAGCGTTCCCTCGCGACCGCAGCCCATTTCCGGCAGTGGGCAGTAGAAGAAACAAATAAACATGTAACCGAAATGGTAGCCACGTCTTTACACGTTTTTCCAGCGTCAAATTTTGGAACAGGAAAAGCAAACGCTGAAGACAACCCAATGAAAAGATCGTCGTGATCGAAGGGAAAACAGCTTATCGCGTGCAATAGAACACACACGCGCGCACACACACACACACACACACACACACACACACACACACACACACACACACACACACACACACACACACACACACACACACACACACACACACACACACACACACACACACACACACACACACACACACACACACACACACACACACACACACACACACGCGCGCACACACACACACACACACACACACACACACACACACACACACACACACACACACACACACACACACACACACACACACACACACACACACACACACACACACACACACACACACACACACACACACACACACACACACTAAATAATAAGAAGAAGAAAAAGAAGCAAATAAGAAATAAGAAGCACCCCGAGCAAAATGATAATCTTGATCGAGTTTCACACAACACCATAATTTGGCAAACGAACACACACACACACACATACATACATACATACATACATACATACATACATACATACATACATACATACATACATACATACATACATACATACATACATACATACATACATACATACATACATACATACATACATACATACATACATACATACATACATACATACATACATACATACATACATACATACATACATACATACATACACACACACACACACACACACACACACACACACACACACACACACACACACACACACACACACACACACACACACACACACCCGCATACAGACACACGCATACACATACACATACACATACACATACACATACACATACACATACACATACACATACACACATACATACATACATACATACATACATACATACATACATACATACATACATACATACATACATACACAATGGTAGATTGGTCGCAGTAAGGAATCGCACAGGATAATTACCGGCTCGATCAAACATCATATTTTGAATCGGTGCTTCTCACACTCAATTGCGGTTTGATTTTTAATTAGAAAAACCTCATCCAGTCACACATTTTGATTGATTCGCTCGGTCGGACGATCGTCGATAGTCGCTTTGCTCGCCCTTGGTCCTTTGTCGCTCTCGGATGGCGTGTTGCGTGTCGACCAGAATTTCCCTCCGGAAATGAAAACCATCCGTCTGCAGAACACAACCTTGTTCGAACGCATGTTTGTGTGTCGGTGTGCAAACTGGTTCCATCGTTTCTAGCCAACGTCGTTACGCCCGCCGGCTAGGAATTGATTTTAGTTTTGAGTTCCTGCCAAACGATCGAACGAACTGTTGTCAAACGATACGGAAACGTCTCTTTCTGGAGTAAATATCTTCCAAATTGCAACTGGGGTCTTTTGTTTGCTGCGAAACGTTCACGTTTGTTTGCCTAGCCCACCAGAAGTTGAACCTGGAAGAATTTAGGGACAAGTAAAGGAAATGAACGACGCTCCAATCTGTACCCTATCTCATAAATGTAGCTCCAATTTTCCGCTTCCCATCTTCGATACGAACATCATCTGTTTATTCTTGTCTCCGTCTCCCTCGACTCCCAATTTCCACCGGTTCAAGGCGGACAGTGTCATTTCCCTCTGACTCGTGCATCATTGGCGATGCGATGATTAATATTCCATCGCAACGCCTCGGATGACTGGACTGGATAACGAAAGCGTGTGAATAGCGCCATAAAACTGTCCGATTGCGGTCGTGAGTTCCTGCCCGGTATGTCTTCTCTGGCTTCGGAGGGCCGAACCAGGCAGTGGTTTATTTTTGGGGGACGTTTCGACCGCTGATGGCAAATAGCGACGGCTAGTTCTGGTGCCCTATCTCCTTTACTCTCAATGAAAATATTTTCTAGGATCAATTTGGCTCCCGATCATATGTGTGTATGTATGTTTAGACATGCGTGCAAAGTCACCAGCATGCAAGAACTGGGTCTAGGCAAAATGTCGATCGCGATCATAAAACCGACGGTCATCCGTCCACGATCCAGGGGAATGAAAAATCTGCCAACCGAATAGACTTCCCGAACCGGGCCGGGAGAAAGACCCTCAGTCTCCAGTCCAACGAGTGCGTGATAGAGCGATGATGATGATGCCTGACTGCCTGCCTGCCTGCCGGCCTGCCTACTTTGGCAGGAAGCCGTACGCTAAAGCAAGACGTCGAACAGCGCACAAAAAACGACTACGGGCAGAGGAACGAAAATGGCAGCATTATGGTGGAGTATTATCTTTTATTGCTGCCGCAACTACCAACTGCCCTACGGAACTGTCGCTACGTGCCCGATATTGATGGGATTCGTCGCGCAGCCGACCGACGAATGAGACTGATCGACGGCCAAGACTGCGGCTCGCCGCTTCGCACACGCTTCAATCACTGGATTGTTGCTAGATTCCTAAATGCTACCGAACCGATGCAGATGCGAACCGACTCTAGCGTCCAATAAATCTGGTATCACAAACAAATTTCACACTTGTGCTCTAAAACCTTGCTCCCCGCATCTTCCTGTTTCACGCCAGAGTCCAGATCGACGGAAAATGGATGGAAATTGTGTAGGTTCATCGATCGTTCCTATCCCTCCCCTGCACTGTAGGCTGGGATCGATTTGAGGTTGAATCCGCGTCGGATCTCGTGATACGGCCTAGCCATGATGAACCATTACAAAGTGAGAAGTGAACATAGAGAATACCCTGCCCGAGAAGGTCCGAACTTTCAAAGCTACAATTCATTGCCGTCCATCCATACATCTATAGCGACAACGCGACCTAGCGCTTTAATTCTCGAGTCCCGGTCCGATCTTCGAGAAGGTGTTTTCCCGACCATGATGCTCCTGCTGGTCGCCTCGTTTCAAAGAGCTATGGTATGAAGCCCGTATTCCTGTTGTGGCAGTCTTAGGCCTATGTTCAGCTCGACAGCTCCGAACTAATCTCGAATGCAAACCACCACCCAATGGCCTCTTGCCATTGGATCACTGCTCACTACATCATTATACCGATGGGAAGGAAAATCACGACTCACTCTCTATATCGGACGTGGTGGATGGACGAGAAGAAGAAAAAACTAAAAGGCACTAAACGGGCTGAAGTCGAGCGGGACTGACGCGCCTTGCCTATGTGATGACTGACTGATACCATTTCTTAATCATTTTCTACTCAGTTCCTGTGTCCAGGTTTATGTGGATTTTGCTCGTTCTACTATCACGATCACGGGCTCGCCTTCTGGCAGAAGAGCAACGCAGAAGATAATATAAACGAAACAGCATCTAGCAAACCACTGACATATTTTGCTGCTCGAACGATACAGGAGAAGTATTGCCTAGGTTACGGTTACGATTTTTGGACAGCTTCACTGACGCCGCCTGCTGCAATTATTGCTTGGTAGTAATTTGAAAACATTCCGAAATGACTGCGACTTCTAAAATTGTCATCCGCCCGTACACCAACGTAATGTCCTAGAAATCGACGATCCGAACGATCCGATCGATCCGTGGTGTCAAAGACAAAAGGAAGCGGACGCGACGACGAGGGCGAGAGTTAAGCGGTAGGAAAACATAATGAAGAACGAAAGCGTCGAGCATAATACAATGTGGGAGCAAGCAGAAAGTAGAATAAGAAGCAAAACGACAGAAACAAAATGAAAATAAAACAGAGTTCCACAGAAAGACAAACCTCGTTCAGAAACTCAATCCACCGGCAAGTTGGAGTTCGGAGGAAGGAAGGAAGGAAGAATCCACCAACAGATTATGCGCAAAAACGTGAGGGCGATATGTTAGAGGAGAAAAGTGTTGCCGGTGTAGTGGGTAAAGGGAAAGGGCGCAGCCGCGATGCACACACAATGTCGATCAAATGCAATCCGCGGCTGTGTAATGCTAACCCGCTCTCGATCGCACTGTGCTGAGGGGACGAGAAGCTCCATGCAGCAGGACCTGTACAGTCGACCATGGCCTTCGCGCGAACGACGGAAAGGCGCAGAGAGAAGAACAACCAATCGACAAGCGCGCAACCCGTCCCGGGTCCTTCTGCCCTTCCTCCTTCTTTACGCTCCTTTGCCATCGATCTCGACAGCTCCAACGATGGCGACGACGAGGACTTGCAGTTGTCCAGCGCGCATTCGGTTAAGGAGCTGGGCCGTCCGATATTTTGTGGCAAGAAGATGAAAAAGTAATTCTGTATGTTATTGAATTCGACATATTAATGTGATAACAAAAATTTATACCATTCGGAACATAACGAGAAATGTCGGGCTGAATCCGTAGCTGCTGGGCTCGGACTGACTGGTTGGGACGATTCTTCAGCTTTGTTCGGGCGCTCAGTTTCGCGACTTGACTGCTGGACCGGATCGCGCAAACGAACGTGCGAATCGAAGCTAAAAATGCACCAGTCACACACACACACACACACACACACACACACAGAGGCGTAGCGATCGCCTTCTCTGGATCAACGGACCTCCGGCCAAGGAGTAGAGGAAGACTGAAGGTGGCAGGATGGCGGTGGTGGCGACAAAAGGATAGTGATGGAAAACACTGTGTATAATAATAAGGAAATTAACAATATCAGCAATATCAACCGAGCTGTCCGGAGCAGTGCAACAAGAACAATCCTGCCACACGGATCCTGTCCGCGCAGGTTCACGATCGCAATCGCAGGGAGGGGTTGTTCCTAGGCACGCTTAGGAAAGAGGAAGGGGATGATGTGAACAAAGGGGCACACAGACACACTCACACAGCGCTCATCTCCACCGAGTCCCCAAGCGAATGTATCGGGCCAATGCAGAGTGCAATGAATTGCTGTTAGATTTTTGGGATCGCTCGAGTTTCTTTTGCATCCTTTTTGTCGGGCCGATGTTGGATCGCGCTGCTCCATAAATAGGTGCATCCGAAAATCGATAAACACTCGCTACACACAGAACCTGCCGGAAAGGAACTTAAGGTGATCGAAGAGCAGCTCCACATACTCTGCTGACACATCGAACGGAACAAGAGAAATTGAAACTTTGCAGAAAGTATTCTATTCTGCGTATCTGCACGGGTAAAGGAACGGGTTCCACACGTGTAGGACTTGTTTCGAATCAAATAGTTCCGAGTTTTAAACGCAGGTAGCAAACCTCTTTGCTGCATTGGCAATGATAGGAAAAACAAAACAAGCAAACAATTTAACACTTCCAATCGTCGCCACTCCAAATATTCCACACCGATCCCGATCGCTTCACCCTTCCATCGCTCACTTTATCACTGGGACGAGTATTTCTCGTGTCTTTTTTTTGCGGATTCCTACGGAACCTGCCCTCTCCTGCCATCCCTTCCCTTTGCCCTCCCTTCCATGCTTTGACAGCCTGAGCAATTGACCCGCTTCAAGCGTGCAGACCAAAAGTGATGCCAAAGAGTGCGAAGGGTGAAACCGGAAAGAATGTTTGTCAAAATGGAAGAAATCTGGTCCCAGAAAGGGAAGCGAGGGTGGTTGACGTGTCCAGAACTGGAACTGGAGAGTGGAGGTACAGATTAAATGAAATGGAATGTGTGTCTTGTAGAACGCACTAGCTTTAGCAGAACGGATCAGAGATATACGCAATGTCGATCCGCCGTCACTTGTTCCTGGCAGCAACGGACGTCGCGTAGCATTAAAAATTTAGGCGACCTATCCTTCTTGACCAGATGGATGGATCCTCCAGGTCCAGTTCATGCAAGGCAGAAATCAAATTTAATTTTCAATAAACCATCAACGCACACACACGCGCGAAACAATCAATTTACATCCCAAGTCCTTCGGAGCCCATTGGCGGGTGAGCTTGTACGTCATGGAATAAAGAGAACGTACCCGGGCCGGCTAGTGGCTGAAATCACCCATCTATCAGCAATCCGTCCCGCAAACGCCGGTAAGCTAAAAGTGAAACCATTTTGGCTGGCATTATCAGCAGGCCATCTCGGCAGCGACTGCGTAACGCAGGGACGTCAAGATTCGAAGGTGTCGAAAACGTGGGGCAGCCCAAATATGAGCCGAACTTAATCTCGCGTACAAGGTAACAGAGACGGAGAGCGCGCACAAAAGGCAACCGATACACACAACACGTCCATCGGCTTAAAGGTGGCTAGTGATCTGATTTTAATGATCCTCAGATCCGGCGATCGCCATCACCATCACCCATCGGACGGTCGGTCGTGCGCAGGCACGCAGTTACATAACACTCGTCCATTCGCGAACCCCGCGAGGACAACACCGTCGTCGTCATCGTCGTCAGCCGTCACGTCATATCGTGGGAGAAGAAACAACGACGCCAGACGGCGATACGCGAACACTCCGACCAACCAAAAAAAAAAAATCCAGAAGGTGCTTTAATCGGCATTAATTTATTCATAAATCTAATTAATGAACACTTTCATTTTTCAGTCGTCGATGCTCAAGCCGGTGTCGCGCAGATACTTCCATGAACGCGAGAAATTCCTCGTCAAGCTCTTCCTCCTCCGGTGGCGGTTCTGCCCGGTGGTTGTCAGTGGCGGAGGTTTGTTGCCAGCAATATCTTTGCCTAGATCCTTTGTTTGCTGCAAAGAAAAAAAGGAACAAGATTGGGTGCCATTTCACACTGAGCACAATCGACTTTTGGGGTGAAAATGAAAATTCCTTTCATTTTGCCTCCTTCTCTTCCATCACTCCCGCAGAGATCCCCTATGCCGTTAATGTCTTTGTCGACTTAGCAGCAAGATTTTAAGCTTTTTTACAAGCGCCTGCCTGTGTAACGGACACGGCAAGCTTGGCCGAGCATTATAGGCAATACTTTTACCTTTTCATAGCGTTATCAATTTAACACCTTTCACCGAGCTTGCTTACCTTCAAATTCGTCAGCATTTTCGTCCTCTGTATCACCGTACGGATCGTCTGCATAGGGATAATCTTCGTCGGAATCCATCTCATGATCGTTCTGCAAAGGCCGTGTCGTCAGCATTACACGCTTCAAACGATCATTTTCCGCTTTCAGCTGATGAGCACACTGTCTCCAGTAGTTCAGCTGATGCTTTCCGTGCCATTTCACTATCCGCTGATACGTTCTAATCCACACGTTCTGTGCGTGCTTCAAACGGACCTCAGCACCTGGTTCGCCGCCTTCCGAGTACGGTTGTGATGATCGATGAATTTGGTCGCGGCGCTGGTAAGATCCAGCGGTGTAGTGAATTCCTGCCTCTTTTAAACTGCAGAAACGTTTAAACGTCCGGGCATTCTTCTTCCGTTTACACTTCCGTTTGTTGCGAGAACGCAGCAACCTTTCACGCGCCTTGCCGATGGGCATGCTTTTACATTCAATCTCCGTTACTCGTTTCATGGTGCTGTTTGTCTCGAATCAGGTTTTAAGACTTAGCTGAACGGAACACGGCGCGAGCTTCCACCAAAATGCGAACTAAACTATCATTTTTTTTCGCAACGTGAGGAAGTGTATATTACTACATAAACTTTGCTCACGGGTTTTATTTTTTCCTAGCTTTGCCAGAGCGCAATGCAGAAAAAAGAACGTTTTCCTCACGTCCCATTTGTATACATCGTACTGTATGCAAGCATTGAATAACGAATTGTTTACATCGTTGACAGTAGAAGGGTACCCAGTGACTGTCACTCCGTGGAGAAATCCGGAATGGGAGCGCTGGAAACATTTCACGCCATGCAATTTATGCAGTATTTTCACCAGGTTAGTTTGAGAGGTTTTAATAATTTCGATTGTATTGTAGCTTTGTGAGAAAAAAGATTTCTTTGTATGAAAATAAAAATAATTTCAACTAGCTAACTATCAATTTCAAAAGAATGAGTAAAGAACATTTTTCCAAATATTTTAGGCTGGTAAAGCGGAACTCCCGAAAATTTCGACGACATGGGAAAAGAAATCGACATCGACGTACTTTTTTCGTCGACAGTGACAGCTGCGTTAAGCGCTTCATACGTGATCGTGTGTGTGCGCTGTTGACGTCAAAAAATGAAATTCATGGTCGTCAAAATGGCGTTTAGTGAAGCGCAGAATAGAAGCCGCCTGCTTCTGCGTACAAATCCTTGAAAATCCGTAAAAATAACGATTTATTGTGCATTTTCCTAGTACGTAATGTGTTGTGAAAGGTACACATCGCTAAAACTAATGTTTATTTTGTTGTGTTCATTGTTCTTCCAGCATTTCTCTCTTCTTCAATCGTGCCTGGTGCTTGCCTACCCCCCACCCGGGTCTTTGTAGCACAGCCGCATCTACTAAAGCAGTCGAAGAATGGACCTACTTGGTCTGATGCAACCGGAAACGACCCGGCGAATCGTGGGGCTACCTGGATCCATCACGGGAGCTGCTGTAGCCTTTGCCGGTGTTGAACAAACCCTCTTGCACCTGCGGGCACACGACAGCTAAAATTTCTTGGCCGTATGATGAAAGTGATCCCGTAGGACCGTACCTTTCTGCCCGGATGGCAAGGCTAAACGATCCGATTGTGGAATTTTCGTTCATTCAACTACCCCGGTGTGCTGCAGTTAGATGATCGTCCATTTTTTTTTGTCTACGATCCAGGACAAGGGTTAAGAACAGAGATGATTATAGCTCTCACGGGACAGAAATCAAAAAACCGGTTTCGGCAAAGCATAGCGCAAATTTAATCGAAATGGGAGCAGGCTGGAACGCCTGACAATCTTAAAATCACTGTAGTCTGCTGTGTACGTAACAGAAAAACGGTGCTTATGGGGTCCGTTGCATCTGTATAGGTACAGCTGCCGCAGTAATACTTCCCGTCGCTTGCTGTCCTACCATACGCGCAGCGTTGCCTTGTGGACGTGTTATTGATTGGCTTTTCAATTGAAGAGAGGGCATGATGGATCGGACAGTCTGTGAATCCTGTTCGAAGAGACGCACAAATGCCAACGTAAGCGATCGTCCGGGTTTTGATGCGTTCATGTTACTTTAAATCTCCCGATTTGATGACAATTTTGCTATGATTCGATGTGTATCCATCGGTCGTAGTATAATTATTTTCTACACCCGAATAAAAACATAATAAATAAATATAAAAGAAAGAAATAGATAAAATGTATAAAAAATACGAGGAAGAAAATTAAATGAGGAAATGAATTAGTTACATAAAAAATAGTATTTTATTCGAAAATCTCTTCGCTTGGTATTTTGGCAACCCTGCTTTAGGTAACACACACGGCGAAAATTGACGCATTGTCAGGCGAAAAATTCGCCAAATGCTACCTCCTAGATTTCATGCTCTCCTGTTACGTCAACTGATAAATTTGGCCGGTTCTTCGAAATTATTTGGCAAATGCTACCTTCTAAATTTCCTGCTCTCCTGTTACTTCAACTGGCAAATTTGGCAGGTTTTTGGGAAACATTTTGCTGAGCCCAATGTAACCGGAGAGCAGGAATTTTAGAAGGTAGCATTTTCCAAATATTTCCCAAAAACCTGCCAAATTTGCCAGTTGAAGTAACAGGAGAGCAGGAATTTTAGAAGGTAGCATTTGCCAAATAATTTCGAAGAACCGGCCAAATTTATCAGTTGAAGTAACAGGAGAGCATGAAATCTAGGAGGTAGCATTTGGCGAATTTTTCGCCTGACAATGCGTCAATTTTCGCCGTGTATGTTACCTAAAGCAGGGTTGCCAAAATACCAAGCGAAGAGATTTTCGAATAAAATACTATTTTTTGTGTAACTAATTCATTTCCTCATTTAATTTTCTTCCTTGTATTTTTTATACATTTTATCTATTTCTTTCTTTTATATTTATTTATTATGTTTTTATTCGGGTGTAGAAAATAATTATACTACGACCGATGGATACACATCGAATCATAGCAAAATTGTCATCAAATCGGGAGATTTTTTTATTTAAAGTAACATGAACGCATCAAAACCCGGACGATCGCTTACGTTGGCATTTGTGCGTCTCTTCGAACAGGATTCACAGACTGTCCGATCCATCATGCCCTCTCTTCAATTGAAAAGCCAACCAATAACACGTCCACAAGGCAACGCTGCGCGTATGGTAGGACAGCAAACGACGGCAAGTATTCCTGCGGTAGCTGTACCAGTACAGATGCACCGTTTTTTTGTTACGTACACAACAGTCTACGATGATTTTAAGATCGTCAAGCGTTACAGCCTGCTTCCATTTCGATTAAATTTGCGTTATGCTTTGCCGAAACCGGTTTTTCGATTTCTGTCCCGTGAGAACTATAATCCTCTCCGTTCTTATCCCTTGTCCTGGATCGTAGGCAAAAAAATGCGGGATCATCTAACTGCAGCACACCGAAGTAGTTGAATGAACGAAAATTCCACAACCGGATCCTTTAGCCTTGAACGAACGAACGAACAAACAAAATAAACATTAGTTTTAGCGATGTGTACCTTTCACAACACATTACGTACTAGGAAAATGCACAATAAATCGTTATTTTTACGGATTTTCAAGGATTTGTACGCAGAAGCAGGCGGCTTCTATTCTGCGCTTCACTAAACGCCATTTTGACGACCATGAATTTCATTTTTTGACGTCAACAGCGCACACACACGATCACGTATGAAGCGCTTAACGCAGCTGTCACTGTCGACGAAAAAAGTACGTCGATGTCGATTTCTTTTCCCATGTCGATGAAATTTATCGCAGCAATTACAATTTTTTTTACCGGAAAACGTTTTTCTATTTTCCACTGGCGCTCGTGCTCGAGATTGGCGCAATTTTGTTTTTAATCTTAAAAATTCTATAAATAAATTTAAAAAATTCGCATTCGTACTGTTCTACAGAATTGCTTTGTTTTGTATTGCTCGCAAATGTCAAAACTGCTGTCATTGGTTGGACTATGATCGTGTGTTGTGCGTAGTATGTTATGACAGCTGGAAGAAAAACAAAAGAAAGAAAGAAAAACAGATTCATCTATTGTTTTTCATTGTTGCGCATAAAATCGTGTCAGCGTTTTGTGTTCATCTGCAAACGAATATTTGTCGAAATGATCGTTTAAATGTGCAAGAACAGCTGTGAGTTGTGCAACGATTGAGGAAAGCATAATTTCTGATGCAGTACTGTGTTGAGACTCGTGACTGTGGGAGCCACAGTGGAGTTAACACGCACTGAGAGTGACTAAACGAAGTATCTTCAGAGATAGGAAAATTAAAAAAACCTGCTCGCAAAGGTGTCGTCATCATATCTATCAGTGTAGACAACGAACCACATCGAACTATCTCCCTTCCCCATCACAACAGAACAACGAAGAGACATGATGGACGCGAATGAGAGTGGTATCGAGGTAAGTAAGCGAACGGGCGCCAAACCACCTCCCCACACATCGCCCTCTACTGTACTTCGTGGGTCATCGCATAGATGTCCTTCGAAAGTGACGGTAATTTTCACTTTCTGGTGCAAATAATTCCACCAAACGCTTCGTTCTTTTCTTCTTTGGCTGCATACGACGACATTGCTGCTGTTGTGTTACAGGAAAAATTCATCCAAAACGGCGTGTTACTGAAGCAGGCCAATGCAGCCTACATTGCTGCACTAAACTCGGAAGGTATTCTAACATTTGGCCAGTGCACCAAGACAAATCTGCACGTGTTCGAGTGGAAGCCGGAAACCTGCGATATCACCGACTCCGAGAGCCTCGAAAGCGGCTGGTCGTTAGTTGATCCGATTTCTCGCCAGCCGTCACCACAGCAACAGCAGCAGTCTGCTTCGATAGCATGCATACCAGTGCGGGCGACCAGTGAGGAACCACCAGCCACGACAGGTGCCACAACGAAAGCGAAACTGTCCATCCGCGTGTTTCTGCGCGAACTGAAAGGTCTCGAAACCTACAGGGACGAACTGCGATTTTACAACCACGATCATACGTTGCACAGTGTGTATCTCTTCCGGCAAACTTCGACCAGCGTACTGCTCCAGCTGCTGGAACGTTTCCGTTGCGTACGGAAGAGCACACATCGGAAGAATTTCTACCGTTGCATTGACGATCCGGATCAGGATAAGCTACAGAAATCGTTTTCCGAGCTCAACATTGCCGATATACGGGCCCGTCCTCGACCGCGGCCGTACATGGACATGCTGTCGAAGTGGGCCAACGTGCAGACAATACTTCCCATTCATCGACCAGTGTCTCAAAGTGCAATTCCCGCCGAGCTGCGACTGAGTAACTTGAACGCCAGCGACGAAGCAGATTCGAATCGACAGTCAACACAGTCAACAGATCAGCGGCAAACTCAGCCAGTTGCTATTAATGGTGGGGCGGACACAACGGAATCCAGAAAGCTTGCTCCTCGACCTGCGGTACATCGTGGATTGCCACTAGACGCAGGAACCTGGGAGGATGTAAAGTGCCCGAATGGATCCATTTCCGATCCGGAACGAGTCAAGGAAATAATTTTCCGTGGGGTAAGTAACACTGATTCAATGTAATCTCTTCCCCCTAGTTCATTCAAAGTGTCCTGAATTCACTTTTCCATCATTTCCAGGGCATCAAGCAAGACATACGAGCAGAAGTGTGGAAATATCTGCTCGGTTTGGACATCTGGGAGCACACGGTCCAGCAGCGAGACGAGCGAAGGGCTCACAAAACACAGGAATACTTTCAGATGAAGTTCCAATGGCTCACGATGACCGCAACGCAAGAGCATAACTTCACTGGCTACCGCGAACGCAAGTGCCAGATCGAAAAGGACGTGAAGCGAACGGATCGAACGTACGAGTTTTTCGCCGGTGATGATAATCCCAACCTGGCCAAACTGCAGGACATTCTCATGACGTACGTTATGTACAACTTCGACCTCGGTTACGTCCAAGGAATGAGTGATTTGCTTGCCCCGATTCTCAGCCTGGTGCAGAATGAAGCGGAAAGCTTCTGGTGCTTCGTGGGCTTCATGCACAAAGTATTTGCCAACTTCGACATCGATCAGAAGGGTATGAAGCAGCAGCTGGAACATTTGCGCGTGCTGCTATCGTTTGTGAACGAACGGTTGTTCAATTATATGCGCGAGAACCAGTCGGAAAACATGTACTTCTGTTTCCGCTGGCTGCTTGTGTGGTTCAAACGCGAGTTTTCCAACTCGGACATTATGCAGCTGTGGGAGGTGCTATGGACAGGGCTGCCCTGTCCGAACTTTCATCTGTTTGTGTGCGTTGCCATACTGGATCAGGAGATGGACGTGTTCATTGAGGGTCAGTTTAGCTTTACCGAGATACTGAAGCACGTGAACGAACTTTCGGGCAATTTGAATCTGGCTGCCGTACTCGAACAAGCCGAAAGCATCTATCTGCAGTTGAAGCAAACACTGGAAGCATCGTCCAAAGAGTTGTACCACGAGCTAAGGAAAATTATCGGCGAACAGCTGACTTCAAGCGATGGCAGTGGCACGATGGGAAACACAGATGACGAGGAGGATGACGACGATAGTTGCATGTCGATCGTGAACGAGCGCTCGCCGGTGGAGAAGGAAATCCTGCAAAGAAAGCTGGACGAGGCTTGCGATCTTTCGTTAAGTTACATGTTTTTCTAATACCGTAAAGGGTTTTTCGTTCATGGGTTGACGGGGGGACGCGATTGGGAAATGAAACGACAACACCACAAACACACATACACAATTTTGTAGTAATGAGAAGAATGTACAGTAAACTTGTTTATTCACTATTTTGTTACTTTTGCAAAGTGTGCCCGCTCAATTTGATTTTGCTGCCCGCTTGTTGGCTTTTGCGATTTTGCTTTTCAACGATTTTACGTCCAATCGGTCGGATTTATTCTGCTCACCCTTCGATCGTTTGGTTGGTTCTTCCGGTGCCACAAAGTCCTGTTCGCGACGCTGCTTCTGCACAGCCACATTGCGCTTTTCCTTGTCCACCTCTTCCTGTCGCTTCTTGGACCGTTTCTGCTCATCGGTAAGAAAGTATTCACCGGAAGCCAGCTGTTTGTCTATCTTACTTTCCTGCATCGGTGGCGGGAACGGTGTGTATTCTTTCTTCTTCTTAATCACCTTCGGTTTGTTCCGTTTGGAGGTGTTTTTCGCTTGGAAGCGTGGTAGAAACCGTTCCCAGTTTTCCTCCCGCAAATTTTCATCCTTCATCAGCTCGCGCTTTATCATGAGCGCCTTGATGTTGTAGATCGGATGGATGTTTTTCATCGTTTCTTCCACCACCTTGCGAACGCATTGGAGACCTTTGTATGGGCCGATTGCTGACACGGTGGCTCCTTGCACCAGTACATAACAATTCGTAAGCAGCTCGAGCGATTTCAATGTACAACCATTCGGACCGATCAGTCGACTGCGACGCTTCACAAACTTTTCCTTGTTGCGTACGAGGTTTTTAATTTTAATGATATCGCAGCTAATCTCGTCCTCCAGCACTTTAACTGCTTGTTCGAACGGTACGGAACGGGACAGCAGTTTAATAAGATCGCGCGCTTTTACAATGATGAACGGATCCCACGTTTTGCGCGTTGTCCGTACCGTCATGTTACCCAGAATAAGGTCCAGCTCGGCTTTAACGTGATGTGTGCTCAATGCCTTTACCACCAGTGGCCAACATTCTTTGATGTACTTTTCACGGTACTTTGGAAACAAACACGAAAACGAACTCTCCTCCACGAGGCCATTCGGGTTGTCTTCTGGTTTGAATTCGGGAATTTTCATCAGCCACGCATTTTCCACCGGTCCATTGAAATGGTCGATGGTTTTTTCAACATCACCGGTATCGGATTCGGAGTCACTCATCGTTTTGATCACTAAAATTCACCGAAATCACTGACCAAACACGCGAAACACAACAAAACGTGTTGAAATAGATGCATCGATATTTTGACGTTACTGTTTATTGTTAATTTTGACACGGCCCTTTTCAAGCAGATTCAGTTCGAGCAAAATCAGTTGACAGTTCGAGCAGCTGTGACAAGCAAGCCGAAATATGTAGAAAAAAGCATACTCGGAACGAACTGTGACCAGGCTTGTGCGTGATTCAACTTAAACTTAGTACCTATATCTCTGCAAATATCCCTGATAATGTTGATCAAAGTGAAGGTAATGCTGATTGTAACACTTGCGATAATCTAGCGAACGTGGTGAACTGATCGTGATTTATATTCTCATCCATCTTTCGCTCACTGCATCCTTGCATCACCCGGGGAACACTCTGACTGCCCTCGAAAAGACCCTGACCGGCAAAGAAATCGAGATCGACATCGAGCCAACGGACAAAGTGGACCGGATCAAAGAGCGGGTGGAGGAGAAAGAAGGCATCCCACCACAGCAGCAGCGATTGATCTTTTCCGGCAAACAGATGTAAATCCCGTCTCCCGCGTTTCACGTCCAGCTTTGTGCTAACATCATTCGCAGGAGGTTATTTTTTCACCTTTTTTGTTTCTTTGTAGGAATGACGATAAAACCGCTCAGGACTACAAAGTCCAAGGAGGATCCGTACTACATTTGGTGCTAGCATTACGAGGAGGATGCCTGTAAACGCTGAAGATGAAGGTTCTCGGTGTGTTAAGCAGGATTGCACGGAGAGATCTGTGTTCTGTCGTCTCATTGTTTGGTTTAATCTTATTGGTTTGGGAATATGCCGCTGAATAAAAGCACTGCATAATCAATAAGAATAAGCGTTTTTTAATGCAAATTGGTGCTAGCACAGTTGTGGTTTTGATGATTTTGCAAAATGCCGTACGAGGAAAAACGTCGAAATATTGCCACTGCATCTCTTGCGGGTTGTGATATATCTTTCTCCCTCTACAGACATTTGACAGATGGCGCCCAAAGAAACACAACAAATCTGTTTGTATTATTATTGTCTAAGGTTCCCCCGGTGATACAACATGCCGTGCTATCGGTAGTGTTTGGTGGAAATCAATCTTTTCCGTGCAACTATTTTCTACAGGCCCTACAGTAGGCGATTAAGAGTCTCTTGAAGTTGTAGTTAAACACGTCCCGTGTACGATCTGAATCATGGACACAGACGTAAAAACACTGCGTGAAGCGATAGCTTGCATTGCAAATTTAATGCCGAAGGGTAAAACAACCAAATTATAATTAGTGCATGCTGCATAAAGCTAAACATAAGTCTTTTCTTTTAAGATATTACGCTTACCAAACTCGTAGCCTGTTTGGAAGCTGCAAAATGTGTTCCTTTCCCGACGGAAGACACTTGCTCAGACATCCTGTGGAAAACTACAGTACAATACTGCTTCCTGTTGACAGAATTCGGCGACAAAGGGCTCGTGGAAACGCAGAACCAATCGGCAGAAAGTGAAGAAGTGATAAATTTGCATGATCAAGCGTCCTATCTGAAGACGATTGATCTCTTACGGCAATTCACACTGCATCTATATCTTCCACGAGAGCTACGCGGACTGTCGCAATGCGACAGCCAACTGATGGTGATGGTGGAAGAAGAGGAACGCATTCGCAGGCTTTCATACTGCGTTGCCCAGTTTGAACGGATATTTGAAAAGAAAATGCTGGCTCTACATCCTCGGTTAGCAGACACCGTGATCGATTACATTGCTGCACGCTACACTCTCTCGAAGGCAAGTTTGGCCGAAAAATGGAAAGGTTTTGCCTTTCCCAAGGATCTGATCTTTCGCAGTCTGCTGGTGATCAAAGGCGCTCCTGGTTTGTCCTTAGAACTTGCCAAGGTGCTACATATCGATCTTTTGCATCTCACAGGAGAACCGGGCGGATTCTCTGCGCTCTGTAAAACGCTATTTTCTGCGGGAAAAAGCGATGAAAATGCTCCATCGTGGCACAAAAGCGAAATAGTTGCAAAAATTGTAAGCAGTAAAGGACACACGAAGCAATTTTATCGACAAGTATTGAATGATTGCTTCGAGTTTTATCACTGGGCTGTACAAACTGGCACTGAACAAGCGTTGGTATACGCTGCAACTTGTATAGAATGTTTGAAACGAATCTTCCAACTACCGGCGCCGTATCGCGAGCTTCATCTGCGCATTGAAGAGCACTTCTTCCTGCGCTTTCAAGAGCTAGCTGCGCCAAAAGAACTTGTTGCGGGATGCGTGCTTCAAGAACGGAACACATTGGCGAACAACTTGTATGTGTGTAGTATGGCGTTTACGGGATCTACGTTCACATCATTGCCATCGTCCTTGCTGGTACCATACGTGCATCTCTTCCTAAGATTGTACTCGCTGCTTCTATCTACCTTCGACGAGCAGAAATATTTGCACAGTATGATCGTATTTTGCTTAACCAATCGATCTAAAGATGAATTGAAGCGAATTATATTGTCCCTTTTGCTTAACGTACGTGATGTTGAAATCGGTCGCCATTTGCTCCATCCCAGAATTGTTGTCAAATACACCGATAACGAAACTAACTACAGCTTGCAAATTGGGCCTTCCGTGAGCGACGATAATCCTGGCGGTGATAATCTCCTTCCAACCTTAATTAATCTGCTTAAGTCATCCAATCGGAACTTGCTACTGTACGATGTCTTCCTTGTACTGCTGAGTGAGCTAATGACCGGGTCATGTATAGTAAAATCGTTCGAACCGAAGCAACTGTTGGATGCTGTCGAGCGTGATAAGTTGCTCTGCGATCGGTTTCACCAAAAGTACATTCTCATCCAATCGCTAATGGATCTTATCAACCACAAACACTTCCATGCACAACTGTACGATAATTCGGGAGAGGTTTTGAATATATTAGCAGCGTCGTTTACGACAATCATCAACGATTCCAATGAAATGAAGGATACTGATAGCAACTCCGATGTTCTGGAGGTGGTGTTGTCCATCTTTCAAGAATTTTTTCAACGCAATCGCAATCGCCACGAGATGGAAGGAGTTTTGAAGCTTCTTCATCATTATCGCAATTCGAAAAGTTGTAGCGAAGCGATGAAAGTACAGATTGATCTGCTTTGTAACGGACTATCAACCGAGCACGATGGACTATCCGAATCAGCCTGCCAAAATGCGCTTAGCCTTTGTTCAGATCAGCAACCCTACTGTAAGGTGTACGGAACGACACTTCTGTTGAAGTTGCTAAAGGAACGAGACCCTGAAACGTACGCCCAGCTGCATAAAATCCTCATACTTGCACTGGTAAACTTACGAGATGAGGAAAGCTACGCATTCCTGAACTCCGTTCGCTTGCTGGTGGCACTTTGCGATGTCCTAGAGGCGGAAGTAATCGATGCGCTAGTGAAGGAATATCTGAACGAGAGTAACGATACAGATTATCGACTTAAAGTGGGCGAAGCAACGGTAAAGACAGTGGAAACGTTGGGTCCATTTGCGGTGCGCTATCGCGATACGCTGCTGAACTGTTTTCTAGCCGGCACGCGCCATGCTGTGGAAGAGTTCCGCACATCGAGCTTGTCGAATTTGGGCAGCATATGCCATATTCTTTCCTACCAGGTACATCACTTTTTCTACGAGGTAAGAGTAGCAGTAATCATTCTTCTACCGACACTTTCTCATGTTCAATTTTTCTTGTCCTTTTATCAGCTTTTTACATGCATCAAATCCATCGTAGATACGGATAGTTATCTTCCGGCAAGAAGGGCTGCAATTCTGGTGCTTTCACAATTATTGGAGGGATTTGACAGCTTGATGGATTTACAGGAGTATCTTTTGCTGATTTACCGATTTTTGAAGCATGTTATCTCAACCGATAACGACGACATCACCAAGCTCCAGGCGGCTGTTGCTTTGGATCATTTAAAGGCAAAAACGAAGGTTTTCCTTCAGATTGATCCACATAAGTTGGAAAAACGTATGTTTGGAAGGGTTATTTGAGGCGCTTTTAACGATCGGAATCGTCCAATGCAGATCATATCGATTAAAGCGATTTGAATAGATTTTTTTCAACAAACTTTTTGTGATGCATTATTTTTCCCAATCCGAAAACTACTCTCATAATGAACAAAACCACAATCCTTCTCTGGCAAGAGTATTCACGTCCCCATCGTGTGTAATCAACAAACATTGGCCGAACCCTATTAATTTTTTATACATATTGATGCCAAACCTGAACACGGTTAAAGCGATCCTTGAGGATGACGTATATTCGAATGTCGCTCGCATAGCTTAAGACGATCCTGGCCAAATCTTATTGTTGTGTAAAATACTAACGATAATCGTCTTTAAAACAGTTTTCAACTGATGGTCATACAGACAAGGGAGATTTTTTTATTTGTTGAAGAATAGTCACATCAACGAATGCACCAAAAGAGTTCTAGCAGCACTATGGGGTTCGAAACATTTTCATAAGTTATTTTTAAATATCGTAATGTAATATGATTCATTTTTGTTCATTCACCTTCGCCACACGCCCTGCTCGCACACACCGCCAAAGATAGTCCTTAGCACCCGTCGTTCGAAAATGGCGAGTGCATTGGCGTCCTCCGTCAGCAAAAAATACTGATCTCCTGAACCTCGAGCTAGCTGAGCTGTTTGGCGGTGCTAATATTCTGATGGTACTCGAAGCCAGAAGGATACGTTGGCTGGGGCACGTGATGAGGATGCCGGACTCATGCCCCATCAAGAAGGTGCTCGTCAGCGACCCGTTTGGCACGAGGCGTAGAGGAGCACAGCGAGCTCGTTGGCTGGATCAAGTGGAGTCTAACCTGTCGGAGATCGGATGCAGCCGTGGATGGAGGACTGCAGCCTTAGACCGAGTTTCCTGGAAACTGATTGGGGACCTAGCCATGTCGACACGACGTGCTCAATCTTGAGCAGGCCAAAGAAGAAGAAGAATATGATTCATATCAGAAAAAGTATTGATTTGCAGTTTGTTCGATGTCTATAGATAGATACAAAAACAATTATCACTTAGTATGTAAAAAAACCCTCACTGACTAAGAGTGACCCTTTCTTTTAGTTCAGAAACGTCTGCTAATGAAGTGGAAATCCGCATCACGTTTCTAGCCAGTCGATGTTTACCGTTTCTATCATTTTCCTGAGGCTTCATTAATGATGAATCAATCTCAAAACTAAATTATTGAATTAATTCATACTAATTTAGTGAACATTCGTTGTAGTTTATGATGACCCGATATAGCTCCTATTTAAACTTATCCAATGGAAAAAAATCATCAAGCACCTGGAGATTCGTTCTAACGCTCTTTTGTTGCGTTCTTGACTCTAGGGTTAAATCATTGCAGATGATTCATTTCCCGCGTGTACTTAAACCCCCGGAGGAACATTTAGGTGTAATTTATAACGGATAGCAGGCGCTATGTTTCACAATTACCAGCGGTATGTGGCTCACACGTGACATCACATTCCATCCTAACCAAGAGACAAATTAACCAATCTCTTCTTGGTCATGTGAAGAAGTGCGTCGTTGTGTTGGGACACTTACTCATTTGCTCAAATACCGGTTAAAATTGTACATTAACATTAACTGAATTAGAAATGGTCATGCATATTTCGCGGTTTAACGTACGAATTAAAGTATGTGTGCTGGATATTCACAGCTTTGGCTACATCCGGACAGGGCAGCCAAAAGGATGTGCTTGGTAGAGTGTGTAAAAAGAAAAAACAGATGTAAAACGCCCAACACTGTGCGCCCCAAACCAAGCACAGGGAAAATGTAATTCGCACAAAAAATGTCCTCATATACGAAAACCCGGAAAAAGAATCTCACACAAGCAGACCCAACACCGAAGGGACCTTTATTCAAGGTGTGGAAAAGTATCCCTTACGTCCCTAGCTCCCGAGTTGGAGGTTGTGTTGCTTGTTGTTCATGTTTTTATTTATTTTTTATTCTCTCCTTATTTTTGCAACATGTTGTTGCGGCCTTGTGCTCTGTGCTTTGCTTTTGTTCTTTTCGGCTTTTCCTTTTTTTTTTTTGCTCACTGACCACCGACCAAAACAACCGCAACAACTGACCAAGAGCAACGTTGCAAATCCACCTTCACTACTGAAATTCGTTGCCGGTAGAAAAGATTCGTTCCAGAAGGTGATGGTCAACCGAGAACCAAACGAAAAAAAGGTAAGAAATTACCAAAGCGAGAAAAAATTATCCTTTCAGGGTACCCGTCCTTCTTGCGTGATGATGTTCCTGGCGCGGGAAACAAGATACCGTTTTTTTACCGACTGACGCTGGGGCAGCGTCAAGCATAGTAGCACGGATGGTGAGTCCAACGCCGAAACTCGAGTTTGATGGTGTATAAAATACGTTCCAAGTGGACACGTTCGGTTCGCATTGCCTCTCGGTTCGTTCGTTGGTGGTTTTCACTCCTTCGCAGCCCGGGAAAAGCATCGGATTTATGGTTTTATTTGATTTTAAATAGAAGCAAATGAAGATAAATGCGACTACGCAGACCGCACTGACCGCAAGCAACGGATACTGACCACAAAAAAAGAACAAATCTGGACGACAATGTAGGAACAGTGTTGCTTTCGTGATGTTTGTGTTAAAATTTCCGAAGCAGATTTTTTATGCCATCAGAAAGTGAAACATGATCAATTGTTTTTGTTTCGGTAGCTATTAAAGTGATAGATTTAAAACGAATGAAAATACCATTTGTCTACTCTCCACAAAAGAAGAAATTTATAAAAAAATAGAGAATTTAATTAAGAAAACATTCTGAATGTATGGCTAGGACAGATTAACAGTTGGCTAGCAGTTATTCTCACCGTTTGTCACACACAGGCACAAATTTGCCAGGTTTCTTCGTGCGTTGATGGTAAGTCGATAAGAAAATGTTAAGCAGATCATCAGAACCCGCGAACTAGCAACTTAACACAAACACAAATGTCTTATCATACACCAACCTACCCAGGAGCGTACGTAGTACACAGCCCGGACACAGAATGATACACAACCACAAGGACCAACGTGTTCTACGGGGTGTGGGGTGAACAGGAAGCGGCTCCAATCTGGGAGTCGCGATCACAAAAATGGCGCAGAAAAGCGCTTTCAGGAAAAGTTTTCCAACTTTCCTTCATAAGTTTCCGTCGTCTCCGGGGCCACTGAAACCCCTCCGAATTCAAACTCTTCTGTCTTCGAGCCTGGACTGGGCTCATTTGCCACAACGTTCCCACTCATACCCACTTTGGTAGGCATACTCGTTAGCGTCATCGTTTCGGCAAACGACCCACCCAGGTACTGCTGCCTTGCCCCTAGCCCGTCACAAACTCGGCTAACACTTGAGTTACGATAAAAGTCGTAAAAACTGTAAGTTTAATGAGAAAATTATATATATTCATTTTTCTCGTAAAAGGTTGGAAAAGTTTCTACGGCAAAACTACGGCAGGGATGGGAAACCGGAAAACGAAAGAAGAAGAAAGTTAAAGAAGCCACGGCGGCTGCACGGCAGTGGGCCACGTGGCGCAACCATGTTCCTGTTGGTGGTTTCGTGAATTTTGTATAGCCTCATTTCCATTAACCCACAGGCGAAAGTTTTCGTTCCGAATCGTTCGCTAAGATGCAAGGAATAAGCAAGGGAAATAAAACTGTTGGCTGTCGGTTATGTTCGTCGAGTTGGCGAAAACTGGTTATTGGATACGAAATAAAAAAACAAGATCCTCCTTCAGTTCAGGAAAACATGCGCGAAAAATCATATTTCTGCTCACACAGAAACACAGCTTTACTTTTGCAAGAACACACAGCAAGAACAACATTTGGTAGGAAAAAGTGGAAGATAATTGAATTGGAAAACGAACATCGGAAACATAAGCGCATATCCTCGAAATGGTATGGGACACCATTATAGAAAAATTAAAAGCGAGAAACCAGTACCAGAACCAGAACATAATGAAAATGTGAAAAATTATTGGCCAAAACTATAAATAATAAAATTTAAGAAGAAAACATAGTTTTATTATACTCAAACAGGCCCTTTTCATCTCCATTTTTATCAAATTTCATTCATTTTCAACTCACTAAAGGGTTCGGTTAGAGGTAAATGCACACATAAGTCGTAGTTTGGTTTTGGTATGCGAAAAGGGGTTAAAGAAAGGAACCAGACACTAGCACAACGATGGCTTGATATCATAATGTGCCAGAGCATGCTAAGGAACATTTTATAATTATATAAAAATATGAATCAGAGAAGAATTCCTGCTGTTTATATTCCTAGAAAAAGAACATAAAAGGTCTGTTTTTTTCACAATCCTAGGAGGAACGAAGAGTTCAGAACTTCGACCCTCGCATGGCTTGGATGCTGCTGCATGGTATGAGTGGTAGCTCCGGTGGGTGAAATTCTTCCGCACAAAAAGGAAGTAATGCAAGCGAAGCATTTTTCTGCCCACCGGTGCGAAATTACGAACGCCATGCTGTATCGTCGTATCGAATACGGCTAAAAGGACACCGAGAGAATGGTAAGATATTTGAGTACGATTACTCACTCGCAGCACAGTTTCAAAGCAATGCAAGGGATACAACACCAACGAGGTGAAGAACTATGACTTTTTAATGAGCAAATCCCTTTCCAGAGTTGAACCCTTGCATTAGATTACACTCTTTTCCCATCACGAGGCTTGAAGGACAATTTCTTTACACGAAGATATTTTACATCATTTTAGAGAATTTTGGAGTTTGATGTGCGATGGGGAATGAAAAGAAAGAAAATGGTTGCAATCAAATAAAGGTTGCCGTAAATATTGATGCCGGTGCTTTGACTCGACCGAAGCAAATTCTTGTAGTTCGCTGACAAAAAACGATTACTCACATCAACCTTACGTTATTTGAGCGACTCAACGATTTTGAGCGACGTGGCATCATTTAGCTGGAGCTTTCTAAGGATGAGACACTAATTTGTTATCCTATAAGAAGTGAAATATCATTCCTTCGTGTTCGTGCTTAGTAATCCCCTTTTTGAACCACAAACCCATCACTCCAGGTCCCTTTTTCCAACACTCCCGTTGAGTTTGAGTTTGGCATAGGCGTCACCATGATCATCATTCTGCCAAAGCATTAGCGCGTTTCGACCATACCTACGTTTTTGGAGCTCCCTGCCCTTTCGTAGATTCGAGACTTTTTACAACTCACACAAAACCAGATCTTTCTTTTTTCCGTATGCCTCGGCTTTCTTGAGAAACTTCTATGGAAATCTAAAAATCGATGAGCAATCTTCCGTGTTAAGTAAGCTTGCTTGTAGGAAGATATTCAAGCTGGAATCGAAGCGAGCACTTTACAGTAGGGGCCACCCCTGTGTGGGGTTGATCTTTCAAAGAATTGTTAATTTATGACTTAAGATTAAGATGAATGATTTTGCGGCACAAATGGTGCTCAAACAAATGTGAAAAAGGAGCTCAACGTAGCCTTCGCCTGTCGTCTTAGCATTTGTTAAGAGATAAGGGAAAATGAACACGAAAATGAAACCGTTTCCAGACCGTTGGATTGGATGGTTTGCCCAACGATGGACGCCACCAGAACCGTGTGCTCCCAAAACGACGATAGAAAGAGACCGAAGGAGTTTCCTGTGATGTAGCTTTTTAGCGTGATAGAGATTGGGAAATTAAAAACGAAAACGAGAAAAATCTGTTTTTCGCACATATACAGTGGAACACGTTGTAGGTGCAGTAAAGACGCTTGAAAGAGATAGCGAATCACATTGAGGGTAAGTCCTCACGTGCAAAGATAGCAGAAAACAGTCACCAGGCGAGAAAAAAGTATAAAAATATAGTGCGAGACGATAAAAAATTTCTCTACAAAACTCGTCCGTAGCGTAACCCGAGCGCTGGAAATTTGCCGAAGGACAAACGAAAGGTGACGCCGTCGTCTTGCTAGAAAAGCGCCCGCACGAGCATCCTGACGGAGGAGCACGCTATTTAAATTGTGCTATCACGGTCCTGACGTAGAAGCAACGCCAGATAGCGGAGCGCACAAACGTACGGGTGGGAATCCACTTTTTTCCACCCTTTATTTCTTCCCATTTCGCCATTTCACTCCCACGCCCTCTTTTCTCACGATAAGCGGCACCCTCCCTCCACCCCCCCTACTTGCACACCAACCCGGGCCAGTTCTTCTTTGTAGAGGTAGAGTTCGCTGCTTTCTTCTCGTTTGCTCGCAGGTCTCTTCACCGGCCATATTGACTGTCGTGGCGAAGGGAGCTGGCTGGCTCGAATGTGGTTGTGTTTGCTTTACTTTTTTTCTACTTCCTTTTCCGCTCGCTATTATCTTGGCCCTGCCTGGAATGCATGCCCAGTACCTCAGGCAGGGGAGGGTAAATGAGAAGAAAAAGTTTCATTGTGGAAATTGCTCTATTTCGTTTTGCGCAAGGAGAGAAAATTCGTGCGATCGTTAAACGAACTAGCAATAGCGATGTACAATACTCTCGCAAAGCGGGACAAGAATTCTTTTCTATGTTAACAGTATGGCGGTAACGCTGAAAGCTGAAAGCGTGGATAAACGGGGCAGCAAAAACAGCATTGAAATAGGAGGAAGAAAATGGAAATAATTAAACTATATTCCCGGGAAAATTCTAATATGGCGGCCAGGTTTTCTAGAGGTTTGCTTAATTCATTGCTCGTAATTCGTAAAACCATTCACTACAATTGCAAGACGATGACAGCATTTTAAGCTTTTATGCAAGGATTCGTCAGATTCTCGTAGCGATTCTTCCAGGGAAGTATCCTAAGAGTATCGAACAAGTCATAGCGGGCCCGGGCAATTGTTATGTTATCTATTCAAAACCATCAACCTCAATTAATTTAAAATGTCTTAAGAAGACGTAGATGTGCGTCAAAGACAAAACGCTGCATATTTTAATGAGACGTACCCCTGCAGTTCCTCGGTTCCTGTTCCATTGTTATAAGATCACGTCTTCCCTCAGCGAACTGCCGCTGCTTTTATTTTAAAAGCGCAAACGCCCGAAAGATATGCTAATTATTACAAAAACTTCACACCACCCGTCCATGCGCCCCATATTCCCTCACATTCTGCACGTCAGTTTTGATAGGTTTCTTTGGAAAATAAAACTCATTCTTCCGTAAGAGCCTATTACGGTAAACCTCACAACCCTAGCTGCTGGCAGACGAAGGCGGACGAATTTCAAACGGCGGTTGATAACGCACGACAAGGAAAACTAGCACTAATTTTCTTTCCATTTTTCCGCGTGTAAAGAAAGGAGCGCTCCAACTTCTTTGCTCACCAAGAAGTCCCCCATGCCCACACCCTCCACACACACATACACATGATCATGATAATATACCCGCCAGCATGTCTTGCCACCATTGGGGGGAAAGGCTCATTTACATAATTTGATATTACAGAAAATTCCCACACACGCGGGCCCCCTTGCTTCTTTACTGTTCTGAGGAAACTTTTTACCTCAATAGACGACGCCAAGCAAAGAGAAAAGCTATCTATTAATGCTTTCTTTTTGGCGGTTTTATTCGTTTAAGGAATGGAGCCTTTCTTCAAATTTGTTTGAGTAAATGCTAGATATGGGAGGCGTGCTGGGACGATCTGTGTGCTACGTGAGTTCTCTTCGCCGCTATGCGGATGCGATGGAATGGTAATTGTGGGGCTGTTTTTTAACACCTTTAACTTAATTGAACCAACAATTTGAGCAATATCCGAGCGAACGAAGTAATTTCATTGCCTTTTTTTTTTAAATCGCGACACAAGTTGACAAGATTTTATCATTTGAAGCACATTCACCCAACCAAATGCGACTTATCTTGCGAGCAAAAGTTTAACCGAACATCAACGCCATTATTATTATCGCATTGGTGGAGAAGAGTTTTTCATGTTCCTTCGCCTTTTTTGTTACACTTTCCTTTCTACAGAGGTAGAAAAACAGCAAAAGGTAGCTAGCTAGCGCACAAGCGCACTCAGACGAGTCAGAACTTTTTCGACGCTATTAATTCCCATTCCCGCGCGCACTTGAAAGCGCCTTTTGATTCAATTTTGTGGCGAGCGAACGTACAAAAACTTTGCCTTCCATCCCCGTAAAACTCTCTTAAACCATTTGCTCGTTTGAGAAAACGCCGAGATGGACCCCGGGTTCGGCGGCTTAGAGGTGGGGTTGGTTGGGGAGTTCCATAACCACCCTGCGCCAGCTAACACTAAATCGCTTCTTTTCGTGAAGGTTGCGTACAAAAAAAAAACAGACCCAGAATGCTCGGCTAGTAGCGAGGGATACGAGCGGGAGGAAATAGAGGTGAATAGAATTCCAGCAGCAAGGGTTTTCGGTCCTAGAACGATTGCCAACCTTTCATTTGTGAAGAAGCCTGTTGTTTTTTACGGCTCTATGGCTCCTGGATGTCTTGAAGGGCGAAGGATATGCGGAGATGGCGGAGAACGACGCCATATCCTACCATCAGCATATCTGAGAATTTGTTCGCCCGGAAAATATAATGAAACCGTCGACTCATGAACACAGCCAGAGTGCACGAAAAAAGGGGAAAATAGGCAAAAAAAACCCAGGAACTAACGCTGCACAGAAGGATATACTCAGAAGGATAATGATGGAAGAAGAAAAAAGGGTTCTTCCTTTCAAAGAACGACCCAACGTCTACTGCTTCGTTTAAACGGGACACACTCTCTATCTCTGGGTTGAGTGCTTTCTCGCACCGAGGATGCCAAAGGATGGGATTCCGTATCGGGCTATCGGGCTACCGGGAAAAACGCGCCCTCCCTCCGGGTTCTTTTTTTTTGTTTTGGGATCTTTTCTTGTATGTTGCTCGCTGTCTTCCAGTGTTTTCCACGCCGAAAAAGGATACGCCGAGCGGGTGGCGTTACCTCTTAGGGTGCTTTGGCTTAACCCACAAGCAGCACCGCATTCAATCATTCTTTATCAACGAGGTGATGTGTGTGTGTGTGTGTGTGTGTGTGTGGGTGTGGGTGTTTGCTCTACAAGGCACTGCCGAGAGCATCCCCCTTTTTGCGCCTTCTACCCTTCATACACGTAGCGCTCGTCCTTTCCCGATTGTGAAGGAACAAACAACGCACATCAGCATAAGGATTCTTATTATGCTGAGCTCATTCCATGCGTCTCCATCTTATACCCATCCTTTTCAACCTTACCATCTCATCTTTCCTTTGAAATCACACAGAAAGAACGGGACTCTCTGGCGCACCCAGTACTCATACACACACACAGAACACACTGAAGCATCCGCAAAAGCTCTTAGTGGCAATAAAACAACTAAAAAATGAAGCAGTCAAACGAGGTTCTTGGCGTTTGAGGAGGAAAAATCATCCCTCTCCCCCGCTCCTCCGCCATCTACCGGACACACACTGTAGAGCGTTCGTGTTTCCGGTGAAAAATTAAGTTCTCGGCACAGCTCAGCAAGGTTAGAGATTCGTTTTTATTTTTTTCTTATTTTTCTAGTCGCTTTCCGGTTCCGTTAAATCATTCTGGAAAGGCCTCTAGTTTCGTTTGATCTAAGACGTGACACAGACCTGAAGGGTGAAACAGCGTCCGGGGGCAAACTAAGAGCAACCGGACGAACAACGACGTGCAGAATGGGATGAGTTCGAGTGATGGGATAAAGGAAAGATGAGATGGTTTTATTGCTAGCTATAAAGATGCTGAGCGTGTACGGCGGAAGGCTAAGTACCGTGCGCATCACTCTTCTCCAAATCTTGCTCCCTTTTTTTCGCTTTGGCCCTTCTGCCACCCACTGGGAAACGTGTTTGATATCGCTCATGGAGAGGACGCCCCGGCTGGCGCGACTCCATTTTGACAAAAGCTCACACGTAAATCAAACCATTGGTGTGCCGGAAAAAAGGAGAGATTTATGGTGGCAGTGCAAATGAAAGGAAATGATTCGTATTTAACCGTCCAATTTGTTATACAGGTGGGCGGAATATGGATAAAAAGAATTATTATTTGCGTCTGCATGATAAGTGTCTGCCCGGCATTATTTGCACGTTATTAGTTGAAGCGTTATTGCTTCATATCCAACGTTCTTGTGCTTAAAACAACACCGCAAAAAAAAAACAAACTTTAACAACGATAGGATGCTGCTGCTGAAAGTGCACATATCTGTGTGTAGCAGCACAAAAAAGTTCTACAACTAGTTTCCATTTTTTCCATTCTCTCGCCCATCGCTGGCAGTCGTTACCTTGTTGGGATCGTTTTTTTTCCTTCTCCGCTCTAGCAAAAACTTCGTTATCATTGCAAAAGGCCAGAGCTTAAACTCATTCGCATGGCATGTATACCTTTTGCGCTTCCATCTTTTCGCTGTCTATGCTGGCTCTAATTTATGCTTCTGGATGGTACTTCTCTGCCCGGAAAACATTTTTTTTATTTCCAAAACTCTACCCTTGCCAGCCATTCGGCTTCCTGTTCTGCCTCTGTACAGATCCAACCCACACCAGCACACTGTCAGTCGGCAAGCAATCAACGAATCAGCGTTACCGGAAAAGTTTACTTTACAAAAAAAAAAAAATAGACTGCCCGAAAGCGTAGCGCACCGAGAGCTTTCCCGTTTGACACGATGGCAAAGACAAAAAAAAACACACACATACACACACACACTCTAGCTTTCGTTTCTCCTTTCATGGACGAAAAACTGTCTGTGTGTTTGGATGAAGGATTTTTTTTTTTGGTTGTTTTAGGTTTTTCTTTGGAGCTGTTCCTGGGGTGGAGGAAATTTAGTTTCAAGCTCCTGGTGGTGGTTCGCTCTTAAATGTGCTTTTTAGTATGTTTTTTGCTTGTTTCCTGGAGTTTCCTTATTTATATACTACATTATATGCGCGATGATTTCTAATTCATCTTGGTGTAATGGTAGTCGTGAATTTGAAAAGGTGAAAAACACTACCACTGGTTGGGTTTACACACACACACACGTGTGAAGAAAATGTTTCCATTGGAAGAGCGCTTTAAAAAAGGTATGAAAAAATGCCAACACTAACGTAGCTTTACAACTTTCTTAATTAAAAGTGCAATAAGCGAAATGATTAATTTATAAAACGGAAAGCTTCTTTGTAAATAAAAGCGAAATACAGTCAACCGTTCATTTCATGCGCATTGAAGCGTCGTAGTATCACTCAGCAATTTCTCCAAAAGCACAAAGAAACCACCGCCCTCGCGAATAACTCATTACTCCGAAACGTATAAAAGTTTCTTTCAAACTTTTCTTCAGCCGTGACAGTTTGAAAGATTACCCTGACGGGTAGCGGTAGCAGCAAGGCTCTCAAGATCGCTTGAGTGGGATGATAACAAACAAGCAAACATCCTGGGGCAAATAACAGTACATCTTATTGAAATTCCGTCCCATTTCAAACCCTTCTTACACTCTCTCCGACGTGCCCCTTTCTGCCCTACTTCCATCGAACAAATACGGGGAGCCGGGAGCAGTTCTTGAGCAAAACACCAGGTTTTTATGAAAACCTCCCATTGGGGGAACATTTACTTCTTTCGCACGTGCACGAGAGTGATGGAATGGTGTCGGATTTTCCCGCGAGAAGCATCCGTTTTCCGGAAATTTATGTTCCTTCCCCACAGGAACAAGGAACGCAAAGGGATTTCTAGCATTCGTTTTTCGCTCGTCATGTTCACTCTCGAACAGTGATTTATGTCTTTCAGTTAAAAAAGACATCGTTCGCCCATCGTTCTGGCGTAGATTTGCGAGTAGCAGCAGCACGGCGCGAACACGGGAAAAAGTCTAGGAGTTTGCATAAAGTTAATCAAAAATTCGGCAGCGTGTTGAATAAAATGGCTGGTTGGTATGTCACACACCCGCTGGCACCGCAAGAAATCACCTAATCAAATACAAAAAGGCTTCAAGATTTGGGAATCGCTCGATAGCGCCTGTGCAATCCAATATGTTGAAACTGTTGAAACTTTTGTTCGATGAGTGAAACGTTAACACGAAACCCCGACCACGGCGATGTGATAAAGAGTCACGTACAAACGAGCCCCGCTCCCCGAACTCTTCACACGCTTGCACAACCGTTGGCTGATGTAAATCATTCACTAAAGCGAGATTTCGACGAGGATAACCACCACACTTTATCCTTCTTCCTTGCTGGGGTACGGAAAATCTCCACACTTTTCCTATCGAAGTGTTCCCGTTTTCTGTAAACAGATTTAAAACTTCTCGAAACTCATTAGAATTTTAATGCAAAGTGACGGCACAAGGCGACGAATGGTCTCCGTCGAAGCGTCAGACCAAAGACTCGACTAACTGCGTCGAGTTTTTCTTCGACGGGACTACGATCGGGAAAATGGCGAGGCGGAAGTGATTAATATTCGATTGTAAAGCGGCTGCCGGTGCAGGTGTAGTAAGCAGCAAGAGCATACAAAGAACGGACGAATCCCTGGGGTTGGTGGTGGCTTAGGAAAATGGTTGATTGAAATATTAAAACTCTCTCAGAATTCCTGCAAAGGGATATAAGGTGAAACAGCAAAGATTCTACTAAAGAATATATACTATGTTTCCTAAGCATGGATCGTGAAAAGCTACTCGTCACTGAAAGGAATTCCAAAACTGTGTAGAAAATCTAATTCCAATCACCCATCCAACACACGATGGACAACGCTTGTATACTCCGTCGTGCCAGAATGCTAGACAATGTATATAACTCATGTTAAAAACGCATGCATGAAGATTAATGATTATCGTTCGGAATCTAAGCGCTTCGTGCATGCAGGTGCAGTATGCATATTAAAATTGGCCCTAAGCGCTTCAGCATGCGCTCTAATTGCATCGCACTGCCTCGTCTGTCGCCCGTTCTTACCGACTTACCTACTGCATCCTACAATTGTAACATCCTGACAGTTTACCGCGAGTTCGCAAAGTCAGGAAGCCTAATTGGCTATGGTTACCGTAACTGAATCACTATCATCACGGTGATGATAACGATAATGACGTCGGATCGGAAATAACAGTTTATTACATTGTGAGCTTCTGCATTGGTACGATCTTTGTTGCGTTTGCTCAATTTTTCAGGTTGATTCTTTTCCGTCCGTCAATGTTTGGTTTTTGTTTTTCCTCAGTTATGTATGGCATTCACCATTTGCTCAAACATTTAAGCAAATTAATTTCTTACCACCACCGGTACTCACTGTCCCACTAAAACCAACATAAACAGTTTTCAGATCCCCAGATCAGATTTGCTATCGACGGGGAGTCAGGAACATCGGCTCGCACCTATCACCGACTAATAGCAGCACATTGACGGATATGCGGTGCAGGATAAGAGCTAATGGTTCATGTAACGCCGGTGGTAAAATACATCACTCTTCCACCAACGCTCGTGCCTTATTCGCTAGGGAGAGCATTTGTGGGGCAGAGGATGTAACGATTTTTGAGAAACTCGGTTTATGGGTTAACCGATGTTGTCGAACTTCCTTCGATATGGATGCCACCACCGATCTGATGGTGATCAGGTTTTTGACTCGGTTGCAACGATCGAAAGGCCAACTGGATAAAAAATTGAAAAATAACGTACTAAACGAGCTGGAAATTCAACTGTCCAGACCAAGCCAGTAAAGGTCATTGCGGATATGACCCAGCGGCAGATGGACGTCAGAATTTTGAATACTATCCGTCCACAAAAAACACACACGCATAGGAATCACTAGGAATCGTCCCCTCCAGGGATGGAAACCAGTATTTCTTGTTTCTTTAATAGCTTCCAGCACCAAAAAATGCACCGAATTTACGAAAAATGCTCCCGAAACCTATTTAACGGTACACGTCCCAACAAAAAATTAAAATACGAGGCTTGAATACGAGGCACCAAACCTTTGCATGCAAATGTCGTAGAATAGGGCGACCGAAGAACAACACATGGTATCGTCTAGGTATCGCGGAGCAAAGCCTTTCTAAGGTTCGGACAACGGTCAGTTTCTCTGGATGCCGCTGTTGCCGTGGTCGATGAAATAAGTCCCCTAATCAAATAAAATCACAAAACGACAGTAGCGACGCGTGAAGAATGTGCTGCATTGCTGCAAGGTCGTGAAGTTAAAAGCAGTACCATATGGTCGCGTGAGGCAATCGGAACCCTTTTCTTGTCCGTTTTTTCCCAAAGCGCTGAAGTCTTGTTTGTTAGGAAGACAAAAAGAACAAAAAAAAAAAGCTTGTGCGACTGATGTTTCTTGAGAGGAAAGGATATTCAAGAATTTCTCTTCTGCCGTTAATTGTAGAAGATTCTCGTTTTTAAAAAAACAGAATCAACTTCCTTATCGCGCAACTATTACTTAACGCATAGAAAAGACGCAACCATAAAACACACTCGGCTCGCGACACATTAAGAAACATTTGAGCAGCACGGTTTAGGTAGCATTTTGGCAACATTTTCAATTGCACAAACGCTCTTCATAGCCCAAACCGTTAAACTGAAAACCTGTAAATATTCCATCAAAAACCCGTCTGCATTTAATGAGCACTATTATGCTACACCATAAATATCTCACAGCAGCACACTTTATCATTAATCAAGCATAAAATGCCTCTGGGAGTATGGTAAAACTAGTGCTTTGTACGCAGCGCTGCCTTGTGGCGAAAGGCCTGGGTTTGCGAAACTATAAACTTGAAGGTAATGGGCTGACTCGGTTGGTGGATTTGGGCAAATTTTACGAGTAAAGAAAGTGAAAATGCAAATCTTTCACCTACACTCGCACTCGATACTGAAGTGTCTTTTTGTTTAGCTTACAAAAAGATACGTCATTTGGCAAAGCGAAAGGAGAACTTTTTCCGTAGTGATTGAAGTAGGAGGAAATTGTGTAAATTTATCATCGAGTTAAGATTTGATTTTCCCAACGAACTCACTGCCAACACCTTTGACTTCTACGCCATAAAGAAACTCACTTCTTCCTTTTGCAACGTATCTCGAAAAGGATTTGCAGGTAACGACCATCACACACAAATGAAATTTCCCGAGCAGGAGGAGCAAAAGAGAAAAATAGCTTTCATTTGTGCGATGGTACAAAACGCACAATTCGCTTCGCACCCACACGCTCCCTTTTTCATGTGTTCAATGATTAACGTGCAAGTAAAGCGTACAGAGCAAAGGCGATGCCATCATGAAATATTTCACTTCTTGCCGGCTGCCGGATGGTGGTGGTGGTGTGCGTTTGTGTGCGATTTTCCACCCAGTTTAATGGAGTGAGCATGTTCGCACAAGATATGTGGCTGCTCACGTTGTGTACTACGCCATCTTTGTCCCTCGGATGATTGGGAAAAATGGAAGAACCAACGTTCTTCCGCCGCTAAGGTTTTCCGACCCACACCGGGAAAGGTGAGGGTGAGTTTCGCTTTATGATGTCTGCGTTCACAATGAACGCACTTTTCGTTGCGGGACACTTTTCACGACAAGACACCCTCCTTAAACAAGGAACGTAACTACGACACGATGCTTTGAATCCCTCTTTTTTCGCTTTTTCCATCGTGATGGTAAGATTTTTAGACAAAAACCGGTTCCAGATTCAGTGAAGTTTGAATAACATGTTTATTGATCATTAAAATTTTGACGTTCTTCCTCTCCGAATCACGTGTTTGTGCAATCGTCCTGCGATATACCGAGCTCGATAGCCAAAATCTGTGTGTTGGGGCGCCCCCATGTACCTTTTTTCATCCAATTTATTTAGAAATATGCATAAAAAACCATGGTTCACGGAATAACTCCCTGTCTGTTGAAATAGACAGCACACATACACACACTCAGAAAGAAAGGATGGAGCTTTTGTTCCCTGTTTAAGTGGGAATCCATCTTGCAATAAATCCTACCGGAACCCTTTAAAATTCTATTGTTAAACAGAAAGGCTCCATTTTTCGGGAAAACATCCCTTATCTACTTTACATTGCTCGGAATTAAAGCATATGGCCATATGAGTTACGATTAGTTACGTTAGTGTCGAGAAAGATAAAAATTTATTCTCATCTATAAGGCATACTGGGGTCAGTTGATACTGTAGGACGTGATTCTAATGGGCATTTGTTTGAATTGTTTGGCTGTTTTGCAGAGTAGAATCCTTTCGCAGTCCAGTTAAAACAGTCATAAGCTTTGGTGTTAGTGAAGCTTTGTTTAATAAGCCATGTATCAGTATCAGTAGTTGTTTCAACTTTTCATCGTAGTACCATTTAAAGCTGTCCCGTCTTTAAACTACTGCAAAATAGCACGATCGGACCTTAAAGCTCGTTTTACTGGGTTAAAAACACATTCCACCCAACCGACATGGGATTAAATGAAAAACACACAGACAAGCCCGCTCAACACAAAAAAAAACGAAAAAGAAGTTAACTGATCATAATAATGTAATTAATACCGCTCATCAAACCTGGTGTACCTCACCCGGTCAACTGCCCAACAATCATTTTGGGAAGGATACCGTCCGTCTGATTGTTGGCAATGTCGGCCCGGTCGATGCCCTTGCCCTAATTTCATCCAAAACAACGTTGCCACACATCACACGGATCGCGCCACACACACAAACACATGTATGCTCCAGCCAACAAAACAGTTCGCGATTCCCCCTTTTCGAAAATTGCCGAAATCACGCGCCAAAATTTACCCAAAAAGGCGTATGTCCTTCCCCCAGGTCTGCCCAGCCCGGGTTCCTTTTTCGCATGCATTTTCGGCTACCTTGTCCTACCGCAATCGTACGGTCGACTTGGTGTGCTCTGTCCACCAGTGCGGGAGAGGATCCCGTGTTAACGAACCCGTATGCCTGTCATCGTGTAAGGATAATCGTGGTTGCAGACGACCTTCCCGATTCCCGAGCGCTGCTGGGAAGGACACGTTATCGATCCCAAAACTCTCGCGATGCGTCGCTGTCACGCACCGCAAGCTCCGTAGGGAGAAAACACCATGAAGAGACACACATGCATGACGATACGATGCTATGGTGTACGCTTGCAAAAGGTAGCATTCCTCCGTCAGCTGATACGTTCGAAGGACGTAGTCGAGTGAAAGTCTCGCTCCAATAAAACGGTTACCGGGACTAGTCAAGCAGAGTTCAACCAGCCAGCCGGCAAGCCGACCTGCCCAACCGCATATACCTCCAGAAAGTCGAGGCCAAAGCTGGCCAAAGACCGGACCGAAGCCAACTTTCCAAGAATCGATTGAGGTGAGAACCCTTTTCTCCGGATTCCGTTTCGAACGCTGAACGCCCTTCTTTCCGCTGTCGTTCGTAAGGTTCTAGTCTAATCTTTTCCAGCTACACTCAAATCTACACATTGCTTGTACGCTCGAAAAGTAGGTTACTTTTCCGATAGACCATTGACCGGCACCAGACCAAAGTCGGCTGGCTGGCCGGTAGATTGAACTCTTCTTTCTACGCTTGCAGACCGGAAGTGGCTCCGTACTTCTGCTACCCGATTGAACCGACCCAGCACCAGAGGACAGGCTTTCGATGAGCAGCGAGCAACCGTTTACAAAAGGGAGCATGTGTCGTCGGTTTTTCCAAATATCCCTCGAGCTCTCGGCTCCTGTACTCTCTCGACCCTACTCCCACCGCACCGTACCTACACTGTCGGTAGCCAACTTTCACTTGTGCAAAGCTCAACGCCACCAGTACCCGAGAGGGTCGGTTTGGCGTGGTGGTGATAGCCTGCCCGAACGGAGGCATGTTTTACAATCGTACACTACTCGTTGTGGTGCTATCGTTTATGATATTTGCCGCAACACATCCTTGAACTTGAAGCCTTGAGCCTGAGAATCGGGGGCCGGATTGGGTCGAGGTTGTGGCGAAGGGTTTAGGTGGGTCTACCAACGAGCTCAACCGATTCATTGCCACCTTCCAGTGGTCCTTCAGGCTGGAGCTTCCTGCTCTTCAAGGGTGCACATACCGGAACAGCACACTGAACGAGTCCATCATCATCGTCAGTGCCGTGAATTGGTGTGCCGGAGATAAAATTCGATGCACCAAACGAACGAACGAACATGTTGGGCTCTGTGTTTGGGTCCCGACGGAGGGCTCATGGTTTCGTCTAATGCCAGGATAGTTTTTCGATGCTTCCATCGGACTGCAGTGCAACAGTTGGTGTCCCAGTTCTGAATTTGGGACACATACACACAGAGTATCGTTGCCAAAATGCGTTAATGATATGATCAACATTGGTCTTTACTCTACAACCTCATGGATGATGTTGTGTGGTGGTATAAACCTACCAACGACGTAGACGCCCATACAAAGAACCCTCCACCAGCAGGCCCTTTTCCTGGTAGTGTTAGTGTGATGAATTTTAAAGGTAAATTACAGCTTAACGTATTGATTTCACGTTGAGTGGATTTAGGGTTAACGTTCGTGTCGTCCGTCTGCTGATGGTAAATTGCACGAAATGCATGCATAGATCCCTGTGGCGAATCAAACCGGGTGTACTTCTCCATCCCCGGGTAGTCTAGCCACACATTTTGAGTAGTCGGTTTGCACAGATTTGCTATCGGACTCCCTTCGTTAGTCATCAATGTGGACCAGCCAGTGTGATGTATCCCTCCGGAAAAGCCGGCTGATTCAAATCTCAGCGTTAATACCTAATTTGCATATTCCCTGACAAAGGTCGCCGTTTACTTTCGACAAGCAGAATCCGGAGCTTCTGCTCAACGTTATGCGCTTATGCATTGGTAGACCTAGTACCACTGGTACGCCATTCTGCAAGAAAATCGCCCAAAATCAACCATACCTGCACAGCGCGCTCCGCCAAAGTCGCGCGAAGATGCGTCAACAAGTAAACGCTGACGGTGAAGTGAAACCGTCATCACATGTCATGTGGCATCATCGAAAGAGATCCCCCGTCGTTGGCTCTTAGCTTCTGCCCTCCTGTCGACGTGATGTACACATTATTTATGCACCCGATACATCGTTTGCTCCAGTTTCTATCCCGATTCGAAATGATCGTCAAGGTTCGATACCAGCGACTCCCAAGGAAGAGGACGCATTTAACGATTAGTACTCAACAACCAATTGCAAGGGAGCAGAGCACAAGGCCATTAACCCGATGGACGTGTTGGTTTGTATGAATGTACGATGACCTTTGATTGGGCGTAGACATCCCATCCCTGATCACTTTCACTTAATTTCATGTCCATACGTCGTAGGAGCGATGGTTGCCATTCATCCATAATTATCGAATTTAAGGACGATTATTAGAAAAAATCCTCGTATGGGACTGTTTTAACCCATTTTAGTGCGTCTGCACAGAATTGTTTAATAGGGTGCGTTTCTTCAACGAATCTATTGACAACGCCCGTTGTTTACGCATTCAAAAAGCAATATAATTATCAACAAATAAATAGTGAGTGTGTCTCAGTGAGTCCCGTTTACAAGCTTTCGCTAGCAAGTTTAACGCATTTCGTTTGACAAATTTATGTTCACCGATGAAGCATGAAACGCATTTGGTGCTGTCATTGCTCAGTATTAATTTTAGATAGTTGTTGCTCGTGACGTAAGACTTCTCCGCATTAAGGCCATTTGCATTTTGAACCGTAGACGTAGAATTACTGAGTTTTACGGCTAAAGTTAGTTTTTTTTACGCTTAACATCCGAAGCAGAGTAAGGTATTCGAAATGTTAATGCTTATGTGCTTATCTAGGTGTGTAGACCCGAGTTCGTGGCGAGGAATAAAATCTCAAATGAAACATAACTATTCGTAATGAACCTTTAGAAGAGCTAGAGAAACGACAAAAAATAGGGAATGAGGCACACGCAGAAGCTACAACAACAACAACAAAAAAACACATCCTTTTTCACATCCTTTTCTCCCCATACTCCGTGCGGGAAAACGTAAAAATAAGCCACGCCTTCATAAAACATTAAAGTGCTATATATTTTTTCTAATTTATTAACTCAGCTTCTGCCATCCTTCTCGGGCGCGCTAGCGCTATTAGGGAGTTTTCTTTCGCATTCGAGTTTTTTTTCCTCATTTTTATAGCGCTCCTTTTGTTTTTGCCACCTCGCAAAAGAATGAGGAACCCTGAGAGCAGCGGTACTCCTTTGCGCAATTTTCCCTTCACACACACAGCCAGTCCTATTTCGTTCACAAGATTCGCCGACCATCACAAGCCAGCAGCGAGGTGGTGGTAGATTTCTTTTCCCGGAAGCGGAAAACGCACAAACACCACTAATGTCGATGACGACATCGGCGAAGACGCTGATACACAGTGGAAATTGCTGCCAGCGCGCGGGTTCTGCCTTGACGGTACATAAAGCATCCCTCTCCTTCACCACCTTCGCTCTCACCTCCTTGGACTCCATTATAAGTGGCTAAGGAGAGCGCACAAAGCACGGTGGGAGATGAAGTACATATTTCCACAGTTTCCACTTCCGCCGCTGTGGCTGAGAACATTCGCTAAGAACGGAGAAAAAGGCGGCACCATCTTGAGCGAAGCAGGCAAAAAAATATCTTACAGCGAAGGGAAAAAAATAATAAAAACATTTTCCCCACATCGAATCGGTCTGTGTTATAAAGAGAAAAAGAGGGAGTGGGAGAAATGTGTTTTTTTTTTTATATCTAGAGATTAAGACCGTAAAAGGAGTAAACTAAGATAAGGATTTAACAAAAGACTGCAGAAGAGTCTTTGTAATTCTGTCACTTCAAAGAGATTTTTTAGGAATTTTCCAAGAATGAATAAGATATGGACTCTTTCCTTTATGGTTCGAAAAGACTTAATAGACGACAACAAAACCTATAATCCTGATGGTGGATTGACATAAAAAAAGACTCAATCGTGCAAGAGCGAGATGGGATCGATCCTAATGGCAGCACACAGAAAAAATGCCTGCACCCCACACAAGGAACCGCAGAAGACGTACGCCCTCATCCTTTCCTGTTACATCCTGCGCTTGCAAGGATAATGAACCAACCACGGGCTCGCTATATTTGTCCTTTTCGCCCGAGCGTCTATTCCACATCTTCCACGCTTTTACAGAAACTCACATCTCCGTCTTTGAGTTGGCGCGGTCAAACGAACTTTTTCCGCAATTTGAGAGCGCGTTTCTTTCATTTCCAATGCTCACAGCGTGAAAGGATTTCCATCTCTTGGATTTTCAACCAGTCGCTTTTCTTTTTGTTATTGTTTTCGGGAAATCTAGGTACAAATCCAAGTGTTTGAATTCCGTCCGATACCAACAGCGCAATGCTGTGAGATGAAATTTAGAATATGCGTTTAGTAGAGTAGCAACAAAAAAATTAGTTTCTCCATCTCATTTGCTTTCCTGCTCGCTCACGTTCATCTCACCAACGGCACAACAGGGAGAAAGTGAGCCCTTGCCAAAGAAAGCGGATCTCTATAGCGACTTGAATGGTTTCTCACTGACGGTCGTCGCCGCCGCTGTCCATAACCAAAGCTGTTATCGTCCTTGCGCACGACATTGGTGTTGGTGTACGGTTTCTTCCCGAGTTGAACTCTTTCTCATCCTAGCATGTGTATTCTCGCTCTTTCTCTCTCCATCTCCGCTTCTCCTACTCTCACTTTCTATAACCAACCACTTCTTTATCTTGCATCCCATCGATAACTATCTCGCTCTTTCGTTCGTCGTCTGCTGCAATGTTTGAAGGAGACGGCAAGCCCGGGGAAAGAAAATGGAACATAAATAAAACGACGATCCCGGCAGGCGAAGGATAAGACAGTTTTCACGAGAGAAAAAGCATCGTGAGAGTTATCCTTTTTCCCTTTGTTTTGAGTTCGGCGTAACGTGGTGTGTGTGTGTGTGTGTGTGTGTGTGTGTGTGTGTGTGTGTGTGTGTGTGTGTGTGTGTGTGTGTGTGTGTGTGTGTGTGTGTGTGTATGTGTGTGTGTATGTGCGGGGTATGTAGTGGTCGCTATTCTAGCTTTTACATAGGGGCATATTGGGAAGGGAGATTCCGTTCGTCCTTTCGGCGTAATCCTTTCTCGCCGTTTCGGGGCAAGACGACCATGAAGTGTGGTGCGCATGTAGCGGCTTGTGTGTATGTAAATATTCTGGAGACGAATGTAATTTTCTTTTGCCTTTTGCTTCTTGCCCTATTGCACACCCTTCCGCGGTTCAGCTGCTCTGCTTTCCCGGCCTATGTACAAGTGCTCCTGCTCGCTCTCGCTCTCGCGGGTTTAGTCCCGCTGCTATTCCTTTTTACTTCTGCACGGGTGAGGGAAACTCCCTTTTGTCCACTGCAGGCTTCGTGTACCCTGTTGGAAGGGGTTCAAGGAGATTTTTCTTTTGCTCACAGTCTACCACACCGCGCGCGCGAAAGACGGAACCATCGCGCACATAAACTGAAAGAATTTGGAGCCGCGCACAGCAACACGGGTGGGTACTGAGTTTTCGATTCGATGTCCTTTAGGACGGATCGGCCGGTGGCGGCCGAAGGAAAAATTCGCAAACAGAAGATCTCGCGCTGCTTGTATATACGGGGCACCAGTTTGTGTGTGTGTGTGTGTGTGTGTGTGTGTGTGTGTGTGTGTGTGTGTGTGTGTGTGTGTGTGTGTGTGTATATGGCTGTGTATCGGTGAGTGTTGCCGTGTACTTGAAGTGATAAAGCGCGAGAAAACTGTACAATGCGTACGTGTGTGCATCATCCTTAGCAAACGCGTTCTATGGAATGCCACATAAAAAAGTCCTCCCACTACGATGTTCGCAAAGAAAGTATTGCTTCAGGAGACGGGTCGAATGAGAGGAGTCAATGTTTTTCTTCTTTTTTCTGTACAGCCCTCTCGCTCTCTCTCTCTCTCTCTCTCTCTCTCTCTCTTTGCCCATTCTGTAAGTAAAAAAAGCTTATTTTTTTGTTACACTTTGCTTTCTTCCGTTTTCCCCACTTTTTATTATTGCACAATCTTCCACCCCATCTCACGAAAAAGAGCTATCATTGAGGAACTACCGCTACACAAGCTTTTTTTCCTGTTGGTGGCACCGCTCGTGTTATGTATCCTTTTTTACAAGGTTCGTTTTTTTTACATACTGCGAATCTCTTGCGCTTGGCTCTTGGGCCTTCTTCGGCGGGCAGCTTCCTCGCGAGTAAGAAAAGAGGAAGAAACTGGTCTCGCATCCTTCCTTAGCCTAGCGCGTCTTCGTTTACTTTCGGCCCCAGGCCCGAATTGGTGGGTGTATTGACGATCTTTTTTTTTTTGCTACGCCATTTCTTTGCTATACAAATTATTATTTTGCTTTCACCGAAAAAGGAGAACAAGACATTTTGCGGAATCCTTCGCAATCATTCTGTGACGCAACACCGTGGCCAGCGGATCAAGTGCGCGCTGGTTACTTTACAAGCGGAAAAAAGAATTGAACATAAATAGTGTAACGTGTAACAAAAGGAGGCCAAAACTTTGATTGAGTGCACACCTTTTGCAACATAAAGTGTGAGTGGAGTGAAGTGAATAAGTCTATCGTTTACAAAATATATGCGAGGACATTTTCGTGCGACTTAAACCATTAATTAAAAGTGCAAAAACATTTAAGTTCTGAAAGTTTTGTGAGTGCAATCAAGAATAGTGAAATTTTGTGCAAATCTTCAAGTGTAAAGCTGTATGTAAATTGTTGTAATTCTTTTCTAGTGCTAATCGTGACCATCAACTTTTAATTTTGCTCGATTATGAAAAGAACTATCGTGTAGTGATAAATGAAACAACAAAGCAGCAGCGTAGCAGGATAATACAAGTTAAGGTAATATAATAGGTTTTTTCCCAAACTAAAATCTAATAATGTTCAAATTAAGTTGAATGTTTAGTAAAGATTCTAATAACCTAGCAGTTATCCGTTTTGAATGTTTACTGGCTTAAAATATTTCAAACCGGTGAGGCTTATTATTGAATGTTTTAATATAGCGTTTGAAACAACCACAGTATTGTTTTATTTCAACCGGAAACAGTGCAAAAATTAACTTTATTTTGTTATTATCCAATAAAGCACACGGACATAAAAAATCCAATTTTTTACTATTGCACAAAAACATATTACAAACACATCCGCACAATCGCTCGTGTGCATGGATTAGTTGATAGCTGAAGTGCATATTTGAAGCAGCGTAATGCACTTTCAGACACCGAATGAGCATTGTTAGTTCATTTTTCCATTACCATCCCAAAGCTGCCCCAAACCGGTCGGTCGGTCTGCATCGATGACAGCATTGGGACGAGGGAAAAGAAGTTGCTGAACGTTGCATCATTTCGGTATAACACACTTAGCTGTGTTGATTTGTTGTGATGGACAGGAAATGAATAGAAGTGAAAGGATTCCATGATGGTTTAATGAAACAGTTCATTCGTCAAAGCCTAATGCTATGCCCAATGGTGCCTTTATTTGCACATTGGTTTAAATTCCCGTACCTAAGCTAATTCGATTGTGCTATAAACAAAATGCTTGTTTACATTACGTGCATTTTATTTATATTAGTACATTAGCTATAATCGTTGATATTAGAAATGTTAGATGAAAGTACAAAAAGGTGTACAACAAACTGTGCTTCAAAATCTACTCTATTGTAGTCTATACTCTATTGCAGAAAATAAAACTAGTGAAAAGAGACAGAATGATAAAAGCGATTAGAAGGAATAGATAAAACGAAAAAGAGAAAAAGAAAGTCAACTTCGAAAGCGAAAAGGAGAGGCACCGTTAGTGAGATGGAAAAAAATCTTATCCCGAGTTAGAATCCCCCTTCATATCAACCAAGGATACGGAGGTCATCGGGTGTTCTCCACCTGCATGTACCAATGCAGCTGCGCTCAATGTATGTGTGTTTATGTACACATAAATGCACACCAACACCAACTGTAGCGTACGACAGAAATGCATAAAAGAAAATGAGGATGAGATCGATCGGCCTGCCAAGTGAGAGACGAAAAACAGAAAAGGAGAGAGCGAAACAAAAAGAGTTCAAAATAATGAGTGCAAAATGAGGAGAAATACAGCAACAAAAAAAAAACAACGCACGCACGTTTTCCTCTCAACAACGCGTGCATTCAGCGACGCATCATCGTTGCACCGTGGAAATAAATTTCAAAGATGCACACACAAGCAGCAGATGCATAGGCGATCTCGCCAATGTGCGTACGCACCCACACTGCGATGCAACGACACGCACTCTCTCTCTCTCTCTGCAGGTGTGGAGCGAGTGGAAAGACGGACAGGCAGGAAAAGGATTGCTGCGACGCGCCAGGCGTTGGGCAAAAAGAATGCAAGTGCATCCGCGCGCGGCGTGGTTAGGATGCAGCAATTGCAGCCGCCGATACACGGATGGGAGCTGATCCTTCGCCTCACGCCTTTTGCTTTTTGCAATCGTTTTTTTCTCCGCCAATGCCGCCACGACTTTTTGCTGTCCGCACTGCTTGTCGGATGGTGGTGGCGTGCTGCTTGTGGCGTAGCTGACAGCAGCGTCAGTGCACAATTACTAGCGACATGGATTGGACCGGAGCAGCGTCAAGACCAGTAGTAGCAGGAATGTGAACAGTGTGGCACGAGGCCCTCCGGTCCATCCTGTTCTGGACCTGGCGCGTTTGTGTGCTGATGCAAGGGTGGCCCGAACTGGGCAAGGAAAGTCGTTGCATGTGTCTTTGCCGTGAGTTGACTTTCATCGTTGATATAATATTCAATTGATTGTAAAAGTTTTATCACACTGAAGCCAAGAAGAGTAGATTCCACTTAGAATTTTTTTCCGTTTTAAGAAAATGTGGAAAAAAATATTGGAAAAAGCTTTGCAATGTATAATTTTTTTTTTTCGTTTTGACAGATACTTCCAGACTAAAGAGCACTCAACATCGATCGAGAAACTATCATTCAGCATTCTGTTCAAGGTAACCAACCGTTTGGCGAGCCTTACTAAACACGAAATCAAAAACAATCCCGTCACTTCACACGGCCGCCTTTGCACTGTGTATCAATCCATCCAGATAGCGAATAACGAAATTCACTCTCTCCAACGTATCCCACGGTACGAGGAAAAGAGGATACCGGCGGCACAGTTTGGTGGGAGCCATCCAAATTGAAATACGCAATACATGTGCACACATATCCACATCGGTTCAAATCAGCTGCTGCTTCTGATCTTGCCTCTGGAAATCTTGTCACTTTGCCAAGGACGAACCGCAAAGGAGTAGTAGACCCGACAGAAGCGACGAACAAGGTTATATACATTCGGATATACTCAACGCACCCAGCCCAGCCCAGCTTAGCCCAGCCCAACCGAACTCAACCCATGGTTCAAAAGTTAATGAAAATCAAAGTATAGCAGAACTTGTAGCGGAAGAACGGACACGGCTACAACGGAAGGACCACGTTCTCTTCATCGTTCTGTCATTTTCGGTTCGGCGAAAGGAACCGAGAGAACGATCCCACACTATTGCACAAACAACAACTACAACTACTACTAACACTAGCACTATTACTACCACAACCATCGCTGGCATGAATGCCATGACGACAGGAGCAAGACTCTGATGACGGAGATAATAAGCACGATGGCGAGAAATTTTGTATCAGTTTCGCAGTCGCAAAGGTACGGCGCTTGAGATGGTCGTCTCGAGGAAAATAGACCGACAGCTCTGGACGGATTACGGTACGGTGCGTAGCGATGGTGGAGTTCGAAATGTGTAACCGTATTGTGGGACCGGTGCGAAAAAAAAGGCAAAATCTTTCAGACCCAAACGCAGTAATAGTGATGTCGTTATGCCACCATGGATGAGAAATGATCACAGTTGATATAATCCAGAAAATGATAAGCGCTAATGAATTTATGTGTGCAAGTGCGTTAATCAAAAGTTCCATATCGTAAATGTAAGCAAAAGCAAGTGATACAAGGAAATGTGGCATGAGCAGCAGCGGTAATGAAATGTGGAAAATAAGCTATTGAGTTAACAAGAAAAAAGGCGATGCTGAGTTATTGAATTCCTATGCAAAACCATTGCAGCAAACTGAAACGTTCTGCAACACACAAAAAGTGCAACGTCTAGTCGTGGATAAGAAATACAAAGTAATCAAAAAATACATCCTAACACCTCACTTCGTATTAAGGGAATGTTTTAGTGCTAGACTAGGGTAACCAAAATGAAGTGCAATACGAAAAACCACTACAAATAATTAGCTAAATATCACCATTACGTTCGAAAAATTGAAGTGCGATCAGAATTTGTCAATAAAAAAAACGGGAAGAAACAAATGGTGGTTTGTGCGACGAAAAGCAAAGGCCCAAACAAAAAGAGCTCTGAGTGAAGAGGTGCGAGCCAGATAGAATGAGCGGGCGAGAACGAAAAAGGGCACAACAACGAAGAAACGGACCATTTTCTTGCGCAGCATTTTGATCTTTGCAAGAAAATCTTCATCTTCATCTCGACTGCGCGCCCTCGACGACCCGTGGAAGGAGTTGAGATGCAAATTGTTCCGCTACACAAAACAGCCGGCCCCGTACGCTACTGTACCACTACAAACGCAAAACCAAGGAACGGAACTCTGTACGCACACAACCACGACGAGCCCGATTCTTCAAAGAATGCTTTGAATGTGCGGGAGCATTACTGTGAGAAGTTTTAAGGTGCCGAAATTATTTCGATAACAAGCAGAGTTTTATATTTGTTGTCCCTGCCTAGACTTGTTTCCGGATGATATAAGTTTTGGGTAATATTGCAGAAGAAAAGCAAACTAAAATGACCAGTAACATGGTGTTAAAACAAATTTCCAAACGATAAAAGATCGTGCAAAAGCTATACCAAAACCGAACAGCAGCTCCGTGCTGTCTTATGCCAAGACAGAACTGGAAATCTCACACATACGAACTCGTTGCTAAAGGCGTACCCTTTTCTCTTGAGTAACCGCATAGATGTTCGCAAAGGGAAAAGTATGAAAGCGGACCGCCGGAACATCAGAAAGTTCTTTCAGAATAATCGATAACGACAGAAAAAAAAGGAAACACAGTTATACGTTTCCTCGACTACTTCCCATTAAAGGGATCAATTCCACTATCGTGCAACGAATAACGAATAAAACAGCAAAATGAAAGAGTAAGTAGGCTCATTTAATTTAGAATATTTCTTACTTTACCACTCCTTAATATGGTTTTCTTTTACAATCCCCTTTATTAGAGCCTCAATGATCGATGCATTCGATACGGCGGATTTTAATCCAGAACTAATCCTGTCCAGTGTTTTTCTGGACCATGGGCTAGACTTTGTTACCAATATTGACGATCTAGGTGACAATATTATAGCTTCTGATCTGCTCCAGCAGTTGGGCAGTTCGGTATTCTACACTGAAACGCCTATTGCGACGAATGTCAACAACAGTGCCAGCGCTGGACTTTGTGCCACCGTTACGCAGCAACAACCACAACCACAACCACCACAGCATCATCATCAGCAAATGTTATCGCAACTACCACCAGCTCTGCATCCAGCAAGATCGCGTATGACGATTGAGGTGAGTTAAAAAGCATTATAAAAATTTATTTTAACAAACTACACACCGATCAAACATGCTAACCACGTCACTTACTGGGCGTCTCCATCGAAAGGGATCATTCTACTGGAAGCTTAGCTTAATTTGATTTTTTTTGTCGCAGTTTTAATTTTTTAAAGCGGTAGATATTCACCCTGATAGGAGGAAAACAATTCAGGATTCGGACAAGCTGATTCGCTTCGCTCGATGGAAATAAAAAACGAGCAGAAGAACCGAGTTCTTCGCTGCCTTGTTGTGTATCGTGCTGCAAAAAAGCGTATCCTCACTTTCGGTGGCAGAAGCTAATTTCTTTTTCTCTCTATTTTGTCCTTGTTCGACGTCGCTGATACGTTGATGGTACGCGCGTGTGTAACAGTTTTTTTTGCTGTCCGTGCGATATTTTTTGCGCCTTCACTTTACTAGCTAGGATTGGTGGAGATGACGCTGGATGTTTGTGATTTTTTTTTCACCAGCTCTTTGAAAACCACACGCGTCGGAACTGCGCACTGATTGGTCGATTTCAATGATACACATTTTTGTATAATCTATCGAAAAAAAACATTTCTTTTTGACAAAATTCGTAACATCTCTTTGCAACAAATGAATTATAAGCCGTAGCAAAAAAGTCCACAGCGTCGTTTAACAAAAGCTCCAAATTTTGCGTGCCTTTCAATCTTTCTCCGTTTATTTTACGGGATTTGATTTTATTCGTATACGGAATTCTACAGGGGAAGTGAAGGTTCATTTCTTTTCTTCGATACGGAGAGCTCCACGTGATTCTCCCCAAACATCATCGAATCATCCGTTGCGGGACTACACACGTAAAACCAACACACTCCGACGCACCAATACAACAAAAGCTGTGCAATGGTCGTATATAGAGAAGTAACAAAACCAACCAACCTATGCACGAAACCAGCCCGAACCGTTCCGTCCGGAACCGGAAAATAATGAGAGCTAACCTACACACCAGCCGAGCCAAACACTTTGGCAAGAGCTTAGATCACGACAGAAGATTCCCGCTCGGTTGCAAGTCTTGTGTGCGTGTGTGCGTGTTTGTGGTACAACGGCAAAACGATAACACCGAATACATAATGAACACTGGTGCAACAACAAATGTGCAATGGCGCTGACGTGTGCAATGCACACACATGCACATGCACTCTTCTGCACTTGCACCCGCAACCGGTTCCGGTGCGTAAGGGTGTAAAAGTGCGTGCGGAGCAAGTGCATGTGCATCACATCCGCCGTCATTGTCAACGCTCTTTTATGTGTTTTCTCCTGGAGATTTGAAAATTGCTCACTCTCCTGTCTCATTTTCTCGTTTTCTATTTTTGCACTATTGCCATCTCTCGGTGCTGGTGCTTCTCTCTTTGGCCCGCTTTAGCCGCCGACTACTAGTATGTGTGCACGCGTGTACAGGCTTTGAAGCAAAGGACGAAGAAGCAAGTGTCAAAAGGGAAACAGGTGAAGATGATTTTTCAACCCGCTTTGACCGACCTCCGGATGGGCAGCAGGGAGACCCGTTTCGAAGGACCAGAATCCTACCCCCTGGTAACCTGGAGAGCGTGTATGGGTGGAACACGGAGTGGGCCAATGATTATGTTGTAAGTGCATTGCATTTGCACGCACTCGACGCATATACTCGGTACATTTGCTGTAGTCGGGATTCCGACTTACTCCTTCTACCACGTATCATTCGATGGACAACAAACACAACGAGTTTCAGCGTCATTCGGAGCACACAGGCACGGGGTAGTCTGCATTATGTGCGTAAATGTTCCTATTCGTTAGGAATCAAAACCCTGCACCGTCTTGCCGAGCTCCATTGCCCAAGTTGAACCCTTTTTCTCGGTTCTGAGAAGGGGTTTGTTAACTCTGCATGTATTTGAACACATTTTTGATGCAATTTTTGCCTTGCACTCCCTCGAATCCTGTCTTGAATGTAAACCTTTTTCAGTCACGTTTCGGCGCTAGACAATTTACCAGAATAACTGCCTGTTATGTGTATCTCGAATTTGTCTTTGCTTCATTTTAATCCTGAACACATATCCGTATATAATTCTTTCGAGCCTTGTGCATCACGTTTGATGGTGTAAGAGACCAATTACAATAAATATTACGTTACTTCTCAACAGAAATGTCAATAGTAGCCCATGTCTTTGATAAAAAATTATTTGATTTATTATTTTTTTGTATCTTAATTAATGTGCAGGAGTAAGAACTATTGTTACATAAACTCCACAGTACCATTCAATTGAAGGGCATGTAGACATCAGACATGCGAGAGCAGAAAAGAAAATCGCTCAATATATGAACTGAAGAAATTAGAGGAAATAACGCTGGGCGAGCGGCGCAAAGGAAAATAAATAAATTAAATATGCGTACGCTAGTAAAAGTATGTGTGACTGTTCAGGCACATACCCATTCCAATAGTTATGTCCATGTGTCGCAAACATGCGAAGGGATGAACTTAATTTATTGAAAATACACCAACACAGTTGCAACACAGATGGATGCATCTAGCGATGAGGGAACTTAAGCCAGTGCAAAGGGAAAACTGAGAAAAGTTGTAAAAAAACGACCATTTTCATTCTACTCCTGCTTAGCTCCGATGTTTTTAGAAAGATGACGAAAATGGGAACACTCACTTGTCATTTGTGGCCCCATCATGCATGTATGGATCGTCTGTGTAGTAGGGAATTTGAATATTTTGAGGAGAGTAAACCATCACGTGATTGTAAATGAAAAGCGCAACCTCATTATTCAATCAAAATTAAAGTAAGGAAAGGTAAAGAAAGCGATAACAGTTTGACTTTTCTAAGAACAATTTAACCTTGGAAAATCCTGAGCCTGAGTTTCAGACACATACCAAACATTGCTGTAAATTACACAAGCAATTATGAAGCTCACAATGATGAAATGGACACCATTAATCTAATCAACCCGTCTGCAGACAGTTTATATACGTGTCGCGAAGCTAAGGCCAATTTTCACAAAAATATTCTCGTTAAAACAGCTTCAAATTGATGACACATAAGGGCAGCTAAGCTCTTCATTATCAACGCTTCACAATTAAACTCGCGACCCCGTACATGTTCGCGTATACGTCAACGGCTAAGCTCGTGAAAAGCAGTCCCTTTCATTCTTTGTGTGCAGGCCAGGCGTACGTTACGAGTCATACAATTGAGTGGTTGCGAAAAAAGGCATGAAAACATAATTTGATAAAATATTATCATTTCATAGAAACGCATTCCGTAGAAAAAAGTATCCGCTTTCAGACACCATCTCAGCTTTCCAATGTTTACCAAACAAATAATATAAATGTAAAAAAGGACGCGCTAGCTACACGTTGCCGCATGCAAAGGCCGAGATACAGGAATGTGTTCCGTTCCAGGTTCTTCAATGTGACCATAGACAGCAACACGTACCAGAGCGGAAAATAAATTTTAAAATATATTTTCCGCCAGAAAGAGCATGATAGACTTCTGCTAGCAAGCAGTCAACGAACACACACGAGCAGTCACACACACCCACACAAATATTACACTCATTCCATTTTCTATCAATTTTTTTTCTGGCTTTTTTAAAAGGCACGATAGCACAGATAGACAGCAGCTTCACATCTCTCAAGTCCTACTTATGTCACGCTCGCCTTGATTCCTCCTACACATAACAACAGTCTGTCCGACACGAAGAGAATCAAGTTGGAAAAAATGGAATGTAAAACTACAGAAAAAATCAACCTTTTTTACAGCCAAACCGTTTCGCTTTGCTGTCTTCTAAAATTTGGATTTTTTGGGGAGGGTTTGATTGGACGAAATTAATTCTATATTTCAACATAAAAATCCCAAAAAAATCATATAAAAGTTTTTATTGAAATTAAAGGATTTGCTAAAAGAACCAGACTCTCGTTCTCAACCTCCGTGAATGGACTAATAAAATGGTACAGAGCTAAAAAATATACAGAACACCCATTCATACAGTCATCTGTTGAAAAAGAAAGGGAAAATACACACCGTAAAACTGGTTCATTTAGATGGATCTACCGTTCTCCGTTGATGTGTTTCCTTCTTTTTGCTTACATCCGTAGCACGCGAAGGACACAGATCACTCCAGCATATTTATCCACGTTAAGGAAGGTACCCGCCCAGTGTACTGCTCATGTTGTTGCACATAATTTTTATTAAATTTTCTGTATGTTTTTATGGATCTTTCAATTTTACAGAATTAATTGAATTTGCACCACTCACTAGTACCGGTATGATGACTACAAGGAATGGACTAACCAACATGTACAATATCTTTTTTGTTTTTTTTTTTCTCATTGCGTTCAGAAGGGTAGAATTGTTCCATACTGCCATGGAATTTCTCGAGTTATTTTTGCCACAAATGGAAGTAGACAAAAAAAACCTTCCAAATAAAGACATGTAAATCTCAGCGAACCAAAGCGGTGGTAAGAGGGCATGCTTGTGAAATTCCAATTTGGAGACATTTTATTATCACACAGTTCAACAAGCCATCCGCTTTATGATGCAAGTCCGTCAGTATGAACAAACTGAACGAATAAATGTTAGTTTTTTTTCCGTCTTTTATTTTCATCCTCGTGGCTGGTGAGGTCGATGAGCTACGCATGAAGTGATTCGGGCTAGTAGAAGGCTAATCGATGTGGAAGACAACAAATGTGTCTGAATAACAAATCGATATGAAAGCTGAACGACAAACTACATGACAAATCGTTTCACGTAGAAGAGGTATGATCGTTCTGAAGAACGAAGGGTCCCGATAGTCCCTGACCGAAGCATCGTATGCCTACTTTCACTATCTTGTGAATCGGTTACCCTTGAACAATTTGGGAGGATTCTTTTGTCAGGCTATACCAAGTGTATCAGCTTTTCCTTCCCTTATGTACCAACTCAGCCTCCGATCAGTCTCCAAAACATGCTTCCTAGAAATGCGATAGAAACTTTTGACTTTTATGGAACAGGTTTAAGGGTTATGGGACCACAGGTAAGGCATTAAGTGAGATTGCTTTGGCTAAGACCTAGCATTAAGGTCAATCAAACGCACCAGTATAGAGAAGTGGTAGGAAATATCAGGAGACGTTCTCCTATAACGTCGTCCATTCGAGATACGTGTGGTCTTACTTTCACCATGATCTAAATCATCTTGCTAGATATCTTGTTATATATAACTTTATAAGGATATCTGGGCCTCTATTAATAAATAAGAAAAAATAGAACTTGCTACCCCATCTAAGGGAAAACAAAGTTTAACAAAGCAAGCGAATTTTGGGAAATACTTTCTGATCTTGGCGGTTAAAGGTTTTTGTGTCACCAAGTGGCTGAAACTTTTATACATTGCTGAGGTGTTACTTACTTGACCTAATTTACAGCATGACTCATTGTGGAGGTGCCCATCAATTAGCTACTGATGAAGCCAAATATTTAGTCTTTTTCTTCATTGCCCCAGCAATCAATAGCCATAAATATATTTTCACACTGCACAAGGGTGGTTGCCAAACCCTAAACAAAACCAAAAAAAAAAAAAGGGCCATCACTTGTACAAGCACATGAACCAGATGCCTGTGCGTGAGAATGATTCATGTGGGATGGCCAACGACGGGAGTTTCCCTTCTGCACGTGCATTTCAATTGCCCAAAAACGACAACGGAAGCAAAGGTAAAACCCATCAGTCTAGCATTTACAGACGCGCTGCTGCTGCTGCTGCTGCTGTTGTCGAAACGAATCGAAAAGGACGAGCTCCCATGTGTCCAGCGTCATCAACATCACTCAAACCCCTGATGTCGCAAATGCAACTTCTGCATTGTCGCGGCATGCCGAACTGCAGGAACAAAACAAAACTGCCAAAAAACATAACCTCAACCCGTGGTCCTCATAGGCGGAGAATGAAATGCAAAGCAATAGCGCAATTCCAAGCCAGCTTTCACTTGACTGCACGACTGCCCTGGCGAGATCACGTGCCCACGTGCGACGTTCGTACGGTTCGCGCCAAATTTAGCTACCTCAGCAAGCGACCCTGGTTGCTCAACATAACTTCCTGCCTACTGTACGACTGCCGTTCGTGCCACGAGACCATAAGAACATGCTCGTGCTCTCGATTGGCGTTGGAGTACTTTCTCTTGATTTTCTCTTCTTGACACGTTAGTAGACGTTGGAGGAACAGCGGGCGCTTTCCGCGACACATTCGTCGGTGTCTTTTCCGGTGGCGTAGCATTTGGCAAGCAGGAAAAAAGTGCGCCAGGTCACAGCCCATGGCTTGTGCTGTCTGGAAAAGTGTGTCACCGATCAACCACTTCCCGCGTGGTTTGCTGTTTCCGAAAGTTCTCGTTGGGTCCCGCTCGAGCTGAGGGGGCCCCCGTACAGAAACGGGAGAAAGGGTTGTCGCGGGCGTAGGTTAATCCTTTTACCAAAATTTCCCATCGAACTCTCCCCAAATTGCAACAAGTAAAGCGTGTTTGTGCGAACCCGCTGTAATGGATTTAGAGACGTTTTTTAAACTTTGTTTACAGTCTTTTTTGCAGTCTGTTAATTGCATTGTTACGGTACACTTCCGGCACGAGGGAAGGGCATATGCGAAGTAGAATGCACAACGCACATGGTCACGCCACACGTTCCAGAGGATGAATCGCTCTGGCGTGAGCCTGACTGTTACATTGTTGGCAGCGGAAAAAGAGGCATAGTGTAATTTAATTGATCTCCCCCATATGGATACGGGTCAATTTCGTTAACGGCTTTCTTTCTTCTGTTGATTGTCAATAGCCGGTATCTGATTAAATCTTGCCACCTGTCAAGTTTGCCAAATATTTTTTTTACTAGTGATGCGAAAAATGCTGCTAAAGATGAATGATTTTGGTTTTGTTATAGGAACAAAACGTCAACTGGAGATGGAATTTAATTAATGAAAGTATGACCAAATATGGTCGTTTCTATTATTGTTGTAAAATTTGACACCTTTTGCGTATTGACGTTATCACTCCAATAACGACACACTTTACCTAAACCCGGGCACTACACATTCAGATGTCATACTCCTTACACATCATACGTGCTCTTGCTTTACGCTGGCTTTATCTCTCACAGGACTTCACCTTTCTTTCGACAAACGTAACAACATCACGCGAAGAATGGCAAACCTTCACACCTTTTTGTTTTCGGTCTCATCCTATCCGCTGTCGTTTAGCAATGGACAACCAAGAGAAAGCCCGGTACAAAAACGGCCCGAAATCCGGAAGGCCCCGTAAAAGCAACAGAGAAGAGTGTGAAGAGAATGAAATTAACTCATTCAAAGCCATAAAATAAACCACCAGCTTTTGGGGAGTAAAGCGATGGGTAAAAATAAAATAAAAAAACTAAAAAGATACTCCAACCATGCATCTGCAAAAAGTAGGGTCCATTCGTTCGCCTCACTTTGGTTCATACAGAAGCGGTAAGGCGAATGAATGGATGAAAAAAAATGAAATTAACTAAGAGCGTAAAAATACTGAAAGAGGATAAAATACCATTTCCCAAGCGGATGTAGCTAAACGCAACGATCTGCAGGATGGGGGTCATAGAAAAAGATGTGGATTTTTCTATAGCAATCAGAAAAGAGCTCTTATTTTCCATACGGTTTATCTTCTCTTCAACACATCGTATCTATTTTCATTACATTTTTTCGTTATTTGATATATACTTTAAAGATCATTTTAAATGCACTTTATTGAGCTTTGAATTTCTTTAGTATTATACTAAAATGCTTTGAATAGATGGATACGAGCCAATGCTCTTTTCGTCGACCAACTGGACAAAGGTTGCTTCTCTCGAATTAAAAGAATCTTGCAGTCCATCACAGGCGCCCAGTGAATAAACGAAAGCGACATTCAGAAGCATCCTCCATTCTCTCGAGGTGTATTTTCTTTCGTGTTTTCAGTCCCATACCAAGCATCATAGAATCACCACAGTGCGGTAAGCCCACTGGCTTAAGAGCTGCTAATGATTTTACTCCGTTTCTCTAGCTCAACCAGAATACGCGTCCATTTTTTATCCATGTAAAAATTATTTTACAACGAATAAGGACCTTAATGGATAGTAAAGTACGGTTAAAGTAATTTCGTTGCCATCGTACTAGAAGGGACGGCAGCATAAAGCATCTCTTTTAGTACGGACATCTTTAACGGTTTGTGGGAAGGTTTCTGAATAATTAATTTGAAATCCCTTTTGCTGAATTCAATAGTGTTCCAGTTTTAACGTATGGTTTAGTTGTAGGTAGTTGAAAGTCACATCGATCTACTCAACTAAAACGAAAAGATATGTAATTCCATACAATTTTACAACAGATTTTTTTGTAAACTACAGAATCATACATTTTGAAACGAATGGAAAAGAAAACCCCAAGCTGGAAAAATCCAAACAAAAATGAAGGAAGTAGGCGTACCCGTCCACCCAATCCACTATTTTTACAGCTTTGCTTTCTTTACCGTTCCTTTTGAGCCCAGCGTAAAAATCTGCCTTTAGCATCCTCACGGGACAAAGTGGCCCTGAGCTTATGAGGCCACCATTCTGTTATGCGTTCACGTGTCGATACGTTTTCCCCTAAGTGTATTCACTGGCAGAAACTCTTCCCCACTCACCCTTGCCAAAAGTTTTGTTCTGTTTCTCTTTCTATCGCTGCGCTTTCGGAGCGCTTGCTGGCTTTTTCCTCGTGATACAATCGCTACTGCCGAACCTGAACCATTATCTGCATTCTCCCTAGCATCGTCCCATCCAGGAATGCTACCCAGGGAAATAGTCAGAAAAACTCTAGAAAGACCAGCCCCTTTTATTTCGCGTCCGATGCCAGCGGATCCAGTGACCCTTCCCTCGGTTTCGGATCGCTTCCCTTGACGGTGTGTCATACGGTGCGTATATGTATGGCGAGCGCCTACCGTCATTGGACCTGGCATTCCTCTCCTGTGCGTCGGACTTTTTAAATAGGAAAAACTAAAACTATAACACACCTCAATCTGGTAGCGAACCTAAGCTCTGATAGAGGATGCGCCAACATTGCTCACGATATTTGAAGTATGAGTGTAATGAAAAACTATCGGGCGAACAAAAAATAACGGCCACACACAACTACGCAACGTACCACGCACTCACGCTTTTTGTGCAGTCAAATCCGTGCGAGAATAGTGCGAGTTGGCGAAAAAAGACTCCTCCATAGCATCTAGCCAGCAAATCATCCGGTCCTCAATTCCGATAACACCTACATTAGTGTGAGTGAAATAAAAAGAGGCCAGAAATGAAGGCTGCTACTGCTGCTGCTGCTACAGCCCTGTCCCCGTACGAAGCCTTTTCCCGGGTGTATTTTCTAGTTCGCAGCACCGCACTAACACAATAGAACCGCAGCCGAACATAATCCACCGTGATGCGTGTGTGTGCGTGGCAAATAAAAACAAAAAAAAATACACACACTATCTCGCAAATGACTTAGCGGGCTGCAGTTGCAACTGCATCTGTGCACACTCATGTGCAATTGTAGCCACCCAGGACAGCACCGCGAGCCTTTCGATGGTTTTTATCCACCCACTCCCACTGGGCTCTGGCTGCTGGGCAGTTATTTGGTTCATGGTAGAGCGTCGAGCAATGAGACGATGGCCGGAGACGGCATAGCTCACAACCCCACTTGCGCCACCACCAACCACCAACTCCAATCCAATCAATGCATCGAAAAAACATGGCTGATGGAAAAATCGACAGCCTTCCGCAGCAAGACCGGCGCATGCTGTTCCTTCGGGCTGTGCCCACTCAACCACTTCTCTCCGTAACCCATTAACGGTGGCTCGGGAAAAACATGTCTACATTTTTCCCGTCACGCCGTGTGCGCCAGCGCGCAGTCAACGAGACTCGATGTCCCGGCGCGTTTTTTTTTCTCTCTCCCCAGCCCTAGTACTCCCAAGTGGTTTTCACCAATCGTGTGTATGGGGCCCAGTGCATCGGGCTCGCTGGCGATGCATTTGTTAGCTGCAGTCCTCCTCCAAGCGGCTATGTTTAGGCCGAATATATGTAGCACTTGCCTTGCACGGATGCTGTGCACTAACGTGGATGGGTATTCCGCTTTCTAGTTTCGTCCTGCTACGCTACGTCTCGCAAATATAAAACGAGAAGAAAAATCAATTATTGTACATTTATGGCCCAATGGCGATCGATCCGGTCGGACGGGAGGGATTGTTTCCAATTCGCAACTATATGGTTGTTTAGAAATTATGGTTTACACTACTTCATGATCAAACCACAGGCACAATGTAGCATGCTCTCTATTTAGAATTAGCAGCAAAAATAAAACTCGACATTGAATAATCATGGAGAAGTTGAATCATTAAAATGGATGTTTGTGATATAAATTTATGTTTTATAAATTTTATTAAATGTACAAGATTAAACCAAAGTGGGATTTAATTTTAAGCTTTTATAATACATAGTTTATCTGTCTAATATTTTGGATCCGATCTTCAAAATCTCTTTGCTTTGTCGTTTGCATTCTGATGAAGGCAACTAATTTTGGCATAAGTGGTTTCTCCGTATTCCATTCCAAATCCTTCATCGACACATTACAAAACCACCGATTCTGTTCGATAGATTTGTGATGCCACTTCAGATGTCCCACTCCCAACCAAAAACTCACACAACTAGATAATTGAAAAGAGTGTGATGTGGGTTTAAATCATCCAAAACGAACAAAAAACAACTAAATATCAAGCTATTCGCTATTCAACCAACTCCTCGTCTTCGGATTTTTAAATTTGCTCATCCTCCAAGAGAATTCCTCTTTTTACTAAGATATAGTAGGTCGTCCTCGGTTTAGTTGAGAAGCAGATGGATGGTGTCTGATTTTAATTTCGCCTTCGCCTCATACTTCATGCCATTCTCTAACATTTTCAATACTAGTACAAAACAGACAATGCTAATGCTCTTCGAAAGACATAGAGCAATGCACACATACCACACGCATACACACAAAACAATAAAATTTTGGTGTTGGTTGACCGATGCTACGGACCGGATTTTCCGGTGTAACGGGATAGCGACCCAACCAAGGGAGTAAGAAAGTTGCACCGTACGTACCCATTTACTGTGGCAGAAGAATCGCAAAGAATCCTTTCCCAGCACAAGCACAATCGCACTCGATCTGACACCAGGCATCGTTGTAAGGTTACGAGGGTTACCGTCTCGTTATTTTAATTTCAACAGAAACTAGTTTCCCTATAGCTGCCATTTTCTACACGCGATACCAGAGAACTCATTGCCAAAACATTCCTCGAATCCTTGCAGTGTGCGGTTGGGTAGGTAGTGTCCTTCTGGCCTACCTTCCCATTTCCTTACCGGACCGTTCCGGACGGCAAGGGATAAAACCAGCAACAAACCCCGTTAACCGGCTGTACGGAGCCGGACGGGATAGGAGAGAATTTACAAACAAACTAACCCCGCGCGGCAGAACCGTCCTTTGGCACAACAATTCCAATACGAAAATGTATTGTAATGAAAAACTCGACAAACCGGACACCGGCAAAGTTGACCGATCATCCAAAAACTTGTTCAGGGGTGGGTTAGGAAAAAAGAGGTGAACGAAAGAAAAAAAGCTATACGATTTTTTTTCAGTCCCCTTTACATTAACATGTCCATCGTACTTTTGTAGGATGATTCTGTATTTCAGAATGAATTTTATTCAAAATCTCATAATCGATTTCCTATGATTGTCCTATGATTGTTAAGTGACAATAGTCGAGATAGATAGGTTTCTCCTGTGACCGACTCTTTTGAATTGTGGGAAAACTTTTAGCACTTCCTAGAACTTAGAAGAACGCTATAAACTAGAAAAGTAGAGCATCGTTCGAAAAATTCATCAAACTTTTCAAAGAGTTTTAATTATGTTTCAACGTGCAGCAGCGAAACGAACCCGCACTGGCATGAAAGCTCTGCGGAGTTGCTAATAAAGGCAACGAGGCAAAATACTATAATGCATACTGCTGCTTTGCTCTTGGAATCTGCCTTATCCGATTCCGTGAAGTTCCGTGTGATGTGATGCCGCTGCCGTTGCTGCTGCTGCTGCAGATAAAGGACACATGTAATTATCTTCTTGCGGATCCTTCGGGCATACACTCAACTCAAAAAGAGTTTTGCATATAATCAACGCTACAGACGAGAGTGGATACGAGAGTGCGTAGAAAATCTTAGTTGAGATGTGCTCTGCAGCAATAGAAATGGTCGTAGGCTAATCTAATATTCATTTCAGTCACAAGATTAGATTGTCCTCCAGCTTTGCAATCACCCTTTTGCAAGTTGAACAATCTGTTAAGTAATGTCGCATTGAATGTTTTATTTGTTCTATATTTTACCAAGAAACCGAGAGTACTGTAGAGTAAATGCTTGTAAGTTCATTGTTTTACGTTCCAACAACACACACTCACACACGCATTCACTTCATTAATTCGTTAAGTTAACACCATTTCAATTACCGAAGCGGTGGCACAAAAACACACCCCAATACTTTTCAATTAGTGGCGCAAAACGTCATTGAATTAATCGCTCTTCACACTTCATAATCACTTTAGCTGGAGATTTTTGTATTTTTGTTTTGTTTTTGCCCACCCGCGGTTCTTTCCGGTCTGTCAGAGTCCACTAACTTTCCGGTATCATCAAAACGAACACATATACAAAAAAAAAACCCACACACTTTTCACATGTTAGTTATCGCGGAAAAAAGAAATGAGAAAGGAAAACAAATAATAAAACGCGCAAACAGCTAAATACCATCGCTAAAACCATCACCGCTTGCCATCGTTTTGGTCATCCCTTTTTCCAATTTAGCAACCTTGCCAACGAGAGTGTATTTTACTTTTTAAGTGGCCCAAATTGTGAGGAAATTACAAAAAACAAAAAACAAACAAACCAAACAGTTCAACGCAAAAAATCATCCTCTTGGGTCGGGTTGGCAGTAAGCGAGCCAATTGGTGTGCAGGTTCCATGGTTGTGATTTCAATGCTAATTGAATATCTTCCGTGTGCCGTATTGCCGGCAGTAGTTTTCTTGTTTTTTTTTCGGCCAGTTTTTTCCCGTTTAACACCTCGACATGCAAATCCGGAAATCGGTCAAATTAAAACACCTCGCGAAAGCGCGCACGAGTGTAGACAAGACAAAAGCAAAGGTATAATAAAAACGTGTATTAACAGCAAGACAAGAACGGTTCGGAAAAAAACCATTGTGTTCTACTTTTGGGGGAGAAAAACCCCACACAAACGTTGTTTTAAAAAAGCAACATGAAACTGGAAGACCTCCGGCTCGTTCATCAGCCTGCGCGTCCATTAGGTGTAGGACTGTATGCAATACCGAAAAAAAGATCATCAAAAGGACACACTGTGATTGTGCCGCCGAACTCAGCCGCCTAGTCCCTGCTGCTGCTGCTGCTAGTAAGCGAAATAAGGCAAAAGAATAGACCGGAACAAGCCATGTAACAGAAAAACCGACTGTGTATTTGCCAATCTCCCCAATGACCGGTTGGCCACGTGCCATTTTTGCGGAGAAAAGAAACAACACACAAACGGCCAACAGCAACGAACAAAAAATGAACGCTGAATTGAGAATATTTGATGGCTACGTTTTTTCGTCGTCGGTCTGTCGCTTCCCTCGGCACCCCACATTCCCACGCTACACACGTTTCCGGACCAGAGAGCCAAACCATCTCTTACCAAGTGTGTCCAATATCGTTCTGCCTTGGAAGGGCATGCAACAAGTGAAGCGTTCTCCAAAATTTGTGTATTTTTTTTTTTCGGCTGCACTGCAAAACACACTTTTAGCAGATGCTAATTTTGGCAAGTCTGTTTTCGGGGCCATGTGTACGCTTGTTTGGATGGCCCCGAACCTAACCGTCATCATCATCCCCGTAGTGGTAATGACCAATCACCCCCAAAACGGTGCGCCCGCCGCATTCGGGAGAGAGCTCCGGCTTTACACATGTCCCCATGGTGATGCTGTTGTTTCGAGCAAAAAGAGGAAAAAAATACGCAAATGCCCAAATAAAAATACATCCCAGCTCACCGCAAAAGCAGGGTGGCCACTGACCACCAACAAGTGGAGCGGGATAATTGTTTAACTCTTCCTTTTTTTTTACAACGGTACGGTGGCAATATAAATCGGTCGCTTTTAACGTGAAACTCCACGCGAATGTCAAGGATGACCGATCCATCGAACCAACCGGCGCTATTGGTCCATGAGCCGGAATGTATCCACACACCCGAGCGATGATTGCTTTTTGGGGGAAAAGATTTCTTTTTTTTTTTTTTGGTTAGTGGGAAGCTTTTTTGTCATTTTTTTTTTTGTCACCTCCCTAAGTGATCCTGTGAACTCTCATCCTGCCGGCAAAACAGTCGTCAGTAAACGCCAGTCGGGCATGGTCGGTTTTCTGCAATCCCCTGCAGGGCGTTAATCCAGACGAGGGATATGACTCGCTGGCGGATTCTGTTTTACGGTGACTTTCGCCGGTATTCACCGTGGCACGTAGTTGATCGTTGGCATCGGTAAAGGACGGCTACTAAATGCCGTCACAGAACCGTAGAGCAATATAATGGGAAGTTGATTATTCTTTTTTTGCCAACGTTCTTCTTCCATTGCCGTTCATTGCCGTCGACTGACCGGAAGCTGGGAACTTAGCTCGATGCCTCTTTCCCTGTTGATTCGTCGTTCTGCTTTGTTGTGTTCTGATAGCGACTGAACAACCTGTTAACGTCAGTGTGGCGTATGGTTGTTACAAAAGAGGACATTGGAAAGGAAAAATAAAACAAGCAAACACATAAAATGATTTCCATTTTCACAGATTGCCGTGTTTCATTTCATTTGACCTCTAACGGTAGTACTTCGGTGCTGTGTTCCACTAGTTATCGTTTTTTTTTGCGGGACAGGATAACTGTCATGCACCACAAACGAGATAAAATGCAATCAACAGGAAAGTAGGATGATTTTTTCGTTTATTTATAGAGGTTTTGAGTTTTTAAGACTACCTTCCCCTATATGAAGGATGTTTTGATTGACAGAAACAATATTTAATGGTTGTTAGCACTGTTTTATCTTTTCATGCTATTTTTATGAATTCATTTGTAAGGTTTTTTTTTCTGTGTACATCTAAACTCAATTTCTAACGTTACACACTTTTTTCTTTTAATTTATACGTTTGCGGATGAAAATTTTCCCTTTCCAAATCGCTTTCACCTGCAAATTGGAAGATCGTTTGTCACGATTGTACACCATAGCGTGGAACAATGTCAAGATGGAATCGATTCACAACAAACACACACAAACACACACCTTATCCTCTTTCTTTTCTATTTTCATTCCTCGAGCACTATCCGCAAGCAATCAACCGATCGATCGATCTGTCGGCATGATCCGTTACACTTGAATTTCCACTCTTCAACCGTTACAAGTCATGCCCAATTGAAATTGACGCTCTTTTACCTTTTTCCCGGTTTGTTTACAGAAACCCACCGACGAGATGCGCTACGACACGACTTTCGGAAGTGATTATGCAAAGCCCCAGCTTGTTCCGTCTCTGCCACTTACAATGCCGATGGTACAACAAATGCAGCAACAACAACAAACAGCAGTGGCTGCGCAGCAACAACAGCAACAACAACAGTCTTGCAAATGCGAATTCTGCGAGTATCTACAAGCCAATCGGATATCTCTCACCGGTGATCACTCCTTTCAGTGTGAGTTCTGTGGGGAAGGCTTCTCTAATCAGACTAGCTTCAATCGGCATCGCTGCGGGGGAATGGATATACAAATATACCGGTGTGAGACCTGTCGGCAGGAGTACGGTAGTTCCCGAGTCGTATCGAGCATTGGTAACTGCGAGCCTAGAGATAAATGTGATATTTGCAATCGAAACATCGTACAGTCGCTGCCAGAAGAACAGGCGGCTTACGGGCCCGCCTCGATGGCAGCGGGCAGTTCTTCGATAACACCACAAACTACGCCGGCATCCATGTCCGATGGAACGATCGATGGAACAGTTTCATTGCTGGTCACTTCTCCCGAGGTGTCAAACGAAAGCGTCAGCGATCTGAGTGTCAACGTACGCTCTATAGTGAATAGTCCCATCCAACAGCACGATCTAAGCAGTATCGATCCATTCGGATCGGATAGTGAATGTTTGGGACAGTTCTTTGCAACTGAGGCAACGTCCACTTCACCCTGTACGGCTAGCACTACCGGTAACATACAGTGCACACCCATGCCAACGAGTGCCAACATTGGGAATCTTCTTCCCACCACTGCGCTTCACCAACCGGAGTCCGCAAAAACCTTCTTCGTGCTTGGCAACGTGGAACAATTGCAACAGTTCAATGCAGTAGCATCAGCCACCGCGCAACAACAACATCAACCCAGCAACGATCTTCCAACGGTCATCAATAGCTTCCATCCCCTTCATTTGCCACCTCCGGGACCTGGGCCTCATCAGCAGCAGCAACAGCTACCTCTCTCACTGCAGAGCGTGGTCCCGGCCACTACCGGGTCGCATCTGCCCAGTGAGCACGAGGTCACTAGTCTGCAGCAGTACGATCAGTACGATGATGAGGACTACTCGTCCATGTCCGAAGATGAAGCTATTGTTCCAATAGTAAATATATTGAGCTCTAGTTTGCGACAGTTGCTAATTGGTGTCTTTCAATTACAGGAACCCTATGCCAAATCGCCCAATCAGGACCATGCCAAGACGGAGCTCCCAATACAAGAGACAATCGTTGACACTAGCACCGGCGGCATCGGAACTGTTATTCCGCTACAGCAGTTCGGTTCTGGCGGATTGCCAAGAGATGATGCAGCTCTTGGTCGTGCACTGATGATGCACGGCGTTGCACAGCACGTACACGTTCAACAACAATCACAACAGCAACAAAATCACCACCCGTCTAATCTAGCACAAACCAAGACACACCTGGATGATGATGAGGAAGGAAAATGTGATTCATCATCTCCATCGCTTGGCATATTTGTCGGTGGTTCCACCGCGATGGCGAATGGCGAAGAAAAAGCGACACAGAAAAGCCAATCCTCCCTTGCGAGTGGCTCCAACCTGGAACGGCCCTACAAGTGTCACATCTGTGAACGTTCGTACCGGAATCAGAAGAACTTAAAGTCGCATCTAAAGGTGCACGAGGGCATCCGCGCGTATCAATGTGAAATTTGTGGTAAGAATTTCTCCGGTTCCAGCTACTTGGTGATCCACCGACGACGCCATACAGGTGAGCGGCCATTCAAATGTGTCACGTGCGGAAAGGCGTTTGTGGACTCGCGTGCGCTAGCCGTTCACGCGCGTTTGCATAGCGGCGAACGGCTCAAGTGCGAAAAATGTGAGAAAACTTTCTCTAGTGTGAGTGCCCTCACAGTGCACAATCGGCTACACACCGGCATCCATCCCTACAAATGCGAACTGTGTGGCAAAACGTTTCCGCAGTACAACAACCTAAAACACCACATGAAGAAACACGAGCAACCAAATGCTTCGGAAAATCAGTCACCAGGTGGGACACCACCGGCCTGTGGACCTGCGATGTCCAACGGAGTTAGCACAACCAGTGGCTCCAATACTGTTTCCGGACGATTGGGTTCGACGGTTCAGACGGACGCGAATCTTAATGGAGTTACACATATGGTGGCCAGCTCAACCACAGGGCCTGCGTTCGAGTACAAATGTCACATCTGCAGCAAACCGTACAAATCTGCTGACGATCTGCAAGAGCATCTTAACCAGCACGGCAAGGATCGACCAAATCAGTGTGAGTTTTGTTCGAAGGTTTTTCCGCGTTCCTCGCATCTCATCATTCACCGACGGCGTCACACAGGCGAGCGACCTTTCAAATGCAAATACTGTGACAAAGCGTTCGTTGACTCGCGAGCCCTGTCCGTTCACACGCGGCTGCATACGGGCGAGCGGGTAAAGTGCGAGACATGCGAAAAAACGTTCGCCAGCTCCAGCGGCCTGATAGTGCACCGGCGCATTCACACCGGGGTGCATCCGTACAAGTGCGACTACTGCGAAAAATCTTTCGCCCAATCGACGGCACTCAAGTACCACCTGAAAAAGCACGACACAGCCCTGCTGCCTACAACGACGACCCCTGAAAGTGCAGAGTCACGGCTTTCCACGGTACCAAAGCACGGTACAGCCGATGTAGGCCAGTGTCCACCTTTCGGAGACGACTCGACAACGAATGGAAACGATCGGTACAAGTGCACCGTGTGCAGTAAGGTGTTCCGATCCTCCGAGTACCTGGTGCGCCATCGGCGAACGCACAGCGGCGAACGGCCGTACCAGTGCGAGATTTGTGGCAAAAACTTTTCCACCATGAGTTACCTTGTAATCCACCGGCGTCGGCACACGTCTGAGCGACCGTACAAGTGTACTTCCTGCGAGAAAGCCTTCGTCGATTCGCGTGCCCTCCAGGAGCATGCCCGACTACACACTGGCGATCGTGTGCGCTGCGAGATTTGCCAAAAAACCTACTCCAGCGTTAGCAACCTGATCGTTCACCGACGCATCCACAGCGGGGTCCATCCGTTCGAGTGTGACAGCTGTGGTAAATCGTTTGCTCAAAAAAATGCCCTCAAGTATCACCTTAAGAAACACAACAAACAGGATCAAACAGACGCCATGGGTTAGTCCATGTGTAGGTATGTTCTGGCAAGCGGATGGATCAATTGAGGCTTCTATCGAAAACAACAGTTATTTTCTGTTTGCACTTACTTTCCTACAGTTTGGGACGTTGAACACACGTGTCCATTCGCACTTATTTTACGCAATATTTCTTACGGTGGCATCTTGTGATGCCATTTGCATATCCACAGAGTGCATGAGTGAATTCGATGTACACCGAAAAACCATTTACACACAACCACACTACTTCACTACACTACTTCTTCCACATTTAAATAATAGTCACTCAACAATACCATTCAATCATTCCTCTCAGTCAGCGGATTTTGGTGACGTTTGAATTGACCAGCGTGTGTTGATAGTCAAAACAAAATTCTTCTCTAAAACCATCAGCTACGGACAAGTCGAACAACAACGAAGTACTCGTGTTTAGGTTAATGCAATGGAAGAACAAATTGTGGATTTGGAATTGATATTTTTTATTAGGGATGAAAGAAGGAAGCTGCTCAATTAAATTCTAATAGTATGAAGCCATTTTTAAAGCACGATAAAGATGATTGACCACTATCACACACCTTCGTTTCAGCGTTTACCAAGCCGCATTCACATAACAAGCATGAATAGCCATAAGCCAGCTACAACTTCAATTCAGAATATATACATAAATATAGAACAGAATCATTGTAATGTAATAGTACCGTGTGCAAATAACTCCAGTTTGTAACCCCAGCCCCTCATACACATACACACACACCGATCATCAACATGTTCATCATAAACCAGTTTGCCACCACATTTGAACCACCATACTATAATAGTGTTCCAATAGGTTATGCATACAGCATAAAACGGACCCCGCCACACACCATAAACACCAGCATCAGTGAAATGTATTTCAACTCCATAATTAAACCAAATCAATCAACCGGATCGATCCATACAATAGAAGAGTTCAATGTTCGTCTCACGCCATGTCTCTCAGTAGATGCCCTATATAAGACCGATAGGCGTTTACAGAAATTGTCAAAAAATCAATCATTATTTTATTTCTTGATGAAAAAAGAAAGAAAAACCAAACCCAAAGCCACAAAACAACTGAAATTCGACTTAAAGTAACAGCGATAAGCGAAAACTAAACAAACCAAAAGAATAACGAAAAAAAACATGTGTTTTGTACAGTAAACGAAACGAAAGTAAATAGGCAATTTAGAATTGATTCAAAAGATAAAGTGAAAAGCAAAAGAAAAACAAAAAGATTTTTAACTAAACGAAAGCTGATGTGCAACTATCGAAAGTCAACGATCGATGAGTTTATGTTAATATTTTCCGAAGGAATAGGACATCAGCATAACATGAAGGAGGTTTCTCCTCCCGAAACAAGTCCACCAAAGGAAATGTGTAGCAAAACGTATGGAATACAATAAAACCCAGAAGAAAGGAAACTAAAACCCCCATGCCGTTCTACTCTCTCTTTCTCTCTCTCTCTCTCTCTCTCTCTCTCTCTCTCTCTCTCGCTCGCTCTCTCTCTCTCTCTCTCTCTCTCTCTCTGTTTTTCTGTAGTTAAAGCCAGAAATGTCTAGAATTATGTATCTTTGACATTCTCCGATAAATCAGTGATGACGGATATTCGGCTTGGTTTTACTTTGGTTGGTTAGCATTAGCCGATGAAATTTGTTTGTAACGAACACTTCAAGCATCTGCCGTCTGCTACACCTGTGGAACCAGTGAAGGACCGTACGATGCAACTGGCTTACCGCGTACTTACTCTGCACAGTTCATGATATAGTGACCGTAAATCAATCAATTACATCCTTTTTAGCATCTTCGACTATCTCCTTCTGTCTCTATTACGATCTGCAATGACTTGTGTATGCCGTTCGAACTTAATCTTCAGTGTTTTTAGGGCTCATTCGTACTTTTAGGTTCCTTCCCGACGAACTATTCACGATGTTTCCTCGTTTGTTCTAAGAAAGTCAGAAATTACAGCAGGAAACGTATGCCGCCAGCCCCAGAGGCTATCGAAGATTGTGAGGTAAGAAATAATTGAATGTTGAACTGGTACTTCCCGATAGAGGAGTGTGAGCGTTTATCTCTCCTGAATCGAAAATATATTTTTTTGCATTTCAATTTTTTTGCGCACATTGCGCTTCAGCTGTTACTGAGTACTGGGGTTTAAAAAGATTAAAGATAGTGCTGCGTGTACATGCGTATCTTAGAGAATATTTTTCAACAACTACTCCCTTCACTTTTTTGCGCAAGCTCTTTTTCAGAGTACATAATTGCTTCATTTCAACATCGCCGATGCTTTGGGCGTTGTGTATTCGACGATACCTCGCATATAAATCATCGGATCCACACTATGCTGCTTTCAGCTTCGGTGCAACCATTCCCGGTTTGATAAAATATTCTACACAATACAGTAGTGTGGAAAAACACACCACTTTAAAGTACTTGCGATGAGTTCTCTTTTTAGCTGAAGCATATACGGCCAACGGGATCATAATTGGCGGGCCGTAACTGTTTACGGATTTTTACTTAGAACGCGCGCTCTATTTAATTGCTACCGGATTACGCCTGAAGTACGGTGTATCAATTTGGGTCAGTAATAGAAGAACGGATTTAGCCGAAGTTGGCTGGATACAAGCAAGAAGCTTTTGTACAACATTTCTTTTTCCGACAATGTGAATAATAAGCTTCTAGCCGTTTTCTTGTGGACGTCAACAGTCCAACATAGAATAATGAACGGTCAGCAAGGTTGAAAGCGTGTGAACGTTCATAGTTAGCTGGCTACACGGTGCCACACACTGGAGAACAGGATGGATTCCCTACTGTCCAGTCTGTTTGCTAATTGGACGTCCCTACGATGGAAAAAAGCATTAGATTGATGTGTTCGCAGCAAAAAAAAAGTATTAACTTAGAAGTACGAAAAATAGGATGACAAAAGTGCCTTTCTGTTTCGGACACCGGTGACCTTCCGCTGGCAAAAGATGTGTCCAATTGTTGCCCTCTTTAATCACTGACCAGCTGAGAAAATTTTCCCACGAGCGAAACAAAAAAGGCCTCGATGAAGGCCAATATCCCTAACGGTCAGCAGCACGGGTAACAAACTGACCAACAGATCGCCCCAAGGAAACTAGCCTTCTTTTAGCAATCCTTTCCTGCGTACCGTCTATCGGTCCGGTTGACGGTCTGTCTTACTTTCAACGTCCACATTGAAGGCAAAAGGGTCTTCGGAATCGACGCAATGTCGTAAGATACACGGGACCACCGAAAAAAGGCCTCTATAAGAAAGGGTTATTTACCCGTAAAAAAAAAACAACCCCATTTCTAGGTGTAGAACACGTCCGAAAGAATGGACCTGGAGAAGAACCTTCTTACAAAAGACGACGACGACAGTTGTCATTTGTTTGCGCGGAAGAAATTGATTTACAAACATACGCTCCCTCTGCCCTAATGGTGCCCCGTGACCCTTTGTCCATGCATCTGATACCGTTCCTAGGTTTAATCCTTTTTCTTCGTCACGGGGAAAGGTATGCTAGAGGGGTTCGTTGCGTGATGGTTTTTTTTAATAAGCGTACGAACCAGTTTGGTGTCTTCGATGCAGTTTTTATACATTTGTGCGGTACACTGTTGAATTCATCGTTTTAAAAGGATCCTTTGAACTGGACAAATGCATATCAATATCCTATTTCGATGACCATCCCTAGCCCTTGGCCGCTTCGTATAGCATCTGCGGTCTGCTTAAAACGAAACACAATATCTACTCATCCATCAAAGTTTGTACCAGATATGTTGAAAAGTGCGTGTCTCTATCGTTCGGAGACATTAAATGCATAAAACAGTTGTTGTGACACATATGTTTCTATGCGCTTACGCCCGCGCGCTTCAGAGACTTCGAAGCATAGTCCGAAACATGGAAAATAGGACCGAAATTTACGGAATCTATTTTTTCGGTTGCAATGAAAGCGACAAAAAACGAACTTCTCTAATGAGCACGTTTTGTTTTCTAAATGAACAGAAACGTTTCGGGTTTTGTTTTTGTGTCCGTTTTTTTCTTCTTCTTTTTTCCTATCTTCCGCTGCTGCTTCCTTGCTCAAAATGTGGTCAATTCTACCAAATGTTTACAATCACACACAACACGTGCTTTTAATGATCCGTTTAATCGCTCCAGTAAGTTCCATTTCCAAACAGCGCATTGGCAGAGACAAGAAAAAAAACAATCCACACACCTTAACGAACAAAGCGAAATGAAAAACAAAATCCCAACTGGACCGGGAAAGGTTAACGTTTTAACGCTGGACGGCCACTGGCCCCTCTTGCCTCCTGGTTGGTCATGGTTGGGAAGAATGAATTATTACCACTTTCTACCGGAATACGCCCCAAAAAGGGAAACGCGAAAAAAACACAAACTCCAATTACCGCACTGTAACACCGCATGCTTGTTTCCCGCGACGGGATCCCGGGCAATCATTGACGCAACATCTACCACGGGTCCATGTGTTTCGGCATCCGTCGGTCGAGCTTTGTTTTTGAGGAGAGGAAACCAACAAAAAAGTTTGCGTGGTTTTATTAAGATATTACGGACCATTTTAAGATGCACATAAAACGAGACATGGTTTTTTCGTTGAGCCTCCCCGTCCTTACGATCTTCGGGCTCGTGTGTGCGACGCTGTTGCCGAACGGTGGCGGGAAAATTGCGACATTAAACTGACATGCACACCGAACCCAACGAGAAAATAGCCGATCGGTGTATTTCTATACCTTCCGCTAAAACTGAGAGCTTTCGGGCACTGATCTCACTATCGTATTTCTTTATTCGATGCTATCTTTTGCTTGCTCGGAATTTGCGGAAGAGCTGATCATCATGCACGATTGTGGCTGTCCCATTGGAGTACAATTCTGTCTCCATAGCGCAGGCAAATACATTTCTTCTGCTCTAAATCTCAATTGTTTTCCATAATAGATTTTATGTTTGATTGCACTTAAATGTGTGTCAATCTCGTTTAGCTGCAATGTCTAAGTAACTAGTTCAAACCAAAATCCGGCTTTGATTGGTTAACATAATTGGAACCACCATTACTCATTGCACCGGTTGGTACTTTCGAAATAATAGTTTAACAACACAAAATAACTAAAATAAATAGCAATACGGCCAGGCCGTTCAACCGGACTAAAAACAACACATAGCTAAAACAACCGAATTGTCTTTACCTAATTCTAATCACATTTAAAACTGCCAATCAAGATCAAGCTCAAAATAAATAGTAACTTCAACGATGGGCCAAGCGAGAAGCGTCCAAAATAATCTCCAGTATTACATTATCCAATTATTGGAACATTATTCGGACTCCATCGTAGAGTATTTTTAAAGAATCGCGAATATTTGTTAAAACAATAGCAACATTCATTTGGGGAAACTTTATTCAAACCGTTTCCAAACGCCAACATAAACGATCAACACTACACAGCAGTAAGAGGCGACATAGCATTTCATTCTCGCACAACATGCCCTGCTTCCTTTTCTCGAACGTGCTCAATTTTCCTGCCTTGTCTGTGTGTGCTTTTTTATTCAACTTCAACCCAACATCACTCTGCAGGGACAAAAGAGACTATTAAAAATCACAACTTGTACCCCCGGGGCAGTAGATGCTCGAAGATGAAACAATGCCAAACAAACAATGCCATGCCAAACTTCCAACTTTTGCTGCCGCTTCGACCTCGGCATTGCCGAATGCGAGCAATGATCGGGAGATATTTTTGCCTCATCAATCTTCACTACTGCATGTTTCTAATGCTCCACCTGTGTGTATCCATTTCTCTCCAATTCTGCCGTTACCATTGTTGCTTTCATTCATTTTCGCCGCTGTTGAGGTTGTGGCGTCGTCGCGGAGCCAACGAAGAGAAGGTTTCATTCCGCTTCCAGATTGCAAAGAATACAGACATTTCGTCAGGTGCTCCGGCACTACCTTCCACCACTTGGCTGGTTTGATCTATTATCAAGTGGTGTGACGAATTACGTTCAGAACACTGTACTGAGAGTATGTGTTGCGCGAGGTTGGCAATACTTCTTAATAAATGTGAAAACCAGTGAAAAGAAAAACTGACTAACATAATTTCAAAAACCTTTAGGCTAATTTGCTGTGAACAAAAGCCAACATGAAACCGTGTCAGATGAAGCTTATGTGCTGTGTTTTTAGTGTATTACTGATCCTAACATCAGCGCAGCATCCCATACAGCAGGGATGTCCTGAAGCAACTCGTCCCCATACCGCTCGCTGCGATCAATTCTTCCGCTGTGCATTACTGCCCTCTAAAAGAGCTGTTTGGATAACGACACAGTGCAAAAAAGGATTAATCTATCGACATAATCTGAGTGCCTGCGTAGTGCCTGGTGAGTTAAGTGGATTAAATTCACATAAGAAATTATCAGCTTCGAAAAATAAGCGTGCAGAGAATAGAGTGTGATTGTCATCAATTATAGCGGAATTACAACATTAACGTTCGATGAACTGCGTTTTGTTTAGCATAAACAGTACTCTCATGTGAGTGATATCCTATCACACAAAAATTCATGATCTATGAGAGTCCAAAAGAAAGACTCCATAAATATGCAACAGATAACGGTATATTTTTGATGCTACAATACGATGCCAATAACAGTGGATTATCAAACCGCTTCATTGACCTCCGCCGTGTTGGTTATTCGTGAAGTTGTAAAATGAAGTTGGTTTTTATAGTTCTTCTTTAGAGGATTTTTTTTTGCTCGACCCTTTAACAAACACCTTGATAGGCAAACGATTTTATTCGCACTTTTTTATAGCACCCTGACTGCCAAAATAATCGCACGCTCGTGGTAGAATCGTTCATTTCATTAACCAATTTTGTTTCCCGTTCTTCTCCCGGTTACGGCACAGATAACGATTGGGAGTGCGATTTATCGACGGAATTTGAACCCAATCAAAGCGAGGAAAATTTTTATGGCATCAACAATCTTCATCAGCAGGCCTTTCCCCCCAGTCGAACACCTCCCGCTACGCTGTCAAACATCAAAACCGGGGTGACTGACACCAAACGAACACAGTACCAATTTCCATCGATTGCCGGAGATGATCGACAGGGAATCCTCATTATGATGAACGACGAACTAAACAATCGAACTCGTATAAGAAGCACGGGATCGTTAACGGATGATTCGGATGCCAGCGGGGATGGTAGCTCAGAGAGAATTATTGAAGAGACCGATACAGATACGCTAACGGACAATGGGACGGTTGTTAAGTCATATAGCGTGGAGGATTCTTTCGTTAATAATGAACGACTCCCTCCAAAACCCTTGAGCCGTTTCGGCACGTCACAGCTCAATCCAGCCGCCATTCCGGGATTCGCCATGCAAGGGGGTGGTCAAAACCATAAAGTGAAGCTACCATTGCCACCGAACGGAAAAATTCATCCTGAGCATCTAACACAAATTATTAATCAGCAGAAGCAATTAAATCGATTCGCCACGCAAATTAAACAACGTGTAGATCCGATCGGCAGTTCAGGCGCTTTTTCTGCATATACCAATAATATGATTTTTTCACAAAATCCAGCACTTCTGCTGAACAATTACCTTAACAATGTGGCGGCCCAAAAACCACATCTGTTCGATTCGGAAGGTGATAAAATGTTCAAAGGAAAAGAGCCATATGTGTCAGAGGACATCATAAAAAGCATACTGCAAATTTCGCAGCAAATGATTGCTAATCAACAAAAAACAACACCAACAAAACCTATCCCGGAACCGGTGATGAAACCGATTTATCTTCCGCTTTCGGTAGGGACCACATCTTCTAATACTGTTTCCCCAGCAGTGACGGAATATGATACCCCTGGCAAACAGAAAATCACCACCACGTTCAACACGAAACCGATCGGCATTACTTTCACCAATCCCTACACCTTGGGCCATACGGCTGTGTATGATAATCTTCGCAATCAGCTGTTGAACGAATCGACGTACTACAATTCATTCCTACCAACATTGTACGATGTCTACGGCAATCGATTCGTCCCAAAGGATTCATATGTTCAAATGATCTCACAGAGTTATCCCCAGTACAACACGTACATGGCCAATGGTCCGTCGCCATCATCACTTTTGAATATGCAACCCGTTCCTACCTACCCTAGCGTCGTTTCGCCTTACGTTTCTCCTTCACAGGGTTCCATGGTCAGTAGTGAACCATCGTTTTTGTATACCCATCACACCAACTCTCCTTCATTACATCAACAACTGCAAAACCACGTGGTGGACGGATACAAAGTCACGAGTAATGCGATTGATCGTTTTGAATCCTCGGAGCTGGTGGAATCTAACGAAAACGATGCAAACAATAGTGCGGACAGTGATCAAACATTAGTGTCGGATGAAGCATCAGATGAATTGGGTCAACTTGAAGCAAACGAGTCGCTAAACGATTCAAATACCACATTCACACAGAAACCATTTGGTGTGGGAGAAATGCCAACGGATTATACCCAGTATAAGGATAGCATAATGCCTCTGCTAGATGCACATCCTAGTGATGTACGGATTTCAGTTGTAACTTGCACGCTTGGCAGCCGAGAACCGAACAAGACCGATTGCTTTAAGTACTTTGTGTGCAATCCCCAAAATGGGGCGTTCCAATCATTCACCTGCCCCTCGTTTACGGCATTCAACAAAGACACCCGACTATGTGACACTGCATCATATCAGGCGTGTAAATCCCAACAAACTCCTACCACAACACCAACCTCTGTGATACGGTACAAAGGTTCAGCAGGTCTCTCAAACGTACATCTCATGAAAAACGATTTGCTGACCGCCCAAAAGTATGTGGAACTGGTGCGCCAGGAGGCGAACAAATTGCTGACTCGAAATAATATGCCACTACCGGCCGAGCAAACAGTCATACTTCCAGTATTGGAAACAGTCAGCACTACCGAGTTACAGAGTCTTAAACCGTCCGCAAAGGTGCGACGAAAGTCGTCCTCCAAGCACGCCACAAAGATGACTACATCGACAACTACCACCACAACGATCGCACCCACAGCTAAACGATCGAAAGCACAGCGAAAAGGACCACGATGCCGTGCCGAAGGTCGTATTGCGAATCCACTAGATCAGCACAGTTACTACGTTTGTCACCGGAGAAGTCAGAAAAAGTTTGTTAAAATGAAAATGTCCTGTTCATCCGGCCTGAAGTATTGTGTTGCATCGCAATACTGTTCTTCGCACTGTTGATGGAGGGCACGATAGTTTCCTTGAATTATTTAATTTTTAATTTATTTATTACATGGCCCTTTTTAAAATGCGTTTTTAGGGTTAAGAATTTGAATCGCTATTTACTAGCAGGTTCGTACATTGCTCTTTACTTGTTTTGTTATAATGAACAGTTGTGAAAAATAAATGCAACGAGTTTAAAGAAGACTTAAGCTGCAGTTCAAATATGCCATTTTTATTTCTCGGTCCTACTTCCTGATTATCTCACTATGAATTTCTGAAACTGGTTTTTTAGTTAATATATTAAACCTTCCAATTGAGATTTAGAGCAGAAGAAATGTATTTGCCTGCGCTATGGAGACAGAATTGTACTCCAATGGGACAGCCACAATCATGCATGATGATGCAGCAGCTCTTCCGCAAATTCCGAGCAAGCAAAAGATAGCATCGAACAATTGTGAAAAATAAATGCAACGAGTTTAAAGAAGACTTAAGCTGCAGTTCAAATATGCCATTTTTATTTCTCGGTCCTACTTCCTGATTATCTCACTATGAATTTCTGAAACTGGTTTTTTAGTTAATATATTAAACCTTCCCATTCAAAATTGTTGGTGAGAATCAGCATTATTGAACAGCAGTATTGAGCATTGTTGCGAGCAGATTAAGACCACGCCTGATAAGCAAGTAAGTAAGAATGCACGAAATCGCTTCATAAAAAAGAAAAGAAACGATAAAAACTATTTATTCCAATTTAACACAATATCAGATTATTACCTGGCCAGTACGGGTGTAAACCACGTTCGAAGAAGTGAAGCTGATGTTGTAAACTGATTTAAATTCTACCGGATTTGTCAAAATTTTCTTGTTTACCATATGATTGTCATTGTACGATTGTTTTTGTTTTGCTGCTCTCGTCGTATTCTTGTTTTTTTTTTTCTCCCTACGAATATGCCGCTAGTTTTTGATAGTTCTAGTCGTATATTCTGCTGGTGATAGACTTAATCATACACATACTAGTATATCTGCTCCATTTTTTAAACAAAGTCATAACTTTTACCATGTTGAGTCAGAAGATTTTGATAAGTGTAGATGAATAATGTGCTGGAGGATTTGCAATAAGGATGCGTCATCATTAGCAACGTTTGCATCACAGGGCACGTTTGAATCATTATTAAGGTTAAGTTCAAGTGCAGTTTTAAGGTCCGCTTAAACTTCACAGGTGTCTCGGATGAAGTGAATTACACTGGAAAAGGATACATATACCACCGGTAAAAGAAAACAGCAAGTACCGATCGGATGTTCGATTTGGACTTATGAGATTAGGCGATTGGCTCATTGTTGAAACAAAAAATGATTATCTGGGATCAATTCTGGACCGACATTTGCCCAACTGGATTGAGACCTTGGGTGCAGAGCAACAGTGATCTTGCGCCATGCTTCCAGGAGCTCGTGCTGCAGCTGCCCATCCTCGCGCTATTTGCCACCTTTTCATCTTACTTCTACGGAACTCATTGGCGTACTGTGTCCCGGAATGACACACAACTGCGAGCCTTGCGTGTGCGAATTTTGGCATCGTTAGGTTTGACCATCATACCAGCTTTAAAAGTGTTTTACATTTTCCGCCTTCACGAGGAGCTGTATCCAGTAGACATAATGCTCGCTTGTGTTCAACTCGTAGCCTGGCCCATTCATTGCTGTTTTCTACTATCTTCCATGAGGAAAGGTTCCCTTAGCCACCGTGGCCCTCTAGTACTGATTGTATTATGGACTTCGCTGTTTGCATTATGTGCGATATGGCTGCATACAAATTTACACACGGAATACTGGCCATGGTATGCGGCTCACCTATCGGTATACCTCTGTTATGGCGCAACACTTGTTTCCCCCGGGCATGCCCATTACGTGCGTCTTCGAAGGACGGAAGATCAAGAACGACAGGCGTTACTACCCCAATCGTACACCCGTTTCTTCGAGGACATGGAAGAAACAGTGCTTGGCCCTATCGAGGACGATGCAAATATATTTTCCAAAATTGTTTTCTACTGGGTCCGGCCACTAATCGCTAAAGGTGTTAATGGAAAATTAAAACGAAGCGACGACCTGTTCGATCTGCCCGAAGCGCTGACATTGCATCGAGTAACGGAAAAACTGCACCTAGCACTCAACACAACGACCTCTTTGCTGAAAGCTCTGCACAAGTGCTTTGGATGGGAGTTTTATATGATTGGCTTGCTACGAATGCTGGGAGATCTGTCCGGATTCGCAGGTCCCATCCTGCTCGGCGGTCTGCTACGTACGGAGGATAATGGTAACGGTACAACACTAGCCGATATAGCAGACCCCAATAGACCCATAGATTATCGTGCGTACTATTATGCTCTCGCTTTACTTACTTCGGCTGTGATTAGCGCCTTCGCGGCAGTTCACTTTAACTGGCGTATGACATTCGTCAGCAGCAAATTGCGAATGTCCATCGTAACTGCGATTTATCAAAAATCGCTTACTGCAAAGCAGCTGCAAACAGCGCGACCCGAAATACTAAATCTAATGTCAACCGATACGGATCGCATAGTAAACTCGTGTATCAGCTTTCATTCGTTTTGGAGCATCCCCTTCCAGCTATTCACTACGCTCTATCTGCTCTACACGCAGCTCGGTGTCGCTTTTGTTGCTGGAGTTCTATTTGCAGTGCTGCTGATTCCGATTAATCGCAAGATCGCACAGAAAATTGGACAACTCTCGCAAGGGCTAATGTCAGCGAAAGATGGACGCGTAACAATCACCACGGAAACCATTAGTGGAGCCAAAGATATCAAATTAAACGCATGGGAGGATGTTTTCATCGGCAAGATCCAGAGCAAGCGAGAAGAAGAAATACGCTTCCTAGGAAAGCGAAAATATCTGGACGCGTTATGCGTGTACTTTTGGGCCACAACTCCAGTGTTGATGTGCCTATTTACCTTCGGTACCTCGATTCTGCTCAGTAAACCCTTAACCGCAGCCACAACCTACACCAGCGTGGCTTTGTTAAACATGCTCATCGGACCGTTAAATGCATTTCCATGGGTACTAAATGGTCTAGCCGAAGCGTGGGTATCACTGAAGCGCGTGCAAGAACTTCTCGATCTACCGGATATCAATTTGCAGGAGTACTATCGTCCGCTAGATGCTTCCGATGCATCCTACTCCAATTCATCGAAGCGTCCCGTCGTGCTAGCGATCAAGGATGGTAGCTTCGAATTCGAAACCAAGCGCAGCCGCAATGATTTGAAGCTGGTGCAGGAGGACATAGTTGATTTCGCTTTTCGCGACCTAACATTGCAAGTGCGTCAAGGAGAGCTCGTTTGTCTGGAAGGTCCGGTTGGTGGTGGCAAATCCTCACTACTACAGGTGATAATGGGCTACTTTCAATGCACGTCCGGTGCTGTAGCAATATCGACAGATGTGAAAGAAGGCTTTGGTTATGTTGCTCAGACAGCTTGGCTACAGCAAGGCACCATTCGGGATAACATACTTTGGGGCGAGATTTATGACGAAGCGCGTTATAAAGCGGTCATTCATGCCTGTGCATTGCAGTACGATCTAGACGCATTGCGCGGCGACAGCACCGGGGTTGGTGAGCAGGGCCGAACACTGTCCGGAGGCCAAAAAGCACGAGTAGCGTTGGCCCGTGCAGTCTATCAGAACAAAAGCATTTATCTGCTGGATGATATACTATCAGCTTTGGATGCACATGTGGCGTCGCATATAATTCGACACTGTTTGTTTGGGTTATTGAAGGATAAAACGCGCATTATTGTTACCCAACACGCTATGGTGTTAAATCGAGCTACTCAAATCCTTCACGTCGAAACAGGACAGGTGTCGCAGAGCGATGCACCGAACGTTGGTTCTCTGCTGAGCGATTATGATGATTACGACGAGGATACGAGCGCCACACTGTCCATTGCAAACGATTCTACGTCGTATGCAGCAGTAGTTCGCAACGACGACGACCAACGAAGCAACGATAGTGTGCTGATGGATGAGTCGCGTGAATTCGGTCATCTTGACCGTACAGTACTCGGAGCATACTGGCAAGCTACAGGACGTAGTCTTGGGTTTTGGGTTATCATTGCAGTGCTCATGATGCAAATCTCTCGCAATCTTACCGATGCATGGCTAGCGTACTGGGTCGGAACGATTAATCAAACACCCCTAAATAGTACAACGCTTTCGAATGATCCTACCGCGCTCGAAGAGAGCGCACCAGAAGGATTACTTGCGATGGTTGATCACTTGCTTTCACCAACCTTCACTGACAACAACGGCACATCGCCATCGTTCTATTACTTAGGGATATATGCTGCTCTAGCCATCACTAACAGTCTGCTTACGCTGGTGAGAGCATTTCTGTTCGCGTATGCTGGTTTAAAAGCGGCCAAATGCATACATGATCGATTACTTAACAGCGTCCTTTATGTAAGTATGAGCTACGATGGTTGTGTATGTTACAGTTCTTATTATTGGTTTTTCTTTTTCAACAATCAATTCACAGACTAAACTTCAATTCTTCGATGTTGTTCCTCTGGGTAGAATTATCAACCGTTTCTCATCCGATGTGTACACTGTGGACGATACGCTTCCATTTATTATGAACATTCTTTTGGCTCAATTTTTTGGACTGCTGGGAGCACTGTTAATAAGCCTGTACGCCATGCCCTGGCTAGGGCTTTTGATTGTGCCCCTCGTTCCTATATATCTATCACTACAAAGCAAATATCGTTACGCTTCACGTGACATTAAACGACTTTCGAGCAATGCCTTATCACCGCTATACGCTCACTTCACTGAAACATTGCAAGGACTGACCACAATTCGAGCATTACGTGGCGAGAAGCGATTCCAACGAGACTTTCTTTACAAACTGGGCGAAAGCATAAAGGCACAACTATCCGCAGCTGCCACACAACAATGGTTGGGATTGAGATTGCAGTTGTTGGGCGCTTTTCTCGTCGGAGGATCCGGATTGCTAGCGGCGATTACATCTGCTCATATGACTTCCCCCGAGCTAGTAGGGCTTGCCATTTCATACGCATTGTCTATCACCGGGCTGCTTTCGGGGTTGCTTTATGCAGTGGCCGAAACGGAACAGGAGCTTGTCGCTGTCGAACGTATCCATCAGTACTGCCAGCTTGATCCGGAAGTAAATGCCGATGGATCTGCCGATCCTCCATTTGGTTGGCCTTCTCAGGGAGTGGTTGTTTATGACAATGTACACATGCGCTACCGAGAGCACTTGTCTTACTCCATACGATCCATCAACATTAACGCAAAGCCGTGCGAACGCATCAGTATTGTCGGACGTACTGGTTCGGGAAAAACGTCCGTGATGGCTTCACTACTGCGAGTGGCACCCTTGGACAAAGGCACTATAACAGTAGACTTTGTAAATATATCTACCTTGCCTTTGGACGTACTGCGAAGCCGGATCGCGCTAATTTCTCAAGATCCCTTCCTGTTCAACGGTACAATCCGAGATAATCTTGACCCGCGCGCCGTACATATCGATTCCGAAATATGGGAAGCCATCACCTGCTGTTTGGCAAGTCCCCTGGTGCAAGCACTCGGAGGTCTATACGCTCAACTCGACGTTAGTGGAGCGAACCTTTCCGCAGGGCAAAAACAATTGCTCTGTCTCACCCGAGCACTACTCAAAAAATCTAAAATTGTGCTGATCGACGAAGGCACGTCTAATCTAGATTTTGAGTCAGAATCTGCAGTTCAGCTAGTTCTCAAAAATGCCTTCCGTGGCCGTACAGTTATCGTGGTAGCCCATCGTTTGAAGGGAATCCTTGACACCGACCAAGTGTTTGTCATGCAGGATGGAACCATCGTTGAGCATGGTGTGCCTCGCGATCTTGCCGATCAACCAACATCGTTGCTATATTCTTTACTGCAAGAGCAACAAAATTCTTAGTTAAGCATCTAGGAAAAACCGCCTAGCGTGGGATAGTACCAGCAACTAGAAACAATTGGATATTAGGTTTATGTAAGCAACATATAAGCATATTATTATGTATCAAGTGTATGCCTTTTAAACAGATTTAACTGTTCTTTCAGTTGAAATCAAATCTTGAGTTTTATTTCCTAAAGGTTTAAGATAATAAACAGACACTAAGCGTTCATGTTATGCTTCTATGCTTTTCTCGTTTGTTTTACTATTTGACATCAACACTATGCCCACGACACCATGCAACGATCGTGTACGATTACTGTCAGCAATGACAATAGCTACGTAAATGGCGATCTTTATCTACTTCACACATTCGCTCTAGTTCTTACTCATTGTTCGACCTTCTCCTGCTCAACACATAAATAGTGTGTGTGCGCTCTGTCTGTCGCGCCCTTATCTTATCAAGTTCACGGTCTTTTTTCGCGACCATACCGGTCATAAACAGCTGAGGTGATAGACACATTCGTAGCCAAATATCATTTTCTCGAAAGCCATATACCGTGGCAGTAGGGTCAGACACCGTATTTATAAAAGACAATTAAATAAGGCGTTTCCACCGAACTGTTTGGAATGGAAGGTTTAGCCCAGTTCAAAAATGTCCCTTTAGTGTTGTTTGTGAATGGAAAAAAGATAACCGATGCTACTCCTGATCCTGAATGTACTCTGTTGACATATTTGCGTGACAAATTACTTCTCTGTGGCACGAAGCTCGGATGCGCCGAGGGAGGATGTGGGGCATGTACGGTGATGGTGTCGAAGGTCGATCGGAAAACTGGCCTTCTACAGCATCTGGCGGTCAACGCTTGCCTTACACCGGTATGTTCCGTTCACGGGATGGCCGTAACAACGGTCGAGGGTATTGGAAGCACCCGGACACGCCTCCACCCGGTACAGGAACGCATCGCAAAGGCACACGGCTCGCAGTGCGGCTTTTGCACTCCCGGAATCGTAATGTCGATGTACTCGTTGCTCCGCAGCTCTCCTGTTCCGTCCATGAAAGAACTAGAGGTAGCTTTCCAGGGCAACCTATGTCGCTGTACCGGATATCGACCGATCCTCGAGGGATACAAAACGTTTACCAAAGAGTTCGGCACCAACTGTGCCATGGGAGAGAATTGTTGCCGAAACGGAAACGGTACAGGCTGCGGACAGAACGGCAGCGAAAAAGATAACGAGCTTTTCCAGCCGAGCGAATTCATCCCCTACGATCCTTCCCAAGAGCCCATCTTCCCACCGGAATTGAAGCTATCGGATAAACTCGACTCAGAATCGCTAGTTTTTCGTACGTCGCGCACGGCATGGTACCGTCCGACGAAACTCGCCGATTTGTTAGCGCTGAAAAAAGTTCATCCGGAAACGAAGATTGTGATCGGTAACACGGAAGTAGGGGTGGAAGTCAAGTTTAAGCACTTTGAGTATCCCGTCCTTGCCAATCCTTCCCAAATAAAGGAACTGACAATAATCGAGCGACAAGCGCAGGGAATGAAAATAGGATCCGCAGTGACGTTGATGGAAATGGAAAACGCGCTCCGAAAGGAAATTGAAACCGGTCCAGAGACTGAAACGCGTTTGTTTCAAGCTATCGTTGACATGTTGCACTGGTTTGCAGGCAAGCAAATTCGCAATGTAGCCTCGGTGGGAGGTAACATAATGACGGGAAGCCCTATTTCCGACTTGAACCCCATCTTTACTGCAGCTGCAATCGAACTGGAAGTAGCAAGCCTAGACGGTGGAGTTCGGAAAGTGCACATGGGCGATGGATTCTTCACTGGCTATCGAAAGAACGTGATTCAACCCCAGGAAGTTCTTCTGTCCCTGTTTATCCCTCGGACCACCAAAGACCAGCACTTCATTGCGCATAAACAGGCCAAACGGCGGGACGACGATATAGCCATCGTGAACGGAGCGTTCAATGTTCAGTTTCGCCCGGGCACAGATATCGTCGAACAAATCCATCTGGCATTTGGCGGAATGGCGCCAACTACTGTTCTGGCCAAGAAGACGGCCGCTGCTCTAGTCGGAGCTCGTTGGGATGCGCAGCTTGTCGAACGGTGCAACGATTTGCTCGTGGAGGAACTTCCACTCAGTCCATCGGCTCCCGGTGGTATGATCGTTTATCGTCGATCGCTCACGTTGAGCCTCTTCTTTAAGGCATACCTAGCGATCGCCCAATCGCTTGACAAACAACAAATCCCAAACAGGAAACCCATTGATGATCGTGAGAAGAGCGGTGCCAGCACTTTCCATACGTTAGTGCCGAAGAGCACTCAATTGTTTGAAAAGGTTTCAGGCGATCAACCCATCACCGATCCAATCCGTCGACCACAAGTGCATGCTTCAGCTTACAAACAGGTCACAGGAGAAGCAATCTATTGTGACGATATTCCAAAGTTTGTCAACGAGTTATATTTGGCATTCGTGTGCAGCACGAAAGCGCACGCGAAAATTCTATCAATCGATCCATCGGAAGCACTGAACCAGGAAGGTGTTCATCGATTCTTTAGTGCGGAAGATCTGACCGACGAGCAAAACCGCCTTGGTGCAATAGTGGAAGACGAGTGGGTGTTTGCGAAAGATATTGTTACCAGCCAGGGGCAGATAATTGGCGCCGTGGTAGCAGAGAAGGAATCAACTGCTAAACAGGCTGCAAAAAAGGTTAAAATTTTGTACGAAGACATCTCGCCCATCATAGTGTCATTGGAAGATGCAATCATGAGACAATCTTTCTTCCCGGAAGGATCACTACGGCTGGAAATCGGTGATGTGGATGCAACATTCCAATCATCAAACACCATTGTGGAAGGAGAGTGTCGCACAGGTGCTCAGGAACATTTTTACCTTGAACCTATTGCTTGCATTGCTTTCCCACGTGATTCAGACGAGTTGGAAATCATCAGCTGTAGTCAACATCCGGCAGAAGCACAACGCAAAGTGGCCAATGCATTAGGCATGCCATGCCATAAAGTGTTTTCACGGGTAAAACGTCTAGGTGGAGGATTTGGTGGTAAAGAAACGAAAGTTGACCTGTTTGTCACACCCGTTGCATTAGCCGCTTATCGCCTGCGGAGGCCAGTTCGATGTGTCCTGGATCGATGCGATGATATGGCCGTTACTGGAACTAGACATCCCTTTTTGGTGCAGTATCGTGTGGCAGTCTCGGAGGAAGGATTGCTACTGGCCGGCGAATATAAAGCCTATTGTAACGCAGGTTATTCGAGGGATTTGTCATATTCCGTGAGTACAATAATAACAATTCCCAAAACTTCACAAGCGGATGTTCTTTATCTGCTCTATTTTTTCAGGTAATGCAACGGGCTTTGTTGCATATTCAAAATGCCTACAAAATACCTACGCTTCGCATTGAAGGATGGGTTTGTAAAACCAATATTCCATCCTGTACAGCTTTTAGGGGGTTCGGGTCTCCACAGGCGATGCTTGTAGCCGAAACTGTTATACGACACGTAGCACAGAAGCTAGAGCTTGATCATGTCGCAGTGATCGAGCGAAATTTGTACAACAATGGTGATCGCACACATTACAACAAACTGATAGACAATTGTACAGTAAGGCGGTGCTGGAACGAACTTCTGGAATCTTCTGAACTCCAAAACCGACAAATCGAAGTGGACAACTTTAATCGAGCTAATCGATGGCGCAAGCGTGGAATCGATGCAGTACCGACGATGTACGGCATTGCTTTCAACGTACCCGGTCTCGATCAATCTGGTGCATTGGTACATGTTTATCAAGATGGAAACGTGCTGATAGCACACGGTGGCGTTGAAATGGGACAAGGATTGCATACTAAAATGATTCAAGTAGCTGCTACTGCCCTTCAAATTCCGTTCGAAAAGATCCACTGCTCTGAGACCAATACGGACAAGGTGCCGAATACTTCGGCGACGGCTGCAAGCGTTGCCTCCGATTTGAATGGTGCTGCCGTTTTAAATGCCTGCCATAAACTTCTAGCACGTATAGAACCCTACCAAAAGAAGGATGCCACAGCGGGTTGGAACACCTGGGTCCAACAGGCCTATCTTGATCGGGTTTCTCTTTCTTCAACCGGTTTCTATGCCACACCGGATATAAATTACAATTTTGCTACGAACACTGGCAATCCCTTTCACTACTACACATTCGGTGCGGCTTGCTCCGAGGTGGAAATCGACTGTCTCACGGGAGATCACCAGGTGTTGCGTACGGACATTGTGATGGATGTGGGTTCTAGCATCAATCCTGCGATCGACATCGGTCAAATCGAGGGAGGCTTCATGCAGGGATATGGCCTCTTCATGCTCGAAGAAATGATATACTCGCCGACAGGTGAGGTATACTCGCGAGGTCCGGGTACCTACAAACTCCCCGGATTTGGAAACATTCCTGGCGAGCTTAACGTCTCGCTGCTAACCGGAGCACCAAATCCCCGGGCTGTTTATTCATCCAAAGCCATCGGAGAACCACCACTATTTTTAGCATCGTCAGCGTATTTTGCAACTAAAGCCGCTATTGCAGCTGCACGAAAGGAAGAAGGGATCTTAGATAATTTCAACCTAATTGCCCCTGCTAGTGCAGCTCGCATTAGGATGCTCTGTAGCGATAGCATTACACATAAGGTAAGACTGAAACCTAAATTACTGTTATTATTCATTCATTTTGATACTGAAAAACGTTTTCATTATAGTTTCCCGAGGAAGATACTACCAAATCGTGGAATGTAATGGCATAAATGGGTTCCAAAATGTCATCTCTGTCTACAAGACAGCACTAGGGTTAGTTCTAGGGTAGGTGGTGCATCATTGTGGAAATATTTGTGGAGAAGCCATACAATGTTAGACATACACTTTGCCGCTTGTAACTTGTATGCACATACTTTCTTCTTTAATAAAAAGGTGTTGGAAAGATTTCTCGGAAACCACGTTGCCTCAATTAACATGGAGCTTGGGTTTAAACTGAAAACCATTATGTAACAGGTTGGCTGATAAGTCCCCGGTCTAACAAAGAAAAACACATTTTTTTGTCAAAAATCGTATTTATTATTCAACATAGTTCCCTTCAAGAGCGATACAACGATTATAACGACCTTCCAATTTTTTGATACCATTTTGGTAGTACTTCTCGGTTTTGCCTCAAAATAGGCCTCAGTTTCGGCGACCACCTCTTCATTGCAGCCAAATTTTTTCCCTGCGAGCATCCTTTTGAGGTCTGAGAACAAGAAAAAGTCGCTGGGGGCCAGATCTGGAGAATACGGTGGGTGGGGAAGCAATTCGAAGCCCAATTCATGAATTTTTGCCATCGTTCTCAATGAATTGTGGCACGGTGCGTTGTCTTGGTGGAACAACACTTTTTTCTTCTTCGTTCTTTTTTCGTTCGTCAAGCAACCAAAAGTTGCTTGACAAAAGACACTCTGTCTCACAAACTAATTGACATACAGACGTCAAATTTTCACACAAATCATTTGAAGGTTGGTGCTATATAAAAATAATATCCATTTAATACTAGCGGCGCATTCTATGTGTCAGACCGGGGACTTATCAGCCAACCTGTTACAACCAAATTGAAGCCTACGACATAGGCGAATGAGGTATTAAAGACCCAAAGCCTATATAAAACAAAAACACGTTTAACCCTGCGAAACACATTCAATGCCGGTTTCTTATCGTAGAACGATTATCGCGACAAACACGTGTCCAAACGTAAACATGCATGCCGTTTTTTCTTACAATTTTTGTGCAGGACTTATGTTTGCCGGTTGAAACTGACGAAGATGTTTCGTCATTCTCTCGGAGACTGATTACCAAGAGATAGTTGGAATTCTCTCTTCGCATCGTACAAAATACGTCGCGTTTTTAGGAATGGATGCATTTCGGTTTTCTCCCTGGACTCTTTACTCAAACTTTACTTTGAGTAAACAGCTGAGGGCTCAACGGACCGTCGTTGGAAGACGCACTTAAGTCACATTTCTTTCCGCTCTTCGTGCTCAGTTCAGCTCGATCCGTTGCCAGCAGTGATAGTGCAAAAATAGAGGCAGCTACTGCTTCTTCAACATATTCGTGCGATACGTTGTCTAATGGGATTGGCCTGTGTGTTAAAAAATAGCAAAAATTTAGTTTACCTGTTACCTAATAAACCTATACTGCGTTTGCGTTTTGTGCAAGCTAGTGTATAAGTAGGTTTCCAAAATTGCGTTGGCCTCTGAGTAGTGATAGAAATTTAATAAAAATCTGCCGTTAACAACAGCCAAAGTGGCACAGCAAGAGCGATAAGCACGCGCAAAACCAAGTGCAAACAACCGTGCAATAACTGTCCAGGTTGTTTTTTCTTAACATCTCAAAAAAACAATGGCCCCATCGAGTGTTCGCGGTGAACCGGACGGACTGTTGCAGCAATTCAACAGAAATCAACCACTGGTTTTCTTCGTCAACGGAAAGAAGGTGAGTGAATGTTCCAGAGGCTGTCCCATTCACCACATTCGATGATAATCATGACGATGATAATTTAAATCTCGTCCGTCAGAAGATGATTTTTTCCTACCAACAACAAACCTGGCAACAAACTCGATGGCATACACTGATAACAGTTATTTGTGATCATCGCATACAATGTTCACACATGACGATGCTCCAGAGAGTAACGAAGGCGAAATGTGTCAAGCCGCTACATCGTTGAACCGTAAACATCTCATCCCGCAAACCTCATCCTTCCCCGAATCCCTCTTTCGCATTCTTCCTTGCTATCAGGTTTGTTCGCTTCAAAACACTCTCACCAAGGTCCTCCAAGATTCAGTGCCACTCTTCGCAAACACGAAAGACGTTGATTGAACGTTTCCATGCCTTCGCCTTCGCAATTCAGAGCGCTGATTAACTCGTCCATCAGTGTGGAGTTTACACGCATGAACGTTCATGTCTTTTCCACTTACAGGTTACCGATGAATGTCCAGATCCTGAGAGTACTCTGTTGACATATTTGCGTGACAAATTACGTCTCTGTGGCACGAAGCTCGGATGCGCCGAGGGAGGATGTGGAGCATGTACGGTGATGGTGTCGAAGGTCGATCGGAAAACTGGCCTTCTACAGCATCTGGCGGTCAACGCTTGCCTTACACCGGTATGTTCCGTTCACGGGATGGCCGTAACAACGGTCGAGGGTATTGGAAGCACCCGGACACGCCTCCACCCGGTACAGGAACGCATCGCAAAGGCACACGGCTCGCAGTGCGGCTTTTGCACTCCCGGAATCGTAATGTCGATGTACTCGTTGCTCCGCAGCTCTCCTGTTCCGTCCATGAAAGAACTAGAGGTAGCTTTCCAGGGCAACCTATGTCGCTGTACCGGATATCGACCGATCCTCGAGGGATACAAAACGTTTACCAAAGAGTTCGGCACCAACTGTGCCATGGGAGAGAATTGTTGCCGAAACGGAAACGGTACAGGCTGCGGACAGAACGGCAGCGAAAAAGATAACGAGCTTTTCCAGCCGAGCGAATTCATCCCCTACGATCCTTCCCAAGAGCCCATCTTCCCACCGGAATTGAAGCTATCGGATAAACTCGACTCAGAATCGCTAGTTTTTCGTACGTCGCGCACGGCATGGTACCGTCCAACGAAACTCGCCGATTTGTTAGCGCTGAAAAAAGTTCATCCGGAAACGAAGATTGTGATCGGTAACACGGAAGTAGGGGTGGAAGTCAAGTTTAAGCACTTTGAGTATCCCGTCCTTGCCAATCCTTCCCAAATAAAGGAACTGACAATAATCGAGCGACAAGCGCAGGGAATGAAAATAGGATCCGCAGTGACGTTGATGGAAATGGAAAACGCGCTCCGAAAGGAAATTGAAACCGGTCCAGAGACTGAAACGCGTTTGTTTCAAGCTATCGTTGACATGTTGCACTGGTTTGCAGGCAAGCAAATTCGCAATGTAGCCTCGGTGGGAGGTAACATAATGACGGGAAGCCCTATTTCCGACTTGAACCCCATCTTTACTGCAGCTGCAATCGAACTGGAAGTAGCAAGCCTAGACGGTGGAGTTCGGAAAGTGCACATGGGCGATGGATTCTTCACTGGCTATCGAAAGAACGTGATTCAACCCCAGGAAGTTCTTCTGTCCCTGTTTATCCCTCGGACCACCAAAGACCAGCACTTCATTGCGCATAAACAGGCCAAACGGCGGGACGACGATATAGCCATCGTGAACGGAGCGTTCAATGTTCAGTTTCGCCCGGGCACAGATATCGTCGAACAAATCCATCTGGCATTTGGCGGAATGGCGCCAACTACTGTTCTGGCCAAGAAGACGGCCGCTGCTCTAGTCGGAGCTCGTTGGGATGCGCAGCTTGTCGAACGGTGCAACGATTTGCTCGTGGAGGAACTTCCACTCAGTCCATCGGCTCCCGGTGGTATGATCGTTTATCGTCGATCGCTCACGTTGAGCCTCTTCTTTAAGGCATACCTAGCGATCGCCCAATCGCTTGACAAACAACAAATCCCAAACAGGAAACCCATTGATGATCGTGAGAAGAGCGGTGCCAGCACTTTCCATACGTTAGTGCCGAAGAGCACTCAATTGTTTGAAAAGGTTTCAGGCGATCAACCCATCACCGATCCAATCCGTCGACCACAAGTGCATGCTTCAGCTTACAAACAGGTCACAGGAGAAGCAATCTATTGTGACGATATTCCAAAGTTTGTCAACGAGTTATATTTGGCATTCGTGTACAGCACGAAAGCGCACGCCAAAATTCTATCAATCGATCCATCGGAAGCACTGAACCAGGAAGGTGTTCATCGATTCTTCAGTGCGGAAGATCTGACCGACGAGCAGAACAAAGCCGGTCCTGTGTTTCACGATGAATTTGTATTCGTGAAAGATGTTGTAACTACCCAGGGCCAGATTATCGGCGCTATCGTAGCTGATAATCAAACAATTGCACAACGCGCAGCACGTAAGGTGAAGGTAGCATATGAAGAATTGCAACCATTAATTATAACATTGGAAGATGCAATCCGACAAGAATCGTTCTATCCCGGGTTCCCGAGAGTCATTGTTAAGGGAGATGTAGAGCAGGGGTTTTCAGAAGCTGACTTCATCGTAGAAGGTGATTGTCGCATGGGCGGACAGGAGCACTTCTACCTTGAAACGCAAGCGTGTCTCGCTGTGCCGAAGGATTCCGATGAGATCGAGGTCATCAGCAGTACCCAGCATCCTACCGAAATCCAACATCACGTAGCACTAGCGCTAGGAATTCCTGCCTCAAAAGTAGTCTCTCGTGTTAAACGTCTTGGGGGCGGTTTTGGTGGCAAGGAATCGCGTGCCGCCATCGTTGCCATACCGGTCGCACTGGCCGCCCACCGCCTTGGAAGGCCCGTGCGATGCATGCTGGACAGAGATGAAGATATGGCAGTGTCCGGCACACGACATCCTTTCTATTTCCAGTACAAAGTTGGAGTTAGTAAGGAAGGAAAGCTTATTGCTGGGGATTTTCGTTCATACAACAACGGTGGCCACTCGATGGATTTATCCTTTGCCGTTTTGGAGCGTTCAATGTTCCATATTCAGAACGCTTACCGTATACCTAATCTGCGCGTCCGCGGGTGGGTGTGTCGTACGAATCTTCCTTCGAACACAGCTTTCCGTGGATTTGGAGGCCCGCAGGGCATGATGGCAGCAGAATTTATGATGCGTCATGTTGCACGCGTACTTAAGCGGGACTACATCGAGTTAGTCGAACTAAATATGTACCGCGAAGGTGACACAACACATTACAACCAGCAAATCGAAGGCTGTAACGTGGGTAAGTGCTGGAGCGAGGTACTACAATCATCTGACTTTGCCAAACGCAGGCAAGCAGTTGAACAGTTCAACCAAGAGCATCGTTGGCGTAAGCGGGGAATTCACGTCGTTCCGACAATGTTTGGCATCGCATTCACGGTACTGCATTTAAACCAGAGCGGTGCACTGATTCACGTTTACCAGGATGGTACGGTACTGCTCACCCACGGAGGAACCGAAATGGGACAAGGACTACACACGAAAATGATTCAAGTCGCGGCAACAGCGCTGGGAATTCCTTTCGATCGTATCCATATTTCTGAAACGTCTACAGATAAGGTACCGAATACTTCGGCGACAGCAGCGAGCGCTGGTTCAGATTTGAATGGAACAGCGGTGCTGAATGCGTGCAAAACCATTAGCAAACGATTGGAACCGTTTCGGCGAGAATATCCCGACAAGGATTGGAATTTCTGGGTCAGTAAAGCTTACTTCAGTCGCGTTTCATTGTCGGCTACTGGATTCTATGCTACACCTGATTTGGGATACGATTTTGGCACTAACTCGGGCAAAGCATTCAACTACTACACATACGGTGCGGCCTGCTCCGAGGTGGAAATCGATTGCTTGACTGGCGATCATCAGGTCATTCGTACTGATATCGTTATGGATTTAGGATCCAGCATCAATCCAGCCATTGATATCGGACAAATCGAAGGCGGATTTATGCAGGGTTACGGTTTGTTTACACTGGAGGAAATGGTATATTCGCCGCACGGACAAGTTTATTCACGAGGACCCGGTATGTACAAATTACCCGGTTTTGCCGACATACCTGGTGAGTTCAATGTTTCACTATTGACTGGGGCTCCAAATCCCCGCGCAGTGTACTCATCAAAGGCAGTTGGTGAACCACCGCTTTTCTTAGCATCGTCTGTTTTCTTCGCTATTCGAGATGCAATTGCTGCTGCTCGACAGGAGGAAAATCTGAGTGAAGATTTTACTCTAGTTTCACCGGCAACTTCCGCACGAATTCGTACAGCTTGTCAGGATAAGTTGGTTGAACGATTCACTAAACAACAGAGCAATGACTATATTCCGTGGAATGTAATGCCTTAAACAATATCAATTTTAATCTTTACATTAAATGTTAAGCACGTTTTGGGGTTTTTCAATCTATTTGGTAAATATATTTAGCATATATCTAATTTGGAAGTCAAAACAGTTTTTCAGACCCGGGCCATTATTTTTCTAATGTTTGCCAGCCCTGAACCACCCGCCAATTTTGGACATTCGTGTCTTTCTCTTTGTCACCAACTCTTGTTCGGAGGTTTGAATTGATGCGTTTTCTTAGTAACATAATTTTCAATAATAAAAAAAACACCACCAAAAAAACTCGTTAGTTTAAAATGTTCAATTGAAATAAAATAAAGCTTAAAAACTTCCACTTACCGGTGTCGTTACTTTCCTGTGTGATGCCGTCCATTTCCATGGAATGTATTTTCGAAACGTAGTAGAGCGAGGTCACTAAATTCACTGGGTTTGCCGGAGCACTATTGGCACGATACAAACTATGATCTCCATCACCTCCGGACGAGGAGGAGCAAGGCTGCTCGATCGCACTTAAATTGCTGCTCGGTGTATCGCAAGAAATGCACTGTTCACTGGTTTCTCGACTTGTTCCGGCACTCGGTTCAAAACAAGTAGCACGAGCGGTGTTTCTCTTCCTTCTTCTAAAAGTGTCGCTTAAAATTTTCTTAGACATTTCGTAAGAACGGGAGTAAAACGAAAACTCTCCTTCATGCTTCATCTTCAGGAATAAATCATCCGCATTTTGTAATCGCTTCACAGCATCCATCAACGTTTCGCAGGAAGATCTGCAAAGCAAAAGAAAGGACATTTCACCATGAGTCTCTCGTGTCCATTCCCATCATCTTGCGTAAACGTACTTCAAATCGTCGATCTCTCTTTTTAGGAGATCAATCACTTCACGATTATGGTGATCCTCCCTTTGGCGGGTTAATTGTATGCACGTAATCTGCTCCCGTAGGTCATCCAACTGTTGCTCCATGTCCATTTTTTTCTCATGCAAACGCTCAGCTCGATACATTCTGATCGGATCTTGGTGTTTCGCCAGAACTTTAGGTGGAGGAAGCGGTGGCTTTTTTCGTAGCCTTTCTCTATCGCTTTGAGATTGTGCCACTTTCGGGCGCCCGCCCGGTTGACACATTAAAGGAATCATGCTGCAACGGCGATCGATCGGTGGCTTTTCTTTTACTTTCGAACCATCGTACTCGATAGTTTCGGACCCAATGGTGAATTGTTCTAACTTGAGCGGAACCATCACTGCCATTTTATCAGCTGCTCGAGCCTGCCGATCACTGGACAAATTTTCTGCACTGCTCCAACGATTCAAGGGTTCCTTCGTGTTATGAATACTTTCGTTGCTTTCGTCCTTCGCTTCATCGAGACCAATGAACGTATTGTTACGCGTTAGCTTTCTTGACTCGCGGATAAAATGCCCCATTTCTGGTGACGCTTTGGCGTCATACGGCGAACACACACGGAGCACATCCCCATATGATGCGTGTTTGCTTGGCTGCATTTTCGATGTTCTGGTAACACAGCACGATTAAACCGTACGAACCGAGCAAGACGAGCGTGAACTGAAACTATACCAAAACTATCCGCAAAGGCTGCTTCGATCCGGTACAGCTATTGCAGTATTGCGATATTGTATGCAGGTTTGCACAATGGCGACTACATTTTTGGCGTCCTTTGCTATTCTTCTTATTCTTCTCCACTCAATCGATTCGTCAATTTGCTTGCGCAAACGTCAATCTAAACTTAACGAAACGCATCAAAAATCCGTCGTTAAAAGCTGGGCGCAGCTTAAAATGAGTGCGGTTTGAGTGCGATGAGCGCTCAAGGGGAATCCGCGAACTCAAATCTGATCTTCAAGTGATTTTCCACCCGGCAGTGTAAGGTAGGAAAAAAGATACGAAATTCCACGATTATTAACAATCTACATGCGAAAAACAAGTTCTTTCAGCCCGTTTTGTTGAAAATGAAAAAGATCTAATATTTTTTAATTTATATTTATATTTCCATCGCCTTTCATTCCATCGTTTCCTAGAGTTTCCCTGCATCTTTAAGGAAAAGTAGTCGCAATGTTTCGTTTCGTTCCTGATAATTCTTCACACTGAGGACAAACGTTTAAAATAACTTCTATCAAACTTCGTCATCCGGTCTAGTTTACTTTTATCTTAGACTGCACAGTTGTTTTTGTCGTTATACATTCCAGTGGTGATTTACATCTGCGATTTTCCGCTTGTTCTATATTTTCCTGAACTTTTCCTCGTTCCTAGCGAATCCTGTGAACCGGAACTGAAACCTCCTACACTTGTTGCAACAATGAGTTGCAACGACGAGTAAACCAAGCCGGATGTGTAACATAAAAAAACACATATTCCGTTGATAGTGAGGGAGAAAGATCATAGTATTAAATTGATCACACCGAAAAGTGGTTTTGGACGAGTGTCAGGTTTGCAGACCATTCCATTTATATGCAAAGAGAACAAAAATATACGTAATAGTAATCAATAGTTGTGCGCGAGACAAAGAGAACATACAAGAAGCAAAGCGACTTATGCTAATAACGTCACATCTAAGCATACCGAGGCTTCAACATAAGCAATGAATTTTTAGTAATGAAAGATGAGTTTCGACAATGATGATGAGCAGACTAAATATAGGTTAAAAGATGCAACAGGAATCATGTATTAGGTACCAATTTGGATTGCATCACGAATCAGTAAGCATTTCTGATGGTGCACCAGCATATGTCTCGGATAATGATACAGTACACTGCAAGCATTTACTGTTTATTGCCATAGCGTCAGTGAAACAAACACAGTTTTTTTGGTTAACGCAATGGTAATGCAAAGCAACAATGCTCCTTCGAAACATGTCTTTGAATATATTTCTAGTCGTAAGGATGGAAATAAATTGTGGAAAACAGTTGAACAGCGTTTTTGCAACGAATGAACAGAATGGAGGAAAGCTAGTAGATTTTGTTAATATGTGGCAGTATACAGAATTGTTTGTAAAATATATGTATATCTTTTTTGTTTGGCTACGTCTAGCTACTTTCAATTGTGATTGATTAGTGCTGAATGATATGATTGAAAGGGACTGTTAGCCCGTTTTAATTTTTTTTTTATTATTATGCACAATACGTCCGAGAGGCAAGCTTCAAAAACAGCTTTAATGTAACACGTCGCTTTCACGTATCGACGAACCTGTTACATCAAACAGGGTCAATTATTACAAGGAAATGATCGCTTTTTGCTTGCCTGCACACCACATTTGTACTACCAACCGTCGAACTCGTCATCCGAATAATGATTATTAGTGGTACCTGCGTATTTTTTGTTCCTCGGATCCTGAATTGGCGGTGACGTGCGCATACCGGTTGGAGTGTAACCTCTCGAGTAGTTTCCACTGCCGCTGCCGCGCCCATCACGGTGTGGCCGTTCACGATCGCTGCCTCGATCTCGATCCCGTTCTCGTTCACGATCTCGATCCCGGTCGTAGTTCGAATGGCGTGAGTGGTGTGGCGGTGAAGGCGGCGGACTAAAATCGTTTTCTGTTTCGTACGTCGACATAACAGAATAGTCATACCGGCTGTCCGGTGAGTAGCGTCCGCGATCCGGACTGTATCGATCCCGTGAATCGATGATGTTGTTGGGAGAGTAACGATTGTTCGGTGGTGGTGGTGGTGACATCAAACGACCAAGAGGCGGAGGCCTCATCTCACCCGGACCGTGCGGGGGCGGCATGAACGGTGGCATAAATGGAGGCGGCGGACCAGGCATAAACGGTGGCAAAAATGGCGGAGGTGGAAGCACTCCCAACAGTGGTGGAGCATTCGGCGACTCCACACGAATAGGCGAAGGTGCAGTTAGGCCGAGATCGGTTTGCGTAATGGAAGCATTCGGTAAACTAATCATTCCATCTAAAAAAAAGCTCAGAAATAGGACGTTACTGGTGTTACAGAAAAGCGCTGTAACTTTTATCGCCGCTGTATGCATTTACCACTGGAAGCAGAAATATCTCCAAGTGCAGTAAGTTTCCGCCGAAGCGCACTGGATTCGCTCCGGGCTTCTTCGAGCCGTCGTTCCGCCTGACGGGCAGTAAGCCAGGCGTCATGTGAGCGTGTTTCAAGCGTAGTATATTGAGCTTTGTGTGCCGTTGCCTGCGCTTCAATTTCCGCCCGAAGTTTATCGTTTTGCGATCTGAAATAGAAGCGCACTTAGCCAATATGATCTTAAATTACGAACAAGCACGGAAAACGACTTACTTTAGCTGTTGTATTTCATCCTGCATGTGACGTATCTTTTCTACCGTGGTGGTCGTTTCACCTTGTTGCTGCATCCACATCGCTTCCTTCACGCTTAATTCTCTGAAAAAAGTACAAGATTTATATCTTCAACCGCTTGAAACTTTTTCTAACACGTTTCGAAAAATCTACTTCTGCAGCTGTGTTTCCTTGTCTTTGAAGTACGAAGACAAAACTTCCAGTCTTGTTTCTGCTTCCAACTTATCCTTTTCCGCTTTGCCAAACTCTCGCTTAAGTGTTGAAATTTCTTCGTTTACCATCTTCATGTGATCTTCTACTAGCTGGCGTGCAATCTGCAATGTTTCAACGACACATTAGAAAGACGCGAACAACGATCAACGAATTTAAATTCGAACCCTTGGTGCGGATTACTCACAATTTCACCCTGCAGCTTATCCTGCATATTAGCATTTTCCTTTGTCAGCAGCGCTATTTGAGCTTTTAGTTCAATCGAATCAATCATTCCTTTTCCAGCGTGCCTACCCTCCGATTTGATGTCCTTTAAGCACTCTTCCAGCGCTTCGCATTTGGCCTCCATTGCGGCAAGAGTTTTTCTGCTTTCGTCTGCCTTACTCTGGGCAATTTTCAAATCCTTCGTTAAATGATCGATTTCTGCACCCAACTCCTTCCGTATGCTTTCCACTTTTGTCTTCTGTTCAGACTGCAAACTTGCCACCTGCTCCTCGAGCTGTTTACGATGATCGGTCAGCTCAGTGCGTGCCTTTTCCAGCTCATCCAAACGCTCCTTAAATGTACCGGTTTGACTTGCGATCGCAATCTGTAGTTCACTGTTTTCGCGACTCTTTTCAGCCAGGGAAGCATTCATCGATAGAATCGTTTGTTGCTGTTCGTTTAGCTGACGCTGCAGCTCTTCAACGCTTAGTGCAATCGAATCGCTACCATTTTGGTTCAGCAGCTCCGCCACCATCTTGTTCAGCTCCAATCCAGCTTCGGCCGCATTTTCCAGCTCTTTTTCTAGTCCCGCTATTTGATCCTGCAGGTACAGCTTTGCCTGTTCGGCAGCTTCCAGCTCCGCCTTCAGCGCGATCACCATGTCGTTAGAACCAAAGGAATTGTTTTCAATGCTCGTTAGCTTGTGCTTCGTTTCCTGTAGCTCAGATTTCAACAGTCCACTCTCTTTGTACGAAGTCATCAGATCACGTTCGATCATGTTGAGCTTGTAGATCAGCGGTTTTTCCCGTCGATTCTTGTTGATCAGATAGTGGCCAAGTGAAAATGCCAGCAAAGTGAAGGATGTGATCGCTAGCATAAGAATAAGATCGCTTAGCTTGATCGCTTCCTGCACAAACACTCCAATGTAATCTTCAAAGGGAATCTGCTGCTTTTCAACATCATTATTCCTATTGGGTGGAACGGCGTCGTTCTGAGACTGTACAATTTCGTTGTTGCGCACATCCTGGTCCATCGGAGTATAATCTGACACACCGTTTGAATGCTTAACGGATGGTGGTAAGTGTGGTGGTGCTGGTGGAGGGCAATCGATGGCTGTACTATCACAATATTCGTTTTCTGTAGACAACAGAAAGAAAAAGTAGATTTAATGAATCAATTATATGATAGTAAGCAACGCAGCAAGCAGTACAGCACGTTTTCACTGCAACGAAGAAAACAACTCAATGAAACATACATATGAGTGGCCTTAAACCGAATGTTCTAAAAATAATCACATACACACATGCAGCTAATAGAAACAGGTCCGTCTTATATCCCATATTATTTAATAACAAAAACTGAAAATGCTGCTTTTTTGCTCGCGATTGGTTTACCTTTGACGCAATATTTCGTACGATATCAAAACACGACAAGTATATAACTTATGATCGATTCCGCCGCTGTAACCGTACAAAGTTGTATCGTGCACGGAGCTTACCTTCATTGCGATTTTCAGCCAATTCTTGCGGAGGTCCAACGATTTGAGCCCTGTGTACTTGATTATTTTCGTAACGCTCGGCAATTAGTTCACTAGTACCAGCATCTCCGTCTTGAGGAAGTGTGGTAGCTTGTCGTAAGTCAACTTGTGTCGGAAAATGTAAATGTGTGTCACCGACCGTTTGAACATTCATTTCGGCAAACTTCACTTCCGGTGCCATTTGTTCCGTATGGCCCTGCTCTGGGTGGACGTGTTCATGGGCGTGATTATGATCGTGGTGATTATGATGATGATGGTGTGGATGGTGGTGGTTATGGTGATGATGACTATGAGCCAATAAATTACCCAAACCACCTGCAAGGATGCGGTTGGGATGAGTTGGTTGACTATCCCCTTTTTTGGAAATCTCAGCTGAATTAGGTGTTTCTTTGTTTTCCGTTTCGGTAACAGCGATCGGTTCTGCTGCGGCAGGTGCAACATCAGCCGGTACTACTTCAGGGGGCAATAATGACACAGGTACTTTAGTTTCAGTCATCTCAACCATGCTCAATGGTGTTGTACCTTCGTCCATCATCACGGCAGACTCCGTTGTAGGCGGATAGTCTTGAACTGCAGGAATCGCTGTAGTTTGCTGTGGGACGGTATCACTTGATAAGACAGTTTCCGAAGTTGATGGAATTTCAGTCATTAGATTTGTTTGCTCTAAATGCGCCACTTGCTCTTCTACATTTGCACCATTACTGTTTTCTTCGGCTGCTTTCGATTTATCTTCACTAAGAGTTGCTTGTTCCGTTATAGTTGGTAGACTATCATCAAAGACGTTATCAACAGAACCAATAGCACCCAATGGTTGTTCTACATCTAATCCCGCCTTGGCCTCGGGATCGTTTGTTTGCTCAGTCACGGGTATCTTTTCTGTTACAGGTAGATCACCGTCGTCTCCAACGTTCGCCACAGTAGATGGACTATAATCAGTGACATTATCAACAGAACCAGCAACATCCAATGATTTTTCTGTAGCTAATCCATCGTTTGACGAGGAATCGTAAGTTTGATCAGTCGTGGGTACCGATTTGCTCCAATTCTCCAAACTAACAGGTAGATCAGTTAGATTCCTTTCAGTAGCAGGTTGATGAGCGCCGTCGTCTACATCATTCGGCAGTACATTTTCCGTTGCAGCTTCGGGTTGAGATGGTACATCATAACCAGCAACAGTTTTAGCTTTATCATCTTCCTTTTTCACTACTTCAACATTTGGCTCTGAAACTTCATCTTCAACTTCTTCACTGATATCTTCATTCTCCTCCTCCTCCTCCTCCTCCTGCTCCTCCTGCTCCTCCTCCTCATCCTCCTCTACCTCATCACCTTCTTCTGTATCATCAGCTTCGGCCAGTTCTTCGGAGTCATCGTCCGGCTTTTCAGCTGGCTCATTTTTCACAACTCCTGCATCATTCTGTAGATTGTTTTCCACTATCTGTGTGCTCGGTACCACTTCCAATGTCGGAGTTGACAGCACGCTAGACGCTCCATCGACGGCAGCAAATTGAACCGACGAGGTATCCGATAGTACATCATTTGTTAGAACGGTGCCCTCAACCACAGTCGTTTGTACGACTTTGTCTAGCGAGATAACAGTTTGCGTTGGTGTGATATCTGTCGCATCGGGGGCTGGAACGTCGTCGCTAATCGTAACTCGGTCATTCGATTTTATCAGAATGGTATACTCCCGAATGAACGTCTTGGATGCTAGACCTGTCTTGCCTGTCGCCTTTCGTACGAGATATTCCTGATCTTTTCCAACATTTTTTGCTAATATATCAACAGGCTCATTCTGGTCCAGGTTCACTTTATTTGCTCCACCACCTCGAAATCGGAGAACAGCTTTCCCTTTTGCTATTACACCTGCAAGAGAAACATTTCAAAATGTATTCCAAACGTAAACATACACAAGCAAGAATTGTTTACAAGAGTCTATGGATTGGTATCAAACGATGAATCTGCTAGCGGCCGACAGTGTACTCATTAAAAATTACACTTTAGTTTTCATTTAAAAGCAGTTTTATCCATTATTTCGTAAGTAATATCAGTTCAATTGGAGTATGACCCGAAAGGGGCTGCCTATTTTGCATGCATTGAGCAAGGCTGGCTGAAGCACTGTGTTGGCTGAAGCACTGGGAGCTGAGCAAGTTTGGCACCATTTTTCCTCGACTTACTTTCGCATTGTGGATCCCCGCATTCTTTGCTGGTCGTTTCGATAACTGATAACACTAAAACTAAACACAACGTATGTACAAAACAATTAACGACGGATCTTTTCATGGTTTTCCTGTAAGCCACATCACTTCTTGTACAGCAGGACTTTTTTTCGCCTACGATTCTTGTTGTCAATTCGGCTTTTTGACATTCGATTACGTGGACCACGTAAGTTATACAGCGCGATTCGGTTCTTGTAAAATGAAGTGCCTTTTCCAAGCAGCAGTGAAATGCTGGCTGAAGCACTGACTAAACTGTGCTCAAGCATCTGAGCTACAGGACAGTTGACGATAAGATTTTTATCAGACGATATTATTTATCAGCACATTATGATTAGCCATTGCATGGGTTTTCTGTATTTGATGAACTGCTTTAGGCGTTGATAATAGTGTGTGCACCCTACAAATAGCCAAAAATTGCATAAAATTCAACCCATAACAGTTTTATTCAAATTTTTAAAATTTCATCATGTTATCAAGATTTCTAATCATTCATGTTTTTAGCCAAGAAAACGCACTGAAGAAACGTAATAGCACACATTATGTTTCAATTCCTTTCCAGTTAGCAAAGGAAACCCATCGTTTACATTGCTGTAAAAACTCAAACCAAGTATCCGTAATGGTCTTCAAGGTCTGAACACGCTTTTGGCGCAAAAAAAAAAACAAAACACAAAATAAGAGTATAGTGTGGAATCCAACAACAACAAAAATCTCAGCATCTCAAGCCAGTGAAAGTGTGATCAATATTGAGAATGGAAAAACGTACGCGAGAGAAGAAAATCAACTTTGAACCATTTCGTCCACTTGTGCTAAGATTGACGTGCTTGCATTCGTCTCTCTTCCATCGGTGAATCCGTTTTCTTCCACGCTGAGCCATAGCGCAAACCCTCTTCCGTCGAGCGGTGCAAGCAAGAGTGCGAAGAAACCACGAAACAGTTCGTCGGCAAGCGCTGATCGTAGTAGACGCGAAAGATAGCGTGGTCGCGATTCAAACGCTGATCGCACACAGCAATAGTCATCAGTGCTCGTTCGTCAATAGGCCGCGCCAATTATTCCCCCGTTCTACTGTGCTGTAAATGTAAGTGCATTGTGTAACAGTGAACAATTGTAGAATTTTTATCTTATCGAACGATAACCAACGGTGTCTCGTAAGAATTCCCCTATTGAGAAATTGTGACACTAGAGCGTTGAACGTCGTCTTTGGCACAGATTTGCTATCGGTTTTACTTCCTGCCAATGCACGCGTGTCTATCTGTTCGTCCGGTTCAAATTATGTAAACGTATTAACTAGTGGCGGGTGTCTTTCGTTTCTTGTCTTTTTTAATATTATTTCGGTCGTTTACGTTGTGGTGCCTTTCGGACAAGTATTTATTTTTGGCGACGCGATTAAACTATAGAAGGCCAAAGCGAAAGTGGAACAACCATCCATCCATCCAACTCAGCGGAACGTTTCCTCGAAAAATATTTTCGGCAAACCGTGAAGCAACCAAACGCATTGAGGCGTTTGAATGTCAATGGCAAAAATTTGTCCCGTTTGTAACGGCAATTAGCTAGGGCAACGAACTGATGCTGTTTTGAAAGGAAACATAATTGAAACAATAACGTGAATTTGTTCAAAATTGGACAAAACGGTGCTCTAGTTATTAGCGTGATTGGTTGCGATGTAATCGGTATGAGGAAACAGTGCTTTCACGTGTGATTACAATTTTGCTACGTTTGCATTTACACACCATACGCCACACCGTAAAGACTGCAAGTGTTTTGCGCAAAACAAAACACGCCGACTTCTTACACGACGCAAAAATACCTTTCGTCCAGAAAACAGCTGAGCGCAATGGTACTTGGATGTTAAGTATAAGTTCGTTTGGCAACATAAAACAAAGCAATAGAAACCAACTGCGAGCCACCATTGGCCACAGCTGGAAGGGGATAGGTCTTCCATACCATACTCGGTTCCGACACACTTGTACATTAGCACAAGAGCGCAAAAATACCCGAATGCATCGGCAATAATTTGTCCTTCATACGGGAGAAACAGCCTGGGAATTGTTTTGGATCATCGAAGAAACCTTTCATGATCGCAAACGAGGATCACCAGCGCAACATGGATGTTGTACGTTCACGATCTAATCGATCACCAACTCACGGTCATGCAATATGTCGTATACCGTCGCAAACACGACTGCATTGCCCCCGGTGTCTGGTGCGAGTCTGGTTCTTTAGTTGCAGTTTAGTAAACGATCAGTCGGAAGCAATAATTACGCTGAACATAGTACCGTTGCCAACGTACCAGTGTGCAAGCTCTTGTTCTCACGTGGCTGGAGTAACTTCCGCGCTGGAAATTTGCTGTAAAATAATTTAAAGTGTACATTTCAGCTATTGTGCTGTCGTGATAGCGGTATCATCGGAAACGAAACTGCGAATTGCTCTATAAAGCGTAATATTTGTACAATGGAGCAGAAACATGTCACAATCTTCTTCCGGTCCTGGTTAAACGGAGTTCTTAATCTTTAACTAAATTTTTAAACTTACACTTATTTTAAATGGCCCCTAATTGTGCTCTCATGCTAACTAGCAGATTTTCCTAGTTCTGGTCACTGATTGTTCTGAACAGTAAAAACAATAAATGATCATTCCTTAGTCTAACAGCAATCTTCGTTCGATCTCCTATTAGTTAATTATTGCCTTTCTTACAGCACAAGTGGTATGCACTGCTGCTGCTGACGATCGTGCCTTACTTACGAATGATTCACATATCCCTTGCAAGTTTCTTGATCTTACCGAATCTGTTTCAGGACTTAACCATCAGCCCTCAGCATTGGTTAGCAACTGTTTTAAAAAAAGGAAAAAAAACAGGTCATCAATTTATCTTTACCGTGCTACGTGATTGAATGTCAAAAATACGAGCCATGATCTTACTCAACACATTCTAGCGTTAACCAGTCTTTGGCAATGCTTAAGTTACCGTGAAATTAAAACAGTACACTGAGCTTGATGTATTTTTCTAGACGGTTCGGGGGGCTTTCGTTATTTCGTTCGTTTTGTGTATTCGAAAACCTGTTGAAGTGAAAATAAAGCTGACAAAAGCTCTTCCCTGCATCAGCTAACGTCTAGAAACGATTTCTGATTAGCTAAACGGGTTTAACATGCAAATGTGGCCTGTCCCTGCCGAATTTCAGGAGAGCCTTGCCGCTTGTTGCTACAAAGCAAACGGATGGCTTATCTTTGAATTAATGATGATGGAGTTCTGGCCAAAAGATTACTTCATGGATGGCTAATATCAATCAAGGCATACTACCAACGCAAAACAAACACACTTATTCCTTTTCTTCTTATGCTTTCAGGTCCCGGGACGTTTAATCACTATCGTCAGCTCAGCAAACGGCATGATCATGCTGCGAACCGTGATATTGGTGGCACTTGTTTTGTTGCAGGGTGCTCAAGCGTACCGAGTGCTTGGACTGTTCCCTCATCCGGGCCAGAGTCACTTCCATTTCTTTCAGCCCGTTCTGAAAGGTCTGGCAGAAGCCGGCCATGAGGTAACGGTCGTCAGTCACTTCCCTGAAAAGAATCCGCCCCCGAACTACCACGATATGCCGCTTGAAGGCATGACATCGCTGTCGGATTCGGTCAGCTTTGAGGTAGGTCATAGAATCGGTACACTGTGGACGAAAAGCAGTACGATTTGTTGCCGGGTGGGATCTTGTACAGCGCTACACAACCCAATCTCTAAGCTCGCAATGATAAATGACTCTCCAAAAGTTAGCAAACTGATCCTGCTTAAACCAACAATTCGCAGCTTGAGCCTTTTTGGTGTTGTTTGTTTGTTGAGATAGGTCGCTGCGAGGAGTCACACGTGCAGTCTGCGCTATGTTTGATTTGCTAACCATGATAATCGATTCTTTTGTAAGCGCTTGGTGTGTTTTGAAGGGTGATTGATTGAACAGTGATTGTATTAGCTTCCGTCGAGCAGAACTTCCACAGAGAATTCTATTAACGAATTTCGCAACATGATTTGAAATGTTGCAAATACATAACAATTTACACTTTGCAATCAAGTTGTTTAAAAAACGCGATAGCGCTTTGCTCGTAAAGGAGTTTTTTTAATGAGCCGTAAAACCCCCTTTTTGCAGAAGATCATCTAAACTCTATCTTCCAGCGATCGTCACGACGCACAATTATTTCTTGTACAGTAGCTTTACTTTATGCTAAATACCTAGTGTGCTTCTGTGAAATTGCAATCAATTGGTTACACATCTTGGTTCAAAGGTGATTTATTTTATTGATCGTACGCTACAATCAAGGCGAAGCAATCGTTGAAATGTTCCACCACCTTACGAAAGCGATACAGCAATTCTCAAATCATCCAGTGCAATAAAAGCTACTGATCGTATAAACGATCGCATTAGAAAACAATGTGCACAGCTAATTCTTCAACACTAAAATTATAAGCACGCAAGAGTCATGCCCAATTCTGCAATGTCACGTCCGACGGGCAGCGCTCACACGCGACACGGTGTACACGATCATCATTTTCATCCCATATCTTCCTCCCAACAGCTGTTTGAGTACCGGCCAGGTTTCGGACATTTCATGGAGTTTTTCATGCTGTACACCTGGGGAAAGGAAGCTTGCGCCAATGCCCTCAATTCGACCGCCATCCGGACGGTGCTGGAATCGAAGGTCCAGTACGATCTGATCCTGGTGGAACAGTTCAACAGTGATTGCATGCTCGGCATAGCCCACCAGTTGAACGCACCGTACATCGGCCTTAGCAGCTGTCCACTGATGCCCTGGCACTATGATCGTGTCGGCAACCCGACCTTACCCTCGTACGTTCCGGCACTTTTCATGGGCTATACCGAGCGGATGGACTTTTCGCAACGGTTGGCCAATTGGATTACGGTTCAATCCTTCAAAGCACTGTACAGCTGGTTCAACGATGCCGCTGCCAACAAGTTGCTGCGCGAGCGGTTTGGCGAGGGCGTAATACCGGACGTGCGCGAGTTACAACAGCGTACCGCGATGATGTTCGTCAATCAGCACTATTCGCTGAGCGGTGCGAAACCCCTCAGTCCGGCTGTGCTGGAGATTGGCGGTATCCACATTCGTGATTTTAAACCATTGGATGCCGACCTGCAGCAAATGCTCGATACAGCCGATCATGGTGTGATCTACATTAGCTGGGGATCGATGATTCGTGCCGAAACCCTACCCGCTGAGAAACGGGATGCTATACTGAAGGCGCTGGGACGATTCAAGCAACGCGTCATCTGGAAGTGGGAAAATGAAACCCTACCAAATCAACCACCGAACGTACATATCCGGAAATGGCTCCCTCAGCGAGAGATTCTCTGTGAGTATACATCCCTTTGTGTCTCTTTTGTCTTGATGGATTATTTAAGCTTACTATGAAGTAGAATCTAAAACCACAATAACACGCATACATTATTCATACATTATTAAGTTCACCTTTGGCGCAGGTGGAGTATATTTTGGGAAAAAGAAGAAACACACATGTTACGCTAGAGGGTCTGAATAAATAAACAACACACATTTGCGCATCTGAGTGTGCGTGCCTTTTTTAGAAGAGTCTAATGCAAAACAGGTCGTTTAAGTAATTAGACCTTGCACTAGCCATCCCCTGGATGTGAAACATCCAGAATTTATGAAAGTCATCAAAAGATTTTTTTTTTCGCTTTTTTCCCCACAAATAAAACGCTACTTTTGAGACAGCGCATGACTCAAACCAACTAAGCACGCGTCCGGCGCAAGGCAGCGTGTGTACGGCTAAGACTTCCTGACTTTAGCTGGCTAAGTTTTGCTTTTTTTTTTCTTCTTTTAAATAACCAACATTAGCTAACCATTTCTAGCACCACTACCACCCAAAAAAGAGAGGCCAACGATTTAAAACGGCCACGCGCCACTGTTGCAAATCGGTCACAACACAATTTTTTGCTCATTTAGTGCTCGCTTCGCCAAACCGATAGAGCTGCAGTATATGTCTGGGTCCGGCAATTTCTTCCCCGGCCCCATCAATCATTTCGGCAACGAGCTCTGCGTTAATTGGAGTGTGGTGGTGAGGTTTACGGTAAGAAGGTACAACTGCAAGGAACTCGACGACCTTCGCTCGATTGAAGGCATTCCCTTATTTCACAACCGTATCAATTGGGCGATTGATGTTGATTGTTTATCCAAAATCAGAACCACAGAATTACAGTAGAGTAGGGTTTTGTAGAGTGTGGGATAAGTTATAGATTGTTTTGGGTTATGGAGCGACTATTGTTGTTTTTGGCAGGTTTGGAAGTGATACTTTTGATTGACTTTTTGTGTGTAACCTGATATCATTCGGGTTTACCATGCTTTTATACTCTAGGATAGGGCACAAGAGTATTATTCTAACATCAGTCGATGTCTTTAGGGTATTTGCAATCGCAAGAACTGGCTTGTAATGAAATTTTTGCTCAACTCTACAGACAGACCCAATGCTTGTGCAAGAAACGTTTGTGTTGAAATTTTGTTTCGAGGCAAAGCATCAACATTCCCTTTATAGGCAAACACCAAGAAAAAGAAATATGACAGATTCTAATCTTCTCCCTATTTCTATTTATTGCTCAAACAAGATCCGATCCGTTTAAATTGATGTATTAGACCTTTTCTATCTTACTGTTCGATCTCAATATACACCAGCAGAAATCTCCAAAAACTCAAACGCCAAACGGTTAATAATATATGGACGATATAAATTTTTGTCATTCTTATCACGTGTCGTTTGAAGCACTTCGCAGTAGACAAGAGATTCCGTCGTTTCCGTTTTCGGTAGTAGGGTTAATACTTATTAAAACGTATTAAGGCTACGCGCATTCCTACTTCGTCTCGTACTAATGTGTTTCTTCTCACTCGCTGATAGGTCATCCCAAGGTAAGGGCATTTATGAGCCACGGTGGACTGCTAGGATCGTCCGAAGCGGCCTACTGTGGTGTACCGGTAGTTGCAACTCCGATGTACGGCGATCAGGTTAGTAGTGCTCACGGATCGTGTCCCCTGGAACACGGAAACAGATAATCATATGCTGACGTTTCTCGTCTCACAGTACAACAATGCAGCTGCATTGGCTAATCGAGGCATGGGCGTGGTATTGTCCTACGAGGACATTAACGTCGACTCGGTGTACGACGCACTTCGAAAGGTACTAGAACCGGAAGCGATGGAAAGTGCCAAGCAAGTCTCGTTCTCGTATCGTAATCGCCCCATTAGCCCGCTAGCATCGGCCGTCTGGTGGTGTGAACATGTAGCTGCTACCGGTGGTGTACCACTGGCGCAATCCTACTCGAGCGAACTTCCATGGTACTCTTACCATCAGTTTGACGTGTACATCGTTACGATTACCTTCCTGGTACTTTACCACTCCTGCTGGATTTGGCTGTTTAAGCGTGTCTGCTGCCGCGGCGTGACGGGTTTTAGTGATCCAAAGCTCAAAACCAACTAACCATACTATATAGCTACTGATCATCATCATCATCATCATCATCATCCACCTTTCGTTACCACAATTCACGTTCTAGATTAAGGCTGTTCTTTCTCTTAATTTCATTTTCTACCCCGACGACGTTTTTTTGCGACGAATAGTGCACAACCATTGAGAACGGCGATGTGAATATGTTGTTTAACAACCACCACAAGTTTTTGTTTTTATTATGAAAAAAATAAAAGAACCTGCATCGTAGGATATAAAGTTTTTCGTCGACCGGATAAAATAAACGAATCATTAACTAGCAATTGATTTTGATTATCACCCATTAACCTCCTTACTTGCACAGTCTTCTCCGACTTTCTCCCCTGTAACTCTTCTACAGTTTGGCGCGCAGCTCTTCAATGCGCGAATTGGCTCGCTTTTGTAAATCCATTAGTTTCATCGCAAGGCCCATGTTGCCCTGCACCTTCACCTTGCCCTGGAAGAATGCCTTCTGTGGGTTCAGCTTGCCCGAAATCAGATCAACGACATCGATATCGTTCATGATGAAGGTGACGTCGGGTTTGTCCGTGCCACGATAATGGACCGATCCCTTGCCAACTTTTGCGTTAATCACCCAGTATCCCTCAGCACCGTCCGGTCCATTGGTGACCTTGAACCCGTAGATTCCTCGCACACCTTCGATTAGGTTGTCCTTGTCATCGCGCATCGCTTCCTCCAGCACCTTCATGTATGGTGTCACCAGGAAACCGTCCGGCGTGTCCTTCAGTTTTCCCGCCGAGGTCAGGCTAGGATTCACCGGACGCTTCGCATACGGGAAGCCCAAGCGATACAGTCCCACGACCACTGCTCCACCGAGCCCGATGTTGTGCTGTAAGGCCAGCTTGGCATCCTTTACCTGTCGCTTATCGGCCTGGCCGCGCAGCTGCCAGCAAAGTTCCGAACATTGAGCTAATCCGGTTGCGCCGAGTGGGTGTCCCTTGGAGATCAGCCCTCCACTGGGATTCACTACAACTCGGCCACCGTAAGTGTTGTCGCCACGGTCAATAAAATCGCCCGCCTTGCCCGGTTCGCACAGACCGAGCGCTTCGTACGTGATCAGCTCGTTAGCGGAGAAACAATCGTGCAGTTCCACCACATCCACGTCCCGGGGTTTGTAGTTCGTCTTGGCAAACACCTTCTGGACGGCATTGCGCGTCATGTCGTAGCCTACGATCTTCATAGCGCTTCCCTCCTAAAAAAAGCAAAACAGAAACGATTTTTTGCAATACGGGGCAATGTCAATGATCAACGACGGCTACATACGCTGAACGAACTAGGCACATCGGTGGACATTTCCATGGCGATAATTTCGACTGCCTGTGCTTCAAGACCGTGCCGTTTGACGAAGCTTTCCGAGGCTACAATGCAACAAGCAGCACCGTCGCTGGTCGGGCAGCACTGCAGTTTGGTGAGAATTTCGTGCACAACCGGTGACTTTTGGATCTGCTCCAGAGTGTATTCGTCCTGGAACTGGGAATAGCTGAAAAGCAAGAAACAAACTCTGATGCTACCATGCCGAGATACGTGCTTTGCCTCCAAACTTACGGATTGTTGGTGGAATGTTTATGATTTTTGTACGCGATCTTTGCGAAATGTTCTGGCTTGGTGCCGTACTTCTTCATGTGCTCCACACCGGCATTGCCGAATAGCTGGGCCGAGATTGGAGCGCCCGTGATTTCATGATTCTCAGCCATTGCCGTCACCAGTAGCTCGACCGGATTCGTTCGGTCCAGATACTTCGAGGTTAGCGAGCCACGTTCCATCTTCTCGAACCCAAGCGCTAGCACACAATCATTGTTGCCCGATTCGACCAGCTGCTTCGCAAGAAACAGTGCCGTCGAGCCGGTGGAGCAGTTGTTGTTGACATTGTAGATCGGAATGCCGGTAAAGCCAATCTCGTACAGAGCGCGCTGCCCACAGGTGGAATCACCGTACACATAGCCGACGGTTGCTTGCTGTACATCGCTGTACTGGATTTTCGCATCATTCAACGCCTTTGTGACCGCTTCTTTGGCCATTTGCGGATAGTCAAAGTCCTCCCGGCGGCCCGGCTTTTCGAACTAAAGGGAAGGGGGGGAAGGAAGCAAGGAAGGATTTACTCGAGACGCAGACGTATATTCAGCTCTCTGTTGTTACGTATCTCTATTAGATCTATCAAAGAAGGTTCTGTTTCTGAATCCGTTGTCGTCTTCTTGGGCTAAAGCCCATTGAAGAAAGACATTTCAATATCCGTGCTAGCTTCATAGCAGGTCTCCTGTAAACTGAACTTTATGCCCTTGCTGTCCTATCAGCCATCCCCCTTTACGCCCCTACGCGATAAACCTCGTTGTTCGTTTTCGTGAATCTTCCTTCTTTTACTAATAATCTTTTTCATACCCCCTGACTAATGGGAAGAGGAACCATTAGTGATTTAGGAAAACTTTGGCGGACAATTTTCTTAAATAAACAAATAAATATGTGAGTGATCTCTTTCCACGATTGAGAGGGAAAGTGGTGGCATACATTGACGGAAGGGAAAAAATGTGCCGTGTCATAAGAATAATATGTACAACGCAGTTGCGATAAGAAGGCAGGCTAGCGTTTGCTTCCTTTCGGTCGAACGCTGTAAACATGCCACGAAAGGATCATTTACGGCATCGGGCAGTTTGATAAGATTAGAATGTATGGCAGTTTGCGAACAAATTCTCCTGCCTTAAGACAGCACCATTGGGATAATGGAACAAATCTTGATGTAAACGGACCACGATCAAAAGCTACATTAGTTCCATATAAATCAGCAACAAACAATGTACGAACGGGCGATGAATGAGATGCGATTCTGTTATCTTCTGAAAGCGTAAATAAAATGTTTCATATCGCATGGAATGAATTGCATATTTTCATATCAGAAGAGGCGATTTACACCCCAGTTCCAAGTCCATGAAACAACCCCAAAATAACACCTCCAATAACAGGTCTTCGTTGCATTCGGAAACAACCAGCTGACCCCGGCAGTAGTTAAGACTAACTGCTATATGCAATATGTACACGGTGTGAACGATGAAGGAACAATGCATATCGTAGCCGACCTATGTCTACGGTGGAGCTTAAGAGACCCTACTACTCAACGCACGCCGTTGTTGCATAATAGTGCTCGAAGCCAACATCAGGCCGAACGGCTCAAATGACTCCCTACCGCCCTGTTGCTTGGTGAAGTGGAACCTCGCGCAAATGCTTGCCTTCTTGCGACATCCATCTCACACGTACTGCTTCGTCGTCGTCGCCGTTCCTCCAAAACGGTTCACGGGACTGTGCAGAAGCGCAAAGGAGAACGAACGACAAACAAAACACATCCGTGAAGATGAAACCTGTTCATTCGCATATTGATCACTCCGCTGGGTGCAAAGTACGCCGCTGGCGGTAAGGATGGAAGCAATGGGAATGATGGTTTCGATACCGCTTTCAATTCGGTACATTCAGATCCGGCGAACCAGTTTACTTCGCGGAAGAGCATTGTGAGGGTGACATATTTCAAACGACTTCGAGACACGGTGCAGTGCGTTACATCCACCTGCTTCCTTTGACTACTACTCTGTACGGAAGGTATGTGCGTCGTTTTTCCCTCCCTCTCGAAGCACTCACAAATTGGAACGAAAAGACCTTGCGCTTAATAGACGGTCGCTATTTAATGATCATTAGGTTCAAACGAAAAAGATCGTCAAAAGAATTGGGGGAAAACTAATCCAACGCCGGGAACGACTGAATCTCGATCTCGATGGCAAACCTAATGATCGATCTATTGGCAAAGGTTGAATAGTGAAATGTGTAATTACAACTGCTGACGTCCCTCCTACTACCAAGAGCGCCATTGCGTGTGCTATCCCTTCTACTGCGGTGTTTTCTCGGTGTACACGGTGCAATTACAATGCTGTTTAAAGTGGACTCTGTACCCGGCCCAGCTTACCTTTGTCATGCCTACACCAACCACGTACACTTTTGTAATGCCCATTTTGGAACTGCGTTTGAGGATTCGTTTGCTTTTCACTATTGAATTGCTGCACTTTTTTGTTGTAACACTTGTCAATCCTTGTTTTTGTGCAAAAAATCGTCTGTTGTAGCGCTGGACGGTCCACTGCCTCTTCCGAGTGATCAGCACAAAAGACGATAACGAAATAAGCGAGATTCGCAGTACTGCGTGAAACAAAAACACTTCAGAAACTGTCAACAAGTGTACACTTTGCACAGTGGTCAATTCGTTTGGACGCGTAATTTGACAGTTGAAGTATTTACACTTTTCAAACCATTAATTCTCACTGTTTTTATAACCGTTACAGCAGTCTTCTATTCAAATGAGATCAATATAGTTTTATTACTGATTGGACAATTCTTTGTTCGTTTATTTGCAAATAGTATATTAATGATTGCTATATTGAACCATACCATGTAGTGATTTGCCTACAGTTACGCTCTTTATACATCTATGTTCTGTCCTTTTGGACAGTTCAGTTTATCAACGCGCATTGTCGCTTCGAATATTATGCACTTGCATTGCATACTTTATTGCCACTTTACCGCTCCATACGTGCGATATATGCCTTGTAAAACCAGTGTTTGCTTGTTTCCTTCTATGGTAAAAATGTCCTAACGTTTGCCTTGGATTAGTTTTGAATCTCTTTTGCCTTTTTTTGATTTACACGTCGTTATTTCGTTTGAATGAAATTGTAAACGTTACTGTGGAGGATACGGTCTAAAACGCATACCACGTAAAGCGATTTCGATCAATTCATTCTACTAACAACATGCTGCCACTTCCCGGCTTGTTGATGTATAACCGAAGCACAGTTGAGAACATCCTATTATTAGTGCTTTGTATTCCCTCTCAAGCCCTTCTGTTCTGTAATCTACACACCTGACAGTGCAACGACCAGTTTTTATTTGCATTTTATCTTAAAATACATGCTACCAGGTACGATTTATTCAATTTATTTGGTTTCTCTGTCGCATCGATGCAAATGTACAGTACAATCGCCCTTTTTTTCTTGTAATGCGTTCTGATCTCGAAGCATGGAGCTGTGAACGAAATGGTTTTGCTTTTGAAATTGTTTGTTCTTTTACTCCTTTCATTTCTGCGCTTCTGTGACTTGATTTTGCATCATGAAGATACGTGGATAGTGCAGTCACTATAACATAATATTATTCATCATTGATATTTGGAATGTCGCAAAATCTTTGCATCAAGACCGGCAAACAAAAGAACTCCGAAATGTATGACAACATTTTGGATCATAATTATTGACGGAGAGAATTAAAGAAAAAGGCAAGAAGGCATCAATAATCAGATAGGATGTACATATATTCAATATTTGCGGGGATTTTTTTGTATGTGATAACAATCAATTGTACGAACCTATGCCGATTCCGTTGTCAGCCATGGAGACACATGGGAGAGCAATATATTTTCACTAAACTGCTCCCGGAAGGCATTACTAATCAGGCCGAATATTCAACAAGACTGTATTAAAATTTGTCTGAGAAAATGTACAATAGAAATCATTACATTTTTCACCACTGTAACAAATATGCATACGTTCGCACTTTTTCTCGAAAGCTTTAGTTACACATTTTTCAACTTAAGATTATTCCCAGAACAAAAAAGGGCTAAGCTACAGCATGATACAAAACTGATCATTACAGACGTGATCATAGTATTATTTCGGTTAAAATAAGGGTACGTGCCTGAAAAGAGCTTAAGCATTTAGATTAAAATATAAATTATATAAATTAAAACATTAAACCGGCACGAAATAATTACGCGAGGGAACAAAACACTGGATGACTGTTGTTGAACGAATCTCCGGTATTTCCGATTTCCAGTGTCGTCACAAACGACTGTATGCTGTAGGCATATCAACGAGATTTGCAGTTGTCCGTAAGTTTGATCCTGATCCTCCAATACACACTTATCCGTTCCTACATTCTAATGACCGTTGGAACTAAACTAAAGCAGCATCAATCGCTAGAGCTAACTACATCGATACGCTCCGGTTCTGCGGGGGACGAAGAATAACATTAACATAAAACTGCTATACCACATCGTTTAATATTGATATTAAAATAATACAGCTAAACAAAGTCCACGATTGGCCATCAAAGCCAACAGCTGTTAACATGGATTATTAGTAAAGCCTTATATACAACGATCGCGAGATCTGAATAACCTTTTTCCATAATGAAACAGATATCTAGGCGACCAACAGTGGCATAACCGTGCAAGTTGGTGATATCTATAAATCGAAAATCATGATCACATAAAGCATATGCGCAGTACATGGTAAAAGAGATCATAATAGAATCAACTGTATCAATCAACTGTGACCATAGTGAATAGTGGTGGCGTCCTGTAACCGAGGACCAATATTGCGGTAAAATAAGTACAAAAAAGAGAACCAATTCTGGAAACACTAACGATGAATAATTTAGAAGGAATGAGCGCACCTCTCCTGTTCATCATCACATTTGAAGCCTTTTGGACAGGATGCTCAGACAGCTCTATCGCAACACAATACTTTGTACAGTGCCGGCTAAACACACACGCACATACACACAAACAGAACGAGAGGAGAAGAATATTTTTGTACAGTTGATTAAAAGTTTGAAGCACTTCGATTCGTCGATCCTTCCATGCTAGCCATTATCGTGCTCAGTAAATCATTGGATTGCTTCTTGCTGTGGACAGTAGCATCGACATTGCGCTCGGTGATACAGCTATTGCCAGTTTTGGTACTATCACTAGTGCTATCTCTATTGGTATTACTACAGCTAGTGCTGCTACTACAACTACTACTACAACTACTACCACTATTGCTACTACTGGTGCTAGTAGAAGTATGGCGTTTACTACTGATGCTGCTGCTATTGCTCTGATGGCTAGCGTCGTTGGTCGTCTGTTGAATACTTTTTCTCGCACCAACTGAAGAGGACGGAGCATCAATTTGCTCCCAAGCAGACGTTGGTGTTTCACGGTGGTCTTGTGGAGGCGGTGGTGGTGGGACTAAAGGAGGCGATGAGATGGGTAGTGGTGGCTGAACTTGCGGAAGCGGATGCACCGGACCAACCGGTACATTCGCAGTATTCTCCGACACTATCCGCTTCAATGCAGGCGACACATCTGGAGCGATACTATCACCATTTGTTTGCTTTTCCTTTTCTATCTTTCCGTACTTGACTGCTGTTGGAGCAACATATTCGTCGTACGTTTGCGTGACCGTGTTAGGGTGTTTCGGAGATGGCATCGTTACACTTTTTGCCTCGCTTGAAGCTATCACAGTCGCAACGTTTTGCAAACAACCGTCATCCTGTCTCGTTCCATCCTTCCCAAGAGCCATCTTTTCGTTTGCGCAGTTTTCTTTGGAAGTGGCGGCGATGGCGGCTTTGTTAAGCGAATCATCCGGATTCAGATCGGCCGCTTTACTGACAGGCGTTGCAGCAGTTGAGTCGATCTCTACTTCTGTTACGATCGGTGGCACCATTTGTACCGGACCGGACAGTAGTTGCTCCTTTTCGCGTGTCACGCTTGAGGTGGACTCCCGGCGACTACTACTGGCACTGCTGCTGTGCGAGGATGGTGCTGAATGAGAAGAAGATTTACTGCTCGTATTATTTCCATCCGATGCCCTAGTGCCCGCCGACTTAATGTGACGAGATTTGTGCGACGAAGACGAGGTCGATGATTTGCGGCTAGACGACGAAGACGAATTACAGTGATGCTTGTGATGTCCTCGATCTTTCTCGCGATCCTGCTGCTCTCTGTCCCGGTCTCGACCACGGTCCCTTTCACGATCACGATCATGATCACGATCCCGATCCTTGGCTCTACTCCGTTGGTCCTTCTTCTCCTGATCCCTTCTATCCCGTTCACGGTCACGATCCCTTTCACGGTCCCGATCACGATTGCGGTCACGATCTCTGTCTCGATTGCGTTCGCTGCTGGATGAATGTTTGCCACCAGTCTTGCTGATTGCCGAACCACCACCATCCTCGACGCTTTTGCTCTTATGTGTCGACGACGATGAGGGAGAACTGGTACGGCTGTTGCCATCACCGCTTTTGTTGTTGCTCGCTTTTTTCTCTGAACCCTTGCTCGAAACTACCGAACTCCGTCCCGATTTGCAAGGCGTTCGAAGGGATTTAGTTGCCGCTACCTTATCGTCGCGTATCAACTTCCGCATGTCGATTTTAGCTTCCTTCAGCGAACAACTGTCAGCACTGTCTTCCGCTTTGGATGCCTTTTCGATAGAGTGCGGCGATGCACCTGCCGGCAAGGGTGGATGAGGAACTGTAGTGAAAGGTTCTTTCTTCAGTTCCACTTTCTTTGGTTTCCCATCGTGCGTCCGCTTAACGGGCGTATGCTTTCTCTCATCCACCGACACCGGATGAGGTAGAATCGTTTGCTTTTCTTTATAGTGCGGCGGATCGACCTCGTACCCATTGGCGATCTCCTGCACTACATCCTGGTCTGGATAGTACTGTTTCAAGCGCAAATGCCAAGCGATACTCGTCACGGCCGTCACCGTGCGGAACTGGTGAATTATGTTGCGCGGAAGGAAGTAGATATCGTTATCGTAGAGTGAGATCCTCGAGTATCGGATACCTTCCCGGCGCAGCTGATTCAGCTTGGCGTCTTCGACCCACTGAACGCACTGCGATATGGGCGGCTCGTGCAGATCGAGCTGCAGCTTTTCGACCAGATGCGGGAAGCAGTGCGCATCGAAAGCAACGACGTCCTTCGTGATGCGATTCAGATCGTCCGGTATGCCACAGCGCACTGCCTTCAATACTCCTGAAGTCGACCAAAGGAAGAAACCGGTAAAAAGGGAATGGAAAAGAAAAATTGGAAGCATTCAAACGATTCACTTACCAACTGCAGCAGTCGTCATACGGTCATGCCCATGTCCGACATGATCTGCATGCGCTTTGGTGCGATCTTCGATCATTGTTTCACGTGCTTCCGAGAGCCTCGGCAGATATTGTAGATTACGCAGCTCGTTTATACGTGTCCTGGGAGAGGTACAAAAAATGAACATTGTTCTTTCGGCTACAGATCTCTTTGCAACAATAGTGCACTACAACTCTTACCTTTGTCGTTTTAATGGAGTTTTGTTAATTTCAGCCGTGGGGACGAGCTGTTCACCTGGTCGTATCCACAAGATTGGTCCATCGTTCGATAAGCGTGGATCCATCTGCACGATCGAAAGTTCTCCCCAAGGCATTGCCTAAAACAACGGTAAAACAACACTGTGTAAGCCAGGCGAACGATATAACGACCTAACTGTTACTAAAAGCATATACCTTGCTTAAGAAAGGATTATCTTCCAAACGCTTAAGCAAATCGGGGAAATATCCACCGACTTCCTCGTGCACTTTGCCAACCAGACTGATCTGATGCAATGGTCCATAGCGTACTGTGCCATGGGAGTAGTTCTTTACCACCTAAAAATCCGACATGAATCATTAGTTAGCTTGCCATTCCGAACAGCCTTCCACGGCCAACTTACCTGTTCGTTGTACTGACTCATTGTGCACGTTTCAATGTCCGAGTTACGGCCCAGCACACCTGCCTTCACCGTAAGGTTGGCATAATTTTCGGCCATATGTTCCAGCAGATCGGGCAGATAGGCTGCCGCATCATGCACAATGCCCATCACATGGTCGGCATAACCGTCCTCGTCTTCGGCGAAAACCACTTGAAAGAATTCCTGTACCAGCTCCTCCATCTCTGTCTCGGATAGGACGCTAATTTCGTCCTGATACATGTGTACTACCGATGCACCCCCGTTGGGATGTACCTCGATACGCATGAACCGACCATACTTTAAACCTTCCAGTTGCCTCGAACGAAGTGTACAGTTTGAGTTGCGATTAATTGACCCGATGCGAGCGCTGCTGGATTCATTCAACGATGTTCCACCATCCCGCGATTGGGATGATATTGTGACGGACGCCGTGCCTCTGCGACACTGGATGCCAATATTGGCGCGCTTAATTTTCGATCTTTTATAGCACCGTGAGCACTCGCGACCGCTGGCACTCTTGTGTACCGAAGCAGTATTGCCGACCTTGTGCACACTTCCACCAGGTCCAGCATGAGGGGTGTCCGACTTGGTGGTTTCCGTTGATGCTGTGTGGATAGTGGTTTTAACGGGTGTTTCTGTGGTAGAATGTACACACTCTGGTGGTTCCTTTTTAATTGATACCGGATTTTCATAATGAGTCACAATATCACCGATGCCATTCAACAATTTCTGGTCTGCCTGGTTCACCAACGTTCCGTTGACCGTTGTACTGTCCATCGCGTGCGCCACAGGTTCGGTTTGGTGATTAGGGTTCATCGGTTCCTTCTTAATGTCTACCTTTTCTTCCACGTTTTTCGGTGACTCGAGCTTGATTAATATGTTTGAATTTGACTTATTGCTAGTTGCTATTAAGTTGCTGGATGCAGTTGTACTGTTGTTGCTGAGGTTGGTTGCAATGCTGTTTGCAACGCATATGAGGCTACTCGTGTTATTACTAACGGCATGGCCAGGCGACCCAATGCTAGTACCACCGTTACCAATCAACGTAGGTAAGGCCGTCACTGGTTCGGTCGCAGCCACCGGCGATATCATTGACGCGCTTGTGTCCACCCCATCTGTCCCGTTCTCATTGCCAAAATTTAGCGTACGCGTAACATCTTCGCGAGTTTTTTCTGGTTTCGGCAATTTGTTCTTGGCCGGCAGGTACACTTTCTTGATAAAAACGTCCTGCTTTTTAACACTCGCTAGCTCGTTCTTGCTGCGTTCTAAGTTTAACAATAAATTGACCGGCGATATCGGCGTGCCTGAAATGGAAGCGGCGGCAGCAGCAGCCGCTGCAACAGGTGACACGATTGTGGCAGCACTATGCTCCAAGAGCAAAGCGGTCGCAGAGGCCGCATTCGGCACGGCTGCAATCGAGCTAGCCGTCTCGATGACCAGTTCCCGCTTAAACGTTTGGTGTGCTGCCGCAAACCCGGCCAGCTGCTGTTGATGATGGTTTTCTTTATTTTGTAGCAATGCTGTTCCGGCAATAGCAGACGAAGAAACCGCTGGTTCGGACGACGCATGGTTATCGGTGGGTCCGACAACCGTTCCTGCTGTGCGTAATGCTGTATTGGAAATGGTGGCACTGTTCGCATCCTTAGTTCCACGCTTGCAAGTTCCGAGACCGGAAGAATCGTCTTCCGAACGACGCCGTTTACGATCCTGGCAAACGTACAAACAGGTGTAATTATTGCGGTTAGGTCATATTATGTTCCTTCAAACAGGTTATGGGCTTACTTTATCGCGCTCTCGTTCTCGTTCTCGTTCCTTGTCGCGGTCTCTATTACGATCACGATCTCTGTCCGGATCTCTGTCACGATCACGATCCCGATCTCGTTCTCGATCTCGATCACGTTCACGATCCTTATCTTTACTCTTTTTCTTTTTATGACTCTTAGTCAATCCTAAATGAAGATAGTACAAAGTAAATGATTATGTATGAATCAAAACACATTATTTTAAACATTCTTCTTCTTGGCTTAACGACCTCTAAGGTCATGCCGGCCATCGAAATGTCTAACTAGACTGCCGATACCACGTAGTTGGTAAGTCAGACCTCACTACGGGGGGACGTTCCGGATGGGATTTGAACCCCGGTCCTGCCGTATGAAGACCGGCGCCGCTGTCGCCTATACCACCGCTCCGCCCCATTTTAAACATTATCTTCCCTATTGACAAAATCTGAAAACTACGGCACTATGAAGGCAAATTTGTATTGACAAATCCATTAGTGATTGTTAAGTCAATTTTGTGGATAGGATTGAGCCACATTTAATGATTATGCTGTATGGATACTGTCGATTTGTGTTAATATATTTCTCGGGCATGGAATCATCAGCTTTAGCTTGAGAATAGTAATTTAAGAAGGATTACGGTGGTAAGTTAAGGATGGGATTCGATCTGTGGACCTGTCTCTTGTGAAGACCGGTATCACCGTAATCCATCCAGATCGGACCAGAAGAAGAAATATTGATTTAACAACTACAACTCTGAAAAGACCGCTCTGCGTTGACGTATTTTACGCTACGGCCATAAAAACAAACACAACATAATGCTGTTACAGTGACAAAAATAATAACAAAAATCATAATTTTACCCAAATGAAGGTCATAGTGTTGAATGCTTCGATTTTGTATCAATGCTTCGTAGAATGAAGCTCATTTCTGTGGCGAATAGAATAGAATGCTCATGAACGGTTCAATCAGCCACTAATACCTTTAATAATCGACTTGTTTGGTTAATCTTCCTGGTGCAATATTCTGCAACCTAAGTACAGAAACTGCGCTCACAAATTATACACGTAAACAAAACACACAACCATTCTAATATACGCATCATTAAATTGTACCAAGTATGCAGACTATGCAGACCATTGATTTGAGGGGGTTGAGGGCGTGTACGGACGCTGCTGGTAAAATCGGGGTGGGGAGCAGACTGGGACACCTACGAGCGCACCACTTTGTGGATGTACGTGCGTATTTCAAATGCCGTCATGGTGGATGTCTTTGCTGATCGTCTTTTGTCTGTTTGCAAAGGCTCGCGCCTAGGGCGATAACCTGCGTTCGATCAATGCTAAGTCGCCAAGATTAGGAGATTTGACCCGTGGTTCTCATAGAAACTGCTCATCGAGAAAATGCAACACAGGAAAAAGCAGCCTACTTTATGGTGTACGCCAATCTTATAGCTAATATTTACCATTATCGGCACTCCGAATTGCACTGCTCTGCTGGGCGTCCTTAACCGGTGTCGAATTTTTTTCATTATTTTTAGCATTCATTTTCACTGTCGTTTGGTCTACGTGATTTTTGGGAGCTTGTTCATTTTCAACAACCATCTTCCCCGTTCCCGCCGAAGCGACAGCAGTAGCAGCGACTGCCACTGCGCTTGTTGATGATGACGGTGCTGATGATGCTGTTGTGGTAAAGTTCGCCGTAGCGTTGGTGGTAGAATTCGCGCTTGATTTCGATGGACTGCTACTAATCGCAGCCAACGAAGCGGATGTCTGTGTTTTTACAGAACTTGCCAGGCAGTCGCTGCCGCTCCTGTTGCTGCTGCTGCTGCTATTGTTATTTGCGTTTATATTATTATTATTGCTTGATCTCCCGTCACCACTGCTGGTGGCCGCTGCACTTGTTCGCTGATGCTGATGCGTACAATATTTATCATCCGCTTTTTGCACATTCACTGCACTGTCCGCCATCCCCTTGCTCTTGTCGCAGCACGGCTTCATGCTGGCACACACCGAAACGTCGTTTTTACACAGGAATATCACTTTATTAGCACATTTTCTCTCACAAAACGCATTTGCTGGGATGTTTGACTTTTCGCATTCTGTACAATGTACAAAAATGGCGACCACACACACAAACCACAGCGGTAATCGCCCGGTCATGAAGCTCACCAGCTACATTGACATATTGTAATTTATTTTTGAGAAATTTTCGAAAAGAAAATCAAAAAAATTTAGATTGAATGGAAAAACCAGTACAAAAAAACTGCTAATTGTTGTACAGTAAAAAAATTAATAAAAAATTACAAGATTCATACATGAATTTCTAAACTGCTCAAGATGTATAGTGCAGAGATAGTCCGGGGCGTGCTTGCAACTTTTTGAATGATAATTTGAAACAGGAGTACCGTCTTCTAAAAAAATCTGTTTTTTTCAACGGCTGTGTAAATACGGTAAGAAATTACAACAAATGTCCCACAGAATGCTCTTATGGCGGCTCTAATAATATCACTTTAAACTAGGTAATCAGTCTATTCCGTTGAAACAATGAAAATATCCTGAAGCTTTCTATGTGACTAAACATTTCAAGATATCATGCACGATGGTTGCGGTCTCGTTATTTCGGCTTAAATTTAAAAAAAATTAGAAATTATAATGCATTCAGCGCTCTACAACGGTGGCATAGAGCGAATTATATTTACCAGTCAATGCATTCAATTCGAGATAATAGCACATGTCACAATAGCTGCTGATAAGATTTTATACAAAAAAGTGTTGAGGTGCGCGGAACATGCTCAATGCAGTAACATTTATCTCTATAGTGTTGTTTCAATTTCACACATTTATCTATTTTACAGAATGATTGAGATGTGGAAAATATTCCCGTTGCTTATCGTACTGGCTTCTGGTCACGGGTATCGGATATTAGGCCTGTTTCCCCATCCCGGCCTAAGCCATTTCAAAGTGTTTCACCCAATAATGAGAGGCTTGGCGAACGAAGGTCATCATGTTACAGTGGTCAGCTACTTTCCGGACGATAATCCTGTACCAGGCTACCACGATCTTCGTTTCGAAGGACAGGAAATTTTGACGAATACATTCAGCTTAGAGGTCCGAGAATACAGCAACATGAACAGCATTAAAGTAATGTAACATGGTACAAAATGTAATTTAATTTTGGAACTTCCCTCATTATAGGATTTCAAGGGCAGAACCTTCATCGATAATTTTAGGGAGTTCTACGAATTGGCAGCCTGGGGAGTGTCTAGTTGCATGGCCGCACTAAATTCTTCTGCAATCGAAGAAATACTAGAAATCCATCGTAAAGCTCCGTTTGATGTGGTTGTGATGGAATATTTTGCCACTGATTGCATGGCAGGAATAACTTGGATGTTGCAGGCTCCTCTAGTAGGTTTAAGCAGCTGTGCGCTAATGCCGTGGCACTACGACCGTATCGGGTTGCCCGACACTCCTTCCTACATTCCATCGGAGTTTAGCACATTTTCGGAAGAAATGTCTTTCTTGGAGAGAGCTGAAAATTGGCTAGTTACCAGATTGGTGAAGATTTTGTACCGTGCTGTACAAATAAGTGATAATAGATTATTACAAGCCAAGTTTCCGAATGCAGATATACCCGACGTGAATGAGATTGTGACCAATACCTCGTTAATACTGGTCAATCAGCATTACACGCTCAGCGGTGCACGACCGTTGGTACCTTCGGTGATTGAAATTGGTGGAGTGCACATCAAAAACATTAAACCTTTGCCAACCGAATTACAACAAATTATGGACGATGCGTCTAAGGGCGTTATTGTAGTATCCTTCGGATCCGTTCTTAAAGCTTCTACCCTTCCAAATAGTAAACGAGCTGCAATGATAGAAGCATTTCAACATTTCAATCAGCACGTGGTGTGGAAATGGGAGGAAGAAATGGAAGATCAACCAACGAATGTGTTTATCCAGAAATGGCTTCCTCAGAAGGACGTGCTGTGCCACAAGAATGTACGTCTGTTCGTATCTCACGGAGGTTTGCTGGGAGTTTCAGAAGCTGTCCACTGTGGTGTGCCGGTAGTGGCCATGCCTATATATGGAGATCAATTTCTCAATGCTGCCGCACTGGTCAATCGAGGCGTTGGAGTTCGTATGGATTACGAAAGCCTACACAACGTATCTTACGTGGTGGAGTGTATTCGCGAAGGACTTAGCGCAAGGTGGGTAAATGAGAATTATAAAGCTAGATTAACATATTATTCTGTGTTTCATGGTTCTACATCCATTGCAGAAAAAAGGAAAACGCTCAATCATTAGCAAAGGCTTACAACAGCCGTCCTCAGCCACCGTTGGATTTAGCAATTTGGTCGATCATCAATGTAATTGAAAACGGTGCCAAGCATTACGAACGTTCATACGCAGCTAAATTGTCATGGGATATCTATTACTCGCTGGATGTTTTTATGATACTTGTGCTTTTGTTTGTTATTGTCGTAATTCCGTTCTCATACTGTAGTTGGAAAATGTGTTGTAAAAACGATACTCGCGGTAAGAAACGGTTCAATAAAAAAAAGAGATTATAAGCATATGAGGCACTTGAACGCTTCAGCGATATACTATGCTATACTGGTTTTTATTCCTAAATTTTAGCAACACTCTTTTCAACGTGGATGGTACTACAAAGCCAGAAGCTTATTACCGTTGTATATCATTAACAACTTAATTATCATCTATTTTCAAATTGAAGAAACTAAATTATGCCGATTGTTGCTGGTCGGCAATATTAGCTTTTCGAAATTTTTTAGGCAAACCTGTTCTTCGAAATTCGCTTCGTTCCGCCAAATAGATTTCGGTGCATTCTTTCTTAAACTGTTCGTTCCGGTACCATTCCAGACTGCACGCCTTGAGCGCATCGTTTTGTATCTGGCATTTGGCAACCATAAACAAACCCGCATCCTTGCAGCAATCTTCGAAAGCTTTCACTTCCGGCAAACACTTTTCTGTTTTTGCACGTTCTCGCATTATCTTTGGAATTAGCACCTCAAGCTCCACTTTCCTCAGTCGGCGGTCGTCCGGATCTCCTACGAAAGCCACACGCTTATGTAAGTACAGTACACGACTTACAATATCAGTATTGCACACTCACCAAGCCCATGGGGTCCTCCTTTGTTTGCTCCAAGAGGGATGGTAGGATCCGAAGGTTCGTTTGCAAAAGAATGTGCCATTTATCACAGATTTTCTAACCGCAGAGCTAAGCTATTAGTACCGGGAGGAAATAAGCATGTGTTTTTGTTTGGATTGTTTTGATGGGTGACAGAATTGCAACAGAAAATGAAATTTGGACGATATTAAGCGCCGACTACACGGATAAGATTCTGAAACGGGTTTTTCGGTGCAGAAAAAAACGAAGCTCATACAGATCTCGAGAAATAGTATGACTCAGCATTTACTAGAGTAAAATTAGACTTTGAAATCTATTATGAAATCTATATCTATTAGACTTTCAATTCCTTCACCTTTTATGACGCATCGGGTATGCAATATTCTTGTTGTTTTTGAATGCATTCTACTTGAAACTTCAAACACACGTCAGTGTGTTTATAGCTCTCGAGTTGAAGTTGACGCCGGCCATCTTATTGCATGCGACTCAGTTTGAAAAAGCAGCATCATTTTAGTATTTTTCTGAATTGTTTCCCCAAAATACTAAAAAGAAACGCAGTGAATTGTTGTAGTGAGTGTAGTAAAGTGATGTGAAATTGTGTATAAATGGTTAAATGCCGGTTTGGCTAACAATCTAAATATTACGTGCAAGTTGCTCAAAATCGCTCACGACAACAATGGACGGCGGTAGGCTTTCCAGGACCATCTTTCTCATGCAAGGTAGGCAACACGACGCATATGATGCAAAACATTGCTTTTAATACATACATTTTTGCTAATAGTATAATATTACAGAAGAAGAATAATTTCACTAACGTCTTGGTAACGAAACGAAACAACTAGCTGTACAGCTTATGCTGAGGATTGAGAACATTTAAGACATTTGTCGAATGCTGTTCAGCGATTTCTCTATATTCCTATACGTACGCGGAGGTATCACTTCTAATAATACTTTGCTGTAGTTTGCATGGTCGGAAAGCTGTTTGAACACGCTCTTCGTGTAGTTACGTGTTTCTAGCGATCCTTCGAGCAGCAGATGAGCCCCTGTGAGGATGAGTTTATCGCGAGTTTCCTTCGGCAGTGCGAAAACCTTTTCCGACCCTAGCTGCTGTACGATCTTGTTGAGCAGTTTAGCTGCCGTCGTCCGTACAACCGCGTTCTGATGCGTGGCTCCCTTAAACGAAATGATGTGCACCACCTTTGGAATCGACACGTTGTCGCACATCGATTCGAGCGCTTGAGTAGCGTCTGCCCGCAAGAACTTGTTCGTATCTGCCGTGCGGTGTAGCAGATGGGTAGCAATATCTTCCGCCTCACCCTCGAGACATCGTCGATGGGTAGAGAAAAACTCCGCTGAAGCTTGGCATGCGGCGCGTGCAACTTGCGATCGCAGATTACGTACTTGTTTGGCCAATGCCACTGAAAGCAGGTGTATCTGGGTATCGATCACCTCCGGATGGTGGCGTATTAGTCGCACGAAGAATTGAAGCCCACTAATGTTTTGCTCCCAGTTGGGACTTTCCAGGTGCGCTAGGCAGCTGTTGAGCGCATCCTTCGGCTTCTCAAATCTACGCAACGTTTTCTGAAAGATAACCTCGTTAAGCTTATTTTTAGCCTTCACTCCCGACACTACCATTTTTACCGGCGCAATCTTGCTGCTGCGTCGCACCAGGAAGGGCTTTTTGAGGATTTTTTTCGGCGAAGCTGGCATCGTTGACTCGTTCAGTATTTCGTCGTGATCGAGATGCTGCAAGTTGCCCATACTAGCCGACTGTACGCGGCTCCTTGGCCGCGGTATTTCCTGCCCGTCGTCCATATCATTTTCATCCTCCTGGCGACTCTCGATGTGTTGGTTATTTGAAAGCTCTTCCGTCGAATAGGAACCTTGCAGTGGATGTGGGCTCGGGGTCGGATAGCGTTTTGGTGTTGCGGGTGATTTTGGTTTGAAATTTCTTTCGTGGTACCGCTCGTTCTCTTCCTCATCGTCGTCGTAATCTGATTCGTACTGCACCTGGTTCGAGCTGATTCCATCTATTTCGCTATGCATCGGTGTCGTAGCTCTTTCTCCATACCATTCCTTGTCCGCACGCTCATCCTCGGGAGCTTTACTTCCAAACGAACGGTGCATTTTGAGTGAGCCATTGTCATCCATGCCGTTTTTCAAAGACGCATTGCTGTATGAAGCATTGCTCGTACGTGAAAGCCGTCCATCTGGTATGTGATGTTTAAGTACTCCAGAACCGATGGACTTGTGAGAATTGACGGACTGCGGTCGCGAAACGGATGGTATGGAACCAGGACGACTTCCAACAGGTACGGCTGCCGGGTAAGTGTCGTCTCCCACTATCGTGACGCGTTCCCGATCACGATCTCGAAAATTCAAAATACTGTTGGAGATAATGCGCGTCGAAGTGGAATCATTGCTAGATCGCTCGTCCTGCTCGCTATCGTAATTTTCGTCCCGATGAATGATATAACTCTCTTGATTAATCGTCGGGACTGAGGGTTGCCGGTCATCAATAAATCGGGTCCGGCGAGGAGTGTTAGGCGCAGTGCCACCGCCCGTGCCCATGTTAGTGTCGCTGTAGGAGTTCCGAAGTTCACCGTGGCTTGCACTGTTACTCCTATTATTTGTCCCACTGTTATTTCCGGTCGTGTGGTTGTTATAGCTTTTGCTGGGTGATAAATTAGGACGCTGGTCTACATCCTGATTCTGCACATGCGTAGTCATTTGCTGTTTGTTATGGCTAAACGAACGATGATTTCACAAGGAATACGAAGGTAAAGGGAAAATAAGAAGGTAAAAAATTATTTAAAATGCGTTTTTCAAATTTCAAAAATCTAGTTGAACAAACATTATTTGCAGTCCTACCCACGCAATGGAAAATAAAAGGATAATTACATCGTATGTGCATAGGGGCATAGCTTTCATACGTTAAGGCCGGGCTACATTGATCGTACTCCTGAGTGTAATTTTTGTGAACGCATACGCCATCTAGCGGCGGCGGGTCGAAGCTAGAGGCTGGTATAATTTATCTGTCAAAAAGCGTTTTGGGTCGAGGAGCCTATAATTTTGATCACAAACCAGTAAACAAACAGCTCGGTGAGTATGTTCGATATTTTGTCGTGTATGTTTTTTTGAAAATATGTGGTAATTTAACATACATATTGTATTTCTAGCCATGGAACAAGCAGGAAGCAGTGGACGCAATGAAAAAATAGTAAGTACAACTGTTTTTAACGAAAATTGTGTGTGTGTGTGTGTGAACTGTTGTCTGTGAATCGCCGGCTCGGCTCGGGGCCGCAATTGAGCTGAACATTTTATTGAAAAATGTAGTGTTTGTAGGTTTCACAAGTGCTTAAATAATTTGTTGTAGGGTTTGTCCATCTATTTCATCATTTAAACTACATTGCAGAGTGTGTGAAACTGGTTGTTCGTTTTGGTATTGTAGCGGTTTTTAGTATAGAGCGAGTTTTTTTATTCATGAGGAACGGCTTTGTCATATTGCTTGGTAGAACTTTTTTTTTTATAAAATTGTAAGCAAAATTTACCGGCCTATTTGTATACATTTAATATAAAAATAGCACGTGTTATTATTATCACTGTGGTTCCGGTGTGACGGCTAGCATGACCGAATTATCACGCGATTGTCGACCTTTCTGTTGTTTTAATTTAAATTAAAAAAGGGAAGTATTTAACTGAATTTTCTTTTTCATTCCAGGATCATGAAATGACGATTTGCCCCGCAGTACTCGGCGTCCTGACCTGTAGCAATTTATTGATTTTGATCAACATGTCAAACGGCATACAGACAGCCTGGTCGAAAATTGATGAGACACCAAGCATGAATAATTTTGGCACTTAAATTATACCCACATCTAGCTTGCGCTGGTCGCCGCCAGATGCGCTAGTGAATATAAAAATTACGCTTGCGAGTACGATCAATGTAGCCCGGCCTTTAGATTGAGCGGCCCTTGATTATCGTTTTGCCTTATCGATCGATAGTAGTGCGATATGAATAGAATGATTGAACCTCTGGCGAAGGCGTAACCAAAGCCAAGGATAATAACATGGCTCTCATGTATATTCAGATGAGCACAAAATTAGTCGACCATCCAATATCCTTGGGGCACTGATTTTACACCTTTACCTTCGCGTAAGCAAAATGAATAAGTGATAAGTGATAAGATAGAATTAAATGATTAAATTACGTTTCTTCGTTGAACTCGACTACTAGTAGCACGTCGCTCGATGCCGTCGTTGGTGGCTGATAACCACCGTTGGAAAGGACGGGAGGAAACAACACCACAAGCCCACCGTCGACCTCCTCTCGTTCTTCACATGCGCGGGGTATAAAAAATTTCTGTGGCGTTTCAAACACGGTCTCACTTGTGAATGGGACCACGTTGGTGATTTCCGTTAAATTAATGCAACCCACTTCCGGCGATGGTGCATCTTCTTCTGTCTGACCATCTTTCCGGATAACTTCATTACACGCAGCTGATGGTTCAGCTGCTTTCCGTCGTTTGAAAAAGCACCAATGATACAATCGTACTAACTCCGGATGTGTCCGTACAATTCTTCGATAGATGTTGTTACTATCACCAGAAACTGTCATGCCTTGAGAAAGTTTGTCCACGCACTCGTCGCTAGTAACCGTTCTACAGACACTCATTTTGTTTTCGGTGCCATTAGCACTGCTGTTATTGTTATCACTGCAAAGTTGGTCACCGGAAATCGGTGGTACTGTGGGCGCTTCTTCCTCGGTGGTAGCGCAAGGGTTGAGGTGGTGAAAGCAACCCAGACAGCTTCCGCACAATCGGTTGTATGAAGGTACGAACTTCAAAAACATACTACAACCAACGTCGTACTGGTCAGCCTAACCACGATGACGAACGCGTACCAAGTGGCAAACCAGTGCAGTCCGTTCAACTCGAAGCTCGTTGACGATGTCGTACAGCAGGACTGGGCCATTTGACCACCAGCGCGCTTCATGCACCCGTCTCGCACAAGCACACGGACGTTTTTCACCTTTCAAGAAAAGTTCAAGAAGCTTCGCAACTGGTCACATTGGGCTATCATCCCTCAGCACACGACACTGGACGCAGCCTTGTCACCATTAACGCTGTGGCCTACTTTTGACTACTATCGTGGAGTTTTGCGATTTGGTCATGTAAAGTCCGTAACAAGTAAGCCAGAAGTCGTCCAGCAAGATGCGGAATAAAAAATACACACATATAACATCGATTAGCACTACCACCAGCCACACCACCAGGGTCCCTATATATCGCACATACAAACGACCTAGGTTCGCCCTAGAGTCCTTCGGTCTTTCACAACGTCGGCGGTCACTAATGATTGTGCCGTAATGTCCGGTGTGATGTGATATAAGAGAAACACACGCTATGACCAACGCTACGAAACGCTGTAAATGCGCGACGCCACTGGCTGAAGGTAACCGGGTAACGGCTATGTATAATAGCGGCAAGCCAACTCACACCGGCCCTACAGCTTTCACTGTGTAGGTTCCGGGCCTTTTGTGTTGTTTGGTCCTGGCTGTATTCTTACACCCCCATTTGCTGCTTGTATGGTGAGGTTTGTTTATATCAACGCCACGCAGCAGTACTCAGAGTGTGCGCCCGCACGTATGTTCGTGTCTAGGTATGTTTTCCCATTTTCATTCATTCGGCACGGTTGTGGTATTGAATATTCGCTATCGCTGGGAGGGATACGAGTGAGAACAAAAAAAAGGAACCGTTTGTTGTTGTCGAACGATTTGCTAGTAACCATATCATCACCCATGTATCGGGATGCAGGTTAGAAGGTGTTGGAGCAAAACGAAAAAAAAAACTTCCGAATGATTTATTATGTACTAAAGGTAGAGTTATTCAGCACATTTTCAAGATTGAAGCGAATAGAAATTGAATGTATCCTTAAACGCTGTTACTGTACGTCGTGCAGTACTAATGGAGGACAATCTGTTACTGGAATTACCCATGACAGATCAGCTTGTGCTGCGTATGATATGGTATGATCCATCAGTATTGCTGGCAATAAAAGCATTAGGGGCATCTTTCGATGGTTAAGATCTGAAATTGGTTTTCCCTCAAGGTCGTTCAATTTGTTGACCTCTTTTTTTTAATTGGAACTCGTCAAACGAACCATGAAGGGTACTGTAAGAGGATGGAAAGCTATGAGGAAAGCTTTTTTTTATCCCTTAGGAGGAGGAGGCAGGAGAGGGTATACGATACGATCGTCGCGTGCTACAAAACTTTAAGAAAGTAGATAGGACGTACACCCATAGGGTCAGTCCACTAAATGGAAAGCCCTTGTTATAGTTATGATACATTGGATCTCACCCCGTCCACATTCCCTGAGTGCTGAGTTGGTATCCACTTAGCTCAAGGAAAATAGTGTACCAGATGCGAAGATAACGTTGCATATATAGAGTATTTTAACTTGTGAAACTGTAACCCGTTAGCGGAAGTATAACTTCGACGCTCCATATCATGAATGAAGTTCTTGTGGTGGTTTAAATCAGTAAAAAATGGAGATAAAATTTGCTCAACAGTTTTATGCCAATATTTGATGTTTGAAGATGATTAGATTAGTTTTAATTATATTGATCAACTGATCTATAATTGATTTCTTCCATTCTGTGCTCTTCTGTATTTAACACTAAATATAAAGTGATCGAAAGCTTCTCTATAAGGTGGGGAAATTGCTTGATGCAAGTACGATCATAGCTGCTTACCTTCCAATCATATTCGGATTGTAGAACCGCATACCGAACCTTGATTGTCTAAATCCATCACTTTCTACCGCCGGATCTGTTGCAGGTCGAATATCGTTGTGTACTTGTTTGTTGGCACTAGCTGCATTGACAGATAGAAAGGAGAATACCATTTGTCTGGCTTCAGAAAACATTACTCCACAATGTGTCTACATCTAGCCCGGGCTTACCGATTGTGTCGCTCATAAACCCGTCACTGTTGCGGGAAAACAGTTTACTTCGCATTCGCAGTGTCCTCATTTCGTAAGGGTTATTGTTCTTCGCTAGCATGATTTTGCCGTTCGTTTTCGGATCCATTTCGGGAAATCTAATCAGATAAACCAATATATGCATTTACTAAAAACGGGTATCTGTGTAAAAGGAGAATCTTAGCGAATAAAAGGTTTCGGAACGATGATGCTACCTTGACGAAGAGCCGATACGAGAAATTTTGCCATTGGCAATTTGCGGTATGCCGGACAAATTTCCTTCCAGCTTTCGGTTGATGATTGTGCCAGGTTTTGCCGCAAACGGTGTTGATAGTTTACTATCGTGTAGCTCTGTGTAGGACCTGGACGATTGTCCATTCCCGTACAGCGGTCTAGGGGCTGTGAAAATAGTAATTTACATAAGTTACATACTTTCTAGGTTCTTGGGGCATCTTGGCCATCACAGTAAAGGTCCACGAAATTGTGTCAAGACCATAGGCAGAACCTAATTTGTTCGTTTACTAGCTTACCGTTTGGTCCCAGTGGTTGAGCCATATTATCCTGCAATAGAAAGTCAATGCAAATGGACGTTACAGCGATATCGGGGGATATGTGGTATGTGAATCTTGCCTTACCGAATATGATACAGGTATTTTGGAGGTCCAACCAGAATTCGTAGAAATTTTCGTTGTTTCTATAGGTTGTTTGATTTCATCATAAACAGTAAAGCTCGGATTTCTAAAAAAACAAAAACGATTCAGTTAGCTCAGGAACTTTGCAAAAATTCGCAATCCGAATACGTACTGCTTCATGTCTTCAAATGAGCTGTTTTCCACCTGGAAGCTATGGTATTTGTTTCGTCCGGGTCGGTTGAAGGTGGGCGAGGCGGATCCACTGCCCGCTTCGATCCAATCGACGTCTGCCCCAAACATGATAACAGTGCTAGAACGGTTGGAAGGAACTTTAATCGCGTACTCTACACTACCGTCCGGACCTATGAAAGGAAGTTGCTTCCGCGCAAGACGTGCTTTGACGGCCGTGATCAGATGATTTCCTTCCGGGCGTGTTCCGACAGCGGCGCAGACAACGTCTAGAACCAATTTAGGAGAACTAATTTGTCCCAGCACTGCAAGAACGTCTAGCGCAGCCTGTATCCCAAGCAAAAAAGATAACGACAAAGTGAAAGAGGGAGATATTTGTAAATGTATATGTATAGATATACATAGTTAGTATAAATATGTATATATGTATATATCATGCGTTAAATAATTACAATGCCGGTAAAGCATATCTTCACAAACATGGTGACACTTACATGCCGGACGCGTTTTTTACGATCTAAAGCCGCCTCTGTCGCTCGAGAAATGAGCGTTTTAATGTCGAAGTAGGTGCTCGGGAATGTCATTAAAGCAAACAGAACCGTTTGCAATGCATTCTCACGAAACTGCAATGATATTAGAGTAGACAATAATAACAACACACAATACAACCAATTAGATTCAACTCGTTGACACCAGGAAAACCTTGTGCTAACCTTGGAACTTTTGGCATGCAAGAAATCATCCGATAGCAGTCGTTGCACAATGGCTGCCGTTGGTAATCGTTGCATCAGTGCCTTGGCCACGTTGTTGCTTCCTGGTCCTCCTTGTCGGCAAAGCCCGGTCATGATTTGCCCCACTCGATCTTCCAGGTTCTCAAGGGGCAGTCGCGACACCAGGTTGACCAACATTCGAACTTTATCGTCGACAACATCGAGATTTCGTTCGGAGGACAACAGTGTCCGCAGTAGCGATTCGAGGTATGGTTGAACTTTCGCTAGATTATCTGATGATTTAAGAGCTTCCTCAATGCTACAGAACCCTTGCGAACGCATCCGCCAATCCTAGAAGATAGGGAAACGTAACGTGCACCAACATCACCGGATAATTAATGAACTTGCTTTAGTTGGCACTTCACACAACGACAAAAGCATTTAAATGAAGCAAAAAGATTTCGTAATTTGTTCAAATATAGTTTACATTTCGCATCGTTGCTTTAGTTTGCAATTGCAAATTTTTTAACACACTGCAAAGCGAATTCTTATGTTATTCTGTCTACCTAAAACTGAGTTTGCACTGTTTCACAATGTGTTTGATTGCTTGCCGTACTAATCACTAGCCGCCGACCGGCAACCTTATCCGGCCGGTTCAAGGAGAACTACTGAACCACTGATTGGCATGGGTTTCGGCTAAACTTGGCTGTGATTGTGTATGCCCCGGTGTCTTCGTCTTCTCTAACCTAGAAAATTCCTTCGGAGTACGAAGACCTGCCGATTTCCTTTCTAGAACACCGCAAGAAAGCAGACCATGGGCGACGAGACTATGTAACAGGAAACCCATGGTGGGAAGTGTGCGTTTCTGTTCTACAAAGAGAGTATACAAAGAGGGAACAGCACACACAATCGTAATAGGAAACAGTCACCAACTTCGTCGGGGGAAAACCCTACAACTCTGCAGCCAAGGCACAATTACTGACACGAAAGTTTGTGATTAGGATAGGGCCAACCAACGAAAACCGAAAATCCTTCCACACATCGGTGCTCTCCATTTTAAGCTGCGGTATGGAATTGATTTAGTGCGTTGACACCGTTCTATTTTCCTACCGACACGCGTCAGAAGAGAGTGTTGACGTATGGAGCGGTACCCAGAAAGCCAATATTCGACTTGTGGAGGGACTTGGGTGTGCGAGTAACGCTGACTCTTGAAAGTGAGGCGAGAGAAAAAGGCGAAAGTAGACCGCCAGGTAATAAGTAAACCGGACGTTGATAAGACATTATAAGAAACCGTCGTTGTCGATGTCGCTTTTAGGATTCCTTTTTTTGCGCATGGGTAAAAATGTAGGAAAATTACATGGATATAGGTGATGCTAGTTCCTTTGCTGCAGAAGCTAGAGCACAATAAGGAGTACCTAAGCGTGGCGACGTAGTAACACGCAATGTGTTATTTGAATCCGTTTTGAGCACACATGATGGCTCAAACGTGGGGGCTTTTAACCTGCTTTTGACCCTGTTTTGTAGGTCGCACTACAGGTTGATAGATTAAAAGGATCGATTTTTTTCTTGTAGAAAAATTCGTTGAATTTTTTTTTCACATTAAAAAAAATTAGAACGTATTTATAATGACTTTTCCGGTGATTCTGTAAGTGTGCTAAGCGTACCACATCATTCATAAATGCTTGCAGAACGGAAATGTACATACATTACTGTTCTGTCTAGGGCATTTTTTAGCAGCATCATTAGTGTTTATTAAAATTTGATGGAGATGGAGATGAAAAAATGGAGATAAAAGATGTGATGACCTAGTAAGTCGTAAAATCAAGAAGAAAAATATGATGTGGGAACGATGAAACCGAGATTGTGTCGATTATCGTTTATCACCGACCTTTAATGTGATTTGATTAGAGCGTATTTTCTTTATAATTTTTCGAAACAAAATTATGAAATGACGGTAAACAATTAATGAACGTTTGAGAAAAAGAAAGTAGTACCAAGAGTGGTTGTTAAGTGAATCTTTCCAACCCGATCACAATAAAAGGGATCCTCGTCGCACGCGGTACGTGTAGCACTTGATTTACATTTTTGTGCGAATTGTGCACTGCTCTTTTAGCTGCCGGAAAGTGCATCATTATTCACTTGTCTTAAACTATGTTCTTAAATGTTTCACTGTTTGACAGCACACTCACAGTTGAACCAATGCGCGTTATAGTAAGAATGGAAAGAGAAAAGGCTTGTAGATGGAAATCAATGTAAAGAGACGACGCAGATTGTCTTTTTCCACACAGGTGCTTGTGGTGTTGATTTTCAGTTGATATCGCTTAGCTTGGTAAGATTCATAAGGTAAATCCAAGTAACGCTCCTTTGACCCATGGGTCTTTGTGTAATTTGCGAAAACGAGGTCAACCAGAGGACCAAAGGAACCGAGAAAATTGGTCATTCTAATGAGTGTGTTGGGTTGGTTTTATGTACTAGCTTGATCTAGATTTCATTTCCCACTCCGTAAATGTCAGCCGCCGACGTCGCTGCAACGTTTTCACTGTTCATTTCACTTTGTGCCACTAATGAAAATGAGAGTAGGTAGGCACAGTAATAGGTTATTTTGTAAAAAAAGGTTAAATGATAGTCCTAAACTTACCGGACTTTTGAGTTGATGGAGAGTGACTCGACTTACGATACCGAGATCCTCCCATGAACTGACTATTTGTTGATTTTGTGACGATTTAGGAGACACCGGGCGCGATATGTTTGGAGAATGTCCACGATCTCTAGGAAATGCTGCGAGCTTGTCTTGCCCTTCCACAGGACTCGAAGCGTTCCCGATATCATTTCCATTCACGTCGATTTGTGCCAACGCCAACCGTGAAGGCGTACGAGTAAAGGGCACAAACGACATTTCCATAGACTCGTCGACGGACGTTTGGGTCGCGATTGTCTTGCCAAACACGTCGAAGATGTCATCTTCATTTACGCTGATGCATTTATCGGTACGACCATCGACACCTTCCTTGACGCTAGATATGAGCTGAGAGTTGTTGTTCTTATCATTCGACACTAGCGAATCGAGCGATTTTTCACTCAAGGTGGAACTTTTCCGTCGATTCCTGTGAGGCGATGTGGATGGACTTCGCAGCAGATTATGTATAATCTCGATACCACTATGGGGCTTTGGGCTCAGAGATGAGGGACTGATGTAGACGCTACGTTTCAGTGAAGCAGATGTGGCCGATCGGCTGCGTGACAATGTTCTACCGCGAACATGGATGGGTTGTGGGGTGAGCTGACCTTTACTAGCATCGCTTACACCAGCAGTTGGAGACTTAGGTGCATTGCTGGTAGATTCGTTAGCTTTCCGCATCGATTTTGGTGAAGGCATTGTATTTAAGCGAGGAATACCTGATCGAACAATTTTAGGAACTGGCTTGGATTGTGTCAAACTGTCGGCATTCTTATTTGTAGGCTTTGGTGACGGTGGAGGAGCATTTTGTAGTTTTTCCTCCTGGGGTATCTCGATGTTGAGCTCCTTGGTGTAATCTTTATTGTTGTGTTCAGCTTGGGAGGGATCCCGCTCGAGATTTTCTGCATTCTCGTTGCTGTTAGTTTTCATCAGCACCTCAAGCGATAGGTTCGATTCCAGTTTCTTGGATGTTGGAGTCGGTGATGTATGGTGCGGTACTACATCCACCGAGTCTGCCTTTTGCATAACGACATTGGTTATCTTGCTTTCGATGCCCTGTATCGCTTGCTTTACCTCTTCAATCTTGTCTGCCAAAATTGAACTTGCGTCCAAAGCAAGCGCTGCCAACGGCTCCGGTTCCGGCCGACTTTGAATGTCAGGCGTTTCGGGAGGTTGCTGTTGAGTGGTATTGCTTTCAGCTTTAGCAGGTGCAGATGGATGGGTCGGTTCCATCGGTTCAGATGGTGGTGTTTTGACCGACTTTGGCCGGGTAAGAGATGATTTTGGACGCGAAGTCGTTTGCGTTATAGTTGTTTCGTAATTTTGTCCTTCGTCCATCGCCTTGCTTATAACCATAGATGGCGACTCATTATCCTCTAGATCAGAACCAGAGTTTAGTTCGCTTATGCCGGAAGTTTCCATGGTAGATTTGGCCGAAGATGGTCTTGGTTTCGCCGTGATGCTGCTGTTAAACTCAGAAGACATTACCATTGTGCTGGGAGGAGAGGAACGTTCGGTGTCTGCCGATTGGGAGTACTGTCTTCGCATCATGGAATTTGCAAAAGTCGAACTGCTTCGTTCTGAAGACGACGAAGCCGATTTTAAAGAGGATCGCTGGGGAGGCGCTGCTGTCGAAGACGTACGGTCCGATAGCGTGGAAGAAGACAGTAGCTGTGCTGAATGGCTTGATGTTTGTGAGAGGGTCAGTGCGTCCTGGTCGCTCTGATCAAAAGTATCACTGTCAGGTGTACGCATTTTAACGATTTCTCCTCCGAACCGTACACGTCGGGGCGTTCTCCGAACATACTCTGTGTCGGAAGAGTACAGCAAATCTTGTTGCAGTGCTGGTTGACTTCCACCGATCGATTTCACCGTAACACTATCCTCCAGTTCACTGTCCGTAAGCACACGCACTACTCCGAAGCGCTTGTTTACATTGTCTACATCACTTTCCTCGCTGATTGAGTTCGAGTTGGATGTTTCCGCCTCTAAGATGCGCATGGTAACCGATTCCTTGTTGATTTTAATCTCCGTTTCCATTATCACTTTTGAATCGTCAATCTGCTCTAAACTAACGCGCCTTAATAGTGGACCGCCGCCAGGACCTTTGCTTAGGATATAGTCATGCTGAGGAATTCTTTCATCAGATTCAAATCGGTTTCGTAAACGGGGTGTATCGTTAATCTCATTTGTTCGCGAGATTTCACCGTGGCTCCCCGATTTCCATCGTTGAGCTTTTGGAGAAAGCGTCTGCAGTGGGGTCGGCACACCGGGGGCTACGGTCGGTTTCCACGATTTTCTCATCTCTGTATGTCCCAACGCTACCTCCCCGGGAGGAACTATTGGATCGCGTCGTGGGCTTTTGGGAGGGTTTGGTAAACCGTACACGTTGCACAGCAAATCAAAATCACGACGGTAAGCCACAGAAATGCACTCATAAAATTCGCGCGAACCGATTGTGTTTTTAATCTTGAGCAAAATTTTAAGCGCAATCTCTTGGTAAGTGATCTGCACCATCTTCCCACCAAGTGCGTTAATTACTGCTCGCAGGATGAACGTTCTTTTTGCGGTCAAAATAGCGGGTTGAATCAGTGAGGGTAAAGCTAGCATTACCCCCACTATGTACCGACTGCTGAGAGGATCTTTCGGATTACGATCCATTCCGTAGTTCATGATTTCCAGCATAACTGTTTCGGGAAGTTTCGTTTGTGCAATGTAAACTTTTAGCACGTCCAAAGCCCCCTTTCGCACTGCTGGAGAAGGATGGCCAAGATTGTCAATAATGGGTGGAAGGAGCGGAGCGAAGTATATGTCTGTTTCATCTCGAAGCACTATGATTACATCGATTAGAACCCGTAGTGCATGCTGGCGCACTTGAAACTCTGGGTCATGTAATCGTTCCAAAAACTCGCGGAACAATTCGTTCATATTAAGCCCGACCGGGAGTTCATTGTTACGAATAATATATTCCCACAGTGGTGTCAACTGTAGCACCGATAACACACGATGGTTGTCCTCAACATTTAACGCGCGCCGGTAGCGAGCCGGAGATTCCGTAGGGACACCACCACCACCACTAGAGGACATACCGAGATTATGTACAGCATACATGCCTGTATTGCTCGTTGAAGAAGTTGCACTGTTTCCACTACTAGAGGAACTCGATCCGTTCTTAGCAAATACTCGACGGAAAAACATGCTTCACAATGATAGAGCGCTAAAGCCTTTAAACTACCGTCCACTTTTCTTTCTGTTGGTAATTACTAATGCACCCAAGGGAAATCGCCTCCGGGGGTGGTGACTTTTCTCTTCCCTAAAGTGGTGCTCTGCTCTGCCGCTCAAACCATCTTCTTCAATGCGGCTTGAAAACGACGAACCAAACGTTAGAAATTGTAAATCTTAACTGAAGGTACGAATCTCGACTCGGGTTTGATTAACCCGGTATTCGGAATAAATACAACTGACACATAACAAAATTTCATACCAATGGACCGATCGTTTCTCGTTTGGAACACCACTGGGCATGCGTTGAAAAGGTCTCGAACACTATGGTAAAGGTGGCTTAACTTCAAAGAATGTATTTTTTTTTCCTGACTAGAGTTTTTTTTAACTGGTTAATGGTGAATGAATTAATTTTTGCACATGATCAAAAAATTTTCAGTGTTTTCACTCCACTATATATACATTTTTCATATATACAGAGCGTCTATTATGTTGTTCCCATTGTTCACGAATCAAAAGTCCTTTGTTGTGGGCTATCGGTGCTGCCATAGAAACATCGACGGCATACATAAGGCTGTAAAACAACAAATTGTTGTAAAAGAGCAGGAATTAGCGTCTCTTTCAGTGCAGTTGCAGCAATCACACACAATAGTGGACAGAAACCACCAACACTAGACCACGTCTGACATTGATACTCTATTTCGGCTGTGGTAAATTTGCAATTATCCGTGGACAAAACAGAGCAATTTGCTTACACAAGTCGAGTTTCGGAAATGATTGAAAGATGGTGATGCAACACTAATTTTATTTAAAATTTTACGGTGGTGTGAAATTTATTTTTCAACTATACATTAAAATTGACCTTTTGGCGGTCGGTTAAAATTTTTGTTCATGTAAAAACAAATGGAATGTTTTTTTTTTTTGTTGAAACAGTATTGTTTTTCTGAATTGAACGTGTTTTGATAGTGATTGATAATCGTTGCTTTCCCTGTCGGCAATGTCAAGGTTTATTTAAAACCTGGAGGCACAAATCGAAAATAAAACTGCGCAAAAGTTAAAAAAGCTAAAAGGCAACACATTCTAAATAATACAGCACGACTACCTACGCTCAATTTGAAAGTTAAAAATAAAACAGTCTCATAACGTATTAAAATCGTAGGCTCATGCAGATCCTTACACTGCTTCTGCTATCCCTGCATGAGTTTTTCTTACAACTTTCTAAGCATATGGCAAGAGAGGCTTACAAACTACATTGATACAGTGAACGATTCTACGCGAACAGCGCCTATATTTATCTATATGTACACGTGATTTGCAAGTGTGCTCTTGTGCACGCTTCGTTAAGCATTCAAGAGCATTGCACTGCATTTTTTGCCTCTGTTTTCATGCTAAACCCTGTCTCACAGAACGATTCCTTGTCCTACAGCCAACACTTAATGAAAGAGGGTGCATAAATGCATAGAGAGATTTGTAATAGTTGGAAATAGTATTTCCTAGACACAATTGTAATCGTACAAGTTACATACAGCTTTAGGACCTTGATACAAGGTACCACCGTTTGCAAAGTTCTTTCGTTGAACTAGCTCTCTTTCTCTCTGTTTCTCTTATATCTTTTTTTCTACGCTTTAGTTACATACATACGAATGTGATAAGATGCACCGTTCGTTCATACTAATCGCTTATGGGTTTAGTTTTCTTAAACTAATTTCTAATCTCACATAGTTCTGCATTCGAGGCATGGTAGTTTTATGTACACGAGCGCTTTCTTGGTTGGTGTTGCTATTTGTTCTACCTATTATGATGCGAGCCGCAAGATGTTGCAGTTACTTAATTTTTATACAAAAACTTCACACTGTTGGCGATCTGTGGTGAACCTTGCTTCAGGATGTCGTTCGTGTGATTTAAACGTATTCCTCGGAGGGTTTTGACTGAACGCTGGTAGGAATACGCAGCGAGTTTGGCACTCTGCCATTGACCGTTACGTCGCTTGGCAGTTCGGCAATGTCTTTGAACACACCCATGAGACTTTCAAAATTTGGACCCCAATTCAGCAGATAGTCCCAGCCGGTAGCTGATGGTGAAGCAGCACCTCCATTCGGTTGGCGGTAGATTCCAACCATGTGACTGGAAAGATCGTCGTCCGAGGCAACAAGCGTGCTGAGTGACCCTCGGAACGACGAATCGAAACCATCGTAGGACGAGGCTGGTGGTAGATGCGGTGCACTCTTGCCACCTCCACCGCTTCCGTTACCACCAACACCGACGCCACCGCTCACTCCTCCAGGCCCTCCGCCACCTCCTCCAACAACATCGTTTCGTCTTCCCGGATCATCCCGGCCCTTACCGTATTTGCCGCCAACGACCACGTTGTTGGGGGGACCCGTGTCACCGTTCAGGCTGTTGTTGTCGTACTCGATCTCAGAGCAAGTGAAGCTGTCGTTACCACTCTCGTCCGTTGAGGTAGAACTATGTGCATCAATGTCTGCTGGCGAGTGATGCATGTGTGAAAGGTGTGGTGCTGGTACACGTGCCGGCGCCTCACTGCTACTGGAAACAGCATCCAGCGTCGAGACGAGACTGGATGTACGAGGACGCGCATTCAATCGTTCAATCTCTTCAGCGGTGAGGCCCATACCCCCATGACCCACAGGAACCACGACGGAACTGACAGACACTACGTTCGGTGGTTGTGAAGGCACACCGTTCGGATTCTTACTTCGACTACGCGCGCTCGAACTCTGTCCCGAAAGTTGACTCATGACGGGGCTGTTGAGACTTCGCTCACTATTGCTGTGCAAGGCATCTTTTCCCACGCCACCTGAGCTTGATGTCGTGGCCAATAACGCACTTTGCAGTGGCTTGCCGGAGATGTCATGCAGCGTCAAAATTCGTGGCTGCTGCGAACTGAGCTCTGAACTCGGCGAGAGCCTCGCCAGTGGTGTTGACTGGTGTTGGCGCGTATGTGCTGCTCCATTCGATGGCGGTGGTTGACTAGCTTGAGGCGGTGGCAAAACCCGGGGTGCGTAAGGTCCTCCGGCAGCTGCGTGATGTGGCGAATGACGATGCTGCTGTTGAGTCGTTGCTCCTGACGTCTGATGCTTGTGGTGCGTGTAGGCTGTAGCAACGGGAGGTGGAGTGGCCTTATACTTTCGTACACCACCGGCCTCCCGATACCCCTTGTAGTGATACACTATATCTATATCGGATGGTGCAATGGAACTGGCGTTCTCAAGGTCGTAGTGTTCCGGATATTCTGAACCAAGATCCATGGAGGATGGGTTATTGGTGTGGTCGTGAGGTGCTGACGGATGGTGGGCCTGGCTAGGAGGAGGTAATGGTGGACTTTTACTCACTACTTCCCGCTCGATTATATCAGGTCGTTGAGGTCTTTGTGGTTCCGAACTGCCAAGATCGCGCTCTTTATATTTCTTCGAGATAAGTTCGGGACCGACGAGATGATGACCGCTGACACCACGCAACATATCACTTCCTTCGGAGTGGTATCCTACCACAGAAAGATCATTTGTATGCAAACCTCGCCCGCTACCGTCGTTATGCAATCCGCCTGACGAGACAAGCCCTGATCCGGCCAACAGTGTCGACCCACCAGTTCCATTTTGCTTAGAGTGTAGTGCAGTAGACGAGTGGCCCAATGCGCCACTCTTTTCCTTATGCTGCCGACGGCAACGAACCACCAGGAAGGATATGAAGATGCCGACCAAAAGCATCACGAAAAATACGATCACTAGCGTGATGCCAATGTTTAGTGGGTTGGTAACCTGTGCCGTACCGAGCACGCTCCAGACACAGCCCTGCGCTACGTTACCACGATGTACGACACTGCGGAATATACTGCCAGATCCGTTGAACGGTTGTACCTCACCGTTGATCGTGAAATTAGCTAGGCATCCTTGGAAGTAGGCTGGCATTGGTTCGGTATCGCCAGCGCTAAAGTACTCCCGCCGCACGTTGCCTATTGCTAGTACAGTAAGGTATGGATCAAGAAAGTCGTGTACGCCGGTCGCATCCAACTCTGGTACTACAATGCGCCCGTCAACCAAAACTTGCAGTATCCGGTTGTGCGAATGCAGCGTTACATTGTGCCAGTTGCCATCAGCTAGAGAAGTGCCCTCTTGCCCGCCACCGGCGGATGCAGACACGTTCACGAAGGATGTTTGATGCGACGTGTATGAAAGTCGGCCATGTCGTAGTTCGATAGCGGTATAGTGTTTGCTACTAGTTGCGGCATAGATCAACACTCCGTTCGGCTTGTTTGTTTTGAACATAATGCTCATATACTTGGGTGGATCTTCAGCGATCGTCAGTGTGGGAGCGACATGACCGTCATGGCGCTTACTTCGTGTTACATCGTAGCTCCAGATCCAGCTTTTACCACTGTAAATGTTCTCCAACAGCTGCATACGCTTGTGTTTTTCCGTTATTTCGAACTCGATGAATGCACCATCTTGCAGTGAATATGCATCCAGTGAGCTGTAACAGTCCGGGGACAGAATTAATCCACCACAGCGGCACATAGCTGTATGCCAACGGTCCATGCATTGACCGTACGGACCACAGAGAGGTTGAGCCGGGTCTTCGGGTAAACCGAGGCCACATGGGCCGTTACTACCGGTACTGCGTTGACATGTCGCTTCAATACCGAAAGATTTTATCGGGTTGGTCAGATTAAGTGCCCGTCCGTTGATTGAGACGCTGTGCACACATCCTACCAGGTCATCCGAATGTACCTGACCGGGGCGTTCGAGCACCGGATCCGCAGCCATAAGTCCTCCCACAAGCAGATAGTGCTTGTTGAAATTCAGTGTTCTGTTTTGACAAAAAGAGAAATTGAGACATCGATCTGATTAATTCTAAGGGCATTAGATGAGGACAATTTGTAAAGAAAGGAATAAGTGGCATTCGAACTTACCCTGTAGGACCTGTATCGTCAGCGTAACAGCTGGAATCGCCCGGACGACAATCGTCGCAATAGTCGCCGTTGTCTGTGCACTTCGAAACACTCAGGGACATAACGCGCCCATTGCGTGTGGCCGTAATTTTGTGCCATTCTCCATTCGAAATAGACCCATTCCGTCCATTTGCAGTCAATGTACTCTGACCCACCACAAGGGAAGTGATGGCAGTTCGAGCACCGCCGTATGAAAATACTGCCCGTCCGTTCACAATTTCCATCGCAACAAAATCGGACCTGCCACCGCTCTGAATACCATAGTTGTAGATTAACAATGCGTCCGGTTTAGTGGTGGCAAATACTACTGAAATATCGTTAGTGGCTGAATCAAGCGCCGGGAAGGCCATGTAAGATAATTCACGGAACCCAAACGTAGTTTTCTCACAATGTCGCCCGTAACGGCCTTCAACACAGCTACATTTGTAGCCCGGCTTAAGGCTAACGCACAGACCACCGTGTAGACATGGATTTGGGCGACATGAGTCTGCCACTGTCTCACATTGATTGCCCCGGTATCCCGGACGACAGAGACAGAAAAAGGATGAACCGTCCGAACTTTCGCGACAAGAACCACCATTTTTACACGGACCACTCGAGCAAATGTCTCCTCGCTCCAGCTGACAGAATTTTCCCTCTCGGTTAGCAGGACAGGTACACTGAAAGTCGTATCCCTGTCGACGACACTGACCTCCAGCATGGCATGGGTTGGGCGAGCATGGATCCTGTCGTTTATCGCAGCGAGTGCCGGTGTAACCATCAGGACAAGCACAAGCAAAATCGTGCCGCACCGGTGGTGAAGCAAATACAAGTGACTGGCTATCGGTGATTAGATTGTCTTCTTCTGGGTATACTTGAACGCGTGCACTGCATACACCACCGTTGGCACATGTGTCTTTGGAACGGCAGGGATCATAACCGATCGTGGTGAGGACATTGGGGAGCAACTGTCCAATTGCTTCAAGCTTGCGCGAAATCCGATCGATCACGTGCTGCTTCGACCGGTATCCTTTGAGCGACGTATTCCGTACTGCTAGGGTGATATGTAGTGCTTTACCGGAATTCAGCAGGCTGAACAAAATCAGATCATCGGCTGGCTCAAGAGACGCTTTGACGATGTCGATGAAGTTGCGATAGTAGTTAGCAAGGAAGTCTGCACTGTTTATATTCTCCAGACGGACCGTGATCGATTGATCAATAGTTGCGTTATCAAAGTGCAAAAACTCTACCGAAACAGTAGATGTTACGTCCGGATGCTTGCCGTCATTTCCAGATACTAGGAACGTATGACCGCTCGAAGGGATGCGGTTAGGATTGGTAAGCCGCAGCTGACAACCGTTCGGAATTGTGAATGCGGTCACGGGTTGTTTATTGACATCGGTCAGGAGTTTACAACGGTAGTCACCAGTAACATCGGGATCGTTTGGGTGCACGCTGGCGATGTCTCCATGCATCGGGCCACTGTCAAAAATATACACCAAAACGTGTGCGGTTCGTGGTGTCGATGGGCTATCGTTTTGGTCCAGCACATTCACGGTGATCGTGTGTTGCGTTCGCTTGCGCGGTTTCCCATTATCTTCCACCTCGACGAGCAGTTCTAGCTGTGGTGTTTGTTCCCGATCAAGACTGCGTACCGTCTTCAGCACTCCGGAGTGACGTTCAAGCGTAAATAGGGACTTATGGCGCCCTCCGACCAATTGATACGTAAAGGGAGCACCGTTTGGTGGGAGGTCGGGATCACTTGCGGCTAACGTCATAACAACGGTGTTTGGAGGTTCGTTTTCCAGCACTGAACCAAAAGTGTCTTTCGGATCAAACGTAGGCCCATTATCATTGATATCAGTTACAGTGATTCGCACAACCGTGGTACCCGTTTGGGGAGGTGTGCCTGTATCGATCGCACCTAGAAGCAATTTGTGGAGTGGAACAGTTTCTCGATCTAGCTTGCGCGCCGTTTCAATCTGACCCGTCTGAGGATCGATCTTGAACGAATGGTCGTTGTTGCCACCAATGATCGAGAAGCTGAACTGATTGTTCTGCGGCCTAACGTCCTTGTCTACGGCCTTCACCACGATCAGTTTTGTTCCGATGGGATCACCTTCGGAAACACTAGCCTCGTAGAGTTCGTGCTGAAACTCTGGTGGATCGTTGCCATCCTGGATGGAGATAATGATCTGCGCTTCGTCAGTGTCGTTCCCTCGGATGCCGCCATAATTCTTTGCTAGAACCGTTAGCACTACGCGAGATTGTGTCTCACGGTCGAGATTGCGTGATACCACAAGCACGCCCGTGCTGGAGTGTATGCTGAAGCCCTTGTCGTTACTTGAACCCACTAGCAAGTAGTACACTTTACCATCCTCACCGGCATCCTTGTCAGTTGCTTCTATGATACCCACACTGGACCCCACCTCAGCCGATTCGGATACGTCGAAATGGAATACCGGTTGGATGAATTTGGGAAAGTATTCGTTTACGCCCGTAACGTGCACGATCACCTTGGTCTCGTTGCGCATTGGAGAATCGGGATTGTAGGCCGAAATGGTTAACGTATATAGATCTTGTTCTTCATAATCGAACGTCGCTCGTGACGTAATTATGCCGGTAGCAGTTTCGATGGCAAACAGCTCACGTCCAGAGCCTCCCACGATGGCATAATTGATAATGGCATTTTTCGGCGAGTCTCTATCGTGTGCCTGCGCCCGATAAACGACCGTGCTAGGTGGCGAGTTTTCAGCCACGTATGCATCGTACTGGGTTTGATTGAAATAAGGCGCATTATCGTTAATGTCGGTGAGCGTGATTGTGATCATAGCAATTGAGCGTTTTGGTTTATAACCAAGATCCTCGGCTGTAATGTTCAGCTGGTACACTTGTATTAGATCAAAATCAAGTGAATTGCGGATGCTGACTGCCCCAGTCACGCTGTGTACCATAAAATCATTACGCTCGTTTCCTGCAATTATCGCATAGCGAACCATTCCGTTCGGTCCATCGTCATTATCCGGTGCACTCACCGTAAGGATCGTTGAGCCAACAGGTTCATTTTCTGGCACAATAACTTGATAGGAAGGGCTTTGGAATACAGGTGCAAATTTGTTTGCACCAGTTACGACGACGGTAACACTAACCTCGTCTTGTTGTGGTGGTACGCCCCGATCGATCGCTCGCACTTGCAAAATGAAGACTGTACCAGGGTTAGCCGATACCTCGCTCAGCCTTCGACCAACGAAAATCCATCCGTCAAGCTTATTGATCGCGAAATTGTCCGATCCATTACCTGCGACTATGTGGTACTCTATTTCAGCATTCACACCAAAATCCAGCTCGTCTCGTGCCGTCAGCTGAACAATTCGCTGCCCAATATCTGCACCCTCCGGCACAGGCGCCATGTATTCACTCTGGCCAAACACTGGTGGGTTGTTGTTGGCGTCAACCACATTGATATTTACCAAACACTCAGTGTACATCGGAGGCTTGCCGTTGTCAGTAGCAAGAACCGTTAATGTAAAGCTATTTTCGGGTGAAGCTTCCATCTGTGTATGCTTGTAGTGGATGCGACGTTTGCTAAAGATTTCACCAGTGGCTGGATCGATGGTGAATAAATCGGACGGCTGCTGTAGCGAGTACGAAATGACCGAGTTAGGGCCCTGCTTGTCACGGTCCGTAGCAATCACCTGTCCAACGAACGTGATCGCCTTCTGCAATTCGCGGAAGTTAAAGCTATAGTAGCTGTGCTCGAACTCAGGTGCATTATCATTTTGATCCTGGATCGTGATAGTAAGTGGTGTCTCCGTACGCCAGGCACCGTCAACTGCGGCAACTTTCAGAATGTATTCATCTTGCTGTTCACGATCCAGATGCCCTGCTACGGTGACATTACCGGTAGTGGAGTCTATCGAAAATTTACTGCCTAGATTCTCAGTAAAGATGTATGTGGCATTTGCGTTAATACCGATGTCCGAATCAGATGAGGTGATCTTGATGACAAATTGTCCAATTTCGGCATTTTCAGTTACGTTAACAGAGAACAGTCGCGTAAACTTAGGCGGATTATCATTTTTATCGAGTACGTTTACCAAAACTGTTGCACTACCAGTCAGTTGCGGGACGCCTTGGTCGACCGCCTCCACAATCAACGTATACTGTGGAATGTCTTCACGATCTAGTCTTGTTGTCGTGTAAATCTCGCCGGTGTCCGTGTTGATTTCGAAACATTCAAAATCATCGCGCAATCGGTACGTAATCTGACCATTCTCCTCTGAATCTGCGTCACTGGCGGACACTTTCGTGACCAATTGGGAAGGCGATTCCTCTTCCAGGACCTCCGCTGTATATACGGATCGACCTATTACGGGTGTATTATCATTCGCATCGGTAACATTAACAATCAGCTGCAGTACGCTCCGCAGGCTTGGGCGGTCAGAGTCAGCAGCCTCTATCCACACTTCATATTGCTGATGTTGCTCGTAGTCTAGCCCGTTGCGATTAACTGCAACTTCACCAGTATTTGCATCAATGCGAAGTGCGTCATCTATGTTACCTCCAGCAATAGCGTACCGTATGGTACCTACTGAGCCTTTCTTTGGTGATGTGGCCGCTAACTTTGTCACCATCTTACCATCGGCGATATCTTCCGGCAGCACGAATTGAGTTTCGGAAGTGTACGAAAATACGGGAAACAGATGGGCCGATCGCAGAGAAATTGCAAGTTCACAGGTTGCCGAACGGGGCTCGTAACCTTGATCCTTTGCAACGATCGCTAAGTGAAATACACGGTCATTGTTTGTGCCAGACAGTGGTGTTGACAGCTCGGTGGTCGCTTCGATCACCCCGGTATGTTCGTTGATGTGAAACTTTGACGCGTCCGTCCCTATGATCGAGTAAAGCAGCCGCGCATTAACACCTTCGTCTCGATCGATCGCCTTCGCCCCAAACACAAACTGGCCTGGTTTGATACGGTCGGGCACATTGACATGGAATGTAGGCGCACCGAATGCTGGACTATTATCATTCACATCCTGCACGTTAATGGTTAGATTGACGAGCGTCGCCCGAGGCTCCGTAGTGGAGCTGTCCTGAGCCATCAACGTAAAGTGATAGATGGGCATATCCTCGCGGTCGAGTACGACGGCAGTGGTGATTTCTCCGCTAGAGGGGTCCAGTCGGAAGCGACTCAAATTCTCACCGAGCAGTGTATAGCGAATTTTTGCGTTCAGACCGGCATCACGGTCGGTGGCCTTTGGCCACAGCACTTGAGTTCCTATCGGTTGATTTTCCGCTATCGTCGCCTGGTATGATTGCCGCTCGAACTCTGGATTGTGATCATTGATATCCTGTACCAAGACACGTACTGTCCCGGTTCCTGTTAACGGTGGTGATCCTAAAAGTAGATGAAAAATGAATAAATGTAGTTGAATTAATATTTTTTTTTCCTATGATTGAATTTATTTTTTATTATTTTGAGATAAGTTTCAGATTTCAAGGTTGTTGTGCTTAGAATGTTTTGTTAGTATCTGCTTCTTCTTGGCTTAAAGACTTACTAGGTCACGCCGAGCATCGAATGGCTTACTATATTAATTGATACCACGTAGTTGGATAGTTATGGCCCACTACGGTGGAACGGTCCGGAAGTGATTTGAACCCCGGTCTACCAAGTGAAGACCGGCGCCGCTGTCGCATTACCACTTGAACATTATTATATATTTCAAATCCATACAACATAAATTATATAATGATGCGCTTTGGGTTTTGTAAGCTGGAAAAATAACAAAAGATCCTAAGACGAACTGATTGGAGACAAATATAGAGCGTAATATCGTTGATTTTTTGCTCATACCAAAGCTTATACGATAAGTTGAATCGTAACATTTCACACATTGCTTGCATCGGCTCAGAACTAGTTTGCTATTCCATCCACCGTGAAGCGCAGATTCTGTTTTTTTTTTTGCAGATTTTGCTGTATTCTGCTGCACGAGAGATACAGAGACGGTATCCAAACAAGGCACGGAAACATACGAATGTTGGCAAGATGGAAGTGATAAAAGAAAAGTAAACGATTCAAGAGATCGGGCCAATTCTAGACGAAGGGCATAGTACAGAGCGTACTAGGACTATTTACGTTCCCGTACGCTAGCATCATCGATTCTATTGCGCTTCGGTGCAAGAAACCGATGGAAATTCCGGTGACGGCAATGTTTGTATTAGCTAATCGGTGTTCTTTGAGAGTGGAGGAAAGTAAAAAAAGGTTATGGTGTGTTTGCAGTGGAATTTTATTATTTTTGTTCCGAACACAATGATTCAGACGGGTATGTGGGGTCAGATCAGATTTATTTATTGATCTCAACAGTGTCATGCGTCCGCATCTGCGTGTCTTCTGCAATGTTTCGCATTTATGGCACAATAATTGCACCATTGCGGCTGCCACCGGGTGCTCGTTAGCCAACTACGTTAGGGCGTAAGAATTGTTTTGGTTACTTTTTGCTCTATTCCTGTTTCTGCCGGACCTCCATTGTTGGCCGGAAGCAACGCACCTTTTGCGGGATGTAATTGTTTCGCATGTGTTAGCTCCACCAAACGCTTTGGGATCTTTGTGATCCGTGAAAATAGCAAACGATCCGTAAACGAATTACGCGCTGAATGATAACCTAGTTCGAATAAAAGCGATGCAACACCATATTGCAAAGCGATGCTTCGCAAATCTTGCTCTTTTTTTTTGTGTATGATTTAGCAACTCAAACACTTCTTTAATATCTTTTGATCCAGGTTAATCCAGATTGATTTCAATTCAGTACTGCTTATATTATAGTTGTAACATTCTCGGCATGATTCTTTTGCTTAGGCACAAATAAGAAACCAAACAAAACAGCCAAGAGTCACAGGTTGAGGTGGAGTAATTTGACTGTGAACAGCAACGTATTCGCACAGCGCCCTGGTATCTTATGGAGATGAAGATTATCTTAAGCTCCGTTCATTCTCACCCCGTACAAATTGAGCTCGGCGTGTAGAGTTCAGCTGGTTAGAGAGTGTTACTTAGTGTCGTGTCGCTCGATCGTTCCATGGCGAGCTTTGCTAAGAAACTTTGCCAAAGTCCATGGTTAGAGGAAAACATTTCTCTTCTCAGTGAAGAGGGAAGATGGCGTCTAGTCAAGAGCAGGAGAGAACGTTAGTGTGATGGAGAAAGACTGGACTGAAATAACAAAGGAATGTAGAAAGGGACAAGCAAGGGGGCGAAATTCAAGAGCCATTCAAATGAACGCCATCCTCAGAATCGATTTTAGTGGTGTACCATATAACTGAGAAGAAGCAGCCTGAGAAAAATGAAGAGCTGATATCATTTTTTACAAATTTTAAGCCCTATGCAGATGAAGTATTTATAGCCCGGGGCAATAAAATGTTTCCAGTTATATACATATAACGTGCGCAGTGTGCGACATAGCTAGGGTTTGCTCGCTTCTCGCATTAAAGACCCGGCATTCGGTGCGTGTGTTCGTGCCACCGTATCCAACAGACACCGTGAAAAGGCAGAGAGAAAGAAAAACAAGTGCTTCAACGGAGCCACGTTTTCCTCCCTTCTGCTTCCCCCCAAGCATACGCAAGAACACTTGCACAAACCTGCCTACAGACAGGCTTCGGAGGCTAGCCAATAGGGATGCGTTCGTGCTGAAATTCTCCCCATCACGATCACTTCTTTTGCGTATGCCGTGGAGCAATGTGCGCTGGACACCCTTTGTGCAAAGATCCTTACCCTTCGCTTTAGTTTCTCTCGTTAGTTTAAGCGGTCCACTCGAAACTGTCAAAATGCCGTCGCAATTCAACAGTCCATGCTGCCCGGATAGCCTCCGAGTAGCGTGCAGTGTAGGGAAAATTAAATCGTATGCTCGGAATTATGCTGCCAATCGGCGCACGATTGTTTCAATTGCTGCAGATCACTGCAGAACAGATCATCGATATTATTGCACATCCGAGTTTGCATGGGAGAAATGCACCGCACAGTTGGCACTCTCTGGCCAACGCTCTCTAGGGGCCAGCTTAATACGTTGTGGGGGAAACGAATTATAGGAAATTGAGTGAATATTTATTAAGGTAGTTTATCAGCCGCGGGGTGTCTCTTGACGTCACGATCTCACGAAGAATCAATACAGTACGCTGCGCCTTGCGCCTGTGCTTAGTGCATTGTGTGTTGCCTGTTTTTTTTTTTATGTGCACTTCTGCAGAGAGAGTTCTCGAAGCAGCATCCAAAAGCATCAGCCCTGTTACGACTGTATCGTGCTACTTATCTCTTGGAATTTGTAATATTTTGGGTTCTTATTCCAGACGGCGGTGGTAACTTTCCGCGCATGAGTCTTTAGGCAGTTGAAATCACTCCCATCGCTCATTCCTCGTTTGCGTGTTCTGTCCAACTAATGTTTTTGCTTTACATTTAACAACAATAAGGAAGCCGATCGGAGCATTGAAAATCTTCAATGTGAACACGTTGTTTTAATATTTCACTTCATGGTCGCTAATGAGGACAGTGGTGTAATTTCACAGCACAGAATTTCATTCAAACATCAACATTTAATTGACACTTTTGTTCTTTCCTAAGAAGCCACTTTACTAATAGGCACCTAGTGAATTCTTGAAACGATCAAACCATTTCTCATCGTTTAAAACTTCAAAATTCCTCTTCAAAAAGGTGGAAAGGAATCGAAGAGGGGAATCTTTGCGAGATCACGAGTTTCGGTTATTGCTGCCGTACTGTCGAATAATGGATTTGTTTATTGAAAATCTGTTACTTGCGATCATTCTGGTGATAGTCGTGCTTACGCTGTGAGATGTAAGGTCGCTGTAGAAGTCATAACGACTCACCAGAAGATAATCCAGTGGTTCCGTTGCTTGCGGCTTGAGGGAAATCACAGGTTGCCTGCTTTTTGTAAAGGATTTTTCTTTGTTTTGGAGTTCAGATTTCAACTATGACCTCTGCAATGGGTAACATGCCAACAAACGACCACGATGAATGGATGGGAATTCAGCGTTGTTTTAGACGAGCTTTGCCAGTATCCGGCGCTGTAAATCAAATATTCGGATCTTTCAAGTCTCATGCGGCGTCGGCAATGTGGGATATACACTAACGCCGAGAGTACATTTTTGAGGCCTCATTCAACAAAGCTCATGGATTTGTGGCGGAAGAGAACAACTTTGTTTCGTTCTCTTACGAAACACAAGATATTATGCCAATTTTTATATTTGTTTTGCGCTTTAAACATCTAGCACCAACAGCTTGGAATCAGAGTTGGCGACAGGATCATGCAAAAACGAAAAAACGACTTCGTTTGAAGTAATGTTGGATAAATTTACATGGGTTATGAAGCATTATAACGGTGACTAACTTGTGCTTAGTAGCATTTACAAGTTTGAAACTATGTTCGTGTGGTTTTGATGAGAAAATGTTTACATGCTCATGCAATCACTTACCCGTATCCATTGCCACGAGTGTCAAAATGTACTCTTCCTGCATCTCTCGATCTAGCGCCCGGAGTAAGGAAATTTCGCCCGTCGATGCGTTGATTTTGAAGAAGTCTGTGTCACCCTCCTTGAGAAAGTAGCGAACCTGGGAATTAAATGGTGGCGTATCCGCATCGTACGCCCGCACCGTGATAACGTAGCCATTGTTCGGTGGGATGACGTTCTCCATTACATAGGCAAGATATGGCGAATCAAGGAAGGTCGGCGGATTGTCATTGATGTCGGTGATGGTGATCGATAATCGGGCGGTGTCAAAACGCACCTCACTGTTTTCGGTGTCACCAGCGCAGTCCTCGGCCCGTACCGTAATGGCGTAGAGCGATTTGCGCTCGAAGTTGAGATTTTTTGCCACCCGTACCACTCCGCTATCTTCGCTAATGGTAAAGTCGCGGTTATCGTCGCCGGCCGCTATCGAGAAGCGTACGCGTCCATTAGCGCCTTCGTCGATATCGGTAGCGGATACCTGTGCACAGAGAGAAAGGGAAGATAGAGCAAAAGAATGAAAGAATAAATAATGCAAATTTAAAGGAGTTTTCTAGATGCAGCTCTAGTGTGTAGACATCTTCAGGATGTTCATTAGTTGATTTGTTCTTGTTTGGGATACCCATGAATGATACTTACAACTACTACTATATAATACTACTATTCATGATACTTCATGAATAATTTATTCAGCGCAGATGATCACAAAATGTGGGCCAATTCGTACACTGTCATCTTACATGTAACTGCGATAATATACAAAATAAAAACAAACTTTTGCAGAACTTTTGCATGAACAGTTCTTTGATATTTGTTGTTTTCTAGAAAGTTTTACCAGACATATTTTGAATCAAAGAGACAATCATTTTAACACAATAGATGTTCACGCGCCACCGTGCGCCCTGGTAAAATAGCGGATGTCAAAATATTAAACCCGCATTTTAACGAAAGCTCCACAGCTAAGGTGGAAGATTATAAATTCGCTGCAATTTGTGATAATTTACATTCGCATAGATTTGCCTTCCAGCAATTGCACAACCTGGCTCTTGAGACCTGTGTTGATCTTTTGCTATGTATATGTGTGTCGCTCAGTGCAGAAGAGGTGCGGTGACCATTTCACTGGGCTAAAGCAACCCACAGCAACATCGCCCCGGAGGGATGCGATCGTCTTAGCATTGCGACCGAAGTCACGGTCCCGACTCGATAAATGGAGAGACCTTAAAAACGACGACGTTCAGGATAAGACTTGCTGCGTGTTGTACGAAAGAAAAATGATGTTATGAATAAAGCATTTCGTGACGCTTTCAAATAAACAGCAAAAACGTTTTAAGCTCAAGCACCGGTTTGATGCAACCTGAAAGAGCTAGTGGGAGGAAGTAGGAGAACAAAAACGATAGCCGCGCGGCTAAAGTAGTACGAGCAACGTGCATCATCTGGAAACCATTCATGCACGGACGTTCGCTTACATAGGGTAAATATTTAAATGTACCGAGAAATGATTTAGGATCAAAAATTCCAGCTGACCCTGTGTGCGATTGCGAGAAAAGCTCTTAAGGTTTGATTTTGTATTTAACTTGTTAGGAAGGGTTCTTGTAAGGTAGTTTTGATATAGATATATATATATATATATATATATATATATATATATATATATATATATATATATATATATATATATATATATATATATATATATATATATATATATATATATATATATATATATATATATATATATATATATATATTAGTAAACATTCTTACCTGTAGCACGCTAGCTCCTATGCTAGCATTTTCCGCGATCGCTGCACTGTACTGTTTTGGGTCGAATATGGGACTGTTGTCGTTCTCGTCTAGCACGTTAATAAGGATTCGTGACTGCGTCATCTTCGGCGGATCACCACGATCCTTGGCAGTGACTTTTAGCTCATAATTTGACTTGGTTTCTCGATCGAGCTGCGCGGAAACCCGTAGTAATCCGTCAGCCTGCCCAATTGTGAATGGGTTCGTCGCCGAACCTTGGTTATCTAGCAGGTACTCTACATAACCGTTGCGTCCTTCATCTCGATCGATAGCCTTGATTGCCATGATCACCGTGTTGATTGGGATGTTCTCTGCCACGCTCGTTTCGTTCGGTGTGACAAACTCAGGCGCTAGGTCATTGATATCCTTCAGCAGGATTGCAACCTATTCACGTGGATAGGAGCAGGGTGATAAGTTTGGTAACTTAATGTGATAACGTTTGTAAGTCTTACCTGTACAGTGGAAGAGAGGCGTTTCTCAGGTTCGTTGGCGCAATCCCTAGCCGTCACCACCAGGCTATAGGAACCTTTCGATTCACGGTCGAGCGATCGCCGTGTACGAATAGTGCCGTTACCCATAATTTGAAAGTCATCATTATCATCTCCGGTCGTTATTGAGTATTCGATACGTCCATTGGATCCTAGAATAACAATGAGAATGAACGACATTGAAATAGACCGTAGGAGTCATTCACACTAGATACTTAAATGCGAATATAGTAAATACTAGACGATACTCAATGAAATCAACTCAGTTTGTATCCTTTACAAACAAACAAAACGATCGCAAGCTTTATCGGGCATGCATCGTGTTTAATGGCGATTCAGTATTGTGTGAATAATGGTCCTGGCGTTTGCACAGCCATTGAGCCATTACAGGCTTCATCAATGTCCAATAAACAAGTGAAACAAATGTACTCTTCGGATCGATCCGATAGGAAATCATGCACAGGATTTGCATGGCCGAGGAACGGAAAGGTTTCATTACGGTTGCATCTGCAACCTATACTTACGATTCTGTTGCTCATTACGGTTCAGGAGATGTCTCTCTTTTGCACCCTGTTTTTCCTTGTCGTACCAGTGCCATAATCGAGAGTTGCCAAATTAAATATGATCTCGGTATGAAGCGGTTGGATCATTTCTATGCCTCACGCTCGGTAGGATAAAGAGACGTTGCATTCAAAATACGTTCGTTGGCGCGAAGGAGAAGCAAAGAATATGCTGCTGCCTACAGATCCATAATCAAGTAACATGGTCTGGCCAATCCCGCAACCGTGGCAGTTGCATTGCACACTGCAAAAGTCAAGCGCGTAAGGGTGACTTTAATTTTAAAAAAATTCCGGTGTTTATTAATTTGCATAAAGCAGCGAGCAAGCAGTGTGGTAGCAGAAGTTGGGACGCGATGTAGTTTCATTGATTGTGTTATCCGCGTAAACCGCGCTCGCTGTCGGAAGAATTCGGCATCAGGGGCATATGATGTCAATGAACCAGAGTGGCGCTGCGCCAAAATGGATTGTGAGTAAAAGAGAAAATGTGCAAATAACAAAATCATTCGCTGGTTGAACGTTTGGATAGATTTATTCAGTCAACCAACAGAACCAGCGGACAATCCCCACGCAATTTTGTAGTTTTACCACATCGTTTGGGATTCTTCAATTAGCATTATTATAAACTAGCATCTCAAGAAATAGGGATTGTCATTGAAAATGGTGTCACACCAAACGGTCCGTTGCAGCTATTGAATGCATTAGTTAGTGTGTGTGATGGTTCAAACTATGGATGGTAGCGGGGCGGCCCGTTGGTGCAAGTGACAACGGCGCCGGTTTTCATACGGAAAGACCGGAGCTCAAATCCCATCTGGACCGTCCTCCCGTAGTGAGGACTGACTATCCAACTACGTGGTATCGGCAGTATAGTAAGCCATTTCGATGACCGGCGTGATCTTAGCGATCGTTATGCCAAGAAGAAGAAAAAGAAGAAGATGATTCAAACTGCCATGGTTAATAACACAATACCAGTCCAAAGTTCGTCAGCAAGCGAAGGTGATCGAGTCGATTTGATAATTCAGTAAGCTGAAGTAGTAGGTAGGAGGAGACTGTCACCGCATCGGATCCCGGGTGACAAGATACAATTGTTTCGATCCGTGTTCGACAAAATAATTTTCTGCTTACGATGGCGTATCGCCGGGCAGGAGACAAGTGGATGACATCGATCGTTTGATCACACACTGTACAGAGCGTATCAGGTAAAGCAAGACCGGATCCCGCTGTCGTGTCTGTTGAAGGTGGCCATCGTGGGCTTCCTACACACCTAAGAATATCTTTCATAACTTTTCTTTTCCTCGCTAACTGTGTGCACAGTTCGTTTGAATGTGTGTCAAAAATCTTCAAAAATGTTGCCAGAGATGTTATTGCCCACCATCTCAAACCCCCGGGGAAGCAAAACTGTAAGAAGATAACCTTTTGACTACCTCTTTGCACAGCGTAGTTTGATTAATAACTTTTCTTATCGTATAGCCGTACAAACGGTCCTTTTCTTCGCTGATGTGTCAAGCGAATGATACAAATGCTTTGGAGATTTGGAGCTGGCAAATTGCGCACATGCTGCTAATAGTACTAAGATATTTAGAGAGGGGCGGGTCCGGTGGTGCAGGCGACAGCGGTGCCGGTCTGCAAACGGCAGGGCCGAGGTTCAAATCCCATCCGGACCGTCCCTCCGTAGTGAGGACTGACTAACCACCTACGTGGTATCGACAGTCTAGTAAGACATTTCGATGGCCGGCATGTCCTTAGAGGTCGTTAAGCCAAGAAGAATTATTTAGAGGGAAAAAAAACTCTCAAAATGAAGTCATCTTACACAACCTTCGCAGATCGTACCGATTCTCAAGTCGAATGAGAACGATTTTAAAATAATTGTGCTGGAATGACAATCAAATAGAAAAAGGGGAGATTCGATTGTTGTCGTTGATGCGTTGTGGCGAAGAGAATAAAAATGTATATTGTATGGATATCTATAAATTTTGAAGTCAATAAAATATAAACCTGAATCGCCCGACTGCCTACACATAACCATTTTGAATATTTTTCGTGGTGTCTGTTCGGTGCGTTAGATGTTTCATTCGAGTTATGCTGGATCGGTTCTTTCTTTTTCTCGCTTGCAATTTCGACATCGCATCAGAGCAGGACAGATTTTTCACCCTCAGATTGTTGCGCTCACTCTCACACATGGATACGGTTTTTTGAATTAAAATGAGAAAGAATATCCAGAAAATCCGATCGGAAGACTGGAGAACTCAAACAGATCGAAGAAATTTGTTTGCCACGGGATTAAAATACACTTTAATGGAATCGCGCCGTCTGATATCTTCTCGTGTCTTGTTTGGTACCGTGGTCTGTCTGTGGCATTGCGGACAGTGCGGAGACATTCTCAAGCAAGATTATAAACAATTTTATAACTTATCGCACTCGTTCACTCCGTTGAACCAAGGAGCGCATTCGATTTGACCCATCTTGGCTGCGACTATCATAATGTGCGCGCTGGTTGCTGTGGCACAACTCTATAATGGGTTTTTTTTCGTGTTTGTTTGTGTGTCGATCCCCAAAACGGAAGAAAAGGTAAGGCGTTAGAGATCGTGTCCCTTCTGAAAACTTGCGCACAATCATGAGATGAAAATAGTAAAGAAGGGTGGGGAAAGAAGTATACGGCAATATGGACAAAAAACGAAGGGAAATGATGCGAGTTGCGGAACTGGGATTGGGCCTGGTGTGTATGTAGAAGCAGAGAAAGCAGGGAAGACATGTGTAAGAAATGTGAATGTGGAAATTTGTGGTGAAACGTTAGACGAACGAATTCGACGTCAAAATAGGAGAATCGATGCCAAACTCAGAATCAGATAAAAAATAGAAGGAACGGCCTAATGAAAATTATAACACAGCACATACACACATATTTATGCGTTGTCGTTTAACAGCCAACACGTATGCGTAGTAGTTATTTAATATTAAAATCGATTATTTAAATCGCGGTTTACAGTTAACGTTTGGTTTATTGTGCTGACCGACGAAACAACTCGAAATGCGAACTGATCAAGCAGACACGACTGTTTAATATCATTTAATATATCCCTCTCTTTTCTGCGACGCGTATATCGCGAATAATTATTAAATAAAAGTCCAGTACTAATGCAAAACTTACCAGAATCAATGTCAGTGGCGCTAACGGTGACTACGTCCGAATTAATCGGCGCGTTTTCGAAGATTTCATTGGAATAGCTCATCGGATCGAAGATAGGTGCGTTGTCATTCAGATCCACCACGTTACAGTAGACAGTCACCGTGCTAGAGAGACTAGGATTACCATTGTCCTGTGCTTGTACTACCAAAATGTAGTGTTGAACCTACAGGTGTGCGAAATGAATTACAAAACCGATGTTGGTCTAATTTTAGCCATACGAATCGCAGTTATAAAAATAACTTCTTACCTCTTCATAATCGAGCCGTGCTGTTAGAGTAAAGATTCCTGTTTGAGGGTTCAGCGAGAACACATCATTTGCCCAGTCGGATATTACGGTATATGTGACGGCAGCATTGGTCCCGACATCCGGATCGGTAGCTCCGATAACTCCGACGTGGAAGCCGCGTAAAGCATTCTCCGGAATGTCGAACGAATAGGCAGGTTCAGCAAATACCGGTGGATTGTCGTTGGTATCGGTAACCTAGCAGAGGAAAGAGTCAAGCACACAATTGAAAATGAATTACAGCACGCTGGTATCGACATTCATATCGTACTAAATTTTGTCTAAGAAGATTACACCATTATGAGAAAGTGAAAAAATGACATTGCTGTCTACCGATTCGGGGTCAGTGTCTTGGCGTCTGTGAGGGTCTGTCTTTCTCCCTTGCTTCCTCGCCATATCGAACGCAATTACAGCGAAGAGAAAATCAAATTGCCATATGGTGCAGCATGATAGAAAAAGCAATTTGCTGTAAATCTAACTTATCGATGCCGTGTAGGCGATCAATTTTTTCACCGTACGGTGAAAGCAGTACAATCGAACATAATGTGAATTCATGCAACATAGGAAGACAGATATGCGTCAGAATGTCGTCAGTTTCGAAGTGACAATCTAGAAAGACAAATCGAACAAACTATCTGTGTTTAGTCTGAATTTGATCATTTTGTTTGGATTATTGCGTACGGTTGCATTTCATATAAAGGGATGGAAATAATAATTGCTAGTATGCGCATTCTTCGAAAAGATGAATTGATGATTTTCTCATTGTAAAGTGATCATTCATCTTCAAGCAATCTTAAGATTCCATGAGGTTAGATCTAACGAAGCCCATACTAAATTGCCCCGCCATGTAACCTACGCTGGATGACAATATAAAGGGGTTCGCTGCGCCTTAATTCGATTTGTTTCGTGCGAAGGTTCGTCGACTGTGGTATCGTGTGAGTTTAACGTTTACGTGGTATGGCTTTCACTGCGTTCGTTTCCTCGATTGAGCTTTGCCATTCTGGAGTTGCTTAAAAACACATCCAAACACACGAGCGCACACACACACACACGCACACGGAACGCTCAGAGCTTTGTGCTTTAGAGGAACGTTCGAGTGGATGGTCCCTATCTAGCCTGTCAAATCAATGCTTTCTTTTGGAATTGGGATGCTGAGGGTATGTCATTCCTAAAAAAGAAGTGGATCTTAAGTCGAACTTCGACGACTGCGACGATGACAGTCATGTTCTCTCGGGATTCATCTTTCTCGAGCATGATCGCGTTGATTCAACCGACATGCCTCTGCAATGCTGCGGTTCTATGCGGGTCTACAAGTTATCCCTGCGCTTGAGCAGAGAGAACGACATTTTTCTATCACACACATAGAAACAGATCCATACACACACACTTATAGAACGCAAAATAAATCCTCAGCACCGCGATCCTCTACGTCGCGGGATGACACCATTGACTCGAACACGAACCGGATCATGGGATTGAAGTTGGACATAGGATAGGATTCCTTGTCCCGTGGTGTGCAGATCAAGAGAGATCCCGTCAAAGGGATAGCACGAATAGGGCGCGCAGCAAAGCAAAGAAAAACACTTTTGATCTCCATCTGCTTATTTATGATTATGATTATTTTTATTAAATCATTCCCAGTCGTGATTAAATATAAGTATGTCATTGTTGAGAGTGTGGAAAACGAACAACAAAAAACGGAGCATTAGAGAATGAGAAATACTGGGAAGAGATACCACAACGGACAGCCAAGCAGAAAAGAAATCCGTGAAGAGTAAATGATTCATTTAAAAATTTTTTGTTTAAATTAGATAGAATCGTAGATGGGCTCGAACGGTAGAAAACACAAATTGTATAGAGAAAGAGATATAAAGTGAAAGAAGAGAGAGAGAGAGAGAGAGAGAGAGAGAGAGAGAGAGAGTGAGAGAGGGAGGGGGGTCTGTATGCAGGTTGAAGCCCTAGGTGTGGTAATCGACCTACTCGGAATTGTACTTAAATTCGATTGATAGACTTCAAGCCGTTTGACGTTTCAGTTTAGTATCTTCTATCAAGCGGATTTCTAAGATTTCATCAAGACAATTTCTCTTTTATAAATCCCGCAATCACTAGGGCCCGTGTCGGAAGGGGGCCCGCGGGATGAACAATCTTTATTTGAATATTCGCTTCATCTTCCAAAGACCAAAGACTCGTTGTTGGGTTTTTTTTCTTTACTTCAAATTATGTATTCCATACCATCTATGAAAATACGTAAAGGAAGAATGTCAAAAAAGCAACGGAAAACTTGGATCTCGGCGATTGCCAGCCAGTTGAAATGTGTGCAGCGGTGGCAGCGGCCGAGTTAGTGAATCTGATAGAAGAAGCAAAACATATAACGTCGAAATAGATACTGCCAGGCAAAATGATAGGAATAAAACAGCGCAACATTTTTAGAAACAGACAAATATTCTCGTTTGTACAAAAGTACAACACACGCTCGTTGGAACCACCTTCTTGAAAGAACCGAGCAGTTAAAGGAAAAACACAAAACCAGCTGGAATAACACCCCTCATTCCCTATCTACTGTGGATGCCTCAATGCTAAAAAGCAAGGCAGCGGCAACTTTGTGTGTATGCTTCGTTTCACCTCACTACCGTGTCCGGAACGTTGCTACGACTTATATTGATATGTTTTACCAGATTTCCATTTTGTCTATTCTGTGGTAAGCACGTTTGTCAAACCATGGGAGGCCCGTTTTGTGAGACTGTCCATTAATTTGCCGTACACAATGGTTTCTTTCTCTCTCTTATTCCTTCGTGATGGCCACGTAGCAAACAGGAATGTTTCGTACGGTAGATCAATCTAATATGCTCTATACTTTGATGTAACTGGCTGTGATTTTGCGTGTGAGTGATGATAACAGCCGAAAGAGTATCTTGTTCATAAAACAACGGTAAGAAACTATTTGGCTAGATTGTTTGTCCATAAAGTGTGGAAAATCATTTACTGCAAAGTTTAGCAGTGAACTAGTCAGCAGGTTTGTGAGATACCTCTGCCTCAACGTTTATCACTTGCCGCGCTACAACAGAGTGCAGCAATCATCGTCGAGCAATCGTCGTCGAGCATATTCGTCTTAATTTTGATCATGATCGCGTTGTACAAAACGAACTTGCCGAGATAAAATCTATCGGTGACGCGCAGCATCGGGTCGAATGGGTAATTTACCCGATATTATTTTGCCCAAGAGCTTAAGAAATGAGTCACACTCCTATGATGCCGTACGGTGACGTCGTTATTCGTAGGGGTGTTGGAGAAAGGCAAGCTCAAAACATTTGTATTTTTGTGTTGCTGTCCGTAGCCCAAAATCTTATTCCACGGGTTCGATCGAGTTATAGGTGTCTTTGGAAAACGGTGAGTGGAGAACGAAGATCATGGATGATTAAGCGGAGACTGAATGTGGTCAGTTGATGGATAATCAGTGAATCGATGGAAGCGGGTAAAGCGCTACGCACGGATATATAAATGAACATTTCTATATTCAACCGACAACGGAACGCCTGCCTCGTGGTGTCAATCATATTTTAATAATAAAAGATAACATATGTGTAAGCATACTAAGGAGAGAGGTGGAACAGGTGGATGCTTATAGAGAGTTGAGAGGAGGAATAGGGGAACAAAACAATCAGAGAATAAGAAGGAGCCATGGGATCGGATCGGATGGAATTCGAGTGTCTGTAGTTGATCAGAAAGATAAAATTTTCGTGGCCCTTCAGGGGAGGATTGATTTGGGTTTATATGCACAATTCTTGGGTAGTTTGTGGAACGCCTTTACATGCATATGTGTGTGTATATTTTATACCGTATCTAGCAAAACTATTGCACATCACATCACATCAAAACGCACATCATCCACCAATACATCATCATCATCAGCACCACCACTCATTCGCGACCGAGTATGCCCGGGAAAAGGCAAACGACAGGGAGGAAATGGCTTGTGACATTTTGTAAAAAATAATTCTTGTTTATAACGCAGTCAACATAAGCGGTGTCGACAATACGGCGTAGAGCCGTCATACTAAATTTAAAGATAATAATAATAGCAAAACTATTGCATGTTTTTTTTTTTAATTCATCAACGAGTCAGCAAAGTATTGACTCAACCTTCATCATGCACGATCAGTGAAGGACTGGTCAGGACTGTTTCTCACGTGCAGCAAAGAAGGAATATACGATGCCGCTAAATTGCAATTCATTAGACTATTAAATGTAAATTATTTATCGAACTGGATGCTACCAAGCGATCATACCCTCGTTTTACCGATTTTATCACTGGAAATGAACAACAACATGTTTTTTTTTTCTTGGTAGTCATCACGATCGTGTCATGTTAACGATTAGGATAAAAACACAATTCTATGTCACAACGTTATCCAACTCGTGCCCAAAGAGAAACAAAGGGAGAAAGAGAGAATAGAATGGGGGAAACAACTAAAGCTCGTGTGTGTTGTTGCAGCGTTGGATTGTTGTTAGATCTAACCTTTGACCGCACCCAGGAAATATCTCTGCCCGCTGGTTTGTGGGAATAGACAGTGAAAGGGACAAGTTGGTTATTGCCGGAGCCATTAACTTGCAATCTGGTGATCTGAGACGGACGGGTACATGTGTGTATTTGTGTGTATGTATACATTTGTGCGTGCCCAAACGCTGCTGCTTCGCGCTGGAGGCAAAAGCATATGAATATGTACTGCAAATGGTATGCGTTTTTAACGTTGTGCGCAGGAAAGATGACTTTTGCGATTAAGTTACATCTTCGCATCAAGTGCATCGCCGCTGGCCGCTGGAGCAACGAGTGGAACGTGATACAATGAATAATACGCAGAGCGCAGGAATCTTTTTAATGTGTTTCGAATAAATGCGAACCCGATGCAACGGGGGTAGGAGGCGGCTCCCCGAAACGGGCCGGAAAAGCTTTTATGATTTTTTAGTAATCAATCAAACGCAAGCGCGTGAGTCAGGATGGACTTTTTGGACATTGCCAAAATTGCTGCAGGATAATGGCAGGCGGAATCGAGCATTGATTTCGCTTCCATACAATAAAGGAAAGAGGTGGCCAACATTAGCCAGAACGGGAGAGGATTTTCGTGATGGTCGTTCACTTCAACTCCACTTCCAAACCTACCTGAATAGTGATCGTAGCTTCGGTGCTCTGGATACCGTCCGTCACACTGATTTTTAACCGGTACGAATCTTCCGTTTCGCGGTCGAGCGTATCACGCAGCTTTAGCAAACCGGTTTCCCGCTCCAGCACAAACTTGGGTGCGTCTCCTTCTAGCAAAGTGTACTCCAGTTTTCCCAGCGTATCGGGATCCGTCGCGGTGATGCGCGCTACCGTCTGGCCGACGGCCAAATCTTCCGACACGCTGAATACCAACGGGAGGTTCTGGAACATTGGCGGGCTATCGTTCTTGTCCAGTACGTTTACTCGAATCTGTGATGGAAGAGAATAGATGGACGAATCGTTAGTTTGATCACTTTTGAGGCGCATACAGCTAAAAGGTGTGTAGTAGAAAGATAAGAATAACTTTTAGTTTACACAAAGTATTTCCAAATAACCCAACAAGCGTTATTCCCCATCACACTAAAATGAATTTGAAACATCGCCACAATCCGTGCTGCTGAAGAAATTTAATTCAATTTATACCCTGCAAATAGCTGGAACTGTTTAACGATCCTTTCACCCCAACTCCATAAATTATTTACAATCTAGTGCATTTGCAGCTCCCAACAAAACTGCAAGTACTGAATGGCTTCAGGATGTCCCGTATCGGAGCAATAACTTTGCAAGAAGGTTGGCATTTTGATTGGTACGAAGTAGCAACACGTTACTTTGCATTCGCCACTGCTGAGCTTAATTTTGCGTTTTTTAGTGCACATAAAACAACACTATAATTCTACAATCGGAATGTAAACAAATCGTACTAAGCCAACTTGAGGCAAAGACAGAAAAAGCTAACTAAACGAATGGCTGAATTTGGCAATAGGTCGGAGTAACAAAAAAAAAAAAAAGATGTAGTTCTTGGGGCTTTGGTGCCTGTAACAGGTATAACAAGATTTCGATGCCAATCCTCGAGGCAATGGTGTCGAATGGGATTTAAAAATGCTACGGATGCGTAAACCCAAAAAGACTCTCGTCTCGGACACTTACAACATTGTCGTCGAAGGCCAAGGCTGCATAATCGAGTGCAATAACAGGGCGATAGCAGCGACATTGCGAGACTTGCCGAGTGTCCTCTCGCACTGAACCGCACCGCCACTAGAGACATCGTCCTGAGCGAACGAAGCGTCTCTCGTGTTTTAAGCATATTTCATTCGCATCTCTCCGCAGGCATCGCAGTCCACGTTATGGCTGACGTTATTTTACGACTGGCAAAGGCTTTTGGTAATAATGTCTGCTAAAATTATTCGCTCGCTTTGCCGCGCCGTGTGTTTAAGTGTTTTCTGTTCTCGGCACTATAAAACGGTCTGGCAATAAAAAGATTCTTTACACTCTTTTCATTCGTTGGCTGTGGCTTTTGAGCGCTGCGTTAAAATGCTCCGGACAGTTCTATTAACACTAAACATTGCCGGTGGAAATTAGTTGCATTACTTTTTTGAAACTTTTTTAATTTATTTTACAAAAATGTCAGTAACTTTAAGTTAAACTGAGTGTGATCATCTGTGTTTGACATTATAAATAACTACAGACTGTAATAGACCAACATTCAAACTACACGTCCTTCTGCACGGTGTTCTTTTACACTATCCATAATTGTAAGCGATGTTACTTGTATGCAAATAGTGGAAAAAAGGAACACTTTATAATTACACGTGAATCTGGCAACTGATACGATTTGCAGTTTGTCTCGTCAAGCATCGTGTTCGAGGCACAATGATAAATCAGCAAATGATCGACCAGAGCTAGTGAATGTGATGGATGGCTGTGCTGCGATTGTGTTATATGTTAGAGAGAGAGCTGTTATGTTAAAATGTGCAACAATAACTACAAAAAAGACGCTCTGAGAAGGAAGAAAATCAAGAGCGTGATGACGCCGAATGTCAGCCCGGTGCAGAAGCTTGTCCGGGGTGAGTAGTGGTAGGAAGTTTCCCTCAGGTCAAAAAACAGACGAAGGATAAATGCACCAGTGACGAATGAGACTGAAATTTAATGTTTGCGTACCGTCATCTTACGCGATTTTATGTTTACCGACCAAGAGGCAACCGTTGGACGACCGGCTCAACGACTCAACCAGGTCCGGTTACATACACTTCATCTGCATAGAGCTGCACTGATCCTGGGGCTGGGGCGGTCCGGGTCGTTCAAGTCCAAGCGAAAAATGCACACACAGTTGATCGAGCACATAGCAGAAAGGAAGTAATGAGTCGGACGGAGCACCAAGAAGCGGTTGAAAAAAAAAGCCCCAAGAAATTTTTCTTAATGTTTTGTCTCTAAAGGTGGTAAAATATTGAAGAAAAAAAAAACAAACTCCGTTCTTCCCTCTCCAATGACCTCGTCTGTTCGATTTATATAAATGTATGTGTACATATATGTGATGCTTGCATGTCGTTTGGAAATAGTTTAATTAATACGTTCGTTATGAATCTTTTGACGCGTTTGCAATTTCCCGACATTGCATATGCGTGTGCGTACGTGATTATGGTAAAAGGTTTCACTTGTTAAGCAAAAACGGGAACACTAAAAATAAACTCACCAAAAGGGCGATTATAATAAAAACCCCAGTTGTGTGCGTAACTGTCTTGACTAGGCGTACGATCTAGGCAAAAAGAAATTCCGTCAATGTTAAGTAAAATTAAAACCCATCACACCGAAAGGGACTTCTCTAAGGTATACTAAAACATACATTACTGTAAAAGAAGAAAATTTTCTTTTCGAAACGTATGAATTACTTCAACACTTGTCCAGAGGCTTCGTCGGAAATGATCGAGCAAGCGCTGGCATGCGATTAAAAATGGCGTTCCAACTAATACTAACCAACTATTCGTCCTCATATTGTCGGTGTGAATTGAATGTAAGGAAACCAAAATGTCCTGCGGGTGTAACGTCCTGCGGGTGTGTGCGGGTGCATTGTAGAAACTTACCATCACGACAGCAATCCCGAAAACTACCATTGTTCAGCTTCTATAGCCATAAAACAAGAAGAAGCCTTGTTTTGCGCAAAAATCTTTACAATTATTAGCAGGTGTGTAGCAAAGTACTTTAACATCGATCAAACACAGCTCTGTGTCAAGCTGAAAGAATATGTATGGAGATTTCTATCTTATGTAAGATTGTTACGCGAGTCTTTGAAGCTAACTTTTCTCTAACCTTCATGCTTCATTAAAAGAAGAGATTTTTTTTCATCCTTTCAAGTGGTCAACAAATTTCCAAAAAAAGCAACCGTTGATTTGCTAGCTATCTTTGGGCGTCACAAGCCTCTTTTACAATTTCACCGTTTATTTGTTGTTGCTATTTTTCATCCCGTTGCTCAGAAGATTCCAAAATTTATAAATTTAACGATGCAAACCTCCTGGTAGATAGTGCGGGGTCGAGCTAAAATAAATGGAGTACCGTTTCGGTCGGAATAAACTGTCCCCTGGTTGGGTTTTTTTTATCAACCAGCTCAAAAGCTCACATTCACTTCAGGCATCAAAAGACTCCCCGGTCGCGAATCTGGTATCGCACAGCATAGTGTGCCGCCGCCCATGGTTATTAGCAAGACGTGGAGTGCAAATTTAAGTGCACGTAAAGTCAACCCGCCATCATCGGCCCTCAAACGTACGTGCATGTGTTGTGCGAATGATCATCCTCTCCTGTCCCGATGGTTAATTATTCCGAGAATTAAAACGATGAACGATGATGGTAGCGAATGCGTTTGACCACCATCAACGCATTGTAGCTGCGCAGAACGAAGAAGGGCTTGTGGAATGTAGTACGTTCGAGTGCGGGAAACAAGAGGTAGCCATGTCCAATGGGGCGACACGCCATCACTCATCGTCGTTAATACTGTCGCGGTTAGGAGAATGTGTCGAGTTGTTGAGGGAATTTCGAAAAATAGCAGACCAAGATAGAGAAAAGAAAACGTAAAAGCATAAAATGGACCACAGTTTGCGAATTGAAATTCCTTGGGGGTTGAGAGAAGCTTGGAAAGGGAAGGGAAGGGAAGGGAAGGAAAGCGGAGGACTGCGCGAGGATTGTAGAAGGAGTTCGAAAAAAGTCGAGCCCGTAGCGCCGATTCTCGTCATGCATTAGTCTGTCTATGTGCGGCCACGGTGTGGATGAGATTTCTTTTATTTCTTTCCCTTACGTAAGAGAAACGAACAAATGAACCGTGCGAGAATAGCAGCTGAAGGAAAAATGAGACATGTTGAAAGGAGAGAGGGAATTAGGACTTACATTTAGAAAGACACACACAACCGCGATCATACCACTAGGTAGTAACGCCGAAAGCGAAAAAAATGTCTCGACTGGCCCTTTAAGATTCTACATGGTTTGTTTTTTAGTTGTCTTGTTCGTTGGTTAACTCCAGAGCAGGCGGTCCAGCACAGGCAAGCCACGTTTTCAACGAGGCAGTGCACAACTGCACAACCAATTACCACACCGTACTGGCAAGAAGTTACACTCTGCGCCAAGCAAGACAAGTAAAACTGTAAATAATTTTACATAAATTAAATCATAACGCACGGACTTTGTCAACGGTCTAGCTTGTTGTGCGATTAGTTGGGCCTTATTGTTTGTGTAACGTTTAGGCAGTCGGAAGTTCACATGCAAACGAGTCATACAAATTTTGATTGCTGAAATGAAAGTTGTCGAGTAACGGATACCACTCCACTAAAGTCATAGTTTCTATCTAAAGCCGTCTTCCGTCGGTTTGAAGCCACCGGGAAATATGACATTACACCCGAATGCTGTAACGATTGTACAGAAGAAAAAAAAACTTCATATAGGAAAGGATAGAGCGCACCTTCCAGCAAGGTTTGAGAAATCGTATCACTAGAGCCGTCAATCGTTAGACTACAATCCCCGCCAGTGGATGTATCTACCTTTACGACAGGCTAGAGCCAACTGGGAACTTTCACTCGACAACCGGCGACGAGGTAGCAGCGTTGAAAAATACATACATTTCAATTAAAGGTACATACTTTCAATTTTAAGCGTTACGTGCAACTCGTGGAACGTGGAAATCGTGGCTACCAAAAGCCAAGTGGATACCTTATTTTTTCGCTTCGTCCCTATTCGCAATTGAAAGATTTGTGTGGTTGCTGCGGAGATACTGGTACCAACGCCGTTGCTTCCGCCGTTGTGCTTTTTGTGTGCATTTTAGTTTCCTTATGTTCCTGCACTTGGCTGGAGTCTGTGAATGAGCTTCCATGCTTTGAGCCAGTGTTTTTTTTCTCCGTCGTTTCCATTTATGCTAATTTGAGTTATTGATACTCGCATCCCACGATTTGTCGACTCGCTGTCGCAAACATGTTCGTTTTTTTTTTTAGTCTGGACGTATCCGTTAAGAACCATAGACGATAGATCCAGGCTCCCATGGGTAATTTTAATTAAATCACGAATCAAACAACCCTTTCTCTGCACACCAACATGCACCGTCCCCGGCGGGAGCACGGCTTTTCTGGTCCGGTCAGGGTTCGACGACGATCGTGTCGGAACCCGAAATCGACCCAATACTAACGCCATAGTGGCCATAGTTGCGAAGGCCCCGTTGGGATAGCTAAAAATTGATTCAACCCAAAATTACTAGTCGGTGCGTCCCGATGGCTCGTGTGAGAGCGATCTCATCGCCATCCACCCTTTATACGATCTGCACACGGATACCGGCAGCGAGCCCAGTATATGGCATGCTGGCATAGCAGTGGTCGAACGAATTGTAGAACACGTTTAAAAAGGATCTTGCTCGCTCGTTGCCCCGAGCAGCATCCGATCGTCAGTCGTCGATGGATGGTAACGGAGAAACATGAAAAAATGTACTCCTTGCTTCTCGCTGCCATCATCTTTAAGTATCACGTCACGCAAGCATCCCTCGGCCAGTTCACGGCACGGCAAATGATCACCCAGCCAGTCAGCAAAATCGCCGAAAGCGCACGGAATAGCAACGCTGACGACAGAGTAAACAGGATTGTCTACTTGGCATTCAGATCACATCAAACATTTAGCTGATTTAATTTTTCACTCAAAAATCGCATACAAAAATCGTCACAAAATATGTTGATGGAAAACAATTTTATGACGATCCGATTGAGACTTTTCTGTGTTTGGTCAACTATTTTCATGCTGCAATATTTTTTGTTTTTTTTTTCGTTAGTTTTTGTAACAGTCAACATGTCATGAATCTTCTTGAGTTGAAAAACACCAATAAAACTATGTCTCGGGATCCTGGTTTCAAATTCAATATTAGACTCCAACCGAAGACTTTTTTCCAATCGATACTCGATCGATACTGATTCCGAAAATTCGATTGATTAGCGATGACATTTGCATCGGAACCTTCGAAAGTAATTTGCGAACATAAATCTCGACTTTCTATCATCACTGATTTAAATTTTAAAGAAGGAACGTTAAGGAAGAAGTTAATTTTTTAGCGGGCAGCAAAGCACGTCGACATAAAGCACAAGCAACGGCGGCGAACTGGCCCTTCACCACAATCAATGGCCAAATGATGCGCCTGGAATAAAGGAAGGCACGGAAGGAAAGTAGCAGAAAACTGAGAAAACTGTTTTGATCGTATGGTACGATCGTTCGAACAATTTTGAGGTATGGATTTATCGATGATTAGGCAGTCGTTAGAAGCCTGGAAACTTGTTTGATTCGTTGTTCGAGAAGGTTGCTAATGTATCATCTTTCGAGAGAAAAGAAAGAGTAGCTCGAAACGAACAGCGAACATCTCTCGCCTTTTGGTGATCCAACTGAAAAATCGCGAAAGTAACTACAATTACTCCCTTTATTAGCTTGCGCAACAGGATCATGCTGAAGCTTTAGCCAGCAATAGACAAGCCAAATGATGCTTATAAGAGAATTTTCAACACATTACTAGCACCACTTTTGTTTGATGTATGACTTATTGTATGTCAATGTGTCATATAGAAGTTGAATCTAAATAGAGGATAATTTGTGAGGGCTGGTAAGGTAAACCCTATGCCAGAAAACCATCTGTTCCGTTCTGAAAGTTTATGCTGAGCATTTGTTCATTTTGCAATTTGCAGTTGTGTATGTGTGTGTGTGCTGTGTTGTTAAATTATTCAAATTGAACACCGTTTACCAAAAACAAACGATAATTACAATAGATCGAGACACGAGTTCCTGGCTAGCGGCTGTTGCCACGTTTCTCCGTTGTGTTTTTTTTCAGTACGAGATTTCAATCATAAACGAAACGAATGCTTATTGATGTTATGTGCTGTTGCCACACCGCGTACGCACCCGCACCCGCTAATGTATGCAGACAAATCTTCCGCCATACGCCTATTCCTACCGAGTTTCGTTCCGGAAAATTCATAAAATTGAGCACACATCATCATGGTAGTGGTTGGAGTTGGGTTTTTTGGACCAACTTTGTGTGGAGTGATCGAAATTAGTTCAGGAATGATGATCGAGTGCTTCATGGACGATCATTGTGGACTGCTGATGTTTCTGTTGCTGGACGAATGCGAGTAACGGTGATTCAAACTACGTTTTGTGGTTTTGAATTTTTGTGTGGTGTTGCTTGTGGTGATTGGCTCTAATAAGTTTGTTTTTTTTCTTCTTCAGTTTATTAGTAATATTGTTGCTAAAATTAGCAGCCTTTTTCCTATAAAACGTCTTCGTACCATTTCCTACGCCAGCGCTCAAATATCTTGTTCTCTTGTCCAATCCATTCTAAGAAGCGAATAAAATGTCTATTATTCTGCGTGTCATTCAATGCTATGAATATAGTATGCACAAAGCCACCCGTAAAAATGTAATCCCACTGATCGTTCTACCACAGTTTCCTTCTGCTGATGCTAGAGCGAAACACTATGTTAAAAGAAGAGTGAAAGGCAACTGGTCATAAAAGTGCGTTGCGATTGTGCACTTTTCTGATAAAAAACGTCACACAGTTGAAGAAAGAAGAACTATACTGTATGCCCTACAGGGCAGGCAACTACAAAAACGGCTTTAACATTTTTGCTGCAGAAAAACACCTATAATCTTTCGTCATAACACTTTGCCTAGAAGCAATCGAATATGCAATGCAGCTGCATATTCGACATATGCAGCTCTTTTCGTTCTCATTATATATCACGAACGCCCGGACATAAAAAGGAAAATCCAATCTCAATACACGATATGTTTGCCAAAAGTGCCAGAGGAAATGGTTGCTCGCACAAGTGCGTGTGTTTCATACATTTTTCGATTGGTCAATTGGGTTCGTCGCTTACTTTTGCATCGAATTCTTTCTCTCGTAAATGAGTCAACTTTTTTGATTCGGCGCTTGATTCTTTTGACCACAGAATTTAAGATTCTAAAACTAACCTGACTAACCACCTACGTGGTATCGGCAGTCTAGTAAGCCATTTCGATGGCCGGCATGAACTTAGAGGTTGTTAAGCCAAGAAGAAGAGGAAGAAGAAAACAACTCTGTTGCGGCTAGTAAATGAACGAAATGTTTATGGAACGCGCATCAACATCGTGCCCTCTCAGTGGTTTTCCCTACTTTGAAGGGATTATGACATACTAGGCTTGACTGCATGTATGACGCACCTTATTTATTTAACCAACTTACAAACCTCGAATACCGTCCGATGTAATAAGGTCCCTTCACAGCTCCCACCGTATCTCGTTAGTAAGAGTGTTCGGAAGGTATCTCGCTTATCGAGTACACCATCAAAAAATATTTGGCGGAGAAGCCACGCAGCGCAAGAAGCTCTAGTGGGCGTAAAACAAGGGCGCTGGGAAAAGCTCAGTCAGCTTGAAACGACCCATCGTAAACAGCGATTCGCCTTTTGCCCATAACTATTTAATGTGCAGATAAATGTAAAAAGGTTCGTAAAGTCTGTCCGTGAGATGAGCAGATAAGCAACATTAGCATTAGAGGCTCCTCCTCAATGAACTTACTGCTGCTCCTCCGCTTGTCAAATAGTGATTTGGCACGTTGATTTAATTAGAGCGTAATTTCTCTATCACACCCTAGCTTAGCGAATGACCATTTAGATACATATTCACACTTTTTGTGTGGGTGTATTACGATGTTATCTTAACCCCGTCTTTCTCACACACCCGTTATCTCGGCGAACAGCAACAATGGCTACTTACCCGGGTGCTGGTTGTCCTGGGCACGGAACCGACGGCAACAGCATACACTTCCACGTCGTAGTGCTCGATACCGGCTTCGCGGTCAAGCTCAGCTGCAGTCGAGAGAATGCCGAGCTTGGTGTCGATGTCAAAAAGACGATTAACCTGGCGCCCGTTAGCACCGGAGGTTACGTTTGTCACGTAGTACTCGATGTCCGAGACCGAGTTGAGATAGGCCGACACCGTCAAAATACTGGTGCCGATCGGTTCGTTCTCTGATACACTGCCCGAAAGGTCCTTTTTGGCAAACACAGGTCCTCCAGTACCGCTACCGGCTGCTCCTGTCGTAAGCACGGTGATGTAGGCATCACTACTTTTTCGTTCCGCCTGTACTGCTTCGTCCGTTGCCCGTACGGACAGTTGATAGCGAGTGTCTGGCTTGGTTATTGGCTTGCGAAGCGTTATAACACCCGTAGTTCGATGCAATTGGAACAGTTCCATGTTGCCGCCGATCATCTCGTAGGTAACGAGCCCATTCGAACTCGAATCGGCATCCTGTGCGTGAATGCGCATAATTTCCGTAATCGCACTGTCCCGCAATGGCAAAATCGCAGCATTCATCGATACAAACACGGGCGCGTTGTCGTTCACATCCTCGACTATTACAGTGACCAACTTTTCGGCGGAAAGCCGCTGGGCTGGTGGGGCAGCTTGATCAGTGGCTAGCACAGTCAATCGGTATGTGTCGATGGCTTCTCGATCGATTAAGTGCAGAGTGTGAATTACTCCTGTCGTTGGGTTGATGCCAAAATGACGCTCACCGTCACCATCTTGCGGATCTTGGTGAGCGATCTCGTATCGCACCTTTCCATTTAATCCTGAATCAGGATCTTCGGCCGTTACGGTAACGATAGGCGTATTCAGTGGTATTCCTTCGCGAATTTGCCGCACGATGGCCGTGTTTGGGAAGGCAGGCGGATTGTCATTAGCATCGATTACGTTGACCGCAAATAGGATTGTAGTGGCAAGTCGCGGATTTCCTCCGTCAGCGGCCGAAATGTTTAACGAGTAACTTTGAGTGTCCTCATAATCGAGACCCCTGTGAAGATAGAGAGCGCCGGACAGTGCATCAATATGGAACGTGTCTCGTCGGTTGCCAGCTGCAATCGAGAAGGCAATTTGTGCATTTGCGCCAAGATCTAGATCGGTTGCACGGAAACGCATAAGCTCGGTACCGATCGGTGTCGTCTCTACGATTGCAATTTGGCTAAGCGTTTGCGTGAACTCAGGTGCATCATCATTCTCATCCAAAATTTCAATCGTGACGGTAGTGGAAGCACTCAACCGATGCTGTTTCGATGCGTCATGAGCGACTACTGTGAGTTGATATGAAGCTGTTGTTTCGCGATCGAGAGCACGTGCTAGCGTAATCTGTCCGGTAGAATCGTCGATAGCAAAGCGCTCTGCCCTGTTTCCTTCGGCAATATAGTAAAATACATCGCCGTTCAGTCCTTCGTCTGCATCGTGTGTGTAAACGCGAACGAGCTGCGTGCCAATCGATGCACCCTCGGAAATTTGCACTCGGTAAGGCGCCCTCACAAACACTGGAGCATTGTCATTCACGTCTGTGACGAAAACTTTGATCTTAACTCGATCTCGAAGTCGAACGGCACCATTATCCGACACGGTTGCCTCTAGCGCCAGAAAATTCTGGCCACCAAGTGCTTCCCGATCGAATGACCGCCGCGTGCGAATGAATCCGTTTCGTGAATCGATACTGAAATCTTCTTCGTGATCCTTACTAGATGAAGAGGAGGCTGATAACGATGAAGATGACGATGTAGATGAAAGCGTGTAGATGAGCTCAGCATTTCGTCCGATATCACGATCAATCGCCGTCAGCTTGCCCACGAACGTGTCCGGTGGTTCGTTCTCGGCCACACTAAAAACGAACGTGCCATTTGTAAACTGTGGTGCGTTGTCATTTTCGTCGATGACGTGCACAATCACTGGTACAGAAGAACTACGCGGTACTGGTTGGCCTTCGTCAGCACACGCAACTGTCAATGCGTAGTAGTCGCGCTCCTCGCGATCTAAAGCACTGCGCACGAACAGATAACCATCGGGAAAGATGCCAAATTTTCCATCCACATTACCTTCCACGATGGTGTACGAGATTCGACCGTTCGGACCAACATCTGCATCTGACGCGGCCAGAGCAAAAAAGCGCGAGTTTACTGGCATAGATTCGAGCAATGATGTTTCGTATGATGTGTGGTCGAACACTGGCGTATGATCGTTCACATCCTCCACCGTCACCTGGACCGTTGTGCGTGTTGTCAACGATGGATTACCACCGTCTGTGGCACTAACCTCTAGGGACAGCACTGTGCCCGGTTCGATATTGATGGAACGGTTAAGGTAGATCACACCACTCGATTCGGCAACGCGGAACAGGCTCTCCGGATTGCTGCTCAATCCGAAACGCACCTGGCTATTGGGACCGATGTCCTCGTCTTTTGCTTTGGCCACATACACTTCCTGTCCTACGGCGGCATTTTCAGGCAAGCGTATCTCATCATGATCGAACAAGAAAGCGGGAGCATTGTCATTCACGTCAACCACTGTAATGTTCACTGTGGTTTCACCATATGCGAGGCCATTGCGTGCTGCCACTGTGAGTTGGTAGAACGAATGCTGCTCGCGATCAATGTGATGTGTTGTGCTTATAACTCCCGTGCGCTCATGTACACGGAAACTGGCGGCAGAATCACCGCGAACGATCGAAAACACGAAACTGGACGAACCTGTGGATGATGAGCCTGTCGCCCACCTTGTACGTACTTGCCCCACCTCACGTTCTAGTGGAGCTTTTGGAAGTTTTTCGCGTCCGTTGTCTTCCAGCAGACGAAACTCGTAACCGGTGCCGGTGGGTGTATCGAATCCAATCTCTTCGACGAGTGACTCCTTTACCACCTCCACCACTGCGTCCTGTTCGGCACGACGTCCACCACTGTCCTTGCAGCCCACTATCACACGATGAACCGGCTTGGACGATTTTGCAAGAGTTGAGCGTAGTGTTAGTGCTCCAGTTGTTGCATTAATAGCAAACAGAGCTGCATCGGTGATTGGACCACCCACCAGCTCATATTGCACGATAGCATTCTCTCCCTCATCTCGGTCAATGGCTGACAGTTGCACAACCAGCGTGCCTGGTGGAGCATCTTCACTCACTGCTACAAAAAACGCACGAGGATACAGTTCTGGACTGTTGTCGTTGGCATCCTCGATTGTGATGCGTACGGTAGCGCTAGAAGATTGTGGTGGAGAACCGTGATCACGTGCGATCACTACCAGAGTGTAAGTCGCGATCTGTTCACGATCGAGTGATCGACGGGTGGAAATCTGTCCTGATAATGCGTCTAGCTCGAAGGTGCCGGGATAATTACGTTCCACACTTGGATGAAACGTGTATGTAACACTGCCATTCGTGCCCTGATCATGATCGACGGCTGTTAGTGCAACAACAACAGTACGTGGCGGTGATGTTTCACTGAGCGTTACGTTAAGCAATGGCTGCGCAAAGGCAGGCGCTTCATCATTCTCATCCAAGATCGTCACTTTAAGCTGAGTGTGTGCCCACTTAGGATTTGGACCACCGTCTCGTGCCGAGATGCTCAGCTCGACATGGCCGAGCACTTCGCGATCGAGAAGCGCACGTGTCGTGATAAGACCCGATGAAGGATCGATCCGGAACCATTGATCTCTATTGCCTGCGACAAAGTCGTAGAAAATTTGAGCATTCACACCAGTGTCCTCGTCCGTAGCAGTAATGCTGGCCACGTACGTGCCAGGTGGGGCCAGCTCACTTAGCACTGCCGAGTATTCCGACTTCTCAAACACCGGCTCGTGATCGTTGACATCGTTGACGTGAATGATGAGATGGGCGGTGGCAGTTCGGGGCGGTACACCACGATCGATAGCGACCACGGTAAGGTTATATTTGCCTATTTCCTCCCTATCAAGCACACCATTTACGCGCACGATATAGAAGCTAGGAGACTTTTCCAAACGAAAGTGTTGCAGATCATTACCGGCCACGATGCGCAGACTAGTGTCACCGTTCAGTCCTTCATCTGCGTCCACTACCGAGACGGCCGCTACTACCGAACCGTTGGCAGCGTTTTCGTCTACCGTAGCAAACCGGCCAGTCGGTGGGAAGTACTGAAACCGTATCACGGGATCATGATCATTCGTGTCCACAAGATTCACTGTTACGTATGTACGGCCATCCTGGCGTGGCGTACCGTGGTCACGTGCAAACACTGTAAACACGCAGCTCTTGGGACAGCTTCGGCCCCCTTCGTGACAGTTTTGATGCGGGCAGGTGAGTTGCTCAGTCGTCGCAATCACACCCGTTTCCGGATCAACGGTAAACTGCGTTTCGGCATCGGCCAAATAATAGGTTATTTTGCTATTGTCACCTAAATCACTGTCGGAAGCCATCACTTGCAAAACGGGCGTGCCTGGTAGAACGCTCTCATTTAGCGACACGATGTAGTCGCTGTGATCGAAAATGGGCGGATTGTCATTTACGTCTAGGATTGTTACATTGACGCGAAGGTAACCGTACCGTGCCGGTTCACCACCATCCCGCGCCGAAATGTTTAGTGCGTAGAATCCGCGACTTTCGCGGTCCAGCTTGCCGGTTGTCTCCAGATGTAGATAGTAGACGTCACCATTTGGACTGGTTGTAACGGCAAGCCGGAACTTTTCGTCGTGATTGCCATCCACAATTCGATAATCGTCCGTCACGCCGTTCTCTCCCGCGTCCCTGTCGGTAGCGGCGTCCAGCAGTAATCTGGTACCTGTGATAGCGCTCTCAGAAAATGAAATGGCAATCGTGGGCTCCGGAAACTCCGGCGCATTGTCATTCACGTCCAGTACCGTGATGCGTACTTCGATCGGGTATGTCGGTTGGCTGGAAAGTATCACCAAATCGTACCGATCGGCCCGTAAGGCTTCTCGATCCAGTATGGCGTTTGTTTTGATCTCACCAGTATTTGCATCCAAAACGAATTCTCGCGGTGGTTCATTGAAGCGGTACGTAAAACCAGGCTTAGTAGGAATATATCCCACAACCGTGCCCTTCGGCTCATTCTCAAACACATTGAATTGTACGCGCGTCTCGACCGCCCGCGACTGCATTGTCCCGTCGCTGGAGGAACGGCGCCTGGGCATGATTACCACGCCCGGTCCTGGCCCCGGCCCTGGACCGGGACTGTGTGCTCCCACCTGTTCGAAGGCTAACAGCCCCAACGTTACCACCAGCAGCCAACAAATGATATTCGTAATATTGGCACAACACATCTTCACTGCTTCTTTTTTCCCTAAACTTATGCTACGCGGAGCACTTTTTTCCCCTCCGAAACTTTCCTTTCTTCGGTTTGATGTTTCACTCGAACACGACAGACACTGCCAGGGTGTCTTATGGGATGACACGTTGGGAATAGGCACCTCCGGCCACCTTTACACGTTTACTAGTCAGGTACGTCATAATATTGCCAAAATGTAGTTAAACCGTTGCATTTTGTTACTTCGGCTGAACTTATTATGCTGCCTCATACTGCCTGCCATCTGATATCGCTGGTACCGCATCGATTCACTGCTGAAGCCGCCCACACTTGTAGGCTTCCACCATTCTGCCAGACAAATGAACTATCACTCACAAAAACCCGAAAAGAAGCACAGTCGCACAAGCTATTTTTTAAATTACACTGCACACACCAAGTTTTGCTTAAGTTGATTGGATACTATGATTCAAGGCTTACTAAGCTAATGAGCTTTAACTGTAGATGTGGTATTTTCCAAGACACGTGAAAATCCTGTAACGAAAGTAAGAAGAAGAAAAGGTTAAGATACGTATAATGTGTTATTTATGATAACTTTTCTCTTTTCATTTAATTTAAATGAATTATTTTTTTGTGAATTAACAACTCGGCGGTAAGCGGTAATATTATCAACCGCAACTTAAAATAAATGCTTGAAAGTTTACGTCAAACAGATCCTGCGTTGTATTTTACCACATCATGATGCTGTCTCTTTGTTGAAACGCATGTTCCCATATAAAACAGTTAGAAAATTGCCTCTTGCCAAATTTTCAATTCAAGAAGCCGACATATTTTTTGCCTTTTTTTACTTTTTTTTTACTCGCCGTAGGGCGGATTGCAGCGCAGCATATATTCATAATTATAGTAAACAAGACAAGCATCTCTGTTTTGTCTGTAGTTGTCGTCGTCGTCGTCGTCTTACCGTACAAATATGGCTGCACGGCACACGCACACCTTGACAGTTTTTTTTTCTGTGTCTAATTTTTCCGGTCCCTTCTCTGTAACATTCATTCTTCGATGGCTCGCTCTGGGCTGCTATCGTCCCGTGTGTGGTATGTCAAGAGTAGCTTAGTCTGTTTCCTCCTCACAGACTCCCTCTAGAGCTTAAACACTCCCCAAGCTTTACCGTGCATACTAACCGATTAAGCGTGCAGCGTTTGCGAGTAAGTTTTACCCTTTCTCTCGAAAACTATGTTCATGTTTGATCTACGGGTCAATAGGTGCCTCTACGGGTCAATAGCGTTAAAAGGCGAAGATCTAGCAAAACTTTAGCAAAACATCATTAATTTACCAAAACTCATCTTCATCAAGATAATATTAAGGGTATAAAATTTATTCATCAAATACGTCCTCCCAAAATGAACGCCAACAATGCAATGAATGCTGTATCGATGCACTTTAAATTTTCAACCTTTCGCACTCTGAAAGCAAATTATGAGATCGCATGAAATATGTAAAATTCATACCAATGGAACAGGAAACATTTTGTGAGCAGATCAAGTCGTTAAGCGACCGGCAAAGCAGATATGCAACTATGAACGGGCGCATAATAATTTCGAAATAGCTTGAAACTTGTTTCGCTCGCGGCTAGACAACCCGAAAGCACACCAAAGCACAGAGGCTCGTAAGTATGGCTGCGAGATGCTGTGGCCCGGACCCGGTCGACCCAATCGGTGGTAGTGCGGAGATGGTGATTTTTCGTCCCTCGCGCATTCCTTCGCGCGAACGGTTGGCGTAGAGCGGTGAAGTCCGCCCAACACATTGGCAAACCGCACAACACACGGCATGGAGCAGATTGCCGTAGCCGGGCAATAGTCTTGCTGGGGTTTTCTGTCTTCCCCGCTTTTCTCGCCCCAAACAAGGCCGCTTCTTCGGAGTCGGAACCCATGTTCTGGATGTTGGTTGAACTTTGCTGCTGTGTATGCCTGCGCTGGCGTAAAAAGGGGGTGAAGACAATCGGTACCAATACACTGTTGCGGTTGTTGCGATCGCAAACACACAGTCTAGCCTGGACAGTTCGGGGCGAACACATACAAAGCCACGGCAGATAGCATACGATTCTGAGCCCGCGCAATCTTTTATGTGTCTGTAAACTCGTTCTTGCCTTTTATGTCGTCCTGGTACGGGCGGTGAGCGATTCTTCTCCGCATCGCAATGGCTCGCGACCGACCACGGTGACGACGACAACGACGACGATCGGTTGACCAGCATTTCTATATTAAGAGATACAGGTATTTACTTCATCATCATATTTTTAATATATAAATACTTTTTAACGCCGCTGCCCAAAGGCAAAGGGAATGTAAGTAAGATGAGAGAGACTGCGAGAAAAGAGAGGGAGAGAGAAGGAGAAAATGAGAGAGACAGAAAGATAATGGTAGAAAAAGAAAGAGACTGCGAAAAGCTTCGAGAAACAGGCAAGCTGCTCAAACCCGAAACCCGATTTTATGATGCATATTATCTTCGCTTCCTCTTTCATGTTGCTGTGTGTTCATCTCGCTTATGGCATTCTTTCTTACTATTGCGACTAACGAAACGATGCAGTGGGATATGCGGGGAGAGAGAACGAAAGCAAAAAATAAAAACCGAACCAACTAGGAACTAGGAAAAGGGAACGGGTGGGAGAGATGGAAGAAAAGGATAGGTGAAGGGAGCGAAGCGAAAGCTTTAAAAGAATGGCCACATAACCTACACATTCTTGAACGAGCTCGGGTCAGCGAGATTTTCTCTTTTCGATACGAAGGAATTGTTTCCCTTTTTTATTTTCCTTTGCTGTTGTTGTTGTATGTCTTCCGCTCTTTCTTGCTTTATCGTCGTCTTAGCTGTGTCTTCGTGTACTTGTGAGCTTTTTTGCAAGCAGCGCTGGCCAGCGCGGCAAAGCTACACGCACATGGCCGCGGATACACTCCCAATTTCATTGGACCAGTATTGGTGATAGGGAGAAGCGCACGCATACGCATCTGTACGCATTCAACCGCACGGTCCCTTGTTGGCCTGTGGTGTGCTTACGAAGTGGAGTTTTTCACCTTACGCTTAATTATTCATACCCCTCGCCGAGAATTCACCTGGACTCCCTTCGGTGTTACCTGTACCAGTGTTTGGTATGCACAAATACACACACGAGATCTGTCCGCCGCATAAACCCTTCACGCTGGACACGGTCTCTCTCTCCTTCTTGCCCATAAATGCTTAAGTTTGGGTAACACGGATCTCTGTTGCGCCACCATAAAACGTGATTCAGCTGCATGGTGTCGATGATGCTGTGTGCGCCTTTCGAGCTCTTCTCTGAACACAGGCATGCCATGAGAAACCACCGTCTGGTCGTACATTCCAGCCCGTTGCTTTATCGATCTCTTGAACGCGTTGCTTCTCTTTCGTGCTCCGGAGGAATAATGAACGAGGCTCGTTGTCTTCTTTACCAGAGCAAACAGGACGGCTTACTATAAACGAGCCCGTAATACAAACATTAGAAAAACACAAATTTTCTCCCCTTTCGCCCACATTTGCAATCAATGATCGTGATGGCGGCTACGGCGGTAGCAGTAGATGTTCGATGGCGTTTGTGCAGGCAGGTAGATTGCCCAAGTCTGAACCTTGCGTTTCCTTCGCAGCTTCACACCATGACACACACCGGACCAGACACATACCAACGCGAACTGTGTTCCCTCTCGAACACTCCCGGCCATGTTGAGCACTCTTTCGACGGGTTCGTTCCTGTTCGGGTGTAGCGTTTGGCCTCCAACCGACACCGAATGCCTTCGACATTGCTTACCATGTGCGCATTTCTCGCTTTTGCTCGATTGCCCTGATAGTTCTGGGGTGGCTGTAACCCTCTTTTGACTCATGACGCTGACACTAATCTCTGGCCCCATGCAGTGGTATGTAATATGGAGCCCCAATGTACAATGCTTTCCCGTTCGCGTTGCCTTCGTTGGTTGCCCGCTAGAATAGAGGGTGGTAGCATCATGTCCGTCTTTGCATGGACAACGTTGTCATGTTACACGTTCCCATCTCTCCGCTCGCCGAGAGCGAAACATCACTGCACTAAACTCGTTCCACTCATTTATCTAGTTCAGTTATGTTATAGTAATGTAACAAACAATAACGGATGAAGGGCGAAACGAAATATTACTAAAAAAAAACTACACACACAAAACTGCAGCTCGAAGTGCAAAATGGGCTTCAAAAGCGAGCGAGAGGGTTCGTCGCTTTTAAATCGCCTCCATCGTTGAAGTCTTTCGTACCGCTCATAGCTGGTAGAACGACAATCCGAGACGCCTTGCACTGGATTATTATTTATTCTTCTCCCCTATTTCCCCCTATGCTGTGACCACGGCAGAAGAAAATTCCAGCATCTTCGTTTGGCTGCGAGGGAAAAAGTGATCTGTAGCCCGCGGAAATGTCGAACAGACGATGTCATCCTTAAAAGCGCATCCCTTGGCACATCCCATGACTATGCGTCTATTGAGTAACGAAGCGGAATTTCTAGTATTACCATATTTGTCGATTCAATTACGTAAAGTTTCTCTCATTTCCTCTTATTATTACACCCTTACTTCCCGTAGAACGGATTCTTTCCTCTGCCTTCAATGCGTCTTGCAACGTGTTTATGTGTGCTATATCTATTGTTTACCTTTTAGCTTTGGTGCTTTGCGCTGTGTGTGTGTGTGTGTGTGTGTGTGTGTGTGTGTGTGTGTGTGTGTGTGTGTGTGTTTGTTTGCTTAAACTCTTGTTTGTTCTTGATCTGCTTCAATTATTTCAATCCGACCAGCCGTGCCTAGTTAAGGATCCTGTTAAATTTTCTGGGGATTGTTTTGGATTATCTTTCTTGGAAAATAATCTCTCAAGCGTTCGTTTTCCGTTTTTACGGTCATAAGTTTTGTCACAAAACTTTACCGTGGACGTGAATTTTTTCTCAAGTCAAGGATTATTTCAATGTTATTTCTTCTTCTTATTCTTTTTCTTCTTCTGGTTTAACGACCTCTAACGTCACGCCGACCATCGAATGGCTTAGTAGACTGCCGATACCACGTAGTTGGATTGTCAGTCCTCACTACGGGGGGACAATTCGGATGGGATTTGAACCCCGGTCCTGCACCACCGGGCCGGGCCACCTCTTCAATGTTATTTAAATTCTTTGAAGGGATAAAATTTTTACCAATCTCATGGTTGATATTTACGAAAATTAAATCAGCGATTTTCACAAACCCATTTCGTCTCCCAGTTATTTTCGTAATTTCGTCATCAACATCATGTCTTTCTGTACATAGGCATAGACCAATATTATTTAAATTTTATCGCGTTTTTATATGACGCTCTGTTGCTTAATACCGACGCAAAGAAAGATAAATTTTCTACATATCATTTGAACATCCGTCAAAGCTATGGTTCAACGGCTGATCCAATTTAATGCACGGGCCTTTAGCTTCGTTGCCATCGTTGTTGACTCTAACGTTTGCCGTCATTGGCCATACTTGCTTCGCACAGGAATCACAAATTAACTGTTCAAAAACGACTGGACCACTGGAACAAACGTTCATTAGTGCGCCAGCGTGGCATGACTCAGGCCCTTTTTGATATACAACAGCAGACAGTAGTAATAATGACACAGAAAAAAAAACACACACACACATACACATACACACACACACACAAGAGAAAATAATGGAGGTTTATCGTGAAATTACGATTTTAGAATAATTCAATGAATTGAACCAATCGATTGAAATTAGTTTTTTTCTTCAATTCTTGTTTGTTGCTTTTCACATGTTCCCAGCCCAAACTAGCAGCGTTTTGCGGACAACTCGTAACGCATCGTCATCTGCTAGTTCCCATGTTCTTTGGCATCTGTGCAGGTTCTACTTTATACTCTGATAATTTGTACGTCCTTAGCTAACAGCGATCGTTGTGATGTTTGGGAAGTTCAAACTTGAGCACACCGTTGACAAGCGTTCCGTGACAAAACAGTGACGGTTACGGCCAGCAGTGCTGGAATTGTCTAATTTTCAAACGAAGCATTTGGAATCGAGGAATTTTTAAGGTCTGGATACCGATCGAGTGCGGAAGTGCCACCGTGTCTGATTCACAGCACCAACGCTTCTCCTCTGCGCTATTCGCTCCGTTGTTTTCTTTCTTTCGTTCATGCACATGCTTATAATGAGGTAAAAAACCAAATTCCTCTAGATGATCGTACAAACGTGCTTCCATGGTTCCATCGTTGAAAATTTGTGTGCGTTTTTTTGTGGTATTCAACCATAATTCTGTTTTGATCATTGGTCCCGATGTGGGCAGAGTTCACCTTCCCATTGGCCAGAGACGCAGCGCACCCCAGACACAAAGCAAAATTTCTCATATTAGCTATTATGAAACCCGTACACGTTTTTCCTCTATTGCGCGCTCCGCAGCATTGTGCTGGAGGAAAGAAATCGAAAACTAGCACCGGCCTTTTTTCGGTGGCACGAAGCAGTAGTGAGTGGAAGGAAGCTGGAAAAGTACGGTGGCAATCGAAAATTGCTGAATCAAAGTTGAAAAATAAAAGAGAAGAACAACACTCCTCTCCGAAACACACTACGCGACTCCAATAAGAGTCCTTGCTTGGTAGCGTAGTTCTCAAGTGGGACAAAAACAGTAATAGGCGCAGCCCAGTAAATAATAGCAATACACCAACCACAAAAAAAGCTAACATCACCCCACCAACCAGACTGCTGTTACTGTGCGTATTGTGTGTGTGTGTGTGTGTGTGTGTGTGTGTGTGTGTGTGTGTGTGTGTGTGTGTGTGTGTGTGTGTGTGTGTGTGTGTGTGTGTGTGTGTGTGTGTGTGTGTGTGTGTGTGTGTGTGTGTGTGTGTGTGTGTGTGTGTGTGTGTGTGTGTGTGTGTGTGTGTGTGTGTGTGTGTGTGTATGTGTGTGTGTGTGTGTGTGTGTGTGTGTGTGTGTGTGTGTGTGTGTGTGTGTGTGTATGCGCGTGCGTGCGTGCGTGCGTGCGTGCGTGTGCGCGTGCGTGCGTGCGTGCGTTTGTGTGGCTGTTCCTTTTTGTGTTTGTGTGCGTTTGTGTGTTTGTGTTCGTGTGTGTGTATGCGTTTTCGGTGTGTTCAGCTTTTGCGCTTATAATATTCGATTATACAATTATATATAATTTCCCATAAATAGTACTTGACTTTGCTGTTCAAAGAAATTAATTGGGATTAGGTTTCAAATCTTCATCATCATCATCATCATGCCAACAACGAACAGAAAGTAAAAAAAAAACAAAACTAAAAATTAATTTTGAAGGTGCACTGTACTATCGACCAAAGCATACATTTAAGGGTAGTTCGCTTAGAGTGCGTGATGCTGGTGGCAACGGCTGGGAGCATACCAGACGATTGATTGTTATAGCAGAATCATTCGGCCTAACAGACTTATTTAAAAAAAACTTCTCTGATGCCCGGCGTTAATTTTGACCGCTGTTGCTGATTGGGAATCGTTTGATCTGATTTGGAATTGATTATGGAAACAGAAAATGTCATTGTTTTTTAAACTGAAAAAGTCATTCTATTTTAATTTCCTTGAATGCTGAATCGTTAACCCATGTAAGAATCGGACGGTGGTAAAGCACTTCCAAAATGCTGTTTATAAGGGATGAGGAAAAAATAGTTATTCTAAAAACAATTTCAGATAAGACAAGACTGACAATAATATTCAAACTTCATGCTGGAGGCAGCTTGAATCATTCCGAACAGATAGAAAGGTGCACCATGTGACTATGGTCTGGGCATTGGACAGGAAGGCATCCCGTATATACCTGCACAGGCAAAGGATGCGGTTCTCGCGTGAACCGTCAGTCGTCTGGTGCAGCTTCGAATGGTGAGAGAACAAGGTAATTCAGCGAAAATAAACAGCCACCAAAAAAACACTTTCCAACTACTGGCCGTTGTCGTAAGCCCGGTTGTTCGCTTTACGAATTTTAATTGAAAGCAACAATTAAGCGAAAAACAAAATCCCCAACATAAGCAACAAACAAGCAAGCATTTGCCGTCGTTCTGCCCGTTTGCTACCGGTTATCGGTATTTAGTCGGTGTTCCGTGTCCACCTTCCTGCGCCCTTTTGAGGCTATAATTGTTGCAGAAAGGACTTACGGCTTGCAACCATCTCCCCGGATCACGGCCGGCAAGGAAATGGCTATTGGAAAGAAACTGGTTCGATGAGTCCAAAAGCGGGTAGAGTTTGTCATAGTCTCTCTTTTCGATGTTTCGAACGAATGGATGAGCGTACGGGCGAGTATACGAACACTCCATACATATTATATGTATAAAAAAAAACACACACACACATACACATATACACACTATAGCACATCCATCCCTCTCCATAAAGTCGTTTCTTTGGATAATTTTTGAAAATGTGTCCGCTCTAGACGGTACTATTCAGGAATATTGACCACGTTCCAGTCGGGAAAAGGGAAAAATTGAACACACACACTTATGTATAGGTACGAGCATTTAGAGGAAACAACGTGTGCGAGGTGTGTCAAATGGGATGAAAGGGGACGAGCATGGTCATCACGTTTTACATCTTTCTTCTCCAATCATTCATTTCATCGAGCCTTGGTCCCGCTGCGGTCCCAAATCATCTCCGTGTAGGATGTCCGTATTGCGTGTTCAAACATGCGGCCGCACACACAAAAAGGATGCGCGATCGTCACATTCCGTTGCATCTTCTGCCTGCTGCTGCCTGGTGGTGCAATCTCCACTCTCGTTTGGCTCCCTTAGTTAGCCTAATATTTATCGGACGTCCTCAAGTTCGGCACTGTATTCGCGCGGTTTGCATTTGTTATTGTGATTTTTACTTCATTCATTTGTTTCACCCTGAGCCAACTAAACTTATTACTGCACTTTGCTATTTTCTAAAAGATTGTCGGTACATCTAAATCTCTATCGATCGTGTGTGATTTTATGTAATCAGGACACGAAGGGAAACAATCACAGAGTCATGTTGCCTTTTGTAATTTTTTACCTGTAGTTTTCCAGCTCGGATAATTTCGTCTAACCCAAACATTCGAGTAAATGCACTTGCTGTACTCTCGTTCGTTGCTGCCGTTTTACTATGGCATTGGTATCCCGCAAGACCTGGTAGCCGCTGCCGTGTGTGATCCTTAACGCACGGCGAAACTCGGGAAAATATTTTACCCAAATTCCTGTATATTGTAATTTTCCCCTCTCTTCGGCACTAGCTTTATTTCCTTTTTTATTCTTTCTCTCGGTTACCCTTCTTCGCACACACTAGCACTCCACTTTTGCACACAAAAGCAACAAACGGGCGTGAACAGCCTACCTGCACTCATTGACTGGTGCGTGGAATTCACATACAATCGTCGCCTTTAAAGAAACGACGGCAGAGAACGAGGGCCTATAAAACTTCTTTTCAGTCGAGTTTAATCGAATCATCACTATTTTGGTAGTGTTACTACAACTACTCAAAACCTATTTCACGCATTACATGTTTGAGCACCTTGTAATATCGACTGCATAAACTTTAATTTTCCTTAAATGCCCTCGTTGCAAGGGAACATTGACCACTGCTAGGGATCACACTTGGGACACTTGGGTGCACGCGGAACGCAGATAAAGATGATCACAGGCACATTCGTGGAAACGTCTGGGAATTTAGAGCGATTCCTCCTCCGGTTGCACAAGAACACGAAGCTAATGCAAACTTAGTCAACGCAAACGATTTTCCACTTAGCCTCACAGTCACTCTTTTTGCTCTATGTTGCCCGCGATCGATCGTGTGCCCTTTCGACGACCGTTATGTTGCGCGAACGAGTTGGTACTAGTGGCTGGATGCGTCTGGCGATCGTGTGAAGCGCAGCCGCTCTGAAGATCTTACGCACACATAGGCAACATAAGAAGTTTTGCATGATCTCAGCCGATGAGAGAGAGAAATTTTTTGCCGAGATTTGACACATGAAAGTGTCTATTAAACATATAAGTTTATAATTCGCAACATCCTAAGTAACTAAGGATTTAGTTTAGTTATTAGTTTAGTTATTTTCGTATAGCCAAAATCTACTTTTAAAGTAAAATTTAATCATTTTTGTTATATCAATTTCGTTGCGCGCAAACCCTGCATTTGCTTCTTTACACAACACGCGCACACACAATAAACCAATTTGAAGGAAAATAAAAACCGGCCTTGGACAGTGGGAAAACAAAACAATTTTATTTAAAAAGTTTATACCTCATTTAATGTTCATTTTCCATAAAACTAAATAGATAAGTAAAAGGAATGTTTTGTAAGCGTTCGACTTTCGAATGTTTTATTTGATCGCAGCATTTGTTAGAAAATTAATAACTTTTTCTGTTAAATTTTATAATCTATAATCCTGAAACGAATTAATACTTCATTTGGGTTAGTTATAAATTTGCCTAACACTTTTAAGTCTGGCATCCATCCATTATATTGACGGTTTGAATAAGTCAGCCAACATCTCTGCTTCGGTCAGATCTTTTTTGTACTTGTGCATGATCTCTTGAATCTTGATTCGGCGCCGAACGTGTGGAGGTTGATACCTGTCAAATTAAGAATTGAAAAGAAAAAAAAAATAGTGCCACGCTATTCAAAACCTTAGTCAGTTGCACTTGCGAAACTTACGAATCATTGTCCAGACGTTTCCGTTTTGCCATATTGTACGCGGTTTGCCGAATGAGCGATCCAATTACTCGCTTACTAACGACCATTCCATCTATCAGGGGAATTGCAAAGTTCATACGTCCTACCGGTCCTTGGAGTTTGACGCGCAGTAAGCTAGAGGACAGTGCGTGCAAGTATATGATAAAACATTCACTAGAAGTCGTAGATGTTGCCGAACCGTGCTGGGCGGAATATCCCACTCGTGTGTAGTGCAACAGACTATCGATCGGGAACGTTAGGTGATCCTCGAAGCTTTCCAACCAAACGAGCAAAACCTTTGCCGTTGGCGCAGTGTAAAGCGTACTGGGCTTGGAAACCCCAGTTCTGCGACGCATAGGCGGAATTGGATCGGCCGATTTACTTATCGAACCGAGGCGAGCAGATTCGCTGTCTAGTGAGAACTGGCGTGGTTGATTGGAAGAGATGGAGGACGATCGTGGTTGTATTTCACTTACGCTACGCTCGTACGTTGTAGACGGGCTACTATTGCAATCGGTGACATCGTCCACAGTGATGTCTACTTTGTTATTACGGTTCGGCACCACAATTGCCATTTCCGAGGAAACGTCTGCCCAGTACAGTACCGTTTTCTCGCCATTAAGTTGCCATTCCTCGGGTGAGCGGTCATTCTTCTGCTCGTCATTTTGCTGCGGACATGATTTATGCTCACGCGGAATCTTCCAACTATTGCCGATGAAACCGGTCCAGCCAGCGTGCTCCTGAACGGTTACTGGCCATCCAATCGTGTACAGCATCCTCCAGAAATGAGCATCAATAGACGATAGATTATCAGGATCCATGTTGCCGATAATCTCTGCTTCCGTGCTCTGCCCGGCTTTCACATAGAACACGTATATAGTGTCGCAGGATCGTGGGGACATTTTGTCCAACATTTTCAAATCTTGACAAAACTCCGGTTTGGACGAATCAAGAGTTGTTAGCAATGGAGCACTGCCGTCAAGCTTTTGGCCAGCACCATTATTCTGACCAATCGTTAGGAAACCAAAGTGAGATAAGAAAAGTCTCGCCGCTTGAAACTCGTGACAGACGCTTGGTGGTGACGCTTCCTGCGCATGCCCCAATCCGTCGACGGAACATTCCGTTTCAGCCCACGAGAGCTTCTCATACCCAACCTGCTGCTCAACCAATCGGGCAAGCTGTTTGGTGGACTGATTGCCAATCTTTTGCTCTGCCGAATCCAATGTCGGGATGGAATAGTCCACGATACACGGAGGAATACGATCGACTGAATCCGGAAAGTATTTATATTCCACTTCTTGGCGCATCATAATATCGTTCATCGGTACAGGTCGTCCAGGGTTGGGAGCATGGTATTTTGTGCCTGATTTGCTGCGGGACAAATGACGCAACTGCATGGTCCAGGCATGACGACCGAAAGGACCACGAATAAGAACTGGAGAGAGTAAGAGACATTAAATATTTTGCTACATCTTTACAACAACAAAAACGTACTTGTAACCGTAGGCTGGGGATCCTGGTCGTTGCCCAGCGGTTCTTCAAACAGCGCAAGCACAGTCGAATTTTCCGTTACAAAATATTTAAATTTTTTTATTGCTTGCTCCTGGGGCAGCTCTCCCACATGCTCGCCAGAAGTGTTGGAATGCTTTGCCAGTACCACTTCGTCTAGCAGCGACGAAAGTGATTGCTTTCCACATTCATTTGGAAAGTAATCGATTTGTTCCAGTATCATTGTAAGCATGTTCTCCGCCGCATCACGCACTCGCATACTGGCCGGTTTGAGTTCCTTATCGTCCTTGTACTTGACCGGTTCGCCCGGTTTGCCGACACTTTTTGAACCTGATATACCCAACTCAACAACTTCCAGCACGATCGTTAGGCATTCTTTATCCTGCAGTAAGTACGGATGATTCATCAACCAGGCAGAGGTACATTGAAACGCCGCCACGATGGTGCTATGAAGATCCTTGATATGTGCTGGCGGTGGTCTTGAACATTGGTAACAAATGTAGTCGCAAATCCACTTTACAGCTCGTTTACATTCCAGCACATCTAAAAAAAATATTGCATCATTCAGTTGCGTTTCGGTTGCGATTACACATTTCATTGAGAAACAATTACCTGAATCTTTTACATGCATTCCTGCCAAACCGGTCAACAGTTCTAGTGCAGCAAGGGACACGTTGAGGTCGGTTTTCCAGGACGAAATCAAACGGTGACACACGAGATACGTTGCTCGCACAAACAACGCATGGGCGCTATCTGAGAGAGTGAAGGGAATTTGTTATTACAACTCTATTCAACAATTTAAGCAATGACAGGGACATATTAATGTTTCTTCACAAGCTACTGTAATTTAACATTTTGTGCTTTTTCTGTACTTTATGTACAGTACAAATCGTGTGTTGAGATAAGAAATTGTCTAAACAAAACAGATCGGCATACTATCTATATGAAACGAAGGACAGTACACATACTGTACTGGAATGGATAAAAAAAGCATTTGCAAGGGAAAGGGTAACAAGCGGAAGAAGTGAAGGAAGAGAAAAAAACTAACTAATTACCATAAATTGCAGATGAACTCAATTCTAACTCATGAATAATGTCGGATGAAAAATCATCAAAAGCCGGCAAACTAGAAGGTTCATTGCTAAGTGTTGCGGTACTGTGCCCACCGATGCTGGAATTGGCGCTGTTCATGGAGTAGGCACTCTTCTCGGAGCAGGCTAGCAGCGGCGTAAAGGTGCGTGTAAATGATGCGTACAAAATGGTGCGATGCAAAATGTTCGGTCAGACGATCGTTGAAAAATGACATGAAAAAATATTAACCAAAAGCAATGATTTTTTTTAATTGTTTTTGTCAACTATATTTGATCGTAAAACGTATGAAAAAGAAAATATCAAAACAAAACAAAAACAAATATATATATATATATATATATATATATATATATATATATATATATATATATATATATATATATATATATATATATATATATATATATATATATATATATATATATATATATATATATATATATATATATATATATATATATATATATATATATATATATATATATATTTGAAAATATTTTATACATTTGTAGCTGCATTGCGGTGAATAAATTCGAGCGGTCAAAAGAGAGGGAAAACATGTCCAGGACGAGCACTTACCCGAGCTGAGCAAATTGGATGTTTCAGCAGTGGGATGTAGCGAATGCAATACTTCAGCGGGACCTTTTTCTGTCTCCTCAAATGTAACAGCATCCTGAACACACAGATGCAAGCCACCTAGCAGCATGTGTGTGTTTTGCGGATCGGTTTCCACTTGCAAAGCGTTCATTAGAATATTTATGAGTCGCGGTTTAAGGTGAATGAAGGTGATACTTCTATAAAAAAAAGATTGTTTAACATAAACCACAACATAATCTTTATATTACAAGAAGGATATTCTCACCTATCATTGGGTCCACCCATAATATCGCGTATAGGGAGGGTCTGGAAATGAAGCGGAAGGATCAATATGGAAAGCAGAATGTTGATGGCTGCACGCCGCAGTTCAGTTTTGTTTAGGATCACATTTTGTGATCGCATCTTTAGTTCCTTCTCGGGCAATATATGCTCCAGGGCGCCAATGAATGAAGGCAACAGCACCTGAATACCTTCCAAATCAATGCGAAACAGGTCCGAAGAGTTGTATAGGATGCTGGCAAGCGTTTCCATACACTCCCGGTTATCGTTCGTTTTTAGACCTTGATGAAGGGCCATATAAAAGCGAGCCAAATACACGGGAAGAATTTCTTCACCCGTTTTCTTGGCACAGAATATGCGACACAGAGCGCCAAGTGCTTCTGCCTTCCCTGACTCGTATTTGTCGATCGTGAGGCCCGGCGCCACATCGTTTACCTCGGATAGGGAAGGTGGCTGTGACAAGCTGCCCTTACGATTGTCCATGATCATCGAGGAAGGGCGCCGTTTTGCTTCAGCCGCACGCTCTAGAAAGACACGCAAAAAAAAGGCGAAGGGTTGAAGTCCTCCGTGCTTTGGAGCTGTTTATTGTTCAAAAACTTGCTTTTGGTATTTTGCATCCATGTGTCTCCTCCTATGTGAGCCGCATCAAAAAGCCATTCACCGAAGAGGTGCAAAATGCTATTGCACCTGGGACGGTTTGCTGCCAACGGGTATCGATTTTCTTGGCACAATGAGAGCATGGCTGGAGGAAACGAAGATGAAAGATATTTACATTACGTTGGTCACACATACTTCCATCTCTCATATGTCCAAGCTTACATGAAAATCCAGTTGACGGTAAGGATGTTGATGGTGGCGCATTGTTCGGGTGATTGGACGAACTTCGACTGCTGGTAAGTCCACTGAATGAACCTTTTGTAAAGCCTGCAAACGACCCAAAAATATTAAATTATTAGTCATACTTGTAACAAAATCACCAACGTCACAAATGATAAACAATGTCAACGAGATTTTTAATTGTGCCATGATTTGAAACGGACCGATGTCGTCCACGTGTTATATAGCTTCTACTTTTCTACGGTCTATAGATTGTCTTATGAGCCGTAACGATCATGCCTGTTTAATTGGGTGCTATAGCAAAATATGATAGGCTACAAAGGACACGAAAAACAAAAAGTACAACAGAACTGTAATAAGGCCAATAAAAATTATACAGAACCTGACAGTATGTTAAACAACTACAAATAAGACACACAGTTCGGGGACGAACAAGCAAGTAAATCCAACGCACCCTTAGCTTGAGACGCCATCGAGATGACGGCATGCGCTGACGGTAGCGACGGAGCGACACTAAAGCTCTTCGCCAAGCGGCGTTGCAGCGGAGGCGTTGGAGAGTTTGCCGATCCGTTAGCGTCAGCGATGAGTAACGATGACTTGCCATTGCAAAATCCCGAACTATCAGCTATGATTGCGATCGTTACAATGTGATGGCATTAAAATGAGTGCAATGAAGTTAGTAAACAACCAGTCAGTCAAATTTAACACTAATCTATTGTGATTTTACCCTGATTTGCTGGCGATGCATCGTACGAAAAACCAAAACCCCCGGGCGCACTTCCCCCATTGCCGCTGTTTTGAACCAAAGCAGTAACGGAATTCGAGCTACATCCTACAACATTAACACTGTTTATGCAACCAGTTCCACCACCACCGCTACCACCACTACTACCTCCACCAGGAACGGCGTTAAGACCGGTACTCGAACTGTTGCTGCCAGCCCCAACAACGCCTAATGCAGCTCCGAGACCGAGTCCCCCAAGCCCTCCGCTAGCTCGTAGGGCACTTGTTTTGATCTCGCCTCCTGAGTGTCTAAAACTAATTACGGATCCACTACTGGAATGCATTCCACCACCACCACCAGTGCTTGTGAATGTCAGCTGATTGAAGTTTTCTAGGAGAGCATTTTCATCCATTCTAAATTGGGCTATGCCTTACGTGTAAATATAGAATTGGGCAAAAGTTTCAGGTAAAACAATCCACAAACGAGTTGCTAATGAACACTTACCGAGAAACGCGTCCACCAAGCCCGCGATTCCTTTTAAAGTCTTGAGGAAAATTTGGGGCAAATTCAGTAGACAGGGATGGTGTTGCGGTTCGATACCGTCCGCGTTGAGTAAGACGGCTTGTACAAATTGTGGTGTACGACTGATCACCTGCGGACAGCAAAGATCCGTCGGTGCTCCGAGGATCTTCAAAAAGCGAATCCAAGCTTGTGCGATCCCATCGTTGGTCATACCATCCGGCACCAGATGTGCATCTTCTTCAGCTACAAAAGTTAGGAGAAGGGCATGCTGTTCAATCGCGATGTGTAACTAATATGGTTTTGCTTACCAATTTTCATTTCTGGAAATGCTGGACCGTAAGTAAACTCAAGCAGCTTGGCGGTTAGTCCCAAATTTACACGATTCCACTGCTCAACGAGAGCAATACGGTGGCGCCAAGCAGCGCATGATTCCTGAAAAGTTTTCCATAATGACGGCGATGGAAAGCATCTGCTACACGCCAAAAGCCAAACTTCGAACAGGACGCTCAGCACACGCTCGCACAGCTGATCCCCTACGTCATCCTTGACGATCGGTGGAGCCAGCAGAATTTCATTGATAGCCAACAGAAACAGGAGCAAAGCTTCCCACGTTTCGACCGTGAGTATTTGCGAATTTTGGGCCGTGTCCTGTAACGTGCGCAACACACGATGGCACAGCACAGCCTGTCGATTTATTGTGTCCGTTCCTGTAAAAACCCGCCAGTAAATATGTTAATATTGGACTAACGAGTGCAAACAATCGGCAAAAGAATAACAAAGTGGAAAAGCGTTCACCTAGTTCCTGTTCGTAAATGAAAGGCCAGACTTGAAACGAAGAAAGATTGGAAAATCAGTGCATCAGTGGAGTTAGTTAGTGCCAATTGAGTGCGCGGATAGAGATCTACAGAGTCACACACGTGCATGCACACTCTAGGGTGGTATTAGTAGTTTATTGGTGCAAATCGCACCGATGTCATATACACGCACATGCCCACACGTGTGAGAATGCACTGTAGTTGGTGCATATTCAATTAACTGGTATGCCATAAGAATCGTACCTTCTCCCGGACGAGGCACAAAAAGATTATACAAATGTTTGATTATCTTCCGAACGTATGTGTTCGGATCATCAATGATTGGGCGTGGAACACTGATCTTGGTCTGCGGCAGCACGGCACTGATCCACTCGCAGTAGATATTCACCCCATCTTTAATGATGTCGTGCTCCGACAGGGGCAGCGACAATCCGTGACATATTACATCCATACACCATTGGACCTACGGAAAACGGGCAGGGAGACCAATGACGCTCAAGTATGTTATGTTACCTACACTTGTTGTTGCCTAGCAGGGTTACCTCTTGGTCCGTGTGCAGATTGCTCGGTTCTGCATTGTTGGTGATGCCCAATGTGCTGGCCAATTGCTTAATAACAACAGCTGCTACATCGCGTCCACCGACGATACTGAACTTTCCCAGTACGCTTTGCGTTTGGGCGTTGGTAATATTTTCCGCAATAATCGGATACAGTGAGGCCCACTCAGAATACATGTTGGTCTCACTATGTTCCCATCTACACGGAAAATTGAACGTGAGAAAAACGAAAGACAGTGATTTGCTTTCGTCAGCGAAATGTTGCTTTGTTTTGACGTTTAAATTGTCAGTGGGCCTCAAGCACGAGAAACAGAACTTGGAAAGTATAGGGTGTCTCGAATCTTATTTTTCTTGACCAGCTCGTGATGCCATGACCAAGTTGCCAATCCGTCGCCATCTGATCCCCGACAGGCTCAACTCCACCCTGGGTCCATGGGTCCAGCACATACATATACCCCAATTATCGTATCCTTCCGACTTTGACTACCGTCAGGACATCTGCACATGGAAACAGCGCAGCTAGCTTGAGACCCATTCTCGTATTCTCCACATGTCCTGCATATACATACCATCAAAGATATCCAGACCAGTTCATAGTGCATAGGCGTCCGCCGTTAGTATAGTCCAGCAATTGACTTACGCTTACGCCCATAGAGGAATATTGAACGTATCGGCGGCGCATGACATATCGTTGATATCATTGTTAGAGTCTTCTAGACAGGAGCTTGTGAAGCACGTAGTAGGCATGATTTCCCTGAAAAGCGCACTTTCGGATTTCACTACCTGTGTTGTAGTCTGAAGTTACGATCGTGTAACAAGATTGCAGAACTCCTCTGCCACCTCAATCCAATTCAAGATCAATTGGCCTTGGGTTTCCGCTGAGCCTTATTCATGTTTGTTTCTTATCCAGAACTTTACTTTATATTTTCAGTATCTTTATTTGGTCGTCATCACAACATCATATTTATAGTTCGTCTCACAATATCTCTTCCACTGACCAAAGCTTAGCTCAATAAGTGCACCAACATTCATAGACATTGATGCCAGACCGTGCGTCATCTGTAGATCTGCCATAACGATGCCAGATTAAGCACGTGTACGTTTGCACGAAAGACAAGACACAAACATTGAGCAAACAGTAAAGATAACCTCAAGTACCTTATCTAAACGATGTATACTAAACCGATCGAGCTAGATGTGTGATATTTTATCAGCATGAAACATTCAGCACCATGAACAAGAAGTAAGTGCCAATTGAATAATTCTTTGTTCGTCTTGAAATTCTTACGCTTTGAGTTGTCATACTACACTAACACGTACTTTGATCATGTAAAACATACCACAGTCCATTCCTTCGTGCTGCATGACACTACCTTGCTAACGTAGTATTTAGGAGAACGAATGAACCTAGTAAAGCTTTCATACAGTTATTGGTTACGGCTGAATGTGGAGCGCGATCGTCAGCAGCTTGTTATACTGCGCCATTTCTAATTACTACGACAAAATTAAATAAACTAGAAGGTAGAAAACAAATTCGCTAGCGCAATGAACGCATCAAGATATAATTTTAAGACAACAGTTGTCTACACACAAACACACACACAAACGTACACGTGTTTTTTGCTCCAAGCAAGGGCGGGTAAAGCATTCTAATGAGTTACTAACACTGTGTCTAAGGTCCCCTTTACCAACCCTAGTCATCTTTTTTATCCGTGGCTGACTTGTTCGCTCCCTTGCGTTTCGGGGAAGACTTTTTGTTCTTCCTTTTCTTTGCATTTGGGGAAGCGGGTTGACTTCCTGCTTCCGGGGCTTCCTGCTCATCAGCGCTACTGGGACTACTGGGTTCAGTCAAAGGTGCGGGCACTTTGGATGCTAACATTTCTGCCGAGAATCCGAACTCATTCACACGCTTCGAATCCACCTTGTAGATCCAGCGTTGGTAAAGGAAGATAAAGAAGACAATATCTGTAATAAGGAAAGAGGACATATTTTAAACATTTCTACACTTCACTAAAGCGCACGGGGAGAATCATCACTAACCGTCGCGGAAGCATCCGATTCTATACATCATGGGCATTTTGATCACGAAGGCAAAGATGTCGTCGATGAAGGTGTTCAAAAATTTGTAGGTCAACATTCGCCAGGGTAAATGAGCGACCGACTTCAACTTGTAGTTGATAAATAGCTGCGGCGTCATCATTATAAAACCGAATGTGAGCAAGTATCCGTACAGCATATTCAGCACAAACGAATACCATCCTTTGTGCTCCTGGTACAGGACGCTGTACACACTGTAAGCCAGCAACAGCGGGAAGCACACCCATCCTAGATACTTAAATGCAAGATTGTCGTACTGCCTTGTGCTGGATTCCACGTACGATCCTTTGTCAGTGAAGGTAATACGGGGCAGAAGTCCGAAGATGCGATTTTCCTTACTAACGTTGATGTTGACCACCTTCTGAATTTTCCACACTTCGATACCGAGCCCCATTAGGCAACTGATCTTGATCATGAAGTTGGTCTCGTTGTCCAACACGTATAGCAGCACAATCACCGACTGAAATACGCCAAAGAATACTGATCGCACGGAAAGACCCTCTAATGACTTGCGGTTGTTCCAGAACTGGATGTCGTTCTTAAAGGCCAGTAACTCGAATACACTGTGCAGAATTGTTACCACGATCGTTACGCCTAGCAGATACGGATTATTGTCAAGCAATGCTTCCTTCAAGGAATCTTGATCTTCGTCCGACTCAGTGCCGCCGGACAGTGCTTCCGTGAACATGTTGTTGGCCCATTTGTTGCGCATAGTTTGAGCTGCGTACAGTTGCCACTTGAAGAGGGACAGTGGTTGGTACAATAGGTTCAGCTCCAGCACGGGAGTCGTGCGATTGATGGGCTGGTAGTCCCGCATCATGTTCCAGTAGTCGTTGTAGAACACGATCGGCAGGTACGTTTGACCTCCCGGAAGAAATTTAATGTACTCGTCCAATGGAGGCGGCACGGATCCTTTTATCCAGTTAGTTTGATCCGTCACAAGGTTGATGGTAAGGTTCGGATGCCAGTGGGCGAGTATTTTATCATCCACCAAGGCATCTTCGAGCTCTTTCTCGAACTTTTCCTTTTCTCCCGCGAGCAAATTGTGGGTTTTTGTTCGCTTTATCCGCTTGTACTTGCTAAGCATCGCCTTTGCGTGGCCCATATTTTTGCCAGCGAAATATTCGCCTGCTGCCGGATTGGGGCTAAGGCCCGTCTTCGTGACGTACGTGTGCAGGTATATCGATCCGTTGTTCATCAGCTGATCGGAAGCTGTAATGTGGGTATTGAGCGTAAAGATACCATCCTTGTCACGACCTCCGTACCAATCACCGTACACCAGGCCTTCTTGCAGCCAAATTAAGCTGCTTGGATCAGTAAAGTCCACATTGTACTGATCTTCCGAGATGTACACATGCAAATCAAACACGGTACCATTTTCAAACAGATTCCAGGCATTTATCTTCGATTTGCCCGTTGCCTGTTGGTTCACTCCGGCATCCGGGGCAGGCCGGCGGAAGAATGAAGAGATGAAATAAATAATCAATGCTCGGATGATCAGTGATTTCGTGATGGCAAAAAATGATTCAGCGCGTGACGGTTGCTGCTGTAGCAGTTGTGGTGCGGCCTGTCCTTCAACGGTGCCCTGGGAGAGAAAAAAAGTGTACTTTTTCATTTAAAATTTTCTCCCGTAGTAAGCCCTAAAACTTACGTCCGGTTGGTTTTGATCACCAGCGACCAGGGAATCACTTTCCGCTGGAGCGGTACCATTATCTTCTTGCGGCATTCTGTAGCTGTATTGCTTGTATTTTCTTATTTTCTTTGAAGCTATAAAAATAAGATTCACTGAACCGACACTCGGTACATAACGCCAAGGTTAAGCCACTTGTTGTTTGAGCACGAGCCCCGAAGAAGAGTCGAGGCGGGGAACTTATCGGAACCAGCTTCCGATATAAAAATATCAAAATGCTGCTAATTGAAGTTTGCTCGTGACCCGCAAAGCAAAAAATAGCCGTACTGTCGGCTTGACAACCGAATGACGTGGTTCTGTCTCGGTCGTCAATTTTGGCAGATCGAGTCCAAACTGTCAAAAAAATAAAATTCATCGACATCGACGAAATCGTTTCATCGAAAGTGACAGCATGTCAAGCTCGTTAGCCGCTGTCACGGCATAAAATGATAATCATGATCGTCAAAATGGCGTTTAGTGAAGCCCAGAATAGAACTCGCTTGCTCGGGCGTAAAAAGCCTTGAAAAAATCCGAGAAAATATCGATTTGTTATGCATTGTTATGTGTTGCGAAAGGTACAAATTACTGAAACTAATGTTTATTTTGTTGTTTTCATTGTTCTTTCAGCAGGCTTTGCCTTCCAAATGCATGCCGGGTGCTAGCCGAATCCCCCGACTCTATAGCAGAGCCGCAGCCTCTAATTACGCTGTCCAAGCAGTCAAAGAATGAAACTACTCGGCCTGAGGCATACGGGAACGATACAGCAAACATCCATACAAACATTCCCGGCGAATCATGGGGCTACCGGGATCCATCACGGTTGCTGCAAAGGCTGCAGCCTTTGCCGGTGTAGAACAAACCCTCTTGCACCTGCGGACCTAACCTTTCTGTCCGGATGGCATGGCAAAACGATCCGGTTGTGGAGTTTTCGTTCATTCAACTACCCCGGTGTGCTGCGGCTAGATGATCGTCCGTTTTTTCCCTACGATGTAGGATAAGGGATAAGAATGGATAGGACAGTTCTCACGGCACAGAAAAAGAGCTCTCTTCAACGCAAACGAGTCCATAGAGCGGATCTTTCACTGGTAAGGAACAAATGAAACACTTTTTTTATCATTCATCGCATTTATTTGATCATATCTTTACGAAACTATATTGTTTTCTGGTCATAGAAAGGATATGCTCATTGTCATCAGTGCTTCTTTTCGACGGAACTCGAAATTCATCTGTTCGCTAAGACAGGTGAACAAGGGCATGTGACGAACATAAACGCTGGATCCGGCAGAGGTACGCAGAAAAAAAATGCTGCTTAAACCCGAACCTTCAGGTAACTCTGTTATTCTCCGAACGACAATACAACACACATACATTCTCCGAATGATGAGGTGCTGTATTGGTCGTCAATTTTGGCAGATCGAGTAACCCCGTGAAAAACAATTTGTCAAAAAAAATCATCACATCGACGAAATTCTTTCATCTACAGTGACAGCCTCGTCAAACGCTGTCTTTGTCATAAAATGATAATCATGATCTTCAAAATGGCGTTTAGTGAAGCGCAGAATAGAAGTCGCTTGCTTCTGCGTACAAATCCGTGAAAATATCGTTTTATTGTGCATTTTCTGAGTACGTAATGCGTTACGAAAGGTACACACTGCTAAAACTAATGTTTTTTTTTTGTTGTGTTCATTGTTCTTCCAGCATTTCTCCCTTCTACATTCATGCCTGGTGCCTGTCGACCCCCTGCCCGGCTCTGTGTAGCACAGCCGCAGCTACTAAAGCAGTCGAAGAATGAACCTACTTGGTCTGAGGCTTCCGGAAACGACCCGGCAAACATCCATGCAAACATTCCCGGCGAATCGTGGGACTACCGGTATCCATCACGGCAGCTGCTGCAACCTTTGCCGGTGTAGAACAAAACCTCCTGTACCTGTGGGCACACGACAGCAAGCGTTTCCTGGTAGTATGATGAAAGAGATCTTGTTGAACCGTACCTTTCTGCCCGGAAGGCAAGGCTAAACGATCCGGTTGTGGAATTTTCGTTCATTCAACTACTTCGGTGTGCTGCAGCTAGATGATCCCGCGTTTTTTTTGCCTACGATCTAGGACAAGGGATAAGAACGGAGAGGATTATAGTTCTCACGGGACAGAAATCGAAAAACCGGTTTCGGCAAAACATAACGCAAATTTAATCGAAATGGGAGCAGGGTGGAACGCATGACGATCTTAAAATCACCGTAGTCTGCTGTGTACGTAACAGAAAAACGGTGCATCTGTACAGGTACAGCTACCGCAGGAATACTTGCCGTCGTTTGCTGTCCTACCATACGCGCAGCGTTGCCCTTGTGGACGTGTTATTGATTGGCTTTTCAATTGAAGAGAGGGCATGATGGATCGGACAGTCTGTGAATCTTGTTCGAAGAGACGCACAAATGCCAACGTAAGCGATCGTCCGGGTTTTGATGCGTTCATGTTACTTTAAATAAAAAAATCTCCCGATTTGATGACAATTTTGCTATGATTCGATGTGTATCCATCGGTCGTAGTATAATTATTTTCTACACCCGAATAAAAACATAATAAATAAATATTAAAGAAAGAAATAGATAAAATGTATGAAAAATACGAGGAAGAAAATTAAATGAGGAAATGAATTAGTTACACAAAAAATAGTATTTTATTCGAAAATCTCTTCGCTTGGTATTTTGGCAACCCTGCTTTAGGTAACATATACGGCGAAAATTGACGCATTGTCAGGCGAAAAATTCGCCAAATGCTACCTCCTAGATTTCATGCTCTCCTGTTACTTCAACTGATAAATTTGGCTGGTTTTTGAGAAACATTTTGCTGAGCCCAATGTAACCGGAGAGCAGGAATTTTAGAAGGTAGCATTTTCCAAATATTTCCCAAAAACCTGCCAAATTTATCAGTTGAAGTAACAGGAGAGCAGGAATTTTAGAAGGTAGCATTTGCCAAATAATTCCGAAAAACCGGCCAAATTTATCAGTTGAAGTAACAGGAGAGCATGAAATCTAGGAGGTAGCATTTTTGCGAATTTTTCGCCTGACAATGCGTCAATTTTTTCCGGCGATTTTCGCCGTGTATGTTGCCTAAAGCAGGGTTGCCAAAATACCAAGCGAAGAGATTTTCGAATAAAATACTATTTTTTGTGTAACTAATTCATTTCCTCATTTAATTTTCTTCCTCGTATTTTTATGCATTTTATCTATTTCTTTCTTTTATATTTATTTATTATGTTTTTATTCGGGTGTAGAAAATAATTATACTACGACCGATGGATACACATCGAATCATAGCAAAATTGTCATCAAATCGGGAGATTTTTTTATTTAAAGTAACATGAACGCATCAAAACCCGGACGATCGCTTACGTTGGCATTTGTGCGTCTCTTCGAACAAGATTCACAGACTGTCCGATCCATCATGCCCTCTCTTCAATTGAAAAGCCAATCAATAACACGTCCACAAGGGCAACGCTGCGCGTATGGTAGGACAGCAAACGACGGCAAGTATTCCTGCGGTAGCTGTACCTGTACAGATGCACCGTTTTTCTGTTACGTACACAGCAGACTACGGTGATTTTAAGATCGTCATGCGTTCCACCCTGCTCCCATTTCGATTAAATTTGCGTTATGTTTTGCCGAAACCGGTTTTTCGATTTCTGTCCCGTGAGAACTATAATCCTCTCCGTTCTTATCCCTTGTCCTAGATCGTAGGCAAAAAAAACGCGGGATCATCTAGCTGCAGCACACCGAAGTAGTTGAATGAACGAAAATTCCACAACCGGATCGTTTAGCCTTGCCTTCCGGGCAGAAAGGTACGGTTCAACAAGATCTCTTTCATCATACTACCAGGAAACGCTTGCTGTCGTGTGCCCACAGGTACAGGAGGTTTTGTTCTACACCGGCAAAGGTTGCAGCAGCTGCCGTGATGGATACCGGTAGTCCCACGATTCGCCGGGAATGTTTGCATGGATGTTTGCCGGGTCGTTTCCGGAAGCCTCAGACCAAGTAGGTTCATTCTTCGACTGCTTTAGTAGCTGCGGCTGTGCTACACAGAGCCGGGCAGGGGGTCGACAGGCACCAGGCATGAATGTAGAAGGGAGAAATGCTGGAAGAACAATGAACACAACAAAAAAAAAAACATTAGTTTTAGCAGTGTGTACCTTTCGTAACGCATTACGTACTCAGAAAATGCACAATAAAACGATATTTTCACGGATTTGTACGCAGAAGCAAGCGACTTCTATTCTGCGCTTCACTAAACGCCATTTTGAAGATCATGATTATCATTTTATGACAAAGACAGCGTTTGACGAGGCTGTCACTGTAGATGAAAGAATTTCGTCGATGTGATGATTTTTTTTGACAAATTGTTTTTCACGGGGTTACTCGATCTGCCAAAATTGACGACCAATACAGCACCTCATCATTCGGAGAATGTATGTGTGTTGTATTGTCGTTCGGAGAATAACAGAGTTACCTGAAGGTTCGGGTTTAAGCAGCATTTTTTTTCTGCGTACCTCTGCCGGATCCAGCGTTTATGTTCGTCACATGCCCTTGTTCACCTGTCTTAGCGAACAGATGAATTTCGAGTTCCGTCGAAAAGAAGCACTGATGACAATGAGCATATCCTTTCTATGACCAGAAAACAATATAGTTTCGTAAAGATATGATCAAATAAATGCGATGAATGATAGAAAAAGTGTTTCATTTGTTCCTTACCAGTGAAAGATCCGCTCTATGGACTCGTTTGCGTTGAAGAGAGCTCTTTTTCTGTGCCGTGAGAACTGTAGTCCTATCCATTCTTATCCCTTATCCTACATCGTAGGGAAAAAACGGACGATCATCTAGCCGCAGCACACCGGGGTAGTTGAATGATCGAAAACTCCACAACCGGATCGTTTGGCCATGCCATCCGGGCAGAAAGGTACGGTTCAACGTCATACAAACGAACATACACAATAAAACGTTGTTTTCACGGATTTTCAAGGACTTTCACGCAGGAGCAACCGGCTTCTATTTTGCGCTTCACTAAACGCCATTTTGAAGATCATGATTTTCATTTTACGACGTGGACAGCGTCAAAAAACGAGCTTGACATGCTGTCACTGTCGATGAAACAGTTTCGTCGATGTTGATGAATTTTTTTGACACATTGTTCTTGTCGAAATGATTTCGAAAAAAAAGACGGCATCATGGCGAATTATTTTAGATCGTATTGTGATAATTGTTGAATTATTTACGATTCCACCGGTTCTGATAAAATAAAAAAAATAGAGAAATTTTTCAGTTTCTAAATTGACCAGATGTTTAGTACATGTTACTTAATAAAATAAATAAAATAAATGTATAATATGTATAATACATAAATAAAATAAATGGAATGTCAAATTGATGATCGATTTTAATCAGAATGTCAAAATAGACGTTGGCGCAACCTTTTGCTGTCTGTCAAGATGTTTTTCATTTTTCTTTTTCCGTCAAAGTGTACCAGCGGTCGGACACGTTGGGTAAGTTGGTCGCGTATTTGATTCAATGGAAAATATGAAAATTTAAGCGCTTTTGTCATATTGTTCAATTTACCATAGCGCTAGACATTGCAATAAGCAGCGGAAGTATGTGTGTGGCGAAAATTAAGCCTTATAAGGAAGTGTTTCCCATTGCATGCTAGCATCGTTGTGATTGTATGGTGTACATAACCTCGAATGTCAAACTAAAGGTTCCCCGTTTGTGCTCCACAGAATCATGCAGATTTTCGTGAAAACACTCACTGGCAAGACCATCACACTCGAGGTCGAGCCATCGGACACGATCGAGAATGTGAAAGCCAAGATTCAGGATAAGGAAGGAATACCTCCAGACCAGCAGCGTCTCATCTTTGCCGGCAAGCAGCTGGAGGATGGTCGCACTCTGTCGGACTACAACATTCAGAAGGAATCTACTCTTCATCTGGTGTTGCGACTCCGCGGTGGTGAGTATCTGTGTCCAGTTCAAGCATTACCGATTGCAAACCCATGGTCGGACTAATATGGTGTCTTTTGTATCACAGGTATCATCGAGCCTTCGCTGCGCATTTTGGCCCAGAAGTATAACTGTGACAAAATGATTTGCCGCAAGTGCTATGCTCGCCTGCACCCCAGAGCAACTAACTGCCGCAAGAAGAAGTGTGGTCACACCAATAATCTGCGCCCGAAGAAGAAGCTGAAGTAAGCTATGATGTTCGCGTCGGACTTCACTTGTTTTCCGAACCATTTCGACAGAACATGTGCACGTTTCGTTCGTCAGTGAAAAAGGAATAAAAATCTGATGTTCAAAACATGGATTGCGACGGTATCATGTTCGATTTGATAGCGAAATGGAAAGAAATGGAACGTATTTACCCTGTAGTGGCGGTAGCTTTGTCGCAACGAGTATCTCCGTAACTCCCCAGAAGGTAATTCTAACTTTCTAGCAGTGTATCTTTCGGTGTATTCGGTGGGTAGAGAGAAAAAAGGAACCCACATTTATTTAGTAATCTATTAGTTCGATAGACCTTTGCCACCATTCTGGGAAGTTTGATTGATGAAAAAAAATATTGGTGGCTTTTTTACTTTAAGCAAACCATATGCGGTCGACCACAACAAAAAACCGGTCATTACAGCATGTAAATGCTCAATAAACTTGTTATCTATTAGTTGTATGAGCATTGGGTACTGCATGGCAGAAGAAAAGGCTAGAAATGTTTTCTCACCAGAGTAAGCTATCCCACCGACCACGCGTTGCATGTTGCTCCATCAACGAGGATGGATTTTGTTGGTCCAGAGATCCCAGTTCCCTTCTTGTGATGCAGGAATTCAGATGTTACTAGAAAGGAGAGAAATGCTTCTTTCTCTCTTTTCTGTTAGAGAATGTGCGAGAGCAAGGCCTGTGAGTTATGCTGCTGCCTTTATTTCTGACCATCAAGTACGATGGTTCTGGTTTGGCTACAAAGCAGTCACAGTAGGCAGAGTTAACGGTCAAGATTGGACTGAGTTTCGTTGCGAAGCAGCATAGCAGGCCTGCAAACTGTGTCCGTCAGCCTAAGAACGGTTTTGTGTTCGTTAGCGGGGGCTACTGCCAAGCTGCTGAGTGTTATTCTTGTTTGTAACCTGTTTTGTAAGTGTGTATATTTATGCTGCCTGGAATTTCGTTCCGTCGTCGCACTCTTTTCTTTTGATGTGGTGCCTCCTTTTTGCTAAAACAGAACCATCAACGGTTTGTTTGTGTGGGTTTGCAAAGGTGCGCATCATGTTGCTGCTTACGATTGAGCGCAAGCAGCATAACAACGAACAGCGGCAGCATAGCATTCTCAAACGGTCGGAAGAGCGATGTTTGGCTCCGTGTTCTCGCTCGCGATCTCTCTCGTTCTCGCAGTCATCAGCTTTTTTGTTCCCTCCGTATACGATTTGAGGTACCGAGAGAATGTGTGGCCAAGAAGACTGAGCATAGTAGGGCCACAAAAAATCGATACAACCGTATATGCTGCTTCTGTTGACTCTACGCATCACACATTTTTCAGAAGATCTTCGAAGTACGTTGAGCACACACCACTCCGGCTCTGGTGCTAAGAGTTTGGAGTTTTCATCAAACCTGTGCTATTCGTGAGTGTTGTGAGCGTGTTAATGTGTGCATTGTTATACGTGAGGTTGCATTTCGACCTGACTATCTGCGTTAGTTTTGTTAGAATAGCTTCGAAATTTGTTGAAAAAGCTCTATGCTTTTCAATACTTTTCGAACCAATAGACTGGAGAGAGGGAAAGAGCAGACCAAATAAAGAGAACGCGAAAGCTAGAGAGAGAGAGAGAAAGAGAGAAGGATATATGCTGCACGTGTGTATGTGTATGCGATGCTGGGGAAACTGGCCTGCCGGGGGTGTGCGGTTATTTGGAGGGTTGTATTATTTTCTGACTGAAAACACGGGAAAAGTTCTCTCTTGGTGTTTGAGATTTTAACAGAGTTTTGCGGTCACTCGAAACCAGATTGTATGGGGAGTAAAATGAGGTGTGCCGCGATAACGTACTGTTCCGGGGATGATGATAGGCGTTGCTGCTGGCTGGCCAAGTGAAAATTCTATCCTTGCAGTGTTTTTCTTTTTTTTTTTTTGGGCAATTTCGTTGCAGGTGTAATTGATTTGATGGTGGTGTTTGGATTAATATGCTCAGTGCGCACCGTGTGATAATCGTGATTTAGCTGTGCCGCGGAATCACCCTGTCTCCACCCTGTTATTCGTTATGTGCATTTCCTTCTCACCACGTGTTTGAATGTGTGTGTTTGTGTGCATGTGAATTGAGCAAAAAGGAAAACCCCACTCCCCAAAAAAATAAAATAAAATAACATCGTTCTGTATGTGTGTGCTATAATGCAAATGCTACTGGGTGTACAGCGTGCAAAGAAGTTAGCATTTTCTGTTAAATGTCAAAGTTGGTAAAGATCGTTTGTAAAACTAGTGAATATCGAATGTGACCCCTCAAGGGCCTCTATTTTGCACGCTATATCCATCCTACACGAGAGTGTCCTGGGTTCGCAAGGATACGCTATTTGCTCGCTCATAAAAGCAGGTCAGCGCGTTAGTGCAAAAGGACGAATACGTTAGAAGCACACGTGCGATATCACCTCCTGTGGTTACCACCGTTACGACCTGCTCATTTCCGCTGCCTTCATCACAGCGTAACCTATCGTAGGAACCACAGACAAGAAGCACAACACAGAATGGATTATTGATTGCAGTAACCAGAGAGGAATAGACTCATATCGTGGTAAGTATATTGATATCGATACTCCAATATCCTGCCAATGTATGCAGTCAAAAACAAAACTGTCATCCGGCTAGCATGCTAATTTGAAAGGGCTTCTTGGGGGGAAAGGTATATGCGCCAACGTTCCGAGGTTACGGAGCAAATGGGGGTCAACCCAAACATTGATGTTCGCTATTGTTGCTGCTGTGGTTACTTTGACGCGGTTAGGATGCGCGATGCAGTAGTTAAAACAGTTCCAAGGGAAGTTTTTGTTGGAGATGTTTTATGGCTTCTGTTGGTTAACGGTCAGTTTGCAGACAGGCTTTCATGGGATAGCTAATAAACCATTTTTGCTAAAACAGTCTGCTGGTCGTTTTGTGCTTGATTCGCCCTGCTTAAAAATGTACTCGCATTTCATCGCCCTTTTTTGTTGTTTACATAGGACCCAACATCACTTCCTGTCGGTTGAACGAGTTTTCTCGTTGACTGCACATCCTGCGCCCTATTTCGGTACGTGGAGTTGTGTCATCCGGCGTAACTTTTAACGCTATTGTATCAAAAATCAATCCGTTGATACAGAATGATAAAAAAAACGGATGACTGGAATGTGGTCCATTCAGGTGGAAAACGAAGGAAAGTCGCACAAAATTTAAGAACAAGCATATGGTCAGTCCGAAATACAAGCGAACTGGAGAAGAAAAGACAGGTCACACAGGGCGCTAGAAACGATCGTGCGTATGTACGGAAGATGGAACGTAGGAAAGAGGAACGAAGAAAACGTAGTACAAAAGAAAGAAAGCTAAAGGAGGAGATGAAGATCAAAGATGGGGCGCGGATGGGAAATGTTCGCGTTTTCGTTTTCCTCCTTTTTTCGTCTACTTGTATCGCCTTTCTTTGTGGTTGCCCTGTTGGTGGTGCATTTAGGGTGCCTTGTGCGGGAAGGGATGAACGAGAAGAAGGTGGTTGATGCATGGCGATGAGTGTTTTAAGGTGGATTGTGTTGTGTAGGGTATTTCTTCTGATGACGATGCGACACACGGTGAGCATTATTGGAGGGGAATCTGCTTGTGTTTTGAATGAATTTTGTTATTTTCCTTCGCATCTCGGTGGTTTTTAGTAAATGTGGGAAATTACATAAAAAATGAGAAAGCCGAAAGAACGAAGAAAGGTATCGAAGCATAAAACCAGGGAATCTTAAAGTATGGCCCAAAGATGCTGGTGTGAGGGAGATTTTTATTCGTGTGGTTTTCCGCTTGATCACACCATTCGATTCCCGAACAGGAAGTGTTGTCCGCCCAACACACAAAGCAGGAAGTAAAGAAGTAATCTGTGATATGCAGAAATGGTTGCCTAGGGCTACCATCATCGGCTATGCAGAACTTGAGTACGATCAGCGTTTACCACGATTAATAATCAGACGATAGAGCAGCTCACCAATTCTCGACAGGAATATTGGGATACTTCGGAATCCGAAAAGAATGCAGCCATAATTACAATCCATATCGTCTTCGGTTTTCAGTTCCAGCAGAAAGGAAGCAAGTATTTCTTGAACTGTAATTCATTCGTATTACGATAAATCTCCGTGACCATGTTCAAACGGGGTTGGGAAGTGTTGCCTCTTACTGCAACAGTAGAAAAGAGCACTTTTCTTAAAGAATTTGCTCACGCATGACTTCCGGAAGCCAGACATCACTATTATTAAATGTTGTTTCAACATTCTTATGAGTGTTGTTCGTTTACAGTATAATGTTGCACTAGTGGAGGTGGTGCTACCTCCAAACAGGTGGGCATAATGGCGAATACCGTATGTACTTAAGTCCACATTGTATTGTGGGCACGCCTACAGGTACGACAAATTTAACTGCCTCCCTATTTTTAATTGGTTTGTTTTGGAAACAAAAAATCATCGTGTAGGTAGTATGGCGTTGAGTTTAGATGATTTGCTGAACAAATGTCAACTGTAAGCTGTCCTTCACATTCGCGGGCACGCGTCTGCTTAGGAACATAAAAATGTAATGCTACAGAACTGAACCAAACAAGACACCTAAGGACAGATCGCATGTGTTTGGGAGGCGTGTGAAATCCGTCCGTCATCTGTGTGTAAAAGGGCGAGAGGGCTGAATCTATGTGTGAACAGAACTCGGGGTCTGAGGAAGGAGCATAGGATGCTCCTGTCAAAACGGTAGGCAAACCCTTGATATTTTTCAAACATTTGTGAGGGAGTTGGAATTGAACTCGTTTTTGGAGAGTGTTACACTTTCCAGAGCAAAATCGACAACAAGAGCGCATGAGCAGTAGTAAAGATTGCTGGCGGTGGTTTAGTATTAGAAATACTTATGCTGGTCGTGAGTACAAACCGACAAAAAATTGATTTTATTTAATTGTTAATCACGATCGAATGTGAGTGATGAATTGTAAATAATTGTGGTTTGTGCTGTTCAGTATATGGTCGGGTCGGGTCGGGTATGATTGGGTTTTGACCATCCATGAACCAGTTCATGAAACTGGCAATAACGAGAGATAGCCCAAGTTGAAGAAGCCCAGTACAAGTAGGGAATGCTGTTGGTGCAGCAGTAGGCTGAAAAAATCCGGGAAGAACATCCGGGAGAATGGAGAAACGTTCAGAGAGAATGTAGAAACGTTAAAAGAAAGAGAGAGAGAGAGAGAGAGAGAAAGAGAGAGAACACGGAACGAAAAATTAGAGATAAGAGAGGAAAATGTTGAGCTAAAGTTTTTCTCAAGTTCCACCCAGGCAGCAAATATCGCTGCTGTACGATTCCAGGACAAATTTTCTTCAAAAAGTGGTGTTTAGTGGTCGAGAAAATTAGATTTTTGCTAAATTTCTACTATTTTCAGCCGATTCTTTAGTGGAAAACTAGGGTAAGGTAAACAATGCGTTACGGTCATTGTTGAGTAGGTGAAAATCACTAAGGTTACACTAAAGTTAGGTGTAGTTCCAGAATTTTGGTAGGAAATTATTTTTTCTATCGTAATGGCAATAGGTGTGATATTCTCACCAACCAAGCAATGAATTTGTGAGCTAGCAGACAGTACTATGTGTGTGCATATGTGTTCATGAATGTGTTTGCGTGTTTTACGTGAAAATAGGTGGAATATAATTGCCATTGTTAAATTTTGCGGTGGAAAATATTCTGCCCCTGCTGCGGAAGGATAGCTGAGGCGATAGGATGGTCTTGCTTCAGCTCTGCAGCTTCAGGCTGACACTTGAAGGTTCTAAAACTCAACGCCTACTGCAGGTTTCAGCTTAAACGTGCACACACAACGGCGTGAGAAGAATTGTTATACCTTTTTTTTTTTTGCTCTGTTCTTCATTCTTTATTCATCTTTTACCAGACTACTTGGTCAAACATCTGCAAACAGTTTGTCACTTATACATTTTATTTCGCAAATGTAGGAACCGTCTGATATTTTTGGTCCAGTTAGGAGTAAATAATTAAAAATTCTACCAGCAATATGGTACGCGTTCCATGTTCCAAGGTCCAGGGCAAACAGCCGTTTCAAGGGTAATCCGCAGTGCAATAAAGTGTACGTGGAATGCTATATGATTTGAATTGGATTACGTTGGCCACACCCGCCCCGCGTGTTTGGTGATAAAATATATCGTTGTGCAAAATCTGTATTGATCCATAGAACTTGGTTGGTAGTGTCGTGACGTGAAAAATGTGCACCGACAGTGGCTTTTCCTTTTTTGTCAGAGTGTGTGTGTGAATGTTTTAAGAGTAATTACAGCTGTGGGACTATTTAGTAAACGTGTAATTTTGTTGTCTATTTTTAAGGCACAAGCGCATAGCAAGTCCAATGTGTGTGTGTGTTAATGCAGAGCATGAATTTTGTTCTCCTTCGTAGGTCAAGCCAGCGCCATGAAAACGGTACGTTAGCAGTGACTATGGGATCAGAGGCATGGGCATGTGCGTGGACCCTGGGGTTTTCCGGTGGTGTCAGGCATTAAGCCGGTCGCGATCGTATGCCACAATAACCACACCCAAAACGAATCTCCGGCAAGCTTTTGCCAGTCCTGGTAGATTCCCTGCAACGGGAAGACGCAGCATACGCAGCGCCAGTGAAGAGAAGGAGCATTACCGACGTAAAGCAACTACAAAAGGAAACAATTCTAAAGTGGATACAGTATGCAATTACATTACTAGTACCAATAACAGTACCGCTCACGATCACGATGAGGACGACTTGCAAGTCAACCCATGCAGTAGTGCTTTGGTTCGACACAGAAAAGTGATAGATAAAAGTGCTCGTAATGGTGATAAATCATTGAATCGATTAATTTCGTCCTTGTTGTTGTTGTTATGCTTCACGTTAGGCTGCTGCACGATTAATCCCCGTAAGTATATCATTCAGTGCAACATTTACATTCATTAATAAATCCATCCACTTCATAGTTCCTTCAGCTTTAAGGACAACTTCCAAATTCTGTTGCATAATGTTTCGTCTACTTTCTTTGTGTATTTTTGTAACCAGCGCAAGATGCAGTTCATATTACAGCGATTCTTGGTGAAAGTGTTGTCTTCAACTGTCATGTTGATTTTCCAGGCGAACACCCGGTTCCCTATGTCTTACAATGGGAAAAGAAGGTGAGCGAAAAAGTACGTCATCAAGCAATCCCGGAACATCTAATCAAGTTTTTTATTGCATAAAAAGCGAAACGGCAATGTATCGAAAATATATCCTTCGAACACGCGATAGTCTAAGTATTATACACTTTGTTCAATGTTCAAGTTGTACCTTACCTTTCACTAGAAAATTTTTCGGTTCGGTTTGCATTTTACATTATACAATGTACTTTTTCTTCATTACATTCCCTAACACAGAATCAAGCAAAATTACACGTGCTTAATGAAGACTTACGTTACGAAATGCATTTTGTGATTGAAAAAAAGGTGCATGATATAATATCCGGATATGAACCATATAAAAATATACCAATATTACTTCTTGCATGCATGCTGCGCCTAAAAGTTTTTATATACGATTTAACAAAACAGAAGATAATGAAACTAGTCAAACAAACAAATCCGTATGATTTAACAAGAAGATGCATGAAACTGAAAGTACTCTATAATGTTGAAATTATGTCTAGGTTTCATTTGGTGCAGATATAGCTCTTAAAGCATGTTGTTTTGTTAATTTTATTTATCATTTTATCACTCAAAACGGCCAACTGACAGTCGATCATTGTTTTGGGTTCTGTAGAAATTTGAAGATCATTTGATCATCGTGCCCCCATTGAAATGCATGTACCATTTTCCTATTCTGATGCAAATGATGAATTTACAGTGCAACGCCATTAATCTAGATGTTTGTCGATCCGATCTGCAATAATAACTTGTGACTGTGTACCAAATCAAACTCGATAAAATGGCGCTACACTGTACATTGTAATACCGTAAATTTTTTACCTATATACACTATGTTTGCCGACTATCTGTGCGATAAACTAATTCTACTTTTATGTATTATCTTCTACTTGTTAAACACTTGCTCGAAACTACGCAACGCGTTCTGCCAGGGTCAGGAAATTCCCATTTTCATATGGTACGAAAGTTATCCTACGCACAGCGGAGAAGGATACGAAGGACGAGTTTCTAGAGTACCACCAAATTCGACGTTCGGTGCGGCATCACTGAATCTTACGGACATTCGCGAATCCGATCAAGGCTGGTACGAGTGTAAAGTAGTCTTTCTAAACAGACCGCCGAAGCAGCACAAGAACGGTACATGGTTTCACCTGGACGTCCATGCACCGCCGAGGTTTAGTGTAACGCCGGAAGATATAATCTACGTTAATCTAGGTACATGTGTTCACGCAAACTAGCGTCATCCAATCATCACGTTTAACGTTTGATTCATGCCCAATTTCAGGTGACTCTATCATATTGAATTGTCAGGCAGATGGCACACCAACACCAGAAATTTTATGGTACAAAGATGCCAACCCAGTGGATCCATCCTCTACTGTTGGTATTTTTAATGATGGCACCGAGCTGCGGATTAGCACTATCCGCCATGAAGACATCGGCGATTACACGTGTATCGCGCGCAATGGTGAGGGACAAGTCTCCCATACTGCCCGTGTTATAATAGCGGGCGGCGCTGTAATCATGGTAAAAATTTTGACTAAGAACGAATCTAACAATCACCATACTGAATCCTTGTCAAGCTCGTCAGCTGTAATTGTCGTTGTTCTGTGTAAATGTGGTTTATGCGTAGCTCCGTAACTTTTGTAACATTCTGTTTTTCGATTATCAAATGAATCCTTCCTCTCTCTCGATCTTGTCTGCTATCCTACCTGTCTCTTGTTGTATGGTCATGCTATAAATCCTAGAGCACGAATGCACACTTCTCTTCTCTAGCATTCTGTCGGCTCTGGCACCTGTAGTGTATATCGTATGTATCTTGTCGTTTGCGTATGACATCCTATTTTGTCTACATTCTTTGTCCAGTTTGTCTTTGCACTGTAATCAGCACACACACAAACACACACACACACATACACACACACACACACACACACACACACTATGAAACATCAACTCTAAACTGAGCATATGATGAATGATGAGGTGAAGCATGATCACATTTCTAGGCAAAGGATATTTCTATAGCTTTGATCGATCGATCGTGTTTAGCGCCAGCTTCTCTATCCATTTTGGTGATATATGCTTCAAGTCCTTCTTAGCGTGTATGATGGTGTGTTTCTTTATAATAGTCCAGTATTTCGTGATCACAGTGTGGGATATTTATCCCAAAAACATCGCGTTTGGTGGTGCAAAATGTGAACATTAAATTTACGTGCGTAAGACCCATCTTGAATTAACCACACCTCACATGTTGATTGTGCGCAGGTGCCGCCCACTAATCAGACAAAGTTGGAGGGAGAGAAAGTGCAGTTCACCTGTGAGGCAAAGGCAATGCCGGGAAATGTTACAGTAAGATGGTTCCGTGAAGGGTCACCGGTGCGGGAGGTAGCTGCCCTTGAGACGCGAGTCACAATACGCAAGGATGGTTCGCTGATCATCAATCCGGTCAGTGCAGACGACTCCGGTCAATATACGTGTGAAGTATCGAATGGCATTGGAGAACCACAAAGTGCTTCGGCTTATTTAAATATAGAATGTAAGTAGTGGCTGTGGTTCAACAAAAACACCACGACTTACGGATTGCTCTGTTTTGCTTCATTTCCAAAATACAGATCCTGCCAAAGTGACCTTCACCCCAACAATACAATACTTACCGTTTCGTTTAGCTGGTGTTGTACAATGCTATATAAAAGCGAATCCTCCCCTACAATATGTAACATGGACCAAAGATAAACGATTACTGGAACCTTATCAAACGAAAGACATAGTTATAATGAACAATGGATCGCTTTTATTCACGCGTGTCAACCAAAACCACCAGGGCCGGTACACCTGCACGCCTTACAACGCTCAGGGCACGCAAGGGTCGTCTGGCCACATGGAGGTGCTGGTTCGGAAGCCACCGGCGTTCACCGTCGAGCCCGATCCGCTTTACCAGCGCAAGGTGGGCGAATCGGTCGAGATGCATTGCGATGCACAGGAAGCGGAAGGAACATCCAAACCGAACATCCAGTGGCAACGGCGAGACGGTCAACCGCTGCAAAAGAACCGTGTCCGCATTAACAATGGTAACATTACGATCGAAAACTTGCGGCGGTCCGATTTCGGGTACTACCAGTGTGTCGCTTCGAACGAGGTAGCCACTATAGTTTCCGCCACGCAGCTGGTTATCGAAGGGACACAACCACACGCGCCCTACAATCTGAGCGGCTCGGCGACCGAGTTTTCTGTCACACTGTCATGGATGCCCGGGTACAGTGGTGGTCCGGATTACAAACAGGACTACACCATTTGGTACCGGGAAGCGGGAGTCTCGGAGTGGTCGACCATTCCAGTGACACCGTCGGGAAGCACGCAAGTTACTATCAATCGACTCGCGCCTGGAACTACGTACGAGTTTCAGGTGATAGGCAAGAACGCGCTGGGCGACGGTATGATGAGCAAGGTGATAACTATTCGAACTCTCGGTAAGTTTCGCTTCCTTTACGTTGTTGTGTATGTGTGTGAGTTTGGAGTAATAATATCATTGTAATGCCACTCGTTTCTGACGGTTGAAATGGAAATGTTATTGTACGCAGACGCTCAAAAGACAAAGAAACCTTCGACGACAACGGCGGCGCCTAACAATAAAGAATTCAAACACGCACCAGAAGACTTGGGTAAGAGGTCCTTCAGTGGGCCAGCTTCTCTCATCCAGAAACACCTGCCTGCCCGAATTCTTGCTTGATTTGACACTGTTACCGCATAAGCATCGTCATTAAACACCTTCACTCGCAAACTATCATTATTGTGTCTAACACTGAAACTTTTGTTTGGGTTTTCACATTACGCATCTTTCACACACGTACATATTTTGCTTCACACATAGCTTTCATTGTTGGTTTTTATGTTCCGTTTTGCTTTCCGTTTTACAGACATCGATAGCTATAAAAACATTTTATTCCCTACCGATTCGACTGGTTCGACCTTTTTCCCACCCGTCTTCCGACCCACAGGTACATGCTTTTTACACATTACATTACATTACATCATGTTTCCTTTTCCCCTTTTGATATTGTATCGTCCTGTAGTGTTTGTCTTTGTACCGCTGAACATCGCGGAGAAAATCGTTACACCAACTAATAATTGATCTTTTCGTTGTTGTAGGTCCAAAACCGGGCCAGCCAAGGAACGTGACGGTGGTTGAGATACCAAATGGTTTCCTGATTTCGTGGCAGGTTCCACTAGAACGGGCTCATCTGGTGCAGTTTTACACGATAAAGTATCGAACCGATGCACAGTGGAAGACGCTAAACCGGGGCCAGATTCGACCGGAAGAAACGTCCTATCTGGTAAAGAATCTGGTTGGCGGACGCACGTACTACTTCCGGGTGTTGGCCAATTCGCTCAAGAGCTATGAAACGAGTGAGGAGATCAAATTTCCTGTACCGGCCAGAGTTAAACATAAAGCCATAACGGCAGGCGTCGTTGGAGGCATACTTTTCTTCATTGTAGCCATCATATTGTCGATCTGCGCCGTGAAGATATGTAATAAGCGTAAGCGTAGAAAACAGGAAAAAGGTGAGTACGGTCGAAAAGCGCACATTGAGAGCCGTAGTCAGGGTGTATACTGTCGCCTTTTTCTGGACACTAGCAACACTAATTCTAACCTCATTTCCTAAGCTGTTGAGTACTAACATAGCCGTAATGTAACAAAAAATTCTAACTTAAGCGTTCCACAGTACAATGGAGTTGTACTGTGTCTCCATTGCACAGTACAATGGAGAATTTCTTGTGTTGATGAAAATGAATCTCTCGAAATTGTTTTGCTTGAAATCATTATTATTTCGGTGAAATTTGTCCACCTCTTTCAATGCCATTTCATTGACATCAATAATGATGAATGGAGTACGACAATGCAAAACAAAACGGGTATACGCCTTGATGAGTGCCAGAATCATTTTCTCTAACTGAAACGGGCAATCCATTTCTTGCAGTTTCCTTCGTCATGCGTTCCACAAGTGTGTGTAAGCGTGAGATGCAAGGAAACTATAAGAATGGCTCGATATTACCACCTTTTTTAATTGGTAGAAATTATTCGATTACAGAACTCAACATGGTAACGGCGAGGTTAACCGATAGGAACGCACTTAGTCAACCCATACCCTTGAAAAGGTGAGTTTGGCTAAAGCTCATTTTTGTGACAGCCAGTTTCCGTCTTCTAAACCAGTTCCTTTTTATGATACTAAAGCGGATTTTCTTGTTGCATTTTTTTCACTTCCGTTTATGCTTATCATGTGAAGATAGATACGAAGGTAAAGGAATTTATATACAGTCCTCCTAAGACGATTGTGTTGCAGACTGCAATTGACCGCACCTGATAAAATTCTCATTATTGGTGTATTTTCTCTCTCTCTCTCTCTTATTTGTAACAGATATATGCAAGGAGAAAGAAAAGCAAGCCGTATTCCCGGCCTAAACATACTGATAGCTATATTACACTGGATTTGGCCACCAGGACGTTGTCAAAACTGTGATTCTATATATTCGAATAAATTTATCGGCGACCAATCGTTGAACGTGGGACAAATTCATCGCTCTGCCGACGGACGGTTCGTACTGTCGCAGGACCTAGTGGATGGTATCGTGTCGCTGCGAAACAGCATCGTGTCGCAATACAGCAGCAGCGACGACGGTGGCTTTCTCCCCAAACGACTTCCCTCGCTCACTAAGGCTTCCTGGCGCCGGCCACTCGTATCCTATCCGAGTCAGCTAAGCCTGCAACTGGAAACGACCCTGAGCAATCATGGCGATGTGATTGGTATGGGCAGAGGGCCGGGGTTGCAGTTGGCTGAACCGCAGCATTCCCTGTACACCAACACGATGCCAGAGAACAACATGATGATTTCGTCGATAAGCTCCACGCTGCCACCGATGTTGGCACAAACGATCTACACTACTCCGTCTCGCATTTCAAAAGTCGTGGCCAGCTCACCAGCCACCTCTAGTCCGCAAGTGGTCAACTCACCTTGGTCTCCACTGTACTTCAGCGATCTCAGCTCAGTTCATCATCTCAGTTCGGCTGAGCGTTCCTTCCCGACGCCGCAGAGTGTTCACTCCGTGCATCGGTACTACAACCATGAGTTGCCGGTACTGCAAAGCTTGCAGCACATGTCGGCAAATCATCACCACCACCATCATCATCATCATCATTCGACGCACGGATTTATACCAGTACCGGATGTTTCCGTCAGTCTGCCGCCGTACTACTACGGCGGTCAAGCGAGCGTTGAGCTATCTTCCTCAATGCCCGAATCGAATCGTCAAAATCTATACCAAAACGTACCATCATGGGGTTATTACGGTACTGCAACGAGAACAGCGCCAACCGGAGGCACTCATCCATACAGCAACAATCGCTCAAAGCTTCTGTCGCGCTACTATTCTCGAAGTATGCCTCGAAACATAAACCGTGCCATCGTACCCGAACTTCGATCGCCAATGTTGAATCTCAATCTCAACACTACCTCACTCAGTGCCGGCGTGGGGCTTGAGAACTCGCCTCAGAGCTATTCTAGCTCGAGTGGTTTTGGCAGCAAAAACACTTCCAGCAATAACACACAACCGAGTGGTGGTACATCGACAGGAACGATTGGAGCTGCCGCTCCCGCAATACATCAAAACATTTTACGAGAATGGCGCTACTTGCCACCGTACAGACCACCACCACCTCCGCCCAGCCTTCATCATGCAGCCCCGCTGTCCATCGGAGGAGGTCGTTTCGAAAATCCGCCCTATTCCATGTCACACTGGTTGGAGCTAATCACGAGGCTAAACATAGCGTCGGAAAAGGCCAACATCAACAACACGGCTGACGTGGGCAGTGTTGACGGGCACTACGAATTTGATCCTTCCACGCCAACTCCCACGGCTTCCACACCCACGGGTCTGATACGGGATGACTTTCATCATCTGATGACGCTTCCCTCCACCTCAAGTGATCTGCTGTGGAGTGCAACGGGCCTGACCGGTGTCGTTTCCTCGCTGAGCGGTGGAAGAAAGCGAGGCCAGTCACGGTACGACAATATCGATGCACGCGTGCAAGCTATGAAGGAGGAGTTCAATGAGTATCGAAAACGTCAGCAGCTACAGGCCGTCAATGGACCGAGTGTGATAGAGCTCGAAAGTGCCTGCTAGAGAGAATGTTGCTTTGGTGCGAGCCACCGGGAGCGGTAAGTTGAGAGTATGTGTTGTTCGTAAGTGCGTCAGCCTCCGTCAATGGCAATGGCAATGAGATATGATCAATGGAAGAAATCGAGTAAATTTCGTACATCTTTTTGTACTAGGGTGCATGCTAGAGACAACGGTTCAAATCTGCCCTCGAGCTACAACCGGAGATTTGGTTTACAATGATTATGTTTTAGCTGTGATTAATGAGAGTATGTATCCGCAGAGTGAAGATCGCAACACAATGACTCGAGAGCCTGACTACTACTACTTTTACTACTACTACTACTACTGAATGGGTTGTTGGTCTGTGCAAAGCAATAGCAATTGAATTCTTTTAAATATTTATCTACGTACACCGTTACCGTACGGTCCGCATCTGATGGACGAGAAAGGAATACTTGTGCATTTCGTGATTTGGTGTGCTATGATGCAACTGAATGAGGCGTCAAATCGAACACTACTGACCGGTACATATTACCATCATTCCTAGTAACCAGGAACATTCAAACTAACCAAGCAAACGGGCAAAAAACTGGATAGAATGATCGGCGTGGATAAAGAGCATATGATGAAGCAGGGGTGTCACGATTTGCCAGATAAACACAAACCCACTCATATACACATTCAAGAATGCAGCAACACAAGTTTTTTCAGAACACATATAGAGAGCACGCTCACCTTTACTGATACTAAAAAAATCACCCATTTCACAAGACAAAACTCTTAAATGGAATAATACCCATTTTAAGCGATAAAACAAAACAATTTCTGCACATAGAGAGAAAGCGATTAAAATTGAACATGAGAACATGAGAAATAGTAAAAAAACGTAATTAATATTCAATGTTCTTCTACCCGAACAATACTCACCAACCCCTCAGAGGAAGGAAGTTCAAAGGCAGTAATGGGAAGAAGAAAAAGGAAATTGACAGAATGAAAAAAACAACAAACATATAAACAAGATGGCGAAAACGACACAAACGATGGAAAATGCAAGCAACACAAACAGTAGAATGTAAGAGATTACGAGTAAGATATTATCTAGTATCATAGCAACCACAGAAGATGGATGCACAACGAAGTGCTCGTTGTCGGAAAAATAAACAGAACGAAGCAAGCGGTGGCGAAGTAGTGAAAATTAGTAACAACAAGAAAAACAAAAATGAAAACAAAAGAAAAATCCAATAAGCATACGACGATTATTGGCCGCTTGCTCTGGTATTCAGGTCGATAAAGTAATATGGGCAAGCGCAAACAAAACAAAAAAAAAAAATTCATTCTAAACTAGCAACAAAAAAAAAAAAAGGATTTACTAATTCATGCAAATTATAACAATTGCAAACAGATACGAATATACTTTTTTGTGTTTAAATCCGGAAAATGAGTAATAGTCGGATTATTATGCAGAAAAAAGAATGAATGAACAACAAACTACTAAGAAGGACGCAATTTAGCAGCATTTAGCAGCAATGAAGAATGGACGATGGTTGTATGAACAAACACGAAAAAGGCAGCAAATCGTATTGATAGTAAATGATTTTCAATTGATTGTATTACTCGAATGAGACAAAACCTAGTACGTTTTGTGCTGCACAACTCAATGTAACGGAAAATTAACAGTTGAGCTAGCGAAAAGAAAAGAAAAACATACTGTGAGCTATGAACAAACGAATGATTGTTTATTTTTATGTATGAGCAGTCCATTAGATATGAGAGTTTTCGTGAAAAACAAAAAAAAAGTTCGCCAACAAACTGCACAAATGATATCTTGTTGACCGATGCTATCTTTGATAGTAGGAACCAAAACACAAACAATGCTAAGAAGAAATCAATATCCTAGCAACATGATGTTTTTTTTCATTATTCCGCTTTATAATTAAGTTTATTGTTCTGCTTTAAGCTTTTTATGTTTAATACTCTTAAGTGGTTGCAATTTTTGTTTTTATTTTTGCCTATTTTTTTACTTTTAACCAATTTTAGTGTGGTTGTCACATTATTCTCACTACGATTTGAGTTTTGAGTAGACGCAATTTTTATAAAATACACGCTGCTTCAAAGAGTGTCACCTCCTACCGCGAGCCAGCATTATTTTTGATAGAAAGCAGCGCAATTATGATTAGTTTACTGATCTAATATTTGGTTTTTTAACCGAAATCGAAAAAAGTTGCAACAAAACATGATTAATTAATTATAGCCGAATAAAAGAAGTATTGAACTGGTTTCAGTGCTCGCTCAATGAAAAAGAGCGTTTTAATTAATGAAAAGCTGCGCACGAATATGGCGCCAGAGTAGAGACAGGGAGTTATTTAAATGAAGTAAAAAAAAACTCTAACAAGCGATAGGACATAATAGATATCTAGAGCAGTTTAACTAGTAACACGATCGATGATCTCTATCTCTCATTCGCGCTACGAAAAGGCAATTGAGACATACACATACACACACACACACACACACACACACACACACACACACACACACACACACACACACACACACACACACACACCTATTCACGGAACACTTCAGGTTGGCTTATTGGAATTAGAAGAGATTTCGAAAACAAACAAAAATGCAGCACATGGAGAAAAGGATACATTTTAGTCGGTGGCGACCCATGAAGACTTTCGAACGTTCATACATGACAACACGACACGCATCGTCTAATCGCGTAACTTGTATATATATTCCTTGTTCTCATATGATTTCCATAAACAAAACAAACAAAACAAAAAAAAAATATAGAGAAAGCAAAACCGACATACACATACATTCCATTAGCTTCTAGTTTATATCGAGTAAGGTTTAGAAGAAAACACTTAAAATAATAACAATTATCGGATTAGAAAATGGAAGCTACTGAATATATAACGAATTACAAACAAAAAACAAAAATACAAAAATCCAACAACAAAAAAAAAAACGCGGAGGAATGATTTTGGATTTGGAAGCTTTAATTTTGTATTTCCTGTGATTTGGAGTACATTACAAATAACACGTTCTGTTGTGTTATTCGATTCGATTTTTTATGCTCACTCTTGCCGCGCCACGCTCACTCAAGTAAGGAAAAAGTTGAAACGTATAGTTTAGCAGCTACATAGTTTCAGTTTGTCCATGAAACTAGTAAGTAACTTACACCAATTACAGTGCAAATGAGTTTGGTGTTAAGATCAACGACGAATTTCGTTGTGGGTGAGACACGTGGATCAAATTAATTTATTATTGCGATGCATTTATTTATTTAAAAATTCAGTGTTATTATACTTATTTCTGCTGTAATGCACGATAGATTGTATGATTTCTAAAGAAAAATAAATAAATCTAAAAGTAAATCACACAACACGTATACGTTTCGTCTTTTACTGTATAGGGCTCGAATGAAAAATTGAGCAAGAAGCCGAGTGGTCCCATTTGGTAACGTGGGCTCTCCAAGTTTCTTCTGTGTATTATCCAGCGAATTGCAAGCGAAGAAGGTAACTTCCTTTCATATCCTACGCATTGATTTCGTTTGAAAATGAAAGGAGCTAAAAAATGGAAAAGGTGACAGCGGCGCATTTTGGACGGTAGGACTTGTGCTGCCATCTGTAGTAAGGAGGGCTTGACTAGCCACGAAGAAGAAGAAAGATTTCTTCATTGCAAATGAATTGCAAATGTTAAAAACCATGGTAATACATCACGTCTGTTGCTGAGTGTATGACCGATACGCTTATGCTAGCAAAAATTCAAATAAATTTAAAAAGTGACAGAAATTTGACACATACGCCGCGATGACAACTATAGTCAACTGTTTATGTCGAGAACCAAAAACAAAACAGTTGAGCATTGCGTGCTGTTTGCCTGAGAGCAAGTGTTCTCAGGCCGCCCGGTTTTGTTTTTGCTTTCGAAATGCAAAAAGTAGACACCTCGTATATGGATGAGACCGAAACACAAGTGAAACATGGCAATTACCAAAACTACTACCAGTTCCGGGCAGAAGACAGCAGATCAGGCATATTGCGAGAATGCTTACAAACGCTTTGGAACGAAAACAATCAGAACCAGGAGCGAGATACCACGAACACAAAGGTGCATATGATTGATATTGGTTGCAACTCCGGTCGATTCACAGCGAAGGTGCGCGAGATACTAGAACAGGTATGCAACGGAGCGCTAGTCAAAGCGGTTGGCATCGACATAGATGAAAGACTGTGCGATCGGGCCAGAACAGAGTTTCCCGAAATCGAATTCTTCAAAGGAAACATACTGAGCATTGCCCACCAACAGACGACTCGAGGTCAAGCGGAGGATCCAATCGAGCAATGCATGAAGCGCTTAGGAATTGAACGGTTCGATGTAATCTGTTGCTTTTCCGTGCTTATGTACATTCACTTAAACGGAGGCGATGATGGGTTGCGTAGTGTGTTAGATTATCTTTGCGAAAAGGGCAAATTTCTAATACTGGAACTGCAAGCTTGGAAAAAGTACCAAGACCAGGTACGACGATTGAAACGAGATGCAGGCCAAATGTATCCATTGTACGCGGAACTTGAGTGGAGAGGCCGAGGCGGAGTTTTGGAAGACCACATTAAGGCTTATGTAGCGTCGAAAGGATTCCAAATGGTATCGGAAAGTGCGGAGAAGAATGAGTTCGATAGGCAACTAACATTTTTTAAGAAAATCTAACTTTTTTCAATTTAATTTAATATACACGAAAACAAAACCAACTTTCCTAGTGCCACCACATTCTTTAGAACAATCGGTCCGAAGTTTCATTTAGAACATTCTTGTTAGCTTTCGAGAAAGCTCGCCACGAAAGTTAACGCTGTTGTAAGCTTTGGTTGTTGTATTGGGAAAGAAAATTGCAGCAGACCCTTTTTCGATTTTCAGCAGAAAGACAACACATTATGCCACCCCATTTTCGGTTTCTTTTATTTCATTAGTATTGAAATTTTCAAAATCATGTGCTGTTATCTGTACAATGCCAATAGGTGCATATATACACTAGCGCCCAAAATTCTGAAATTAGAAAATAATTTCTAAGGCACTCCATACAGCTTCTAACGAATAACAAAATAACGAATTTAAACGTTTTCAAGATAGATATTAGATATAGTAGGTATTTATATTGTAGATATTGTTTGTCGAGCCCTTATTCACGATTGATGTTCACGATTGATTTCGCTCGTTTTATGCAACGGCATGCGTCATCGAGGGGATTGAAAAACAATCGGCCCGGAGAGTGATCCCTCCAGGAGCAATAGTTTTATTGTATTGTTTGCCTTCTACCCGCTGCGGAATGGCTGATGGGTTCGAGAGCATCCATTAAAAATTTCCATCTAAGCGTTCTGCGTCTGTCGGCTGATGCGATGGTGCGATACAAAAGCAAAACCACCGATCAAACCGAAGCGCTTGTTGATTGCGGGATGGAAAGCAACAAAAAAAAATAGGAAAAAGGTCTCCACTGCTTAGGCTGGTGGTCTCTAAGGAGTGGGATTTAGCTGCACATGGTGTGGTTCTCAACCGGCTATATCATGTACATGCCCCGCTGGTTGGAACTGGGAAATTCGATCAAAATTCATGATCACGAATCACGGGTCACTAGCGCAAAGACACGATCCGCTAATGGATGCGCTTTATATTTCGATCAGCCACCTTCCGGCCTGCACACACGTCCATCTATTGACACTTACAGTTGGAATTAGGTGCATAAATAATTGCCTAATTTCGCATGCAAAGAGCTCGCCGGAACAGCAGCATTGTTCGATCGATTGTTTGTTTGTCTAGGTGAATTGTATCAAATCATTCGAAATCATTTATTTCAAACCCACTCCAATCGATGCGTCCCACTGATGTGCTGTTCGGAGGCCGGGAACATCATTAAATGAACTTGCTTTGAATGGACAGGGCTGGAGGTTTTAGATCATAAATTGATTAAATTACCTCAAGGCAATTCTTTTCACATCACCTTTCTATCAGGTTAAATGGTATACTTTGAAAGTCGAAACGAGTCACCGATGCACCACAGCAGCAAACGAAGATTCAAACACAAAACGAACGTCTAATAGTCTAATAGTCTAATTGAACTACCTTAGGAGTCATCCTGCGTCTAGGGACTTACAACTATTTTTCCATTTCTATTCCCTCCATTGTTTCCTGAGGCCTTATAGGACGAGCAGCAGCAGCAAGAGGCAACATACTTTGCTCTTACGCCATATCACATGGAAAAGTTCGAATTGTAATGCTTCCTCAGATAAGATAACAATAAAATTCTACCCAGAAGGGGAGTTTAGTGAGCTTTCGCTTCTCTGGAGGATAGTTCACAATTTTGTGTGAGAAATTGGAATACTTGTGACCGAGCACATGGCTGGCCCGAGTGAGTATATATGTGAGTGTGCTTATCAGCATGTGGTTTGTTTAGAAAAGACAGAGGGCAGTCCCACACATTTACCTTCGATTTTGCAACGGTGAGCGACGGTGGAGCACAAACACGGAAAAGCCAAACAGCAAACAAGCAGTCTCCCATTGCCAATAAGATAATGATGATAGCGTTGATGGGTGTTTTATGCTCCGATGCAGACAGACTCCATGCACAGCATCTGGAAAAGTAAAGATATCGTGTTAAAGATGTTCTTGTCGGAAAGTGTGATTATTTGCAGTGTCTGTGTCTGTGTGTGGAGCAGTGTCTTTATGGGGCCATCTGCTTCGTTAAGATAGCATCTGTGCAACATCAGGTTCATCTCTGCACTTGGTTCGTTATGAAGTAGGCTCCAAAAAAGATGGAGAAAGCATTAACCCTCACACTTCAAGTTCAAGTGAACCAGAGCAGCCCAAGATAAATGTTGCCCGTATATGCAGTAGCTGTCGGAAGTGGACATTCTGCATCGGGAATGTGTACACAACGTGCATCGAAATTTAGAAAATTAGTATGTTGTGACCCCGCCCGGTTTGGGGAGCACAAAAAGTGGGGAAAGCTTGGTGGAAGGTGGAAATAATTAATTGAAACGAAAACCGCAAAATGGTAGTCGCCGGTAGGAGCAGAGGCCGGTCGGCCACTGTTCTAGTTCACGAAGAATGAAGTGTGTGAAATGTTGCAAATCGACCATTTCTGCAGCATTCTGCATCGGCTCACATAAACGCATGCACACATAAACACACATGCACTTGAACAGTAGCAGCGGTATGATTTCGGAGTGTTAAAAATGGGGTTTTCGGTTTGACTCCCAACTCCCAACCCTATTGACCACCGTTTCGTTAAATGCGAGAGTGTGTGTGTGTGTGTGAGAGAGAGAGAGAGAGAAAAAAAAAAGAGAGAGAGAGAGACATAGAGGGGGTGAAGCTTGGGAACCTGGGTAGGAACGGGCGATGACTCTAAAGCTCATGTAATTCTGTGCGGTTTTCTTTCAGGAATAGCAGGAGGTCAACCGTAAGTTGGCAAGCAATTTAATTTACTGATGGAGTTTAACCGGCAGCTCTTTCGACGAGGACGAACTTCCGTTCAAACTTTAACCAATTGCGGGACAAGTCCGGGACGCTCGGCCCTATTCCCTGGTAATGTTTTAGCGGTGCGGAATCCATTAAAAAAGGTGCGGGTAAAACCCGGTTGTACAGCAAATGCTAGGGCTTATAAGGGTGACAGTTGTTGCCGGGCCGAACAGTGCGATGCTTTCCCGTACTGTTGTTGATGATGATGATGATGATGGAACGGAATTTTCAGCAATTCATTTTCACCCGAAGTATATTAGCTTTTATCAAGATTTAAGCAATTTGCATTTTACATCCCGAACCGCTAAGAGCCCGGTAAATTTTTAATAGGAATTTGCAATCAATTTTCGATCGTTCGGTGGACTAAATTTACGAGCTTTTAATTGATCTTCTGGTACCTGCGTATGGTGTCGTAGCGGCATACACTAGAACTACTTATATGTGTTCGACGCTCTTCCGCGTTTGCAAATAAACACTCGCTTATCATCTCTGCTGTGCAATCAATCGTGCCCAATCGTGCTGAGTTGGATGGGTGCGTGTGTGTGGTTTTGCGTTTTCTTTTTCTTCGGTGCATATTCATTCGGGGAACTCGGAAAATCGGACCCATCAACACGTTGACCTCCGGTAAATGGATGCTGGCAGGAGTTGCGTGAAATGCGTGAATTTCACACGGCTTCTTTTTAATTTTGCTTTCCTTGAAACCGCACGCCTGTCTGCACACGTTCGGCAGTTCACGGCTGAAAGAATTCCACCATCAATGGATTCCTCCGCCTGATCAACCCTCTTGTGCTCTCGGTGCGGCCACTTCGGGTGGACACACAAATCCAGCTAATGGAAGCGCACGAAGGATTATGTAATTAAAATTTCTGCTCCTGCTTCAAACAGGCACCCAATTAGGATTACCATCCACGTTCACATTGCGTCCTGGGCGCCGCCTGCCACGGCCAGATTCACAATTGTGTGCTGCTGCTGTGTGTGTATGTTTGTTTTTTTAAATGTTTTGTTTCCTTTTTTCACCAAGCTTCGCTTGAAAGTAACTTGCCAAACGGCCTAACTTTGTGTAACGCTATGTGAAACTGTGGGAAAGTCGTGATTAATTCAGTTTGTATCTCTCTGATTAATTCTCTCCGGCTTGACTATCGAACTCCGAGCATCGGCCGGGCTGTAGCAGTAGCTGTGGCTGGATCCTTGTATCCTTCGCTGCTGATTATTTGGTCACAACGCGTCCTTTTCAACCACTTTGAAACAACGAGTAGTTGTTCGCAAACCAATTCCAAAATACGCACACCAACGACGCGGTACGCACTCACTTATTCAGACACAAATACACACACAGAGCCAGTTTGGCGATTTGAAAAACAGCAGTGTAGGAGAAAATCAATTAAACAGTGTTCCATGCTTTCGCCATGGCAACACATCACCCGGAGACGATATCAATTTATTCATGGGCTTGTGGGTACAGCAATTTCTCGGCCTCCTCTGCTCGGAAACATCAAAACTCTTGCGGAATCGAGGACTTTTTGTTTTCCGTACGTTTCCCATCTCCATTTTCTTACCGTCCCTGTTCCTACTCCCTTCTCCTTTCGACCCCTTCTTTTGAAGACCGTCCGTAGTGTAGGTTGGCAAATCTGCTTTAGGTAAGAGTTTGGGCGTCCTCCGATTAATGCTGCCAAAACTGTTTGTTTCCGCGTCCGCCCTCCTCTCTCCTTTACTCCGCTCCGCCGCCTGCTCTAGATGGCACAGAAGTTTGTGGAAAGAATTTCGACAACATTGGCAGCTGGGCGAACTGTAGGCCAGTAGGGCGGTGGAATAAACGACAAACGATGTGCGTAGAGGAAGGAAGCTAGGGTGGTGCGAAGGGAGATGCTTTCCGAAGGCCCGGATAAAGTTTTCAGTTTGTGTTGGTTCAATTGATTATAGATTTTGTTTTTCGACCAAAGAGATCTGAGCGAAGAGTATGGAAATCTGATAGACCTTATTGAACGTCGTGAGGACCTTGTCTGAGTTATCATTTAGTTACGGGTGGGTCGATCGAGTATAATTTACCATCAAGTGATGCGCCCGGAACCGCTGTTCCGCAAGAATCGGAAGGATAGTTTAGTGACGATTCTTTTCTTTTTCCGGTGCTACCGTCCCCTGCTGCTCACTCGGTGCGGCTTATAGACACAACCGAACGGAGTACCTGCGGAAAGGAAGGAATAAATAAAGCGAAACTGTTAACGATTTTGTGTTGAATAAGAAGAACCGGACGGAGGGATGATCAAGGTTTGTGTGTGCTAGTCAATTGATTTTCGAACACACAGCCCCAAACAGGGAGGATCCTTTCGACAGGTGCTCGGAAGCCGCTCGGTCGGTCCTTAGTCGACCAGAACGGAACAGCTCACTGGAGGTAGTTATCGAGCTCGAAACCCTCCGGTCGGTCGGTTTGTCGCAATGTCGCTGGGATGAAGAGAAAGATGATGTAGCAGAGACAACAAAAAAAAAAAAAACGCTTAGAAAGACATGTGACAAAAACGGCCCTGTAAGGAAAAGATTGTGATTGTACGTATTGAAGCGACATGAAAAGTTTTTCGGAAGGGATTTCCTTCCAATTTCGTTGCGACACAACTCACTTGTTAGGGGATTATGTGCCCTAACCTGTGGCGCGTAAAGTAGGTGGTTATTTAGTATTGCGATCGTGTTTCGCTGTACTGGCTGCCGGGAATATCGTAGCCTTAACCCATAGCCGCCCGCCTATAACTTTCAATTTTGCGGTATATTATCTTCTTACATTTTATTTCCGTAATCCCAGGGTGGCTTTCAGGTGCTCATCGTAATGCCGGGGTTAGAATTTTTATCGATTTTATTTGCATATAAAGAACCAATGTTTAGCTTTTTTGCACGCTTTTTTGCCTTTTCAGGGGCACACCGGGTATCGGTACATGGGGTAGTTGTACATTTTTGCTGGTTCTCCCGCACCGACGACAATCCAGTTTCGGTAACATTGTTTTTCGCGCTTTATCTAGCCAGTAGATTGTATAGGACGCGGTTAGGCGACTGGGTCAGGGAAGATATAAACATTCTGGGTCAGAATGGAAAAAAACTCGCATCCTAGACCGAATTGGAGACTGAAACGAACGAAGCTGCTGGTTTGTTTTTTTTTCCTATTCCTAATATTAAAGGACTACGGAAGTTGCTGAGGTAATTGATGTAACAGCTTAATACCTTGAACGATACCAGTGCGAATGTGTTTGTTGAACGACAATTGTAAAAGCTTTATTAGTAATTCAACTTGGTTGGGCCTGCGCTTGTTGCATGGCTTATAGAACGACTTTTGCCACACTGTTTGCGTGCAATTTTATTGATGCACAAAGTTGTCCCTTCCGATGTTACTGGTGTCTGCGTTGGGTTGGGTTATATAAATGTTTAATATCACTTTCCTTAGATTACGAAGCTTTTCTGGAAGACATGATGGTTGGGAGCGCCTTTTTTAAGTCGGCGGAATAAAAGATGACAAGCATAGCAGTTTGTATATATTTTCTTCCTCGGAAAGATGAAGCCTAGCGCAACTACATTAGTGGTGGGAAGTTAATTTTCAATTCTCTTCTGATACGACCTCATCTTCCGGTACGTATCGCTGATGGGTGAGGCACGATGCAGTACGAAAGTAATGCGAATAAAGAGAAAAAGCTCTAAAGGAGGATGTGGCAGGACAGCGCAGCCAGACCGGACAAGTGTTCCCGTTTCCATAAGCGGTTCTGTAAGACACCAGTAAAAGGAAGCAGAAATAAGTCATGAGCTAAAACCGAAGAAATATCGACCCATCGGATGCATCAACTTTCGCTTGATGAAACTTTTTAATTGCTACAAAATCCGGATTTATGGTTCGTAAATAATACACGAGGTGAAATAAAAACGGACTCGAGTCTCGAACGGCGGAAACCTAGCCATGCGCTGCTCCGGCCAGTGATATATACTAGGGAGAAATGGGAAGAATAAAGTACGGCAGGATGCACTTACCCTAGTGCATTGAGCGTATCTGATCGCAAGCAGCGAAGTCATACACTGACACGCCACGGCCTCGGGAGGCGGAATCTTTCGCCGCACTGTTTGAAGATCGGGCCGGGCTACGTAAGTACTGAGGAGACAAACATGCATGCAGTGGAACAGCGTGAAAAATAACGGACGCCATAACTGCATAGAGAAATGCGAGTTTCGCTTTGCTTTGGTGCTATTAAGATTCAGCACTCATCTTGAAATTTTCTGGAACAAAGTTCACAGGGTTAGTTTCTGCAGTTCGTAGCTACCGTTCAGTGTTGCGCGGTATTGAGGGGGGAGCACGGTAGGACAAAGTTTTCGCTTGAGAGGTGATACCTCTAATGCTTCTGCTCAGTAGTGTGCCGGTTGGATCCGTCAGGTTTCAAATCCGGGTGAATTCTCCTCCAGGTCTGCAAGCCGAACATGGCAACATGGTAGTAAGCGCGTAGGGTGAGGTGAGAATGAATGACGAGAAAGGGTGCGCTTTCGCCACATGAGCTTGTTTTCTTTTTTTCCAACCCGGTTCCTTCAGGATTTCGAGAAACCATCCGAGAGGACGCGAAAATGGTGTGAACCAGCGTTGAAGTCGAGCCATCGTTCATAAATTGTTAATAACACTCCTCTATCTTTAGGTGCATGTTTGTTGCCCTTTCCGACAACTCCTGCTAAACGCCATGACGATAGTGGCCATCAGGTTCTTCTTCGCCCCCTCGCTGGTTGAAAGTTCAAATTATTCAAATTGTACCGCATTCCATTTTTCACCAGGAGTCTCGTGAAATCAGTATGTGGAAATTGTGCGAACAGCAAGTTAGGTCACCACTCGACACCACCCGCCAAAAGGTGCTGCGTAGTGTGGGGGCAGAAAACCACATTAGGCATCGTGTACGGGAACAGAGCAGAGCAATAGATAGTTCGGTCGCTGGGTAAGGTAACGAGTCTTCCCCAAACAGTCTCTAATATAAAAATTTGATTTGCATAATGTACGTTTCCGATGTGGCGCTTAGATTACCACAGCCAGTCAAGCACTTACCGAGCGCACCGGTGGCACAAAGTCAAAGGGGATGAGGTACCAGGCCTGGTCGACCAACCATCCTGTCTGAACCTCATTTAAAGGGTGTGCAACCTTTGGCTTCCGACGTTTTAGTGTATGGCACATCCTTCAAACGTGTTATTTACGTTCATCAGACCAATGCGTGCCACACCTAACACACCAAAGACTAACCCATAGTGAAGTGGCTATAGTTCACTTTCGCTAGAGCCCTACAGTAGTAGCCAGTGTACTGCACTGTACTGTGTGTGTGTGTGTCGGAATTGCAAAAGAGAAAAATCATCATAATTTATGCTGTTTCATCAGAACCCGGTTATTACTCACATCCTTTAGAAAGGCTACATCCACAGGCACGGGGTATCGAGTTCATACGATTAAGTCATCATGGAACCCTTCTCGTCAATTTTCCTCCCGTGCGGTGGCGTTGGTGGTGATGTTGCATCTGCAGCCTCTCGGAGAACATCTTTTTTCATCCTTTCCACGCTGTGTACATTTTTCTTCTTCTTCAGTACAGTACAGTTGCGAATGGGTGTGTAGGATTTGGGGAGATATTTATCAGGCAAATTCCAAAAATTGAGAAGTTGGAAGAGACGAGGTTCGCGTCTCCGACGAGTCATCGTGCAGCGTTACGCTCGTAGGAATGCTAAAGGAATGTGGCCAAACTGAACGAACGAGAGATTAAGAATAAAATCACGGTGCCGTCTGAAATTTAATTCAAACTTTTACTTCACTTGGTTTCGTTTCGTACCGTTTGTCGCCATCGTTACATGGAGATGGTCGTGCAACGCCTATTTGATATGTGATTTTAAGATGTTAGAAGTCTACGATTGCAGTTGTAAACAGCGTTTGTTAACGTTAATAGAGCCCAAGAATTGCACGTTATGGTCAACTGTTGACGAGAGAAAGCGTCTCCAATCGTCAATTATTTTTACTAGTTTTTTTTCGCAGCAATTGCTATAAGTTTCTCTAATTTGAGTTGCCATCTTCTGAAGCTAATGTACGGTATGTTTAGGTTCGTTATAGGCTTGAAGTAAATTTTGTACCAGGTGTAGCATGTGTCAGGAATTTAGACAATATTCTGTGTTTGTAAAATGTTCAACTAAACAGAGAATAAGCGATGAATGTAAGCTAATAGGATTATGATATCGATACATTGGAAGGACTGTTGTCGTATAATACTAGCTCCAATATGAAAGAAACCCAAAATCCCTGTATCATCATTAAAATGGTGTCACGAAGAAATGTTTTATTAGACATCTAACATTCTCCGAAAATGTCTGACATGCTCTATAGTATATGTTTGGTTTCGTTGAAGTGTGCAATCGAAACCATGTTCAAGCAGGTTCAAGGCATGTATCGCCTTGAAATGCCATTCGATTCGGGCGGGTGTTTAGGTCGGTGAATTTTAGCCCACACGTACCGTTTTTTATGTGTATGTGAAACGCGACACAAAAATCGTCAAAATGTCGTTCATAGAACTTTGTTTTCCGCTTCGCTGTAACAGTAGGTACACGCGGTCGAGCTCAAACAACATTTGAGTGAAAAACAATACAATTCAGCCATGGGGGTCGCCAGTCGGGTTCGCCAAAAACCTGGGGAGGAAAAACAATATGATACGTTCGTCGATCGCGTTCGTACCGGTTACCGGGGTAAAGTATTTGCTGGAGATAATTATAACCCTAACCCTGCTCTTACGGTGAAACCTCTGGGGCTAAGAGGGTTCGCTAGCGGTGAAAAGGCGCAAAGACTCCATGGTTCGGAACTTTAAAATTATGCTGCGCTTAAGAGAATATTTGGCCTCTACCCTGATAATCCTGAACTTTGGTCTGCTTTGGTCCTCCATCCCCCGCTTGGCTTCCGTCGCCCCAACCACCCACCCCATGCGCACGAGTCCGGTTGCTCTCCGTTGAGTTGAGTTCCGAGCGAAGTACGGACGCTGAAGTTCATACCATCTCCGTCTTTACCGTCCATTAATATCACCTTGGAGAGTAAACCCAACGGCTAATCTCAACTTTCACAAGTTCTACTTTCGAAGAAATAGTACAAATTGAACCTAAAAGATAATCTCTTTTCCTAATCCCCACGACTAATTGATGGGGGCGACGAGGGGACTGGCTGGTACAAAAAGGGTCACACGAACAATATGCGCAGTGTAGGGGGCTGCGTGTGGCAGGGCATTGGGTTTGGCCGTAAAATAACCTTCGTTGAAGTTTCGAGGTTCGAGAGACCAGCAGAATTAGCATTAATGCAAACCTTTGCCTTGCGTAGTTAAAAAGAGAACAAAAGCTTTAAATATAGTTCGAGCACTAGAGATAGAAAGAGAGAGAGAGAGAGAGAGAGAGAGAGAAAGAGAGGGAAAGAAAGAGAGTGAGATAGTGGGGGAGCGAGCGTGCGAGAGAGAGACAGCATTAAAGGAAAACGTCACGAGAACGAGACCCTTTGAGGAAATGAGATTTTCAAGTACGAAGGTAAATATCTTGAACAAATTTAAATATCGTGGTAGGTTTAATTTCCAAATTCGTTCCTTCAGTGGGGTTCGTTCAGCAATGGCAAAGGTGCGCCCACTGTCGTGGTTTCTAATTGTAGGTGTTAGGGCACTCCGGGTACGCACGGTTTTGTCGTTTGTCGCTGTGGAAGTCGGTGCAGCGCATCCTTGTACCGCAGGTTGCGTTGCTTAATGAAAACTTTCCAGTCCGTTAAAATTAATCAGTGTTTCGAAAGTGTTGTCTATAGCAAATATCGGTGCGATATTGTATCAGTCGGTTAAGAAGGGAGCCGCCCAACGCTTCCAACTTAACTTGTTTCGCTCCCGACAGCTGAACTAAAGCGAGTCGGTCAGTGAGGCTTTGCGCTGTACACTGGTACACAGTTGTTGGCAAATTTATGGCCTTACACCTCGAGGCCCGTACTCACCGCGAGCATAATTTGGCCAGGAATTTTGATTATTATTTAATTTGCATTTAATTTGGCACCCCTGACAGGCAGGCAGCCTTCAGGAAGAAGATAGCAAACCACCCAAGGGTAAGTTTTTGGTGCAAACATTGAGATTTCAATGGCCAATTACACACGACCTTCTTGAGAACGTAACTGGCGCGATGCTTTGCCTTAGTTTGCTACAAGACAAACACACACGCGAACACATTGCTCGTTGTCCAGTTTGTGACGTTTCCGGCTTTCAAAAAGCAATGATGAGGATGTAACATATTAAATTGCATTCCTTGCTGTGCTCCACGTTGAATTCCATTAATTGTTTTGAGTTTTTTTGCGACGCATCACGCTGTAAATTGTTCTATAGACGATCGAATTACTTAGCATCACTCTACCGAATTGGTGTATTGTTTCGTTTCATCACCACTGGTTTTTACCGATATATTTCCGGATCAACGGAGATGAGAAAGGGGGTCAGAGTGGCTGTCTTTTAAAGTCCCGGCAATCACTCGAGACGCAGCACCATCGACTTGGTCTGTGTTGGCATTCGCAAGTTTCTCCCAACCCGTCAACGAGATTGACACCACACATCATCTCCATTAACCACTGGCCACCGTTTCATACCACGCATACCACCAACCAGAAGCTGCTGATCACTGTTCTTTTCGGACGCACAGCTGCAGCTACTGATCAACGTTCCATAGCACGCATACTCCGTTTATCGCGTCCCGGAACTCGTATCCACATCACATGCTCACGCACTAGCTTCCTCACAAATAGGCGCACGGACAAGTGTTGAACGATACTACGCGGACTTTTCCAAAATCACAGCACTTCCAACACGAATTTTCACCAGACAACACTTGATCACTTTTTCAACAATACGCGATACGTCGCCTGGTTTAATCCTATTCCTGAGGCACTACTCCGCACTGCACTGCTTGCTCTACTGCAACTATTTACTACCCAAGCGTGCGTGGATTGCGCACGAAGGCTGACGAGTAACGACTGTCGGTGTTGGACTTTGATGTAATTGTCCTTACCTGGCTCGATCTAAGCATGCCTTCGTATCTGTTGTTTGACGATAGCGTCCGAGTGTACTGCTGCGATCGTAGTATTGACAACCGTGCGTGCTCTCGTGGTGAGGGTGTGCTGATTGCATGCTCTCACTCTAAGACGTCACGGGAACACATAACGGTACATCCATCGCTTGAACTTGTGTGCGTTGTATCACTTTCACTATAGTCACTGTCACTTTTCACTATAGCGAAAACACTAAACTTTTCTCAACCACCTTAACACAAACGGACGCGTTCGTCCAGCGCTTCTGAGGGTGGAAGTGGATTACGCTGAATTGTTCTGCTAAACCGCGGGTTGCTAAACTAGCGAAACTTGAACGCCCGTAGGCTGTTTATTGCGGGACTCCTGGACAACCGGATCGACTCCCCGGGGCTATTATCTGGCCTTAGCTTATAAGTCCCACCAAGATCGCTCCGCGCAAAATCGATGCTCGACGCTCAAGAGTCGTCCTCGTTTTGGCGCCTCTGTTTATATGCATGTGATGTGAACTTAAAGTTGTTTGTGACGGTCACCAATCGGACAAATCGTGCATCACACTTTTAAATTGTTTAATGTATCTCGTCCACGTAGAAATTCATGTATTACAATACAAGTGCACGTATTATTGTTATCCACCTTCAAGAGGACCTAACGCGGTCCGTTGAATTTAATAAATAAACATAAACAAAAATTGTATTTGACAGACATTATGTCGCAGAAGCTTGGAGCACGATCGACTTCCAGAATCACACTGGCGTCTGTTGGTACGCCAGTGTAGGTCCATCGTATTTCGCTGCGGTTCCGTGTGGTGTCGATATTCCACCAACGGCACACGTTTGTCTCCAATTAAATTTCTATCACAAATGAATGGATCATGTTAGCCTTTGATTCTATTGATTACCTGTGGTCCCGGGTGGATGTACAGCATCCAGCCGGAGACTGTTAGCCATGGCATGGTATTATTTGCTAGCCAAGGATTTACGAATCCTCGACGGACCGGTCCTGAACCTGGCTGTAGCCATTGTAAGCTGGACGATTCGGAGAATCTCCCATCTCCCGCCCCATACGGTATTGTAACGTCCGCAAAAGCAGAAGGCTGTCCGGCTGCGCCTGAGCGTATGGGATCTTGTTGTATGATTTGCCCTCTTCTCCGTTATGCACGTCACCGGGGCCATCAAATTTCAAAGGGAAACAGCGGCCTAACAGTGCCAAAAAAAAGGCCCAATGTCAGCAAAAGCGACAGCACTGGGGGAGATGGGAATGAGGGACATGGCACTGCCATCGAGGTATAGTGTATAGCCACAGAAACATCAAGAACAACAATAACAACAAAAAGAGGCACACAAAATGAAATCACGTTGACACGGACAAGCTTTGATGAAAATCATTCTTCTGGAAAGAAAAGCATCACTTCCGGATGATTTTTCATTTCGTTGTCCCCCTTCGCCCAACCTAGCGTATGTGTGCGTTCGGTGTGTACTGTATGGTTCCACTCATCTATGTACTACCGGACATGTGGGCTGTGCGGGCGTCCGCCAAGAGCCACCTTGCTGGAGGAGGTTTGCGTCCAGCAAAAAAGAGAACATAAAGGAAAAACGAAGTAAAACCCAAGCGGGGGAAGTGGTATGAACACAAAAAATGCCCTCTCACATGAGCAAATCCTTTCACTGTAAATGGCAGGGGTGTACCAAAAGACGGACAAAAAAGAAAAACGACAAAACGGAAAGGAACGAAAAACCATCGAAAACATCGATCGATTGCTTCAAAGTCGCGTTTCAGAGTCGATACCGATGGACTACGCGTTAATGTCATAAAAACGAAACGTGACATCGGCAGTTGATTGGTTGGAATGGCAAAATCAGAAGCAAAAGTAAAGCAAATCTTCTACCACTTTGATCATGAGTTTCGTGCACTTCTTCCGATCGATCTTGCCAGGGAATTACGCGGGAAGCACTTGTCAACTCGGAGGAGAGTTCTAATTCCAACCGCTCGTGCTGAGTCTAAACATGAAGCTCTAATTAACCGAATTCATCCTGCCAGGTTATGACGTTGCGCAGCGTGGAATAACTTCCGGCTTTGCGTTGATAAACAGCTGGATAGTGTAATTTATTCCCATTTTGCGGACGATTTCTGCCTGGCGGTGCGTTACAACAACGAGCGGCTTGGTAAGTTGTTCTTTCGTCGATTTTTTCGATTTTTTTTTATTTGGTCCTTTTTCGAAACAACTGGAGCCCGAAAAGGTTTTGAATTGGTAATTCCAAGGTTTTTAGCGTAGGGAGCACGGGTACGGATTTTTAGCCAGCCAGTTGAAATGGCACACAATCGAACCGAATGCTGTCGGTTCGAAAAGGGAATAGAAATAGCGATGGGCAGCAACAAGAACATGGCCGTTGTTCGCGAAATATTCATAAATAATGGAACTTGCTTTTTTCGGTTGGTTGTCGTGTGCCAACGGAGCAGCAGCTGGGTCTGCTCTATAGTTCCACGTATGGGTGCCTTTGTGATATCGTATGAATGTTTGCGGCAGAGAAGGATAATCGTTTTTTTTTTTTTTTTGCGCACCCGTTAGTCGGGTCAGATCGGACGGTCTGTGGGCTATGACCACGTTCGGCAAATGAGAATCTCTGTCGCGTAGGTAGTTCGAACGCGAGCAACGAATTGTGTTTTCATGGGAGGACGGGACATTTCAATCATTTCCATATTTTTGTATCACTATGCGCTCGCGGTGCTTGTCGTGCGTTTTTGGGGATGTGTTTCTCCTTTTCGTGTACTTTTTTTTTTAAACAAACCATACAAGGTGAGGGAGATTGGCCGTAATGGCGATGAAGCATGGGCTCCAATACATATTTCGTTAATTTCCTTCCATCTGTGTGCATGGTCATAACTTTTAATTTTGTGGCATTCCCGGACCGGGTCGAACCGGCTGTTCGGTGTTGGAAATAAGCATCGTTAATATTCATAAACACATGTCGTTGCCGAGGGTGTGTTTTTGTGTTTCGTGACTTGACCTTGACATAAAATCTGTAATGTAGATTTGCCGAAAGCTTTCACTGGTGAATTGCGCCTCGGACCGGATAGTCTAATTAATTTCGTAACCATAGAGTTTTGTTATTTGGGTTCCAGTCTCTGTTCATAAAGGATGGCCGTTCAGAAAAAAAGGCCAAAAGATGTTGGGATAAGCTCTGTGCATCGTCGCCTTCGCCTCGGGTAGGAAGTACTGTCGCCGGGTGCTGCTAAGACGCCTTAATCCTCATTCGCTAACGCTTTGTGCCGAGTCATGGTGGGGAAAGAAAATCATAACTTGCACAAGAAAATCAACTTATGCGATGACTGGACGGAAGTGGCAAGGAACTTCCTTAAAAACTAGTCCTTTCTTCCGCGCCATAAGGAGTAACCCTGATTTAGAAGGGTGCGAGAGGAGGGCAGCAATGTGCGACAGGCGGGATCCATATCCCGTGATACTGTGGGATACTGGTGAAAACTGCTGACTGTAATATGTTGAACGAATTAATTTAACGCATGGCCAATCATCCGTGAGCCTGTTTTGATTGGCATCATGTGTGCTTGGGAAAGTGCTAGTTAGTTTCCTTTCCACAATCCATCGGGGGATTTCTCTCAGCCGTGGACACTCTCCCTGAGGGGTGAGAGTGTCGCAGCGAGGAAATTTAAATATGCTCCCACATCTTGTGCAGGTGCAAGTTCGGGCTGTGGCCGTTTTTCGAAAACATCTTTTAGTATGTCATCACAATTTTAGCACGTGCGAAAGAGCAGCCGGCCAGACGGACTGGACTGTTGGGTATCTGCTTGTTCTGCTTGTTCGCACCGCACGCCTGTAGGACACTCGGTCGAACATCTGAAGATGCTCCAGTAATTTGGCTGCAGCTGGGTTATGTTTCACTACGAGTGCACTCTCGCACGGCCAATGCAATCGTCAGCGAAAGTAGATTAACCGTTGAATTCTCATAAATATCTAATTGCATCCAATTATTTGATGTGCGCTCTCGGTCGTGCCGTTTGATTCGGGTACGATTTAAACTGTATCTTCTGCATGAATCAACAACCTTCCGGCCATTCGATGGCCCAATATTAGCCACAACACGTGAACCGAACGTGTTGGTACGAGCGAACTGTTCGCTGGAGGCATCGTTTGCTCGTTGACTAAAGCGAAACGCCACGGACCAGCTTCTGTCGATATTGGTTAGGACGAGCCGGGGCATGCTGCCTCCTGTGGGCTAGCTCTTTGAAGATCATAGCCGCAGGACAGAATAAATTGCCATATACACATCCCAGAGCTTTTAAGAGAAGAGCAGGTTCGTGTTCGTTCCTTTTATAACGTTATATCGAACGGAAGCCTTCGGAGATTCCATCGCTTTATGGTTCCGAGCAGCCGGGCTATCAGATCTACACTTGCCAAGGAAGCGTACTATTGTTTCGCAGCAGCCACCCTCTGGGGGCTCTTTGGGGGCCCCATCCTTCCCCCGGTGATCCAGCCCTGTCGTTGGGATGTAGGGTTTTGCAGGTAAACAAAATCCTTTTGTCCCTGAAGTGATTCAAAGTCAATTTACACATCTATTATTCAGTGGACGTTGTGGAATACCTGCGAACAGCGTTCAGGATGAATCATTTATGTATTTTGCTCACCCTAAAACGTACCCTGCACGTACACCCGGTGAATCTTCTCCCGGACACGAGTAATTGGCCTGCGGACGGAAGCGATAGGAGGTTCGGGCATGTTTTGGTCAAAACAAAATGGATGAATTTGAGTGGCTAGGCTAGTGTGAGTTGGACGGTACGGCATCGGAAGCTGTTGGCGGACGCATTTTGTGGGCAATGGCAATATTGTTTAGCACCATAAATGTCATGTTGTTGTTTTGTTGTCTTCGAAATTTCCTCCCACAGTCTCATTTTCTCCCCCTTAACGTTTCCATCGATGCACCGGTTGTATCGTGATTGAATCGGCCATGTGTTGACTTTAGTTACAGGTGCCATTTTTTTTGTATCGAATAGCTATCGAAGATGGTTGGGGTGTGTAGATAAATGCATTCAACGAACAATGGGCTTAAAATACGACCAGTATGTACAATCCATGCCGTATGATTACATTTCAAGTGGGCCTGCGCCTGTGGGCTATTCTTGGTCGTTATCTAAACTACTTTATTTCTTGTATGAAAAATAGTTTACTGGGCGTGTACCATTTACGGGTTGTCGTGGACGTGGGTAGGGTTGATGAACCAAATTGATGGAGTGTATAATTGTGGATGTTAATTTGCGTAATAGCTTTTGACCAGAGTACCTTCCGAAGAATTGAAACCCGAGCATCAGGAATTGAAAATTGGAAAAAATGAATAGAAAACTGAAATGTAGCCTGAGTAGCATTTCCAGAACTGAAAAGTAGAACTTTCTTGTACCACACACGCAGGACATATTCGTCCATCTTCCATTCGGTAGTGGGTTTAGTAATGGTGTGCAAATAAAATGTGTTTGCGCTTTCGACCAGATGGTTTCAAGCAAGACTTACATTTGTTTCGCACCATACCCTTCTCGGTAGTACTAATCGATAGTTGTTCTTGTCGTCATTTGCGTTTTTTTTTTTCGGAGCAACCTCCCATCAGCCGAGAGCCAAGAGCCTCTCAACCAAGTGGAGTATTTTTTGTTTTGACACAACTGGAGGTGAGAGTGTGCTGCAGGTGCACACAAGTGGCAGCACCAGCGTCGTGCCCAGTGGTGGTTGCTGGAAGCCAATTTATAATTTTAAAGTTTCCCAGACTTTCATCCAATGCCGAAAGGCCAAAAGTGAATGCCAGAATACGGAAAGTGGCTACAATGCGAGCAATAAAGTGTTTCTCGGCCGAGACCATCGCGAGCATTTGCCGGCGCAAAAGGTGCCGGAGCCAAGCTAGCGCGATTCCAGTGCACCATCCGCTCGAGAGTACTGCATTCCCCAAAGTAGAAAGATATAATTTTTCAACCTTCACCAAGTTTGACCTGACTTTTTACGCGTCAGTTTTGGGTGGCTGTGACTGGGATGGAGGCGCCTGGTGACTGGTTCAAACGATGGTGCACTGTTAGATGCAGTTTGCGTGTTATTGAATGAGATTCCAGCCAGTGTGTGCTTGTGTGAAAGAGACAGTCTGTGTGTATGTGTGTGAGCTGTGCAATTCTCAGCTAGATTCAGTTGGTTTGGCCATTGCCGGTTTATCGCCTTCGATTTTTTTTGCCCTCCCACTTTTGCACACTTTAGCCGGAAAACTACTCAGCCCGGAGACGAAAAATGGCACAAAGTGTGATAGGGAATTTCCTCCTCCGTTCCTAGCGGAAACAGCGTTTTGTGTGATAAAGAACGATAGAGAGGAAAAAGTGTTATTTCTTATGGGGCACATTTCTTGGCACACAAATGCACAGACACACACACATACACTGAGGAAATGAAACAGATGGCTCTCGATTAAAATGAAACGATATTTTGTGTTGCTTTTAAACCGTGCTGCAAACCAGACGAAAGCTGTTGTCAAAATATATATTTATAAGTATTTCTGCACGGCCATGGACGGCCAAGCGAAACGTTCTCTTCCACGGTAAGCGGTGTTTCAAGTGTCGCCCCTTTGCGCACTAGCGGTCTGAAGCGCGAGCGATTTTGCGGAAAAAAGTGATCCGCTTGCTACCGGTTTTACCGGCGACCCCGAGAAATGTGCAGAAGAAAAAGTTTTGCTCATAAAAAACGGGACACGGGAGCACGGTGGCCATAGAACACATTGACACCAACACCAACGAAGGTAGGACGCGGCACGAAGGGAACGGGCGCCAGACGAATGAAAAATGTTCAAAAAGCCCCACAAAAGGGCAAGCATAATTTAATTTTCATACTTTCTGCAGCAGTCACGAATGACAGTGACTTTCGGTACCCACGGATGGGATTCCACCGGGTTCGAAGACACTTCGCCCTGTGCGCGCTGCACTGCAGCCGAATGGTGCGATGAAACGAGCATAAATTTAACTTTAGTTTACTGCAACTAGTTTTCCGTTTTGCGCCGCTGCTAATGACACAGAATAGCTCCGATCTTGGGTGGTTTATTACCGCCAAGCGTGAAAAGCTATAAAGGGAGCGGCGAGACGACTAACGGCGAATAAGGAAAGCGAGCAAACGAGCGGCACTAGCAATGGCTCTAAACCGGATGGACAAAGAAATTCTGCGTGATCTCCCCCTTCTGTTGTTACCGGTGAGTGTTTGTTTTGTGGAAAGTGCGTTCCTTTTCTCCCACACACACCAGGCGCCCAGGCGCTTCCTTTCATCCACACGGTTTTTCCCACGGACCTCTGATTGGCATCGGAGCTGCAAAAGTCGGTAAAGTTGTATTTTAATGCGCAAAAAGCAGCACATTTGCGGTAAAATTTTACCTCGTAATTGCTTAATCTAAAGTTAAGTGAATAGCACTCAACGTTCTGGTGCTGAAGCTGCGTTGCTGCTTCTGCTGCTGCTGTTGCAGCTGCGTTGCTGCTGCTTCTGGCTTTCGTTAAACCGAGCTCCGTCCGATAGTGGGAAAACCCAAAAACCTATACATAACCGAAAAGTAGGAATGGCTGGGTGAAAATGCAAAACTTTCCACTAGAAGAATGTTGCCTTTTTGCGCTGCGACGATGATAAAAATCGACGAAAACAATTCGCTTTCGAGCTGAGTGATTGTTCGTAGCTGATGATAGTTTCGTAGCGGTGGCAAAACTACTTCGCTCACGGCGCGCAATGGAAGAGTACCCAACGTTTTTATTTTCTGTTTGTTATGTTTGGTTTTGTTTCATCGACTGTTGGCCATTTTCTGCGATTCCAAAGCACTGCTGGTTTGTAGCTGTTTGGAATAAAATTTCAAGCAGAAAGCTTGTGTGTCGTTTGTGGTTTTCATTTGGTTAATAACGTCGATGGAGTTCAATTTATTCTCATTGCGCTCGGACGTTGATCAGGAATTGTGAGAATGATTAGGAAAAAGTATTTCTGGCAGTGGTCAAAGAAACGAAACAAGATTAGTAAAGCGAATGTACGGAGTAGTTCTGGAAGTAAAACAGTTTGTTGTAAGTCGATTAGCGCGAATGAGCTTAGAAGATGGGGCAGTAAGCAAGGCAGCAACTGGCGATGTCCGCTCCGTTTTGGTTTGCCCTTTGGCTTTACTTCCTTGCGTTAACTGTATCTCTCTCTCCCTCTTCTTCCAACCCCTCTTACCCTTGACACCCTTTTCCCAATCGGTTCTCATCGCAACTAATTAATGCTGCGGAGAGCGTTCTCTGCTCGCCATGCATGGATAGCAGCAATGTTTCTGGCACGGGCAAAAACGAAACCATTAGAAAGGATTAAGCTGTAATGCAGATGAATTTGAGGCACACGAGGGTCAAAGTTTTACCCCAGCGAGACTTTGATTGATTCACAACGGGGTCGAATGGCCGGGTGTGCGTTAATTCAGTCGCGGTGATGTCGACTGAATTAACGGTGTCGGTGATAGGGGGGCACGCAAGTATTGTGATGAAAAAAGTTTACCCCGGACCAACCTGCAGTGGACCGCTACTGTTCGTGTGACGAGGGATTAGTAAAAACAATGTTTTACACTCACCTTCGCCTAGACTGACGTGTACATAGTAACAAGTACACACTGCGGCGAATGAATAAAAAGCCGGAACGAGAATCAAACAATACAGTGCTCACACACACACATACACAGAAAAAAAAGGGAAAAGAGTGTGCAAAAACATGAAGTGCAAAGAACAAGAGTGCCGAGTTGACAGGCTCCGGAAAAGTCGACCCGCGGTCACAGGCTCTCTCCTGTTTAAATATTTGCTTTTCCACTTTCTTGGGGCTTTCGGACGGCGCGTTTCGCCAAACGAACCAGCAGCAACTCTTGAGACGGAGCACTTTGGGGTTTTCTTATTATCTTTAGGGCCTCCGAAACCCCCGTTTTTCTTGCTTACACTGGCGGCTTTTCAGCAAAATGGGCGCGAGCCGACAAAATGGTTAATTTATTAACAAGCCAAAGATAGAATTACCCACCTTGTTTTCTTACCGGCTCTCGTCGGTTACGCGAACGTCGTGGCTCAACGCAGGCCGCAACATGAATTGGCAGATGAAGTAAAATTAAAAATTAATAGGTAGACTTTTGTACTGGAACAGAGAAAACAAACTAAACCGAACGAAAAAGAGCAAAACACCAAAGCCCAGCAAACCAATCCCTGGTCGGTCTGCGTCGATTTTGTTCTGCGGCCACAGGCGGCGGTCTTGATGATGGTTGTTTTTGCATGGTATATTAATTTTTGCGATGTTTGAAAATGCTCCCGATGGAAGAGGGCAGAAAAAAAAGATCCCCATACAAGCAAATTAGAACCCATTTTCGGGAAAACTGACGGAGGTTTGCTTGATGAAGACACGTTTGGACTGGGTCTGGGTAGAGCGTAACATTCCCCGGCGCGTTGTCACCGAGGTTCGTTACCGCAAGGGAAGGGGATCAGTTTATGTTGGTGGCCCACATCCATCCGTCGAGCCACTCGATGTGGTATGGAACGAGCGAGGCGTGGGATTTATGCAACCAAGTTTAGGGGAAGTAAAGGAGGGTTGTTAACCGAACTCCGGCTACTGCTGTTTTCTTTAGAAAGGACGACAGCATGGAGGTTCTCGGCAGGTTATGAATACCTTTTGGTCGGTGCTCTTTTTATCTGCCAAATGTAAAGGCCATCAACATGTTTAGAAGTGGCGTGGCACATGACCGACGTGTCAACTAGCAACTAGGTATATCTTTATTAATTCCTAACGCGAATCAATAACAAAACCATGCTGCATTCCGCACAACCATACTAAAATGTAATCCTTCTATTAACCGAAAATACCCATCCGTCTTGAGTAAAGCGTTTTTCGTGGATTTGTAAACGTAAGAACTCATCTAAAATCGTGCCATCAAGTTGGTAGCAAACTGCTGGTTGGTTGGTTCGTAGGTTGGCTGAGTGCTTCGATATTCCTCAATCAACTCGCTGATTATGTACATATAGGGGGAGGGCGAGGGTGATGTTTGGCTATCGTTTAGGTGGTTAAATAAAACTCCGTTCTCCCGTCTACGGTGCAATTTTTCCCTTTTATACACCGGAATGAGATTGAAACGAACGGGTAGTGGCGTGTGTGTGTATGTGTTTGAGCTTTTTTTGCAGTACAGTGAATCGACTGCCGTAATAGATGGGCCACCAGCACGGATAGCGTTGCGAAGACTAACGGGAGACCCTGGGCAAGATGATGCTTTGCCCTGGCTGGTTTTACGCCGGCACGAATCGTGAAGCACGATGGCAGAATTGAATGGGAAGATGTGTCTGTCTGTCTCTGCAAGTCTTGTAATGGCATCCGTCTTTACCGATCGGCCATCCTCGCTATTTCCTGGGCGCACGGCACGGGCGCACCACAAAATGGCACGGGATGAGAACGGAACGATCAAAAAGGATATCTGAAGCATAAATAGAGCAAATATTATTTCCATTTTAAACGAGAACGACGAACATATTGGATGCGAACACACTAACCGTCAAGCATATTTTCTTTTCCGGCAATACTTTCCACCCGTGGAGCTGCGATGAGATGCTCCACTACTTGCAGAAAGTGTTTCGGGAAATGGAGTAAAGGTGGGAAACAGAGGAAGGGAGGGATGAGGCAGCAGTGAAAGAATATTCGGCACAGTTTATTCTATGACGTGATTGATGGGTTCATTCGAATGTAAAAATCCAGAAGAAGATGCTTTGTGGAGGAAAAGTGCGAACATCAAACATCTGCCAGGAGTGCTTCACACCAAAACAGAAACCATGCGCTTTTCATTGGATCAAACTTATGGATGATGGAATACACAAGCACAGACAATGTTTCCGTAACACATTGCAACAAGGCGCTAAAGATCTCGTCTTCCAGACATTGAAAACGTGCAAAGTTATGCTGCGTGTCCGGGAATAATGTTCGTCACGGCACTACACACGTGGCCTCCCTCATTGAACTCCGATGGAATTCGTAATAACTGCGTGGTCTCTTTCGTACAGTCTCGCTGCTGTTGCAACGCGGCCTATGGAGCTATTGCATTATATCGCAATGGCGGCGGCGTATGCAGCGCAACGTGGGTAATTGAAATATTTCTCATGCAGTTTATTAATATTTGTTGCCAAGGAGCGCGCGCTTGTCAGAGATACTAAAGGGAATTATTGTAGGGAGAGGGGTGAATGTGGGTAATATGAAGAAGCTTTCTATTAGTCAATGTCAAATTAGTGTCTATTCGATGGATTCCCGCTAACATTTATACTCTATTGTTAATAAAATAGCTTTTCCTCACATCAACATTAGAACTAAGGAGATTTTTCAATACACTCAAACCTCTTTTACAGTCAGAGAAAGTACACAGTATTTCAATTTGATATATTTGATTTTAGCTTTCTAAACGTGTGAATGAGATTTTATCCCACACTTTCGACGCCGAAAAGCCTTGCAGAGAGAGCGTAAACTGTGCACTCTGTTTCTCTGAGCATTCATTTGGTTATTGGGTGTGTACGCGGTTAAATCGGAAATCAATAGTTTACGTTTTCACGCAACAAATGCTGAAAGCTTTCCTCAGTCAGCGCTTCGCAGGCACGAACGCAGGCTGGAGGTGGGGTTGATTTTCATTTTTATGGCAGTTTTATGCATACGATTGTCGTGTTTTTAGGAGAAAGAATGCGGGTGAACCAATCTCGCAGCGCTTGAGATATATAGAGGGAAAGCTCAACGGAACGATCGGAAACCAAAATGAAACAGTCGGGTTTAATAATGTGCAAAATATAAATATTTCGGTTTTGTGGTTATTGCAAAGAATGAAATGCGGACGGATTTTTATTTGGGCTGCAGAGGAAAAAGAATCGATTGATTTTCAATTTGACTCGTGTGGTGTTGTAAAATCCGGCAACATTGAAGTTGGACTCTGAGTTGTTTCCCGTTCTAAGGCGAACCACGAAAGGGTGCGTAGTTTACAGCTTGGCAGTTCCCAGACGATGGCAAGTGAGAAGCTTAAAGTTTAATAGAACACTAAGAGAATTCTTAGTGAGGCGCGTTAGATACCCGCATAGCGTCAAAAGCGGTGAGGCAGATTGCTGCTGATGCTATTTACGTCGCTGTTAAATTCCAGCATCATCATCATCACCATCGTCATCATCATCATCATCATCATCGTGGTCATGATTCGTGCTTCAAATTCGGTGGTTCCGTCACGGAATCATACACGGTGTTTGTTTCGCCCTTCAAGCGTAAAATGGGGAGCTTAGGGCATAAAGTATTGTGTGTGCGGCCTGTACTACGGCAAAGAACACTGCGGAGCAAGAACACTCGGGTAAATTTTGTTCGTGTGTGCTTTCGTGGGCCGAGAAGGTTGGAGGTGAAGGTGGCAATACGCCGGTAGAAAATGATAAATTATGCTCCGCGCCTTTTGAGAGGTCTTATCATCGTCGTGATCATCATCATCATCATCAGCAACAGCTCGAGAAAGGGTTCACCGGTCTCGGAAGGATGAATTGAGCGGTTTTATTGGAAAGACTTGTATACGACTTGTGTGCGGGTTGATCATAATCACTGCAGTTGGAAAATCGCGTGGTTACCACCGCCGGCTCAAGCTCAATTCATGATATTTTTATCGCGATTGGGATAGGGAGATGGTACACCGACCGCGCTAAGGTGGGTTGTCAGTTTCGTGGCCAATGTCGTTGTGCGTGTTTTGGAAGATAGAAAAAAAAAAGGATGAGACAGCGATGGTTGGGAGCACAAAATTGAGATGTAACATGAGAGCAGTATTTTGTTACCAACGAAACGTAAAGGGTAAGTGTTTGGGATTGATTAGGTTTTATGTTGAAAACTTTTCCTGCACATAAGCTCAGCTTAAAGTGAACAACATTTTAAAGCCAACATATAAAAGAATGGTGCAAATGGCCCGTGTCTGGTGGTAAGTTTAATCGAAAGCTTTAAAAAATTTCAGCCAGTGTTTTATGAGTGTTTAATTGAGCTAAATCGCAAACCCTAAAGCCATCGGGTACGCACACGGTCGAGGCTGCAAGTTTCAATTCGAAAGGACACAGAGATTGCTGCTGTCAATGATATTACGCTGCAACCTTGCTTAAGCATGTGACAAAAATACGTTTTACATCACAACAAATTCGCACCAAAAACGTGAACTATCCCAGGTGGATCATTTACATGTCACAGAATGTTATACACCGTACCCACCGTGAAAAGCGGATAAACATTCTAAACAACAATCTTATAGTGGCAAACGACGCACTTTCGTTCCATTGGTCGCATCATGGCTCCGTTCGCACGCGCTCTGTCTACAAGCACGAACCGCTGGCATGTTACGCGCCGAGACGTGTAGATGCATTTACGGTTAACGCTCAGTTTGCGTGGCATTACGCGTTCGATTGTTCGCTGCTGGCGCAAAAACGAGTGGCGCATTGTCGTCCCAGTCGCTGGTGCCGGGCCTAGACCGGGCCCGCACCGACGGTCTCGCCCTCGGTCGTGAGGTTAAAATGAACGGTTCCAATGATCCGGCACTAAGCCGGGAAACATAGCGTCGGGGCAGTTCAGAGGCTTCCGCTTAGGACCGATTCAACCGTATCGAACTACCAGCCGCGTGCACGCTGGTAGTTGTCGCTGTCTATATGGCCTCGTTAGTTAGCAAAGGTGCATTTATGCACCTCGCCCTATCACTTTGCTGCTTGTTTGGTTTTGCGTTAAACCTTTCTTGATATATGTATAAGCACGTTTTCCCAAACGAAAAAGACAGTAAGCGCTGGGCCCGGAGCGAGAGAGAGAGAGAGAGAGAGAGAGAGAGAGAGAGAAAATAGGGGATTATACGTTTTAAATGGTGACATATACGACAACAACTCGCTCACTCTTTCTCTCTGTCCGTTTCGCTCTTTGTTTTGGATAGCAGGACATCAACGCAAAAATAACAACATGCGCCAACAGGCGGGAGAAGTGTCATTATCAAAAGCAACGACCGGCGGGACGGGCGACGGAACCGGAATTGCATTGCAATGCATGAAAGACCGGGACCTAGGGCAGGTGGATTAGCAATAAATCAACCGAAGCCAATGACGACGATATGGTTTGAATGGTTGTACTTCCGACATTTGGCATCATTCTTGGGATTATGACCTTCCCACCGGCGTTGCTCGGGCACCAGCATGTGTCGTTCACGAACGAGACGACGATATGAATGCGGCAATTTTCGAACCAATGTTCACATCTGGGGTGGTTGTGTAGTAAATGATTTACCATAAGAGACAAAAACAAACTCAACAAAAAAAGGTCACACTACACAGCACGAGCACAAGCAACGGTAAAGAGCCCAAAATCAAGGTAGAAAGCAGAAAGGGTAGTTGGGTGTATGAAGATAAAAATAACATTAAACATAAAATATCAGTGCATCGTGTGTACGTATTACCGCGGGTGCCAAATTTCCACGCGGGGATATTTTTCCTCTTACCGATTTTGTTTTTCTTGCTGCCCGGAAACTGGAGCACGGTGGAGAACATGCCCGAAAATGGATACGGAATGTTCATTTATCTCATTTCAATATGGTCGAACCGTCCGATGCGCGATGTCCGGAACAGGGACCGAGTATTGGGCAGCTTTTGGTGGTGTGCCGTGTGTTTTTGGGTATGTACTTCTTTTGAAGCAAATTAATTTATGATGAATAACACATTGCACCGCATTTTATGGTGGCGAAGTACGATCTGCAGGAAATTGCGCCACGCGACATGTGTAAAATGTGTGTCAATGCATTGGTTTCTTTGCCGATTTTCCTATTTTATTTTCGCTTTCCTTTTCTCAATCTCTCTCTCTCTCTCTCTCTCTCTCACTCTCTCGCGCGCGCGCTCTCTCTGTGAATATTTCGTGTGTTTTCATAAGCTTTTCCGTAGCCTAGCGACGGATCAAAATTATTAATAATTCCTCTTCTTGCCCCTTGTCGAACGACGACGAGGCACTTGTGGAGCTCGATGCCTCGTTATTATTGAATATTTTAAATTCATTAATCGATCGTTTATTGGCAATTCGTGTTTGAGAGCTTGTGCGATATTTTGAGCAACGGATGTCACGGCGTGTAAAAGCGATCAAACACGAAAGTACATTTTCTTGTGGCCGATGTGGATTTGGTAAGGGAAGTGTGGGAATGGAAATGGAAAAGCTGGCAACCGTTACAACTACGAAATTGCGGTAAACACTTGAAAGCACAAGTAACCTAAGGAGTCATGAAGGTATCTGAAAAGATTTACGGTAATTTTGCGCCGTTCAAATTTGCAGCTATCCTCCGATCCCTTATAGGATGGTGTTTGTCTACGATAGTTGAACGGCGGCTGAACAGTTGAATAAATATTTGAATCAAAACAGAATCCGTACCTCCGGGAGCGACGAGCCTGGCTTAAATTGTGGGCTATGCCGGTTAGGTATTGTTTATGCAGGTCGTGGTGAATTTATAATACACACCCGCGTGCTGCAATTCCTGCGACCAACGATGCTGACCAGTTTGCATAGAAAAGGCACAGGAAGAATCGACTGACACTGTGGTGGGGTGGAACTGGAAAAAAGGGACTCTCCAATGCAAGACGTCTTCTCCGAATGACTGCACCGACCTATGGCTTTGCTACGATAGTTTTGTATTCTTGCAGGTTTAAATGGTTGGCCAAGCTTGCACCCCACAGTAGGAACGCATGGTACGAAATTGGAAAGAGGAGATGCATGAGGGGGCACGAATTTGGAGCAGTTTTAAATTGCAATGTCAAAAATCACGGCTCCCATGCACAGGAAACTCGAGCACTTTCCCGATGAGACGGCGGCGCTTTGATTCCCGGGGAAACTTATTTATGAATTTAATATATTGTCAGTGCCACTTCTGGGTGCATAAATCAGGAAAGTTGTTCCGTGCACGAAATTCAAATGCAGCCAACCTTCCTCACCCTTCCTACAAACCCATCGCTCCCTTAACCCCCCCCCCCCCTTCTCTCACGTCACAGCCCCTTTTTGTGCTATAATTTATACACGCTTATTGCGCAATCTGTAAAGGTATTTCCTCTGAATTATGAAAACGACCATGCACGGTGTAAAAACGCGACGAAACCGGAGCACCGCAGGAATGTCTCGAGAATCTACCCACCTCTGCTGAACCGGGAAATGCGCGGGCACTTGCTAAAAGTTAGTCCCAAAAATCTCAATCTGAATCCCCACAATCCCGGTCCGTGTTTCTTCGACGATATGGGCACCGTATTCGTGGCTGCACGTGATGCATGCGAACGGATGGGCGGACCACCACCAGGTTACCTACTCCGTTTTGTGAATTGGTGTTTTCCAGGGGATTCCGCTGTGCAAAGTATACTCTCCCGCCGATCGCCACCGAACGTGGAAAACGAAAATGCATGCATTCTCGGACGGCTGGGACGCCATTGGTACCAAGAAACCATTGCATCGCTTATGTATGGTTACGTTCAGGGGGAGCACATAATCTCGATTTCGTGTGCGCTTCTGGGATTCTAAATGCACCGCCGGAAATCAAAAGCATTCCCTTTACGGTCCGGGATGCCCACCCACACCGTTTCGAGACCGACCGTTTCGAGAGTGCGGTTTAATTTTTCCGTTATGACTTTGAGAAGCCGAGAAAAAATTTTACTTCTATTGAATTTAATATTACGAGCGCATATATACACACCCCTGGTCGGATGGGCAGTTGGTCCCGTAGCCAAGTAAAGTGAGTTATTGCATTACAAATTTAATATTGTGTGCTGCTGTGGTACTGGTACTTGCTTCGGCTTCGTTCCTTGCACGCTGGATACAAAGCGTTATGCGCAAATGTTCTGCTAACGATCATTTGAATGGTTCACAGAAGAAGAGGAACCCGAACCGATGCGAATCTGTGGTTGCGGTATGGGTGCAGCTGTTTACGTATACGCCCGTTCCAGACCCCCTTCTCTTTCGGCAGGTTGAATTTTTCTCCATCCGGTTTTGCGGTTTTGCAGAGGCGTACACTCTGACATTACTGGCAAAATGTGTACATGCGAGCGCATTTTGAAGGCATTTCTCTGACCGGGTAGTAGTGGCCGATGGGGAAAAGCACACAGGGTGAAAAAATCTAGTCTCAAGCTGCAATGAGTCACTGCCGACCGACCTTACGATGCAATCAGCAGAAAATCGATCGAACAGGTTATGATCGAGTGACGGTGACATGCATGCGGTTAGTGGATGGTCTCGTTTTCGCAGTGATGGAGCTATGTAGTTGCATCTTGAGATTCACGTCCTAATCATACCCAATCATGAGTTCTCTCTTTTTCTACCCGACGCTTTTTTCCCTCTTCTTCTTCTTGTACCATTTCCGTCTCGGAGTGTCTTAGGAATGCATACGAAACCAATCAGAGCACTAGCAAAGGAGAAAAATCTGGAGAGCGATTTCGAAAAACCAATGATTTCCGAAACGAAACAAACGAAGGTTACCGACTGAACGTGATGCGAATGCTGAATGGGCTCGCGTCTCTGTGTCGACCTTTTTGTGGCAAAGCATCGAAAACCATGTTGCTAGTTAGCTAATCACCTTACGAGGACGAGGCTGATCCACGGGAGGGAATAGAAAGAGGAATGTGGGGGGAGAAGGGGGGGAGGGTGGCAGGCCTGTGTGGTTCAAGTAAGACAGATAGACGCAGCAGCAATTGGTACTGAAAATAGCACAACGCACCAGACGGATAAGATGCTACTTTCTTGGCACACCGGCAAAGATTTTGTTTCGTGTGCAATGGAGACGCCTGGTAGTTGACGCGGTCACGTGATGGTTGTGGGCGGCGGACCGCGAGACGATAGGGACGTATGAGTAGTACTTAAGGTGATACTTTACGTCTGTCGAAGCGTTAGCGATTTGTTGATGAATGGTAACCGTTTCATATTTATATGACCTTTGCACAGGAACGGGGTCTTCGGGATTTAGTTGAGAGAGTTCTCCCCGGAGGTTTTTTTTATCATACTTGATGTCGCATGTGACATAATGAAGGAACCTAATTACCTACAAGCGAAACAAAAAATAAATTGAAATGAGCTTGCTTTGCGCTCGCTTGGCGTAAGCTGTAAGCTCCAGAGGGGATTGTGGTGACAACGGATGTGAAATTTTAAGAAAATATCTGTACCGCATAGGTTAGCTAGCAGAATCTTCACGAGCCCCATCACCAACACACAGCTGGTGATGCACGATTACTTTTGGCGTTTTGTAGAAAATGTTGCGTCGAACGTTTTTCCTGCTTGTCGACAACACAAGCCCGGACAAGAAGGCGTTTACTGGGAGATTGAGTATTCAGGGTACGTTTGCCTCACACCGGCACATATTGCATTGCATATTGCGAAACTTGACTTTTTTACCCTATTCCCTATTCACTGGGTCCTTTTCGCCAGGACCGCTTCCTCCACGACCGACCGGCACCGACCTTTACCACATCCCAGTTGGTGCACAGGTCCTTCGGGGTAGGAAAGAAACAGTACCGAGAGTGGCATAAGGCTAATATTTGAAGAGATCACGTTTCTCTGCTGGCAAATTCACATCCGTTCACATCGGATTCGGAGTGCCACATTGGTTCTCCCGGGAAAGCGGGCCAGCGAACGGTGAACCTGGCTACACTCCTCACCACCTTCCCCCTTATATGCCATATATTTCTTTTGAATGCGGGCCATAGGGTTTTGTGTTTGAATGTCGACGCCAAACAGGAATACCTATACTAACACTCTCACACACACTTACACCGAATCGTTTGACGCATGTCTACGTGTGTATGTGTACAGTCGTTACTTGTTGGTCATGCATGGCCCACACGTTTCCTCCATAAATATTCAAGCTCATATTCCCTTGGTACGGCTCAATGAAGGAAACATAAAATGTCATCTATCTTCAAGCAAATAATCTTCCTTTTTTCATTTGTCACTTGGGAATAGAATTTGAAAGGCGATAGGATGGTGCAAAAGAAAGCAAGGCAAGTCGTAGGTCGCCACCATTGCAAATCGAAAGGACAGATGTGACAAGGAGAGGAAGAGAGAGCGGGGCTTGTATAGCGATGAATGATGCAGAGATGGAAGCTGGAAGGACGAAAACGGACAACAGCAAAAAAAAAAAAGGAGACAGAAAGAAGCGGGATTCGAATAACGAAAACTTCTACATGAAAGTGTTGGAGGCACGTTTTTCCCTTGGATAAAGCAAATATGTACACATGCTTCCATTTATTTGTCCACTGTGTAGATATGATTCTTGCTGCTATTGCTGCAGCAGCTTAAGACTGCCACTTCAATGACGTTTGCACTGCACACCGGTAAATAGCCGTAGTACGTGTGCGGTTTGTAGTATCCTGTTTGCTGTTTTGGTTCCGTTCGACCGGAAGCCTTTACCGATGGGGTCTGGCGATACGGACTGATGGGGACTGTTTGGGGGTGGCACTAGAATGGGACGTAATGATTGCTTGTGGGGAACGAAATGTACATATTCCTACGAACAGGAACCTATCTGGGCCACGGTGGGCTCACCTCACACCACTTGGCCCTTGGTCCCTTCCTTAGCGACGGCTCGTTTGGGTTGGTTAGCTGCCCTCCGGTTTCTCCCTTGAGGAATCGAATATCATGCTGATCAAACAATCTGTCAGGGACGCTGTCGTTGTCTCTTTTGTGCACTGCCAGGGACACGGAGCCAAAACCTGCTGGGATGAAATGAGTTCGCGTGTGTGTGTGTGTGTGTGTGTGTGTGTGTGTGTGTGTGTGTGTGTGTGTGTGTGTGTGTGTGTGTGTGTGTGTGTGTGTGTGTGTGTGAGTGTGACCGTTGCTATGAAGCATGAGTTTGGTGTTCTTGAAGATCTTGATATAGTTGGAGCACCCTACACCGTTCTTGTACATTCCGGTTTGGGACAGGTCCGCACCGAGTTTGGCCTGACTCGGAGTTTGGCTTTGGAAATGAAGTGATTATCTATTGCATTATTTAGCAAGCCTACTCCATTCCATTGAATGATTTGATTAAAGATACTGAACCCTGGGCACTGGGCAAACCGGGTGGCCGGCTGGCTGGCTGATTTGCTTCGTCGGTTTGTAGTAGTTCGTACAGCACCAAGCGATGAAAAAGTGTGCTTTATTTGAACTATATATTCGTCCCAGTGTGGGAGATGTCATCTCAAGAATGCTTCACCTTCTTGTACGGTGTTTGCCGAGATTTGTCTTCGTAAAACCAAGCAAACGCATTGGAACGTCACGCCAAAAGCTGTCAGATAACCGGTGACACTTTGGTCCATCCACGGGCGGAGGTGGACCTTAAATCGTGCTTCACTGTTAAAGTAAATGCAGCTTGACAGGCTGAAACGAGTCTCGAGCTGCTCGGTTGGGCTGGCTATGTGCTGCGGCTGTCAAGAGTGTGAACCATTTTTCTAGCTTGGCTCAATCCCTACTTCGAAACCGGTCGGAGATGACTCCGTCCGGGTGAAGCTATACATTTTCATCCACTCATCGCATTAGCATGTGCACGGCTACATTGTTTGTCTCTGGTCCGAGGTCCAGCAGCGTTGGGGCTGAGTATCTCTCTGGTCCTGCCCTGGCCCTGGCTCAATTGGAAGCCGACCTGACTCTGACTGGGCCCGACCGATTCTGGTGGTGCTTCCGGTGCTATTACAGAGGAAGTCATCACCGAAGGTATCCACATGGTGTGAAGTGAAATATGCGGCATGCGATAGTGTAAAAACGGCGACAAGAGCTTAGCAGAAGATTTAATAAACGCTTCCAAACGAGCCCAATGCGGCTGGGGACCGTATTTCTGTCCGTAAAAGAATGTCACTTTACGTCGTCATCTCGGAGCAGCGTTTCGGCTCTCGCCGACGTGGGCCGAGCAGGAATTTCGGGAATGAAAATCACAACCTTCACCCGGCCATCAAGTGCGGGCCTCATTGCTTTCCATGCTGCTGCACTGCAGACGTTGACGTCAGTGGTGGCGCTATAGTGTATGCATGACATGTATTAAATTGTACTACGATGCATAATAGTCGTGTAAGTGGAGATGCTCAGTCATGTTGGATGGATTATGCATTCAGCAGAATTTCCCCGTAGTAATCATTTGTCACTTGTTCGCACAACGGCACGGCAAGAGAGGCCATCAAAACAGAAGCTCGCTCGAAGTGTTGTTTAGTGCGGCGAACCGAACCCGGGCTTCGGGACGGTTCTTGCAAACACGTGATTGTCAAAAACAACGAACCTTTATATCAACACCGGCACAACCAACAGACAGAGAGTGTATAATTTTCAACGCCAACGACCATTAGGTTTGTTTCGATGTTACTCTTTTTGCGCATACAGTCTTGCTTTGCTTTATAAAATGGATGCAAATTCTTTTAGCGTCCGATGAGTCTGTTTCTGCTCTTATTCTGTTCATACACATACACACAGACCCAGAAGCACACACACACACATATTGGAAGCTCAATGTTCCTATTAGCTACAGGTTTTCTTTTTGAGCGTAATCGAATCATTGTGCACCGAGATGGGACATCTGCACTCGGGAAGTCACAATGCAAGTTGCAATTTATTTGCGTAAATTTTGCGGCTTACCAACCACAATTTGCATCTTCCCGTCGGTGCAATCGGAGAAAGAAGATAAACGGTGACCATTGTCTCGAGAACGAGGCCCATTATTCTTCCGCTACGATGCTGGTGAACATCAAGGCGATCGATGTGATTGGCAGTGTGCGAATCAAAGCGTACTTGTCATTAGGAGCTCCATTGAAACTGGGACACACATACAACCTGGATCGCTAGAAACGTGGCTACAAACACAACGCGGGGTGAAACGGGCCACGGAGGTCAATGGGCACATTAGCGTAAACGCCGCAATAAATCGACCACAAAATATTGTTGGGCCCCGATTCGGTCCCAAACCCGATACACCGATACAGGTACAGGTTGATCGAAGAACTAGTGTCTATCGTAAATTTACAGAAACTCAATATCGATACGCGTGATGAGTGTTGGATTTTGCCTGAACTCGTTTCACATATGTGTGTGCTAATGATGGCAAAATAGCACTGTCGAATGTGGAGGGAGGAATTCATTCCTCGTTTCATTCAAATCGCCGTAATTGGTGGGCCCACTTTTCTCCACATTTCCATTGCCACAGGACATTTTTCTCACCAGTGAAGAGCGAAAAATAATTTATTGGACAAAAACAAAAGCTTTCCTTCTCGTGCGGTCTTTATGCTTATATGTATTTCTAAACCTCGATAAGAGTGTACTGTACTTCGTAGCATTGTGTAGCCTTTATCATTATACCTCGCGTTTGGTGTAGTGTAAAATGTATGTTTCCGAAGCCTTTTACGCTGTTTCACTTTTTCGATGGTATTTATTTTTCACATCAGCACCACTGTTTGCACATAATCAAAACTCGTGTCGCGGCTGGCTGTTCACAGTGCATCGCAGACCCAAGGGCTAAGGGAGCGAGAAGGAACTGGAACTGGGTTGACGAACAACGACGACAACAAGAACAACAACAATAACAACAGTTGACGCATTAGAGTGGTTCTCAGCGAATCAACTATGCCACAAATCCGTCGCCTACGGGTGGCCTCGAAAGGTCCCCTACCAAGGGCTAAGCTGTTAAGAAGACACAGCAGGGAACGGTCGGTTCTTCTTGGCACCGCTAGTGTTTTGAATTTAAAAGGACGTCTGTTTTGTAGCCGAGAGCTCCCCAACAGCTCACCCCATGCAATTCCACTTCGTGTCCATCGTTGCCACTTCCGTTCGCAAACAAAAGTGTTGGAGTATGAGCATGAATGACTGCTGGTGGTAATGTGGCCCGCGAGAGAAAACGTCGGGTTGTAAGGGAAACGTTAAGCGTGTTTCGTTATCCCCGAGATGGTTGGCTGGCTGGCTGGCATATGTGTTTTCTAGCGTCACCAAATGCATTTGCTCTAGTGCAGACCCCTTGTGCACGGGTGACTGCAGCTCCTGCTCTTGCGCGCCTTCAGCAAGTGGTGTGATTGAAGCGACAGGTGCCGGAAATTTGACAAGTACTACGGCGTGACCCCCTTTCATTCTGTGCTCTTAGTAATTATTCGGGCTCCTGCATTGTGGAACGTCTCGGTAAGCATGAATGATTCTGTTTTGTTATACAGTTGGATAAAGCAATGCTCTGAAATGAACACCGCTGTTCGGTTCTCCCCATGGCACGAGTTGTGATAATTATTGTCGCATGTGATGCAAATTCTCGATGTGGAATTTTTGAACATTTCTTTTGTAAGCTTTGCGTCTGAAGCTTTGCTGCGCTTCGTGCACTTGTACTAGAACACTAGAGTACACTAGAGCCAATTTAAATAATTATTGCACACAATGTGGGGTGTTTCAGGTGTCTTAAGGTAACAAGGTGCCAATCTCTGGAAGTAATTTTGTTCGATCGACTTCCAAACATCAATCGCAAAAAGGAGGAAATTTTTGCCAGAAAATCTGACTTTCGTTACAAAAGAAATAAAGTTTTTGGACAAGAAACGTTCCATTTTACTTTGATAAAACGGTAACCGATGGCTTGCTACCTAAAGTCCGGTTCCTGACATCACCGAAAGGAACATTTCTTCAGCAGGATGTGTATGGGAATGTGCTTTTTCGTTGCTAAAGGAAAGTACAAGCGAATCAGACTAAAACTTTCCTTTGGGCATTTGTAGTTTATCGCAACAGCTGGAAAAGAAATGCTGAATCGGATTAATCTCCGCTTGCACTATTGTGTCGTGGGGTCGTTTGCACCACTATTTGCTTTGTTGTGAACGCCATTTTGTAACGTACTAGGAATTGGATTGTTGTCGTTTTGGTTTTGTGTAAGCTACCAGAGCAAAAGTAACCCCTTAAAACAAGCGCAAAAGGTATAAAAGTTTGAAGAAAAATGAGCAGCGACAAGTGAAAAGTTTTGTCACTCGATTCAGTTTTTGCTGGTGCTTTTCTTCCCAGCAGCGACTGATGTGGACGTGAGTTATTTCGGGCATTATTGTTTTACTATATTGAAACAATTGGATCGGAATTTAAGGTGGATTCGTGTCAGATTGGCATTTTCTCAGTAAGATTTACTATAAATAGAAACGTGAATCAAAAGCATTACGGATGATGTGGTACGTATCTGTGACAGGGGGTTTAATTTAATGTATGACATGCAGTGCTTTCCGTTGTCCAGATGCGATCCATCTTCAAGTCCATGCAAGATGGAGGCCGCTCGCTTTGTATCAATTTCTTTCATGATCCGTAATTTACTGAGGCGGTGGTACGATGCGCTCAGTATGTAAATGTTTAATCAATCCACCACAATGTTAGTATTCGTTCAATCACATATTTATTACGTATAAAATTATGTGCCTGTACGCTGTAGCTCATGTGGTCGGGATTTATGGAAAACGATGCGCAAGGGTTCAGCGTAATCAAATTATAGGGTTTTGATTTTGCCTTTTTTTATGTGCTTCGCATTCACATAAACAACCGCAAAAAATAAAAATAAAACACATTCTGGTATCACGCATGTGGAGGGATTCTCCTTGAAACGTTCCCTCCGTCCAACCGACGTGAAGATGATATATGCCTCTCGTGATCCTAAAGAAGAACGGAACACCATTCCTCTGATCTACGAGAACCGCTGAGGAGGTGTGAAGGAAGGCTTCATATGGAAAGCCTTAGTCCTACAATCTTTATCGATTGGATGGTTTTTGGCAAACAGCTTAGTTCTCAGCCGACTTCGAGCAAAACGAAATGGTGCAATGGTACCACGAGCAGAAGAAGAAGAAGAAGAATAGCTAAAAGGATACAGGATACAGACACCTGAAAGGTGAGAGAGATTTTTATTGGAAATTTTACGGTTCGGATAATTCAGTTTTTGAAACGGAGCTCTCCTTCGGTTGGGATGATGATTTATGGGAGAAAGATTTTTCCCATTATGATACGTAAGTAGCTTTAAGTAGAGGAATAGGCACCTCGAATGCAAGCCTATCCCATCTCCTCGCACGTGCGGGAAAGAGTGCTTTTGTGGATTATTTATGAGGCACCCAGTTGTGATTGGTTTGAGTTTTGAATATATTTTTCGCAATCACACATATTCCAACCCTCGAAAAGAGCCCGGAATTCAAAAAGGTTGCTGATGAAAGCTGATGCTTAAGCATATGTTTCCACTAGAGCACAGACTAGCATAAACAATGCATGGAACCAACCTCCAAACATCAAGCTAGTTTCTAATGTGTGCAGTGTGCAACCCACAGGAATTTAATGATCATCCCCAACCATTCTAATACACACATCGATTCTTATTTTGCTGATAGACAGTTGGTTTAGTTCTTTTCTTTAGCCTCGCCTGTCGGATGGTCTGCCAACAAATATAAAAGCTACACTTGCGGAGACAAATGTTCACGAGCTATTTTTCAATTTTCGCCCAAGTAGCCCCCATGTCCCCACGGTCAAGTGTTGCGAGAGATACGGCATCGAATGTTAACGGCGACACGATTCCCCATAATGTGCTGCAAAACGCGAAGTAGCTGTGTGTGATATATTAGAATCCCATTTGTTTTATGCCGTCGGGAAAACGCTCCACAACGTTCTTCTCGTCTCCACTTCTTGTGAAGTGTGTGCGCCTTTAGTGCGAATACATTGGAGGATAATGAAAAGCATACATACATCGCGGTGGACCTGTTTAGATATTAAAATTTCATGAATTCATGCTCGAACGAACACATCATCGGCAGAAGCATTGAAAACCTTGGCGCATTGGTAGCAGTGGTCTTGGGGCCGTACACCGTGCTTGTGTTCATTTCATCTGCGATCACGTTTCGCAGATCGTTCCCTTCGCGGGTGGCTTTGGTCGAGGTTGTGCGGCATAGCGCCGTGCAAATGTGGCGTAATAAAAGGCGAAAAGTAAGAGTGGAATCGGAATCGTGGAGAAGCATGTGCGCCATAAAATTTTTTTATGCAAATGCTACGACCCCAGAACACATTTACACCGGTAGAGGCGAACATTTTACAGCATCAGTGTGTCCCCCCATCAGCAAGGGGGAAGCGTCGGGGACCGTCGGGCCGGACGCAAAAGGAAGCCCAAAAAGGGGACTCTTCTCCGATGTTGCATCGAGTGGGATGGAAAGAAAAAAAAAATGCCAGCAAAAAACCTTGCCTTTCCATGTTTCAAATTTGTTTCCCAGGGAATTACCATTTCTGTCACGAGCAAGCAAGTAGGAAGGATTTTCCTACCACTTATTCACACCCGCTATCTCACCGCCGGTCTAAGGCGCTTTTGTTGTGCCGAGCATCGGTTCGGTTGCTTTGGAAAGTCCTCAGAGTGAGTGTTAAGTGAGCGGGAAAGTGCAAGTACATTTCCATGATTGCTGTCGCGGCCGTTCGCGAAACGATCATTCTAGGGCGGCAAATGCATTCTCTTCACACTTGATCGGGTGTGAGAAGAGGTTTTTTTCCCTTCTTTAAGGAGGGAAAGAGGGGTGTAGGGGAAGGAGGTTGTTTTTTACAGGTTTGTTGAAGGTTCCAAGGACGAGCGAATTATTGGAGAACAGTTACTTGGCAACGCAGCGGTATGGCAATTCCCATCCAATCAATATTAATCAATTGAGAATGATTTCCTTTATTACACATTTTTTAGTTTGTGCTGTTTCCGTTTCCTCGGTACTATATAAATATATGTATATATTCCTTTGTCATTGTTCTATGTACTATCGAGCACCGAAAGAACGATGAGATATAAGAATAAGTTTTGAGCTTGTTTTTACAGCAGGAATGAAAACGAATATCGTGCACATATGGTCATAGTCTCACATACAAAAAAAGTTATTTTTCTCAAAAGCACGAATTTTGTAGCTCCTCGAAAATGGCGGTGCTGACCATAGATACAGGTCTGGCAAAGTTTTGTGATGTTTCACCATCTTCACAGTCTCGGTGCTTCGGCAAAAGCATAAACAGTAATGAAATGGCGATTATTGTCTGCTCTGTCATCCGCCTATTACACATGCTTTATCTACTGTCACGCTCTATCCTGTCGAAATGTGAATGTTTCTTGTTGCAATGGGCAGATATTGACCTCACCGCAGTATCCTAAGGATGGCCCGGAGTGAATGGTCCGAAGCTCTTGAACCTCTGTGTACTCGTTTGAAGACGTCGTGATGTAATAAAATCCAAATGGCACAAGTAATAGCGATGAAATATGCCCTGCTCGGCCACTACAATCGAGCCCCTCGAGAGACAGAGACAGAAACCAAGACCAGGGGGTTCGGCGGTAATGATGTCTTGTGTACTCTCCAGTGAAGGGCGATATGGTTATGGTTATGGGGCGAATCACGCTTTCCGCACTCATGATGTGATTTGTTTTCGGACAAAGTTGTTATGGAGAAAAGGCGGAAGAATAGATATTGACCGGTCACCGGATGCAGGTCGTTACTTTATTTCTTTTCATTCCATCTCGGTCGTTTTACGCGGTTTCATACAACCCGCCGGCCGGTGTGCCGGTAGCCGGGACGAAACGGGAAATGAGCCGTGGTGGTAATAGTTTATGCCTTATCAAATTACTCTATTACTAATGGTAGCCCTCCATCATCGGATCAGTCGCAGTTTAATTCAATTTGCGTTACGTAGCCTAATGCAGAAGCACCAGGTGTCGAACAACACAAAGGTACGGTGGTGTACGGCACGGCGCACAGTCCTTTCACACTTTGTGGCCATTACATAATTGCATTGAATGTAGCATTGGAGATTTTTTTTCCCTTTTCCCCTTTGCAATACACAATGTACATGCAAAGGAGTGGGTGCTTCTGGGGCCTCTTTTGACTTGCTTTGCTTATAAACGCTTTCTGGATCAGTATCGAGAAGTTACCCACCAAAAAAAACCTAAGCCAATTCGAGCAAAAATTTTCATTGTGTGACTTTATTTGACCTCCAGGAATCTTCAGAGGTAAATTATTATCAGTTAATTTTCCTTGCTCATGACTTTAAAATAAATAAAGATAGAGCAAAGCATAGAAAATACTAGTTTGGTGCTTTAATCAAAATAACATGCTGCTTTCGAGCACATATTGTTCAACCGTTGCAAAAGCTTAGCTGACTGTATTGACGATCAAACCATACGCTCAAGACACAAAGCATTCAATCCTTTGATTGTGTTTTTCATGTGAAAATCTTATTAATTCTGAATGTCGTTCCATTCACGTTTATGTTTCTGCGATCGCTAGCGAACGGAATTAATGGCCTACATGTACCTTACCGAACGTGTGCGCGCACATTGCTCTTAGACTGACCGAGAGAAAGAAAGAGAGAGTGAGGGAGAGAAAGCGATTCAGATTACTGATTATAACGAACTAGTATATCTGCATTTTCGTGAATGTCGTGCAGTGTCCGGGAGGCAACTGGCCACCGCGGGCCACAACAGTACAAGGGCTCCTTTCTTTTTGTAATCATCCCGCTTCTTAATCCATCCATCCCAGCACTTACATTGTGCAACCATTTCGCGCTCTGTGCAGCAAACTCATTAAAAACATAATGAAATCTAAAGAAAGGAAAATCAACATAAAATTAAGTCGTCAAAACGGACATAACATGAGAAAATGGAGCGGGCAATTTTGCCGTTTTTGTTTCCGGATTTCTCTTGATGTTTCTTACAGCTTGCGTTATTTTTTTTTCCTTTCTTATTTTGCCTTATTTTGCCGCTACGTTCTTTGCGACTTCCTTCCATTACAATACCATGATTTTTTAATGTCCGCATAACACCCATCCACTGCCATGCCATGGGTGTCCCACGGGTCCAATCTAACTGGTACCGTTTGCCGGGTGAAGATTGTAGTACTGTGAGCCACAGAATCACAGTGCAGCCCAGCAGGGTACAGAGATTGGTTGGGTCGGATGGGTATGGTTAGTATGATGGTTACTCATAAAAAAGGGCGAAACAATATGCATCTCCCTAAACCGCTCTTTTTTTTTAATTCAGTGGGATCGCTCCGCAGATAGATGGTATCAAAAGATCGTTTCGATGCTTGTTAGTGTTGCGGTGTGTTTCTCTGTGCCGGCTCAATATTTCCTTTCTGTCCCTGGACAGGAATTTGTTTATTGTAAAATTTTCGGTAATTTCTCATTTGAAGCTATATCAAGTGTAAAGTGCCGGTTTGGCAACAAGCAAGGCATAAGACAAAACTATATGCTTCTTGCGGCAATACAGCAGACCAACTCTCCCCATGGCAAGAAAGGCAAGTTGGTCGAGAGATCCTTTTGTTGATTTTGAGTACATTTCGTGTAGCAATTGGAAACTCATTCTTTTCCGAAACCTTAAACGTATCCATGTATGTCACATCCCGGAGGAAAAGGTTGGTTCCTCGTCTTTCATTTCGCTTATTGCAATTTTGGTCGCAAGACAGACACAACTGTTTGCTTACGAGCGACGCAACTATGGGGTGTCGCGGTGCAGGAGTCATAGAGAAGACGTGTATCAAATGGTAAACTTGATATAATCTTCCCCCTCTTCACCTGTGTTTTTTAGAATGGTCATGCTAGTGTTTTTTTCTTCTCTTCGTTTTGTACAGAAGGTTAAAAGAGAGGGAGGAGATGGAGAGCGAATAAGAGCAGCGCAGAACTAGAAAGCAAACCCCCAGAAAAGAACATCTAACATCCTTGCGCGACAGAGCGGGTCTCCAGTAGACGGACAAAGCGCTTGTGGAGTGCTTATTTGTACTCGAGTTGAATTTCGGAGAAGTTGTTTTCCACCGGTAAAGTGAGCCCGATGGTGCTTACACGGGTTTTGCCGTATTTCATTTTCCACTAGACCATGCTAAAAGACACAAGAACACCGTTGGAGTTCCCGTGTTGCTTCTGTTGTTCTTTGTCTTAGCTACACGCTTTCGAACGTTTGCTGGGACGGTGTGGTTCTCATCGTAGCGAAAACGAAATCTTTTGAGCAAAAGTCGTTATTTTGATTGATATTATTTTTCCCTAGCCACGCACGCACACATTCACTCACAATCTTTGGTACATTGCTTTTGGCCGCACTGGCGGTGTTTGGCTGTTGTTCTAAATTTAATGACCAACAACATTACTCTAGGGTGTACTTTTCGATCCAAATATCCTCTACTCAACCGTTCAGAGAGCATTGATTTCCGCGAACTCTTTGTAGACATTTTTCGCTTTTCTCTGTTCGAAGAAGCTGTGTATTTAAGGAAAAATATTCAATACAGCAAAAACCCCGACGCACTCGCCAAATCCTTTCGACTTTGGTGAAGTATCCAACTGCAACAGAGAAGCATCCAAGATGCGAGATAAACACCCATTAGAAACACTTGATTAAAAAGCAAACGAAAACTTACTCCAAGCATCACAATTAACCTTCTGTTGGTGTGTTAAAAATGGTTTCAAACAATCGCCGAATTTCCAGGAAAACATTTACCCCGGGAGGATCACGCCCGAGCTTACATACCTTGTAGTGCAACCAGCTTATGACGCTTTTCCCCCTCAAGACATCCTAGAAGGAAGTCAAGTGAGGGGGAGTAGAGCTGACAGAGGTATATGCAAAACAGAACGATAGAATTGATCCTGCCTGCCAGTTTAAAACTTGCCAAGGTTTATGGTGCCAGCGTTCCGTTCCGTATTATGAACGGAGGTGGCAGCTTCGTTCGATTGTACTCGTGATGCTGCTGCTGGAAGGATGGTGGATGGTTTTGGCCGGGCCAAATTTGTTGATGTTGTTGTTGAAGGGGCCTAGAAAAAATAAACAATATTGCTTCGAGCGAGCGCCGAACCAACGTGTGTTCTGTGACTTGTGCTGTGCAGAATAAACAAAGTCGAACAAATATTACTGCCACTCACACACATAACCACAGACAGCACACATAAACAAGATTTATACCCTACGCACACACTCACACACGCATAGACAAAACAACAGAGTAGGAAAATCATGGCGGCCTTTCGATATAACACGGCGTTCGCCGTTATTTGCCAAGCCGATATCGTCGAGGGAAAGGACGCCGATCGGGAGCGCCGATATCCGGATTGATGCAATGAACTATGACATGCCTCAGTGAGCCGGAAAAAGTGTATAATGTACGGTCAACCATTCATATACCATATGTCAATCAAGCCATATGATTCCGATTTCGTGCTTGGTTATTTTATTTGAAACGTGTTGCTCGCTCTGCCGGGCACCGCTGGTCAATAAAATCTGAACCGAATCGCCGCTATCAACCAACACTGAATTGCGTATGTACGGGGCGGTTTATGTATGTGGTGGTCCAGTATAGTAGGGAACCGACAATATCCATTCGCTCACGTGTGGGAATATCCTTTATTTTGTTTAACAATTACGTGTACTATAATTGTCGTAGAGACCGGAGTGCGGAATCGGGGGACGAGGATGCCAGAATATCCCGGTTGGATTGTGTATGCGTTTTATTGTTTGCAGCGCAACCAGTTCATCGTACGGTTTCGGAAGCGGAAGCTTATCGCTCTTAATACGCTACACAGGAAGGAAAATGACCCATCAGAATCGGCAATCGATTCTTAACGCTCCATGGACAAAGCACCGGAATCATAAGATAAGTATCTCCGTATACGGAACACTATCGATCATAATACATAATGATGACGAACGAATTCGGCCACTCGGATGGTCGGTGGGACCAAATGGGCCGTACCGGGAGGCATTCGAATAGCGTGAGTCGGCGGGATAGTGATTAAATTGTCTGTCCACTAAAAGCAACTGGCAGCCGATGAACAATTACGATAACGATTTCATCGAAGCTGAAAAAGCATCCACTCTTCCAAGACGACAGTGCTGGTGCTGCCGGTGGTGATGTGCGGTGGAGGCGCCCGATAGGTTTCTTTCCATTCCGCGGGAGAAGCGGTAAAGGAGCACAAAAATTACCGCTTCGCTCCATGTTAATTGTTATCACGATCGGAAATAATGGACCATCTGGTGTGGATCTCATGGAGACATATTGTCGAGCAATGGGCGAAAAACCACCGTTCTCTGGGGGTCGACAATGGGCGTATTTCCGTTTCGGTTGGTAAGAAACTCTCCCGGAAAAACCACCAAAACCCGCACCACGAGCCAGAGAGGGACAGAGGCCTGCGAAAGGAAAAGCGACAAAAATAGAAGAGAGTAAAAAAACCAGATACTTTTTTGTTTTGCTCTCGAAGGCTCAAGAGATTGGCCCATTTGTGAGTTGTTGTTTCAGAGGATTTTCTTTGTTATCTTATCGTTTCGAAGGAATATTATAATTCGAACCATTCGCATCACATTTCGTCCAACCCCGCTCCTTGGTAGATTTGGATACATCAATTTTACAAACAAGCACACACACACACACACACACACACACACACACTCGCACGCGCGTGTACAACCACACACCTACATGCACGATGCGCAAAATCTTATCGTATTTCGTTTGACTCCGTAGCCCGTTCTTCTTCGTGCAGCTCTTTCAAGTTAATGTTGCCTTTTGTTCGATTTCAATAAAAAAGACGCCCGCGAAACCGAATATTCGAACCGTATCGATGGTGGTGGTGCGTGCCCATTTTTGCTTCCCTACCATGCTTCGCAATTCCCCCCCCCCCCCCCCCCTCCGGTCTACCCCATCGCAATCGAGCACGCAGGGAGACATGCAAAACGTGTTGCGCGCACACGCCTCACGATGGCAACCGAATATGATAGGCGGCATCTGCTATCGTTTTTCCATTTAGTAGCGGAATACATTAAAAAGCTCCGGGAAAATTATCATCACTTTTATGCCCCGGGAACCGACTGCTGCACCCCGCTGCTGTTACCTGGTGTGGTGGCCCAACGTCTGAATGGCTGCGAAGCCTGCGTCATCACCTGGTGGTTCTAATGCGAAATGTTTTCTCGCTTCTTTTGCGGATGACCCGAACCGCTGTTTGCAAAAACCTGGCATGCATTCATATTGCGGTTTATGGGGGCACCACCGAAGACACAAAGGGTACAACAGAATGGCTCGGAATACACTCGGATAGAACATCGATTGTCTTACGGAACGATGTCCTAAAACTTTGCGTCGATGTCTGTCTGCTGTTTGATACGATTATTGCTAAAGATGCTATAGTGTGGATGATCAGATGGGAGGCGTTCCTCGGTCTCTTCCGCAGGAAAACATCCTCCATTCAGGCTGTTCAAGGCACTGTTGGATAGTCTTTGGACTTAAACCGTCCACACGGACGTACCTTTGCTGCTGTAAGAAGATTCCGCTGCATCCAGCCGATGGACGACGGAGATATTTAAATTCTTAAAAGAAAATCTTTGACTTGCTGCCATTTTAAACCGGGCCCCTTTTTGAATGTGAATTATGTTAATTTTGAGAACTTGTGTGTTGCGTTTTGGAAGGACAAGCATTGTAATAGGAACTTTATACGCAGCTTGGAAATTGATAAACCAAAATGGCAATAGCCAGAACATCGCACACTCGCAGGTTCCGGCAAATAGATAATCTGACAAACCGCTGTTTCTGCTCCATAGTAACGACATCGGTTCCCAGGCCACCAGATCGGGGTAGTGTGAGCTGGTTCTGAACCGGTTCCTCGTTTTATCGTTCACAAAAACAAGCAACTGTGTTGATGTGTTGCGGAAAGGGACACTGAGAATTATGTAAAGCAGCCCTTTTTATCCTTATCGTTTCCCTCTGTTTGAGTTCTCAGTTCCTCCGGCCATTGGGGCCAGAGTGGTGGAATCGTAGTCCGTTAGCTTTCCATCCTTTCTCAAATGAACACTTCGTCAGAGTCTCTGTCGCCGATGGGTTTCGGTGTGTGTTTTTTCCCTCTCTCATTTCTACTTTTTTCATCTTCTTCTGTTTCTCATGCCATCGTTACCGGGGCTCTTTAATGTGACGGCTGGCGGAGTCATCGTCATCTTCTGAGGGTTTTTCTTGCACCCGGGAGTGTCGAGAGCTTTCCGTTCCGGTCTGAAGGTAATGCTTGCGATTTGAAATTCCACCAATGCTTGGCTTTTTGCTCAGGAGAATTCATCGTCGCCGGACTATCAATGAAAATAACGAAAAGAAACGCGACAACGGTAGTGACAAAGAGCTGGTGCGTATGAAAAAAAAGACATAACGAAGCACGAGAAATAAAGGTATAAAAAAAACCCCTAAACCACGCTGATCAGAAGCCGAAGAAAGCAGCTAAGAAAATGAAAAACAAAAAAAATAATACAAGCCGGAAAATCCCACAGTTGGAGCTGGAGGAAAACGAGATTTAGGGGTGCGCTGCAGAGCTGCTTATGATTTTGCTTCTCATTTTAAGCTGCTGTCCCTATCATTTAGGCATCGTCGAAGTTGAAGTGCCGGCATTGGAAACATTGAAGATGAGATTTGAATTTTAAAGAGCACAAGTGGAAAGTCTCTCATCGCAGCGCATACATTTGCTACAAATAGCACTCGGGCGAAGTTTTGAGCGCGCGGTCCCTGTGTAAGAATCACAATTTCCGTTTTTTTTTTTCGAATACAACCCTAGTCAATAGAAGCGAAAGCTACGTCCACCAGTAAACCTAGTTGTAGTTTGCTCTGATTCAGGCATCCTCAACGCTGCTAACGCATAAAAGCAATGTAGATGTTTATAGTTTTCTTAAAAAATTCCACTCTTTTTTATTCTAACAAGGGATACACAGAACCAACACAGAAAGAAAGTTACTCCTGTGAGGCGTTGCAAAGCTCAAGCCATTGCAGTGAACGATGTTCTGAGGGAAAAAATCCTCCTTTGGTGGGCGAATACTTGATTTGTTTGGCAGTGCTGTGTTTTCCCAGCACAATACGCTGACTGTGTGCCTTCTTTTTTCTGTGTCAAATGCTGAGTACGATTCGAGCTACCAAGCAAACGTGGAGCGAAATGCACAACACACACACACACACATATACAAAAGAAACGCAAAATGTGGCTCTTTTTGTGGGTGGAAAATGTAAGCAACATGCTTGTCCCGTTTTGTCAGCATTGCTGTATTCTAGCGTTGTGACCTAAGATACCAAGATGGACTCCAGGAAGGCATGGGATAGCTGGGAAAGTAAGGACACTCGGAAACACGATGGGAGGGAACTGTCAATAGAGATATGTTAACGGCGGATATTGAACCTAAGCCCGGAAATTGGATTATTTTCTTTTGGTTTGTTCTGTCTTTTGCTGCCGCAGTTTCTGCTGGTCTCACTTACGGCGTCGATCACCAATCGTCATCCTCGCCGCTTCCTTTTGCCGATACAGAGGTGTTTTCGTGCTGGTTGCGGCTGCAGAATATTACTGGATTGATTCCGCACAGCGTACCGTTTCGCGAGCTTATTTCGATACGAAACGAATTTTAGTTGTGGCGTTTGGATAATAATGCCCCTATCTCTCCGGCTTCCCGTTTTGCCATAATTTCAACCACGCAGGGGACGTCCTGGGACATATCAATTTGTATCGATTTGCTTGCATATGCAAATTTCCTGCCAGCGTCGTTTGTCAGCCAATCGAACAAACATCGATGTTGACGTTTTGTATTAGCCGTCGTCGAGTGAAGTATTTTGAAAAATATATCCTTGTCCTGTTGATAGTCCTAATTACTGCTCTAATTAGGTTTTCTCAGTGCTTGGCCTCAGTAGTGTGGCGTCGCCTTATTTCGGAAGACGAATCTCTAGATCGTAGGTAGTAGGTGTTGGTAACAGGAATCAACAAACCAATTGACCATTCAATGCTGGATGCGCCTCACATGTAGCGTCTTTGATGAGTCATTTGATAACAGTTAAATCAGCGTTGCTAAAGTACACAAACCCCGTAAATTGTTTATTTATACATTCCCTCTCACTTTCTTCAGACATCATCGTTTCACTGCGAAGGCCGCTCGAACATTTGCGAGAATGAATTATGTTTCGACAATCGATGTTTTAATTGAATTTCCAAAGAATCCGAAGAACAATCAATGGAAAAGCAATGAAATTTGAAACTCTACATATTTTCAAGCAAGGCAGAACAGTTCATCATCGATTTCCGTTCGATGGCAAAAGCCCAATGATAAACGGATATAACAAAGAAAAGCGAATGGACTCTCATACTGTATGAAATAAATTATGTGTATTCCTGCTGCAACTAGTCTGGCAGATGTTACAACCATTGGTTCCTTTTATACTGAACCATCGCGTACATTAAAAAATAGAACTATTCCGTGAATTCCCTCCAGCTCAACTGTTAATGGTAAAGGCCTGCATAATAGAGCACAAGGAGCACGGCTGTCGATGCAAATGCCACACTTATCTGTGATCTGATGCTATCTCAGACCTTCCATTTGTCGGAATCTGTCTATCGCGTTCGATTTATTGCAGGATGGAGGCGCCTGGTGGCAACATACAACAATCAACAGGAAACGTCGTTGTGTTCATTTTTGGCGCTAAAATGTAACGCCATCTGCCCGACCTTATCGTGCATTGATGCGGGGGAAACATTATTATGCTATTATTTGACTTTTTTTTGTGCTGACCGGCGTCTTTTGCCGTAGCTCTGATACAATTGTGTGAATCGTCGCGCGTGTGTGCAGAGTGCTGAAAATCGCATGATAAACTGCGATCAAGTGGTCCAGGGGTGACCGAGCAATGGTTGCACTCATATTCTGTCCGTGCGAAGCTGCAAACGGCGACTCAACGTCGTTCCATCGGCGAAAAGAACAACTTTTCACCCGCAGATAATTGTTGATGGGATGAACTTTGAACGGGATTTATTGAAATTTATAAGTTCTCTTGAGAGATTTATCCGTTGCAAAAGTTATCCTTAATCTGCCGCGTCTTAAGGGAAATAGAAATTTATGGTCGATTGCATTATAAGATGTAAACCAATGGTAGTAGTAGTGTGCCGGTAATGATGTCGTTCCAGCTATGCATCGTTCTGGTATGTCTTCCCGCCCGAGTCGCGTATTCAACTAAGAATGCCCGGTTGTGGGTTAATGTGGAAACAATGATGTAAAATATGTACTTTTATATCTGCTCGGTTTACAGACTGCTCGAAAAGCTGTGGGTATAGCAACGTTACGGCTACGGAGGATAAGTAGAGTCTCTTCGACTGTTCACTTGGCCCTTCACTTGGCTTTGCCGTGATTGTGAGTAAGAATAAGAGTGTATGGTATAGAATAAAGCGTACCAGGATCAAACAACAATCGAAAATTCCATTTTGCATTCCATTTTACCCATCAACGTACCATGCTCCAGCCAGCGATGGTAATTAGTACGAAGTACGACAATGATTAGTTTTTTATATGCAGACTCGTTTATCATTTGTTTCATTTGTGCCTAAGAGCTCATTTTGGATCCTGGATGTGTCGCGGTGTGTGTGTGTGTATGTGTGTGTATGTGTGTAAAGAGTTGGGCATTGAGTTGGCTTTGCAGTTGGCCAACACAATGCTACTTTTCATTTTCTGAACCCTTTCTAGATGAAAGTTGGAACGCTGGCATTGCCATTCCATAAGAGGAGGGGGCTTGGCTGCGTTTTTCTCCCCATTTGCCAGATGTGCAAATAAGCCAGCGTTTGTGTTTGTATGTGTGTATTGTACGAGATACAGCTGCAAGCTGCAAGCAGAGTTCACACGTTTCGAATTGTTCTGCAGCTAACTAGCGAAGATGTGGCATCCCGTCGTGGAGTTGACCTCGGTTTGCGGTTACGAACGGTTCGTTGTTATGCTTTCTCTCCGTCTGCGTGTGCATGTGTGCTGCATGCTATGTGAGTGGCTTGTTTTTTTTTTTATTTCAGGATTGTTTTTCCCCGGTTTTTCCCAAGTCCATGCAGCAAGAAAGCTTATCGCACGGTCTCGTTCCTAGCACGGTGAAGTGTATTCGTGCCGTGCAGACATAAATCACCGATGTAATTTGGCACATGTCTAATGACATTGATGCAACGATTTGACTCTGCGGACAGTAATGGGCACTGCGAAAGAAGCTGCCTTGGGTCAAGAAGCGAAGAAGCGATGAACCAGAAGAAAAATGACGAAACCATCAATCAGCTCACCCGGAAGCGCCCATCAATCAGAGGATGTGGATAAATGAAGACAAGCAACGACTTTTATAATCTGAATGGTTTTATTTGTGGCTCAACACTTGCTTTTCACACATGACCGTTACTGTGTGTGCTGCTCGGTGATGAGCAAATCGTAGCAAAAAGGGTTAAACCATCAGCAGACATTGTACATCTTTTCGTACCTTTTTTATTCTTTTGCTTTTGTTGGGTTTTCATGTTGCACTTTTTATAAACTTTTATTATGCTTGATATTTGACCGACTATTAGAAGTTTATTAGATTATCGATGCTTCCGGCATTGAATGAATGCCCACACTGTTGATGGAAAGACAGTTGGACGCATCATTACAACATCACAAAACACACGCTTCTTTCTGACGCGAACGTGGTGTGTTCATATCAGGGCAAGCGAAGACAGCCAACCGGAAATGGAGTCCAGTTGCATGTGTTGAAACCCAGCTAATCCCACGGCGAGAAAAACACCGCTTGTGATCCGATGTTCTCAAATCATGACATAATTTTCCAACTTACTGTTCATCTGGCATTACGACGGTGCTGATCTGTGTCGGCATTGGTCGCAACAACTTCACTACAAGCAATCCCCTGCCAGATGTATGAGAGAATGAAAATAAAGGTAAGCACATAAAATCTCACAGATTTCTTTACTTCTCCTATGGTGGCCTGTTTCAGTGCCGTGGCACCTCGCCGGAACGTGATGGTATAAGATTCGCCCCTTTTTGGTATCCCTCCTTAAGCGCGAACATAACGTTGTGCACTTTGAACCGGGACGAAACAGCTACCGTACGAAGATTAAGCCCTGTCGGCAGTTCCTAGGCAGTTCCATTCCTTCCGTTCCGTTGCCGAATCCTTTACTGCGTCCTTACGTGTGCTCTATATGAGCAACGGCAAAGGTTAGTTACATGTACATCCGAGTAAGACGTTTCATTTACGACAAGGTATACCGGCAGATCATCGAAACGGTGTCGTCGGTGGTTAGCTACGGTGCTATGAGTGACTACTTCCCCAATTCCGGTGATCAATTAAGCAATATTTCCTTTTGCCCAAAAGGAATTCAGACTACGAGAACGGGCAGAATAAAGACAGAAAAGAGTCAGTGGACGGTAATACAACGTGTGTAAACGGCGCTTAAGATAGAGAAGCGGTGAATTGAGTATTCAATTAAACGAATTGCGAGCTCGTATGCGAGCGTCATTAAATTACCGTTTTACGACACTTGTATTCTTTAGTTAATTAAGCCTAGTGATATGACAACAGCAAGAGCAGAGGCAGGGTGGTCTCCAAGGATTTTATCCTCAGGGTCGTCAGCTTCAGGCCCACTTACCAGTCGGCTATTGTTTTCGGCGTGAAGGAGCATTACGACTTCTTTTATGGCTATATTTGCCTCTTTGCCTAGTGGATAGATGAACTGATTGCGGTATCATTAGCTGTTGGTATTAGCAGTTTGGGATTATCCTTGAAATTAAATTACCTAATACAATAAGTTTATTGTACGCCGTGTTCACCGTAATAAGCAGGGAGAGAGAGAGAGAGAGAGAGAGAGAGAGAGAGAGAGAGAGAGAGAGAGAGAGAGAGCATGCTCGATTGATGCAGGAAATCTACGTAAAGAAGAAGCATAACCACTGATAGTAGATAGTACTACGAATGTGTTAGGAATATTGACACCTTGTGTAATGGATTAATTGGCTGCTGTAGGATAAAGCGGCCATGGATTTGAGACTTGGGCTCTCTTACCAGTAGAACAGTTTAACAAATTAAACGGAGTGGTTTCCGCCGCCAAGAAGGAAACGTTCCTTTTATGAACATTAAACGCTGACAGACTTGTGGCTTTTCCGAGCAGAGTCCCATAGCTTGTTGGCGAACGCAAAACAAAACCTATGCACTGCGAGCAATTTAATAAACATTCACATCAAGCGTTAACTACTCGATCACGAAACCAATACTGACCGACCGTCCCCATGAGAGTGCAGTGTGTGGCATCAATCGTTTGTATTTTCTCGGGGGAGGGAGGGAGGGAGTGTTTGGTGTGGCAAATAATAACAGGCAAATGGGGTGGCCTTGCGAAAGTCAACTATGCGTGTTGCAATCCGTTATTACTGGTTTCGCACCGCATCGTGCAGCGCCGAGTGGAGGAAGCACCAAATATAATTTCAAATTCCATTTGCGCACCAAACCCATTTGCTATTATCCTGCATTATATCAGTACACACATTCCCATTCCTCTCGGCCCCTATTGAAACCAGCATCGGAAGTGGAGGTTTCCGGCAAACACGTCCAATTCCGCCTGCGTCGACCGCATAACGATGCAGGTGGGGAAAAGTATTCAAATAGGAATACAAAAAGCCATTCATCAATGCTCGTTTTCAGCAATTTCAATAATTAATCATGAAAAAAGATCATACGATTTTATTCCAACCACAAATTTCAACCACTTGCTGTGAACATGAACCCCCTGCCGAGACCCGCTCGCTTGTTGGGCTGGTACGCTCCATGGCACATCGATTTGAACAGTCCCTCGGGGAAAGCACTAACTGTTCGAATAAATGAACATTGCACACGATGAAAACATACCCACACGCATTGGCTTCATGCAGCTCGTTTGGTTGCGTTGCCCCTGGGACCCTTGGCCGTCCACCCTGTAGTCGAGCGTTTACGAGTTAGTAGAAAGAAAAGCACATGAAACACCGGCAACGAGGTCGGTCGACGAAGAGAGCAAGGGAGAGAAGGTACAGGTTAAAAGTTAGCTTTTGGTTTTGCAGGGTTTGAAGCTCGTTCGTTTACGCAAAATGGTACCCTATGGTGTATACTGAAACCAATTATTTATTATCCAATTTATTTCGTACACACTACACAGCAATGGATCGTAGTTTGAGACCTCACCACGCCAAATAGCTGGTTGGTAAGGTGCATGGTCAGGTCGAGCTTTCGGGTACAAGTTATTCGGAACCTGCGTTTGAACATATGTTTTTCTCGAACTGCACCGAACCGGTGTAGCGTTGCCTGGATGCCAATGAATAGGGAAAGCATAATGAAGGGCATGAGTACTAAAACGCAGTTGCGGTGAAATGTTGTAAAGGCAGGGGCGTTGGAACCAGTAAACTGACGGCGGGAGGGGAGTGTGGGAGGAAAGAGATTTGAAATAGAGCTTGAACCAAATGCGCGTTTGTGTTGTGTTTTTGTAGTATGTAAAATCTGCTTTTTAAATATTTGTTATTAATATTCTACACTTGAGGATCAAGCAGATACATGTTCTGCTGTAAGAATCAACAGAAAATCATACACAACAACATAAGCTGACTTGTGCTCTCCTCGACGCGACAAATGCGACAGTACGCAGTACAATAAACATTCAAAATTCAAATCATACTTGATTGTATAGTGGCTGTGTGATAAGGAGCCGGAAATGAAATCAATAGTCCAATTGTCGTTTTAGAAATCAACCCTCTTTCATTCGTAGCGCCATGCCTGAAGCACCATAATTTTGTCTCTTACCTTGTTTGACACTCCCTCATCCTACTCCATCACCTCCCACCCCTCATTGTTCCAAACAGAACGAAAGGGGGCCCCACAAGGTGGCGATGCTGAGAACGATATCGGGTCGACTTTTCCAAGCAAACAGGAAATTCTTTTACTCATCGAACAATACGGGAAGAAATTGAAAATGAATTCAACCAAACACAACGGGTGTCGAACAGGCATGTTCCTGGCCTGTTCAGGGAATGCGAATGTGCGGTACAGGTGTTATGTTTGAAAAGAAAAAAACGGTCTTTCTGATGCCAAAGATCGGTTACAGCTTCTGGTGTGCCTTCGGTTCGCAGGAATGAACCTAATTTTCTCTTTTGAACGAACCTATTCATTGTAAGAATTGATATTTGACGACACCCTGATGGTAGTTCCTAAGCATAGTTGAACTTTGAAAATGTAGGCTGGCCTAAAAGTATTAGGCATAGGCACACTGGTGACGCAAACTCTCATACAGCGTCGACAAAACCGGACCGAAACTAAATTCTTTAAGAACGTACTATTTTTGTCCAGCAATATACAAATTGTATACAAAAGGATCGCTTGTGTGTGTGTGTTGTTATGGATAGTATAAATATTTTACCTTCTAGCCGTTGACCAAACTCTGTTGAGCATTGCCTCATCAAAGCTGAATTATAAATGTGAAAATTGTTTTCAAATCTCTCACGCTTATGATTATCCTTTGAATACAATTTAAACAAATGTATGGCATCCTTGTAGGAATTAATACACGAATTTTATGAATCATTTTAATGCGATATGAGCGAAGTCAACAAAAGCATATTACAAACAAAGCCAATCTGATTCTAGCGTCTTTGCGTTGCAAATTTTTCTTCTAGGTTTAACGATCTTCTAGGTCACACTGGCCATCGAATGGCTTACGAGACTAGCTGATGCCACGTAAGTGTATAGTCAGTAGGCTCTACAGGGAAACGGTCCGGATGGGATTTGAACATCGGTCCTTTCGTGTGAAGAGCGGCGCCTTAGTCGCCGCATCAGCAAACAATGCTTTTTTTTAAGGTTTTTTTTAGTTATGATATTACATAATGGTTCATGATAGAAAAATGAGACATGAGTAATGATGAAAAATGTTACTGAAATAATTGTGCTGGTGGCGGTAGATGGTGATGATAGTAATGTGAATATTTCAAATAATTTATAACGCGAAATCCATGGTAGAATTTGCTAGCTATGTAAGGTACATGGCTAAGGTACTCTGGGGTACAAGGTGGTACAAGTGTACACAAAAGTGTTATTTGTATTTTATTACTTTCGAGGCCTTTGAGCATAATAACATAGCAAATTCAAAGTGATTTTAGCCATGCTTCAAAGATTTAAAGCAGCTGCATTTCGCCCTAGCCTTCTAAGAAATTTGTGCGATCCAATACGTTCCGTTGCCTATCCGGAAAGTGATCGATACGGTCCTAGAATTCATACCAACCGACAGGCGAAGGCAAGCACTCCATGCAATCCATCGAAATCATCCGGATCAACAGAAAACACGTGCCTCATTAGCTTAGTGAGTATGATGCACTTGCATCAACCATATGTCATGCTAAAATGCATGACCATAACCTATCACGCCGACCGTGTCACGGACACGGCAGTTCGGTTGGTTGGGTTTCACCGCATCGTTGTCGTCGTCGTCGGTTCCATGGTCATTGGTCATGTTAATATAGATCATGTTTTGATAAAATTAGGTAAACGATTCGACTGGCTAGTAGCGAATTAATTATACTTTTATAATTATGCAACCGGATCTGTTAAATCTATTGTACCGCTTACTGCAGCCCACGTCCGACGTTTGCCGTCATAGCATATTGACTGGTGATGTTAGTCGATTCCCATCGACCAATCTCCACTGCGAGAAGAACGATTGCTGCCTGTTCGCTTTTCGTGCTGTCAAACAGCCCGCCCTCGTTGTCCTAGCCGAACCGGCGCGTTGTCCAGTCGCTTAAAACATGCACCGAACAGAATATGGTGGGCCATCTGAAAGCAGATCGCACCGGGAGGAATATTTGTTGCATGCATTGCTGAACAGGAGTACGCGTCTGGGTCACCTGTTTGCGTTGCGCTTGAACCAATACCCTCAGCTCGTGAAATTCTAGCTGCCCCATGGAGTTGGAAGCTAAATCATGACTTTTGTCCTTTCGCTCCGACGGTACGCGTACCGCTGGAAGCTCAAGCACAGCGCTGGTTCTGTTTCGTTAGCGGCATACTGTCAAATGTACTTTCGGATCACAAACAATCTGTACATACGGTGATGGAATTATGTATTCATGTCACCATTATTGAGGATTGAATTTTTCGTGGCTTCATGTCCACGTTTTCCGTCTGCTCCTGGTCCGCTTACGACCACAGCAAAACACGCGTGAAATGAGCAGACACAATGCACGGATCGGATTCGGTGGAATCACGTGGAATCTTCACGCCGTAGGGTAAGGTAAATAACCATTAGAAGCTTATTAATGGTACATCGTAACACAATTTGTGACCTTTTCTCTTTTGTAAAACATCTCCATATTTCATGTAAATTCGTGCTGTTGGATATGTTACAATAAAGAAGAGAGTGGCGAAAAGAAGGAAAAAATTGCAAATGCTTTTCTTGTCTAGGTTGACCTTATTGTCAGCTGCCAACGTAACGCGGACCAGGGCAGAGGGTGAAGAAAAAAAAACCATTAAATTGTACCGGGGTTCCACTGTGAACGCTCGCACCTGATTCATTCTTGGTCCACCGCTGTCTAGATGGTCACTAAGAGCAACTTGGCAAAGCTTTCCTTCTTACTGAACAAAATCAGGCCAGACACTCATATCGTTAAAATTTAGTGTTTAATTTTTACGGTTATGATAGCATTTCTCGTTCGTTGGTTGGCATTTATAGACTCGACAGACGGAAATTTCCGAACATTGGTTACTACGCTTCCGGAAGGTTCCGATAATCAGGCGGCCACCGGAAGCCCAGGAAATGACACCGTTGATTGAGACAATGAGGTAGAGTGCACGGGAACCGCCTCCCGCTAATGACGTGCTAGGTGATGTGGTATCTATAGTTACGCTGTCTGACTGTACATCACCATCATCATCATCGTCATCATTTGCACCATCTCATCATGAAGTTTGTGGTTGTAAAATGTCATTATCCTTCGGCCGTAGAATAGACAACGGTTTCGGGTTTTGGTCCAGGCTCAAAGTGCCAATGTAGTGGCCATTTATTCTTCGGAGAGGTGAGTCTACACCGTCAATAATGGCTTTACTTGGCAATTCGTAATGATTCACTCCAACGTTTGTAACACTCCAATGTTCGACTTTGCATACGCGCCAGCTGCTCCTAGAGCCGCAACATTTAATTTGCGCTAAATTTGATAAAATTTTCTTTTGTGTCATCGTGAGCACTTCATTTAATTACGCAGATAACTACACTTTCATTAAACTTCGCACAACATGAGTCACAACTTTTAATTGAAAATATTACTCCGCAAATGCCAAACAACGTGAGCGAGCGCCATTTTCTTTCGCGATTTTCGGCTGCTCGTGCTTTCTTCTTTTCCCACAGGCACTTCTACGGAACTACACCCTACCACCCACCCGCCAAAAAAAGGTTCTAATGAAATGTCAATAATTACTGGGTAGCACCGTTTCTTCTTCACGTAAGACATGTTGTGTTTGTGTGTACTTTGACTAGAATGTATGTGTGTATGTATGTATGTAGGTATTTATTTATTTTGGGTAGGCCTACGAAAACCAGTGGTCTTTATTTGGAAAATCCATTACCATTAACATTAATGGAATGGATGGCAGTAAAAGTATGAAAACAACTTTCCTTGTGGCCGCTGTTAGCGTTATTAGCGGCTTTGTTCATGTTTATTTCTTCTCACTACAAAGAATATCTTGTGCTCTACACAAACGTGTATTTCTGTGCGTACCGAGGCGAGAATAAGGCATCGAATGGACAGAAGGATCTATGATTGTCTCGTAAGAAAAAAAACTACACAAAAAACAAGGTCCTTTGGCAAATAGTGTACCTTGCAGTTCACAGATTTTGCATTGATTCGATATCACATGTTCGAGGAAGATATTTTAATTAATTACGCTGGATATCGTAGCAGTGGCAACGTAGATTTGATATATCACTTGGTTAGTTTTGAAACGTAATTTGTAGGGTTCCCAACGCCCTGTCAGTTAGGAGCCAACATAGTACGTAAGGAAGAGGAAAGAGCTTAAAAGAGCAGTAGGTGCCTGTTTTCGGTTCAGTCAGCCACCAGCCACAACAAATCAGCGGGTTAGAAAACGACAGCAGTTGAACTTTCGTGTATAACGTGTAGTGAGTTAAAGTGCGTTTTGAGAAGAAATCATTCATATGAATGAGTTTTCAATGCGCCAGAATTGTATTGTCAAGCTGTCAATCTCAACCACCTTTAACGCTCGTTGAGACTTTGCATTCTAATACTGTGATTTATTCATCTTTTGAATTTTGATTGCACTTTTACAGAGGAATAATGCAGCATTGGAAGGTGAAAATTGAACCGACATACATGTGGTATAATTTTGTCACGTCCAATTTGCCGCTTGCTGAGGAAGCATGAGAAAATTCCCGAGCCATCTTCCCCGTTGTCGCGATTATTGACAATACAAAAGCTGCCACGAAAAGATGTTATAAAAATGTCAAAACATATTGAATATTGTGATGTATTCACCGTCCCGCTCTACTGTCGCAGGTTGAATGGTTCTCTTTGGTCGATTGTCAATGATAGAGGAAGTAATAAAACGATTGGGTATTAATAGGATGCCAGTAAAAGTGTTGGTTAAAAGAAGGTAAATTCTACACTGTTGAGGTTCGTGATATTCGATGTAACCTTTTTTAGATTCCTTACCAATGCACAGTGACCGGAAAACTGCGACGAGATGTCACCTTCATTAGGTTTTATTGCGCCGTCATTTATTTAATTAAAACACCCCCCGGATGCCCAGGAAAAATGGTTTGGCATAAATCAACCAACCGAAGCCCGGTTCGATCGCTCGGCGGAAAGTTTTCTGGCCTCTCAAACTTGCTACTGTTGTGGACAATTAAATCCGATTATCACCAACAATTAATTCAATTCTCTGCTGTACGATGACTGACCGCGCTTCTTAACAATAGGAGCGAGTGAAATGGAAATCGTGGAACGGAATAAATTTACAGTTTGATTTACAACGAGCCACAAACATTGCAGGTAAATGATGCGAAAAATCATATCATTCAACTTGGTTTTATTCGCAAAGCTTCAGCATTGCACGTAACGCACAAAAGGGCTAAGAAAAGGAAAAGAGCACACAGGAGATTAACGATTTGAACACAATTTTCCAATCCGTATCGATTGCAACAGGGTAGTAGAATGATAGATCGTATTGTACAGTTCGGTTTCATCAATCAAAGCTGATTTGGCAAATTCTAACCTGAAAACTAGCTTAAACAAACTAATTGAAATAAATAGAAACAGACACTTTTACCCTACTCGGCAGCAGCACCTTGTATCCAATGACGAGTCCCTCATTCCAAATGGAGGAAGGAAATAGTTAACTTCCGATAGAGACCGTATTAAACTATGCTTTATTGACACAGTTTCTTTTCAGCGTTACATATCAAATAATACGGTAGTTTTTGATTTACATTTCAAAGCGTAGTCCGTAAAAGAACCATACTGAATCAATGAAATACAGTGCATCAAGCTCGCACATCATGCAACAGTGATCGCTGGGCCCGAAATGCATCTGTTTGATTGCTTTTTAAAACTCATTAATTAATCATTGGTGGCGATCGTGCCATGATGCAACGGTGGGCGTGGGTATGGCGCTGCGGTAAGATTCATTTTCGAATGGAACAGATGAATTATTGGCACCGTTTTTCGGTCTGGCCACTAGCCTCTGAATAATAAATGGCGTCGGTCGAACGATCTGACCGCTGCTCTTTCACACCCGTTTATTGGATTTTACGATTAATCTTAATGCCTGAGTTATGCCTTGTGAAGGGTACACGTACATACACGATTTAATGCTCGCAACAGCTCAATGCGAAACGGGTTGGCAAAAGTTTAATGTTGTCTGTTGTACATTATAGTGCATCGCTCAACCAACATTCTGAAGCTTCCGAAACGACTGCTAGTTGGCGTATAGAAACGTTTCGATAACTATTGGTGTAAGGAGCAACGCGTATTTGTAAACTTATGATTAAATTTGTTACCGTGTTTTAGGAGTGATTTCAAATTGACCGCAGAACCGTCTAGGGGAAGTTTTTATGCACGTGAAAAGTATGTAAAAAGTACTTGCACCCGTGTACGCCTGGTTCCTTACCTACTTAAGCGTTTTGTGTATGGTATAAATTTTTGTTCATCCGCTGGTGTTCAAGCGGTTTCAAATATCGATTCTTTTTTTTTTTTTGCACTTTGAACAGTGAAAGAAGAAGTCTTGTCTCAGTCTTTTATGGTGCCTTAGAGTTGGTAGTTGTCAAGAAAGGGTGATAATAAAGCCGAGCGTAGCAGCAGCAGTACGTAGAAACATACCGAGATTCTCTACCGCACAATGTTAGTGCTGAGCTCAGTCGCACCAAGCCCTGCCATGCCGTGGGCTTACGAAACACATTTCTTGCGATATCTTCCGTTACATACCCGCCCGGTGCAGCTCAGCCCTCCCTGGTGGGCTGTACTGGTTGGAAAAAGGTTCATTTTATTGCCTTTTGCCAGTTTCCCTATTGCCTTATCATCGGCGGGTGGCAAATGCCCAGACCAGGAGTAGGCCAGCAATGATGGTCGGTCGGTGGTACTGGCAGCGTTTTTGCTACGAGTTCATTTTCACCAAAAGAGGACGAAGAAGTTGGCTTAACTTCTCGTTTTTATTTCCAAACCCGATCCCAGCATTTCGTGAGTGCGAGTTTTACGCTGTTCTGAGTAAAGACTTTTCCCATTTTACTTTCCTTCTGGTGAACTGATGGCTTTGCAGACTTCAAGTTTGCCTGCGTATACACACACACATACACACACACACACACACACACACACACACACACACACACACACACACACACACACACACACACACACACACACACACACACACACACACACACACACACACACACACACACACACACACACACACACACACACACACGCACAGTTCGTAACGAAGCAGTTTAGCCTGTAGGAAAATAATGAATGCAAGGAAACTTCCAAACTGGGCTCAGGACCATAGGAGGGGAGATGAACGATGTGTCGTGACAATGGCAATCGCAACTTTTTCACATAAATGCAGTATTTGAAATGCATGACATTCCTTCTGTCCTCATTGCTGCTGCTCTGCGTTGGTTAAACATCTTAACCGTGGGTTTATACAGCATTTTAATGCATTTTCATTCTCCAAAACTGATAGGTAGAAAGGCTACGAGCGCCATCGCTACAACGACCAAGTGCGAGATCCTTGGCGCGATAGTTCCACGGATAAAAAACGGCCAAAAGTTTGTTGTTCGGTGGTTGGCACAAAGGACGAACATAGCTTCTTACAACACCTCAAGCAGTCAGGAGCTGCTGGCCTAACATTTTTTACTGCGCTCTAAGCCATCGTTAAGATTTGTCTATATATTCAATTCACAGTGCCCCGGTGAGAGTATTTAAAACATAAAAATCAATCACACTGTTGTTGGATTCTTGATTTATCACTGAATTTAATACCAAATCCTTTGGGTCGGTACGCGTGGCAGTGCGAAAATTTGTCTGGTAAGGCGTAGCAAAGCTTTTCCCCTACTTACTCGAAGCACATGATGGAAACTCGATCAACAATGTCGCAAATCCGGGCCACAGCCAGAATCCTTGTTATTTATATCATGGTGGTTAGGTTTTCGCAGCAATTTACCGTTTTCGAAGCAACTGGGAGCAAAATATTTCACAACCAACCGTTTTTGTCCGAAGGTTTGACTGAAGGTTGTTTGGTTTGGTTAGTACCAAGGCTCTGTTTCATCGTTGGTTGAAGAAGACTTGCGTTTTTGTAAGTTTCATTTTTTGGCAATCGATTGAAGCTTACTTTATTTATTCATCTGTTTTGATAGTAGCCAGTCTCTTCGCGGGTGCTTTTACTGCTGTATCACCGAGGAGTCGTGATTCTAAATATTATTTCTTCATAAATTTTCATTCCCTTTTACTGCTTGCTGCTCTTTGACAGTTGCTGTGGAAAAGCGAGCCTAACCGAGGGTCAATATTCATTTATTAATGCAGTCGAAAATGTTGCTTGTGTGTTATTGTTTTTTTTTTTTGTTTTGAAGATACACAATGGTATTAAAACGCGAATCAATATCATTAAAGATGGGTAACGTTCTGGAATTTAGCAAGACATTCCGCTTTTTTCCATTTGATTCATGGCAGTCGTGCACAAGGGGTTTACGTCTTGTGAATTATGCGGTTATAATTTTATTCCTTATTTCCACTGCAAACATCGTTGGATTTAAACTTGAACATACCTGATAACAGCTAAAGCTATGGGAGTTTGACAGTAATGACGTTCGACATTCTCTCAGAAGAAGGTAACCAGCTTCGTCCGAAGCTGGTTACCGCACACTAATATTTAAGCGAACGTTCGGTCCAACAACAGGCTAATGAGTTTCTCTTCTATCATCTGCCGGTTATCTCAGCCAACAACAGTTAGTGGCAGCAAAATCTAGCTTTTATAGTCACTTCCTGAACGGAGCTGCTCATGACAGTACAGGAAGTCATTCATCTGGCTTCCCAACGATGTATAATCAAAGCAGTGAATAAACGAGGCCGAGGACCTTCGCAGCTGCATTCGATTGTTTATTCTCTTCAGATAGTGACCGGGACTGATTCATCATCTATCAATGCTTATGCTTCCGGTTCCGCTTGTTTCATTAGCACACAATTGACGATGGATTTGGTGAGAGGAGTTTGCCGCACATAACCGAAATCCGTTTCGTAACGGGTTACTTTCCGCTCCGTTTCGGTTGGTTTACGCAAGCATAACTGACGTCCTGAGCGGTTCTTGAACGGTAACGGTGTACGTAGCTCCGACATTAGACACACATCATGGTTTGAGTTTTATTTCATGAACCTGACAAGACAAATTGTTGATTGAATGTAAAAGAATGAAGTCATGTCGTCTCTCTTATCACTAGTGCTATATTGAAAAATTACACTGTGTTCTAGTATAAATCTTGTCCTTTGCCGACTCATAATTTGCTAATCATCCTTCGCGAAAAAGGATGGAAATCTTCATTTCAAATGTTAAACTTATAATCTATACATGCAAAGAGTAGGCAACCCGTAGTACATACCAGCGACAGCTCGCATTCGCTTCTTAACCGAAACATCATTTGGCATACGAGACCCAAGCGAGCCGGCCTATGTCAGATTAAATATTCTAAAAAGCCGTGCGTACGTAATCAAATAATTTCCACTTAAACACCTAGCCCTTCTAGAATTCGGAAGCGGGCGTGAATCGATGTCAACAGTGGTCTGAGGACGGTTCGAAACAGTGCGTTAATGTTGTATGTTTGTCATTCATTTGCTCAGTGAGCGTCACAAATGCCGACAGGTTTAGCGAAAAGCCGAAAAGGATACGGTTAATACCCGCAAAGCTTTAAACAAATTTAATTCATTTAAAGCTGGTCTGAGTTTCGCTCACCAGTTTCCGGTAGAACTCTGTTGGGTTTGTTCAGCAACCGCCTGGCCGCCTGCCTAATGCTTCTCGCGTTGCCTGCTTGGCATCGAACCGTACGCACACAGACGAACCGTTTTATCAACCGCGCGAAAAGACGTCGTGCAATGGGTGCACATTGGCGAAAGAAAGTGAAAAGACTCTCTGTTGGAGAGTACGGCGTACGAGACTAGTACGTGTTTTCGACATATTCCAAAAGCGGCCTGTCAAAGTATGCTCCCAACCAACGCGCCGACTTTGCTCAAGCCCAAGCTTCAAAGGAAAACGTGTGCGATTCCTATCCCTGGCTTCAGCCTCTGTTTTCAACACTCCTTTACCCTCCAGCAGTACGAGAACACTTTTGTCGCGTGGATTGCGTGGTGTGTTGCGAATAGAAACACCAAAGGCAGTACGAGTGGCGCCGGCAAGAATGGAAAGCTGGCGTCGAAGGGTGGGGCTTTCCGGCGCTGTTGACGCAACAAATTCCACAGGTACACGCTGCCAGTAGTATCGAAGGCGAAAAGAGCAGCTTTAGTAGCAACAGTAGTGGCAGGGGCACGTTCCTGAGCTGCCGCTTCTGTTTGTAGTGGAATCATTCGGTAAGAAAATGTGACAAATTCATTAGAGTAATTGGCGTTATAGAAGAAACTTGATTTAAATAGGGGAACATATCGCGGCTCGACGCGCCCACAGCCCATTGCCGCACAAATGATATTCTAGACGAGTTATTAAAAGCGGAAACTGACAGCAGCTACGCAAATCAGCACACTTTTGCCGAATGACTTTTGTACGCTGGCAGCGTGGGTAGAAGCCGAGATTTTTCTTTTGCTGCAGCGAGCTGCCATCTAGAGGGCGCAAAACGACCCTTCGTAAACTTTTAGCACGGTCCAATCCCAGCACCCGTTCTCAGGATGTCAACGCCTGGAGCTTTAAATGAGAGGGTGTAGTTGGGAAACTCAATAGTGCCGATGTGCCCAGCTTTCCATCGGCAAATGCTGTCCCATTTCACTAACCTTAGTCTCGGTAACGCGGCCACAGTCACATGGGGTAAGTAACAGCATTTATTACGCTGATTTCATTATGTAAATCTTTAATGCAAACAGCTTTGTGGTTGTTCGTGTTGGCCTGAAATTCTCCCACAGTGCTCTTAAAATAATTTTCATTTGGTGGTTTCGGTCGGTTGGCGCTTTCGACGCCAGTATCTCGGCCCAATGAGTGAACGGGTCAGCCGCCTTGCAAGCGTAAGCATTCGAGTGAAACTAACGCAAATTAAATTAGTCGACTCGATGGTAAATCGTATACAACCCAAGTTTTAATTAATGTTTCATTTAAGACAACAGTGTTGGATGATATATTCATTATGTGATTTACTACTGATGATTTATACTTCTTTATTGATTTATATTATGCTTTGCATCCGCGAAACAGCGAAAGCTTTGCTATTTTTTTCCGCTATCGCTAAATCCAGTATTGGGAAATTACCTGATATTATACTCTTTCATATAGAAAGAACCCTTGTCTTGAGCATGGCCTGGAGTATAAGTTCTACACTGTTCATTACTAAAGATGCTTCTAGGACCAACCAACATTGTGAAAATAAATCTATAAGGTAAATTACAATCAGTGCTTTTATTTTTATATTGGATGTTACACTATTGTTCGTTAATTGTTGAAGTATCTAAGAATCTTCACTTGTATGATTCTCGCGTAGAAATCTTTTTAAAGAAAATCTCTGCTATAAAACATATTAAGCCCATAACACTACCTACACCATACGCATACCATAGCAGTGTTAAATTCTGTAGCTTCACTGTGCGATTAATGAACTTATCTTGCTTATACTGCCATTTGGTTTGAGATTTATTGCGATAGTAGAAATCGTAGATGCCTGATTCAATGATTGCTTGCACATAGAAACTAAAAAAGTTTCGAATGATAAGGGTTCCTACGTAGTAACATAGGGGATATTCGTAAAATTTAACTTTGGCGTGCCGTAGCTCTTGAACGCGAGCACGCACACGATCTGAATCATTGACAAATTTTTCATACATTGCTATGCTCATCGCTTCGTTATCGCGCACATAATCGATGTAACAATTTTGATCCAGTGACGGGAGATTATTCAAATCAAACGTTTTTAAAGAAAGATGAAGAACTTCTACACTTTCCTTAAAAACGCAATTATGTGTAATATCTTCCAATGTGTTTATCTCTTGATGATACCGCACATAAGACATAAAGGATATGACGAGTGACTGGTACGACGAGATAAGCACTATGCCCATAACACAGAATATAGTGATGATCCGATTCTCCAACGAGCCGCCATATGGTCTGGAAGGACCCGAGAGAGATATCATGATCAACTCGAGCACTATCTCGGAAAAATGACGAGTCCCGAGCACCTCTCCAAATAAGGAGAAAGTGATCGCTATTGTTAGTACCAGTAAAAGAAATGTTGCCCATGTGTAAATATCGAAGGGTTCCACCAGTATCGCAACAATTGACTTGGGTTTAGCCCGATGTGTTAGAATGGCAATGTAAGTGGATCCTGGACCGGAAATTATGTCATGATCTTGCATATCCTTCGGGTTTGGTACAACAAGTACGGATATCCGGTTGGACCATTTTGTTTCTTGAACTGCTGTAGCATTTCTTTTGCTAGCGATTAGTTCCAAGAGATATGCATCGAATGTCATTACCTCTCTGTTTTGTTTTGTTGCATACATTACAATCTTATACCCATGCAAGTCACGCACTTCATCCGGCACACTAATATTGTATGGATTGAGCGAAATTACTTGATTTGAAAAAATCATCCAGTGGTAGATCTCCATCGTACGATTGTAAGTGTAAGACACTTCGTAGCCGTTTCGCAAAGATATTGCGAATTCATTGACAGAAGGATGTTGTAAGTCTTGTTGCAACCATGATGGATAGAAAAAAATACTTTTGGTAGCGTATTGTATTGGTTTTGATATCTGCAAAGAGATAGAGAACAAAATAAAGCAAACATTACGCACAAACGTAGCACCAATCTATATTACATTCAATTGATCCAAATCGTCAAAAGCTATGAAGTTACAGCTATAGAAATCGTGGGTATAGTTGTAAAAATGTCCAGACTGATTCACCATAGTCTTTGTGAACGTCAGATCGCTCATGATCACGGGTAATATTGTTTCGAAAAGAAATTCACTGCTCAGGCTTAGCACTAGCAGATTTGGGTATTGCTCTACAGGACATACTTGTCTCTGCAGCTCGAGCAACGTATCAACATAAAATTTCGTGTCGATCTGAGGAAGTGGAGCCAACGAACCTACTGACACTGGCACTAGACAAGTTTGAAGCAAACAAATGACAATGCAGAATAGAGATGTATAAACGTTATGCATCATCCTACGCTAGTACGTGAATAGTAATTTGGAAAGGGAAAAGCGTATCTTTATACTAGTAACAAAATTTCATATTCATTCTTCAAATCAATGTTGATATAACTTTAATTTTTTGAATATGATATTCATACGAAGCAATAAGGACATATATCAATTCAATGATAGTAATTTGATCAATATGTGATGGTCATACATTACATATTTGTACGCCGAACGCATAAATATTGCATCTCCAGTCCTCAGATTGTGCATTTATGCCTCAATACTAAGGAAAATAACAGAACCATAGGTTATGAAAATTTGTAAGGCGTTAAAAAGCTTTACATAATCTTATCAAAGCTAGTATCTGGATTGAGCAATACACTTAACACACACCTCATAACTAAAAATACACTTTAAGTTGGACAACATCAATGCTTAAGTGACATTATATTACCATTTATTCTTCATCGTACCAAAAGCAAAGATGTAAAATCGTAAGTAAATATTTCCTACTTTGTTGTGTTTGACATAAAAAGCAACACATTTAATATAAAACCGCTAGTCCTTCAATTTCGTTATAAATGACTGTTTCCATTACGAAACATATAACACTCAGCAACGCTCCACATAGGTATGCATACCAGAGTAATAAAAGATCACTTATTTTCACAACTCGATCAACAAATGTATCCTGATCATACTCCCAATTAGGTTGTGATTGGTTGTTGTAATAATATTCATAGATACCAGATTCGATAATTGCCTGAAGATAGAATACAAATAATTCGCGTAAAGGTGACGATACAATATAGCAAAGCTGATATTCGAAAAACTTGGTTTTAGCGAAGCGAAAGTTTTCAACTGCGAAGGTCATTAGGTCTTCTTTGGAAAAGGCGTGACGGTCATCCAGTGTAAGTGACGTCATCATGAAGGTTCGTTGGGCGTTATCACGTCCCATCAACAATTTACAATCCTGGGCGTCATCGGGATATGAGCCATTAGGATACGTTTTAAAGTTGAAATATTTTGGATATTTGTCATCCTTGAAGAGACATTGTTCTTCTATCTCTGCCATCGTGTTGATCTCTGGATGGTACCGCACATAAGACATAAAGGATATGATGAGTGACTGGTAGGATGAGATGAGTACTATGCCCATTACACAGAATATAGTGATGATCCGATTCTCGAATGATCCGCCGTACGCCCTGGAAGGACCCGCGAGAGAAATCATGATCAACTCAAGAACTATCTCTACGAAATGACGCTTTCCGAGAATCTTTCCAAATAAGGAAAGAGTAATCGCCATCGTGAGTACTAAAAAGAAAAATGTAATCCATACATACGTATCGAAAGGATCGATCAGGACCGACACGATTGACTTAGGCTTGGCCCGAGGGACAATAACTGCCATGAAAATGGTTCCAGCTGCCGGTAAAAGCCCACGCATATTTACATCATTCATGCCAATTAGTGGCATAATAGAGGTACGGCTTGAAAGCTTGTCAGTTAATATGGCTGTTGTGTTTCTCTTGAGAGCGATCTGTTCCAAGAAGTATCGGTCGAAGGTCATTACCTGGCTCATGTGTTCCAATACATACATTTCTATCTCAAAGCCATACAAATCACGTGTATCATCCGGGACGATAACGTTGTGCGAATCAATCGTAATGGTCTGGTTGGAGAATCTATTCCAGTGGAAGATTTCTATCGTGTTGTGGAGATCGTACACCACTTCGTAGCCTTTTCTGAATGCATGAGCTATGGATGCATTTGGATTTTTTTTAAACGTGTTACGCATCCATTTTGGGTAGAAAAAAATCGATCTAATACTTTCTTCCACTTGCTCTGCGCCCTGGAAGAGACAAGATTACATTGTTTGAATAATACTTTTGTCGTGGATGATACAAATAAACTTACTTGTAAGTCAAGCATGTAGCTAACGGGGATAAAATTACAGAAATAATAATTATCAGCAAATAAAAAATAAAGCGTTGCTTGATCGGAAATCATTTTTGAGTGCGTCAGATCACTCATGATCGCGGGTAATAATGTATCAAAGAGACTTTCATTGCTGTATCGTAGTACTACGATGCTTCGGTATTGCTCTACAGGACATACTTTTCTTTGCAGCTCGAGCAACGTTTCAACATAAAATTTCGTGTCGATCTGAGGAAGTGGAGCCAACGAACCTACTGACACTGGCACTAAGCAAGTTTGAAGGAGACGAATAATAACACAGAGCAGAGATATATAATCGCTGAGCATCATTCTACTCCACTACGTAAAATGTAACAACCAAGAGAAATAGCGTTATGAGTTGTACAATTGCTACTGTTTTAGAGAAAATGTTTTCACGCTTCAATTCATTACTAAAATCACACTGTATTGATGTCATTATGTATTCATTCGAGTTTTTATTACACCTCTGTCTGTTGAATGCATAAATATTTCACAGCCATTATATGTGGGTAAAGAATGATCAAGCAATTTTAGCATTTTTTATTTATGTTATTTTATTCCAATTTCCTCCTTGGATTGGACCTTACCCCGGGCATGCACGGTTAAATTTTTGTATTCCCTGTATTAATAATGAAAGAAAAATATGCATCTCATCCACATAGGCCACCAAATACAATCAACAAAGGCCGCATAGGGCCCAGAGCTGGCATAGGGCACCGAACTCAATAAGAACTTTCCCCTCGTGTGCTACAACATCAACGTCAACATCAAACCGAACCAAAGATCATGATTATGCAAAACCGAATGAATTAAAAAAGGATTGAAGGTTTGTAAGAAGATTGAATATTAGTTTATTTCTCGTCATGTTAAAAAGAAGATACTTGCAAAAAGTGTGCAAAAAGTGCACTAATCGCAGCGCAAACGGTCAATCCAATAATGGAAATAGAACGAATTCAAACGATTAGTACAGGGTGGTGCTGCATACGCTAAAAATCCAGATAATTAATGTAAAACCGGTTGTCCTTCAATTTCGTTATGAACGACTGTTTCCATTACGAAACATATCACACTCAGCAACGCTCCACATAGGTATGCATACCAGAGTAATAAAAGATCACTGATTTTCACTACTCGATCAACGAATGTGTCCTGATCGTACTCCCAATTAGGTTGCGATTTGTTGTTGTAATAATATTCATAGATGCCTGATTCGATAATTGCTTGCATATAAAATGCAAATACTCCTCGCAGATGGTCTTCGACCATGTAACAATGCTGATATTCGAAAAACTTGACTTTAGAAAAGCGAAAGTTTTCGTATCGATAAACTGTGAAGTCTTCTTTGGAAAATTCGTGCCTGTCTTCAAACAATAATGCTGAAATCATAATAGTTCGTTGTTCGTTATCACGACCCAAGCATAAAGAACATAAAGTTTCGGGTAATGTACCATTTGGAAATGTTTTCAAATTGAAGATTTTTGCATATTTGTCGTCATTGAAAAGACATTGTTCTTCTATCTCTGCCATCGTGTTGATCTCTGGATGGTACCGCACATAAGACATAAAGGATATGATGAGTGACTGGTAGGATGAGATGAGTACTATGCCCATTACACAGAATATAGTGATGATCCGATTCTCGAATGATCCGCCGTACGCCCTGGAAGGACCCGCGAGAGAAATCATGATCAACTCAAGAACTATCTCTACGAAATGACGCTTTCCGAGAATCTTTCCAAATAAGGAAAGAGTAATCGCCATCGTGAGTACTAAAAAGAAAAATGTAATCCATACATACGTATCGAAAGGATCGATCAAAATGGACACGATTGACTTGGGCTTGGCTCGAGGGACGACGACAACCCAAAAAAATGTTCCTACTGCCGGTACTAGTAGCTGATGGATATTATCATATGCCAAATTCAGTAAAGGAATAATTGTTACTCCATTCGTAAACTTTTCAGTTAACACAGCCGTTGCGTTTCTTTTGATAGCAATTTGTTCCAAGAAGTATCGGTCGAAGGTCATTACCCGGGTATAATGTTCCATTTGCAACATTTCTATCTTAAAGCCATACAAATCACGTGTATCATCCGGCACGACGATGTTGTGAGGATCGATTGAAATGATCTGCTTAGAGAATCTGTTCCAGTGGAAGATTTCTATCGTGTTGTTGAGATCGTACACCACTTCGTAGCCTCGCCGAAAAACTTGCGCTAAGGATGCATTCGGATTTTTTTTAAACGTGTTATGCATCCATTTTGGATAGAAGAAAATACTTTTAACAGTATCCTCCATTCGCTGTGTACCCTGAAAAAGACGAGATTACATAGTTAGGGGTTTAGGTCGAGGACACAAGTTAACTTACTTGTAAATCAGATATATGATTTATGAGTATAAAATTACAGGTATAAACAAATGCAAAGTTATGCATTCCTTGGTCGGTCACAGATTTGGCGTACGCCATATCGCTCATGATCGAGGGTAGTAAGGTATCAAAGAAACTTTCATGGCTGTACCGTAACAATACGAGATGTCGATAATGCTCTACAGGACATACTTGTCTCTGTAGCTCGAGCAACGTATCAACATAAAATTTCGTGTCGATCTGAGGAAGTGGAGCCAACGAACCTACTGACACTGGCACTAGACAAGTTTGAAGCAAACAAATGACAATGCAGAATAGAGATGTATAACCGCTGTGCATCATCCTACGCTAGTACGTAAACTGTAACAGTCAACGGACGGAGCGTTTCGAAACATAGAATGTCACACTATTCCGCGATGTGTTCATGGGTAAACATTTAAGATTGAACTAATTTTGAATTCAGAGTACTATCCCTGAATCAAAACCAATCCGGTGAACCGTAAACGATTTCCGGTAATATTAGATGGCATTAAATTGCGTATTTGTCTTTAGAACGCATGAATATTGCATATCTAATCCACTTTTTTAGTCTTTTGGATTAATCTACATCTCTTGGAGCTTTTGCCTGACTCAATTGTATCCGAAGCTAAAAAGTCAGTCCTGTGCAAGTCCTGTGGGTACGGTTCTGATGGGGATTGATACTCTGTTCGGCCGTTTGAAGGCTCGCCTTCTTTATCTACCACCCTACCCTTACCACCAAGAAATATGAAGAATACAAGAATGGTTTTGGTGTAACTTGCCTTTTCACTTCCATACTACGTTTCTTCATTGTATTTGCGATGCTTGTGACTGAAAAATAATATAGGTGTATGAACTCTATATTTTAGATATAAGTGCAATCGATAAGCTTCCTCAAATTTCTTGTTTATTCATTTTTACAGCCGTAAGCACGAATCTTGAACGACAAGTATTAGAGCATTAGAATCAAAAGATTTAAGAAGATTTAAATGAATTAAAAAAAAGTCAATGAAGCGTTAATCAAACTGATTCATTGGATTGTGCATATGGATGCATTCGTTTCTTCTGTACAGTTTGACGAATGCATTTTTACCCCTTTGTATTTCGGCACAATCCCGCCGTTGAGAAAGCTGAAACCAGAATGAATGGATGAATCAATATTAATTATTCAGTGTATTCAAAAACGATGTTCAATACAGCAGTTGCAGTTCGGTAGATGAGACTGTGTTTATCCTTAAAACTAACGTTCCATAGTTTTTAATGCACAGACAATGAAAGACAAGTCATTACAGGACCTAACCAACGAGGCGTATGCGAGCATTATGAACCACAAACAATGTGTATGTAGAACTATGTGCTTTTCATATCAAAGACCCACAATTTGATTGCTAACCCTTTTACCAGCTTATCTATACGATAAATCTAGTAGAAGACAATCGATAGTAGAGTTAGCAACAGCCTAAAAGAACTAGCATGACGATACACCGTTCTTCTGAATCCTGAACATCATCATGCGCAATAGAAAAAGCAAAAGGAGGATTTTTGAGTATGTCCCAAATCGGTTGGAAATCTACATAGTGTAGGGGGTGGGTACTTGTGATTCTGTTCCTGCATTTAAGGCAGCTTGGTTCGCATTCTAACACGTCGAATGATTCCACAGCCATTTACCTCGATGACGTACCACTGTCGATTCGTTCGGCATCGATTATGCTCTATAATTTGGGGGATGGCAATAACAATAACGATAAATTGAATGGGTTATGCGCTGGAAAAACCTTGCGTACATTTTATAGAATGAAGGAAAAGGAATCTGCCGTTGAAACAGAATGGGAAAAAAGCCTGCAGATCATCAACATGGGGAGTCGCATTCTCCAAAACTTTCGTATCATTTTCTTTTTATTCGTTCGTTTATTTATCAGCCCTATGGATGCCGCATGGTTTGCGGGCCATGCAAAATGACCAAATGTAGGGTCAGGGATACGGCGTCCGTAAAACTCATATAACGTATAACCGTCCATCGAATGGAGCATCGGCAGCACATAGGAATGGATAGCGTAGGTTTTGAGATTCTCGCTTCGGATGCATCATCCTTTGCCATTTATTCGAAGCAGGCTGATCAGAAAGCACAACAGTCGATGGAAGCTGACCAAAATCCCATTGGTGTGCAGGGAGCCGAGAAAACTAGTTGAAAAATGATTCTTATTTGTCACCAGCATATGATATGGTGAATGATTTACGAGCAAAATGAAACACACAACGTTGAGTTCCGCTCACCATGGACTGTTGTGGATACGGAATCTTTAGGGATCACACTTTGCATAGTTTTAGCCACCTACTTTGCTCACGGAATCATAAATCATCATCAAGATATACGATCCAACATTTTACCTGTGGAACCTGTAGATAATTTTGTAGAATTCTGGTTGTAAATTTTGATATTTGCAGTCAAATTTTTCAAACGATAATTTTAGTTATCGAAAGATACTATTTAGGCAATATGTGTTGTGTTGGCGTGTGCATTCTCTTTGCTATTTGCTTTTTACTTCTTTCGAGGTAGGCGGGTAGATTATTTTATTCAATTAGGACGACTGGGACGTATTACCATGCCGATTGTTACATTAAAGATTCAAATGGGAAAACCAAAAGAATTTCAGAAATCATAATGATATTTGTCATGTTTGGTATGTTTTAGGACTTCAATTTGTTTGTTTAAATAGCCAAATACAGGACTAATGTCACGATAAAGCACATTGATCTAAATCGAAATGAAATTGTCTTAAGGTAAACAATAGATGAGTATATTTGCGTTCAAGTCTTGAGGTGGATTGTGCCACTATCTTCTGCTTCTTGGCTTCATTTTCCTCTAGATCACCCCAGCCATGCTAATGGCTTACTAGACTACCGTGCCATGGCTTACTAGACTACCGTGTGAAGACTGGTACCGCTTCATCACTGGGCTGCCCCATTGCACCACCTCATCAACCCAAATTCTTCTGTTGCCATAGACGTCAGAAAAGGATACATGCTATTTATTCGATTTTCTGCACTTATTTGTTTCGCTCCGGACATGTTGATTAACATTAAGACACAAATTTTCTTCATAATTTTATGTTTCAGGTAATCCTAGCATCATGCTAAATCTGTCACCTAAGAGTCAGCTCAAAGAAAGCTAAATGTTTATGTTTCAATTGAGCGGATCAGTCGTCGTAAGCGAATATGATGTACGATACATTTATCGCATGTTTGCCATGGCAGACTTAAACGAAAACCTAGCTAAGGTGCGGGTTAGTTTTGGAGGTGTGTACGGTAGTCCAATCGTTTTGGCCAATAGAGTAAGGGATCTTAATTACATACAAATATTCTCGCATAAGCAAATACTCATACGTTCAGAAAAGGATGGGGCTTCGCAAAACACATTAGTCTTCTTATAATACATGTCGAAACATACCCTTTTTAATGTTTGTCAGCGTTATCAAACCCGCTGTGCCAAAAACAAGCTTGAAGTAAAAGTAAGATACGTTTGTCATAGCGTTGAAATGAATCGTTTCGAGAATTCAAACGAAAATTATTTAACCATGTCTATTTCTTGCTTGTTTCTCAGAAGGCACCAAATTAACGAACGGAGTTTGCAATGGAGCGTAAAGCAGTAGTGTCGACGAAAGCAAATATCGTTTCAGGTTTGTACAAATATTGATGCAGGTTACTTGTACTACACGCGGTTTCCGATGAGCCACCAATCAAGACGACTGATGTACCAGCATGGTTCGGGGCATCCCCCGTTTTGCTTTTCAGTCTTGCCAAACAAAGTCCCGTTTTCCGAGTGAGAGCAAAAAGAAACGAAAAATGTTAAAAATGTTGCGTGACTACCGAGCATTAAAGCTGTCAAACAAGATTTTTTTCGCAGAATCGTGATTAACGGCCAAAGTTATGTCGACTTGTAACGTAAACCGATTAGCAGAAGATGAGAAAATGTTAAAAGTGGAGTTTTTTTTTTTGCTTCTCCTGCTTATCCAAACCTGCCGCTTCTAACCAACAGTTTAACCAAGCTAAACGATTTCCAAACACTGAAAAGACATGAAAATTCCTTTCGGCTTCAGACTAATTATTTTAATTATAATCACTTGGATAATATTTTCTCGGCTCATGTGGGCGTAATCCCCAGAGATTGTGAAACAAAATCGCTGCAAATACGCATCGCAATGACGACTAATGCAGATAAGCAATAGAGACGAAAAGCGATACACATACAAATATATAATATTCCAGGATACTGGTTCTGTGTAATTTTGACAAACGATCGACGAAATTACTTTATCAACCACAGCTTCAAACGAAACCTTAGACACGATAGGAAGGGAAATTACAGAGAAAATTAGATGATTTGATTATAATTAGCGAACTGTCGGAGGAAAGTTATCTTTCGAATAACCTTCCAGCGTATTGTTACGAACTTTACTTCGAGTTTCTTTGACGTAGGTAGGCGTTGGTTAGATGTTGTAACCATTATTTTAACTTGAACAAATAAGTGATTCACACCAAAACCTAAACATCTATGTCTTTTTCATACCATTGAATTAAAAAAAAAGTTCGCTAGTATAAAATACGTCCTGAATTGCAACACAACAATATTGCTGCTACAAACAAAAACACATTTTCAATGGAATCTCGGTGCCTTTAGCAAGCAGAACCATTTGTAAAGCAGAACCTTTTTCGAATGGTGAACAAACATAATGTTTCTCAATTAATTGTGCAGAATCTGACCATTTTTTTTAAATATATTTTGCTATCAACTTTTTTCAACTCTCTGGCTCCTGTAAACTTGTTTGGATTAAAATGGATAACAATCGGAATTTTTAATACTCTAAACCCCGAAACAAATTATGCTCCAATGCTGCGGTTGATTGTTGGTTATGGAATTAATCGATACCATCGGTCTCGGTTTTGATGATATTCATCGAAAGCGAACCCAGCAGAACCTTTGAATCATGTGGAATACGCTTTTGGAGATACTTTCTACAATAATTTTGGTCAAACTTTCGTACCATCGTTAGCTTGATTTTCTCTGGCTTCCAACCAGCAGCGAACATGTTGTGTGCGTGGTAGAAAAGCTTGATCAAGCGAACAGTAACAACGGAAGGAAAGAAAGAGCCAGAAAGCTAGAGAGAAAATCTCTTCACTACATACCTTTCACCACCTGGGGATATCAAGCAAAGGTCCGCATTTTCACTGCCAATGAATCGTGTTGAAACTTCGCCTTTCTATTCTATTCTATATTTTTCGTCTTAGTTTGAGCCTTCGGGATGATTTGAAGATTGGAACACTCTACAGCATCTCTACCCAGCGCGCTCCCTCGGCGAACGAGCACAGCTAACTGCTTGTCCATTAAACTTCAAATGGGTATCCATTTTCATTTCAAGTGTTGTGTAATATCATACTGCTGCTGTATGCACACAAAAGGTAAAAGGAAAAAAAGGAAGCTAAATGGGTGAAGTGAGAGACGCTCGGGTGAAAATGGATGGAACGAAAACTTTCTCCTATGTAGTGCTTCGTCGCTCTCGAGTAGTAGCACTAAATAGAACGATAATGAAATGAATGGATATCATACTGTTGTAGCGCGAAATTGGAGAACAAGCGCAACATAAGCAGCGTGTATATGAGTCTGTGTGTGTGTGTGATGTGGCGAAATGCTTGAGCGAATGTGTGGGAGCATGGAGAAACTTAAAAAAATCCTCTGACCCAATGGCTTCAATTATTTCAGCAATGGTGTTCGATTTCTTCGGGCTTCGATAAATAGCTCTTCAGCCCGTGTACGCTGCGCTTTGTGCCATTTTGGTCGAGCAGCAGCACAGGAAATAATCTTAGATTGCCTTTTCATTATTATTTTTTCTCTCCGTTTCTCGATGCTTTCTGTTCAAAGCCATCGATATCATAGCACCCTCGGCGACAGAATTTCTGCTTTTTGCCATTATTTTGCAACGGCAGTTTCCATCGAAACTGCTCCTTGCGAGTGGGGGAAAAATGAATCGGCCGATTCGGAAAAATCGGTGGAGGAAAATTCTTTTCTGTAATTTTATTAATAGTTATACCTTTGGGCGAGGATCATACGGCACAAGGACCAGGCTTAAATGTTTCTCATGACTGCGTCTATTTCGGCGAACCGAGCGAGCCAAGGTACCGTCGGTGTATATTTCATCTTACCGCGGCAATGCTGAACAGCGCTTCGTTACTCGATCGTTACAGGACTAGCGGTGGCTCATTTTGAGTTGCTTCTTCTCATTTGTGAAGTAATGTATTTGTTGGATTTGTATAAGCTTTGTTTACGATTTCCGATTGAAATGATTTCTTGGTCTTTGCGAAAAAAATAATAAAAAATTGTTAAAGAATGACGATTCGTTTTAAAGGAATCAAAATTTTAATTCGATTGCTTTCTGCCCATTTCGGATTATCTCACTGTGAGCCATACATTGAACTAGGTGAACTATTTTTGAAACATTTTGATACTTTATTCACTCCATTTCCATCTCGTACGGCGTGTGTAATTAATAAAACGAATGTTTGCAATAGTTTTTTTTCCCACCAGTGCTTATCCACTTTCCGTGCATACCGTCGCTTCCATTCGAAAGGATAGCGCCATGGATGTCCTGGGCATAGTCACCGTCTTGCAGGAGATGATTTAGTTAGATTTGTTAGGTTGAGTTTAAAACTATGACAAATATGTACAATCCACGCACTGTCATACTCTGATATCTTTACAAATCGGGCTTGTTTTGGTATCATTCGTTTGTTTTGTTAAAAGTTGTGGTTTTTCTTTGTTTTAGGTTTCTGTGTTGCGGAATGGGAGAGTGAGAGGAAAGAGGATGGGGGGTTTCATTAGTATTCCTTTGAACACATTCCAATTGAAGAAAAAACGTTGCAGCCGAGCTGTTGATATGATGAATATACTTGACATTGATATTATTGATATGTTCTTAAGAGTGACCCTTCCCCCTTGATCGTATCCATATCGGTCACTCTTAACGCATGCACGACGCTAATTGACAAACAAGGACGATTAGGAAAGAAAGTGAACAATTGAGTGATGCATGTCTTTCATTCCCCAGCTTCTTGATACTCTGCTTCCTACCTAACGTTGACTTTTAACTAGTGTAACGATAACTGGTCAACAAAATAAAACTATAAATTACTAATTTGGCTACCGACAGGCGCTCAACACTTTCCGTCGCCCCATTATTCGAGGCAGCTGCTATGCATAATCGTAATCCGAGTGGAACGCAATGAGGTTGGACAGGAGGAGAAAAGTTATATATAAACTGTTATTGTAAAGTCTCCAAGCAGCAACACAAAATAATGCTGGCAAGAGTTGATTACCTTGTACTCGGTCCGCTCGCGAGTCGGCCGATACGTCCCTTCTAGACTCCAGGGTAGGTGCTTTCTGCAATTTCTCACCCTCAACACTTTCCTCGTTGCTCTTCCAGTATACGGTCGAGATGGTCGCGAGGCACTGGATGAAAAATAAATTCTAATTAACTTCAAACACACCAGAATCAATTATGCCTACAAGAGACTAAGGAAAGAATCTCCTAACCGTACTACCTTCAACTTCATATCGCCGTGCTTAAAATGTTTCGGTTTGACGCGAAACTCGAGTCCCAGAACGGATGTTTCCAGTTTGTCGATCCCCGTAATTTGAGGCTCGTACCTTTTCACCAGTCCTGGTTCAGCCGGTTCGCCGTTGATGTACCACGTGAGATGGACTGCAGGTTTGGAGCGGCCTGAGGTGCAATTCACACGCACCGGATCACCTAGTTGGTAGCGTGGTCTGCCACCGGAGATGTGCGGATCTTGGTCCGGCAAAACTGATCCAGCCAACGCAGAAATTGTTAAAAAAATAAATCCAAAGATCCCAGATGTAGCGAGGACCGATCTGCTACTTACCCACAACCATCATTTCGCCATGGTCCGAGACCGTTTGAAACGAAGGAGCCTCTGCGGATACCTCACATCTATACTTCCCGCTGGAGGATAAGTCTAGTGGATCTAGGATCACTTGTTCGCTTGTTGAGTTTGCTAACTGGAAAGTGAGATAGCAACCCGAAGGTATAGTATACGTAACAGTTATACCACGAAGGGCAGTTATGAAAATTAATAAATCAAATTATTTTTGCAATTAGTTTTTAATTCGTTAAATCTTCCTAATGCGTTCAGGCAAATAATAAATTTACCAATCACTTGCATCCGAGAAACAAAACAAAAATCTATGTTTTTCAAATGATCCAAATGAATGATTAGCACATAAAGATGTTTGCTAAAGCACGCAAATGAAATTTGAATAAAACTTACATCTACGGCTATGCCTGGTTGGGGAAAAACACTTCCCGGAGGATCATCTCTTGGCACGAAACGATAAAATTCACGTCCATCCTTGTACCATTTCACTGAATACAGTGCTTCGCCCTCCATATCGTAGTGGCACTCGAGTTTGACGGCGTGGCCTCGGATCGTATGTTTGGGAACTCGCACCTCGGTCAATGTGATACAGTGAATGAAATCTGAACATAAACAAATTTTCTTATCATTTATCCGGCAACCATCTTAGCCCATCACTTCTCCCACCCCTCGTCCCACGCCACTGTGTTAGGTTTTCTTTCTACCTCCGCTACGTACCATAAAGGACGAATAGATGAAGCACTATTATCCAACACCACATTTTATGCATCGTTTTCGAAGTATCCAGTTGGAAGAAACGTGTATGATGCCAATGCTCATACCGTCACGAGCACGCCGTTTTCTTATGCGTGCTGTCGCACGACCAATACTGCATATTCCACAGAGTTTTCGACGTCCGATCCACTGTGTTTCGTGACTAAGCGTTTGAATGTGGTGAACTTTATACCGTTTGCCATTAGTTGACACATTTTTTCACCCACTGTCCCTATCCGGCGTTAGCTTTGCTTTTTCCCTCCTTCGCTCCTCGCTTCAGTTTCTCCTTTCCTCCTCTTACTCTGCCCCCGACCTTGTACCGCTCACTCAACAATTTCTTTCCCTCATATTCACGTAATTATCCGGCCCAGGTCACCGGATTTGAACATAAATTCACTGCGCGCACAAATGCCGCCGACTCAAGGATCTATTTTTATGAACACATACGCGTCCGCTTGGGCGCTTCCTTTGGGAGCAGGCGTTTTGTGGACGTGTTAAGATGGGTAATTAATCTTGCGTTTGCACCGGTAAATTTGGAAATGTAGTACACCATACACACTAACAACTAGCTCGTAATCCAATGCGGTGAATCAGGTATCAGGTGAGTTGAGTTGAACCGTGTGGTCGGTGTACCGTTCTGTCCCTTTAGCACACACAAGCAGCACTCATCTTCAGCAGTTCGGCAAACGGCCTGCCGAGCGTCCGGTGAAGCATATTTGCCCTCTTAGCACGATCTTTGCCAACTGAAGGTAAATGTTAAAAGAGCATAGCTATTCATTGCCGCCCGCAGTCATCGGTGACGACAACATCGGAACAGTCGGGAGAGCAGTTGGCACGAGAGATGTCGTCGGACAGACATGCGCACCGAACACGTTCGTCAAGTAAAGCCGAACATACCGTCAACATTCTACAACACCCTCGTGTGGTTGGTGTAGGAACTACACGTGTTGTTATTGCATTGGTATTTGCATTAACAACCCACGGCACAACACTATGAACGTCATCACAGGTAAATGATGCACTGGACACCATCGTACGCATGCATCAATCAATTTTCACTTGGTTAATGTAGAATTCTGAGCAGAACAAAATATTTCGTAGGGTAAGATGAAGGACCACATATTAACGATTATAAAACACTTTTATAACAGGATTTCTAGAACACATGGTTAAAAATTTGATACGCCAATTCTTGATCCATTAACCAAATATTTTTTTCGGTTATCACACAGTTCACATAGCGTTTTAACGTTTTTAATTTGTTATAGAGTATATAGCCATACATTTCACTTTACAAGGCACAACCCGCAATCCTCGAATCTCACAGAAATTTGCCTAATTAAAGTTTAGTAAATCAGATTTAACGTTTGAAGTTATGTCAAATGCGAAGAAGGATTGAAAAAAAAAAACAAAAACAAAACAGCTCTGGTGTTGCCTACTACAAAAGTTACCACAACGTGGATCCCATCTTAAGCCACCTTACATGCAACAAGATAAAAAATCGCTTCACCAACACCCTGGCTGTACTCGGCTGCACAGTTGTTTTTTCGACATAATACAAAGCTTCGTTATTGAGGGGGCTTTTTTGAACCACAAACAGAAGGATTACATCACTCTCCTCTGATGGACCGGATATCGGAACGTGAACGAGTCATAAAGCCCGTAGTGTGTGTGCACGCGGAGAGTCATAAATATATCGAAAGCGCATAAAACCGCCAGCGACATGGCGAGCACACTTTTTATTCGAAAATGTTCTATGAAAAATGCAAGTACATCGAAACCGCTTTTTCCAGTTCAACAGAGGATTAAATATATTGCTTCAGCTGCAATTTCGCCAATTCTTTTCTGCAGCTTCAACGGTGATGCCGCTTCAGTCCCTCTCCGGCACATGTCGGTTGGGGACAGAAATGGCTTGGGTGGAAACACAAATGTATTCTGGTTAAAGTGCAATGGCTTCAATAATTAACGCTTCAAACAGTTTTTAAGCAAAATGGCAAAAGGACAGGAAAGCTGATGGACTTAAAAAAACACGCCCATAGCTAAACACGCTAATTCAGTTGCAAAAGGAATGATTGTTTGAAGCCTGTCTCATGGAACCATTATCCAAACGATTAGCCATTAATTTTTGTTTTAAAAAGCATTATTTGTCGAACTTTTGAAAATGAAACCAAAGGCTTTGCACCGATATTTTTAATATTTTGCTGTGGAATTATACTTCTTAAGACACCACTTGTCTGGCAACATCTAACGGGCATGAAAGCATCCCTCCTATTTTTTCCTTTGAGTATTTCAACGTGCACTAACCTTGGAACGTTGACTTTAGAAGCATGTCTTTCCAGTAAATTTCACACTACTAGCAACGGAGTTGATCGGTAAATCGCGCAGCATTGCAATGCACCATGCACACCGCTACATTAGCAGTCACAATTCATCTTTTTAACTTTTTTTATTAATTCTTCTACCATGGAAAATATCTTTCTCCCTCTTGCTGCTTAAGGATGTTGTACGACTCATCAATTATCTATCATTTATGTGAGGAGCGGAAATCGTCGGAAAACATTTTGGCATATAAAAGCAAATGCTAAGGCGTTATCATATCATTCCGACTTACATTCAAAACTGTTATTTCTAGGCTGGTTCGTGGTTCGCAGCGCAGAAAAATTCATATTAACACGTACCTAGTTTTAACACAAACTACACGATTCTTGCTTTTGTTTTCCTTCTTCGTACAAATGCAAGGCACGCGTAGCAAAGCCTTGTAAATTAAATATTGCGTGACAAAGAGTAATTATGGACGGCTCATAAATTGACATTTCAAGCCTTTTGAAATTTGACGCATACTATCAAAGATAAACGGCCAGAAACTTGTCCCGGGAAATGTGATAACATTACCATTAAAAGTGTGCTCCGCTAACTGTTTAAGCGTGTTTTTGTAGATTTATGTAAATCTCGGTACAAATAGCCTCTGTGGAAACGCCGGAACGTGGAATGCTAGGGCCGGTGGAAAGAGTTGGCGGTATTCGCTTGTTTTTTGCTTTATTAGCATGTCCGGCATGTCGTGCTTCCATCAACTATGAAACTGTGTGTTGGTCTTTTAACTTTTAACCACAATCATGTGCGGACGATATGGGCATGGGTTGTTTTGCGATGTGCAGATAGTAGCACTTTGCACTGATTGCTTTCCATTCATGGTCCACCCCCATATTCGCCACCCCTTTCTTATACCGTTGATACGAATCATTGACGAAAGGCAAGATGCCGAACCAGAATAATGTCCCTTCAATCTCTGGTCGATTAGCTGCTAGTCAGAGGTCTGGTGATGCTTAAGGTCTGCCTATTGATTGATCAATTGAATTGCTTTGAAAGGCACTATATCCATGTTGCCATTGATGTGTATTGGCGTCCGGAAGCATAAAGCACATATGCACTGTGAGTCAGCCAGCCACTGTGCCAGCTGACCGGTTGGTCGGCCTTGGTATGCACATTGCACCGCACGACTCAACCAGAAAAACGATACTGATGTGATCGATTTGAATTCGATTGGTCTGGGATAGTTTGGTTCGTAGCCTAGGTAGTTCATTGTGGCCGGCACGATGGGTTTCCTTGGCGTTCTTCATTCCTCAATACTTGTTTGTTCGTTCGTTTGAAATGTGCCTAATGGAGTCGAATCGGAAATCAATCAATAGAATGAAAGAAATGTACAGAGCAGCAAACAAATACAAAATAACATAGCTTTATGAGGGGCTTCCCTTTTAATGCAGCTAAAGAAAATCTAAAATCTACCGAATAGCAACATGTTGAAATGTAGGGCTGCTTGGCAAGATACCTTGGAAAATAGACGAGCAAAAAATCCTCAAGTCGGACAACAAATGCTTGCGGCACTTGAAAACGCTAATAAAATCAATATCCTTCATTCTTTGCTTCTTATGATACACTCGCTTTGCTCTATTTCTGTTACACGATTATTTCCATCATTACATTTCAACTCAATAATTTCGTGACAAGGTTTGCTATATTTTGATTCAACCATTGTTTGATTCTACCGACAAATAAATTGGGCTGCAAAGTATGGACATACTGTTAATAGGTGACATTATAGAAACTTTCATTTAAAAAAGGGTTATTATAAAGACTGCACGAGCCGCTCATCGCGGCTTTGGCTTCGGGGCAAGCAAAGGTATGGTTTCTTCCGACATTGTATTTTCCTAAACCGGACAATCTCCATGAGGATGGATGTTTAAAATGGCCAAAGACGTCGCACAAAACATCCCATAACCGTTATAGGAAAATTTATGGTGCGGTTTCCATCCAAACTCGACCCATTCGGCAAACGAATTTTAATTATCTTTTAATTTGCATATAAATTGACTTGTAGGAACAATGAAGTAATAAGGCCCCTTTTCTGTTGCTCGAATCTAGCTTCGTTCGCTTTTTGAAGCGTAGGTGAAACGAAGGCAAGCTGCCAAAACTGTTGAAATTGACGTTAGTTAGTGTAGAGATGGTCGGCTCAGTGTATATTTGGTCAAATTTTGTCTTTTCCGCCTATTTCGCGACCAAATAGGTTTTAGTGAATGAGTAGTTGGGCATGATTAGCGGCACACTATTTTTCGTCTGTGACAAAGCCAATAAAAGCAGCCATAATGCTGTTTCCACAGCCCTAAATCACAGACGGGGAAAACTGGCTATCTATCTGGGTTGATTAGATGAAATATCGAAAATGATGGTGCCTGCTCTTTGAAGCGATTTGAAGATCAATTATTATGATATAGCCAGTAGTTGTTGTGTGCGATGATTGCACTGGCTAGCCACAAAGTTGAAACTTTCTTTGAATATAATTTTAATTAACCACTGCTTTATTGAAGTTGAAAAAGAGCCAATCATAACATGTCCCCGGGCTGGTACCGAGGATCCCCTGCGGGGGTTTCTAGAAGTTATTGCAAGCGAGTCGATTATCGCACATTAACGCACACACGATGTACGTACCGGGGTACTGTGATGTGCAAAAAATAATGCAATTGGAACATAGGAATCATAACTCGTCCATTCTTGTGGTCCAAGGACCGGACCCGATTCCGAGCATAACTAGGCATCTCTCGTCGATTTCTCGATTTGGCACCAACAGCATCGGTAAGGCCGTTCTCGTCCGAGAAACATATTATTTCTGCTGTAGCCACATGCCGAGCACGAGGCAACCGTGCATGTGCTTCTGAGGGCATGTGTTTCTGATCATAGATTCGCACTAGCTTCATTTATGCCAATGCAAATGGGGTAAAATAGTGAATCCGTCACAGAGAAGCATCTGTCAAAAGTGTGCGCCGTAATCCAATAAAGTGATCTTTTTATTGCACCAGACAGATAGACGGAACTGGAAGGACAAGAGGACCTTGCCTGTCCATATGTGAACATATAGTCGTGAGTGTGAGTAGTACATATGATTAATTGATTTTCGAAGCTCCTATGATTCGTTTCCGAAGCAAAGAGAGCAATACCGTCAGCAGCCACATTCGTGGTAGTAGAAAGCGAGTACCAAGTACCGTGAAAGCATTTTAAATTGGCTTGTCGACTTGCTGGCAGCACGGGCAGCTTGTCGTTGGAGGCATGCTCCAATAAGAACTTTTGCGAATGTTGAGGCATTCTGCTGAAATGAGTCACAGTTTGCTCCGAGGGTGCGCGAGCGAACAAAGGAAAATTGGTCCACTTGCTGAATACGGCTCGCCAGCAGAAGGAACGGCCAGGGAAGGTGGAGAGTTGGAAAATCCTTAGCTTTTGCCTAACCTCAAACGGCTACGGCGGCCTGTTAATGTAAGCCGTGTGACTTATGTCGCAGTAAAACAAAATCCTAAAGTGCAGCCGGCGTGAGAGCGCGCTGTACGGTTCGAAGGGAATTTGGTTACGCTTTTAAGGTTTTCCACGGTTGAAGGACCGCTTTTGAATGTCAATTTATCTCTCTCTTTCTTTCTCTATCGGAATTTGCTCTTTCCTGCTACAATGGTGCTCCGTACTATTATATAAGCAGCCCAAGATTACGTCAAAACGTTTGGAATCATTCGTTAATCAGGATCAGAAGTGCTGGTTGTGCAAAATTTGTCTTTGGGAAGCTGCCGCAATAAATGTACGCGTACAGAAGATAGCGCCCCGAATTTGACTAATGTGAAGCACAATTGGGAAAATTCTGCGAAGCGTTGAGCCATTTAACTGATTGCACCATTCTTATTTCAAATCGTTTACTCGCTTGTCTTCCCAGCCGACAAAATGTATCAGACTCTGGACTAACAAGAATGACCCACAATTTCCTTCTTTACGCAATCCGGACTCGTGAAAAGTGTGCGAGTCTTACTAGATCTGCAATGTTGAATTTGCGTTGAACACACACACACACAAACGCTTATGAAACATTAACTACTATAGTGATGACACTACTCATGGAAATGAATAATTAGTAGGGCTACATCGAACCACCCAATGTCTTGATCATCTCGCAAATATTCCTTCAGTATTGGAATTTTGTAACGAAAGCTCTAGATTGAAAGCCATAATTTATTGGTTCATTCGCACTCTGCAACACTCCAAAGCACATATATCGGTTGCTTCATGAGTCTCATTGGTGTGATTAATTTTTTCTTCATCCACCACACACTAAGAATGAAACGCTTACTTACGCTTTTAACAATTCTGGAGAATGAAATGATTAATGGTCAGAATATGCGTCCGAGTGCGTCATGAATAAATCATTATCATCATTAAGGATAGCTAGTGTGACGGAGGAAATTTAGATTTCCAAGCCATCGTTAGGATGGATCTTTATATGTTGCGGAACCTTGTTTGTTGCTGTCAAATTAAGCGTTCATGGGCGATCAAACATTATCTGCAGAAAGTTCATTCAATAACCAATTATGTTGATAAAACCCCAGTTATAGTTTTAGCTGCACAATTTGCTTTCATACAATTTTGTAAGCATTTAAGATTCATTAAGTTCATTGTTAGCAGGCCATGTTGATTACCATTTGCAATAATGTTGTTTGTGAATCACATGAGATTTTTTATATTCGAATATGTAGAACATTTTACAAGATAAACGAATAATACAGTTTTTTTTGCAGAATTATTAATTAAACGCATAAGCGGCGGAAAAGTTTTTGAAGGTTTAAAAAGTACCACGCGTTAATCGAAAGTATTACAAATCGCAACATTTTATCACAACCATTAAAACAAATCAAATCGCAACATGCAATTTAAAGCATGGCAATAAACGCTTTCCCAAATTAAGTATTCATACAACGTAGTATTTAAGTTAATGTTTCTCGATGCTTTAAAGTATAAATGCGTAAGCACCAACGATCGTGCAGCGATCCAACCAGACGAATACTTTGTCACGCAAGAAGATAGTTTTACGATTTATAAGCCGGATGATGTTTCCTCGATTCGTACCTTGCTGTTCAAAAGGGCGCTTGAAGCTTGAGGGTAATCGTGTCAGGCACATGGATGCATCGATTGAAAGTAATTCTTTTTATTATACGGAACGCAATGCACTTGAAACGTGTGCTTATTTTTCATTTCCAAAGTCGATCCCGTTTGTGCCTATGCTCGGTCGTCGTAAGTTGATCCGCGCTACCGAAGCTTTAGCCGCTGAGGCAAACAGTCGGGAAAACGGTTTGTCGATCCAGCAGCAGAGGACACTGTCGAAGTCCCTGGAGTGACATTTTTCATGCAAATTCTGTGCAGTGGAAACGAAACCACCTGACGATAGGACGATCTGACGATGGAGAGCGTTCTTATGCAACCCGGGAACAGAAAGCAACTCTTCCGTACCATGTCCCATCCGATCCGCAGCCATTCTCGCTGATGTCCCCTGCCGGTACATCATAACATCCTTCTTCCGTGTTACCGGGCACACTTGCATTCCTTCCAGCTTATCGAGGCTACAGGCGACAAACAACAGTGAATACTACACTACGACGATGACGACGACGACGACGATGGTGACGATGATGGCGACGGTGAGCCCTGCGATGAGGAAAATGTAATGAAAACAACACAAGTTTCCGTTTCACTTGCTCGCTCTCTCGGTGGCCTGCACTGAACCCAGTTGGAACATGACTTTCGTTTAATCCACCGGGGAGCACAGTCCTGCTAGCTGTATGTTCATGTTTTCACTTCACTTGCTTGTTATTTGCACAGCAGGAGTTGTGTGTGTTTGTATTGTGGTCTGAAATTGAACCTTGCCTAGCGGAGCCATAAGCCTTGATGTCTCGGTCTCCGTACACATGTTGAATGCTAGAAAGGGTTTGGCCGTTTCATGCCTTGACGGAAGGACGGACCCACACATCGGGGCTTGATGCTTGGTACAGAGATGCTAAAGCATAACGAGTATAGTGCAACATAAAAATAAAACAATGCATCCTTCCACCAGCTACTCGGTAGGAAACGATGAAATGGAATAAGCATATCCAATGAAGAGAGCTTTTTCCCCCCGTACATCAAAACTTCTTTTCAAAGCTTTTGCAAGAAAATGGTTTCATAACCTTGTCATTATCGCTGGGACACGACAAACCAATACCAAAGCTTCATTTCCGATGCTTTACAGTACTGACGCATTGGAAGTTGTTCACACTGTATCAACTGTTGAATATGTATGCATTCGAATACACTGTTTCAACAGCACGAAACATCTTATCGGATCGACATTCGTCAACTATCGCCTAAAAATACTAATGACGTATTTGCCAGCTACAATGACTTAGGTTCAAGCAATTATGATTGATTTTATTGCAAGATCTAGCCCCCCCCCCCCCCCCCCCCCCCTCCTTGTACTCTTGTTTCTCGCAACAAGTAGTTTAAGGCCACCGAGCTGTTCCAACGCGGCCGTTTGGAGGTGCGCGGTTCGCTCTTCAATTAACTGGCCATATCTTTCAATTGACAGCACCAGAGGGGGCGATTTCGTCAACTGCCGCAGCCAATTAAATCTGATTACTGCCAGCAATAAATTTAATTAACATTTTTGTTCACTCAGTCTCCCAGTTTGCCCGAGTTCCCGGCGTCTACCCTGCCATTACTCCTTAGTCCTAGTATTCGGCACAATTTTCTTCGGCATTCCTGCATTGTCTGTTTTTGGGGGAGCTTCGTTCGAAAGTTTGTCTCCGCAAGGAAAAGGTAAAAGTTCCCCAGGAGTTTTCGGGTCAAAGCGTATAAATCAACAAAAAACTTCAGCATCAAACCAAGTGAAAAATCGTTTTACCCAACCTGTCCCTAAAAATTCGATCGTAGCACGTCTAATGGTATGAGTTAAAAGGGTGTGTAATGAAGGAGGAGACGAGCAAATGGACAAAGAAATTTGTTCATTGCCTGCTTGCCTTTACCGAGGGGGGGGGGGGGGGGGGGTTGCAGTCGTATACTTCCTGAGGCATGTTCTCGGATGGATCGATGACTAAACGTGTAGAGCAAACAAATATTGGTTAATTCCTCAAGGAAACAACGGAAAGGGCAGGCAACGGATAAGCTTTTAATCAGCAAATATCACTGCACACCTGATCCATAGTGTAACAGACAACCATAGGCAAACGTTGTAAATAATCGAATGCCCATGACTTTCCAGAGTAGAGCTTACATAATGCCTCCATGAGCAATAAGTGTTGACATCGAAATTCGGTTCCTAATTCTATGCTCCCAGCTATTGCATACACACGTGGTACGGGCTGGGGCATATGCCTGACACAAGACACTCTTCTAAGGCAGAAAGAATTGCTAGCAACGCTGCAGAAGTGAGAGGTACTTCAACGTAAAATGAACCATGCAAGAACGTTTGCCCGCAATTACACAAAACACACACACAGAGATACATACATGCGCATGTTATCAAGGCGGGTTGTGAAAAGGACCTCGAGGGAAGAGACGACAAGGAGCGAAAGAATAAAAAACAACATTCCGTGGTACTGTGTTTTCCCTTCATTATGCAAAATACCATGCAAATTTGTTATTTTAATGCTGATGTATACAATGAGTCCTCGATAATGGAGCAACCGGCGGCCAAAGGTGCACATGACCGAGCGATGTTAGCTACCGAGTAAGAGCTGCTCCCAGTTTTATACTTAGAAAACGGAGTGCAAATAAGACTGCACTCCCGCGCGGTCGCTTCCTTTTCGGTCATCGGAAAAGCTCTTCATGAGCCAGTTTTTCTACCCGTTAGGGTGGAGAAGAGTCCTTTTGCTCGACGGTGCAAGCATGGGAAACTAACAACTGTGATAATGATGTACGAAACGGTTTTCCTTTTTTTTACATTCAATGCGCGCTCCTTACGTAATGTTCGTGTGCAACTCATGGCGCTACGAGTGCCCTGGTAGGAAACCTGAAATTCAAGACTTTGTGCATATATCTTACCGGGGCTAGATAGTGTCTGATAGCGATTGATAACAAATGAGCGCCATGTTTTATTGCATAATGTAAAACCGAGATGGTACCGTGCGTGATGGTTCGATTATCCTGTGCCCGTACTAAAACCTGCGAAAAGCATACCCGATAACACATGACCAGCGGCACTCGAACGTGTTGGTGCTGAATACTTGCATGTATGCGTCATCGTTAACACCGACGATGCCGCTGGTCATCATTATTAGCTGAACTTTGCCCATTTGTCATTTTGATTCCATTTTGGTTTTTCTGTTTTTTATTTTTTTCGTCGATCCTTCCTTTTGCATTTTCAGTTACTTTTTCCCCGTTCTGTGCACCACATAATTACCGGTGTGTGTGTGTCTCAAGTCCTTTCTCCCGGCCACTCCGTTCGGCACGACTGCATTATGTAGGGTTTTTGTGCTTTGTTTTCGTCACATAAATTGCTTCGTGGGTCCTACTGGTGGCAGCACAAACGAAATAGGTATGTTGAGCAGTACAGTTTTGCAGACAAACATGAATAAATTATTAACATTAGCGTGTCGCATTTTGTTGAATTTATAATATCATTAACGTCGAAGACTACGGTACGTCCAGAAGATGGAATGAATGAACCATGCCGCTAGGAGAAGCCATCATACAATCGTTCACGTTCTTCCATTCATTTCAACCAGAAAGACCGGTAAATGTGTGTGACTAATTTTTCGCATTTATTTCAATATGACTTCACATTTCTCTTGCATTCGCTAGAGTAGAGCATTCTAGTGCGGCCTTCACTTCGCGCCGGTTTGCTTTCGAATGGTGAGATTAATATTTTTTACCTCGATCGCAGACAGCAAGCAACCCCCGTACCACTGGCAAGCAAGCACCAGTGACATGGCGACAAACGTAGTGGCTTCGCAAATAGCCAACGCTTCGAAACAGACAAAAAAAAACCTAACAGAACACACATTTATCATATTTATGCAAATAAGATGAAATGTTCGAGACACTTCTAGTTGTATGATGCAAAATATGATCCCAAAGTTGGCGAATTCGCCGACCGACTGTTTAGGACGCAGTTTTATCGTCAGGCTCGAGGCTCATCGATTCACCGACATGTTGTTGTTGATGTACAGGGATGGTAAAGCTTCGATCCGCTCAGCAACCATTCAACACCATTTGCCTTTTGCTGTCATTGCTGCTTGAGGCAGTAATAGCCCACTCGGGCAACCACATACAGCAACACAGGAGTAAATGTAGCAACATTATTTATGTGTCAAAGTGTTTTTTTGTTTTGTTTTGTTTACAATGAGTTATTAATGTTGATCGTAATCATGTGCTTCCCATGCTTTTACGAAGACACGGCATAACATGTTGGCTGTCTGCGACACTAAAAACATGGAGCTACAGTATGCTACTATTATCCAGAAAACTCGTTTTGTTATGAACTTATATAACTATAAAACTGTAACTATAACTATACATTTTTATAAAACTATTATGATTAGCAAATCTCAAAGAGGTTACAAGAGAAATGTTATAAATAACATCTTAAAATACTTAGCATACTTTTAATATCATTGTAATGGATTTTTCTGAATAACATACATTTTTCTAAATACTATTTTACCAATAAATCTGACACGAGGGACTTATTCATTCTGTAGGCTCAAGTTCATGAATTAACCATGTCTTGGCAGTACGTCTTCATGCTACCATCGATCCCTATTTCGAACACTTACCTCCGAGCGTATGTACCATAAATAATATTCTTCTCAAGCAGCGGCAATATACTGGAGCAGCTTAAAGCCAGGATATGAATTAAATGCAATTTTGCTAAATTGAAAAGATAAGGACGGGAAACTAATTGAAAATACCCTTTCACCTAGCCTAATCTAAATTGAAATTGTCTGCTCTAGCAGTAAGTGAGACACATGACATTGATTTATCATCCATCCCATTTGTTCTTCGACCATCCGAACTTGTGTTCGTCTTTGCGGCTAGGAGCATTGGAAGCGATTGACCACGGGCCAAGACACAGCGATATTCTTTGCATGGATGGCGCTGGCTCATGAGATAATCATTGCATACACATGTTTGCTCAAACTACATACGATGCTGTGTTGTGAGTGGGTAGGATGCTGGCCTTCCGCACTAAAATGAATATATTGTTTTCATCCCATTCGAATGTTATGCTCTAAAAACTGTATTCGTGGCTTTAGCGACAAGATTGAAAGCGAACGATGACATTTTTTGGGTTGCTTTTTCATCACTCAACAAGTTTACGATATTTGGTTGGCTGGCACACTGCTGCTTGTCTAGCTACTAATACATATTGTTAAAATCACTTTTGTGCAGGAATTCGTTGACATTGCACGGCATATTCCGAAACCCACACTAAACCGGAAAAGTGGTTTCGTGCTGCAGTTGCAACAGAAGTGGAGGGAACTCAACATCCACTCCGCACATTGTTGATGAAGTTTCGTGAGTGTTCTAATCCAAATTCAATTTGCATATCGTCAGGCTTTTGGTCATAAGCGTGCTCATGTTCATGATGATCATAAAAGTTGCACCACCGCATCTTTCCAGCTGTCTTGCAGAACGAGGCGCTATGGCCAATGTTTCCATGAATAGTTTCATCGATGTATTCTGGTGATGTTTCAGATGCACACGCCGACGCTTAAGCGTTTTTGTCAAGTCGCATCTGCCTAGGTGCGAGCTCCATTTTCAAGTGCTGAGCATCATACATGTTTGATTGAAACGAGCTTATGAATAACGAAGCTACAGTAATGGTAATCGGAGGTCCGTATTTTATTATATTTTTTACACACTTAAACCTAACACCAACCGAACCAACCGAAAGAAAAAATAAAAGAAAATAGTCTTTTTAAAGGGGCGGCTCGATAGTAGAGGCGACAGCGGCGTCGATCTTCAAACGGCCGGACCGGGATTAAAATCCCATCCGTACCGTTCCCCCGTAGTGAGGACTGACTAACCAACTACGTGGTATCGGCAGTCTAGTAAGCCATTTCAATGGCCGGTATGACCTTAGAGCTCGTTAAACCAAAAAGAAGAAGAAGAAGTCTTTTTAAAGGCTTTTTTAAGTCTAAAAAGTACGTATGCACTTACACGAGAGATAGCTTGATCTTCTCGGCGTTATCCTTTGCACCAGCTCATTTATTACACCGACAAACGAGCTTCAAAAGTTGGCGTACAGTTGTGTATGCAACGCAGAACAGGCAAGAGACTCTTTTCGATTCTAGTGTGAGATCTTTACAACCAGCGCCACTTTTGTTCGCTCTTGGATGCTACTAACAAGATCCTTTACCGCGTCTTTGCACGGTAGAACCGTAACATTTGACGTTGGTTCCATGTATCCGCAGCCTGTACATTTATACGGCTAATCCTTAGCAGGAGACGCTACGCGTACGCGCAACCTTGTGTCGGAGTTCTTGTCGCTTCTTGCCCATCATAACGGTGTTGGTACGGTGGTAGTGTTACAGTTGCTGAAGGTGGAAATGGACGCATCAGCCAGCAACCTGGTTACATGGTTTTCTACCGATCTGAGGTCGGCTGCAGCAAAAGGCGCGTTTCTCGAATAAGGCTAACTGTTCCCCGGCTGTTAATTACGGTGCAAAACAAGCGAAATACTTTTGAAAAATGCCAAAGTGCCGTTGTCGAAAAGGAGTTAATTACACGACAAACAAGATCTGGAATTTCTGCACCGTTACGACCACTAAAAGGCCGGGCCAAGCACGCATTGTTTGTGAGAGCAAGTGCCCTTGGTGCCCGTACTTTCATCATTGGTGGAAGAACTTTTTCATCGGTAGCACCGCATCTTTACATCAACGTACACGCCGTACCGTGCCATTTCGTCAAAATGAATGAAAAAGTAGGTAGCGAAAAAAGAGAGAAAGCAAAGGAATGAGTGGCCCGGCACGAAAGAGTGCGTTATCATAAAAATAATACTTTCAGGTATAATGTACCAAAACACATTTAGAAGGGTTACGTACTTTCCGCGCTTCGATGGTTATTAAAATTACCGCATTAGCTGCTGACGGTGTCGGAGTAGCTTGGCTTATGGCACCACGGACTACAGTAATGACAAACAAGGAAAAAGAGATGCGGTCAGGTGTTTTGCCAATGTTTGTCTCAAAGTACAACAACATCTTACACTGTATACCTGCTTGCTTTTTTGTTGCAAGACATGGTTATACGATTTGTTTTATTAGCATTCGGTAAATTTTTTATTCTTCATTTAAATTCACTTCACTTTTCCAACTAGCGATGTACCTATTCATTTGCGTCCTCTTTCCCCATTCAACGCGTTTGGTGCGAGAGTTAAAATTTACATTTTTATATCATGACCTCTGGTGTCCTGTATTTCGATAAAGGGTGATCGAAATCGTACCGATTCATTGAAAATCATGACGTATCAAGACTTTGCTTGCCTCGTAACGCCCTAGGGCTGTCCCCATCGTTCGGGGTTCATAACTTGTGATTTATGATGAATAGTGTATCGTTTTTAATAATCTTTCCCATTTAAAGACTGCGGAACAGCCATGAGCACCAGCTGTTCGGGCCTTTTATTCGATTAACTGATTGACGCAACGGGAGAAGTCAATCGAGGAGCCGAGTGTTTAGACCTCGAACATCGTCGTTACCCATGTTCTTGATCCGGTCTTCAGGTCTTGGGGTACATTCGGTCTGAATCGGTAGTTTGCAAAGCTGAAGCTTGGTGGAATGAACGGTACGAAAAACAAAACAAAATAAACTCCACCAAACGAAAGAAGAGTGAGCTGGCCGCAAAATATTCATAAATTATGAAACTTTTCCTATACTCTTTCCGATTGACTTTTCCCTACTTCATCCTTTCCTGCCTTCCATCTTCGATTCACATGCCCCTGTACCACTCACTTGGCTTTCGTTTACGAAATTCCCTCTCGTTCTGCCTAGCTCCCGCCTTTCATCATCTCTTGCCATCCCCACGATAAACCTTTTTCCAGATGGTTGAGAGTTCACTTTAGCTACGAATTTCTGCCTCGGGATATTTTAATCATTCGCCATGCTGTTACTTGAGACAAAACCTCAGCGCATTCATGAAATATAATGAACCAACGTACAAGCAAAGGGAATGAGGGAAAAAAAAACTCTCTAAACGAAATGTGCGTACACATTTTCCCTAATTTCCCATCCGTGTACGGTCATAACTTTCAATTTCGTGGTATAGCATTTCCACACCGTGTGGCTTTGGATGGTTCTGAGGCGCTCGTTAATATTCATAAACCTCACCTCACAACCTACGTCAATGTAGGTGTATGTGTGAGTTCGGTTGGTGCTCTACTTATAGTTTAATGTTACAGTTTGTTATACAGCTACAGTGTCGCCGCTTGCGTCGTTTCAGCGTGTTATCAACGTGAGCTCTTAACGGGCTTGTTCGAATCAACTATCCATAGCTCTTTTCCAACGATTTTCCTGCGTGTGGTTCGGGCCTGAATTCGTGAGGAAAAAGTTTTGTTTCACTTTATCTACAAATCGTGTTTTAGAAACCGTTTAGATAAGGAGAACCGCACATTTTGGTTCTTGAGTGTGGAGGAGGAAAGAAACTGTGCTAAAAATCATATTTTACATTCTTGCTCAAACCACCCGACCCCCCGTAACTTGTCGCCCCACCATAAGCGCACTGTTAAACTAAATCAAATATGTTCTTCCGATCGTCACAAGTTGTGAGAAAAGTTTGTTAGCGGCCTATCTAAACGTCACTTTTTTTCCGAGGAACCCGTCATGTCATTGCATTGTATATTTTTTGTACGAGTTTAGCTAATTGCTACCAGACCGCGGAAAGCTGAGGATAATTAATGAATCACTTCATTCCTTGCAGCCCATTCCAAGAGCAGGTATTGAGGTGGTTGTCAACCCAATTGCATAAGTGAAGGATAAGGGATCACAAAGGAAAAATTCCTTCGTTAACCAACTGACTAAACCAATTTTACTCTCTCTTTTTGCCGGTCCCATGCACGGCTCCTCATGAGGTACAGAGTAAAAGGTTTGCTCGTTGTTGTGGTAAGAACGCCTTTTGAATTTGACGTCTGTCGTGTCCTTCGCTACTATCACTGTTTTCATCCTCCATCATTCCAACAGCCATGAGGTTTTGTTCTCATAGATAGCATCATGAAAGGAATTAACTCTTGCGCATCATGTCATGACTAGATCTAACATCTACTGACCAACCTAGAACACAGCACTTTGGTTATACTCCATTACTCTTTTGTGAATGTTTGAATTTGCGACTGAGTGAGGCATGTGTCTTGCTTGCTATCAACCTTGTATTTTAGCCTTTGAAAATATTTACCAAGAAAGAGCGAAGTTGCATGCCCCACTTTAAAAACACATTTGGTTTGGTTTTAGGATTGGCAAAAGACAAAAAAAAAACTACTGCAGACCCTCTCAACACACTAGAAGCCAAAGGAAACCCGATGGACCGTACAGCCAGCAATCGATCCGTTAAAAGCACACTGGCATGTAATCAATTTGCAAGACTATTTACTTTAGATGGCCGAAAGCATCACACAGCATTTGGTAGGGTGATGAGATAGAGCAATAGTTGGCACTATGCACGATTGTGTCAATATGGATATAGTCTCGGGAGGTTTTACGCCTTTGATTTATTTCAAACGCGCCTTACAATCGCACGCTCGCAAACACTGCAACGGTATCCCGAGGCGTTTGTGGATAAGGCGAAACGATCCTAACGCGTGCTAACAGAATTTGATAACGGTACCAAACAAAACCTATGGATAAAGCAAATGAAGAGTACCAAGATAAATGAGGGCGATAAATCATAAACTTGTTCGACGGTTTATCAAATTTATCATAAAATATGAGAAAAAGTTTTGGCAGAAGGTGGAAAATATGGGATGTACATTTCGTTCATCTTTCGGCCTGCACTGTGTATTGTGAAATATATCTACACATTACCAACTTTTTCAACTTTCGTGAATCTCATCTCCTAGTAAGTGCTATGATTACTACTTGTCTCTCGCCATTCTTCCGACGGTCGGTTGGTACATGTACATGCTGCACTTAATATGTTCACTGAAGTAGCTCTTACTTCAAAAGAAGCTTTGCAGTGCTGTTGAGATGTTGTAATGCATGTGTTGAAAGTAAGATTCCACCTATAGCTAATGTAAAACAAATACAAATGCAAATGTGAAAAGATTACAGCGGATTTAATTTTTACAATTAATTATGACGGTCGCTTTTTGTTTTGCCTTGATTTACATTCGAATGTTATGTGAATAAGCACGCCCGTTAAACCCCGACACACATGTTATATGGCGCAAAAATTGCAATTGGAAAATCAAAATGTATCTTCTGGCGACGTTGTTTTGGTATTGGCAACGCTTTTTTTTTCCTAGTTAGAAAATCTCTTCCATACAAATACTTTCAATCGGCTTCCGCTGTTCAGTCAAACAAATATAAATATGGCTCGATTTTATAGCAACGTTGCTCGTAACTCGTCAGTTTGGCATCTACAAATGGCATCGCTTAGCGCTCCGGAATCAACAAGTGCAAACTTTCTTCGCGTTTCACTGCTACCCAACAGAGCCAGCAACCATGGATATGAGTGTGTGTCAAGACTTTCACACAGCTCCGCAGTGCAATGTCAGTGTCAGGAATCAGGACTATAGTTCGTCAAACAAACTCAACTTCAACGATGGTATCCCCAAGTGCGCTGCCATGTGCCACATAGCAAGCGACGGTTTCATCACGCAGTTTCTGTTTACTTCTGGATACTTTCTGCACACAGCCAAAGGGATGTTTACGAAACGTACACAAAAACGCAACACGCTCTACGCAAGCCATCGTTTGGTCGAAAGGCATCGCGGCAGAGCACGGTAGAGATCTGTTTTCCCATGCTTTTGATAAGCGTTTTTCTGTAACATTACGGTAAGCTAACATTCGCAGCTTTGGTGATGTTCCCCGACAAGAAGCAAACGACAGTAACCCAGGGCAAAGCAGACCATTGTTTGACGAACTTTTCGATGGACGATGGCCGATAGGAATGCGCAAGGTATGGGGAAAAGATCAATTCGACAACCGTTAGGAAAATCCCCTACAATGGGATCTGATGGGGTGGATCCTCGCGCTCATTTCTTCCACTCACAGCACCGTAAGCCAACAACCAAGGAAGGTTGGCGAATTCAAGTGTCAAAGGAAAACTGTGTTAATATCGGATATTGAACTATAATCCGGAAATTGAATTACTCTACCTCGCATTCATTTTCTGCCCCATTTGAATTCTTGTTGGCCATGATTGTTTGCACGGAACCAGCTGAGCTAGGGTACGTATTTTATGCGACTCATTTTAATACTGTATACATGTAATATATGCATGGACGCACGACAGCCCAGTGCTGTTGGTCTTCTCTACAGTGCTGTTGGTACGTTTGTGAAGTATACAATTCCCATGTCACCGACGTTATAAAAACGAAGAATTCACTACACAAACGTGACATCATTGGAGCCACGTGGCATCAATAATGAAATGGATCTTTTTACGATGCTCCAGACGAAGTACGATGCACTACCCTCGGCAATCTTTGTTATTTGTCTCGTGTCGCTCACAAGTCAATACAATCATACATTATTAAAATATTCTTCTGTCACCCCAATGCTCGGAAAAAGAACAACACGAAAATACTCCACTCTTTGCATTAGTTCGGCTCATGCTGCAAAAAATTTAAGTAATTTAAAAATGACACAGCTTATAAGATGCAATTCGCATTGCTTCTGGTTGTTTGTTTTTTTTTTCTTTTGTGTCCCGAATCTTAAACAAAAGGCTGCGGTAATCAACAGGCGTAGACCTGTGCGTAGAAGGATATCCAAACCAAATTTTTTTTTCGAGCCCAGGTTAAGATTGGAAACATAATTTTGTCATATTCATGCAAACGAGTCACGGCATCTGTTGAAAAATAAATGATTCTGTAGAGAGGGCCACGAGTGTAGGCAGTATGCTAGGTTTAGGATTTGTAAAGATTTCTTCTTGGCAAATGAATTCGAAGCGAACCCCCGAAGTGTATCTCAAGCACTCTACAACATTCCTTTCTGTGAGGTGAAAACTTTTTTTCCACACGCTTCTGCAACCGATGATCAATGTCCATAAAAGATTCACATTCTAATTTACTCAAAAGCCGAATGCGTCCGTGCGTGTAGCGTCCTATGTGAAGTTGTTGACAAGCAAAGCAACGTGGCAAATGTGGCAGTTGGACGAAAATAATGTTAAAATATATAAGACAAACATACAAATGAACTAACAAACAAACAAACCCTACGATCTATAGGTTTGGTATTTTGGGGAATAGACGTGTATTCCGTTTAATGATTGCCGCACGGCATATATGAGTGCGAACTATCGTGCAAGAGTTTTAAAGAGGGTTTATTTCGTGCGTCACCGATTGATAAGAACTTTCCTCCCCTTTTTTAACCCTAAGAAAGCTCGAAATGTACGTGCGACCGTGGCTTTGTGTGGCTGCCAAAGATTGTACTACGTATACGTCGAACAGGTTTGGGCGCTTGAGGGAAGGTGTCTCTACTTCATTCGGTCCGACGATTTTGTTAATTGAATAAAAGTACCCAAGATCTTGAAGCTGGAAGTGCATAATTGAATGAAGAGAAGCACCCCAAAGAAGCGTTAGAACAGAAAATTAATCTTATCATGCCATTCGGTACGAGTTTGCAGAGGCTAGCAACTATAGCGAATCGTAATTGTCTGATACATTGATAGATGCTAAGACCAATTATTGGATTATTGCCATTTTCAGCTAATTGGATAAATGGAGATCATTTATCGCCCAACAGAAGTAGGTGACTGGACATTGGTTCCAACGCTGTACGGTGCAGTCGAATAATCATTGACTGTGCATTAGCCCGTTCGATCTGGATCTTTGTCTACAGACCAACACAATGGTTCTTGCTAAAACCAATCTTAAGAAAGTTAAGACCAAATACACGATAAATAATATAAAATATGCATTCAGATCTATAAAAGTCTTCTAACCAACTCATGTCTTGTTGCTAGCACCACTATGCTATTTTTCAAGACATTGTTTATAGTATCACAAACATGGCGAATGGCGGTCGATCAGTAACACCTTTTTAGCGACCAAAACAGGTCGAACAGAGATGCACCAATGCTTTACAAAGCGCCCGTTGCTTCGGAAAATCCACTGGCACTGTTCAAGTTCATACGACTGAAACAGATTTCCTTTTTCATCCAGCCAAACCCTTAATCTATTTTGCTTCTCTGCCAAATGACAGGTGAACCCATATATCATCATCTCTTGAATATTTTGCGAATCGCTTCGCCTGCACAAAAACGAGAAATTACAAAGAACAGTAACCACACTTTTCTCATGGTGTAACCACGAACGAGTGCCTAGCCTTTTCCTTTAGTCCTGCTGTGTGTAGTATACATGTCACAATATTACGATGTGACTAATTCGGTATCCACACGGTCAGCCACGCTGGATCCGGTTTGAACGTCGAGTCAGGGTCTGAATCGTACCACAGCACTGCCAGCAGTAGTAACGGCCTGGCGAGCAAACGAAAGTGCTACGTAACGTATATGTGTGCATTAAGAACTGTACTGAGTACTGAGCGAGAGAAGGAAAAGGACAAAGGTGTAAGCAAAGAATAGCATGAAGTTAAAACCAACTGTGCGCTATTTTTCCGATTGTCTGAGGGCGTAGCTTTCCCATTCTTTTTCACTATCACCCAGAGCAAATTTAATTCCATTACCCTCCTTTCTCGTGTTCTGGATTTTTTCCAGCATCCATTGGCCATGGCTTCAAGTTTGCCAGATCGTGTTTGCCAGCATTTTCCAGCATTTGTTCGGAAGCTTTTTCTGTGTGTGTACCTTTCGGTGATGGAACGAGCTCGTTGTTACCGACAGTGCGCATATTTTACAATTATTTCCCAGCCCGAGGACTTGATATTTGACGTTTTGCAATATTTCTTTTTCCCCTCTGCCATTTCTTGAACCGCCCCGTTCGTCCGCACCTACCAACAACGTCTACATACTAGGCTGATTACACACATACAGGACAAATACAGACAAAATCACATCAGTTTGGGGACCACCGCCATTCTAGGATGAATACTTTCGCTCGCTTTTTCGTAAAGCGACGAATATTTTTGTTTTTACGTTTGCAACGCCTACTAGATGAGATTGATTGAAATAGGACATACCGTTTTTGATTATTCTAGTTACATGAACCCCAACCTACTTGACAAAGGTCTACCTTTAAACATGTCCCAAAAATGCTTCAAAGTACTTTGGCATTTTTTTCTCATTTTTGGCAATGTACTTCTCTCTGGCAACAATTTATTCAACAATAGTTCAATTGATTTGCTTAATGCTAAATGCTCGATAAAACATAGATGCTAATGAAAGATTTTTTGTAAATGTAATATACTAATTGAATAATGACAACCACATTCCATCAAGTATTCCATTAATCTAGCTGGTAAACAAATATAAATATTTGTAACTTGTACTTTATACTTGGGTACATTTCTTCTAACATATTTCAAGTATACAACGTAAGACAAACTGAACATTTCCGGAGTACCCAACAATTCTGTTTGCTGATAAGTTCTAAAGTATTTTTTCTAAAGTACGTTAATTAACCCATCAAAAAACAGCAAACGCATTTGGAGTGTGTCTGCGTTTAGCCCAGCACAGAAGGTGTCAGATGACCAGGTAAATGTTTTCAATTTTGTTGTTAATGAATAAATTTCTTGCTTTATCATGGCATGTGTTCGTTCTCGTTTGTTGGGTGCAAATGAAAGGCTTCTCTTGGTCACATTTGGTGCTGAAGCAGCTCCTTTTGCTCGGCACACCCGGTCATCAGACGTGCCATCGTTTCGGAACTCTAGATTTCCGAACCGAGGTGGTCGTGTAGTTTGGTCTCCAAGAAGCAGTATCTATGCGGGATCTGTTTTAGTTAAAACGAAAGATAAATACGCCTCTCGAATCCAAATATTTGCATAGGACGGCAAGGGCTGTTTCGATCGAACCGCCCGTCAAGATATGGGGCTTGAAAAGGTATCCCTTCTATCCACCTGAGAGAGCATTAATCAGTGTGGGTCTTATTTTGATACGTGATTTCAAACCAACTGGTTTCATCCTCCTCACAAACGCTGTTTTACCTTCCTTGAAGCTTTGCATAACTGCATTGTTCCACCAATTGAATTCTTTACTTCTCACCTTTTCGTTTATATATCAACATTTCTACCGATGGTGTACCTGGTTTCATTAAACTATATTTTTTTTAAATTTTACCTATTTCTACCGAATTGCCGCAGAATATCCTTAAGCCAAATGTACCAGGCGTCTCCATTTCTGTGATAATGACATCCGCCCGCAATCGTGTAATGTACTAACGAACAAAGTATGTCTTGTGTGACCAGCCTGGTTTCGCACGACATGACAAGTGAGCAAAAGGATAGATGCTAAGCGCTTGACCAATAGCATCAACAGCAATATCTAAACGAACTTTGATTGTTGAGACAATGGCTTTGTACAGTGGCGAAAGTCCTGATAATTTAATGCCAATTTGGTATGCAAGTGCGCGTTCCCCGTTACAGCATGGCTCCAAATGGGTAGCAACAATTTTCAAACAAACGCACACCACTGACACACCGCATGTAGATTTGCCCGGCATGAAGCAGCGTTTTAGTTTGATCCTATGTATAAACAACAGTCGACAACACCTACATCGTCACTATCGAAGCAATCTTTGTGCAACGCGATGCATTGAGCAGGTAGATGAGCTTGTGCTGGGGCTAGCTTTTCAGTATCGATTGGCGAGAAATTGCTTGGGTTTTGGCAGGAACGTGACTTTAGGCAACCGATAGCACAGTGTGTAACAAAATATCCGCGACTTCACTACTGCAATCATTTTTAGCACAAATACAACAAAAGGGAACATACATTGCTAGATATGAGTACAACAATAGCAAGATGTGTTTTTCAGTGGAACATTGATACAATGCTGGATGTATCATTTGCAATTTTGAGCCACGAACTGTGCTTATTGCTTACTGCACACGCTGGCACATCATTTGACTTACAGTCAAACAACATATCATGTCCCACGTATCATCAGACGATTCTCCAGCCCAAGTAATCTTCTCCGTCTAAATCACTTCCCTGCTTTAAACCTTCACTTCGCCGAGCTATTTCAATTAAGATTAGGGCAGGCCAGTGAAATATGATTTACTTAGCTCTTTCACAATCCTCTAGATTGGGATGGGAATAGCATTTCCGAGGAACGAACAATGCAGCTATCTACGAGCAGCGCTGTGAATCGATGAGACGAATATAATTATTTCTAGTACTGAATCATCTTACACCTGGTGCCTGACTTGGTGCCGAGTAGGTGATGTTGCTAGTATCATTTGTGACATTTTTTACGGTGCCTCGCTCTAGCTTTTGATTACTCGTCACTCTGACAAATTTTCGCAACTGTTCGTATTTTTAAAATGGTTGAATTTGCGGCTTACCACATGTTGGCGCAAAACAATTTTGTAAACTCTTGCCTGAAGCACTTCCGACGATCTATTCGCAACAATATATTTTCTCAAGCACTCGGATGTCAAATGTACAATTAAAACTCGCATCCGGTTAGCGATGAGCCATAAAACGGAGAAAACATCCGAACACTTGAGCCGGGAACCTTTTTCTACATTTCTACATTATGAGACTCAGTAGGGCGCACACAAACAAACACATAAACACAAAATCGTTGACTACGCTTAAGAAGGATAAGCGAAAATTCAATTTCATCCTCGATTTAAATTTGTTCCCCGAAAGAACCCGAAAGTGAAAACACTTCTTTTTGGCCAGCCTTCCAGGAGAGTACGCCAAGGCTTTTGCAAGTGGCTTTGGTGGTTTTGGTAGTGATTTAGAGGCTCAATTGAACTTGACACGTCTTGCGACCAGCAGCTACGGCGAAGACACAACCACAGTTCCGTTAGGATTGTGCTGCTTAGTGAAACCCATCATTTATTTTCACTAAAGAAAAACGTCTCCCCTTTTCGTTCTGGCCGGATAGTCGCTTCTCGTTACGGCTAACACGATTCGCATACATTCCCTTCCTATTACGGGGGTTCTCCGTTGATTACGGTCGTGGTGTAGATTTTCACAGACCATGAACTCATCGTATTTATTCTAAAGCACTTTGTCGTGGTTTTGTGTGCAACTTAGTCCAGTCCCGCGCCAAAAGAAATATTAATACGCAATGGTTCAGAAACTGGGTAATGATTCTTATTAAAAACAAAACTAGTGTATTCTTTAACACAACACGTTCTATTAAATTGTGCCCTTCAATACTCCTTGAAAAGGGGGTAATGCTGACGCAGGTATAGCATAAGTTTTTCCCTAATGCTTACCAAAACTACGTCAACACAGTGCAGTAAAAGTTATGTTTCGTTATCCAAAAGCAAACCCGTGACATTACAATTTTCGATCAATGGAACCTTCCAGGGAGGACGCTTGTTCTGCCCTTTTCACCTTCGATCGGGTGGTCAGCTACATAGACTTGGCTCACCAAACGTAGCCGTTTTTGTCCTGCCATCAACTGCTAACGTCATGGAAATTTTGAGTATTTACTGGTAATAAAAATAGGCGTCGAAAAAATCCATCACAGAAGAAGATGAATTACAGCATCGTTACGATTATGCTGCTAGAGTTTTGATAGGTTATGGTTTCTTCTTGCAAACAACAAACCCACACAGTCTGCGAAAATTATATCCGCGTTTGCTACTCGGTGCGGAACGGACTGAGTAAACAACAAATTCCTGCAGCAGTGTGTTTATAAATGGTTTTCAAATTTACTCATAAAACGTTACAATGAACAGCAAACATCAAAGAAGATATATTCTCGCAAAAGAAACAGCTCATTGTTATCACACTGCGCACTGCGGTTTAATGGGAAGGAATCAACTAGAATTTAAGAAGGAAAACGAGAAGTACAAAAATATATAAATATACATCTCTCTCACTCTCTCATCTCTCTCTCTCTCTCTCTCTCTCTCTTCGTTTTAGTTTTCTCGCTCAAACATACACTCGCTCAAGTAAGCAGTTACAGCATCATATTGCAACAAACACGCTAAAAAGAAAGAAAACTCTTCGCTTCAATTCATGGTGAGGTACCCGATTCGCAACGTGTCCCTGTAGATTGCTTCTTGCCTGTAAAAGGAAATTGATATTCCGGTAGAATTCGACAAGAACGGGTGAACGCAAAAACACCCTTCGTCTTTTTTTCGTTTCAATTTGTTTCATTCGTTTCCTCCATGGCGAACAATACCCGACCTGGCGATGCTGGCAACAGCACTCCTTAGTGCTTTCGCATTGAGCCATCTCGGTACCGTTTATCCTTCCTTCTCATGGACATAGTCATCGTCATTGTCGTTGTCGTTGCCGACGTCACGCAAATCGAGTTGGTATCCCAAAGCGGGAAGGAAAACCACCAGTACTTTGTGAGTCAGCGTCACCGTGCGAAAAAAAAGGGGGGGGGGGGGGGATTGGGGGGAATGTAGTGGTGCACGGAAAGAAAGCAGCAACAACGAGCTTCCTTTCCCACACTTACGGAACGCCACGTCCTTCGCTGGTTTACATACACCACGCTTGTGTTACCTCAAGCCAATGCGGTCGTTTCATCGTGTAAACTAGCAATTTATTTTAATCAGCTTTCACCGAATCGAAAAATTTGTTTTTCACCTTAATTGAGGGGAAGTTTCGAAAATAAATATTTTTTTCTAGTCAATCGAGATTTCTACCCCCTCAACAATCGAAGGAATCTAATGATTTGCTTGGCATACTATTCGTGATCTAGATTATGCACAGAACCAGTATCAAGTCCGTCAAACGGTTGATGCTGCTAGTACAAATACATTCATCTGAGCAGAAACTCTAATTGAATTTCGGTAGCAAACCTGCTTATTATCTTCTCTTGCGGCTTCACCGCTGCACACAACCACACAACTAAGTTGATGGCATTGATTTGAATTTTCATCATTTCTTACATGGATACATTTATCTTTGACTTGGTGTTAATTAGAGCGATTCAGGTTTATTTTTTAAATAAAACTGTTTTACGTTGTAACTGGCTTAAGTTTGTCAACTTTGTCTCTATTTTTAAATCGACAACCGTAAATACTTCGACCGAGTATGCCCGGGATAAGGCAAGGAATAAGGAGGAAATGCCTTATCAATATGATTATAGAATTTGTTCAACACAAGCGGTGTGAACAATACGGCACTGCCCGTCCGTCATAATTAATTATAAATAAAAATAAATAAAAATCGTAAGTACTTATTTATTACAAAGTTTAAACGATCAACTTGAAACATGGTTGAATTATAAAACATTCTCATTCTCATTACAGCACACTGCAATACAACGCTTTTGAATTTGTTATTGTCATATTTTGTTGTTCAATAGACAACTTTATATGTTACATTCTCCGCTACTTTAAACCGCCAAATCCCAAGTGGGAGCCATTAACAGTGTTATATTTTACAAGTGGTAAAGCCCTAACACAAGCACTCATCTGTACATTCATTCATTTAAAAGAAAAAAAAAACGTTTTCCATCAATGTACACATGTAGTTCTCTTTTCAGCAATATCATGGCTCATCAATCACAGATCGTGCATGTAAAATTTGTTTTCCCCGACTATTGTATGCAGGAGCTGGAGATACCACGAACAACGGAGCAGGCAAACAGTACATCAGCAGCTCCAACAAGCTACAGATCTATATAAATTATGTTGCTCTTCTGTACTCACGTATGTCACATGGGGACCAGGCTCCGGGTTACTTAGAATCGTACGTGGGGATTACATTTTATTTCTATCCATCTTCGTACGGTAAAAGCCGGATGATTCTCCATAAGTACTTCTCATTGGTTCGTTTTAACCCGATGTCGGACCAAAATGTTGAATTTCTAAGCTTACCTTTCGATAGCTTAATGGATATGACCGTTTTTCGATTATTGTTGCATCTTGCGGGGATAATTTCGAACCAAACAAGCTTCAAGTGAAAGGACATTAAAAAAAAATCCGTGGTTATGCTTTTGCGTTAATTGCATGATCTTTCGATAAAGAGGGACAATAACATAATTGAATTTGTCTTCACATTTTGAACTGACTTTTGCGAACAGATGTTTGGATGAAATTTCGTTACAAATCACACAAATTGCAAAACCAACAATCTTTTTCCAACCAAGGCCGAAAAGTTCAACTCAATTTACTTCACAAATGTTATACGTATGCGAGCATTTATTTGTAATTCAGATTCGTTCAAATTCGTAGGAAATTCAAAAGTATTTGCTAAGCTAATGGAAAATAGTCTTTAAGAAAAATAAATCATCATTTTCCCGCAAGAAACGTGCGGCTAGGATATGTTCACTTCGAACACAACTTAAGCATTGGCTTGGAAGCAAAAATTGCATTATAGATTCTTCATCTTTTTTCCCACGAAATGTAAAAAACATCTTTGCGAATAAGTTTACTGGTGGGATTCAAAGTGTTTTCAATATTCATGAATTTTATTGTAATTTTTTTATTTCGTAAAGGACGATCTGGACGCGTATTGCTGTGTTCAACGCTTCGAGAAAGAAAAATTCAAAAAAAATAATGATCAGTGCAACAACCCTCAACCATATACAAAGTATAAAAGTAAAACACTAACGCTTCACATACAGCTTTCTAAAGCGGCCAGAGCGAACTGTAGCAGGTTCGGAACGGCTCCTGAGTTGCATAGAGAGTGTGAAACAAAACAGGACTTACGTTCTGCCAATCCCAGCGATAGCACTCGTGACGACCGACATCGCTGCTCGGAAAACAGAGATTGTGAAAAAAAAACAATCTTCATAAAACAAAATCACGGGGCGCTGGGTTAGAATCAATGACACGAAGGGCCTCATGCTGTTGGACGGTTCATATGGCGCGAGTGGAAGAAAATCCATTTTCTTTTGCTATCTTAAGCATGTGGTTATAAGCTTGACAAGCGGACAAGGAGCGACGAGAGAGCGAGAGAGAGAAAAGAGAGAGAGAGAGAGAGAGAGAGAGAAAGAGAGATAAATCTTAAGCATCCAGCATGCTATAGTAAGCTCAACACAAAGTGAATTGCAAAATAAATTTGATTGATCCTTTGCAGTGCGCTGTACGCGCTACTTCTGTTGTTGCCAATGCTAAAATGATTGAAACCGGGATTGGAAACTGAACGAGTTGAACAGCGACAATGTCGAGATATTGCTGTAATCGCTGTCGCTTCGAAACAAAGTCTCGTTTTAGACATTCGGCATAGTGCATAGAATGCTTCGCGAACAAGGAAACTGCAGCATTTTGTTGATAGAAGCAGCTCATTCGCAACACTATTGAGCTTTACGATTACGGATTACTTTTCACTTCGAAATTAATTTCATTCAATACACTTTCTATAAACCGCGACAACTTGGCAAAACAATAGTTAGCTTGATCGACCTTCGCTAGCTAAACTCTCGGCGGCGATACTTGTGCCAACATCATATGGCTCGAATGGCGCCAGTAAATTAGCAGCTGTCTGAATAACCGGATTCTTGCAGCCTTTATCAGAGAAGAACTAATTAATTCAAATATTGATAAATTAACGTTTCTCGGGCACTAGGCGCGTTTGCAAGCCATTGCCATCATTCAGTCCAGAAATCCCACATTTTAGTCCTGCACTAATCCGCCTCCGTGACGTACACCGTTGAACCCCGGGCACTGACGGTGCTGAAAATTGCCAAAGATTATAAACATAGGGGACCGAAAGGATCCAAGACGGATCTCCAAAGCATTTATAGCTGCCTGAATCTGATGGCACTGGCAATTAATGGTCTTATTTCTTTGATTGACATAATTTCTCATTGAGATGACAAATAAATACCAGCGCTTCGTGACGTTGTTTATCCAACATGATGAAAGACAAATATCCCTCAGCATCACTACTAATGCCACAACTACCGCTACGTCCACGAACACACACACCAATATTGCCATATGCTCTACGCAACTTTCAACCCTTGTGTCACAGAGTCTTGCGAAAAGTGACAATATAACCGGCTTTGTTAAGCTTTGTGCATGATTACTTAATACAAGAGGTGCATTCATTTAAAAAGGAAACTATTCCAGCTGTGTAAAGTAATGTTTTTCATTTGATAATTACGAATTTATTACATGCGAATGTTTCTGTTTCTCTGATTTGTATTTATTTCCATATGATTTCAATTTATAACTACTAGATGAATCGCTGAATCGCTTCTTTCATTTCATTTTATTCCATATTAAATGACACGTAAAAATCATGGAAAGAAACCGACAAATTTCATACACATCCATACACAACATACATCCCATGATGAAAAAAATGCACATTCAGAAAAATTCGTTCCATTTCAATTAGGAAAACATGGTCCCCTCATGACAACTTTCCCTTCTTTTCGTATTCCACTCATCCACACTACGCATATTGTTCATTCACTGCATTGATTTTCCTTTCAATATATTCTCACCATGACCTTTCCTCGAGATTTTCCGTTTTGCTGGAAAGCTTTACATAATAGATCTTTATAATAGTACTTATCATGTGAAATGTGAAGCGAACATGTATTGATGTGCGTCATTTGTTGTTCTTGCACTTGTATCGTCCGTTTCCTCGGATTTTAACACGCATCGCCTTCAACAGCGCTAATTTTTACAGCTTTTACTGCCAACACAGCACGGATATGCTGCAAATGCAATCAAATGTGTGAGCAAAGAAGCTCGAGATAATGGTAAAAGTAGGTCGGTGAGGTGCGATAGATTGCGGTCAGTAACGATGTGCAAGTAAACGAGATAATCCCAACATCCTTCAGACTAGTGCTGCGCTGCCGGACCAGTGGTAAGTTTGGGCCCCAGCGCTAGAGCCACAAGCCTTTTAATACGATGGTTGCCGTTCAAATATTGGTTTTGTTCTTAACAGTTCGATGGTTGCATCCTTTACCAGTCTTGCAGTATGTGCGTTCTTGGCGGGTGAAGTGCACTTTGCCGTCGATGGGAATCGTTGCCAAGATAAACAGCTGTCGGTTTCAGAGCTGTTACATTACTCTCCAGCCCGTACGATGTTCAAGCTAACCTCACACCAAATATAGGGCACCCTATGAAACAGCACTATGGACAGAGAGACACAGGTTCTGGAAGAACTGTTGAACCAACGGTATAGAACGATTTTGTGGGTAGCTCTAATCGTTGCCGACAACATGAAATTATTTATCGACGACTGCTGATAAATATATTTCACTTCATGTAGTACATCATACACGCAGCAGACTGTGATGATTCCTGGACCGTTAATCGATCCCTTCAAGTGTTCTAAGTACAGTTGAGGTTTGTGTAGCTAAATTGCATTAGAATGTATTGCAACAACCGCGAAGCAAAACCATGACAACGCTTCTAAGGAAACCCACTCTCAGATCTCCCCCCTTCCGGGACATTAATTTAGAAACCACATTGTTAATTAACAGAATTTATGCAAATTAGTCCACACCATAAATATTCCATTTTCACTCTTTCGCGCCTCGTGGAATCGTGGTCGTCATCGGCGTGTTTCTTCCTACTAAACAATGGCATAATCTGCGCCAAACTCCGGCTTCACCGCTCTCTAGCAATATTCGGTGCTTGCAAATGTTTCCAAGACATGTTCATCCGCTACCACCGCGCCACACCGTTTTTGGTATTTATTTTTCACATCAGCATCAAAGTTTGCACATAATCATAACTCTCATCGCTTTTCACAACACTTGGCACATAAACTTCTTTACTCGGCTGGCTGCAGCCAACCCACACAGGCATTCGGGAAGGACGCACTTTTGCGCACATTCACTCCAGTCGAGGGCTCTTTTGTATTTCGAAAAGAAAACAAATCCATTAATGCGCCGATATGGCTTACAATAAAGTGTAAACTGTTCTACCTGTAGCAATCATTTAGGTTATATGGAGGCGATTCGAACAACCAAAATAAAGCGAAAAACAGTACTAGCCATAGTTTATTAAATGATTGGACCATTTCACAAAAGTATTCAATGCTCCTTTTCCCATCCCATGCAGGATCAGAGAATTAAAATAGTAGGTCTCAAGTAGTAGTGCAGCTGCTGTAATTATAAAATTGCAGCATTTTGCTACTTAAGTGCATGCTAATATAGCTCTAGCTTAAGCTATATCATTTTTAATCCAATTTCAAATGTATTGTATGTAACAATGTAGAGAATAATTAGAGGGAATTGGTCAGTAATTCGGTAAATACAATCTCATGTTGTGGTTCACATTTGGCCATTACCATTGCCATTATATGCTTTGCTTTTGCAAATCGTGCTGTTCAGTAATTGGATGAAACAAACGAGTTCAGCTCGAGGAATCATTGTTTTATGATTTCTTCATGTTATTTATTTTTGAAACCCTACAACTAGCCACAATGGTTGTACTTGTTCGACCGTTTCTTAAGGGTATGGTATTGCTTTAACATCATGTCTCATTACATCCGATGTACCAGGTACAACGGCCGTGATAAAGATACTGGTTTGCTGTCCAAAAGCTTTCATTCAGTAATATGCATTGTCCACGAAGAAGGATTTCAAACAGTCAGGCGTCTTCTGAGCTTTGAACACGAAGGAATGAAGTTTAGGTATAATTAGTACACCAGTTTGTCGGAATGATAGACGCAATGTAAGCCTTAGGCAGAAATCAAATTTCAGGAAACTGCTGGTAGAAATGCTATTATACACTGCATTCGGAATGAATATTGCAGCAAAATAAGTAATTAAATACAACTAACAGTAAAGAGATGCTTCGTCAAATAAGCAACGAAAGTCTAGTTTTCTGAAGATGCATTGTAGGATGATAATGATCATTAGGCAACAGGAAATAGTCTTGAAATGTGTTCCCATAAAGCAAAAGAACTAAAATAAAACCATTTGCATTGTTAGACCGACATGCAAACATGGACGGCTGCTCGTTACCTTTTCATTGAATTTTGACTTTTTATTACTGCAAGAGGGTTAGTAATTTTATTTTGTGACTGATTCGACCTTACCTCGACTGCCAGGTACTTTTGGAAGCACTTACAGCTCACTTCGTTTTTCTCTCTTTCTCTGCTTATGTCTCTTTCTTGCATACACACACAGACCCGTTGTCTGTCTTGCTAGATGTAACATGCTCATTCCACTAATATTACTAACAGAAAAGGTCGCTCATAAAAGTCAAACGACGAGGGATCGCTCCTTCATGTGCCTGGTTTGCAGTGTAATAACGAAATTCAGCTCTTAATTTACGACCACACCTAAAAAATATTGATCAAAATATGGTCCTCGCGAAACAAAATAAAATATGCAGCGAGCTGTATAAGCAAACATAGGAACTCTTGAAAGAATAAAGGGCAGATTCACCACGACGGCCCAAAATTTGAAGAAATTATGAAGTTCTCGTCTGGCGGTCAAATGAATTACCTTTCAATTTAGCACTGGAAGCCGCTGTATGTAAGCTTTGTAAACCATTACTGCCAAGGTTCATGTTTGACTTGCCGCTCAAGCAGAACGAAGTGACAACTTACAATCACGAACCGTAGGTACATGGAGAATCTCAACATTTCAACGATGCATGCTAAACTGCATTTCAGAAGAACCGGTGTATCAGGAAGGCTCGTAATATCACGATCGTACCGTACCACCGATGAATCTAGCCACGCCAACAACAGACAACAATACATCTGTAAAATGTTGTTCGACTGCATTAATGCTCTGTAAGTAAGCAGCCAAACAGAAAGAAGTTTTGCAGACTGCTGATTCTTCGGCAAAGAATGGCCCTGTATTGAAAGCTAAACAAAACACCGCAAAGCATGGGATACATGTTATTCTGTCGGTGTTTTACGTTCATTATGCGAAAATACCATGCTAATTTGTTGTTTTAATGCAGATGTATACAACAAGCGCCTGGCAATGATGGCTCACCGGTACAGCTTCCCCTTAAGCATCCCTAACTCCCACCAAAATCCCAGTGCAGTGCGGACTGGAGTTAAAATTTGAATCAGGCAACCAACAACCATGAGGTTCGAGCAGAGAAGGCAGCGATTGCAAATGAGCCACATCCTTCTGCAACCCGACAGGCATCGGTTCTACAGCGAACATCCTTTCTACTGTATGCGCCTGGGAGGAATGCATTTTATCACTTCTTCTCTATCACACGCTGGGAATCGAGCAGCTGCGATTATATCTGTATAAAAAAATATTTTCTATACTTTGCAGCTACACTTTATGCTCGATTTGCGTGGGTTTCAAGAGCTCCAGCAGCAGCTGGAAGAGAAACAGCAAACTTTTCGCCCAGTGTATCACCCCCACCGTCTCTCCCTATCGTTGGATGCATTACCACAGTGTATTTGCGCTATTACGATCGTCTTTGTTTCACCACATTTAACGAAGGGCACAGTCAGGTGTCGTTATGTATGGCGCTGCGTTGCGTAACTAACGGCGGAGTGCGTCAAAGAGTATAAAATTGCTCTAAATATGAAACAAATTTTCCTACCGCTCGCAGTAATCCATCACGGAACATACCAGGGCGCATCTTTTCTGATGCGCCTGATGACAAAACCTCAAACTCCTTAATTTGTCTCACTTTCACGCACGATCCGTCGCCTGTCCTATCCCGATCCTTCCCGCGACAGCCGCTACCGGGGCGCAACACGATAATCAATCATCTCTTTTTATACTCCTTCTGTATGTTTTGCCCAAGCCAGTCCCAGTCCGGGCAAATACCAACCGCCGTACCGCCAGCAAAACTCGTCGCTTCTTTGTAGAGCCTCATTGTTGCTCAAGAATTCTCTTTCTTGTTGCCTGTTAGCAATCGTGATATATGAGAACACCCACGGCGACCGCAACACATCAAGATTTTCAGCGATGCTTGCACGAGAATGGAATAAATATAAATCGAATGAAAATAAAGGAAGATAAATCGTTTCTATCGCGGTAATGTGACTTTTTGCGCATACATCATCGCACCCGTCCTAATCGCGTCCATAGCTCGAGTTCAATCGAGCCCTTCCAGTGCCGAGGTACCAGGAAACGTCGTAATGAGAGTGATCACGATAAAATTAATCTGCCAAGGATATGCGATACCTTCCCCATTCATGGCAGCTCTATAACCGCCTTTGACACCGCCATTCCTTTTTGCAGCGTGTTTTGATGTATTAGACACAGACCACTTCAATAGCGATGGAGTTGGGGATTGATTACTCTACCTCTGCCAACAGTGCCAACATTACAAACCCTGCGTACACAGGAACTTCCACTCTGCACAACTGAAGCGTGTTTAAATTTGTCCAAGCAGACGCACTTCGGTTGACAGACCGACAGGCGGTCTATTCCACAACCAACAGAGCAACAGGGTACGGGGACATTTATGCGCCAACTTTCTCAACAACTGCATAGCGTATCCCGTTTATAGATGCTTGCCGAAGGAAGTTTCTCCTACTAAGCAGTATAGCTGCAATGACAGTACTCAGCTAAACTATAAGTGCATTATAAAACCAACTCAGTTATTTCCAGGATTTTGTTGTTTTCACAGACCACCACGGTCTGTTCCGCCACAGACCGAGTGCATTCTGTTTCTCCTTATTTGCTCCTTATTTAATTATTCCGTGTGCACCGTATGCAGCTCTTTTCGATGCATACCTGATGCAGAGTTCCTCCGCCAACCTGCAGTAAGCTGAAAATGAATGGAGGGCAAATGAAAGGACTTACACGACTGCTTTTGTATTGATTTCTCAAAGACACAGGGCGACAAGTATGCTTTTCGCTTGAAACACACAAACAATCACCCATTCGCACTCACAGACACTAACTGGGCGCACCGAAAGACATGGCTTGCATGAAACGAATGCATTTATATTACCATATTATACTTTTGCTTCTTTGTTATCGCAAGGTATTTTCAAGCTGCACTCACAGCACCGAGATGGTGCCGCTGTCGACACAGGGTAGCCTGTATCGTTTGCTAAGAAAATAAACACTATCTCATTGAAAAAGCAACCGAACAAGGGATGATGTTCGAGATGCGAAAGCATGATAATTGAAGGCGGTAGTAATACAATTGCAAAACACAAGTTTATTTGCCCAATAAACGTCACCCCCTTTTCAAAGCTGGTGCTCCTTCATCACACAGCTGCTTCATCAATACATTTGGAGTTTCGTACGATCGTTTGAATTCTAACGTCGAAACAAACGAATGTTAATAAACTGAGCTATGTTGAGTTACTCCACTAGCAACACACAGTGTAGCGAACTACAAACATTTCATAAGATATTTGAAATATGTATATTTAATCACTCAAAGTCTCTATAAACTAACTCACCAACCAATATAAGCTTGCCTTTACCAGCCAACCTTTCTTGAAGAGTAAAACGGGTACCGCTAATATGCAGAAATATTTATTTAAAGGTTATGTTATGGAAGTAGAAAAGTCTCTAATTTTTCGAACATAATATCAGAATCCAAACAATTTGGCATCGCTTTTCATACCGATAACAGAACCGGCAAAAAATCGAAAATATTTAACGCTACTTTTAAACGACTTTATTTCCAACAATATTTTTATTAAACTTCTTCTTCTTGGCTTAACGACCTCTAAGGTCATGCCGGCCATCGAAATGGCTTACTAGACTACCGATACCACGTAGTTGGTTAGTCAGTCCTCACTACGGGGGGACGGTCCGGATGGGATTTGAACCCCGGTCCTGTCGTTTGAAGACCGGCGCCGCTGTCGCCTCTACCACCGATCCGCCCCTTTTATGAAACAGTTTAGTTTATTGCTTAATCCCTGCGTAGTACACGATTTACACTCCACCGGTTTGTTTATGATACCGCTGCTTTAACAGTTACAGACCCACAACAACAAAAAAAGGTTAAACTGTTGCATTAGCCAGTGCCTACCGTTACTTCATGGAAGATTTGCTAGTAAATATCACTGCTGCCAACGAAAGAAAATATTACGAGTAACTTTTGATGTATTGAAATGTGTGGCAACTGGTCTTACTTTCGCTAGTGCGCTCCGAACAGTACCCTTGCGCTTGCCTTCGCAACCAAAGCCACGTTTCTTTGGTGTTACTGTCGGCGGTAAACCATCACTACGGGCTATAAATCATCCTTTTCGACTTCACCAACACTTTGCAGTCGTCGGAGTTGATTGATTGTTAATGGAGTTCAGTTAACTTTATTCCGACGTACCAAAAGTTTTTCGACCTCTAGCCTTCCTTCCGGTTTCGAGGTGGTATAAAAACTGGTTTTAAAAACCTCACATCAATGTGGCCCTGTGATGCAGTTTAAGAGCTCAGTTAGTTTTTGGTCATAAGAATGCTGGAAACAGTGCGACAGGCCGATCGCTCCTGTTGGACCATTAAGAGTTCGCATATAATTTCTGCCTCCATTGCTCGGGTGAAAGTTTGTAATCAATCTAAAGATTCCCATTCTTTCTGCCCCCTTCTCCAGTGGTTCACGTTTAACATGGAAAAATGTGAAAAGTTTTTCAATTGCTTTAATTTCTCACTATAACTCTACAGGTATTTGCTAAAAAAATTAAACACTCACTTTGAAAATCCTGAACGAGCGCGAATCACGACATTTCCTCCATACTTGCATACCATCAAAGGAGCAGCTTTTCTCCATTGAATCTATTAGCATTTGGCACATGACCTTGACTGTTTAAGCTAAGCTTTATGTCAAGGCATCAAAATAAAAATTCAATAGCGTTATACTGTGCAGAACGCATCGTACAAAATTGAAGTATTATGTCTTGTAACAGAACTTTTGTTTAAACCGTTGTCCTAACTTTGGTTGCAGTATACATACTCATCATGCTATAGCATGCGATTTTGGTTGTTTGCCCATTTTCTTTCGGAATGTACCACAATTATTTGTTTGTTGGAAGATGATGCCTACCTTCGTCCACTTTCACCAAAGCCATACGATGGCGCTCTTTCTGGTGCTTTCGGGTAGGCACGTTGCTTGCAGCCGGCTGCCACCCGAGTACGCAATACGCTACAAATATACGTATGTGTGTGGTCTTGGCAAGCGCATTTCGCTGGCAAGAGACTAGACGTGGATATTTCAACAGGGGACGTAGCGGGCTTCAGTAAAGTTTCTGCAAAAGCAAGTGAATTCCATTTTCTCTCGTTTTAACGTCAATCAAAAAAGTTTTTTCGCCAACAGATGCGCAGTTCCGTATCGAAACCTAACCAAACGAAGAACCTACGCTCAATGAAGAAAACTTTGTAGAATATTCACAGCTTTTCCCTTTCTTTTCGCGTTATCTTTGCCCGGGAAATCGTGCCACATCTCCTTGGCCACCTCCAGCGTACCCGCTTGTCATCTGCATCTTCAGAGCTCTGAATCTTTTCATTCTTTTTTGTTGGCCAATCTGACGACCCTACGGTCGCACGATCTCGTCTCACTAAGCACCATCGCTACACAGAGCTGTCTGCCGGGCTTGGCCCTACAGTGTTTCTTTACCAGTGCGTGGACGTGATGTTATAAAAGAAAATGAAAACTTTGGAACAATGTCAGATATTGAATTTTTCATGCGCAGGCAATGGGAAAAGTTACGAACATTCACCCACCCGATGATATGCATGAGAAGAGGTTGTAGTACGTGAACTGATTTCGTTGTTGTAGAACAATCGTTATTTTCCATGCGAAATAATCGTACCTTTTTCTGGCAAGCGATCCTATAATGAACCGAAATCAACCATCCCTCACACCATGGACAATCATACAACAGTGGCAGCGAAATCGAACAAGATTCTCTTCTACATGTGTGAGCGCATTGCCCCGGATTCGCGGGAAATCGGAAACTGTAAGCCACGTACGGCACGGAGACGCATGCTTGTTTTGGGGATAGCAAGTCTTGAGCCAGAAGCTTTGATCGTAAATAATGCTTAACTGGTACCTCAGCAGTTTTGCATGGCACGTCATAAAAGTGAATGAAAGAAACTTTCCTGGCAGCAGGGGCAACGGCTATAACTCGTCTGCTTTCGGAACAACTTCGGACAACTTGATATCGAATGATAGCGTAACCGTTTCTGGAAGATCGGGTGGGCGATGCGTGATCAGATAATGCTTTGCTTTCCCAGCCTTCAAATGTCAAGGTGAAACCAGACGCGGGCCATCCCTTGGTATATTTCGATGTCACGTGAAATTTCAAATGAAACGTTGTGTAAAGGTTAAACACCCTCAAAGAGTTGCAATATTTTTCATGCAAGATACAACTCATAAAACATTATTTATTCATTTGTTCCAAACAAAAATAGAAAAATGGAAATATTCCCAACATTCCATCGAATTAATAATGTGTGCAGCATTGAAAACAACAAACTTTGTCTAACAAACAAGCATATTCATACGCGAACAAACAAGCACTCACAGGGAAAGATAAACGTTATAATATATATTCCGTTATATCAGACAACCACGAACGGCCTCGGAAATATTGATTTCAAAATCAAACAAACTAAATTGTATTTACAAAAAGCAACATAAACTGCATCTATAAGTAATGCACGGTTTCCGAAGCGTTATACTGCACGAACCAAAAACTAAGGACAAACAGACAAAAAAAGGTAAATTGATTCTCAAACGACGTAAGAGGTCATTCGCAGTGTTTAGTGGTACGAAGTGAAAAATTTTATAAGAACTCACCAAGCGCACTAAGAACGATAACGACGGCCAAGGTAAAGGAACAAACTTTCACCTCGTCGTGGATCCACTCCGGAAGACTCACCTTGACAGTGTTCGGCAATGCTCGAGGTGTCGGGTGTCAGGTATCGTCATCCTCAACGTGCTCTTCCTGGTTGTGGTTCCCGCAGTGCGGGAGGGTGTGCCAAAGTAATTTGTCATATTAACACGTTTCATTGTGTATCGCCATACCTGAAACATGAAAAATAATCCAATTTGGATTGAGGATGGCTTCCCTTCCGGGGGACTCGTTGAAATTACACTGACGTATTCACCGCACAATAGCACCGCATTGCATGCAAATAAGACAACCACATCGGCTCCGGATCTGACAAATTCGGGGCAATAATTTAAGGCAAATGAATAAATTACAAGTATAAGCTTTGCGAAGCCTGCTGCTAACTTGATTTTCTGCCGGATGCCTACCAAACAAGATGAAACACTCTTCATCGCTCATACCAAGCCATAGGTAATGATGATTCGCTCACCTATGCACGTCATTACAGGCGCGCTCGCTGTATGCTTACAGCCGTTCACAAATGCTGTAAAACAACCGTACGGCTTGGAGTGATAGTGATACGGAGCATCACATTTGTTGTTTCAAATGGTCCCTTCCTGTTCCGTTCGACATTGCGAGAATACTTTAATCCGTACCACTGCTTCCACTGTTTCAGCTCCGATTATTATGCAGCTCGCTCGTCCAATCGATCGACCTGTTCATTCTTAAACTAAATTAAGTACCCTTTCTAGACGGTTTAGCTGTACTTATGTGATTACAAACGCGCACCACACAGCAAAGCGCGCAAAGAATTCAGCAAAATGTGTTTTTATTGTTCGTATAGCGTTTGCTGATCAATAAATTCAATTGCAAACAAATCAAATTTACCTCCTTCAGCCAATAAATGGCTCTCTGCACAGTTCATTCTGGGACGATTTCGATGGGATTTCAAATTCTATTTGATCGAATCAACTTTTATGTGAGAGCCAATCGCAATGGCCACCAGAACGAGAACTCTAGCGCTTGCTACAAACAGCTATAACGGATGCCGTTGTCGCTATAACTGTCCATCAGTCCGTTCGGACATTAATTCAATTTTAGTGATATCTACAACGAAGAGCACGCTATCGAGTGTGATCCGGAATCGTAACCTTCTACCGGCCAGCGCTCCCATCGCTCGTGCGGTACTCTTTCCACTTTTGCACTATTTTGCTAGAGATAGCTTTCAAGGCGACCACCCTACAACCTATGCGTTTAAAGCCATAAACTCTGCTCCACGTGAGAATCGTTGAAGCGCGCATGCGACATGCTACTTGGACACACTCCTAGAGAATGTCTTTATAAATTCATGCCATCCGAGGCAGCTTTCGAGCCAACTAACCAACATCAGCGAAATAGTCCGTGGAAGCAAGGACGCTTTCAGCTGGCTAATGGGTATAAAAGTCGCAACACGTTTCGTCAGGGAGTAAATAATCTATTGAAATATGAAACTATTTCGACCGATTCCCGGACTTTGAATTTCTGGCCGAACGAAACCCGGTGGGTATATTCACCGACGGCTTATTACACACAGACACACACACACAGCATCGCTTTCCATCTAGTTGCAGTACATCCTCACATTTGCTTATTCCTATTTATGAAGGTCGACTCAATGAATAGCCTTTGGGCCACCCATCGGCATTCGGCCAGCAAGCAACGTACTATAATAACACTATTTTCCCGCAGTCTTGCAGTGTGTTTTAGCAGAGCCTGCTCAACCCTGCGCCTGAACTCAAATTTATTTGATCCTTTTTTACTGGCTCCTTACGTCTTAATCTACCGCAGTATCAAATTGAGACCGAAGGCAAATGGGCGACAAACCCTCAACGATAAGAATTGGCTACAGCGGTCGACACAGTCGGCGCAAAAAGGACACGTTGCAAACATTGATTGTTATGTGTATACGTTGCGGTACTACTGTTCGAAGCGACCACCATGTGTAATGTTATCAGTCTCCAATGCGTACACAGCACAGCGTAGCACAACAACGCCAACGCCAATCCCCTTGCCAGCGGCACTTCAACATCTCGGAACGTCGAAAGCCTTCCTTCCAAACCCCTGAAGCGCCAAACGTGCGTGACCTTTCCGATCAGTCGAACCTGCTGTTGCGATGAGTGTGAAGAACGAAAATTATATTATCGAAATTACGTAACGAATGCTATCAACTCTCACATTGGTCCTCTGCAGTTCTCTTTCGAGTTTGCCGAGCAATGTGTAAGCGGTCACAGTTTGGTCTGCTATGATGACAGCCGATTGATACTTCTGTTGTTATTTTTTTTTTAGACCTTTCGCCGACTGCCAACCTGGATACAAAATCTGGAACCGGGATTTTATCCCATGTTAGAGATACGCTACGAAAACGGATTATCTGTTAAGACTGGTACCGTTGTACGGTCTTGGTTCATGCACAAGCATTTGGCAACGAATCAGATGCTAGACATCAATATTGATTATTCCTCAATCATTGCATTGACTGCTGAGCCCAAACTAGGGACAGGCAGGTACCGAATACAAGCACTGTAATCTGTCAGTTACCATTATTTGTCTTGTTAAAAATCCATTAATCAGCATCAAATTCACTAATCCTGTCAATCAAGAAGCTTGCTACGCGTAGTCTAGGTAAGCGTTCTCCCGGCCAATGCAAACCTTAGTCGTGGTGAAGTGTCTTTTTGTGTATTTCTAATCATTTCCATGTCCTTCGAGGAAAGGTCCCCTGGTTTGTTGCTGCCAACCCCATTCCAAGACTATGCGATTTTATTTCCCATTAAATATGGATAAGCCTAGCTTCGATTGAAGTCTTGCTTGATGGGAGCTTGACACTACCACAAAAAATCGCCCCTCAGTGATGAAAACTGCAAGCAGCCCAAAGCATCCACCTCATCATGCTAAAACAAAATAGAATATTCTACACTAATCCTGCCGAAAAGCTTTCGAACGTTTGCAAATAACAAAAAAGGTTAAACTAATTGAAACTTTTCTCGTAAGCCGATGCCGAGATGGTTATAAAAGCTTACTAACTCCTTGGGGAGAGCCCACAATTAAACCAAGCATTCAATGGTCTCCGTACTGGAAAGGTGTAAAAAACGACTTTTGGTTTTGGAGCCACTGGTAGAACAGATGCTTTACGTTGGTTGCTCCTTTTGATGATACTTTTTCATTCATCCGATAAGGGACCATGCGATGGCAAACAGGTTTTTTCCTACGAAGAATTAGATGGTTTTCGAGAAGGAATGTTTTATGGCAAAACTTTCAATCATTCCGCCGTTCGTCCTGCTCTGTCCATCTTTGCATCTCGTACAGGGTGAAAATGTTTGCACAAACTGTTCTGCTAATAGAGAATAAACTCCCAAATGAGTTCTCTCACTCGCAAACCCACCGACGGTCCAACCTCCATTCTAAAGTGGGTGCTACATTTCAATCGAGGGATTTTCGAATGTGCTCGAATATGTCAAAGTACTCGACCAAAGCATCGTTATCTTAGTAGACCTATGTTAGCATAATGGGGACACAGCGGGAACTCAAATAGAACCGGAGTAGCTTTTTTTAATAAACCGACAACCCTTTGCCATTGTTGTCCTCGTAAGATTTTTCCTCTATAACATGTACTAAAATGTATATTACACGAATAGATCTTAAGATTTGAATTCTACAATGAGCCGTTTGACTCGAGCGACATGCTCGATTCTTCAACCTTTTTCCCTTCTGTTCCCTCTATTTTTGTTTCCCTTTGTACACCCACAAGCACCCCCATCACGCTTACAAACTCTTTCGCTCGTTATAAAAAGTAAAAGATGCGGGCCCTCCATTTCTTTCCACATTGGAACACTTGTTCTTTTTGCTGCACCTTTGCAAACCATACATCACCTTCAAACACAAGTAGAAACAAACTTTCTCTATTCTACTTTAGCAGTATGTACGTGTCCAGCAGGCCAGCCGTCTTACCCAGCCCAACCGATCAACCTCATGTTTTCTGTTCGGGCGAAAGTTTTCCATCAATCTCATCTTGCTAGTTTATTTTCTTGCCTTTCCCAGCCCTTAGTCTAACGGGCGGCAGTGTTGGCAAAGTTTTTCAATTGCTGGGATTCGTTCGCTACACTTCAGGTGTACACAATCCATGCGTATACACCCACACACATACACACACGTACACGTGCACTCCACGGTGAGAACTTTATCGTAACTTATACTTATTGCTGTGTGCGCCTTTGCAATTCAAGTGCCAAGGAAAGTTACACAAAAACGATATCACAACATACTTTTGCTGCTCGTAATGACATTGTTGAAAAATTCATGCCACCTGCCTGTCGGAACAGACTTTCGCTGTGTTTTTAAGTGCGTTTATATATCTTTTCCACCCTCGCGTCCATCAATCACCACTATTCAACTTCTAAAGGTATCAATCGAATGCTTATGATGGCGTCTTTTGAGTCACTACTTTCTGTTTTTTTCGTGGAATGATAATGTTGCAGTATGCTACACTACCAAGTATAGTGGTACTATAAGATCAACAGAAAATAAATCATTTCTCTTGACAAGCATCTCTCCGGAAGTCTTCGTGTGAAATAAATTGCAGCTCTATAGGAAATGCAAAGAATTAAAATATCCTACAACCATAATTATTGCTAGATTAAATTCTTAAATTCATCATTTGCAAGCATTCAAAACAGTTTTGTTAGCCAAACTCGCGTGAGTAAGCATCAGATGGCGAACGTATCAAATCGGTCGTTAAATATGTTTCGGTAGGTTCATTCATGGCTTCATGGCAAACTATTTGGTTTGACGGCGGTCAACACTGTTTACCCTACTAATAAGTCGTATTTACTCATAACGTATTAATATAATCGATTTACAATTATAGTTTAATTGCAATTTATGATTATCCAATTCCGTCCGCGCGGAATTACAGTTCGCTCGTCGAGGCATCATGTCCGGTATTTTTTTTTTTTCGTCACACCCATTAAATACCCCGTACCGCAAATATCCATATTGCAGGCTGATTGCTAGTTTTTAGCTTCGGTGATCTACAACGCTGAATAAAAACAATCACGGTCGAGGGGAAATGGTTCAAATTAAACTAGGACGGCATGCAGGACACACGCCCATCGTGCCCGTGACCCGTTGCATTCTTACCTCCTTGCATACAAGTTCCATCCCATTCAAAATGGATTTTGAGGGATGAATTAATTAACATTAGTAATTTAGATCAAAATTAATAATTTCACAGATCATATACACATCGTTGAAATACGTCATTCGGTTAATTATTTCACTAACCTGTTCTCCACCTTATTCCCATACCTTGTTCCAAACGGTTCTGATTTCGGAGTATTGGCAAAGAAATTTTTCCATTTTAAAATAACATTTCGCAGTATGACTTTTGGTGCTTCCAAGAAGAGATTGCTCACGCATGCCGTTCTGAGAAAGGGTACTGTGCGGGGTTCGATGATTCTGTTGTTTGCTATAATTATATACTAGTTTTATCGAACAACGACATATAAATATAGAGCTAACATATGACCCAAAAACGTGCAAACAGATACAGGATTTGGTTTATAAAGCAACATGACAAAATGCTGTATTTGCTAACCCTCTGGGCTGTATTAAAATTAGTATCTTAATCAGTGAATGCCAAGAACGTTACACACAGGTAGCCGATACGCAAATTCCCCACAGAAATTAACGGCCGCACTCGAGCGCTTTGCAGTATCATTCTTCACTTTTATTTAGATTAGCGATAATACAACGAAAGTGTGCACAATAAAGCCTAACGATTATGGCTCGAGGCTGGCAGGTAACAGGCAATCAAACAGCATAGGAACGGAGGCGCGCAATCTCACCGTTAGTGAAAATTTAAAGCCACTTACGGGACCCTCCGAAACCCTAATAAATTCACCCGCAAATAAAGAAATAAATAATCAGCCTTATTCGCACCGTTCGGTCTTAGCTGCCGACCCTTTTCATTTCGTCTCTGCAAATATCTTACATTCTCCCCAAACCACCATCGAAGAAACTTCGACCAAACTGACCTACGTGGAATGTAATCAGGTTAAATCTTGCGATTTTGGCATTGCCTTTTTGGGACGATCGTGCACTTGTTTCGCTTTGACACGAGCTTCTTGTTTTCTGTGCGCTTCTCGTTGGTCAAGCAATCCACCGACTCTGTAAGCGTGTTTTTTTTTAATTTCAGCTAAATCAATCTACTTCACTCTTGTTTTGATTTACTTGTTTAAAGCTATTCTTACACTGCAAAAAATTATGAAGACATTGGCATTTCATAAATGGATCTCTGTTGCTACCCATTTAGAAGCCACCAACAATGCATAATAGTTTAATTCCTTTACTGCACAGCATTCCCTTTTTTGTGTATGTATTCCACCGCCCGGTAAAGCATCGTAGGAAATATATGGAAGTCCCGATAACAAACGAACTTTCATCCATTTGTCTTAGCCCTGGACCCACCCATTTACACGGTGGTGCATAGTGAATCGCACATTCGAATTATTAGAAGCGCAGGAGGAGATCGGATGAGAGGACACCCAGGTTACACTGCTGTTAGCCAAGCACGAGAGCATGCATTGGATTGCTTGAAATGATACAGTACGAAATGAATATTCATATGACCATCGGAGTAAACCAGACCAATTCTCCCTTTGTCCTTCCCCGGACCGAACGAAAACCCTAAAAGAAGGAACCGGACTGAGAAAATAAGAAAGAGGTAGCGTACGGCACATTTCTCCAGTGCGCAACCGTTCCACTGTTCCGATACCTGTCTTGCCAAAACATTATTTAAATACGGTCTACCAACGGAGTACAAACCAAAAAAACAAAAAAAAAAAACAACAATCAAATCGCGAAAAGGAAACACACATAAAAGCGCACTTTTCTGCTCCGATTCACCGTTGAAACAGAATAAATTGAATAAAGCTATAAGGATTAGGTCGAAAATGGGAAAACCATACACAAACGCGCATACATACGTGTGATGCCACAAAGTAATCTCTTAGCGCGACTATGTCCGGGCATCCCGCGAATGAGAATGGCATACAGAAAAAAAAAGGAACGTTTAGCATGCGCTAAGTAAGCATCGAACCGTTTGATTGCGTATTATTTATTCTATAGGAAAGAAAGGCACACAAAAAGGCATAGGAGTACACTCAATGGGAAAGGTCGCTGGAATCCAAAGCAACTGGATGGAGCGTTAGAATCGGTCTAATCAATACCTTCCAGTAGGTCAGGGAACCAGTTTCCTTTAATGACGTTACGTCTGAACGGTCTGATTACATGAATGCATAATGTAATTACCCATCCCCGTGCCGAAATGTGGCAGTATCAATTTGCACGCTATCCAAATCGACTCTCCAGCGCCATGGGTGAATGCTAAATGGATCGTATTGCGCGCGATTATCGACATTTCTTGTTTCACAATGTGTGCCGTGCCATCCCTGCAAGCTCTTGCCCTGGTGGAAGCAACACGGCCACACCAGCAGGTAAGCACAATTTATGCTCTTGTATATTCCTCTTTACAGGAATGTCTTTCTTCGTTCTCTATCTGTCTGCATTTACGCAAGCAGCAAGCGTCTTTTCTGGTTTCAGGCGATAAAGGTACGCCAAGGATTTGGATAAAAAAAACACAACCACAACAACGATCTACAGCTGGAACGACTCTTTACTCTTTGCTGCTGCTTAGTATTTAAGTGTATGATCGAGATATTTTCGAATTTTGAGGCGTTAGTATGCAACGATGAATGTTAGTTAAGTGGAATACTCACAAGTGCTGCCCGCTCCATAGCAAGAGCTATTGGCCTACAAATAACAAACAAAATAAACATAAGCAGATTTAACTATTTGTACGTTTTAAGCAATTGTTTGGCCGAGCCAGATCAATTGTAACTTCGATAACTTTGTTCACCATACCGGTACAACTTTTACTTACGAATAGCATCGAGAAGTAACATTTTTCTAATGCTGTCATGTTTTTCACTTTCCACTGCCGCTCGCTACCGCTGGATCAATCACAGTCTTCCCCTAGTATTTTCACTTGTAACAGAACACACAAACGTAAGCAGCTCGGCAAGCAGCAATTCTGATTGGCGCAACCACAGATAAGTGCACTCCAAATAGCTTGGATAAAATGATTCCTTTACAACGCTGGCGTTGCCCGCAGTTGCATCGGTATATTGAAGTCTTCACAGCTAGCACACAGAATTCTTCCTTCTTTACCGGAAAATGGAGAATTTGTCGAGCAAAACCCGAACCCCAAGTGCTCGGCAAATTTACGTTCAGTCGCATGAAATGGATTACGATAAGTGCTTTAGTGTTTGTTACACTGACTTAACCGAACGCTGATGATTTTAATGCTGCGCTACTGCAGCCGCTGGGGCTGCTGCTCCCGTTGCGGCTGCAGCCGGTATGTTACCACCCACGAAGCTGATGCTGCAGGATCGGTGCTTTTATGCATTGGGATTGCTTTTATGTGGATTGGGGAGTTGCCTTCGACTTTCCGCTTCATTCTACGTGCAGCAGGGTACATTTGACGCTTGTAACATTCTTCGCCATCTTAGGAACGCCGCATGGAAAACATGCGGCAGTGGAAGCTTGTTTTGGCGATCTATTATTGTCTTAGTCCGCTTCCATATGATCCTATAACAACTTTTTGGGCCTTATTTTTGTAAACTTCACTATGCGAACTATAAAAATAACTTCGATTTACTCCATTTATAATCATTTCAAGTGCAATAATGCTATCCGCGTCGGATGATGCTTCACTACGGTGACACGATTTGACAGCACTGACTCAAACGTCAAATAGCTGTGATGGCGTTAGGTTTAGAAGATCAAGTTCGATACTCGTCTTTCTGTGATCGTTGCAGGATCGATGATGCATCGATTATGCAACGATGCGCAACGGCGGGAAAAAGCATAAAAATCATACTAATTTGTAATGGAAGTAGGTTCACTACACCTACGATCACAGGCATGAAAAAAATCCCTGTCAATGTGTCACTTATTTTGTTACTTTACACACATACTGTTACACAATGTTATTTTTATTAAAGCTAAAATTTGTTGTAAGCGAAACTATTTTCATCTACCACTATAAACTTTATAATATTCCAGACGACAGCCATACATCACGGGCGAAAAAACGACAAGATTCCACCGGCTTTATGCGCTGTTATGAATTCTAATTACCACCGGCCAGAATGTGGACCGTTTGTGATAAAACCATAAATTAAAAGTTTTAATTTAATATCATTCTCATTTTTTCTTACGCATTCCTGGTGTCTAGGAGCTTGAGCGCTGATTGGTCATAAAGCAGGACAACTGAAATGCACTTAAGGTTGAGTCGAAACTAATTTACAATGTTTAAAGTTTCCCTTGGTAGAAAAGGGAAGCTGTGCAGCAACAATCGACTGCAGAACCCCGAGTGGAACGATGCGCAGAAATACGCAAAATCAACCCTTCGCAAACGAAATGAAGAAAGTGAACCAACCTCCTCGTATCGCGCAGCAAGAAGGCCCTACCAGAAGAAGGCAACCGTGAAAAAATCTGCATTTCTAGAGTGGAAAGATAATTTTTACAACCTCAAACTTCGGTGTGACTTTTCACGCCAGCATTCGCGTCGGCTCCAGTGAAAGGAAACGGGAAAAAAAGGTTAAGACCACATTTCCTGCCATGTTTAGCGATAACAAAAAATAGGAATGAAACAAGCAAGAACTTTCAGCAACCGTTCGCCAGCGAAAAAACGGACTGGCGTTGCAGAAACCTGATCGCAAACGCTCACACTTTCACGTTAATGCCACGTTAAATGATGCAAAGTTTCGCTTCAGTTAATACTAAGGACCAGGCATAGCTTTACAAAAACTTTTACTCGCATGTCAAGATGGCAAGCGTTTAGATAAGCAACCGGAGTGACGGTGGCCAAAAAGGTGTGTTTGTATTGCTGAATCGTTGGAACTTTATTTAAACAGTTCTTCTTCTTCTTCTTGGCTTAACGACCTGTAAGGTCATGCCGGCCATCAAATGGCCAGTCCTCACTACGGGGAGATGGTCCGGATGGGATTTGAACCCCGGTCCTGCCGTATGAAGACCGGTTCCGTTGTCGCCTGTACCACCGGGCCTTCCCCAGTTAATTTCTTCAATCACACCGAAGGGAAAATTTTGCTAAAACGGACAAGGTGATAAATTAATTTCTATTAACAGTTTCATCCTCTGAACGGACGCTAAATGCTTGTAATGCTGCGCGCTCTTAATTGTCAACGTGAATCATCCCACCATCCCGGTAGCTAAATGGACAATAAATAGCATCTGATATTTTTATCCTACTATTGATATCGTCCGAAATCTACAGCCTCGTAAGAAGAACCAAATAATTAATGGCACTATTGTGGCTTTACGCCGCTATGAACATAAAAAGAAAAACAACAAACAAGCAATCTAGCACCAGAAACACTGGGCAGCGGTAAGCTTTTTCCCTTGACTCATTAGAAACCTCACTTACACGCCTAATTACGCCGTCGCCTTCCGACGGATTCAGCCTAATCCAATCTCATTTTTCGTCGTTCGCCGACGAGGGCAGCCGACCGACTTGCTCGGAATGTTATGCAGCCCTTAAGAAGGTAAAAATTTCTTTCCCATTCCGGAATGGGATTAGCGGTGGAGAGAAAATGTGTAATGAAAATAGAACATTCTGATATAATTCGATAAACTGTAATAGGCTTAACGACAACGACGAATAATAGAAATGCTCGTTGCAATTAGGTAATCAGGGCTGAGCATCTCGGACTTGTTGTGTGTGGTGTCGCCGAATCACAGTGCTGTGCATTTATTTATTTATTTTGTGGGCTTTCGTTCATTCACTTGGCATTAGACACATGCTACGGGGCAGGGCATACTGGCTGTCTCGGGAACCTATCAAAATCTTAATAGGGCAAAGGTTAAGAGCAAAAAAGCCGCACATGCACACACCTCGGTGGTTTCAGCTGGCTCACTTTGTTTGCCAGCATTGGTCGGGCTTTATCTACACGAGCTCCTACGCTTATGCGTAAACATAAACTGCTGCATTAACAGCTGTCCAGCTGACCAAATAAATATCGCATTAGTAATCGATTCAAAACCGCGTCGAAGGTGTATCATAATGATACCGTAGTTCTGGTTATTTGCACACTGCCCGCGTAGTTGATCCTGACTATACACGTGTCAGAAGCCGCTTCGTTTGGGGACAGCTGATCACACCGGCCTGGAAATATTCGAAGATTGACAAAACCTTGATAAGAGTAGGAAGTCCTTTCTACGATGAAAAGAATATGCGATGAACGTATGTCGTTCCGTGTAAACGAGATTACGCGATAAAACATTCCCGATCGCATTCTTACCCTCCAGTACCAAACACCACCGCGTAAAGGCAAACATGCATGCAACACCCTGCCCTTCTGGGTCTGAGAAAAAGGGATTCATAACGGTTCATTCGTGCTAACATGCAATAAAGTGAAACCGAGCGCATTTGACAAACGCCATACGTACGAAACCAGAGCGTCAAACACAATAGAGGGATGGATAAAATTGTCAAGACCTTGGAATTCCAGATGTGTGAAACTATTTCTCCGGGACAAAAACGACACATACCAAGAACTCAGTGGGAGAAGAAAAAAAACTTTTTCGAATCACAGTGCCACAAACGAAGGTCACGTACGCAACATAACACCTTCAATATTATATGCAACAACGTCAGCTCCTCCTCAGCTCCGTTATGATAAGAGCGAGAATGTTGGCATTTGCCCGAAACATTGCCAATGCTTAAGACACGTAATAAGTACATGGGGTTACAAAAAAAAATCGAGCAAAGAAACGTACACCGAGCATTCATTCAATCCTTGCCCAAACCTATCATTTTCAGAACGCTCAAGCATCCTTAGCTCACGTAACTCCGTAACTTCACACATATGGCGTAGGAAGCATCACAAGGGAGTGAGTTTGGAAACTAGCATGCGCTAACTGTTGTGAATATCGCGCCCAGTTTGAATAAGATCTTCCTTTCACTGTCCCTTTCACAGAGCTGTTTTCTCGCATCCGAGTCGACCCTTCGAACCCACAACCCTTTGCCTGTGGAAATTCTTTTTCCAGCATTCAGTACAGTTATACATACATGTACATTAATATATACACTTGACACTTGTACATGTGTTTGTGTATGGGCATATGTGTTTGCGCAAAATGCAACGATTTTCGACCCCCACATAAAATTATCGCTCAATTGAACGCTTTGTTGTGGGAAATTCAGTACCCAATCGATTCGATAATTTTCCTGGCATTTGTAGGCTGAGCTTTAGAACTTTCCGCACGCAATCGGATGGTTTTGCTTCAGTGCAAGAGTGGATGAATCCGGAAAAATTTATGACTGAGCTGAATATTGGGCTATGATTGCAACCAAAGCAAATCATCCAAGCACTGTTGCATGGTGCTGTTTTCCATGGTTGGAGAAAAGGTTACGGAGCGGCTGGAATGTACCGCACGGATGCACGGATGAAGAACCAAATTTTCTACCAATCGTACAGCGATTTGCTATTTGTATTAACAATTGCACAATGTGTGCTTTATTCAGGAGCAATAATGTTATTGTAAAATGACGATAGTGACGCTTTTCTAACACAGCGCATGTAGTTCAAACAAGGGCAAATGATAGACTGTTCCGTAAGCTCATTGCCTCACACAGATGAATCAGTAAATCACTGGATATTAGGAATGACTCAAACGCTTTAATTTTAATAATTCTTTTCACTGTCTGATCAGCACCTCTTGGACTTTGAATTGCTCTTGGACAGGCATCCCGACGGATACGGCGACTGGGCGGCACCTCAACCACGGGACAAAAGCGCAATGACAACCCACAACAGTCAGCTTACCCTTAGCTATGCACGGAATTACGACCGGAATATGCGGAATGGAGGTGCCCGATGCTTACGAGTTGTTAATTCACCGAACACGAGAACCTATTTCGGCTGCAACATCCAATACGGGACTGTTACCGGCACCAGGGACTAGCGGAAGCTTTCGACACCTTACGAATGGCCCAATCTAATAGCGAACAGCCAGGTGGAGAAGGTAAGAAGGATGACTTTAGTTACACTATAGTCTATAGACTATAATTGTTTGCAGTTGAGCAGAGAATAAGTGATTGGGAGGTGGTGAAATGGTACAGGAAGGGGGACCCGGTGGTTTAGTTCACAGCGGCGCCGGCCTTGAAACGGCAGGAGCTGGGTTCAAATCCCATCCGGGATCGTCCGCCGGAAGTGAGGATTGACTTACCTAACTACGTGTTATTCATAAGTCAATACGGCCAGGCCGTTCTTACGAAAAAAATGGTACATGCGTTAAACTAAGTAGTCCAAACCACTAAGATGCTGTTACTGCAATTGTCCAACTATTCAATGCATCTGCATTCCGTTCGTCCGTCTGCTAGCATGCTGGTTCGTCGAGATCGTTGATACTCTCTTCTTCGCATTAATGTTTCTGTGTATTCTTACCAAAAACACTTTAGCTTTCGTCCAAAACACTTGCTTTGTTACAGCATAGGCACACGCAGTCCAATGTTCATGTCCAATGCCTATTGTGCGGGACTTCTATAAATGCAGACACAACGGCTGCTTTCGCCATCCGGTTTGCTGCCAGAAAGGAGTGAAAATATTATATAGTCCTCCCCTGGCAACACTCCCCACAATACACAACTAGCACGCAAAGGTGAACCATAAATTTCAATTCCAAAGCGTTTGCTGCCAGCAATTTCTAGATAAATTTTACACAACTACCCACAGTTCGCCCAAACCCATCCGATATTTAACACAACAAACAAGGCGTCGCTTGAAATGTTTCACAGTATATGCTGTTCCACTACTTAACAGCAGAAACTGAACCCGGCTGTAATGAAGCATCTTTCTTGAAGGAGGAAAATAAAGTGGTTTAAGAACGTTACCGATTGTGTCTAAAATTATCATTACAATACGAAAGCGTCGGAGAATATTAAAATTTCTGTAACTAAAAGTGTTTAAATGTTAATTCTAGTAACAAAAAAAGCTACTAAAAGCAGAGATTTTTAATAAATATTTTCTTCACCGTTCATTCTTTATACCACGCCAGACAGTTATGCTTACAGCAAAACAACAAACCGAAGACTTAAGAATCTTTGCAAGTGCTTTACATGTGGATACTCAACGCTCAAGTTCATGGCGGAAAGGTCAGAAGCCTCGCAACAGCAGATGGCAGAAATAGAAACATTTAATTGCCGTTCTCTATGATGCTAATCACGGGGAAGCATTGCTACGCGAAGAACGCTTATGGAATAGCTTCAGTAGATTGACAACATGATTGCATTCAATTATGATTAATGCAACGATCTGCAAAAAAATGAAGCAATTGTTGACCTCTTTCTGTGTGTTCATGTTCTGTTTTCTCAGCCACCAGTCTATCGTCTTACCTTTTCTCGTTTTTTTTTTTTTTGCTGTTCGCGGCCGTTAGATGACAGTAATAGAAAAATGGAAATGAGCAGAGCCAGCTAGTTTAAGGACAATAGAACAACCTTAATTTTCATTCCTTATTTTTGTTTTCAATGTTTTTCCGCAAGCGAAATTGCTCTATAAAAACACAATAGCCGAACGCCGAGCAGAACGGACGACGACCAGGACGAAGACGACGACGACGACGACGTTGTCCGCCCACTACGACTGTGACTGCGCCCCGGGAAGATATGAAAATTTATGCTTCAATGTCCCACAAATTTACCATCGTTATCTTTATAGAGCCAGCGTATCTTAGTCGTCCATTTGCCAGGCAGTGGTGTCGGTGGGAACCTCCATGCGCCCACCATGTCCAACAGTTGCTAAATAACGAACGGACGGATGGACGAAAGACTGCGTTCATTATCATTTGTTTGCATTTATTTATTGCAGAGCATTACAAGATTTTTAGCTGCTGACGGTATTTTCTGCTACTGCGGTAACCACCAAAGCAATGTTTTCTCTTCTTTCACTAATTTTGCCGCCAAAAGTTCTGTTTTGTCACGCGCACAAAACTGCGAAACACTTCCCGTAACAACTTCCGTATTAGTCGTACAACAATTACGGACAAGGCAGACCTATGCCCAATTTATACTGATACCGATTCATGCGGGCTGGCATTCTGACGCAAGCTACATGCTACAGCGTTTGGCTCTCTTTTCTAGGGCATATCTATCTGCTACATAAAAATTGAGTCCATTTCCAGGTTCACTCATGGAAAAGTTTGCCTCTAAAACTTAAAACTGCAAATGTTTCCAAAGATTCCTGTGCCGCTGTTTAATTAAATTTAATTTTCATACTGCAAAATTTAATTTGGCCTCGCATATGGCCGAAACGGCTCATTACAGACACCACCATCCCAGGAGAAGATATTAAAAATAAATATTTCAAGCTTTGCTCTGCCAAAGACACTCACAAAGTCGGACGAATTCGGAAGCGAATGCTTTTCATTGTTCTTTAGATTTCTCTCAATCTTGGCGCCCGCAGCACAGCACACACTGTCCCATCTGCCCTTGAGCGGATGTTCGCACCCTTTCTTGGCAGTAAGTTGTGCAAGGCATTGAACGTTTTCTCAACGTGTCATTCGAAACAACAATAGCTGAATGGTGGAAGCAGGCTGTTCCTGGCTTCCATATCCATATTTGTTCGAAATTATGATTCTGTTAACATAGCAGTGATAGTAGGCATTGGACTACATCAAACCATTTTGAGCAATTTAAAGCATACAGTTATAATACTTAATTGACTGTCTGTCAAACGCCCATAGGTAGGACGATAGCTTTATTTTACACTGGTAGTATTGATTTAGGGAACGGTTGAGTGATCATTTGAGACTGCTTCCCCGTCACAAGTTTACTGAGAGTATTTTGACCTTGTTAAAACTGTTTGTCCATCGACTAGAGTGACGGTTATTAAAAGGTAATCTTTACGAACGAACAAACGACTAAACAAAATCCGCAGTGACGCAGTTATCTTTTGTCGTGGGCTGAGACAGAATCGTAGCAAAAGGAAGGGAAAAAATCATCAAAATATAAGAGCATATAGCAAATGAACGCCTCGTGTCAACATTCACAGCAAGGGACGTGGGCAGGAGAAAAAAATTAGACTGAAAAATAGAAAAGAAGCTGATGTCTTCGACGAGACGCCATGAACAGGCACGTGTGAAGCACGGTCACGCAGAAACACCTTCATCCTTTCGTTCGGTCTCGGGACCACGGCCAGAGGACCCTTTACACTTCAACTCCCGCTCAAGCTAGTTTACCCCAGTTTCGAGTCGGAAGGTTTTTTTGCCCTTACTGCCCTTATTTATCTGACGTGTTCATTTTCCCCGGAGAAAAACCAGGCAAAAGAGTGTCCTCGTACACAAGTGCGGAAACGATACCGTCGAGAGCAACACAGCAAACACGCCAGCGACAAAAGACAAACGTGATAAAAATGCTTTCAACAGATGAATTATATAATAATAAAATATATAAACTTTTTATAACTTTGCCTTCTGGACTAGTGTCCTGGTGTGTTGCCCGTTTTCTCGTGCGGCACACAGACACACAAAGGAGCGAAACTAAACATCCAAAACCGTTAGTCAAGCTGGAGGGCTGAAACAACGGGCACGGAAGGACTCCTCGGCCAGAAGTGTGGTGTGCAGTGTAGAGTAATGACTTTAATAACATTGAGGAAACTTATCTGTCGACAAGGGAAACGGCACGAAGCCAGCAGCCAGGTCATGAAAGAAGAACAGCGGTTCATGGGGCGCAACGGAAGCACGGAAAGAATAAGCCCGGAACTGTCCGGAACTGCCCGGACACCGACAGTTTCCGTTCTATTGTAATGGTTGCACTTTTGAGCTGAGAATCGTCCAACTTTAACCATTCCACAGTGCCATTTTTCTCGAACAGCCCTCTATTAACAAAGAGTAGCATGTCCTTTTCCTTTTACCGACGAATATTGCGCGCAGACTACTGTACCACTTAACTCCTGGACGGTTCGTTTTAAACAAGGCTTAGGATGTAGTAACAGTCTTAGTAGGCTTGATGTGGATTTTTTATTTTACCTTTTTCATCTCATGACTCGATCAAAAGATTTCTTTTTTTCATCTTCTTTTGTTACATGCAGATTGCATGGCATGAGCCGCTCTACATGCAATGGTGTGAAATTGTGCCTGTTATTTCTAAGCAGTAAATCAAGCAACAATTTTCCGATTCTTTGCAACCCATCGATCATCCCCGCAATAGTGCAGCATCGGTTCCAAGCGTGTGGCCACTTTTTTCGAGTGCACAATGATAAACAATCGGCAGCAGTGGATCGCCACTTTGCAGGGCAAGCGGACAAGAAACATAAACGAAGACACGCAAAATAACTGTGTAAGCATTCTGCTAACTGTATGAAAAATGACACAACTTTTCCTATTGCGCGACCTAGGGGTACCGTAAGTAAACTAACGCAGAATAACGGTGCAGCCCCCGAGGGGAAGTCAAAGCTGAGCAAAGCATTCTAGCGTCATCAAATGCGGCGTAAACATCCGGAAAACCAGACACGTAGCAGGTCGTTTGTACTTTCACTTCTGCGGGTATGATTACAGAAACCATAAATCTTGGATATTGCTATCGGAGGGACACAATGAAGAAACAGTGGTACGTAAGGGCGCAAGGACACATACATACATACATACATACATACACGCACTGTGGTCGTACGAAGACGTAATGGGACACAAGAGAACACAACGCCTAGAGCACTGTTACTTCACTCCTTTTTGGTTTGAGGGGTGGGCAAGGAATGGAAGTACTTTTCCGGGTGCGAACCATATACAGTTCAACCTCCATCCAGGGCGACTTTCTGCTGCCGTTGCCGCAAAGTCACCACATAAATAAAATGACATTATTTGCTGCCTTTTTTGTTTATTTTTGTGCTGTCCTTTTTGTCCCAGTCCCATGTCATGCTGCCAACAACTCTGTCGCTGGACAATATTCCAACACCCGTTGCGTGAATCCCTCCCTCCCACCGCGTGGCCTTGGTATGTGTATCCGTGGGCGCGTGTGTGCTTCTGTGTCTGTGTCTGCATGATGAGAGTGTGAACGAAAAGCGTGCTTGCTTCTGTGCCGTTTCACCACCCCTCAATGCACCCTGATCGATCGTTTCCCACCAAAAACGAACAGCATCCCACGTCAGAACACGCACAGCGATCCCACTCCCGACGCACGTACACCTGTGAGAATAGAACAAATGTCACCCGGAATCCAGGGGTGATGGAAATGGTGGTAAAACGATCTGAAAGATATTTGACATTTATTTGGCAAATAAAGTAATTGATTGATAATTCCCAGCCGGACCCTAAAGGATGCTTGGGCACCCTCTATCGTCGTGGTGTCGGGCGTGCGCGGAAAGAATGAGAGCAGACGAGAAAGAATCTTCTACCGCCACACCATTAGTTTGGCATCAATTACACGCAGCATCAACTCGGACATTTATTAATTTGCCGACATTTCGCACACTATAAGCACGGTACGATTGTTTCTTGCCGATATCGTCGCACAGCAGGACTCAGTGCTGCCCAGTACCTTGACGTTTTGCTTCGGCTTTTGGCCTCTTCTTTTTCTTGCAATTTATGATTGAAAATCTACTTTTTCTTCTTCTGCCGCTTTAGCTCGACATTCGTGAAAGACACGATCATGTAGTGATAGCCAATGGCAACATAATGAATAATAAAAATATCGAAGGAGGCGCCTGGTTTCCTTCTAATGCTGTGAAATATTTCATGCTCCATTATGAGTGGACATTATCATCACTCTTTCAAATGTTAATTTCATGACAGTCATGTTGTTTGATATACACTGAACAAGTATGTACGGGTCAATCAAGTTCAAAACTCGAATACATAGTTTTTTATTTCTTATAATCCTGTTTGCGAAGAGTCTCGCGGTGAATAGTGTCGGGATGGGACACACAAAAATGATTAAGTCTACTTACCTCATGCTCGATCGCCATTTCGGAAGGTATAGCATATCGATCACCCCCAGCTTATTTATTGGTATCATAATGGATAAAAGTACTTTATTTATCAGTCACGGCCATCTTTCCTCGCTCGTTGTTCATACGTTCCTCTCTTTGTATGCGTTAAGTAACAATTTTCTAGAAGAATATTCGACTATACGATCAAGTAGTGTTGGCTAGCTTTCTTTGTATAGTATGTTTGTTTATGTTTTGTAGAATGTGTGCGTGTATGTGTGTAGTTGATGTGTAAAAGGTGTCAGTTTATCGTTTGGGTTTCGTTTGTTTGTTATCTAAATTCTCTTCGTACTGCTGTTGTAGGGGAAATAAAAACATAGCAACAATTTGGACACTTTCCGATCGGCCAGACTCTCTGGTTTAGATCGAATGCTTTTACAATATGTACACACTTTTTACAAGAGGGATCGAATCGATTTTGCGACACACTTATCCACGAATAAACGGTGAGTGAAAAGATTTTTTCGTTAATTATTTGTTTCTTTTTGTTTTGTTGCTCTAATATTCACTGGTGATATGTTTTAATGGTTTTACCCCTTTCGTTTGTTTCTTTGTCAAATTGTAGTATGATTTTTTTGTTTCCTTTTGTTTTGTTTTTTTTTTTTGTTGGTTTTGAAGAACAGTGAAAAAGCACATCAAGATATTCCTTCATTGTGTCATAGTGATATGATTCGTGTTTTTTTCTTGCTTCGATATGTCCATAGTCAAACACGCTGATAAGATGGTTTGTTAAGCGCATCGAAACACCAGCTTCTCTTTCTTTTTATCGCTAATTTAGCGTGCAGTCGAAAGGATGCTGAATCGACACAGTTTCGTTGAATTTGCCGGAGTTTTCCGAACGTACACGAACAAATTGTGAATTGAACAATGGCGTGTTACACATTATCTTTCCGCGACACGAAACGACTGCCTTGGGTCGCGGTCTGGTCCGGTTCGCGTTCCAATAATTTTTCTGAGTATGTTCGAATATGGCACCTAGACAGCATTGCTGTTGAACTGTTCGCTTGTCCAGGCGTTCTAAGCAGCTATGGACATTTCTTTACGAAAGTTGCTGCAGCGCAGATCGTCGTAAGGGCGCGCACAATTTGCAGCACGACGAGTGAGTTAGGAAGGGGTTGGCGTTGGGGTCGAAAACGATCGACCCGTGTCCCGGGACGGAATGTATTACAGTGAATGATAATAAAATTGTTATAGTTGAAGAGAGCGAATTGTTGGGATTGTGCTCGCCGACTCGTGCTCCTATTACGTTGCATTTAGGCCAACAGCGGACAGCACAACCGGATCGCGGCCAATATTGTGAGCAGCCAGCGCAATGTAAAATTCAAGCCCGATGAATATTTATTCGCCAATGCATCACCGCTTGCCGCTGAAACGGTTTCGCAGCCGTGGAAGGAATGGAAAAAGAAACAAAAGGATTCCATCACGTTTGTGTTCCATACCTTGCCGGCAATGTCGTGCCGTGTCCGTGGGGAGGAGGGAGCTTTGGAGAAACTCGGTGCGAAATGTGAGCCATAAAAAAGCCATCGCACCGCACTCCGTGCACTTACCTTGAACCCGGTCCGCTCGCGTGTCGCTCGACACGGCTCGCCGCGACTCCAGCATGGGAGCTTTCTGTATCTTTTCGCCCTCGACGCTCTCCTCGTTGCTTTTCCAGTATACAGTTGAAATGGTGGCGAGGCACTGCGAGAAAGCCAAGGAGAAATTTGCATGTTTTAGACATTTTTCTTGCCCTCCCGCTGCCTCCTTCCGTAAAAGGGCGCACGGCCGTACCTTGAGCTTCATATCACCTCGCTTGAAATGTTTTGGTTTCACACGGAATTCCAGCCCCAGTATGGAAGTTTCCAACTTATCCGGCCCGGACACGATGGGCTCGAACCGTTTCACCAGCGACCCATCCGCCGCCTCGCTATTGATGTACCACGTCAGATGGACCGCCGGTTTCGATCGGCCAGATGTGCAGTTTACGCGCACGATATCGCCGATCTGGTAGCGTGGCTTCCCGCCCGTAATATACGGATCCTCCTCCGGCAGCACTGCACAACAAATATCATTACAATCGACTCGAGTAGCCCCTTACGATTCCGTTGTTTGGCTTCGTTGGCTACTTACCGACTACCAGCATTTCCCCGTGATCCGACACCGTCTGGAAGGAAGGCGCCTCTGCTGACACCTCGCATCGATATTTCCCGCTGGAGGACAGATCAATCGGATCCAGAACCACCTGCTCACGAGTCGAGTTCTGCAGCTGTGGATAGCAACAAAACCCGGTTCTTACATTGCCAAAGTCAAGAACGCGTGCGCTGGTTGCGCCTACTCACATCCACAATGATGCCCGGTTGAGGAAATACTGTCCCGGGCGGATCGTCTCTTGGCACATATCGATAAAATTCGCGCCCATCCTTGTACCACTTCACCGAGTAGAGCGCTTCTCCTTCCATGTCATAATGACACTCCAATCGTACCGAGTGGCCCTTGATGGTGTGCTTGGGCACCCGCACCTCTGTGAGCATAATACCTGTGGCGAGTTCTTCCCCGCAGACGGTGAAGGTGAAATTACGAAATTAATTCTATGCCATCGTTCGTTACGTATAGTTATGAGTACATGACATTTCCTAGCAGAAGCTTCGTCCGAGAAAATCAAGCACCTGGCTTGGCTATAACTAGAAAAAAATTCTACTGGCGGCATATCCTTTAACCTTAACAATTTTACTATTTATATTCGGCCTCTCCAGTTCATTATTCCATGAATTTAAAAACTTCATAATTAATGCCATTTTGCAACCATAGTTGGAAATCTACCAAATAAACACAATTCATGCAAGTTGGTGTAAGCTATTTGACTCATGATTTCAGACGTTTTCTACTGATTAATATACTTTTGACTGATTAAAATAACTGATCAGCATTTTTTGTTCGTCTATTTACTCACCTTCCGCCAGGAGAAACTGTAGAATAACTATCCAACACCACATCTCGTGCATTGTTTGCGTATTTCCCAACAACCTGTACTGTACACATTCGTGCTCATATCGCTTCATCGGCAGTATTCCTCATAGCAGAAGCCCATGCTATCATTTTTTAATTGATCACTAACTTCACTATTTCAGCGTCATACACTCACTACACCCCCACTCGTTGCTTCTCTCTCTCTCTCTCTCGCTCTCTCTTTTCTCTCGTTCTTAAAGCTCTATGTTTTTCTCACACACTCTTATGCGCTTCTCTTTCTTGCTTGTTGGTTTCCTTAACCAGCTCCTTCACGCGGACGTGCTTGCACCTTTCCTGCGGCTGGATAGACTAGTAGTCACCGTGACTCCACTACGCCCTACCCCACTGTTAGTAATCGATTATATTGACAACCTTTTCAAGCTCCCACTCGTTCAGACATGCAGGCTAAATGTATCGGAAATAACACGCAAATTCCGTCGACAGTGATCGGCGTCGCCACGAGACACACCGTTTCCGTTCCCTGCTCAGTTCCGTCTGCAACGCCAAGCATCGGAAGGAACAATCACTTGCACAACACACAGTACAGTAGCACGGATTTGGAAAATATTATAAATTTCGCACCACTTTTCTCTTTAACACTGAGACACACGAAACACATTCACTTTCAAAAACTTTAGTCACACTTGTGGACGATAAACACCGAGCAGCACTGGCCGTTTTGATGGTTTTGCTCCGAACGCGTGGTAACTAATGGACTGCGAAAGCCAACGAAACCGATTTGCCCGTTCTTCTCGTTGATGCTGCACGAATAGTAAACTGTTTACAGCGTCGATTTCGTTTCTGCAAATTGTCTCGAATCACAAACCTTGCCTTACACGACCGGATCGTGGCCGCGTGCTACACCTCTTAACTAATTTTCGACACTTGTCTAACGTATCTTTTCGCTAGCAAAAGTACCATAAAACTCCACAAAACAAAATAGGAATTTATTTTTCGATTGCTGCTACATCTCCAACCCATCTGCAACATCGTTCAATCCGGTTTATTCGAAGCCTTTACTGAAAAATCGGGAGAAAAGTTCTTTCGTCGGGAGCGCAGGCGCACCATAGCAAAGCAAGCATAAATGGAGACCCCGTTGCATGCTCCGCGCTCTGTCGGCCGGGACCGGAACTAACTGCCATACCACGCTCTATGTGGGTGGATGTGTAGGGGTTGAGCAGTGCGGGCGAATTGTTTGTGTGTGCGCGGTTGTCGCTCATTCTTTACTTAATTTCATACAATGCGATCAAACGCTCTATCAATCAATTAGCTCTGTCTGTCGGCTTCTTGCCCATTAACGACATTATTTGCAACTTGCTGCAAACGAAAAAGATGAACCAACTCGTGTCGCGACGGTCGGAAAAAGCTATGTTTTATGCGTTTCGTGTCGCTACCAATCGTTACATCCGAATGAAATTCAATCAAAATGTTCATCATCATAAATTAAATGATCACATGGGTTTGTCTAACCGTACCACTCCTACAACCGTACCTTCCAGTCAAACCAAGCTAAGAAAGTCAATCTAGAAGCTGCTGTGACATTTATGATTCTTCTGTTTAGCCCCCAAACCCCAATTACGTCGAGGTTCCGCTTGGTGCAACAGCGAAAAAGATACAGGGCGTAAATTAAGACATCCCAAGTCATGCGGCCATCCGCATATGTAAAGGGTGCGGCTACTGAAACCGTTTTGCCTTTGTGTTTCATTTGGCCATGCATCTGGCCATTTGTCTAGGTGTGTTTGTTTTTTAGGCACCGTTAACTAGTTTTACTCTCAATGCACATTTGATGCTCCGGAACGAGCACGTCAAAAAATCAAATTTAAAATCTAAAAAAGGTACTACCGCAGTAGAAGTAACTATAGAAACACACCACACACACACACAAACTGACGCCCTTGTGTTATCTATTTACCGCTTCCAAAAACGATGATGCGATGGTCTGTAATCATTATATGGCGCGCATGTAAAATCCTGGTAGTCCAATCGTCAGTTTAGCAGGGCGCCAGAGCATAAAACCGCATTGAGCCGTTTTTCGTCGATGGGTCATATTTCTACTTCTATTTTCTTTTCTTTTTTGTTTTATTGCAACTCGAACGTTGCACCACTTGCTGCAGCAGCTCGCAACACTACATATATCGATATCGAAGGGCATAAAAAATGCAAGTGCATCGGAATCGATTTTTCCAGTTCAACGAAGGATTAAATATATTGCCTATACAAACGCACTTTCTTTCGCTTCGTATGCGTAAAACTGGAAATAGCAAATGCATCACGCAATAGTGCAGAGCGGCTAGTGAAGAGTTTTCTGCATTTCGTACAGATATAACAAAGCAACAGCAAAAACTGCATTCCCTCATTCACACGCAGTCGATAAAGGCTGCTAAAAGTGCCATACCTCTTCTCGCATACCCGCAAAGCGCCAATAACGGGGGTGCGTGTTTTTATGTGAGTGAGTGGCTCAAAGCGATCAGAAGCGAGTGATTTATGATAACACGTGTAAAACGCGCACGAAATACAGCTGTAGTATAATATGCGTTTTTGCCACAGAAAAAGTTGGGCGAAACTTTATGTTGCAACGGTCAAATGTCTGAAACGTAACGCCGCGGGTCGTTGATTAATACATTATATCTCCATTATCGACCAAAATCCAAATGAAACGGAAAAAGAAAGACAAAGCCAGTCAGGACAGTAGTTTTTTTTTTACAGACAGCGAATGAAAGAGGAGAGAGGAAGTGTTTAATTTAACATGAAATTCAATAGTTTACCTACAGCTTGTCGACAAACTGATTAAACTTTTCCGTTTTCCTAAAAAGCTGTTTCAATACCAAATTATTAAACACACAATTCTTCAACGAAAAAGCATTTATTTTAAATGCGAATTAACAAGAGTCAGTCAGTCAGCAACGTACTAAGAGCCTCCATCATCTGCTGCATAATTATTTCTTCAAATTCGCGTATACTGTCTGCTTCCAGCACAATTAAACAATTAAGCACTGACAAAAATAAATTGATGCCAATTAACTATGACCAAAATTTCATGCCCAACAGCAGCCCAACTGTTCATCTTTTAAAACCTTAAACCTTTTCATAATGTTTTTGACCGAACGGCCACCCAAAACAGACCCAATGGATGAGATATTACAAAATAAACAATATTTGTACTTCAAATACATAGTTCTGTAACGATGCCCATCCTAATGTGGAAAGGTGTAAGGCCATTAATAAAGTGCTGCAATCAAGTCTAGATGCGGGATGAGATTACTTTGCACAGTTTTCAAATCTTGTAACATGCAACAACGCACAAGATTGCAAACATGCACGCTTGTGCCTGTGCTCGGCCGCAATGCTCCCGGCGGGGCTGTAATGAAACGATGCAAGGCTAGAAGATACTACTATCACGTCACGTAATTCTGATGGAGACAACTCTTTTTCACCTAGTTAGTGTATTGCTGATGTACGTGACTGGGGACAAAAGAAGGACACTTGCAAGTGCGCTTTTGTTTCATCTGCAGTGAAATATCCGTTTTCCTTTACCCTCCGCGACGGCCATACGCGGTTGCGCTTGGAGGGCGTCGTGCTGGCACACGTGCCACCACCCCCGGTGTTCGCCTTGTGCAGGGGAAACGTCTAAAGTAATGTTAGTTAATCCGATATCCGTTGCTCGCGGGAAAACTCCATTTTCGCGGTTTTCTTCTATTGCCTTTTTGTTGTGTAGATTGTATTGTATGGATGTGTGTAACGAGTGTGTTTGCTTTGAACAGAACCCTAACCAAAATTCAATTATTGCCCGTGAATCATCATTCCGAGTTAACCGACACCCACACGCACCAGTATAGATCTGGCCGGACCATCCAAATGCAGTGGTCATCGGTGGGTTTTTTTTCTGTTTTAGGGTTCTTAAACTTTGCCTTTGTTGACCCACCCTACCTTGCCTACCTTCAACACGCCAGCGCATTGTTTGTATTCGTCCTAGTGACAGCTGTTCGCACCTTCTCAATGCGCCACTTACAAATGTGGTGAGTAATCGCACAGCGCACCCCAAAAAAGGGACTCGAGCCCGGAACGCGCCCCGCCAATGAGTCATACTCGGACGAGATCCTGCCATTCCTGAAATGCAGCAGTACGAAACCTATTGCATGCAGGCCACTGAATTGACTTGCACTTTTCACCACACCTCTGGTTCATCTGCTCCGGAGAGAGAGAAGGAGCGTACATAGAGTGGCCTTGGTATGCCCCCCTGCTATTCACCCTATTTTCTAACATATGACAGCATCAGGGGTCGAGGATTAGGTTTCTTCGTTCGAACGAACGGACGGATTCGCTGCACGAGGAGAAATAAAACACTTTGTTACCATTGCGAACGTTAGCCTACATTCGTGTGGCTGCATTTGCTGGTAAAATAGCCCTAGCCGTGCTAGAAGAAGCCATTTAATAGACACATTTTGTTTGTAATTTTTGATAATGATGAAATAGTCCGGTCAGCGTGACATAAACACATCACATTACTGTTCGTGATGATGAACAGTTTATTGCAAAGCTGGAAGACAATGAATGTTGGGGTTCTGTTGGGATACTGGGCTAGCTGGTTATGTGCAAATGTACTGAAGCCTGCATCTCTGCACCTCGCATGAACAATAAAGCATGAAAATTGTTTAGTGATTTAGCTTCTTGTTTTCAATGTTTACGAAAAGCAAAGCTGTATGTTCTCTTCTGTTTACAACCGCCCCAACCAAAATACTCCCGTACGCCGTAAATCACGCACATACGTACGAACTGTGAACGCACCCTGCTGTGATTAATGACGTCCTCTTCCTTCATTCGAGCCGCGCAACGAACGGCTCAGAATGGTTCTCGGTAACAGCCGCATTTCCGCGATCGACTTCTTCATGATCGAGCGTACCATCGACACGCGCTCACCCCAATATTCGAATTACTATGCCTCCACAGCTCGATGCGAACGCTTGTGAAGTGTTTTCCAAAATTGATACAAAATTGTTAGTTCCAGTTCATGAAAATCTGGCACTGGCAACGGCGATACCCTTACCCAACTCGGAACGGCACTCGAAGACCGCGGAAGACCGATCGGCCCTGCGACCATGAAATTTAACTCTATGAACACGTCATGTGTCCGTTTTCTTGCTGCGTTTAGTCTCCCCCACCAACCATTGCCATATGTTTTCAATTAGAAGCGCTCTATCAACATTTGCGACAATTCTGTGATGGGTTTTTATAAAAAAAAACCTTGGTTTGAATTTTGAAAATGAAACTGAACACGGCTGCGTGCTTCACTTTCTCCCGTTCGCGAAACAAACACGTGTTGATACATTGATCACCGCGATCGTCCCGATAGTGGTGACGCTCTGTGACGGCTTTCGAATCGTTTTTAACACTGTACTTTTTATGGTTACACTTTATGATAAGCAGCTACGACGCGATTGTCTGGTGGTGGGATCATGTAACCCGAACGGCCAGCGTCATGCGCCTGCAAAGGACCGACATTTTACACGCACATCCTTTCAAAGTGCTGAAAAGTACTTAACAGGAAGGCTGAAACCATTAAACTCGATCATTCGCGCCATAACGCTAATGCATTTCACTGACGCTGTTCCATTTGGGTCGGTTCGAGTAGCACACACGCACAGCAAACCCTCTCGAGGGCTCGAGAGATTTTATAAATAAAAAATGCATGACTCTTAAAGCTACAAAAAAAAAAAACAAAGAGGGAACAAAATTCTCGGTCTCGGCCTAGAAGATCTATTCATTTTCAAGTCCGTAAAACAATATTCTTTGTCTAAGGCAGCAAAACGATCAGCACAACGATCGTTTCCAAAGCCAATTTGATACCAATGCGACAATGATACAATGCTAAGGGGTGCAAAATTGAGAAAGACGATCTTGCTGTTACAGCTCTTGCCGCTCAATCATCATCGATTATGGCCAGAACAAATGAACTAAGAGTGAAGGCTAATAATCGTGTACAAAAGCATTCCATTTGACTTCTTCTCCTTCACAACACTGAAGATGCATCTACCATTCCATTCCGTCGATGCCGGACGTGGGTATCGTTACGGCCGTCGTTTTAGATGGGTGTTTCCAGCACCCACTTCATGGGAACAAACAAATGACAAGAAGCTGTACACCCACAATCCCTTTGAACAGAGCATTTTTTTAAGTTCTCCCGAGAAACGCGCTTCTGCAAGATCAGCGCGAGTTAAATTGAAAAGCCAGCTCTCTGCCAGCAATTATAACGCACGGAAGGGAGAATATATTTAAATCGTCGCGTCAACGAGTTGTCCCAAAAGAAACTGACACATTACACATTGCATACACTTTCAATTGCAAGCAGCATGATTCTTGCCGAAGCAACAAGTTCTTCACACGTCTTTTCCTGTTCTCCACTTCAACGCATCAATGATTAATTGGTGTTTTGTCTTTGTGCGGTTAGGCCCGGCTTCTTCAGCAACTCGAACATGCTCATTAGCAGTTTGCTTTGCCGCACAATCGCTAATCGCTTTCGATTAACGGCTACAAATTGTTGTCGATTCCACACTCCAAACCACATTCAGCAAAAACGCACGCAAATAACAATGTTCCAATTTGAAGTTTGCTCTGTACGCACAAGAACGACGCTTTTGCCAGCATCCCCTGCTTTTGCAGAACTTCTGAAGGACCAATTTAAAAACTTTGCTTTGTTTTCGGTCTCTCTTGGCGTGCGTTGTGTTACCATAAATATGGTACTTTTTCTGTTTGAGTGGAATAAAAGGGTTTCTGCCAAGATGGGGACATGCTACACATGCTCTAAATATGCTGCAGACGATGATTCATACCGTGTTTCATAAAATATGTTTATTACGCGCGCCTCATCCGCGGGGTTTATTGATTGATTCACTGATTGGCATGCAAATCGTGCTAGTTAGCAATTGACCATTTTTTTTTTGCGATAGTCGAAGCTCCTTAGAAATCTACCACGGTGCAACATTTTCAGAACGGACCGCATCGTCCAGGACGCGGGTGGTGTAATTGGAAATATTTCTGTTTACACGACGCTCGCAATTGTTTGCATTGCTTTTCTTGACAAGCCAACGTTCGTGCAGACATGTGTACCGAGCCGGTGGGGAACATACACGCAAACCCTTCGCAAAACGGCGTAAACGAGGTATGGGGTTTGCACCCCATACCGAATTGCAAATCGGCAGCTTTGAACATATAGCCGTGAATAATTAATTACAACAACACTCCATACGCTCAAGCACGCATATGGTGCGGCTGCGTTTCACGTTAGTATTTGGAGCGGTGTAATCGAACGACAATGGTTTTGCTGCTGGTTCTAAATGCAGCAAATGTACTGGCCTACGAAACATTTCCTTCGTATCAAGTGACCAAGCATAAAACGGAACATACACGCTGTACAACGCTCTGGAGCAACATAAATGCTTTTAAATGAGTAAGGATATCGAAATATGCAATCGATGGTCCGCCAGTTATAAAGAATTATAGGTTTTATTTATGTTAGGGGGCGGTCCGGTGGTGTAGGCGACAACGGCGCCGGTCTTCATACGGCAGGACCGGGGTTCAAAACCCATCCGGACCGTCCCCCCGTAGTGAGGACTGACTAACCAACTACGTGGTATCGGCAGTCTAGTAAGCCATTTCGATGGCCAACATGAGCTTAGAGGTCGTTAAGCTAAAAAGAGGAAAAAGGAGAAAGAGGAGAGGAAGAAGAAGAATAAGAAGATTTTTGTCGTTACAATCTTACAGTTGTGCCGAGATTTGCAGCCAGATCTACTGGATCGTGTACGGACCAATGACATTGTTTGTATCTCATAGTAGCATGTTTCAAGAAAGAATTTCCAGTAACAATGAGCTCCACGGAGCATCACCCTATGACATCAGGGGCATACAATGTCAAAAATAGAATTCGAACTTCGATTTTCTTTTAGTCACAAAGATGAGCCACGCTCACATGACCGCATAATGCGTGTCCAATCGATTATTTGCGCTTCCCAAACGAAACTCCAACGTTCGAAACATGCAGGCTTCCAGCAAGCAACCAGAAAACGGCATCAACAACACAAAGCTGAACGTTCTCGTTTCAAACGCTGCTACCATAAAGCGCCAAGATGAAGATCGAAAAACGTAAAAGGCCGGTTGTATCACACACAACAACTATGGAGTAAAACAAATAAAATAAAACAAAAATATTCAACAGTAATGCTTTGCATTATTATTTGTTAACAAATGCGTGTCATCGTCAGGCGTGTGCGTGTAAGAAACCGCTAGAACGATTTGAAGCAGTTGAATTTTGGCTCCAGTTCCCACCAACAGTGGTCGCCACACTATGTGGAAACCGTATAAAATCGACCTTATTTTTTACAACTCGTGCCATCTCGGATGACGCATGCTCAACTTTACCCATCCTAACGGCAGTCGTGAGTGTCGGACAAAAATGCATAATTTAGCAGTTCAAAAAAATCTTCGATCATACTGCAAACACAGAACCACTCATCATTTTGCCTTATTTCATTGTACCCTGTCCGATACGACGACGTGCACGGTGTAAAATATTGGTTCGTCCCATTGCTTGACCGTCATCTTCATGCGATCAGCAGAAGGGTCCGTGTCTAGCTGAGCATGTTAAGGACCTTTGTTGTGTATGGTACGGGACCCTCGCGATGCAGTAATCGGTTGACGGGCGATAGGGTTGTTATGCTTCGGTTCACGAGAGCAGCGATAAAGCGAGTTTCTATTCCTTTCTCGCACATGTGGTATGTTCCAGCTGCTACGCTTTTAGCGTGGGAGTATATGACGCGAAGGGAACCATCGGCCGAGAGCGAGAACTATGCTCAATTGCCAACCATCCCGAAGTCTGACATCGGACTCGGATGCGATTGTTGCGTGTCTCTGACTTTGTGTAGTGCACTCGCTTGTATCGGATGTGGCTTTGTGTCGTTCCAGTGGCGGAAGTTCGTTACGAGTTTCGGTTTTAATTGCCAGTCAAAATCGAATAAATTTCGACACATTAGTTTACTGCTCAAAACCAGCAGCGAGTTATTCTTTTTCAGTGTGGTGAACATCGTGAATATAGTCTAGGATTCAAGACGGATTATTGTGCTATTGAATGGATTATTTTGGTGCTATTGAACGGATCGCAGAATGCAAAACAAAAACTGTTAAGTTGAGTGCGCTGCGAACTGAAATGCTAAACCAAAAGTCTGAAAATAGTGCTTATGGGCTTGTCTACGCCAATAACTGAACTGACTATGGTTCGTCTGTGTAGCAAACAATCGGCAACGAGTTGATCTTTAATAGGATATAGTGAGAACTGATCCACAACACGTAGTACGATGTGGGCAGTGCTTTTACATACGAGCAGCAATTAGTGTCCAGCGTTTACGAATTCGATTTTCCAATGGTTATCCCTGGAACAAGCTTCAGGAAATATGAAATGTTGATTTTGTGGATCGTGCTGATGGTTTCGATAATTAAAGGTGAGATAGTGAGCCGTCATGTAAAATACAAAATTAATCTTTACAACAAGGAATTTATGTTGCTTTTGACGGGTATCACATACGGGTATCACATAGCTTTTCATAAGTTTGTAGTGAAGAAGAACAAAAGGCTTTTCTAAGGACTAAACGAAAGTGTATGTTCAGTGAGAAAAAAGTTGAAAAAACAAAAATAATAATTTTGAAAACATTCCATTATTTCAGAACATGCATTTGCCGTTAAGTTGATCGAGATACGAGTTCCCAAGCACGCAGCTCAGGGTCACAGTGCCAAGCTCGAGTGTCTCTATGATATGGAGGGTGAAGTCCTATATTCAGTAAAGTGGTATAAAGATGGTAGCGAGTTTTATCGTTACGTTCCCCGAGATGATCCACCCCAGCAGACCTTCTCGATCGAAGGTATCACCGTGAATGTACGTAATAGCACTTTTCGTCCATCTGAAACGTTTTAAGCAACTTGATCACTCATCCTTATACTTTGAACAGCTTCACAACTCCACCAACAGTCACGTTATGTTGGAGAACGTAAACTTATTCTCTAGCGGCAAATACCGCTGCGAAGTATCGGCCGAAGGACCTTCGTTTCAAACGGTCGCTAATAATAGCGAGATGATGGTGGTTGGTAAGTAACATTACTGCTCAGTCCCTCTTGATCACATAGCAACGTTTTTATTTATTTTTCCCCTTCGTTTATTTCACAGTTCTGCCAGATACGGATCCTGTCATATCAGGAGGCTATCCAAGGTATCAAATAGGTGACTATGTGCGACTTAATTGTACCTCTGGCCGCTCAAAGCCGGCCGTACAACTGACGTGGTACATTAACAGTGAACTGGCTGATCCATCTTACGTTCGGCAGTATCCAAAAATAGTTTCCCTCACACCTGATCATCTAGAGACATCCATTCTAGGGTTAGAATTTCGCGTCAAACCAAAGCATTTCCGTCATGGAGATCTTAAACTGAAGGTTAGTGCTACAGACGGTTGAAAAGATCAAAAGGACAGCAAATTTTTCCTTTTTCTATTCTATTTGACTGTTCAGTGCCTGGCGACTATCTCGAATGTGTATTGGAAAAGTAACGAGGAAAGTATGGAATGTGATAAGCCACAGAAATCTCCTATTCTTGAGTCACGCAAATCTGGACTTTCGCAAACTACTCGAGCGGATAGAGTTCATGGTATGAATAAACAGACCAACATAAATTCTCTCATCTTACAAGTGTGTTTCCTATTTTTCCAGCAAGCAACGGAGTTTCCAGACTAAATTTGGCAAAGCCAAACATTTGTTTGTTTCTAGGAGCTCTGTACAGTCTATTTTACTGCGCTATTTTACGCTCAGCTGGGCGGTAACTGTACTTAAAATGGGATGGCCTTCCTAAGCACAATAATCAACCAAATCCTTAATGCATTGCATTTCGTTAGAACGACTCTTTCCTAATACTGGTTGAGGTATTACAGGAAGTTCTGTTTCATATAGCACAAACATATGCGGAAACACAAACGCAACTAGAGGTGCAGTTCCTTATCCAATTCTGTTCGTACAGATTCTAAAACATTGCTTGTTTTACGCATTTCCCTTTAGCAGGTAATGGAACGAACTTAACAATTCAGGACTGAGAAAAACGCCGTTGGATCGTTCATGATGCGAAAGCCAGGTATATTTATAAAAGTGAATTAGATAACTCTAATAATGAATAAATTCCTATGGAACAAAAAAAATAACATTTGTCAAAGAAACCGATTCATTGCGATCCAAATACTTATCACAAGAATTAAATAATAGTTTTAAAAACTGGAAAAATAAAAAAAAGGTTATATTTTATTACTGCTCTCTTGTAAATGTCATGTTTCCTCAACTTTACACATTGCATTACATAAAACTGCATGTTTTAAAAACATAGAAGCAAGAAATGTCCAGGCTAAGACCGTCTCCGGATAGGATACCACAGAATAAAAAAAATGTATGTATGTATTGCCACCCAACATTTGCAGCAATCAAAGTCGATCACATTCGCTTGGGACTCAATCAAAAATATCACATTTTTATTTTGTCGCTTCTGTTTTAGAAGCATTTATAATAATGCCTGAATTTCTAAGTAACGGCCATGACCCTTGATACATCAGTCTACATCAAGAAAAACTCTTTTTGATTCCTCCATTTTTTCCTTTGTCGTAAAAAGTTTCGGATGAATAATGCAAACAATTACATAGCACGTATCTAAGCTTGAATAAGGGTACGTATTTTTATTACACTATCTTACTTTATGTGTTGTCTAATTAACACTCGAAGACAGTCCGAGGTTTCCAGATGCCAAAATGCGTCGATCCTGGTCCTGGACACTTGGCTAGGAAAAACATACCCAGATACTGTACCAAGGTTTGTCATTGCCCTTTGTAGTTTGCAAACAAAACTACACGACATGAATTCGAAGTGGCATAAGGAGTAGAACTACCATTAAAAAATACTAACACAATCGTTCAACTCAGCCAAAAAAATCGTCTTAAGTTGAAACTTCGTAACAAATCAGACTTTAGTTGAAGTTAATGCGAAGACATGGTTCATTCAAAACAGTCTACGTCAGAAGAAAAGCACTCACATCACTATCTTAATCACCTCTTTCTGTTCTACTACTGTCAATCTGTAAGGACATCAAGCTTTACAGTCAAGTGCCTGTGTCCGTGCTTGTTAAATGTATGGTTTGACTAGTGCCGTTCGAAGTAGTATCACCTTACATTCCACCCATGGAGTGCACATAGCACTACCGTGAGCCCATAATTTGCATAATTCTCGCTAAATATCCTTTTAATGTGTATTCCTAGCAGTTAGCGGTTAGATTCAAACCAATGTCCATGTATCGATACAGATTTCATAATTACCTGGCAAGCTTACATTACTTTACTATGTAACGTAGGATTTCTGATGAAGCAACTCATTGCATTTTGGAGACCTCAAACTTTGTGTTGATAATTTCCTCGTCCGAATCCAAAACAGGCAGTGCCGCGTCAGCGATAGCTGCAGGGATGTTATCTTCCACCCACTTCAAGTTTTCCTCGTCAGTGGTAGGGCTTTTCGCATTGGGTTTCGGTGAATTACTTCGCGTTCCTCGCATCTTAACACCATACGCATCGGAAACAAATTGTTCTTCCTCTTCTAAAATACACATACGGACGTCATCATCACGAGCCAAAAAAGACTTTATCACCAACCTACCGTCATCCTCATCCTCAGGATTATCAAGAAGTGGCGTGAAAGCATAGCGTTGATTGTTATTAGTGGGTCGCCAAAGAATCATAATTACGAGTAGTAGGGTCGAGAAGAGCACATGCCAAAACGCGTCATCCACCCACAACTCTTTCCAATCCGTCAAGCAATCCGCAAAACGGTGCACCTTTATGGAATACAGCATAAACACTACAGACGCCAGCACGGCAAATATGAGCGTATTGGTGAAATGTCTATACAAGGAGAGCTTCACCATATTCCTGTGAAATGTAACGAATGATTACGGCATGCGTTTACATTTCGCTGATGCTATCTTCTTTTGAGGGCGACTTACCGTCGTAGACGCAAAGTGCGAGTTGTTTGCACGAGAGAGGTGAATATCCACCAGCAAATGGCTGAATCGAGAACTGCCAGCGGGATGCTGGCAACAAGTATCTGATTGCTAGGATCATTTTTTGTGTGCATGATACGCAGGAAGCTTTCTACGCAGGCCAGTACCAGGTAAAGCACACCTGTTCCCACCACCCGATGCAGCATCGGTCCTAAACGTGGTCTAGAATATAAAGAGCATACTTATTAGGTACTTTAGCTATCGGAATACTACACATTTTACGTACTTTACTATTCCGAAACCCAGGGACACTATAATAACGAGCATTCTGGCCAACGTTCTCTTCCCACACGAGACCCATTCTGCCAAGAGCACCATGCCTTTTACTGACACTCCAGTGGAATTGATGCTCTGATATTCACCATAAAACATGGCCTTTTCCAGCATTCCTAGTAGAATTACACCTCCGATCCAGAATTGTATGCGAAGCAAATCTCTCCATTGTAAAAACGATACCGTTAGCCATACAATGCCAAGTAACACATAAACCAAACACATTGCGCCATAGAACTGAAAGCCATAAATACAAGGTAGCTATTATATTCAAGTCTACCTAATACAAAATGTTGAGTTATACTAACTGGAAGCAGTGGCCAATCGACTGCCGATAAGTAGCCGCTTTGGCGTCTTATTTCGACGTGAACGCTGGCCGTGTATTCGCCGAGCATGTCCACATCGCCATTGGATCGTACACTTTCCTTATCGCCTGGCTCGATACGCAGTATAAATATGTATAGTCCATCCTTTGACACTGTAAAGACCGGTTGCTGTTCGCTGCTTAACTGTAAAATAAAGGCCATGAGTCAGGTTTTGCTTTCACGTACCTACTGAAAACGCTCCCAAGACATACAGCTCCAATGCTTCGTCGAGATTGTGCAGCAACTGGATTGCTGGTCTCTGCGAATTTGGTTTCCGGAATTACGATATGTCGATCATTGCTGCATACATTTGGGTATACCGTAGAATCAATCTGCGTCACATTATTCCTCAACGGAAATCGTTCATCCTGCAGCAAGTAAGACTAAAAAAACATCAACATCGATTATAAACACAGTCAACATCATACGCAACCATGGTAACTACTCACGTAGCTCACATATTCTTGCCAACATTTTAATTCTCGAAGGCTCCAGGATATGTTTACACGCACTTCAGCATTGGTACTCGGTTGAACAAGTGCCGGCTCACAAGTCACTTGAATCAAATCACAGTAGCACACAAACAATATAAAACATTTCAGCCGTACAGTAAATACATTTAGCAACTAAGAAACTATTGTTCACTAAAAACCCCGTTTCCCGAATTGTCCTAACAATTCACTTACCTTGTACAAAGATGCTAAAACCATCGTATAGCGATTTCGGTATTGGAATATACGTGTTCCGCTGAAATGATAAGAACCCATAAATATATGTGTCACTTGTTTTCGTCACCATGTAGCAGAGTGCCGTTGTATCTCGTTGACCCTTTCCCTGTGTCGGAACTACGAAGATTTCCTTTCATCGTTCTCTAACCGGGGACGATTGTTTTGCTAAACACGTACCTTCGTTAACACCAAGTCCCATTTTCCTTGCTCTGGAAATGCTAAAACACTTTTTACACACAAAAATGCGAAAATTATTCGCAAACAATGTCGCACTGTTCGTTCATTCATTTCGGTACGTCGGAAGAGCTTCGTTCGCCAATGTATCAGTTCAGACGAACTTTATCCACTACAATATTAACCTTGCCAGTGTTTCACAAGCTTTTCAGAAAGGAAAAAGAACTATTTTTATAACGCCGGCAATGAACAATCTGTTAAAAATATGCGATTACAAGTTTCTTACTTGCATTGCAGCTTTGTTTACACCTCTCAACAAAAAGTATGACGTTTACAATACGTACGAAGAGAAGGTGCGATCACAACAGTAGCTGTCATTTTATGTTGATGGTTGACAGCTTCATACAAGGTGACCAGACTAGGGTGACATTTATGCTGCGTTTGTAATTATGTTTTATGTTTCCAATTTAATGATTTACATATGTGTTAAATTTTTTCCCAATATTCAATGCAATTTGTTTTGTTTTTTTTTTTAATTTTTAAACGGCATAACAAATTCATATAATGAAAAGCATTTGTTTTTTTCATCAAAATAGTTTAGTCGTTTCTTCGTAACAAAGAATGTACGAAATCTTGAAGAGCATTTCAAACAAAAACTAATAAATATATGTAGATAGCTTTCGAATTAAATTTGCCACGTTTTTTTGGTTGTATTTGACACACGCGACAGCTACCGATAATGCGCATGAAAGCGTGTTTCGGCAAAGGTGCGGGCAGAAGCATCGGACTATTCGTCCAACATTGTTGTAATTCTTCTGCACCGTTCCAGTGCCGGTTACCATAAATAAGAAGTGCATCAATTTATGTAGCGTTTGCAGATTACAACTGTGTGAATAATAAAAAGTACATTTGAAACTGCGTTTGCGTTGTCAAAAAATGTTCATTGAAATATAACTACAGACTGAATGACCACATTGTATTATCCAATCAGTTCTGCAAAGTGTAGCAAGGATTTATTCATGAATTTCCGGCCCCGTTAATCTTCGTATTTATCGACTAAGTTAGACCACCAAAACCAAAATTGATCGATGTAAATGGTACGATCGATGATAAGCGCGCTCAAATTTTCGTCTTCATTGGCTTCATTCTTGGCATTTCATTCAATGCAAAAATACGCAATATTATACATATATGTATACCCTCCATCATGTATATTAAATGAAAGAGTTCTACTCCTTAAAGATGCTCAGAATATCAATCCATTACCAGGTCGCTCGATCCGTAGCCCCATTCTCTCAGTGGCAGAGTCAGCTAAACTCGATTCACAGGCAACACACTTTTTTTCTCCTGTATTTTGCCTAATACAAAAAAAAATCCTAAAGGATACTTATGTGGTAATTCGTCATCACGTGTTCATTTCATCACATTCGTCCGATGTTCGCCACCTTTCATTATGCTTCTCTTCCCGTGCTCCTACAAATTGTCAACGATAATCTATAAACCACCCTCTGTTACAAAATGGGTAGGGCTAAGTCCTTACTTCGAGGGCAAACAGGAGTATTCGGAAAGAAGGAAAGAAAACAGTAATCTGCAATACTTCTTGCATGTAGAACCTTTTCGGGATCGTGTGGATCTCCTTTTCTTGCAGACATACCAACAAAATATGTCTTCTAAGAACATTTCTCACGAATTAAACGAAATTATTAACAACACAGTAAACACACACAACACCCGGATACTAGTTAATACAGGTTTATTTTGTGGTTTGTAGCACATAGCACAGTTCATATGTTGTGTATTGATATACAATTATGTAATCCGGACCTCTTAACAATAAGCTTTTCTAATAATTTAGAAGCCAAATCAATCGTTGCCAACAATCTAACAGTCGTTTACTTAAAGGACAATCAAAGAAGGATCGGCACAAAACTATAAATAAAATGTCGATAATAAATAATAAAAATTATTAAAATAAAATCCAGCTTCACCTATTCATGGTTAAATGCAACGTAGGGCGCGAAAGATCTTGCAGACTAATTACACCGTTTTATACAACTCGAAGTTGAGGCTACAATCTATGCATTGTTCACTTTTCTCCACGTTTTGCTTATATTTTAACACAAATACAGACGATAATCACTTGCTTTCTCGTTATTATGATTTTTTTTATCTCTCGCGTTTTATGCTGTTTTTTTTTTTTGGCGTCTCCCGTGTTTATCTCTTCGATCCGTTTGTTAATAGTCGGGTTTGCCTAATTCAAATTTGGCTTCAACCAGTACGGACGCAGTCTGTTCTTTGCTAGTACACAAGTAGAAATATTAAGTTGCGAAATGATTGAAATTTTCGTAATATGTTCATGTGTTTCATCCAATATTTTTGTTTGTTGTTGCAAAAAGCATTACTTTAAGGTGATTGTTGTTAATGATTATACTTTCGATCGGCTTCTGTGTTTGATATCGCTAGTATTATATAAAAATGGCTCTCCGTAGTTCCTAATATGATACATTCCACCGTATCGGGTGATCCTGTAATGAGAGATACCTTGGACCTATTTGGACGAACTATTGTGTCTTCTGGAACAAGAACAACATGCATAGGTTTGAGATCGCATGAAGAGGCTTTGTCGAATGCGGCACCACAAATTTCGGAAGCTGTCCAACTTTTACACTCTCCGTATCGAGCCTGTTCGTAGTGCCTTACTCTAAGCTCTGACCTTAGTCGACAGTAAACGCTCTGCTTACAGGGCGCTCGTGTCTGCGCAAAAGCTTATCATTGTCGCTGAATGAAAAGTGTACAAGATCAATTTGTATAGTGTGGAAAATGCTTTTTACGTTTGTTCTTTGTTTAATACACGATCTATCACTGTAGCGGCTCCGCTGCATTCGGCTTTGGTGCTCCATGGCATGCACCTGCTTATAATGTACATGTAGATGTGTGACGGTGCTGCTTACTGAAATATGTTCGCCCAGTGGTTTCCCAAATGGAGTCCGATAACGAATTATCATGTCACCGCTGCTATTGGTGAGATGCTGGAATCTTGCAGATTTACTTTAATTGCACATGTGTTACGCGGTACCAGTACGATAGTGGTGTTGCAAATGTGGTTGTATAGATTAGCGATAATTTGAACTATGTGGCACTGGTATAAAGTACGGAGTTTTTATAGTAATTCGAACGATCCTGCAGCGGCCCTTTTACTTCCCCTTCGGTCGCCTGCTGACGTGCTTTTCGCTCCAGCTCCAGCTCTTGGGCGAGGGATTCTGAAAACATAAAAATTGACATAATAAAACCTCACTCATTCTCCACCTCCCTCACTCTCACACACGCATTAAATCACAAACTTGACAAAAACAGAAGAATCATACTAGTAGCGTCATTTTATTACGTTATGCAAACACGTGGTCTAACAAAAGAAAGCTAACAATGTACTTTTGCGAAATTAGTTTTTCATCTCGCAGTGTTCCATTAGCAAAAAAAAACACGCATTGCCGCTGGGTGCGTGTCCCAGTGCAACTATGAAGGAATGTATCGCTTCATTTCCTAAAACGCTTTTCTGCGACGATTATCGCCTAGAGAATTAAACTGATTTGCCGGCAATTCGAGAGTACGTGAATGTCATTCGGGAGGGTGCCCACCCACGGAACGAAAGAATCCCTAGCACCACACAAGCAAGACGACATTGTGCAGAAAATCCCGTTGTAAATCCGAAATAAGCTACTCGGCTGCGGCAGGTGATGGCTCCCCCAGCGCACGCATCCCCTCCGGTAGGCCAGGCACAACATAAGCATAACAGTGCGAAACAAAAGCCATATCCCCTGGCAAGTATTAAGAAATTAAAAACGAAAAAAGCTTAACCTGCACCTGGGGTCGAGTGCACATGAAACTGCGCTGAAAAACGGAATCGCGTCACCTTCGTTGCCCGAGGCAACACAGATAGTGATAGCAATAAAAAAAAACCCAAACAATTGCTCGTCAGGAGCACCCACAAGGATTCTGCCGCTCCTTGCGCCGCCAACGACAGAAAAGAACCGGGACACCTTTACAATCAGCCAAGCAAGTGTATCAACTCGGTTCTTGGTGATGATGGAGCCACCATTTTGCTGACTGCAGCGCACCCGAAGTAAATGGATCATCTCCGTAGCCTAGCGTGAAATTGAATCAACTTTTTTCTGTTTATGATGTCTCACTTGCGATATCATAGCCTACTTTGACTGCTTCGTTCGCCGTCAACACCGCCGCGTCCACCCCCCGGGGGGTGGATGAACCAGCAACGCGAGCGGACGGTTGTTTGGCATGAAACGTCAAAAATAAAAAGAATTTTTTCCTTTTCTTCCGTCGGGGGGTGGTTCTTCATGCTGCTGTGCCACCATAGATACCCCATATCTTTCGCTTGGGCTTTTCTTCACGGTTGTTTCTTTTTGCTAGCTAAGCCTTGCGGCAGGCGCCGCATGTGATTTTCGGATTTTTTAACTTATCCACGGAAAATAAAAAAGGATACAGCATTGCCAAGCAGAGAGACTGTACTTAGAAATGCATGAATTTACTGCGTACTCAGGCAGCTTTTCACTTCACCAGCCTACCCTCCCCTTGCAACCGCACTGCCAGCCTGACCTGTTCTCTGCCAGCGACCCCTCCATTTGTACCACGCAGAAATTATTTGCCGAAAGCGTACCATTTTCCCCCTCTCGCCGACCTCCGGCAGCCTTTACCTGGTCCGATCTCCCTTTTTTTCTCCGTCATAGTCAACCATAACCATTATCTGAATATAATAACATAACGCGGGCTCCGCTCTCTTGCACTGCAGGCAAATGATGAGGAGAGAGCGAAAAGGTGCGGCAACAACAACAACAAAAAAGAAAGAATAAATTGGATTATGTTTATGAAAAACATTTAATACAAATACATCCAACACCAAGAAATGTAATGAAAGGGAGAATGTGCGCGTACGCGCTGGAAGAATGAAAGCATCTTCCTTGATGTAGCAGCACACGGTTGTTTCGAAAAGTCACAAAGAAGCAAACGCACACCGTAAAAATGCGGGTACGAAACATTTATGGCTGTGCATGTACTTTAACCATATCGTCCTTCCTGCCTCCCGATACCGATCCCCAACGCAGAAGAGCCAACATTCAACAGAACCGACCAATTTACTTTGTTTTACTTTTAATATATATTTAAATTTTTCATCGACGGAAAAGTGTACCACTGTCAAGCCGTTGTTAACCTTGCCGGCAAGCGTTGGAAGAAGGAATGGGAGAAAACGGGGAAATAGCCGGGAGCTGAAAGGAAAACGCTACTCCAGCTCCACTTTACCGGAACCAAGAAGCCACCAGAGTCCCAAACATCGACAACCAGCGACACGGTGAAAGTGGAAGCACATTTCGCTCGAAAACCGATTAGTGCGTGCAAAACCGTCCCGTCCTCCGTACGGTTTATTCTTCCGTCGGAGGGGAGAATGTAAAAGAAATAAAATAAATAGATTGATGTAAAATTGCAAAATGATTATGAAAATGGATCTAACTTCGTTACGGCGTTACGATTGACATCATTATTGTCATCATTTGTATCGAAGCACAGCCTCACAGCCGTATATCCCATGCCATGGCTGTTGTTGCTTTGCGTTTTGTCTTTCGCCCTTTCAGCATCTCGAGGGCCACTTTCCCGTTCCCTGCGCACTTACTATTTCGTACCATCCGTCGGCAGGGTCGACAGGCGCTGAGCGTAGCGTTAAAAAAAATGCCTATTAGCTTCAGCATCGCGGAAAAGCGAGAGGTTAGCAAACACCAATTGCACGGTTCGACGATTTTCAATAGCGCTGATAATGCAATTTGGGAAATTTTATGAATGCATGACCCATTTGCATATCGAATGTCGCCCATCGTTTGTTGTCTATAATTCAAATCGCTTAACCAGACCCACCGTTTGCACGACGCTTTGCACTTGCTACTTACCGGAGTAATTCTGCCAGAAGGCTCCGGAAGCCATGATGTCGAGGCCGGAATAGTTCCACGATTTACCTTCGCTGATTGGAGGCTGGGAAGGTGACACTTCCTGGCTCGGACGTGACGATATCGAAAGGTTGGGCGCGGGACTCTCTTCTTTCGAGTATCGCTCGGACGAAGATGCACGTCGCTCCCGTTCGACCTCTACGCGATGTCTATCAGCACGCAAGGACTCGTCGATAGCGCCCCGGTCGCGGTTCCGTTCCGACGCCGAGGACGATTGCTGATGATGATGCTCTCGTTCACGTTCCTGTCCTTTATCACGTTGTTCCCGGCGATCCCGGTCACGCTCTCGCTCCTTGTCCCGTTCCTTCTCACGCTCCGAGTCGCGCTCGCGCTCCTTTTCACGCTGCTGCTGATCGCTGCTAATGTTGTCTGTATAGACAAACGCAAAATCGATCGAGAGACAAAAAAACACACATACGTATCACCACACCCGCATCAGAAGTATGCTCAAGTGCAATCCGTGATGTCTTGCATCCGCCTTACCCGCAATGATTCTCAGTGCTTCAGCGGGTGCACCGGAAGCCTTGATGATGTCCTCTAGCTGAACACGCCGCTTCCGTTCACCATCCAGCCGCTCCTGTATCTGGATACGTAATCGACGCTCCTTTTTGAATCGCTTTTGGTAGAGTGCTAGGTGCAAATCAAACCAAGATAAAATATTATGCCCCGTGTCCTCATCGTACCACTTTACCCATATTTTGAGTAATATTTTAGCTGAGACTAAGAAAATATGTGATTTATGATGCTTAATCGTTGACGAATTTCATCAATCATTTCAGAGGAAAAAAAACAGAAATCATAAAAAAGGTTTCCTCACAAAATAAGGGAAATATGGGAAAGGAGTAAAACAAAAGGACCGAAAACATAACCAAAAACGCGTCTTGATTCGAAGATGTTTGATTTTCCAACTTCGGCGAAACAATTTCGGCAAGCAAACCACTCCCGAGCGTTATAATCAGCCAGGCTCGATCGTCGAAAATGCGTCCGCAATGCAAAACGGATTGAAGCATCAAAACACACCATTCTACTCAAGTGAAACATGCTTGTAACACTACATTTATGCATTCGCGCGATCCCAATCGCAATGTCCTACCTCGTAATCGTTTTTCATCAGCCAACTGACGCTCGAACGAGTCCTTCACTTCGCGCTCTCTGATTACGTCCATCTTCAGCTCGGCTACGGGATTCATAGTCAGTAAATATGTAAAGGCATGAAAAGAAAAAACATACACACACACACACACATGTGGGAAAACTTAA